>NW_022681471.1:111814127-113087270 GCF_009764315.1 Trachypithecus francoisi | reverse complement strand
CATTTACTGGGTGGGAAGGGACAGGCGAGTATCAGCAGCGAGGAGGGGCGACTGGGGACGAGTCTGGGGGCCTCCTCTTTCTCCCTGGACTCTCTTCCGTCTTCCCCCCACAAATTCATATCTGTTAGGCAGTCACCCTGAGGCTGTTCACTTTCCAATCTCACCTAGGGAGCAGAACCCTCGGGGATGCCTGACCTCTCCAGGGTGGAAGGAACCCAAATTCTGCTGCAGCCAAATCTAAGCGTCTAAAATTCTGAATTCTCATGACCTGGCTCCCTTGAGAAAAGGTGAGAGAGTGAACCTTAGGGATAGCACCCTTCTTCCCAAACAGTTTCCAGCGCCGAGAACCAAAATCCAACTCCGACTGAAGTTGGGTCGAGCCTGGGCCAGGGGCCAGCACGGACGCCTTCCCTTCCTGGGTGCAGGTTCTTAGGGATTTCCAGGGGCCCCGACGCTGGCAGAGTTGGGGCGAGGGTGGTGGGAGAGAGGGGCCAGGGAGGGGGAATCCACGCCGGGTTTTCCTCTCTCAACCCCCTTCAATGTGTCAAAGAGAAAAGCATTTTACAAAGGATTATACTTGAATCACTTACAGTCAGTATTTAAAAATACAAGGATGCATAACTGGGATTTTTTTTCAGCCATAAACATCTGCATAACTCTTGGATGCTGGTGGGTGGGTAGCAGACAGATCGGGCTGCCTTGGCAGGAGCCTTCAAGACAAAACTGGGGGGAGGGGATGAAGGGTTGGGAACAGGCACATTAATAATGCGAATACTAATACTGATACTACTACTACTATTCAAGACAGGACAAAAAGAATTTCTCCGTCCCTCTCTGTCTCTCTCTTTAGCTTTTAGCTTAATTCTCATCCGTTTTTCCTACACTTGGAAGATGGGGCGGGCTGTGGTGGGGAGCGGAGGAGAACCCGAGCCATCGCTGACATTTGATTTTCCTTTAAGCCCTCTCTGCGATTCCAAGTCACCTGGGATCTTTCCTTGCCTTTCCCGCATTCTTCTTTTTCCATCCCCACCAAGAGTTCGGCGTTTTTACACCGTCCGGTCAGCTTTAAACTAATATTTTGCGCGCTGGATTTCCTCCCACCCTCCCTCCCCCGGCCCCGAAGTGCATTCCCGGCGCGCGGGTCTCATCGCAGCCAAGAGGAGTAAAGAAGCTTCGGTTTCCTCCTAGCCTCCAGCCGCGGACCCTCGCGGACGTCCCTGCGGCTTGGTGGCTGGGAGAGACAGAGGCACTTTTCCCTCCCCGGCGGGCCCCGCGTTGGAAATCTACAAGACCCGGCTCCGTGACTTCAGAGTCGGCTCCGCACACGCAGGGAGTGGGCTGAAAATGAGTCCAAGAAAGATCGTGTTAAACAAAAACAAATGCACAAATCATTTCTGAGAGCCCAACGGAGTTTCAACTCTCTGGGTGGAAGACTTCTTCGCCTCCATCCCCCTCCTTCCCTTGTGCAGCTGTTCTTCTTTTAAAAGAAGTCGGACTTTTGCTGGGTGTATTCTAATTTTAATCATCCACTGTAAAAGGGGAGGCTAACAAAGAATTTCTGATTCTGACTTAATGATCCCTGGAATTAGATCTAATTCTATTAATGGGATATAAAGTGTTTTCAGGGGAGACCTGTGAGAAAACACTAGTTTTATTTGTTCTGTTATTTTGTTTATTTTTGTTATTTTCTAATCAATCTTCCCAAGTGAGTATGCTATTGGGAAACACGTCCACCTCGGGGAGAAGGGCCTGACCTAGCTCACTCTAACCACAGTAGCCCTGGACCGCCTTTGTCACAATTCAATACCCAACTTCAAAATCTACAATTAACTTTTGCTATTTCTAAGAGATTAAATTTTAAAAATTACAGAAAACTTTTCTAAGGTGCTGGATGGGGAGACATAAGACTATGTTGTGGTCTTCACAATGTCTCATTAGGATATGGGTTTTTATATATATACATAATATGTTATTCTATATATCATTTTAGAAAAAAAAATGATGTCTCTAATATCTAGGAAGAGTGTAACTGATGTGTTGAGTGGGCAGACTTTTAAGAATTGGGCTATAGATTATGTATGAAACTACAGTTTAGCCCAATTTAATTTTACTTTGCCAGGAAAATGACACTTCACTTTCTTTTTGCCTCACTTTTACTCACTAATCAAAAGTAATTTCATTTTAGTGATAATATCATTCTTGTTTGTACTTTGTTATTCACAAGTACAGGCTCCTCTAATCTTTGGGGTCTGTAGCTGTTGGTTTGCTTTTCCTGGACTGCTTGGAAAACGATGGTTTGCAGTTCATCTTCTTTTAAAATCAATCACTAAATAAAAATGACAATAATGGCTGGAAGTGAAGGTCACATGTGTTTAGAACTGTTGTTTATGGTGAAAAATGGGGCTTGTTCCCAAAACTGGAAATAATAATTTGCCTAGGAGAGTGGAAGAAGAAACCCCTTTCTTTTCTGAGAGCTAATTCTACATTGTAGTTTTAAAATTATATTTGCAAGAAATGTGGAATAAGGGGGTGGCAGTTAGATGTCATTATCCAGAAGAAAAAAATGTTTGAAGAGAGTTAACCTCACATACTTTTCACTTGAGATGTTTTAATTTATTGTGCAATATACATATAGATAATCAAGCTGTGATGGGCTTCCAGTTGCACCGGACAGCTCAGGTCCCCTTAAATTACGATCAGCCTCTTCAAAACATATATTTAAACAATAGAAATAAACTTCATTGGAATCTAGCGACCAATTTGAAGCCATTGGAAGAGAAGACAATAAGACCTGATTACACGCAAGGATTCTCTGTGATGTGATATCCCTTTGCCAAGTCATTTTGCCGTTTTATTTATTAATTTCTTTTCTTTTCTTTTTTTTTTTTTTTTTTTAACAAACTTTCATTCATTTATGGTCTTCCGCAACCTGCTAATTTAACACTGGAGCGCGTTATTGCAGTGTTAGGAGGAGAGAAAGAGAGAGAGAAAACAACAATACTGCAATGATCCAAATGATACAGTAGAATTATAGCAATTATAGTTCTACTTGTGGAAGAAAACCTTGCTGAGATCAGGCAAACAAACTGAAGCCTTGTGAGGATAACAAGCGTCGGGATTGACAGCCGGTGCTGGGAAGAGCCGGAGGGCACAAACAGAAATATTTGCTTCCCCTCACCCCCCTTAACTTCAACCAGTCAAGGTTAACCTCCTCAAACGCTGCTTTCAGAGTCTTATCCACTTTAGGGTATGCATTTTATGCACAAATCGAGGTGTCTCCTCCTGGAAGTCTGGTAATAGGAGGAAATGTAACATAATCCGCTTGCCTAGAACTTCTCCCTCGCCTTCTCGGCCTCCTGCGTGCTCTCCACTTCCTACCCTGCCTCAGTTCTCCCCACGGCTGTTGGGATCTGTCTGTGGACGGTGTATATTTGTTGATGTATTTTCAAAGAAACAGCCCGTGGAAAGGTCCAAAGGGACTGGTAGAACTTGGATTTCCTGGGAAGACTCTGTCGCGTTTGCTAATCCTTCCCTCTTCGCCGTGTCCTCCGCCTAAGCCTTGGGTTCCACAGTTAGGGCTTGGCTGGGAGAGGTTTGTTGGGAAGCAGCTTTTTGGAAGCCTCCCGAGGACCACGGCCGAGCCCTCAAGGTATGGATGCGTGAGTGTGATGGCTACGTTAGGACAACTCCCCTTATTTACAAACTTCCTTACTTTCTGTTGCCCGTCAGTAGCCGGGGGAGGGGGTGGGGGAGAAAGAATTAGAGAGGAAAGAGAACCCCTCACCGCCACCACATCAGCCATCCAGGCGGCAGCCGAGGCTTTTTCAAGCTTTGCTCCAAGCACAAAGCTGGACGAGATGGTCGCAGCCTCCTGTCTGCTCTCAGAAGAGGGGGCGTGTGTCCCCTCCCACGGGCGAGAAGCAGGTGGTTGGGCTCTGAGCTCTCACGGAGTTCCTCGGCGGGAGCTCCCCATCTTCTGCCGCCGCACCCATCCCTCCAGGTTTCCAGACCCGAGAGACAGGGAAACTTTACTGTGCCCTGTAATCACCACCATCTGCTTTCTCCTCTCCGCCGCCGGACGGCAGGACCCCGCCTACGGCCAGGGTCCAGGCGTCGCCCGGTGCAGCGTTGGCTCCGGGCGACCCTGGACGGGGTGGAGATTGGGGGTGGGTGGGCACGGATTGGAGTTAGAGTAAGATGCAGCGGGCGACCCAACGCTTGTGTCAGTTCCCAGGCCGCGCGGACCTTAGCTGGGCTGTAGGCGTCCGCACCCCTAGCCTCCCCACCCCAGCCCCCTTTTCGGGCTCGGCTCAGAGCCACGGCCAGAGCGCGCCCCCTAGCGGGAGCTCCGAGTGGGCCGGGCTCTCCTGCCGCAACCTCTGGGGACTGAAGTTGGCAGATCCCAGTGATCCGGCAGGAATGAATGGGGGGAAAAAACAAAAGCCTTGGAAACGTTTCCAAGTGTTCAATAAAAGACCCATCTGTACCTTTCTTCTCCAGCGCGTTCGTGGTTAATGTCCCCCCATGCGCGCGAGAAGGGAGATAATTGCTGGGTGGATTCTTGCCGGCGAACCTCGGGAAACGCTGGACTGAGAAGTGAAATAATTGGAGGTGGGGCCAAGGCAAGCGTGCCGAGGATGCGACACCAGTCGGGAAGTCTGAATCCGCAGTCTCTGGGGTGTTCATGGAGGTCTGGCGGCCTGCGCCCTCAGATTCCTCAGTCCCCGGTGGCGGTGGTGGTGGTGGCGGCGGAGTATCGTCCGAAGGCAGCTACTCTAAGATTTCTCTGATTTGACATCGGCCTCTGTGGTACCTTCATATCACTCAAGGTCCCCTCCCATCTTCTGATTTGAGAATACCCCACTCTGTGATTCTAAGTTCCCTGAGCTCAGATTTTGGGGCTCCCATCTTCTGAAGCTAGGATTCTCCACTTTTTGACTAGATGGTTCCCTACCTCCTCTCTCTGGGATTTCTCCATCTTCTGACTTGATGGCCTCCTGGGTCACCACCCTGCTCCAGCTCCCCCAGGTATCCTCCTCTCCCCCTCTTTTCACTTCTCCTGCAACATTTAAATCTGGAAATCCTCAAATCCCAGCTTCTACTACTTCCACTACTCATACATTATCTACTCCCTCTTGGTCTGGCCAGGAATTGAGAAAAGAGAAAGGCAGGGTTCTTGTCCAACCCTCTTTCACTTGTTCAACCTGGAAATAATTGAATTTTCTTGAGGCCTTACAACCTCTGGTTTAAAAAAAGTTAAAGACGAAGCTTTTACAAATGTAAAAAATTCCCAGTTCAAATCGATCCATAACTTACTTCTTTTGCACCGTATGTGTTAATCTGAACTCATCAATCAGAAAAACAGAAATCGTGCTTCTAAAGACTTGCAGGATTTTAAAGTTATACCAAGGCCGCCAAAACACTTACTAGGTAGGGCCTAGAAAGGAAGGATCAAAAATAGTAGTGACAACAGCTCCCAGAGTCCCTCATTTTGCGATATGTCTTGCTAATTGGGAAGTTCAACACGAGGCTTTCCCTGCCCATACAAGGCTGATATTTCAGAGCGGGAGGAGCAGATGGAAGGGGTCCTGTGGGAAGGGAGGTGTGGGTGTCCCTGTGTTTAATTAAGAGTTGTATTGTGTGGAAGGGAGGAGGAAAGATGCCGGGCTGCACAGCGCTCTGTTCCCTTCATCGCAAAATAACCTGCAAGTGGAAAGAAAGAAAGAAAGAGAGGGGGGGAGAGAGAGAGAGAGAGAGAGAGGAGAGAGAGAGAGAGGGAGGGAGGAAGGAAGGAAGGAAGGAAGGAAGGAAGGAAGGAAGGAAGGAAGGAAGGAAGGAAGGAAGAAAGAGCTACTAAGATGGAGCCGGCTCTGGAATAGATACCATTAGAACCACAGTGTTTCTGGAATAAAGATATCTAATTTCCTGCCGCAAATCACTTCCCCGATCAGAAAACACAAACAGCTGAACAGAAGGGGTAAAAAATAGAGGAGGAGGACGAGGACGAGGACGAGCAAGAAAGCCCCGGAATAAAAATAACTGCGCAAAAGGGCTTACATTCAACGCTCTGACAGGCGACTCCTCCAAACCTGGGCCAGTTCTATCCTCCTCCCAACGACCCCCACTCTGCTCCCGACTTTCCAGCCCACCTGGGATCTCTTTTGAGGACACCCAGCATCTCTGAGGGAAGGGGGACGGTTCCCAGACTGAGATTGGGACAGCTACGGTGGCGGAGAACTGGAGCACTCACGGCCTATAGGGGCCTCGTGGGGCCGCTGAGGCCGGGCCTGTCCGGCACAGACGGCGTCACCTCCTCTTCTAACCGGGCACCCCGGGCAGGGCCCTCCTCAGGGCACCGCTTGCCCGAGGCGGCCTCGGTTTCCCCGTCTGGAAGGAGGTGCAGGAGCCCAGGGGCAGGGGAGCTCTGGGCGCCCTGCTGGGGCCGCGCTACTTAGGGGCGTTGCGGCTGCGGCCCCGACGGCCCTTGTCAAATCGCCTCCTGGGTCTCGGGGACCCGGTGAGCAAAGCCAAGACCCGACCCCCGGTGGCCGCAATGGCGCGGGTGAATGAGGACGCTGGACTTATGGGCGCCCGCGAGAGGGCGCGGGCTGGGAGGGCCTGGGAGGAGAGGCGCCGGGCTCCGCGTGGGGCTTGGGACCGAGGGGTCCCCAGGACGCACAGACTCGATCGCCCCTCAAAAATGACCGTGGTAGCAGGTGCAGGCCGAGAGTGGAGGCAGAAGGAGTGGGAGGAGGAGAGCAAATATATCTACTCAGATGCTAATGCACAGAAAGTTAGCTGTTTTTCTTTGGAGATTAAATGAATCTCAAACGGATTTGTTTTTAGTAGGAAATTGTAGATTTCTCACAATCGCATGAAATTTTGTGTTGCATGCCTCTAATCAACATCACATTCTTTGCCCCCACTTTAGGCTTTGCAGGTCTTAGCACGGAACATCTTTCCCGAACCAGAAAATTGCACTGTGGCTGTGGGAGTGTAGTAGGTACTTTTATTTGGGCAAATGGCACTTGATGTTTCATCCTCATGAGGTGGGCGCTGATTGATCTTTTCCCCTGCCCCCATCCCTTATTATCTGGCCCCATTCTTTTCCCTCAATTCTCCCATTACTGCTGTTGGGGCCATTTCATTGTTCATACTCCTACGGTTTAAGGCTTGCAAAGGACTAAAAGAAATTAAAAGCAATGTATTTTGCTTAGAGAATCCCAGAAAGGCTGGAAAGAAAGGCGATTGAAACCCACGGTTCAAGTGAAATTTAGACATAGGAGTGATTTTTACGTATTTCTTTTCATGGATAATAGAGAGTTGGCGTTATCTGTCACTGTACGTTCTACCTAATAAATAGCTGCAAGACTATAATCTAACAGGTGTAAAATTTCCCTTTTCTGACAAATGAAGAGACCACCAACACTATCTTAAACAGTGCAAATAGAAAATGCTGTTGTTGACAATCTTTCACACTGTAGAGCCAATTCTAAGCTAGCTTGCTTTCTCACTCTTTCTTTTCTTTTCCTTTTCTTTCTTTCTTTCTTTCTTTCTTTCTTTTTCTTTCTTTCTTTCTTTCTTCTTTCTTTCTTTCTTTCTTTCTTCTTTCTCTCTTTCTTTCTCTCTCTCTCTCTCTCTCTCTCCTTCCTTCCTTCCTTCCTTCCTTCCTTCCTTCCTTCCTCATGCAGGCCTGGCTTTTGGGGTATGATGATGTGTACCCCACACAGAGAATTGTAAACAAAGATAGGCTGATTTAATTTCTGTCCCTCCCCCCACACACCACACCAAAAAAATATTAAGGAGGGATTTTTTACTCTCTGCCAACTGAAAAAGGGACTGATCATCAGAGAAAATGCCTGTCCTTTCTTTCACTCATTCTCTTGATCTCCTCCAAAAATATGGCCTATTTAGTTGTTAGGAATCACAGATTGGGAAAAGAAAAAGAACAGAGAGGGCCGTCCCAAGTTCCATTCCCTGGGAGGTCCCACTTCCATCTGGCATATGTTGAGTCCTGCTTTCCTCTCAAAGGGGGCCTTGTTTATGGAGATTTTCTCTGTATTCATTTGTTCCCAGACATCTCTTCAACAGCTATCCCCCCACCTTCCAGGATCCCGTTGGTCAGGCTTGGTTCCCACTGCATGGAAAGCAAAAATCTCTCACCCAGAAACGTCTTGTCAAAGACAGAGAGGGAAACCGGCCCAGGCAATGCTGCCCTTGCATGTCATCATGGACCAATTTCTTACCTGCTTCTCCTCACCTTCTTTCTCTCTTCTTCAGCTTCTGGGTTGAAGCATTTTGGTGTTATTTATACAAAGGAAATGACATTAGAGTAACCTTTTTATTGCATTACACTAAAGGGAGATTGAACTATAACTTTGAAAATTGTGACATTCCAATGAGAGCTATATTAAATTGCTTAAAAACATTTCGAAGGCATCATTGGTATTGTCTGTAGTGGTAAGTGAAACAAAGAATTTCACAGCATGTCGGGTTTATTACAAACTACGCTCACATTTAAGTCTTTAAGCTATTAAATAGAAGAGAGGAGAAAGGGGATGGTGAAATAGTATCAGAGTGGGATGGAAGAGAGAGACAGAAGATGCCTTAGAGAAGACAATCCTGAGAATAAAAGGTGGCACAGATTGAGCGCTTACTCTTTGCCAGTACTTAAAATGTGTTTCCTGGCCAGGTGTGGTGGCTCATGCCTGTAATCCCAGCACTTTGGGAGGCCGAGGTCGGCGGATCACTTGAGGTCAGGAGTTTGAGACCAGCCTGGTCAACATGGTGAAACCTTGTCTCTACTAAAAATACAAAAAAATTAGCTAGGCATTGTGGCACACACCTATAATCCCAGCTACTCAGGAGGCTGAGGTGAGAGAATTGCATGAACCCAGGAGGCGGAGGTTGCAGTGAGCCGAGATTGCACCACTGCACTCCAGGCTAGGTGATACAGCAAGACTCTGTCTCAAAAAAACAAAAAAGTTTCCTTCATATAAAGAACACCAAAATGCTAGACTGCAGTTCTAAGTGCTTTTCACATGGATCAACTTATTAGAATCCCTCTTTTACAGATGAGAAAACCAAGGCACAGAGAGAGTGTCCAACTCAGCCTGGTTTTCCCAGGATTTGCCTAGTTTTCTAACTGAAAGTCCTGTATCCTGGGAAATTCCTCAATCCCAGGCAAACTGCGATGGTTGCTCACCTGAGGCCCAGGGAGAAATAGTTTGCCCAAGGTGGCAGAGGTGGAGCCAGCATGGGAATGAGCTAGGCAGTCGGACTCTGGAATCTACTGCTCTTATCCTCTGTAAATCTCACCCATTTTTACAGAATGAGTAACTTGGGGCATTAGAGAGAGATGAACTGACTTGTCCGCAGTCACACAGCTTGCTAGTAGTGGGTGGACGACTACAATTTGGGACTAACAAAGCACACCTCCTTTCTACTCTCAGCTACCTTCTGAAAGAGGTTTTATAGAAAAGAAAGCAGCTTTAAAAAAAAAAAGGTAGAAGTAAGGAGCTAAATAAATAAATATATCCAAGAAAAAGACATCTACCGTATTGAGAAACATCACGACCTGGCAGTATTAGAATATGTAGCAAAAGGGGGTCACCTATATGTAAACACAATTTATAATGAAAGACAATTTCAAAATTGCAATAAGTACACAAAGAAAATAATTATATGGCACATGTGGCCATTAGGCAGGGAACATTTTAACTTCCTAAAGCATTTGGTGTATTGTTCTGATTCCATTATTGTTCACTAATGATGGTCATTGTTCCACCTCACGTCATCCTCAAAACTGGCAGCCCCCTGCAGTGGACATTGTTTCCAAACAGCTTCTCTAGGACACTTCAGATAAACCTGCAAGAACTGATTATGTTCTGTGCAGGGAGTTGGTAAGCAGGTTGTAGCTGGGCATTGGCCAGGGAAGAAGGCATTCTCACTTGGAACACAGCTCGTTGTAAAAATGCAGTGTGACATCAATAAAAATAATCACTATTTGTTGTATTTCTTATAATTATAGGTCATCTCTTGGTGAAGCTCTGCAGTTCGTAAAGTGGCGATTTGGCCTCTGTCATGCTGACGCTGGAGGCAACCAGGCCCCAGAGCCTCTCCTGGCGGGCATCCTGAACGCCAGAAGCTTAGGCACAACTTCAGGGAAGAAAACATTTTGGAAATGACGAGAAAACTGTGAGGGAGTTGCAACTGTAAACAGCAAATGTGCTAAAGACCAGAGACTTATGCAGAGCTAAAAGAGGGCAGGTGGAGCTGTTCTCAGTTTTTTACATGTGAAGAAAACATTGGGCTGACTCCATTCTGATTCTGCAGAGCTAAAATGTGCCTTCATGACTGTTGTTGTTTTATTTAACACAAGCACCCGGGGCTGCGTGAGGTTCAGGGCTTGATGAGCCAAAGGATTCTGAGAAAAAAGGTGAACAGCTGTGGTTCTTGTCAAACACAAACTCTTAATCGTTGCTTAATCATTCTCCCATATGAGACATTTGTGTTATTTTAATTGTTTTGCTATCACAAATAGCATTGTAATGAAAACCTTTGTGCACCTGACTTACTCTTTTGCATTGTTTCCTTTACATAATTTCCTGAGAGTGGGATTACTGATTAAAGACTATGAACATTTTAGTCTCTTGAAATATTGCCAAAAATGTCTCCAACTGGTTGAACCAATTGACACTACCTTCATATGAATGTACCAATTTTGCTACAACCTTGCCAGCATTGTGCATTACAGCTTATGTATTTTGCTACAACCTTGCCAGCATTATGTATTACAGCTTATGTATTTTGCTACAACTTTGCCAGCATTATGTATTACCCTGCCACCCCTGCCTCAAAATATGGTGATTTAAATAATTCTATACTTGAATCTACTTCTCCTAACTCTATGCTCGGTATCTTCCCCCTCACTCCAGCATCTCTCTCTCTTGCCCGTCTGAATGACTTGAACTGAGACGACAAGAATACATGAGAAGAAAGGTAATCCTGGTTGGGCACAGTGGCTTATACCTGTAAGGTGGGTGGATCACCTGAGGTCAGGAGTTCGAGACCATCCTGGTTAATATGGTGAAACCCCATCTCTACTAAAAATATAAAAAATTAGCCAGGTGTGGTGGTGGGCACCTGTGATCCCAGCTACTAGGGAGGCTGAGGCAGGAGAATCACTTGAACTTGGGAGGTGGAGGTTGCAGTGAGCCAAGATCGTGCCACTGCACTCCAGCCTGGGCAACAAGAGCAAAACTCCATCTCAAAATAAATAAATAAATAAATAAATAAAATAAAATAAAGAAGAGAAAAAAAAGAAAAAAGAAAGAAAGGTAATCCTAAAGCAGTGCACATCTGCCATGCTCGGCAAGATTTGTGAAGATATCTGTAACAGAATGTGCAGTGTGTGAGGGCCTGGGCTCTGGAATCAATGGGACAGGGCTTGGAGCCCATTGTTTCTACTTCTGGCTCAGTAGCCATGGGCAATCAAATTAACCTTTCTTCACCTGAAAACTGAAGATGATAAAAGTACCTGCCGCACTGTGCTGCACTATAGATGCTAAATAAAAGTTAGCTTATATTGTATGACACACAAACACTGAAATGCACATTATTTTACATGCTTTTTTTTTTTTTTTTGAGACAGAGTCTTGCTCTGTCACCCAGGCTGGAGTGCAGTGGCATGATCTCAGCTCACTGCAAGCTCCGCCTCCTGGGCTCAAGTGATTCTCCTACCTCAGCCTCCTGAGTAGCAGGGACTACAGGTGTGCCCCACCACACACGGCTAATTTTTGTATTTTTAGTAGAGACAGGTTTCCACCATGTTGGCCAGTCTGGTCTTGAACTCCTGACCTCAGGTGATCTGCCTGGCTCGGCCTCCCAAAGTGCTGGGATTACAGGTGTGAGCCACGGCACTTGGCCTTAATTTGCTTACATTTTTGAATACCTGTAAAATTATTTTTATGGAATATTGACTCAGGACTGGAATTGCTCCATTGAAAGGTATGTATGGTAACTATAGATATTGACAAAATGTCCTTTGAAAAGACTATTTCACTTTGTACTTCGACAACATTGATAGCACTGGGTATTTTCTTTTCTTTTCTTTTTTTTGAGAAGGAGTCTCGCTCTGTGGCCCAGGCTGGAGTGCAGTGGCGCGATCTCGGCTCACTGCAAGCTCCACCTCCCAGGTTCACGCCATTCTCCTGCCTCAGCCTCCCGAGTAGCTGGGACTACAGGCGCCCGCCACCACGCCCGGCTAATTTTTTGCATTTTTTTAGTAGAGACGGGGTTTCACTGTGTTAGCCAGGATGGTCTCGATCTCCTGACCTCGTGATCCGCCTGTCTCGGCCTCCCGAAGTGCTGGGATTACAGGCTTGAGCCACCGCGCCCGGCCGAATCCTTCTCTTTCTTAAGGCACTTTGCATTGCAGAATGTTCCTGGATGTTCATATCTCGTGTTTGAAGGGGAGGAGGGATTTAAACTGGTCCTGTACATAGAAGGTTTGTTTGACAGAGGAGAAAAATTAGCCAAGGAAGATTGTTGTTTCAATTCATTTGAAACCAGAAGGGGACTTTTTAGTTGTATGTGTAACATGTTCATTGAATTATCACTATTTTCCTAGGACAACATCAAGCCTAAATACTGAACAATATGAGGATTCTTTTCTTGGCCTTTCTTGGATTATATCATATATAATAATTTTCAGAATCATACCTACTTGGCTTTAAAACATGTTTTTTCCGGCCGGGCGCGGTGGCTCAAGCCTGTAATCCCAGCACTTTGGGAGGCCGAGACGGGTGGATCACGAGGTCAGGAGATCGAGACCATCCTGGCTAACACGGTGAAACCCCGTCTCTACTAAAAAATACAAAAAAATTAGCCGGGCGAGGTGACGGGCGCCTATAGTCCCAGCTACTCGGGAGGCTGAGGCAGGAGAATGGCGTGAACCCGGGAGGCGGAGCTTGCAGTGAGCTGAGATCTGGCCACAGCACTCCAGCCTGGGTGGCAGAGTGAGACTCCGTCTCAAAAAAAAAAAAACATGTTTTTTCCAATTTTTTAAGATTCATAATTTAGTCTTTGGGTTTTATGTTGCTTAGATTCATATGCATATTTAATATTTCTTTTCTTTTCTTTTTCTTTTTTTTTTTTTTTTTAAGATGGAGTCTTGCTCTGTCACCAGGCTGGAGTGCAGTGGCACTATCTCAGCTCACTGCAACCTCTGCCTCCCAGGTTCAGGCGATTCTCTGCCTCAGCCTCCTGAGTAGCTGGGACTACAGGCACCCACCACCATGCCTGGCTAATTTTTGTATTTTTAGTAGAGGCGGGGTTTCACCATCTTGGTCAGGCTGGTCTTGAACTCCTGACCTCGTGATCCACCCACCTTGGCCTCCCAGAGTGAGCTACCATGCCTGGCTGAATATTTTCTTAACATGCAGCGTCAGGTTGAACATGCTTGTCATTCAAATATGGAAGATGCTATGGTTACAAGTGAATGTATTCCGCTTTCTTAATCTTTCCCGTGCTTAGCAGTGGAAAACAGGTTTTGCGCTAGTAGGGGGACTCTGGAGAATATTATTTTTATGCTTCTGAATATCATGTCTATAATGGACCTGTGCATGCAGCGTTTCCTCCCTTTTCCCCCTCATCCCCTCTTTTTTTCTTTTTTTGGTCCTTGTTGACATTACAAGCTTTTAACACATTTTTGACCTAGGAGCCCTGTTGCTGGAAGTATAGTCTCCAGCCAGCTACTCTTATGACAGTACTGCTATAAAACTCATTCTTGTGTGGTATTCTGTGCTATAGAGTCTGTGTATTGCTATTCATAGTCAGAGTTCTGGTTTGTTTTGTTTTTCCCTTAAAACCTGTTACAGTTTTTGTTGTTGTTGTTGTTGTTGTTGTTGTTGTTGTTGAGGGGGGACTCAGAACTGTTTCCATTCCATAGCACCTGACATTATTTCAAGTTTTATAATATCTTAAGGTGTATATTCTATTTTGTTTTATTTATTATTATTATTTTTTTGAGATGGAGTCTCATTCTGTCGCCCAGGCTAGAGTGTGGTGGTACGATTTCGGCTCACTGCAACCTCTGCCTCCCGGGAGCAAGCAATTCTCCTCCCTCAGCCTCCCGAGTAGCTGGGATTACAGGCGCCCGCCACCACGCCCAGCTAATTTGTGTATTTTTAGTACAGACAGGGTTTCACCATATTGGCCAGGTTGGTCTCAAACTCCTGAGCTCAGGTGATCTACCTGCCTCAGCCTCCCAAAGTGCTGGGATTACAGGCGTGAGCCACCGCACCTGGCCTGTATATTTTATTTTTTTATTGGCTTAGTTTTTAAATTATCATCCAAAAAATTTTCAACCTTTTTCCATGAGGAAACAAGTGAAGCCACTCCTCAGCATAGACTGCCTTTATCCCATCATTTTAGTAAAAAAGAACTAGGTTTGTTTCACTTGTAAGGTGTCTCATTAATGTACTTCATCTGAGAATTTGTTTTAAGAGCACTCTTTGTAATCTTGATGTTTGCTTGAGCTATAAGAACTGCCATTTTTAAAAAATAATGGGATAATAGATGGTTTATTCAGTATACCTAATGAATATGTACAAACTGGATCTACAGATATTTTGAACTGAACCAGGTGGATGTTGAAGTAACCCATCTAAATATGCTTTGCAGTGATTCTGCTTAATGTTCTAATTCAGTAACAAATATTTTATGTTCTACTGGAAAGGCAAATGGCAGTGCTTTTGTGTGTTGGAGGAGGGGTTACTGATTTGTGCTAAGAAACACTTCTGATTGTGAGGGATAGAACTTGAGCTCAATCTTTTCTTTTTTTAAATTTTTTTTTGAGACGGATCTGGCTCCATTGCCCAGGCTGGAGTACAGTGGCGAGATCTCGGCTCACTGCAAGCTCCGCCTCCCTGGTTCAGGCCATTCTCCTTCCTCAGCCTCCCGAGTAGCTGGGACTACCCAGCCAATTTTCTGTATTTTTAGTGGAGATGGGGTTTCACCGTGTTAGCCAGGATGGTCTTGATCTCCTGACCTTGTGATCTGCCTGCCTGGGCCTCCCAAAGTGCTGGGATTACAGGCGTGAGCCACCACGCCCGGCCTGACTTGGGCTCATTTTTTCTTGTGAAGTCTCTTTCTATATTTTTTTTTTGTTTTATTCTTTTTTAAAAAATATATTTTTTGGGCAACAGGGTGAGACTTCGTCTCAAAAAAAATACTTTTTTGAATGTATCATGTCTTCATTAACAACAGAAAATCCACATGGTGTTTACTAAACTTGTTTATGATATTAAAAATTTCCTTTTTATTTTTAGTAGCCCAGATTATTGAGTTTTTCATGAGAGATTTTTTTTCTTAGCGGAGTATAGTTGTATAGGAAGAAGAATTAAGCCAGATTTTTGTGTGTGGAAAGACAGTTTTCTTTTTTTTCTTTCTTTCTTTTTTTTTTTTTTTTTGAGACAAAGTTTCACTCTTGTTGCCCAGGCTGGAGTGCAATGGCACCATCTCAGCTCACTGCAACCTCTGCCTCCCTAGTTCAAGCAATTCTCGTGCCTCAGCCTCCCGAGTAGCTAGGATTACAGGTGTGTGCCACCACGCCCGGCTAATTTTTGTATTTTTAGTAGAGACGGGGTTTTGCCATGTTGGTCGGGCTGGTCTCGAACTCCTTACCTCAGGTGATCCACCCGCCTCGGCCTCCCAAGCTGCTGGGATTACAGGCGTGAGCCACTGTGCCTGGTTGGAATGACAGTTTTCTATCCAGGTCTTTTTCTGTTTGTCAGAAGGTGGGAGTACGATCCAAATAAATCCATTAGGTTGCTCCTGCAGCATGTGCTTTTAGCTTCTCTCTTGAACGAGAATCCCATATCCCTGGCCTTCAGCTTCTTTTCTCATGTGTATAAACCTCAGATGTTACTACATTTTATATCTATCAGAGCTATTAAGCGATAGTATTTGAACACTAGCCGTTTAAATAAAATTCTGCCCCGTTACTCATGTGCAGATAGTGAGTTCACTTTCATTTTTTGCCAGATTTCTTTGCATTACTTTAAGCAAAAATAGTTAATCTATTTTTCTTTTATTGACATCCCAGTTTGCTTCAGTGACAGAACTTACTGCTTAATCTTTGTACTTAAAAGAAATCTATAAATTTAATGCACTGTCCAAGTGAAATGTCCTAGTTGTCATTGTGATTAAGGGGCCAACTTTCCAGGCAGCTAGCAGAGATACTATTCTCTTCCTCTCCCAGCACATTTTTATTCCTTCACCCACGCATTCCTGCTACACTAGATGGCAGCCAATGATGGAACTATAAAGATGTCTGTGTTCGTATCTCGAACATGGCAGCTTGAAGATGTACTGCCAAAGGTGACCTAGAGCAGGTTGTCTTCCAGTGCGTACATTCTAGATTGCCATAGACCGTGCTCTGGCTACTACCCTGGGTCTACTTGGGCTGTCAAGGGCATCTGCCTAAACCAGAATCTTTGGTCCAAAACCTTAACCCAACAAAATAAATCTTGAGTAGCTCATGCCTGGCTTTTAGGAATTTTGTTTCTTTGTTTAAAAAAAAAAAAAAAAAAAGCGGCCAGGCATGGTGGCTCACGCCTGTAATCCAAGCACTTTGGGTGGCCAAGGCGGGCAGATCACGAGGTCAGGAGTTCGAGACCAGCCTGGCCAACAAGGTGAAACCCCATCACTACTAAAAACACAAAAATTAGCCGGGCGTTGTGGTGGGCAACTATAATCCCAGCTACTTGGGAGACTGAGGCAGGAGAATCTCTTGAACCCAGGAGGCGGAGGTTGTAGTGATCTGAGATTGCGCCACTGCACTCCAGCCTGGGTGACAGAGCAAGACTCCATCTCGGGGGAAAAAAACCCCAAAAGTCCAACTTACTTTATTTTTGTTTTATTTTTTAACCTAGTCACTGTTTACAGTTGAATGCTAAAGCCTGAAATATTGCCTGTGCTGTGGTGTATGAGTATTGCCAATTTTATATTTATTGCAGTGAAGAAGAAACTAAAAATATATGAAAATCAGGAGCTCATTTTCCAGTGTCGTTGGAAAATGTCCAAGCTCCTAAATCTGTGTGGGTTCATATGGGAGAAGTGAGTTGGGGGCCTCTTGAAAGGAGGCTTTTTGGAGAGGGGTACCCCAGGCTTCTCCTTGGTGTTCCTGCTTGGGGATCACTGCTGCTAGCTGACTGGGCCTCCCCAGTGGAAGTCTGTGATTTTGTTTGACAAAGTTTCATTGACTAGTAAAACTCATTCTGTTTTAGTGTATATTTCAAAAGAAATGTAAACATTTTGCTCAAAAAAATGTTGTGTCACTCCCCTCATAGAGAAGTGAAGTTTACTTCTCCTTCCCCTTGAATTTGGACTGGCCCTGTGACTGCTTTGACCGGTAGAGGGTGGCGAAGTGACACTTTGCCTAAGCTTTGAGTAGCCCTGGAAGACTCTGCTTTGTGGTTTTGGACGCTCAGTGGGAGAGAGGTCACACAGAGAGAATGTGTGGAGAGGAGAGGCCATGAGATCATACCAAGGAAGAGACAGGTCCAAGCATATCAGTTGACTGCCAACTGCATGAGACCCCAAGTGAGGCCAGCCTAAGAACTGCCCAGCTGAGCCCACTCAACCCACAGATTTATGAAAGATAATAATATGGTTATTGCTGTATTATGTATTCTTGGTTGCTATTATTTTAAGCCACTAAGTTTAGAGTGGTTCACTAGGCAGCAACAGATAATCAAAACACTCCCTATATCCTTTAGTAACCAAACCCTGATTTTTATCTGGGCATGTGCAGCTGAAAGATCACATTTTTTGGCCTCCCTTTTGGGAAGGAGTGACCAATTTAACTAATTCTGGAGAAGGACACGTTTTTTTGTGGTGTTTCCAGGAAGTCATCTTAAAAGAGAGGAGGCAGGCCCTTTTCTGCATTCCTCAAATTTGCTGCCTGGAATAGATGTAATGGCTGGAGCCAGGAACCATGAAGACAAGAACCACATCCTAGGGATGGCAGAGTGGCTGGCTGGAAGGTACCTGGATCTCTGACAATCTTAGAGAGCTATCATACTCCAGCCCTGAACCTACTATTTCCACACATATTTTATATGAAAGGGAAATAATCTCTTTTCTGATTGAAGCCATTGTCTTTTTGTTTTGTTTTGTTTTCTATTCTTTGCAGCTGAACCTAATCCTCAGAGACATAGGACAAGACCAAATACCATTATGAAGCATGTTGCCTTGCCTTTGCAACAGGGGCTTATGTACAATAATTCATTTGTCTACTTTATGGGAACCCTGCATCTGGATGCAATGGTGAACAAAATCAGACATAGTCCCTAAGACATGATTAGCTTACAGTTAGTCAAATCATCACAGAGTAAATGGAAAACTGTAACTGTCACAAGCCTTTGACAGACAAGCTCATGGTGTCAGCATAGCCCATAATATGGCCTTTGCTGAATCAAGGGAGACAGGGTCAGGAAGTGATATTTGAGCTGATGTCTGAAAAGTAGGCTGGAGTTAACTCTGTGATGAGGATAGGGAAGAGCGTTGCAGGTGGAGGTGACAGCACAGCGGTTCTGCGGTAGGAGAGAGCGTGGTAAATACAATGGACAGAAAGATGATGTAGCTAGAGTTGGGAGAATGAGGTGAGTTTGGTATGCATGAGGCCAGAGAGGGTTGCAGATGGGAGAATGGGTAGGTTGTTTTTGTGAGTCTGGTCAATGTTTTAAAAGCATTGAAAAACCATTGAGCGTTCTAAGCTGTCAAATGGCAGTGGTCTAAAGGGGAGAAGATAGTAGTGCAGGAGATGGAGAGAAGTCAAAAGATTCAAGAGCTATTTCTCACTCATACTTTTGTGCTTGGGTTCCTGATTTTGGTTTTTCTTTGTTATTAAGAGGTTGAACTGAACTAACTCCTTAATTTTTGGTGAAACCAGGCATATTTGTTAGGATATAGATTGGACTGTATGCAAGTTAGGGACAACAGTGGTTTAAACAAGTTGGAAGCTTATTTCAATTTCATATAGATGTTGGTGTTTCATATAGATGATATGGTGGCTCTACGCCAAGAAGTCACAGTGATCCCAGGATCCTTCTGTTTCTTTGTTGCTTTTTTGTCCCTAGGGTGTTGTCTTCATCTGCATGACCCAACTTAGTGCATGTCAACATTCCATCCCTGGAACAGGGGAGAGAAAGGGAGAGGTCACCTCCCTTCTCTTTTTGGGTATGGTTTAGCAGTTGCACACATTGCTCTTTATCATATCTCAATGAACAGAACTTAGATACATTGTCACATCTAGATGCAAAAAAGGTTTAGAACTGTAGTATTTATTCTGTACAGGCATGTGCCTGGCTAGAACTTTAGAGAGTGACTACTATAGATAATCAGATGGAAATCTACACCTGTGGACCAAATCCAACTATGCCCACTTATTTGTATGGTCTATGGCTGCTTTTGCACTATAAGGGCCCTTGGTTCCCCAGCACATGGATAGTTTGGGGGCCAAAAGGATACCTGGTACCCTAGTGTGTGGGCTGGTTGGTGGCTGGACAGTTCCCTCAGGTCACCAACACAAGGAACTGACTGTGGGACTGATGGTGGCTGAAAGGGCCCTGGAGAAACAGTGTGAGGGCAAATGATTGTTGATAGAGCTCTAGATTCCACAGCAAGTGGGCAGGCTACTGCCCTGAGTAACGTCACTCCTCCATGACCCCAGTATGCTGTCAGGCTGGTGACTGAAAGGGACCTCTGATCATAACTCCTTGGCAGGCTGGGGGCTGGTAGGACCATTGGAACCTTGGCATGCAAGCTGGCTACTGTCTGGAAGGTCCCTTCCCTGCCACCAGAGCACCAGCGCAAGAGACTGACAGTGGCTCTTCATTCTACAGAATGAGGCAGGCTGATGAATGGAAGGACCTTCAGTTCTTCAGCGCATGTGTAGGTAGGGGGCCTGAAGGACAAAGGGAACTGTGGCCTGTGGGGGGCTAGGGACTGGAAGGACCCCATGGCACTAGGGTAAAGCCAGTTGGTGGCTGGAAAGGGCCCCTGGGGCACCAGAACACTGGAAGGATGGTGGCTGAAAGGGCTCTAGACTCAACTGCTTGTGGGCAAATTGATGACAAATGGCCTCCTTTCCCCTGGCCTGCAGGCAGGTTGGGGGATAAAATGATTCCTAGAACCTTAGTGAGTGGGCAAGTTGGTGACAAGGGCCACTGGGACACGTCCCAAGGAAAGGATGGTGAAAAAGAGCCTAAAGGAGCTCTTGTTTCCACAACACTCAGGCCACAAGAGGCCAGAAGGGTCTTCAGCTTCCCAGGTGAACACAGGCTGAAGTCTAGAAGGACTGACTGCTACATGGCACCTGGGCAGGCTGGTGGCTGAAAGGGTTCCAATGACACTAGTTTATGTGCAGGCTGTGACCCTAAGGGTCTCCAATCCAGTTCCCTAGCTCACAAGCAACTGGGTGATCTGAAGGGCCTTCTTTACACCAGTACTCTAGAAGGACACTGGCCGAATGGGCCCTGGCTTACTACTGCACGTGAGCATGCTGAGAAATTGAAGGACTGGCAGAACCCTGTTGTGTGGACAGGCAGGTGGCTGGAAGGAGCCCGGGGGCATCATCGTGCAAGATGGTGGCTTAAAGTCCTCACTTTCCCAGCAGGCAAGCAGCCTGTGGCCAGAAGGCAACTCTGCTTTCCATCATGCAAGAGCTGTAAGAAAACAAAAAGGCTCTCATCAATACAGTATGTAGGCAAGAGAACTTCTGGATGGTCCTCTGTTCCCCAACATGCATGGAATCTGGAGGGCCAAAATAACCTGCAGAACTCTCGCTGAGAGTCAGGTTAGGAACCGGAAATCCCTCCAGCATATCAGGGTGTGGGAAACAGTCGCCAAAAGGCATCTGTCTTACACAGTAACTGGAGACCTGGGGGTGGGTCTTAGAGTTCCTCGGTCCACCATAGGTTGGGGCCCTGAAGGATCCACTGGTGCGTGGATTTCAGGATGGCTGGTGCTCAGAAGGACCTGCAATCCAGGTATCCCGCAGCTGATTAGCTGGTAGTCGGAAGGGTCTTTGATACACCCGCATAAAGAATGGAAAGAAGGATGGTCGCTGAGAAGGCTCTCACCTCCACAGTACACCTACAGCCTGAGACCAGTGAAAGAGACCAAATGAAATCTACAGGCAGGCAGCCCGGGCGGCGCCTTGAGCCTAGTTAGAAGTTGACCCTACAGGCAGACAGCCCGGGCGGCGCCTTGAGCCTAGTTAAAAGTTGACGCCGGACCTAACCGATAATGTTATCTATAAATTTCAGATGTTGTATAGACAGCAATGTGAAAGTCCCTGTCTTGTTCTTTTTCTGTTCTAATTACTAGTGCTTGCCATATATCTCTCAACTTCCTGAGCCCAGTATAAACATATCCCACCATATGTCTCCCCTCCATATATCCCTCAACTTCCTGGCTCATCCCACCATATGTCTCCCTACCATATATCTTTCAATTCAAAGACTACCATATATCTCAACTTTAGAAGGACACCACCTGGAAAATCCCCGATAAGAACACAGCCGTTTGTGAGAGCGCGGGAACCAATAAAAAACTGCTAAATATATAAACTTAAAATGTTAACCAATTGTAATGCTGTAACCTAGAGAATTCCCTCCTTCCTCTGCAACTTTACAAGTCCTGTTTACATTAGGCTATAAAAGGCAAGCGCACGCATTGTTCAGGGCCCTCCTGTATGTTGTGGAACGGAGGGACCAAGTTCGAACTTGCATTAAAGATCCTTGCCGCTTGGCTTTGACTCTGGACTCTGGTGGTCTTTTTCGGGGAACAAACGGTCTGGGCATAACACCAGAAGAGTCCTCAGCTCTATGGTGAGTGAGGCCCATATAGGGGCCCAAAGAGCTCTCATTTCCACAGTAAGCGGCTCACTGATGGCCGTTTTACCCTCTGTTTCCCAGCAAGTAAAGCAAGGCGGGGAGGGGGTTAGTGTGGTATTGAAATGACCTACGGAACCTTAGCAAGTGGCCAGATTTCTGACAGGAAGACCCCCTTGGGGGCACCAGGACGTAGGCAGGATGGAGCTCGTTTGGTCGCCAAAAGGCTCTTTCATTTCCAAGCACACTGGCCGGCTGATGACTGGTTGGTGCTTGGTTCCCCAGTCCCAGGCAGGTTGGGGGCTAAAATGACCCATGGAACTCTAGTGGGTGGGCATTTTTCTGACCGGAACCCTCTTCCCCGCCCCACCACTGCGAACCAGTGAGGGAGAAGTATGGTGGCCCAAAGGAGTCTCCTGCCCACGGTAAACCTGAGATCTGAGGCCAGCCGGGCCCTCAGCTCCCCACCACGCGAGGCCCATATGGTAGTCAAACAGGCCCTCATTTCCACAGGACATGTCCCCAGTGATGGTTGGCGCTCTCCTTCTCAGCATGCATGTAGGCCAGGGGTCGAAATCACCAAGGGAACATTCAATGGCGGCCAGGTTTCTGATGGGGAGGTCCCTTGGGACACTAGCACTTAGAAGAAGGGTGGCTGAGAAACCTCTCACTTGCACAGCACAGAGGTAGGAAGGACTACAAGGGCCCTTGCCTCTCCACCGTACAAAGGCCATAAGGTGGTCCAAAGTGCTCTTGTTTCCACAGCAGGTTGAAGACCGATGGCTGGTTGACTCTGTTTGTTTTTTTTTGAAACAGAATCTTGCTCTGTCACCCAGGCTAGAGTGCAATGGCACTCTCAGATCACTGCAACCTCTGCCTTCTGGATTCAAGCGGTTCTCCTGCCTCAGCCTCCTGAGTAGCTGGGGTTACAGGCATGAGCCACCATGGGGGTGTGTGCCACCATCCCTGGCTAATTTTTGTACTTTTAGTAGAGACGGGATTTCACCTTGTTGGTCAGGCTGGTCTCGAACTTCTGACCTCATGATCCACCCACCTTGGCCTCTCAAAGTGCTGGGATTACAGGCGTGAGCCACTTTGCCTGGCTGGCTGGTTGACTCTTTGTTCTCCAGCACCCATGCAAGCTGGGGGCCAAAATGACCAGGCAGAACCCTAGTGGGTGGGTTCATGGGACCTTCCGTGAACCAGTGCAGGTGAAGCATAGTGGCCCAATGGGTTCTCATGTCCACAGTGCTCCTGTGGGGGTCCAGAAGAGCCCTTGGCGTCCCACAGTATGAGGCCTGTAAGGTGGCCAAAAGGGTTCTCATTCCCATGGCATTTGGGCAGGCTGATGTCTGGTTGGTCCTCTGTTCTTCGGCATGTAGCAGTCTGGGGTCCTGTATTACTTAGTTTGGATTGCTATAAAGAAATACCTGAGACTGGATAATTTAGAAAGAAAAATAATTTAATTGGTTGACGGTTCTGCAGGCGGTACAGGAAGTGTGGTGCTGGCATCTGCTTCTGTAGGCCTCAGGAAGCCTACAATCATGGTGGAAAGTGAATGGGGAGCAGGCAAGAGTGGGAGCAACAGAGTGGGGAGGTGCCACATACTTTTAAACAACCAGATCTCCCATGAACTCACTCATCACCAAGGGGATGGTGCTAAGCCATTCATGAGGAATCAGCCCTCATGATCCAAACACCTCCCCCCAGGCCCCACCTCTAAAACTAGGGATTACATTTCAACATGAGATTTGGAGGGGACAAACATCCAAACCATATCAGGGCTGAAATAACCTGGGGACCTCTCATGGGCAGATAGGCTGGTGACCAGGTTCTTCAGGATGCTGGTAATTTGTCTAATTCATAGGTTTTCAGAAGAAGAGAAGCCAAATCTGGACTTCAGCAGATGGGGAGAACAGCACATGCCCCAGAGATCATGGTCTTTTATCTGGATGCATTGATTAGGTAACACTTGATTCTTTCTTTCTTTGGGGAGGTGGTCTGTGTCTAGGTTGAAGCATGTAATGCATATTTGATGACCAGAAGGGAGGAATATGGCAAGATTGCAAATGTTTATCAATGTCCTTATTCTCTTTTTTCCTGGGCCCTAGCTTCCCGTGCAGTTGAGTGTGGCCATGTGACTAAGCTCAGGCCAACAGAAATTTGAGTGAATGTGATGTGAGCCATATCCAGGCCTGGCTCATGATAAACATACCATATGCTGTCCTCTCTCTGTGTCTCCGTCCATAGTTAGGTGGAGAGGATTTCATGGACCTAGAGAAGGGCAGACCCACAAGATGGAAGGAACCTAGGCCCTTGAATGACTATATGGAGTTGAACACATACTCCCCTTCCCTAATCTCACTGAACAAGTCAATTTAGTTAAGATATAGGAAATTCAGGAGGAATCTCCTATAGCAGCTAGTATTGTTGATCTTTTATTATTATTATTATTATTTGAGACAGAGTTTCACTCTTGTTGCCCAGGCTGGAGTGCAATGGCACCGTCTCAGCTCACTGCAGCCTCCACCTCCTGGGTTCAGGCAATTCTTCTGCCTCAGCCTCCTGAGTAGCTGGGATTATAGACGCCTGCCACCACGCCTGGCTAATTTTTGTATTTTTAGTAGAGACGGGGTTTTCACCATGTTGGCCAGGCTGGTCTTGAACTCCTGACGCCAGGTGATCTGCCTGCCTCGTCTTCCCAAAATGCTGAGATTACAGGCATGAGTCACAGTGCCCAGCCTTATTGCTGATCTTAACTAAACAAGTTGGTGTCTTGAACCAGCTGAGTTCTCTGAAACCCATTTTAAGTCTTTAAGGTCCTGGTGGTTGGACATGAAGTTTGGATGGTCAATATCCACACTGCTGAACCTTGGCCACTGGCCTTTGTTGGTGTCTTCAGTTTTGGTGAGTCTCTCCTTTGAGTTGTACCTTTTGTGCCCTCAACCCAAAATAAGATCTTGGACCTAGGCTGGCAATGGTCTCAGCAGAGAACATGTCCAATAGGTATTTTAAAAGCTTTGAGGGTTTGTCAAAAGGAGTTTTCTTATTTGTGTTAAAGTCTCTCCCCCAGGCCAGGCATGGTGGCTCACACCTGTAATCCCAGCACTTTGGGAGACCGAGGCGGATGGATCACCTGGGGTCAGGAGTTCGAGATCAGCCTGGCTAACATGGTGAAACCCTGTCTCTACTAAACATACAAAATTAGCTGGGCGTGGTGGTACATGCCTGTAATCCCAGCTACTCGGGAGGCTGAGGCAGGAGAATTGCTTGAACCTGGGAGGCAGAGGTTGCAGTGAGCCAGGATTGCACCACTGCACTCCAGCCTGGGTGACAGAGTGAGATTCCATCTCCAAAAAAAAAAAAGGCTCTCCCTGACCTGCCTCATTTCTCCATGCACTGTGGATCAAAGTACATAGGACAAAATTGGTCTTATAAGACAGAATACCCAAAAGTGATTTAAAATTGGTCTCATAAGACAGTATAAGACAAAATACCCAAAAGTGATTTAAAAATGTTAAAATATCAACATGAAATAGCAACATAAAGTATCAATATGAAATATCAATACAGTATATCAATATGAAGTTGATGTATTGTGGAGACATGAAACAGATGACTACACAAATATTTAATTGGCAATACTTGGGATATGTATTATGAAGGAAAAGTACTTTGTGCTATGAAAATAAACAGCAGGGGGATCTGACTTGAGGAAGTGAAAGGTCTGAGGGATGAGCAGGTGTTATCTACAATGTTATTAAAATCAGTAGTTCTTAAATTTGAGCGTGCAACAGAATTATCTGGAGCACTCATAAAACACAGATGGCTGGGCCCCACCCAGGACTTTCTAATTCGGAAGATCTGGGTGATATTGATGCTGCCATTCAGGGACCATACTTTGAGAACCAACTGATCTGTGCTATATTCCCAACAAACACGCTGGAGCACAATGCTGAAGGTGGGTTACAGGCCAGCTGAAAAATTGCTCTACCACACCTCTCAGGGGCAGCCAAAGGGCTGGGGCAGAACTCAAAAGTGGTAATCTCTAGCTGTGGGTGGTCTCATGTATTCTCCCAGCATGTGATACCAATATCATACTTATCTACTATGATAGCAAAAGTTTGGGAAGAGCTCAGCTGGTCAAATGGGGAGAGGCAGGTGATAACTGTTAGATAAAGAAAGGAGTTTGTCTGAGGGCCTTGCAGCAGGAAAGAGTGCTGCATCTTCACAGAACTGAGAGAAAACCAGTGAAGCTGTAGAAGAGAAGGTCCAGGGAAGACGGTGGAAGAATAATTTAGAGGGTCAGCTCATCTAGGGCTTGGAGGACCTCATTAAGGATTCACATAAAGGAGAAGCCATTGAAGAATTTTTTTTTTTTTTTTTTTTTTTGGTGACGGAGTCTGGCTCTGTCGTCCAGGCTGGTGCAATCTCAGCTCACTGCAAGCTCCACCTACCAGCTCAAGTGATTATCCTGCCTCAGCTTCCCGAGTAGATGGGACTACAGGCATGTGCCACCACGCCGGGCTAATTTTTGTATTTTTAGTAGAGACGGGGTTTCACCATTTTGGCCAGGCTGGTCTCAAACTCCTGACCTCATGATCCACCCGCCTTGGCCTCCCAAAGTGCTGGTATTACAGGCGTGAGCCACCACGCACGGCCGCCATTGAAGAATTTTAAGCAAGGGAATGGATTGGAAAGGTGCAGGTATGCATTTGGAGATAGCAATTAGGAAACTACTGCCTAGTCTAGGATAGAAATAATGGTGGGATGGTCTAAGGTGGATAAAGTGAAGATAGAAGCCTTGGAAAGATGTTTTGGAGGCCAATGAATAGAACTTGGTGATTATTGGATATAGAGGTTGAAGGATAAGGAGGTATCTGATGTAATTCTCAAATATCTAGCTTGAAATGTTTTGTTTTCTGAGATAAGCCACACTGATGGTTACATTTGGGAGAAAGAGCAGTTTTGGAGATGCTGAATATGGAATGCCCTTGTTTTTAATTGTCTAATTGGAGGTGTTGGTTAGGCAGCAGAATATATGGCCTTGGACCTCAGAGGACATTTAGGATTATGGGTAACCTCAGAGGACCTGTGGTTTGTGGTGGTTTGGACCTTTGAGGACATGTGGATGTGTGGGACTGGACTTTAGAAAATGTCCAAATGGACATTGTTAGTGTGCAAAGAGATGGTCCCTGAATCCATGCTAGGTATGTGGAACAGAGATTGTAAACTCCAGTGCCTAGAGTGGCCAGTCAGGTAACATATGTGAGAATGCGGGCCAGATGCATACTTTGCGTCAATGGTTGGGACTGTCTACTCCAGCTGTAATGGAATTTCATGGATTTTCAACTGAAAATGGAATTGCATGAATTTTCAACTGAAGCCAGGAATCTGGATTTTACCATGAAATGTCTTGGGTTTAGATATTGGTTCAGTTTGAAAAATTAATGTGGGCCATGGCTGGGTGCGGTGGCTCTCGCCTGTAATCTCAGCACTTTGGGAGGTAGAAGCAGGCAGATCACTTGAGATCAGGAGTTGGAGACCAGCCTGGCTGACACAGAGAAACCCCATCTCTACTAAAAGTACAAAAATTAGCCAGGCGTGGTGGCACCCACCTATAGTCTCAGCTATCCAGGAGGCTGAGGCATGAGAATCACTTGAACCTGGGAGGTGGAAGTTGCAGTGAGCTGAGATTGTGCCACTGGACTCCAGCCTGGGCAACAGAGCAAGATTCTGTGTCAAAAAAAAAAAAAAAAAGATGTGGGCCAATTAAAATACATATGTATTAAAGGGGGACTGTCAGTTGATAGCCTTTGCAAGGAAGTGTGTGTAAGACAAAATTATGAGGAATTCAGCTGAATGAACAAATTTGAAGCTCTGGTAGAGTGCAGATGCAGTGGTTCATGCCTGTAATTCCAGCACTTTGGGAGGCTGAGGCGGTGTGGCTCTCTTGAGCCCAGGATTTGGAGACCAGCCTGGGCAAAATGGTGAAACTCTGTCTATACTTAAAATTCAAAAAATTAGCTGGGTGTGATGGTGCTCGCCTGTAGTCCCAGCTACTTGAGAGGCTGAGGCAGGAGGATCACCTGAGCCCAGGAGGCTGAGGCTACAGTGAGCTGTGATCAAACCACTGCACTCCAGCCTGGGTGACAGAAGTGAGACCCTGTCTCAAAAAAAAAAAAAAAAAAAAGAATAGAATAGAATAGTCTGGTACAAAAGGATGTGGGGTGTCCAGGCAGGTAGAATCAGGAGAGCACGGTGTCCTGAAAGCCAAGGCAAGAGGACATTCAGTCTTCCTTGCTTTCTGGTGTCCCGCATCCCAGTGATTCTAGGTTGGATGTAAAGAAAGTACTAGGTAGGTATCATTTTAGGAAATGCCCCTGGTGGAAAATGTTTCTGTTTTGATTCATTTCTCTTTAATATAGAAGACAGAGCTTCAGGCCTTAAAATACTTGCCTGAATCACATGCGAAGTCTTATAAACACTGTCTTGAGGGTGTGGTGGCTCACACCTGTAATCCTAGCACTTTGGAGGCTGAGGCAGATGGATTGCCTGAGGTCAGGAGTTTGAGACCAGCCTGACCAGACCAACATGATAAAACTCCGTCTCTACTAAAAATACACAAATTAGCTCAGCGAGGTGGCAGGCGCCTGTAATCCCAGCTACTTGGGAGGCTGAGGCAGGAGAATCGCTTGAACCCAGGGGGTGGAGGTTGCAATGAGCTGAGATTGCACCACTGCACTCCAGCCTGGGTGACAGAGCGAGACTCTGTCTCAAAAAACAAAATAAAACAGAAAAAAACCCCACTGTCATGAGTCCCTTTCCTTCAGTTGTCCAAACCCCACCGACTTTATAATTTAAAAAGTCTTAAATCGGGTTGTGGTTTGATGTAATCCGGAGAGATGAGAAATTCAACTCTTGTGAAAGGGTTATTGTCAGGCCACAAAAAGCTGTAGGATTTGTTTCAAAAGCATCCTTCTGCTACGGAAGTGAGCTGGAGTTAAAGTAATAAGGTGATGATGTCTCAAAAATAGTTAGCGGGAGCTCAGTTCTATTCTATAGGCCCCTTTTAAACTATTTTTATTTTATTATTAATTGACACATAAAATTGTACATATTTATGGGGGTACTATTGTATAGGCTTCTATTATGGCTTAATAGAAAGAGTACTTCTAGAGTAGAATAAAGAAGGCTTACTCTCTGGTCAGGTAAATGGATGATCTTTGTCTTAGCTGTCAATGAGGATGCTAACATCACTACTTATACTATTTGGGCCTGTTATATGGATAAAAAAATGTAAATACCCAAAAGTGATTAAAAATGTTAAAATGTCAACATGAAATGTCAATATAAGTATCAGTATGAAAAGTCAATATAAAATATCAATATAGTTTATCAATATGAAGTTGAACTAATGTTCTGGAACCTTCAACATAGACATCTGTAAATGATGTTATCTAATACTTGCTTACATATGCTAATGATGAGAAACAGCTTCAGTGGACTATATAATTTATTGTCCAAACCAGAACATTTTGGAGTGTGAAAAGAAGTGGAGTGTGTTTAATATTTACTCCAGAACAACAGGCAAAACCCAGGACTATCTTGGGTAAAATGGGAGACTTGATCACCCAGGCATAAGTGAAATGTCAGTGGATATATACTTGCTTTGTCAGATGATGTGGTGACATAAGATCTGTGATGCAAAATGATTTTTTTCCTAAAAACTCATTCTCTTGGATATGCTAGAACATCTCAGTTTCACAGACAGGAATCCTGGGCTAAGTGAGAGAGAGGAAAGTAATAAGCACAAAACTTACCATTGCCAGTTCCCTTTCTTGCTTCCAAAGGGCATTTAGGAATGCACCAGAAGGATTTACTTTGCTCTAGCATTCTTAACCTTAATGAAGTAATTTGAGTTTTCACTCTCAGAGAAGACTGTGGTGGGTGAAAAGAAGATTGGACAAGTCTTCACTGAAAGATATTAACTAGTGGAATTAGTAAGCAAAAGAGGGTACGTTCAGTAGCGTCATATCCCAGGCAAACTAATGTACAATGCATTTATATTCTCATGCAAGTAGATGAGATTCAATAGTATGCACAGAATTTGAATGTTTCAAATGATTCATTTGGAGCCTGGGTACAGTTCTAGCTATCCCATTTAGGCCAGAATGATTTGGGGACTTGTAGGTGAGATTAACAGGACAGTAATTACATATGTTTTCATTTTGTGTTTCTTATCTTCTAAAGCTTGAGGTGCATTTCATACCTTTGCTAGAAGTCTTGCTGGAATGTGATTGAATCACGGTGGCAGCTGACGTACTATTAGAAGACAGAGCTGTAGATGGACATTTCTCAGTAATCAGGTAAGTAGGCAAGCTGGCCTTTGTTCTCTGCATAATCGGAAGTGCTTTCTGATCTGCGGCATAGCACGTGAAAAGCAGCACATCTGAACTGACAAAGAGATCTTTATTTCTATTCCACAATGCACAGAGAAAAGGTAGAAAGAGAATTGGAGTGTAAATTTATTTATTCAGGAGCGTGAGCTATCAGTTTGAGTAAAGGAAACGCGGATAGAGGTTATGTTCCTGCTTCAAGACTGCGTTTCCTATCTCATGTTGTATTATGTTTGTGTGCTGGGTCCAGAAGCATAGCCTCCCACTCAGTGGGCCACTGTGGAACAGCAAAAGAAACAGCTGCCTGGGTGAGAGGATTAATCCATGCCCATTCCAGCTCTGCCCCTGGACGAAAGGAATATGGCCCTAACCAGGCTGGGCCACAGTTCCCCTTTTTGAAAATCCACATATAAAGAGAGATAATTGAGGACATAATAAAATGATCAACATGCCAAACCTCTGAGTTTGTAGAAAGTCGCCATCTAAATTTTTGTCTTTGGATGAACTGCGTTAGTATAGTGTTTGTTTATTTTCTGGATCAAAATTTGGTGTTCCTGTATATGTAGGTGACCCTGCTGAAGTCAATGGCAACATCTTGGACACATTCAGATATTGACTTTGGGATTGGCAAAATAGTAGAGTCACTATCACCATCTTATGTCAATGTAGTTATTGCATGGTAAAAACAATGAATTCTTGTTTTATTGTGGTATTTTGAAATTCTAACTACCGTCATTTGGGGTCATGATAATATCTCTATTCAGAGCAGTAGCATTTGTTGTTATTTGATGTGTCTTGTGTGGTGATTCTTACACTGAATACTGGAGACATATTTACTGCTACTTGTCCAATTTGAAATTGATTTAAAGCCTCTAAGTTCATACTGGGAAAAACAAAATTCTTTGGAACTCCATTGCTCACTTTAAAGAGCATAATTTTCGATTAGCTTTCCAGTCTTAGGTTGGTTTAAAGATGTTTCACGTCAGATATCTGTGGCCGTTTAGAGCAGCTCCCAGGTGAGGAATTTACAGTGGGGAAATCACACCCGGGGGTGAGGAGTGGACAAAGGCATCTCTGAGCCAGCATCCTTGTGTAGTGTCCAGGCATTTGACAAATGGGCATTGAATGGTCGTTTGAATCATGTATTTTCTAGGCTCTGGAAATGCAAGAGGGAAAGTTGGAGAATCCTGCTCAATACAGGATTATCAGCTGAAATGCATCTCCTTCCTAACCCAGCCCTGGTAGTTCTTTGGAGCTCTGAGCAGAGAGCAGCAGTTCATGGGTAACATGGGAAGATTTAAAGATCCTTCAGCAAAGGTGTTGTGGAATGGTCAGAGTTAACCATGGTGGTGTTCAGTTCAGTTCCTGGGGCTTCCACTTCCTCCTGCCTTCTTTGGAAATCATTTCCTGGTGTTCTAATTCTGTATCTTGCCAAGTAGCAAAAATGTGGAGGAAAACCCCGGAAGTAACTTGTGGTTAAGTTTCAAGTTTTTGGCTTTATCCAAACACTCGTGAGCTTCATTTGTGTTCACATATAAGAAAAGCCAACCCAGATCTCCTAATAATGCTTTATTTAGTGCTTAAACTTTAATTGCAGGGTACAAATGATACCATTAGGAACCGATATCAATACTAATGCCACCTATATTATTATTTACTCCGCTGAAAACTAAGCTTGTTGAAATATATTTATTAACACTGCACCCTAGCACTACACATTTAAAGCTTAATTCTGTGGCTGTTCATGAATTCTCAGCATACTGCAGTGTTGAGGCTTCCTAGCTTGAGATAAGTTCATTATGAAATGGGAGTGATAAAGTGTGTTAGGGCATATTTTTTCCAGGTCACAAATACAAGCTGGTTTATGCAAAGGATGAAGCACCCTTTGTGTAATTTTCATCCCTTTAGCTAACAAACAGTTAAATTCAGCAAATATCCTTTGTCCTTAGCATTAAAATGTACCTTATTCATTCGGTAGATTTCTCTTTCAACCATGGCTATTGTTTGTCACTAACAGCTAGCTTTTGTGAAGTTAATAAATGTGCATAATAAGGACATAAAGGTATGGAGAAGTAATACTGTAATCCTTTTGTTTGGATAATCAGTCTAATGTATGCAAATTAAACCTTATTAGTACTAGGGTTTTGTGTCTGCTTATCAAAATGTGCCATTTTCATGAAAATTGGAAGTCCATTATATAAAGTTATTATTAACAGTCATTTAGGAATTATATACGGTATGCAAATTAAAGTTGATTACAACTAATTAAGGCTTTCTTTGTTATTTGACCTTGTCTGCTTTTTATGTAAATATGTTTCTTTGGTCTGGCATATTTTTAGACTCAGAAAAGTATATTAAGACAAGTTACATTATGTAGTTTTTAATATATCTTTGTGTTGCCATTGTCTGTGCCCCTCATTTTCCAGAGGCACATATGATATGTAAAGCCATGTATCTTATTTCACTGTTTGGGGATAGTTCTCTAGGTAAATGGAATTTCCGAAATAGAAAACAATCGAATTTCCAGGCCCCTTCAGTGAGTTTAATGGAAAGTGAGCACAAATCCACTATAACATATAAACAGTCTTCATGCCAGAATACCCTTTTTTCCACTATTTATTGACTTCAGTGAGTCTTGGGTTACAGATTTCCAAACGAAGCTAAGTAATAAATGATCATTACTGACTTACAGGGTGTCCGCAAAACCTAATTGTTTGTTATCTATGAAAGCATTCAGCTAAAGATAAGTGACTTTACCACAGAAAATGTAACAGTCTCAGTACCAGTGGCCTTTAGGAAGAATTGTGCACTCCCTGTAAAAATGAGGAGTTTCTCAGTGGGTGAGGAGGAAACATTTGAAGTGTGACTTTTAAACACTTATTAAGTTATATATTTCCTTCAGTGCAGTTATTCTAGTTGTTTTCTGTTAACAAAGAAGCTTGTTACAGTGGCTGGAGCAAAGCATCCTGGGGCACTTGGTTTAATTGCACGACAGAAGAGATCTGTTAATCAATAGCTTTTTAAATGCCTGAAGTATACTGGTAAGAAAAAGAATATGAAGATAAACAGTCCAAGAAAAGAGGCCAGAATATTGCAAGAGTGGAGAAAAACAAATAGTTATCTAGGTATTTAAAAGGGGCAAGCAAGAAACTAGGAACAAAATCACCTTTGAATTCATCCAAATTTTGAACATTTTCTTTTATTTTTTGACTTTGAACAACAACAGCTTTAATCTTTGAAAAATGCCATTTGAATGCTTATAAAGGGATTGAAAACAAAGTTTTAATTGAAGTATAATATACAAACAGAAAAGTATACCTATCATAAATATACAGCTTGTTAATTTTTCACAAACTCAACACTCTGATGTAACTAGCACCCAGATCAAGGAGCAGTACATTAACAGCACTCCAGGAACTCTGCTTTTTCATAAACCAGGTGACAGTATATGTGCAGGTCTGTTTCTAGACTTTTTTGGGGAAAATTGACATCTACACAATCTCAAGTGCACTAATCTATGAACATGGTATATCTCAGATAAAGGGGACTCTGTGTTTTTTTTTGTTTTTTTTTTTTGAGACAAGGTCTCACTCTATCACTCAGGCTGGAGTGCAGTGGCACAGTCATAGCTCACTGTAGCCTCAACCCTTGGGCCCAAGCAATCCTCCCACTTCAGCCTCCCAAGTTGCTGGAACCACAGGCATGTGCCATCACATCTGGCTAATTTTTAAATTTTTTGTAGAGACAGGGGTCTCCCTATGTTGCCCAGGCTGATCTTGAATTCCTGAGCTCAAGTGATCCTCCCACTTCAGCCTTCCAAAGTGCTGGGATTACAGGTGTGTGCCAGTGTGCCTGGCCTAAGGGACTGTTTATGATTCAGTAACCTCCCTGGAAAATGCAGGAAAATCAAGAAGAGAGAGGCTAAGTTCAGACATTTTTGGGGAAGTTTGAGGGTTTCTGCATTGATGTTCCACTTTACTATATCCTCTAGGAAGGATGTACATGTGTTCCCAGGCTTCATGGAGTGGTTATAGCTTCCATGTGGAGCCTCCCATTTGCCAGCTGCCATACTCTTTCATCATCTTTTCCACTGCAGGTATTCAGTGTCTTCCTCTCTCCCAGGGCACCCTCCGTCATTCCTTGCCACCTTTGCTCCAGTTTCTTAGCCGAGAGTTTTCAGTATTATGCGGAGCATAGTGCCTTTGGTAATTTCCACTTTTGGTACAGAACACTTCCTTCCCTATTCCAAAAATAAGCAAATTTGTCCTTCTCAGGGTCAAAATATGCTTTGCTAAAAAGTATAAGCCACCGTTTTGTGTTCATGTTTTTTTTTGACATCAAGTTTTTCTAGTAGTTCCAGACATTTTTGCCCCCTTGGCAAGGCATAGGACATCAGAATTCCCATCTCCATGGAAATGGAAAAACAAACAAACAAACAGACAAACAAAAAACAATTCTCATTTGCACCATGGCTTAATAGGTAGAAATGGAAAAAGGATCTCATGATGCTGGCCCCATAGATAATACAGACGGTGTCTGTATTGTACCACAATAAAGGGGCTGCTGTGGTGCAGCTTTCTGCCTTCTAAGAAGATCCTCTGCTCTTGTAGTTGTTGAGTGTGCCTGGAGAATCTTCAGAAGGTCAGCAAGTGCCTGTGTAAGCAAGAGAGAGAAGACTGAAAGGTAACCCAGGAAATTCTTACAGTGGTGCACAGAGAAGGAGGCAAACGCCAAGTCTCTAGTTTGTCTTCAGAACAATGTAGAGAGACATAAATACAAGGAGAGTAAGGTGATGCCCCCTTCTGTCAGGCGACTGGATATGTAATCAGCACTTCCTTTCCCATGTCCTGACTACCTCTGAGGCTGGGAACGGGAGATAAGGATGCAAAACACTCCCCGCCTAGTCCTCAGCAATGGGTAAAATGGGCTGGGCTGACCGCAGTTGAGCTGTAGGAGCCCTTAGGAACTGGATCCCCCAAAGTCACCATTTTGCTTTAGAAGGTTTATTTTACATTTCTTAAAATAACACGGTAAAATTATAGTCAACACAAACAAGATTCAAGCTATATTAGTCTTTTAATTCAGGCAGAATTTAATGTGTAATTAAGATTAATTATACCATAATGGAATTGTAGACACATGATTATTGCATCATATTCCTTGCAGACATGCATCTTGCTTTTGCATCATTCTGGTTTCTCAGATTGAGAAGCATGCTGAGAGGTAGAGCCAATGGAATCCGGCTGCATTTGCAGGATGTGTTTGCTACAGGGTCGTTTTGGAAGTTAATTTTTGCCAATGTTCATTTCAGAATAATTGAAATATGCCCAACCGTGATGGCCTTTTAAAAATATCCTGCTTTTTTGTTTGTTTTGAGAGAAAGCCACCTTAAAATATCTCCATTAGAAAAAAATCTCCATTAGAAGCTGAAAGGATTTGTGTGTGTTGTTAAGTTTAGGAAATCACCTGAGTCTTTAGATTGTGTGTGAAGGTAAAAAGGATTTATTTCCCACTCATAAATTCAAAATATGGGAGAAAATCTGGAAATGTTCTAGAATAGGCCACTTCCTGAGTCAAAGGGGATGATGGGGTAAACCTTTATAGACAGTTTTGACTCTCCTATTTAAAAGAGAAAAAGAAATCCAAAGAAGAAAATTCCATTATATCCTATAGTATATTATTTAAGTATATAACAAATATGGCAAGTTTGAGTCAATACTTAAATCTGTGTAATTAGACCCAGAGGGTTTTTTTAGCTTCATATTCTTGGCTGTTATTTCAACTGTAAAAGGGAATGATTCTCAAAAGTGAATAATATACAGATCTTTAATTACTTAATTATACACTTTTTATTATGGAAATTTTCAACATACATATTCAGAATCTTTTAAAAGAGAAAAAATTTATTGGAGCCCAGTGTTGACCTAAATTATTTTTATTATGTGGTAATATATGATCAGTTATAACTCCTTCTGCTTACAGCTTTTATACAAGTATAAAACCAAATCAAGCAGCATATAACCAGCAAATATATACCCTGTAACATTTAAATTAACAATATTAATTTAGAGCAAAAGATTATGTTGTTTTTCCGGAAATACTTTTTAAAAAATTTTGATACAGGGTCTCATTCTGTTGCCCAGGATGGAATGCAATGGGCAGTCATAGCACACTGCAGCCTTGAACTCCTGGGCTCAAGGATCTTCTTGCCTCAGCCTCCTGAGGGGCTAGGACTACAGGCACGTACTATCACACCTGTGTAATTTTTTATTTTATTTTATTTTTTGTAGTGATGGGGTCTCACTACATTGTCTGTACTGGCCTCAAACTTCTGGACTCAAGCAATCCTCCTGTCTCAGCCTCCCAAAGTGCTGGAACTGCAGACATGAGCCACCGTACCCACCCTGGAATTACTTTTTAAGCCTACCTATATTCTTTTATCACTAGGTCGCAACAATCCAAGCCATTTTACTCTGGCTGAAATGATTATAAATCCGTCTGAAAATTAGAGCACTGAAATAGGATAGTAACCTTTCGTTATAAGGCAGATTGTCCAGGTTATCCAGAACATCCATTAAGATGACCATCTAAATCAGGAATTAGCAAACTTTCTCTGTAAAGGACAGGACCTGATAGTAAATACCTTAAGCATTGAGGGACATACAGTCTTTCACAACAACTCAACTCTGCCATTGTATTGTGAAATTGGCTATAGACAGTATTTATGTGAATGGGCTTGACTGTGTTCCAATAAAACTTTATTTACAAAAACAGGTGGTGGGCAGGATTTAGCCATAGGATAGGATGGCATTCGCCAACCCCTAATCTAAATGAAAATATAGGGTTAAAAAATCGTGGAAATCTTTGTAGGCCATTTGAAAAAGAATACATACCCCAAATTTCTGGGAGATTCTGTATAGGTGGGGTATGTGTGAGTATGTGTGCATTTTCAACTAGGTTTTCAAAAATTATGCAAGTAAAACATCCTCATTTTGACAAGTGGAACAATTCAGAGATACATTAAGAAGTGTTATTGGCTGGGCATGGTAGCTCATGCCTGTAATCTCAGCACTGTGGGAGGCTGAGGCAGGCGGATCACCTGAGGTCAGGAGTTTGAGACCAGCCTGACCAACATGGAGAAACCCCATCTCTACTAAAAATACAAAATTAGCTGGGCATGGTGACACATGCCTGTAATCCCAGCTACTCGGGAGGCTGAGGAAGGAGAATCGCTTGAACCAGGGAAGTGGAGGTTGTGGTAAGCTGAGATCCCGCCATTACACTCCAGGCTGGGCAACAAGAGGAAAACTCCGTCTCAAAAAAAAAAAAAAAAAGTGTTATTAATCTTTCACTCCCTCCATTCTCACTATCCTCAGATAAAAATATTAATAGCTTAATTCACGATTAACACTTTTCTTTATGGGTAGACGTATCTATAAAAACATTTAGGTTGTTTCTCTGCTCTACTCCTTCGATGGGTTGTATTAGTCCATTTTCATGCTGCTAATAAAGACATACCCAAGACTGGGTAATTTATAAAGGAAAGAGGTTTAATGGACTCACAGTGCCACATGGCTGGGAAGACCTCACAATCATGGTGGAAGAGCAAAGGGTCATCTTCCATAACAGCAGGCAAAGAGAGCATGTGCAGGGGAGCTCCCCTTTATAAAACCATCAGATCTCATGAGATTTACTCATTATCACGAGAACAGCACCAAAAAACCCACCCCCATGATTCAATTACCTCTCACTGAGTCCCTCCCACAACACGTAGGGATTATTACAATTCAGGGTAATATGTGGATGGGGACACAGAGCCAAATCATATCATGGGTCTTCTATAAATGTTTCTCAGCATTAAAAAAAAAAAAAAAAAGACAATATATCATGTATCAATCCAGGCCAATAGACATAGGTCTGTGTTTTTCCTTCAATTTCTAGCGTGAAAAATCGAAATAACAGTATATTGAATACCTATATAACCTTGGTCTAGATTTATTTATTAACATTTTACTATATTTGTGCTCATATTCTTCCTCCCATTCATCAGGTTAAGCCTTGCAAAATTGTAAATACTCAACTGTTTTTGATCTTAAAAATGACAGTTTGATACAGTGCAACCTAATATTTTGTCCTGAATCATTTGAGACAGAGTAAGTAGGACATTATAATGCTTCACCCATAAATACATCACATGAATTGCCTGAAACTTAAGGACTTTTTTGTATATACCCATGAGGCCATTATCACATCTTAGAAATCAGTAATTCCCTTATAGCTTATATCCAGTTTATATTTAAATTTCCCTCATTGTATCTGAAATCTCTCTTTTTTTTAGAGACAGAGTCCTAAAAAAACAGTGGCCCAGGCTGGAGTGCAGTGGCACAATCTCAGTTCACTGCAACCTTCGCCTCCTGGGTTCAAGTGATTCTTGTACCTCAGTCTCTTGAGTAGCTGAGATTACAGGCATGTGCCACCACGCCTGGCTGATTTTTATATTTTTAGTAGAGACAGGTTTTGCCACGTTGGCCAGGCTGGTCTCGGACTCCTGACCTCAAGTGATCCACCCATCTCAACCTCCGAAAGTGTTGGGATTACAGGTATGAGCCACCATGCTGGGCTAAAATCTTTTTTTTATAGCTACTTTTTAAAGAATCAGAATCCAATAAAAGATCACACATTGCAATTCATTTTATGTCTCTTAAGTCTCTCTTAATATAGAATAGTTCCCCATCTTTTTTGTTCCTTGCTCTTGACCTTGGCAAGAGACCAGGTCAGTTGTCTTACAGAATGCCCCACATTCTATATTTGTCTGATTATTTCCTCAGGGTGTTGTTTAACTTGTTCTTCTATTCCCTGTGTTTCCTGGAAACTGAAAGTAAAGTCTAAAGGCTTGGTTAGATTTAGGTTTGGATACATTTAGCAAGAATAGTTTGTAGATGATTCTGTGTACTTCTATTGTATAACGTCAGGAGATGTGTCATATCAGACTGTCCCACTGTAAGTGATTTGATAACTTGATTAAGGTAGTGACCACCAAACCTCTTCTGTTGTAAAGGTATGTTTTTCCTTAACATTCTTTTAAGATAAGTGTAATGTTACATTGCATAGCCTGTTTATATGAATAAATATGAATAAACAAGCTACAGTTTATTCAAGCGTTTCTTTCTTTCTTTTTTCTTTCTCTTTTGTTTTTGTTTTTTTTTTGAGATGGAATCTGACTTTGTCACCCAGGCTGGAGTGCAATGGTGTGATCTTGGCTCACTGGAACCTCTGCCTCCTGGATTCAAGCAATTTTGCTACCTCAGCCTCCCAAGTAGCTGGGATTACAGGCACGCACCACTATGCCAGACTAATTTTTGTACTTTTTTAGTAGAGATGGGGTTTCACCATGTTGGCCAGGCTGATCTCAAATGCTGACCTCAAGCGATCCACCCATCTTGGCCTCCTGAAGTGCTGGGATTACAGGCGTGAGCCACCACGCCTGGCCTTCAAGCATTTCTTTATTGGTAGACATTCAGTTTGTTTCCTTTTTTTTTGCCTCTGAATTGTATCATGAGCAATCTTGAATTTAAGTGTTCTGAAATATTGGTGTTTGTATTTCTGTGGAATAGATTTCCCATGTGGGTCAAGAAGCATGGAAATTTTAATTATGACATTTATTTATTAATTTGGCATTTAAAAATTGTATTTGGCATTACAAAATTTCCAAAAAATTGGTGACATTTCTATCAACAGTATGCGAGACTGCTTGTTTCCCCAAATCTTCAACGTTATTGGATATAATTACCTTTTAATCCCCATCCCCCAAGTCTGATGGGTAAAATCCCATATTTTATTTTGCATGTCTGTGAGTGCTAATAAGGCTGTGCAGCCTATTATGTAATTTTTTACTCTTTAGATTTCCTCTTCTATTCTTACTCTTTGCCTGTTTCCCCCAATATTTCACCTTACTTATGGTTCTTTTGCTATATAAAAAAGTTAAGATTTAAAAAATGTAGTCACATATGTCTGTCTTTGCCTTTATGACTCCTGGTTCCTGGGTTGCCTGTCTGGTTTCAGAAAGTCTCCCTACACTAAGATAATATAAAATTATCCTAAATTTTATTTTATTATTATTATATATTTCTTTTCTTTCCTTTTTTTCTTTTTTTTGAGATGGAGTCTCACTCTGTTGCCCAGGCTAGAGTGCAATGGCGCTATCTCAGCTCACTGCAACCTCTGCCTCCTGGGTTCAAGCGATTCTCCTGCCTCAGCTTCCTGAGTAGCTGCGATTACAGGTGCCTGCTACCACACCTGGCTAATTTCTGTATTTTTAGTAGAGACAGGGTTTCACCATGCTGGCCAGGCTGGTCTCGAACTCCTGACCTCAGGCAATCTGCCTGCCTTGGCCTCCCAAAGTACGGGGATTACAGGCGTGAGCCACTGCGCCTGGCCTCTATTTTTCTTTATTACATGATATGACAAAGTCTAGTTTTGCTTCCTTTTAAATAGCTAGCAATGACATCAGCATTGTATGTGAAATAATTCATCCTTTTGGCAAATATTTGAAATTCTACCTTTGTTGAAATGTGAATTTCATGTGGAAGAATAAATCACTGCAAGTTGATTACCTGTATATTTTTAAAGTGAAAAATAATGAAGTCTTATCTCAAGATTAAAAATTACTTTTAAAATACTAAAATGAAAACAGGATGGCATAGAAATAGATAAATCAGTAGAAGAAAATGGAGAGTTCAGAAATAAACTGAAACATATCTAAGAACTCACTACATGAGCAGAAATTCCACAAAAATGGGATTTCTATGAATTCACCTTTCAACATGTATATGTACATGTATAATATATTTAGGAGAATTTCACATTTTAATAGTTAGATGTATATATGTATAAATGTATATATGTTTATGTATATGCATGAATATGCATTGTGTATATAATACATTTATGAAGGATTAACATTATTAGCCACATGACATTGAAATGATAGCAAAAGAGAGACTTGATCTTGGTGAATTTCTTCCCCAAAATACTTTCCCCTCACCAGTGATGCCCAAAACTCAGAAAGATTGAGTTTTAGCCCAGAAGACAAAATTAATAGATTTGGGTGTCATTGGAGTGCAGTTTTCTTTTGAATTGTAAAAGATAAAGTGTTTTTCTGCCTGCTATGGGAATAAAAGTGTATCAGTGTATTTCTGTAATGTGTCAGTAATGTATTCCCAGGTGTGCTTGAAAACCTGTCTAGATACTATTAATGTCTTAGTAAATCCATTTTCATCTGTCACACTATAATGTATCCTCTCTGTGTCGCCCTCAACATACAAATATTCATTTTCTCTCTTCAAATTAGAGGCTTTTAGTAAGGGTCAAATACCATTACAGTGAACTCTGCAGGTGTGTCAAATACTTCCTGTATCATTTGGTGTACGATAGAAATTGCCTTCCCAGCTCACATACCCTGTTGCTCCAGTTGAGGGGCTGGGGATGAAACAGCGTGGATTCACAACCCTCTCAGGCAGCCAGAATTTCTGTCATCAGCAGCAGGGTTTCTCTGCTGCAACTTTTCCATTCCAGCTGCTTGACCGTCAGGGCCACTGACCTCAAATAAAGCACTCAAGAGCCTTAGGTAGGGATTTAGCAGGGGAGGAGTAAGCTGGATTTGTTAGGAAGTGATATGAATGTTCTATTTGAAAGAGACATAGATCTCCAATATGGGGAGAAAACCAAGGACTCTGGGTCCACTCACTGTACCTGGGTCTGAATCCCAGCTCTACCACTGCCTTGGCATGTGGTATGTCAGCATGGGCATGTGGTATGCCAGCTTGGGCATGGGACTTAAACCACTCAGTGCCTGAGTTTCCTCATCTGCAAAGTAGGGATTAAAATGGCACTAGAATCATAGGTCAATTGTGAGGGTTAAATGACCTGACATATGTAATGTATTTGAAACCGTGCCTGGCACAAATAAGTACTTTATAAGTGTTTGTTATATTTTTATTATTTGTTCTTTGAGGAGAAATTGAACACAGAGGCTGAGATTATAAGGGAAAAAGCAGGGAGGAGGCAGGTGTGAAGGTCTCAGATAGGTGGACAGCTTTAGAATAGGCTTCTATTCCAGGAGAGAGATAGGGCACAAAGCAAGACATTGAGATAGAAAGCAAGAAATTGAGATAGAAGTACTGTTGTATGAGTGACTACTTGAAAGGATTAGGGAAGAACTGAAATGTCTAGAGCTGTGTATCCCCAGTTATAACTGTAGTCACTCTGGGTCCTGGGCCAATAGCAGCATAACTAATTCCAGACCTCACCTGCTGAGGTTCCAGCCAAGATTGGCTGAGTTACTCAAAATGAAGGGCATCAGTGGGCTGACCTGGACAGTGTATGACAGCATATAAATCAGTCTGCTCCTTTTCTTTCTCCTCTTCTTTCTTTTATTATTATTTTTAGAGATAGGGTCTCGCTGTGTTGCCCAGTCTGGAGTGCAGTGGCTGTTCACAGGTACAGTCCCAATACCGATCAACATGGGAGTTTTGACCTTCTCCATTTCCAACCTGGGCTGGTTCATAGGCAACCTCCCACTCCTGGGAAGTCACTATATTGATGCTGAACTTAGTGCAAACACCTGATAGACATAGCGCATTACAACCCAGAACTCTTGGACTCAAGTGATCCTCCTGCCTTAGCCTCCTGAGTAGCTGGCACTACAGGCACATGCCACCATGCCCGGCTCCTTTTCCTTTTTTTAATGGATAATTTCAAGCACATTTCAAAGTAGAACGACCAACATAATACATTTTCACGAATCTATCACTTATCTTCAACAGTTATCAACTCTTGCTCTATTCTTATCCTCATTCACTTTCCCATCCTGAATATTTTGAATCTAATCCCAGACGTCACTACATCTGCCTCTAAAAGATGAGGACCTTTGAAAACTGATGGCTATATTTACAAATTAAAATTTACCATTTTAACCATTTTTAGGTGTACATTTCAGGGCATTAAGTACGGTCACATTGTTGTGCTACCATCACCACCATTAGTCTCCAGAAGTTTTTCATTATCCCCAACAATTGTGTACCTGTTAAGCGAAACACTTCACTCCCGCTCCCACCAGCCCCTGGCACCTACCATTCTACTTTCTGTCTCTATGAATTTGACTACTCTAGTACCTTATAAATAGAATCATACAATATTTGTCATTTTTGCATTTGGCTTATTCCACTTAGCGTAATTTTTTTTTAGATGGAGTCTTGCTCTGTCACTCAGGCTGGAGAGCAGTGGTGCCATCTTGGCTCACTGCAACCTCTGCCTCCCCAGTTCAAATGATTCTCCTGTCTCAGCCTCCTGAGTAGCTGGGATTACAGGCATGCGCCACCGCGTCTGGCTAATTTTTGTATTTTTAGTAGAGACGGGGTTTCACCATGTTGGCCAGGCTGGTCTAGAACTCCTGACCTCAGATGATCTGCCCGCCTTGGCCTCCCAAAGTGCTGGAATTACAGGTGTGAACCACCATGCCCGCCGCATAATGTTTTTAAGGTTCCTCCATGTTGTAGCATGTACCAGAATTTCACCCCTTTGTAAGGCTGAATAATAACAGTCCATTGTATGTATGTACCACAGAATTCTTTTTAGAGCATAACCACAATTTCGTAATCATATCTACAAAACAGTAACTTGTTTTTTTTTTTTTTTTTTGAGACAGAGTCTCACTCTGTCACCCAGGCTGGAGTGCAATGGCTCAATGTCATCTCACTGCGACCTCCAACTTCTGGGTTCAAGTGCTTCTTCTGCCTCAGTCTCCCAAGTAGCTGGGCTTACACGCTTGGCTAATGTTTGTATTTTCAGTAGAGACAGGGTTTCACTATGTGGCCCAGGCTGGTCTCAAACTCCTGACCTCAAGTGATCCACCTGCCTTGGCCTAGTAAAGTACCGGGATTACAAACATGAGCCACTGTGCCCGGCCAAGAGTAATTTCTTAAAATAATCTCATACCCAGTCAATATTTAAATTCCCCATTTGTGGCTAGGCGTGGTGGCTCACGCCTATAATCCCAGCACTTTGGAAGGCCGAGGTGGGCAGATCAGTTGAGGTCAGGAGTTCGAGACCAGCCTGGCCAACATGGTGAAACCCCGTCTCTACTAAAAATACAAAAATTAGCTGGGCATGGTGGTGGGCGCCTATAATCCCAGCTACTCGGGAGGCTGAGGCAGGAGAATCGCTTGAACCTGGGAGGCAGAGGTTGTAGTGAACCAAGATTGCACCACTGCACTGCAGCCTGGGTGACAGAGTGAGACTCTGTCTCAAAAAAAAAAAAAAAAAAAAAATTTCCCCAATTGTGCCATAAACATAGTTTTTAACAGTCTGGTTGTTTGAAATAGGATTCAAATAAGGCCTTTTTGAATGTAAATTAGTCCAGCCACTCCAGAAAGCAGTCTGGAGATTTCTCAAAGAACTTAAAACAAAGAGCTACCATTCAACCCAGGAGTCCCATCACTAGGTATATACACAAAGGAAAGTAAATCATTCTACCAAAAAGACACGTGTGCTTGTATGTTCGTTGCTGCACAATTCACAATAGCAAAGACATGGAATCAACCCAGGTGCCCATCAATGGTAGATTGGATAAAGAAAATGTGGTACATGTACACCATGGAATACTATGCAACCATTGAAAAAATGAAATCATATCATTTGCAGCAACAAGGATGGAGCTGGAGGCCATTATCCTAAGCTAATTAACACAGGAACAGAAAGCCATATACCACATGTTCTCACTTATAAGTGGGAGCTAAACATTGAGCACACAATGGACATAAACGTGGGAACAATAGACACTGCAGACTACTAGAGGGTGGCATGGGTTGAAAAACTATTGGGTACCACACTCACTACCTGAGTGATGGGATTCATACCTCAAACCTCAGCATCATGCAATATTCCCATGTAACAAATCTGCACATGCATATCCTGTATCTAAAATAAAAGTTGAAATTTAAAAAAAAGGCCCATTCATTGTAATTTGTCAATATCTCTTTTCTATTTTAATCTATAAGTCCTTTAAGTTTTTCAAAATTTCCTATTTATTTGTTGAAGAATCTGAGTTGTTTCACCTGTAGAATTTTCCAGGGTCTAGATTTTGCCAGTTGCATCCCTGCATTGACATTTAACATCTTATTTTGTTTCCTGTATTTTCTATAAATTGATAAATTTGTAGACGCAGAGGCTTGCTCAGATTCAGGTTTGATTCTTTGGCAAGAATATTTCATCAGGAGTGTTGTATACAGGAGACACATAGTGTCCAGTGGTTCTCTTTCCATGATGTTAGCAGCAATTAATGATTATTGTTTACGTCCATTAATTCATTAGAGGATATTCTAATTCCATCATTCCTTCTTTGATTGTTAGCTTGAATACTTCTATGAATAGAAACTTTCCCTTACTTATTATTTGGTTACTGTGAGGCAGACTTTGTTAAAAGAAGGCAAGATAAATGCTTGTTTCTTTCCTTTTATTTACCAGTTTTCATACAAGTGAATTGGTTCCGTTGCATTCACAAAGGTGATTAACAAGAGTTTAATTTTTGGGGTTTTTTTTGAGTGGTTTTATGAACTCGTGGATTTTTCAAATATTTGATGCTTTTAAATTAATTTCCATTGTTATTATTATTGATATTCCAATTATCCCCTCTTTGGTTGATGGACTCTTCAAGTTGGTGCCGTAGTTCTTTTGACACAGCATCAGGATTATTATAGCTCCTTTGCTTCCTGGCGTAACAGGGTGATCCAGGCTAATCTTACACATTTTTCTTGTCCTTGCGATTTCTCCAAAAAGTCCTGGTTCCTTTTAGCGGGAATCAGTATTTAGTAATCACAATCTGGGTCATGGGGTGCTCATTACTATTAGGCTAGCTCTTCTTATTTAATAATACATTCTTCTTTCTAGTTATAAAGATAATACATATTCACTCTATAACATTTGGAAGATACCAAAAATAACAGAGACTATCACTATTTATATTTTGGTGTACCACATATGCCCATATATAAGTGAGGTTTTCTCCTGAATTATCCCTCAGAAAAGAAGCATCACCTTACATGTGAGCTCTTATAAAACCTCTTTCATTATGGGATGACTTATATTTGGGGAAGACATATTAGTTTGAAATGATCTTAACTCCTGAGAGTTTTAGATGTTTGTAGAAGTCACCTTGGAGCTCCAGTGGCACAGTCGGTTAGCGTGCGGTGCTTTTACAGAAGTCACCTGATAAAATTTGTAGAATGGAGGCAAAGAAATTTAGCATGGAGTCGGTAATTAGGCCTGGGTATATGACCTCACATTGCCAATATTGAATGATATTATAAATGAACCCTTGAAAAATAATCTTTTTTTTTTGGCAGAAAACATTAAGTATATATATACATGATGAATGAAAAATCCAATATTCTCATGTTATGGAGATGGACACTTTTAGTTGGGATAATATTTCTAGTGACAGCATCATACACAGGTTCAAATAATTATGTATCTCAGACAGAATGGATTTGATGGAGATGCAGACTCTAGAGAACTGTGGGCTTCAAACTTATTTACTTGTCAAGCCACTGAAAGAATTTTGAAAAACATATACTTTCCTATACTTTAAATTGGTATTTAAAGTTTTAATCATGCCAGGCGTGGTGGCTCACGCCTGTAATCCCAGCACTTTGGGAGGTCGAGGCAGGCGGATCACGGGGTCAGGAGATCAAGACCATCCTGGCCAATGTGGTGAAACTCCGTCTCTACTAAAAATACAAAAAAAAAAAAAAAAAAATAGCAGGGTGGTGTGGCGGGTGCCTGTAGTCCCCGCCACTCGGGAGGCTGAGGCAGGAGAATGGCGTGAACCTGGGAGGCGGAGCTTGCAGTGAGTTGAGATCATACCACTGCACTCCAGCCTGGGCAACTGAGCAAGACTCCATCTCTAAATAAATAAATAATAAAGTTTTAATCACAAGGTTAAGTGGTTACAGAGGATGCAATTCTAGCATATTGTAAATATTGATATTTCAGAATAAAACTGCTTCAAGTGCTTGCCACTCTTGAAAAAAAATAGAATAAAACTGCTATGTCAGTCTTTAAATTTATTTAAGGAAATCTAAATTCTATAGTGATTCAATAAACCCATCTTCCCCTAAAAAGTCTCACAAATTATTTTTAAAATTTATATTGTTATAATTCTCTATGTAATAATAATTACATTTCATTTTCCTCACAGAATTGTATCCTAACACAGGGAAGTCTCGCTATCATATTTCTTGGCAACAAATTGTATGTGAGCACGTGTTTGTATTTGAAATGTGAAAAAATTTCCCCATGATCATAAGGCATGTTAGCAAATTGATCCCAGATAGAGTTACACAGTGGATCAAATTATACAATTGATCAAATTACAAATATTTGACAAATTTTGGTAAATGTTTATCAAACTTAAAAAATTATATTGGAAAAGAATATCTCAATGAGATAGATGAGACCTTTTCTCCTTAATTGATATCTTAAAAACAAATATTATTCATTGCCAGAATGAGACTGCATTTGGCATCAGTTCTATTACTAGTTTCCTTCCTTCCTTCCTTCCTTCCTTCCTTCCTTCCTTCCTTCCTCCCTCCCTCCCTCCCTCCCTCCCTTCCTGCCTCCCTCCCTCTCTCTCCCTCCTTCCCTCCCTCCCTTCTTCTTCCTCCCTTCCTTCCTGTCTCCCTCTCTCTCTCTCTATTCCTTCCTTCCGTCCTTCCTTCCTCTCCTCCCTCCCTCCCTTTTTCTCCCTTCCTCCCTCTCTCCCTCCCTCCCCCGCTGTCTTCTTTTTAAGAGACAGGGTCCTGCTCTGTCACCTAGGCTGCTCACTGCAGTGTTGATCTCTGAGGCTCAAGCAATCCTTCCACCCCAGCCTCCTGAGTAGCTGGGACTACAGGTGTGCACCACCACGCCCAGCTAATTTCTTTTTTTGTAGAGGCGGGGTGTTGCTATGTTGCTCAGACTGGTCTTGAACTCCTGGCCTCAAGCCATCCTCCTGCCTTAGCCTTCCAAAGTGCCACCACACCTGGCCACTTCTTTTCATTTTCCATAAATGGAAGTTCTGAGAAAACTTGTTCATATAAACAGAAAGTTGGAAATGGAAAGAGTTTTGTTTATAGCGATGTCACTTAAGTCTTTGAGTTTTCTCCTAGTTAGATGCCAAAAATCACGTGGTAATCTATCATCAGAAATTATTTTTAATCATCTGTTAGCTGACAACTCAATTTGGTCCTCCTTCAATTTTGTTGAAAGCAAAGACTTAGAAACCACCTTACTTGCAAAAAAATTTGTTATGTAGTCATTAATGTCTTTCACCTTCTCAACACTGATGTCAGTACTGTATTTGGAATTAACCCTTTGTTTGGCACCCTGGAGGTTTTTACATGCTTGTACAACATCCCATGGTAAAGGTAGAAAGGGGAGACTATGAAAGGGCAGGCAGACATAGAACCTGCTCCTCTATCATTGATTCACTTTCAGGAGGTCAGTTCTTGGAAAAGAGTCTATAAATTTGAGGACCTGGGGACAGATTCTTTTAAAACTGTCACCAGTGTACCGCTTGGAAAGCCTTTGCTGTACTCCCGAGTGTATGCATTAACCCAGTTGGAGATTCTAGAATCTCACTGTGAAAAGACTCAGAACATGATTCTGGTGATCACAAGCATGTAAGGAATGAAGATAGCATTATTTTATGCAATGTGAATGGGGGAAAAGAGAAATCTTTTGAAATTAACATTTAGCTTATATTATATGTGATATTAAATACGTATGTATAATTAATAATTAGATACTGTAAGTAGATGTTTGGCTATTTCATCCACATCCATAAAGGTTTAGATTATTATATAAGCTTGACAACATCATTTTTGAGGGCAAACTTCACATTGTGAAAACAGGGGATTGCTTCAGGCCAGGCACGGTGACTCATGCCTGTAATCCCAGCATTTTGGGAGGCTGAGATGGGCGGATCACCTGAGGTTGGGAGTTTGAGACCAGCCTGACCAACATGGAGAAACCCCGTCTCTACTAAAAATACAAAATTAGCTGGGCATGGTGGTGCAGGCCTGTAATCCCAGCTACTCAGGAGGCTGAGGCAGGAGAATCACTTGAACCAGGAGGCAGAGGTTGCGGTGAGCTGAGATCACACCATTGCACTCCAGCCTGGGCAACAAGAATGAAACTCTGTCTCAAAAAAAAAAAAGAAAGAAAAAGAAAATAGGGAATTTCTTCCTATTTGAGCATATACAGTATATAGTTCTAATTTTCTTTTATGTATATATGCACATATAAATACCATATATATCTTTTGTGTAGACCATTTCAATACATTTTTGTTTTATATAAGATATATTTTTAAACTTAAGTTTTTAAAACACTTTAAAATCTTTTATTATGGAAAAATATAAACATATACTAAAGTAGGAGAACAATATAGTCAACCCTCATGCACCTGTCCCCCAGATTTAACAATTAGCCATTCATTGCCAACCTTTCCATCAATATTCCACACTTGAATTTCTTTGAATTAAATCTGAGGCACTGTATCATTTCTTACATAAACATTTGAGTATGAACTCTGAAAGGAAAGACCTCTTAAATAAGTGTAGCCATACACCATTATTGCTTCTAAAAAATAATTTCTTCCTATCATCAAGTATCTAGCTCAAGGTCAAGTTACCATGATTGTCTCATAAAATTTTTGTGTCTGTCAGTTCAAATGAGGACCCAAGTATATATATATTGTGATTAGTTATATCTCCTGCATCTCTTTTATTCAATTAGCTCCTCCACCATCTCTATGTTCTTTGCATTTCATTTGCTGAAGGAATTGTGTCATTCATCTGATAGCATTTCCCACAGTCTGGATTTTGCTGAATGCATGCCCATAGTGTCATTTAACATATTCCTCTGTTCCCTGTTATTCCTATACATTGGTAGGTTGAGAGGCTTGATTGGATTCAGTGTGTGTGTGTATTTGCATGTATATATATAAATATATAAATATATATCAATTATATATATAAATATATAACAATATAAATATATATATTTGTTTTGTTTGGCAAAAGTATTTTAAGAGACGTAATATTCTATCTCTTAACGTTTTTAGCTGCTGTGTTGCAGTATCATTGACATGTGATAAACTGCACATATGTAAAGTGTATAATTTGATAAGTTTTGGAATGTGTTTGTGCTGTGAAACTATTGCTACAAGATAATGACAGCTACCTGGGGGGCTGAGGCAGGAGAAGCGCTTGAACCTGGGAGGCGGAGGTTGCAGTGAGCTGAGATCACGCCATTGCACTCCAGCCTGGGTGACAGAGCGAGACTTCGTCTCAAAAAAAAAAAAAAAAAAAAAGATAATGAACATAGTCATCACTAAAAGACTGTGTCGAAAGGGATGAGCATGGCAAAAAGTGAAAGATGTAAGCAGAAGGGAAACTTGATCTTGCCACACACTAAGTTGGAGCAGACCTTCATGAACCTGTGATTTTGAAACATTTTAGCAATGAAATAATTTCTTTTATATGAAATCTTATACAGGACTCTAATACATAGAGCTGGGCATGGGGGCTCACACCTGTAATCCCAGCACTTGGGAGGCCAAGGCAGGAGGATCACTTGAGGCCAGGAGTTCAAGACCATCCTAGGCAACATAGTGAGACCTCATCTCTACAAATACATATAAATAAAAATATAAATAAATTAAAAAAATTAGCTGGGTGTGATGGCATGTGCCTGTACTCCTAGCTACTCAGGAGGCTGAGGTGGGAGGATTGTTTGAGCCTGGGTGACTGAGTGAGACCCTGTCTGTAAAAAGCAAAACAAAACAAAGCTAAAACTCTAATACATAATAGAGACAATGAAAGGGGGATTGTTTTAATAGTGTGTTGATTCTGTGAATGTAATCTATTTTATAGGTATTAACCAATAAAATAAAGTATTATTTATTATCGATTTAATCATGTGAAAGTGTTACTGATTTACTTAAGTGTTATTAATAGATTTGTGCTTATCTTCTTACCACAATTAAAAATTTAAAACTTTTAAATAAATGAATTGGCTATTGATGCTGACATAATTTACTTATTTAAAATTCTTTTTTAAATTTTTAATTGTGGTAAAAAACATATAACATAAAATTTAACATTTTAACCACTTCTAAGTGTACAGTTCAGTAGTGTTAAGTATTGTCACATCGTTGTGCAACTGATCTCTACTCTTTTTATCTTGCAAAGCTGAAACTCCATACCCAAAACAATTCCCCATTTACCCCTTCCACCAGCCCCTGGCAAACACCACGCTACTTTCTATCTCTGTGCATTTGACTACTCTAGATACCTCATATAAGTGGAATCATGCAGTGTTTGTCCTTTTGTGACTGGCTTACTTCTCTTAGCATGATGTCCTCAAGGTTCATCCATGTTGTAGTATGTGTCAGAAGTTCCCTGTTTTTTTTAAAGGCTGAATAATCCTCCATTGTATTTATATAGCACATTTTCTTTATCCGTTCATACATTGATCCATACTTGGGTTGTTTCCTCCTTTTGGCTATTGTGAGTACTGCTGCTATGAACACGGGTATACAGACACCTCTTTGAGTTCCCGCTTTCAGTAGCCGATTTACTTTTGTATTTTACTCTGGCCATATAATATAAAAAATTTTAACTCATATAGATAAATAGTTGCAAATGGTAACAATTTGTAATAGCTCGCCATGGAGTGTTATGGCTCATCGGAATGTAAACTCATCTATAATCACATAAGGCAAATTACGAGACATTTTAGTTCCAAAGTCAATCATTAGCAATGCCTAAAAGCTTTTCTGTTTTTTTTTTTAACCAGTATGTGTACAATTTGGAGACTCAATGAAAGGATTTATAGCCAGCTAAAATTTGTGTCTTATGATACAATTTCTGATGCTATTTAAAGGAATTTTTGACCTCTCATTGTTCTTTTTTTTTTTGTAAGATATTCTCTCAAATGTTAAAAACAGAGACATTTTGGGTTTTTTTTTGAGGACTTCATACCTTGTTTCAGTTTCATTTTTAACATTTATTTGCAATTTTAAAACTTGATAACAGTGTAACAGTGCAACTCTCTCTCTTGCAAAAGTGTAACTCTTGTAACAGTGTAACTCTCTCTATTGCCAAACTGACTGCTTTGAATAGTAAATATCTAGTCAACAATTATTTATGGGACAGCCCATATCAGGTCCACATTTCACAAATAATGAAGAAAACGTACATAATCCTTGGCTTCATGGAACTCACAGTTTACCAGGGTTGATGAATAGTAAATAAGTAAACAGACAACTAAATAAATAATTATAAACCTTGGGTTTTTATAATAGAAAATAACAGTCTACTGTAAGAATAACAGAGATAAATGGGCTTTAGGTGACATGGGCAGGGAAGGCCTCTCTGAAGAGGTGACATTTAAGATGAGCCCTCCTGGCAAGAAGGAACCTGCCATAATATGGGAAAAGAGCATTCACACATTGGGAGTAGCATGGACAGTGATTCTACAGCCTTAAAGAGCTTGACGTGTTTGAAAAACTGAAACAAGATCCATATGGTGGAAGCATATTCAGTATATTCATTTCCTGTCGCTACCACAAACGTAATGGTTAAAAACAACACACATTTACAGTTCATGGCGGGGGTCAGAAGTCTGACCCAAACTTTATGGGGTCAAAGTCAAAGTGTCACCAGGGCTGTGTTCCTTCTGCAGGCTCTAGGGGAGAATGAGTCTCCTTGCCTTTTCCAGCTTCTAGAGGCCACCTGCATTCCTTGGCTCATGGCCCCTTCCTCCATCTTCAGAGTACATCACTCCAACATCTGTTTCTGTCCTCACATCACCTCTCACTCCGACTCTCCTGCCTTCCTCTAAGAACCCTTGTGATTGCATTGGGCCCATCTGGATAATGCAGGATCATCTCCCCATCTCAAGATCCGCAGTCACATCTGCAAAGCCTCTCTTGCCATGTAAGGTGACATTTACAAGTTCCAGAGATTAGGACATGGAAATTTTGGGGGCTGTTTTTCTGCCTACCACCTTCAGGGAGTAGAGAAATGAGAAACAAAGCTGTACAAATGAGTGTACTATGTTCTATTTCAGAGATGTTTTAGTTAGCAGAGTTCGTATTCATTAGAGTTTAATGTAGGCTGTGATAACAAAAAGACCCCACAATATTTTGGCTTAAACAAAAGAGGAGTTATTTCTGTTTCATGTAATAATCCCGAGGAAGGCAGTCCAGGGCTGGGAGGATGGCTTTGCTTCATGAGGTCGTTCAGAGGTCCAGGCACATCCTGTCTTGTTGCATTGCCAGACTCAACACATGACTTGCTGGTCATGGTCTAGAATGGTTATGAGTTCACAGTCTAGCCAGTTAGAAGATGGAAAGGGACAGCAGGATACCACACTCATTCCTTTTATATGCATGACCCGGGAGAGGCACATAATATTTCCACTAACATCCCAATCCCTAGAACTTTGACATGTGATGGCACCTGACTTCAAGAGAGGCTGGGACATGTAATCTTTGGCTAGATGGTTATTGGTCAAACTAAAACTCATGTGTTTAATTATCATCATCATTATTATTATTGTTGTTGTTTTGAGACAGGGTCTCATTCTGTTTCCCAGGCTGGAGTGTAGTGGCTTGATCATGGCTCACTGCAACCTCAACCTCCCAGGCTCAAATCCTCTCACCTCAGCCTCCCAAGTAGCTGGGACTACAGGGAGTCTGGCTAATTTTTTAATTTTTAAATTTTTCTGTAGAGATGAGGTCTTGCTATGTTGGCCAGACTGGTCTTGAAAAGTGTTTCATTATTAAAGGAAGAAGAAGAAAATGGAAATTTGTCTCTGCAACAAATTCTTTATAAAAGCATACTGGTTTCATGTTTTATTTTAAGAATTAGTATTAGCACCTTCCCTTGAGACAGCCATTGGCCTCCTGTATAAAATGGAATTTATGATACTTGCTGCCACATAATTATAAAAAGTTCTGAAAAGTTTGCAATTTAAGGAATGCTCCTTAATAAAATTGACAGTTTGCCTGGCATTATTCAACCTTATTTTGAAAAATGCTGACATCATACTAATGCTTAGAGCTTGTCTAAATAGAATAAGAAATACTGTAGTTGAAAGCATTGTGGAGCCAGCCTTGATACAAGTTGCTACTTCTCCAATTCATTCAGTAAAGTGCTTACCACTTTATTATTGACTTCTGGGTCATAAATTAAAACTTATCAACATATTTACAGACTGCGTTCCTGTTGAATAAGGGGTAGGTGTTTATATACTAAAAGCCTTCCTCATAGTCATCTGGAAGAATATATACATAAAAATAGGCAAAAAGGACAAATACACAAATCCATTCACTTATGCTGATGAATTGCAGACTTGACATAACATAAACCCTTGAACAGATTCATAAAATATGCAGACTCTTGGATCCTATTTCAGCTGTTTCAGATAATAGTACGACTGATATGTTTGGAGCAGTTGCTTATCTATCATTCATTCAGAAAATATCAGTTGAGCACCTACTATTTATCAGACACTATTCTAGGTGCTTGGGGTACATCAATGAATAAAAGAGACAAATATCTCTTCCCTTCATGGAATTTACATTTGTGTTGCAATATCCGTAGATCAGCGTTACTAAACATTTAAACGTGCAACATTTTTATTGAAATGTGCTCTATATACAGAAAAGCACACAAATTGTAATTGAAAAGATGGAAGAATTTTCCTAAAGTGAACAAACCAGTGTAACCAGAACCCCAGATGCCCTTTGTGTTGCCTCTGTCACTATCCTCTGGAGTGACCACTATCCCGATTTCTAGCACCACAGATTAGCTTTGCCTGCTTTTCAACTTATATAAATGGAATCATACAATACATTCTTTTCTGTAACCAGATTCTTTTTCTCAACATTTTGTTCATAAGATTCGTCAGGTGGTTTGTGTAGTCGTAGTTCATTTATTCTCCTTACTATATAGTATTCCATTGTGTGAGTATGCTACACTCTTCTTACCCATTCTCCTGTTGATGGATATTTGGTTGTCTTACATTTTGGGGTATTATGAATAGTGTTAAACATTCTTGTACACACCTCTCAGTGGATATTTGCATGCATTTCAGTTGGGTATGGAACTAGGCATGGAATTGCAGCCTCATAGGGAATGCTTATGTTCAACTTTAATAGATATTGACAGTTTTCTGAAGTGTTTGAACCAATTTACTCTTCCTCCAGCAATGTAGAAAAAGTTTTAGTTGCCCCACATCTTTGTCAGCATTTGATATTGTCTGTCTTTTTTACTTTAGCTGTTCTATAGATGTGTGGTGATATGACATTATAGTTTTAATTTGCATTTCTTTGATGGCTAAGTGGGGCTTCTTTCCCTGCATTTATTACACTCATTAGGATATCCTCTTTTGTGACGTGTCTGATCAAGTCTTTTGCCCATTTTTCTATTGAATTGTCTACTTTTTACTAATATGCTTTTCTATATGTGCATTTTGGCATCTTGCATTGAAAGATCCTATATGTACTTATATAATCAGATTTAAATTTTGTTTGCATAATCTTTCCAATAACATTAAGCTGTTTAATTTATGCTGAAAGAACTTAGAGCCTTATTTTTATGCTCACTGTGTGTTGTTTCAAAATGATGTTGTAACTTGGCAAGGACTGCAGAACTATTTTGAAAAATTTCACTGCTTCAACTATGCTGATGACTTGTGCACTGTTTTAACATGATAAAAGCTTAGTGCTATAACGAATTCAGCCACCATTTTATTCTGACTTTAAATGACATCGTGAGAGCATTTTAGGTACATTATTTTCATTTTATGTACTGCCAGTTGCTAGAGAAAGATTCATTTGATTCCAATATGCTGTTTTTTGTTGTTCATCTCCAACCCAATCAATCTTATCACTCCCATCACTGAGTTTTTGTTTAAAATGTCCTCTTTTTAATCTGTAATCCATTTCTGGCTTTACAGGTAATAATGCAAACCATCTGAAAAAATTGTAAATAATAATAGCTCACAGAAACTGCCTTGTAGCAGGCACAGTTCTGAACTTTCCGTACTTTAACTCATTTAAACCATATGAGGTAGGTGCTATTATCAGCTTCATTTTACAGGTGATGAATAGAGGCCTGGGAGAAGTAACTTGGCAAAGTTGCTGTTAATTGGGAAACTCAGAATTCAAACCCTCATGCCTAAGCCTTACTTTCCCCAGCCCCTTTATCTGGGTCTGCCAGCTTCACATGGCAGATTTGCCACTATCAGCATGATCATTGGCACACTTCACTCTTTCTTCTTACTCTTCCTCCACAGAGCACATGCAGCATATTTATATACTTCTGCCTCTTCCTTACATGGGTCAGAGCCTGGTCCTCTTTTTTTTTTTCTTGTCTGACATTTGGATTTGGGGCAGAGAGAGAGAGGCCTTTTTTGGATCTTGAGCCTCAGCAATACTCTCTATCCTCGATTTGAGAGCTCTGTCTCAGTATTTTGGGCATAAACTCAGCTAATGACAAAGCCGTACTGTGACTTCCCATTTGCTGCTGTCCCTAATGTAAATCTCAATGGGATAGCAGCTATGTTTTGGTCCCTACAAATGATGCCGGGGGTTATTAAATATGATTTTCATTTAGAAAGTAGAGCCCCTGGGTGGCTCTTATCTTTGTTTTGGGAAACAAATTGGCCCTTCTCTAGTGTTCTGAATATTAAAATAGAATTGGGTGTGGAATTCTGTCTTGGACCTCATCCAAATGATTCTAATTATCAAGGCATGCTGACGACCAGGTATAAAAGTAGTTTTGCCTACAAAATGGTCTTATGGTCTAGATCCCAAGTATAATATAGGAATAAAGCTTTGGTTGTTTATTTGTATCTTCTCATGACTGTGACTTTTTAAAAAATGGGCACTTCTTTCTTCTGTTATGATCAAGTGCCTAAAATTAGAACATATCTATGTCTTCAAAGAGGGAGAGAGTAAAAGGGAAACTCAGTAGAAAAAAAATAACTTTTTTCCCTCTTTTATCTTTAACTTCATAAGTTGGGGGAGGTATCTTAGTCAGGGTTCTCTAAAGGGACAGAACTAATAGGAAAGATGTATATATGAAGGGGAGTTTATTAGGAGAATTGACTCACAGGATCACAAGGTGAGGTCCCACAACAGGCCGTCTGCTAATTGAGAAGCTAGGAAGCCAGCCTGAGTCCCAAAACCTCAAAAGTAGGTAAGCTGACAGTGCAGCCTTCAGTCTGTGACCAGGGGCCTGAGAGACCCTGGCAAATCACTGATGTAAGACCAAGAGTCCCAAAGCTGAAGAAGTTGGGAGTCCGATGTTCGAGGGCAGGAAGCATCCAGCACAGGAGAAAGATGAAGGCCAGAAGACTCAGCCAGTCTAGTCCTTCCATGTTCCTCTGCCTGCTTTTTTCTAGCCACACTGGTAGCCGATTAGATGGTACCCACCCATATTGAGGGTAGGTCTGACTCTCCCAGTCCACTGATTCAAATGTTAATCTCCTCTGGCAACTCCCTCACAGACACACCCAGGATCAATACTTTGTATCCTTCAATCCACTCAAGTTGACACTCACTATTAACTATCACAGGAGGCTTTGGCTTTTTTTTTTTTTTTCAGTGGTGGCACTGATGGCTCTGTTCAGAACACCACAAGTGTGAGTTTGTCTAAACTGTATTTAGTGGAAATTATTAAGTTGAGGCCTGAGAGTCAGGCTCACCATCTGGAATTTGCTCTCTAACCTGGTGGTTTGCTAGCATTTTATCAGCGGATTAGTCCCTCAGGTTTCACTCTGTGAGGCCACATTTTTTTATCTGTTTGGCAGAGTCCACTGTGCTTGGGTAACAACTGGAGCCCAATGAGAGTGGCTTAAATTATGAGAACTGAAAATCCTAACAATGAAAGACAAAGAGTTTATCAAGAACCATTTGTTGCCTCTGGATCTTGGATCTTTTTCATTCATGTGAGTCATTCCAGTTCTACTCACTGTTTAGCTTTCTTGAACGGTAGGAATGTGCTCAAGAGAATAGCAATAATTTATCCCCCATCCCTCAAGATACCTTTTTCTTTTCATCTACTGTGTTCTAATTTTGTCATCTTTGCTAATGGATCTTGGGTAGGGAATACTTTATGACTTGTTTGGCAATCAATCCAGAAGTTTCCACTAAGTATAGTGAAAGAGAAAAATCGATTTCCTTAAGACACGCGATACAAATTATTTGATGCCAGCCTGAGTAATTTTACAAAATGACCTCCCTTGCTATACAGCCTTCTTTTTTTTTCACAAGCATTTATTAATTTATCCAAAATGAGAAAATTTAAGAGAGTATTCATATGCTTGGCAGGCCTATTTTCAATATCACACAATAAATTACTGTGACGTGAACATGCCTGGCTCTCACTTCAGATACTGATGGACTTGCATGAACAGTAAGCATCCAGATTTCCTAGCTCATGAGGGACTTCCAGCCTTCATAAAGTCCCTTTCTCCCCAAAAGGATTTCTGTTGGTCATTAGAGGGAGGTTTGCAAGTACTCACGAAGCATCGTGCAGGGTCAGCCATCCTGTTTCTCTCACTCTCCAAGTCCTCCTAGTTGATGGCTTTTGTTCATCATGCTGCTTGACGGCGCCTCTGATTGCCACTGCGTTGCCTCTGGTGCTTTTTGTGAGAACACCAAAAGGGCTGTTTTGATGCTCACAGAACCACTCATCCTCGGAGCCATGGTAAGGCTTTACAGAGTACAGAGACCACCCATTCCCCAGCTCTGGGTTGCGCCTTGTCACCAGAGAGACCTAAAAATTGCTTTTGTTACCCCCAAGTCATAAGTCATAGGATCTTTAATGAAAATGGTCCTTTCAGTTTTGGCCTGTGCTGCTTCTCTTGATTGGAGCTCAGGCTCTGCTGCTGAAACCCATTGGATAACTAGGACCGAGATGTTCTCCATTTTCCCTTCACCTCTCATTCCTGCCTCTATCTGGGCTCAATCTCCCCTCACTTTATTAAAAAAGCATATTAACATGCACATAAATAAACTCTTTTGTTTCAGGGGCTGTGCTGGTGTCTCAAGACGCCTGGTCTCAGACTGATCAGGGCGCATGCTCTAGTTAAGTAGCCTAGATTGTGGCTCTTCCAAGTCAGCACATCAAAACTTCATACTTTGAGAAGGTGGTAAACACTGGGATGAGCCCTGATAATTTTTGTTATATCCCCTATGAGCAGCCTGCTTGGCTGCTCTGCCTGCCACTGCCATACTCTTCCTGATTATCCTTGTTTTGTTTCCTCTCTCACTTTGTTTGGATGAAGTGTAACTTTGGTGAAATGCATTAGTGTTCAATCTGTTCTGTTTTGCTTCAGTGAAAGTTAGCGTTTCACTTCACTCTGTCCTTTGATTGGTGCATTTTAGAAGGAAGCAGATCACATTGGTGATATTTTGAATGTGGCTATCACAATATAGGTGATGCTGCCTTTTTCTTTTTTTTTTTTTTTTTTTTTTTTTTTTTTTTTTTTGAGACGGAGTCTCGCTCTGTCACCCGGGCTGGAGTGCAGTGGCGGATCTCAGCTCACTGCAAGCTCCGTCTCCTGGGTTCCCGCCATTCTCCTGCCTCAGCCTCCCGAGGAGCCGGGACTACAGGTGCTGCCACCTCGCCCGGCTAGTTTTTTTGTATTTTTTTAGTAGAGACGGGGTTTCACTGTGTTAGCCAGGATGGTCTCGATCTCCTGACCTCGTGATCCGCCCGTCTCGGCCTCCCAAAGTGCTGGGATTACAGGCTTGAGCCACCGCGCCCGGCCTGATGCTGCCTTTTTCTTATTGCCCAATGTGAGTGGCTTAAATTATGAGAACAGTGCAGGGCAGGTGGGACTGCAGTAGTTCTCATATCTGGCTATACATTAGAATCACCTGCAAAGCTTGAGACACCTACTAATGCCCAGGTCTGACCCCTCCAGAGGCTCTCATTTAATTGGTCTGGGGCCCAGTAAGGACCATGTGTCGGACCAAATCTTGATGCTGACGAGGCAGAGCATCTGACCTTTGATCCCAGGGACCACCCAATCTGTCAGAAATCACTACATACAACTTTGGTTTAGCATTACCCCTTGATGTCTTTTACTAAATAAATAAATAAATAAATAAAATCTTGGGAACAGCAAAATAGCTTGTCTAGAAGGAAACTTCCAGCATCCAATTTAGCACACTGAAAACAGCCCTTTTCGTAACACAAAAGTTTTTCAGATTTCATTCCCATTATCATACCGCTCCAGTTTTCTTTTCTTTTCTGTGGAGGAGAATATTCTCTGATAACTCAGAAGAAAGGAATGAAGATAAGGTTAGAAACATCCATATCCAGGAGAATATGACATTTTTCTGGGATTTGTGTAAGTTTAAATTAAGAACACACCTGCACAAATGTCAGAAATAGGCCCCCATCCAATACTATATAAATAGGTCATTATTACAGTTGAATTCTGTGATGGTTTCCACACAAGAAAGCAGCAGGGATCTAAATAGGGAAAGGTGAGGATGGTGTGAGCAAGGCTGCCCACAGAATCCCGCGGGTTCTGAACATTTTCCTGGAGCACGAGATCAACATGCGTGTAGAACGGGGGTTGGAGAATTCAGTGTTGCAGCAGCTCCATGGGTCTTCTTGGTATGTACACGCACATGTTGACATGGCAAAAGAAAGCATCACTGCACTAACTCAGATTGTGAGATAATTATGACTTATTCATAGCACTGCAGGCCCATTACAATAATGATTACATTTCTATTACAGTTTCCTCCCATCCTCCTTCCTGTCCCCAGGAAGCCTAAAGAACTTTACTCATTTATTTTCACCACGTGCCCATAGTTTAGTTGCATTTGCCTCTTTAAACCACAAAGGCATGAACTGAAGGGAAAAAAAAGTTCCTGAAGTTCCTGAAATAAGACAGAATTAAAACAGACCTAAACATCATTTGCATTTGTCTGCTTATATTTTATTAGGTCATGAGAGGGCCATAAGTACTCAGTGCAGGTTCTTGTAAGCTGGTCTTAGTAGCTAGAGCAACAGAGAAAGGCTGGAAGAATGATGTGGGTCATAGAGGAAAGACCATGTGTTATTAGATTTCTCTTTAAGGTACTGGAGTGGTGAGAAGAGATAGCACTGGGGAGCATATTAATTCCTTCTTTTGGAAACTGTAAACAAATAGGGGAATATAGTTACTTTGCAGAGTGACTCAGCAATATTTACTAAAGCTGAACATATACCTGCCCTATGATCTAGAAATTCTACTTTTTTTTTTTTTTTTTTTGAGAGGGAGTCTTGCTCTGCCACCCAGGCTGGAGTGCAGTGGCCGGATCTCAGCTCACTGCAAGCTCCGCCTCCCGGGTTCACGCCATTCTCCTGTCTCAGCCTCCCGAGTAGCTGGGACTACAGGCGCCCGCCTCGTCGCCCGGCTAGTTTTTCGTATTTTTAAGTAGAGACGGGGTTTCACCGTATTAGCCAGGATGGTCTCGATCTCCTGACCTCGTGATCCGTCCGTCTCGGCCTCCCAAAGTGCTGGGATTACAGGCTTGAGCCACCGCGCCCGGCCTAGAAATTCTACTTCTATGTCTACCCAAGAGAAATTAGTGCACATATCCACCAAAAGAAATGCATTACAATAATATTTATAGTGGTCTTATTCATAATAGTCCCACATTGGAAACAACCTAAAGGGCCATGAATAGGAGAATGGATAAATAATTTATAATAGATACATACAATGAAATACTACTCAGCCAAAACCAAAGAACGTAAACCAACAAACTAACCTCTTACAGACTGTATGATTCATTGATACAAGTTCAAGAAGAGGCAAAACTAATATATGATGATAAAAGTCAGAATAGTGATTATCTTTAAGGGTGAGTATTGACTGAGAGAGGGGGCATGAGAGAACCTTCTGGGTGCTAGAGGTAGCCTGTATCTTGGTTTGCTGGTGGCAACCCTGGTGTGTACATATGTCAAAATGTATTGAGCTGCACACTTGATATTAGAGTATATTCTATACTGTATGTATGTTGTACCTCAATTAAAACAAATAAAACAAAACCAAGAATTATAGATAGGGAGAGGCATTGATGTCAGAGTGTCATAATAAAAAATAGTCAAGAATTATGTAAAGTAAGAAAAAATTGACTGGGCACAGTAGCTCACCCCTATAATCTCAGCACTTTGGGAGGCCGAGGTAGGTGGATTGCTTGAGGTCAGGAGTTCGAGACCAGCCTGGCCAGCATGGTGAAACCCTGTCTCTACTAAAAATACAAAATTAGCCGGGTGTGGTGGCAGGTGCCTGTAATCTCAGCTACTCGGGAGGCTGAGACAGGAGAATCGCTTGAGCCTGGGAAGCAGAGGTTGCAGTGAGCTGAGATCACACCATTGCACTTCAGCCTGGGCGACAGAGCAAGACTCCATCTCAACAAAAAAAAAAAAAAGAAAAAGAAAAAGTTGATTGTATTATTTATACTACAGTAATTTTATTTCAATTTCTAGGAATTGTTTTCATGTGTTAATAAATTATTGCCCTCAAAATGATCTTCTGGTAGGCAATTAGCAAAATATATCTATGCTCTTCCTTATCCCTCTACCAATAAGATCGTTATTTGCTTTTGTATTTATTATAAAGATATTTGTGGCAGACTGTTCTGGTTGACTATCTAGGAGCCATTCCCAACATTTTATCCCTTGCAGATTTTTTACTATAGATGTTGGAAAAATCAGAGTCACTTTCTCAGCCTCTCTTTCATGTCTCGTACCTAGATCCCATCTCTTGATGGGAGGTAGTCAAAGAATTTTTAGATATGTTTTACAACTGCCAGGGCATCTACAAGTGATATAAATTATTATGCATTTTCAGCTTTCAATCACTTAATTTTAACTAGGAGAAATGGGAAGTCAAGTACAACTTCCTTGGGTTCCGTCATGCCCCTATTTTAATTTTGGCCTGTAGATGATCTTATGAGCCTATAAACAAAGTTAGGTGAGAGCTGTTGGTGAGGCAAACCAACTGTGTCTGCCAGAGATTTCTCTTCTTTTGTTTTTTTTTTTTTTCTTTTGAGACGGAGTCTCGCTCTGTCGCCCAGGCTGGAGTGCAGTGACTGGATCTCAGCTCACTGCAAGCGCCGCCTCCCGAGTTTACGCCATTCTCCTGCCTCAGCCTCCCGAGTAGCTGGGACTACAGGCACCCGCCACCTCGCCCGGCTAGTTTTTTTTTTAGTAGAGACGGGGTTTCACCGTGTTAGCCAGGATGGTCTCGATCTCCTGACCTCGTGATCCGCCCGTCTTGGCCTCCCAAAGTGCTGGGATTACAGGCTTGAGCCACTGCGCCCGGCAATTTCTCTTCTTTTGTTGGTCCAGGCAATAGTGGGACGAACAAGAAGCTCCTTACAAAAAGGGAAACTCATAATTAGTAGAACAACCCCCTCCCCCCAACATTTCTTTTCTTTTTTCTTTTTTTATTTGAGATGAAGCATTGCACTGTCACCCAGGCTGGAGTCCAGTAGCACGATCTCCGTTCACTGCAACCTCTGCCTCCCGGGTTCAAGTGATTCTTCTGCCTCAGCCACCTGAGTAGCTGGGATTACAGGCGCCACCATGCCCGGCTAATTTTTTGTGTTTTTAGTAGAGATGGGCTTTCACTATGTTGGCCAGGCTGGTCTTGAACTCCTCACCTCGTGATCCACCTGCCTCGGCCTCCCAAAGTGCTGGGATTATAGGCATGAGCCACCGCGCCTGGCCCACATTTCTTTATGGAGAATTAATGTACTCTTGCAATTGAATAGCCTTAGAATTTGCCTAATTTGAGGATGGATAAAATATAAATAACTTGGTTCTCTGGGATAATTGGATCATGCCCATTGGGATATATATATATATATATATTTTTTTTTGTGAAAAGGTCTCATTCTGTTGCCCAGGCTGGAGTGCAATGGTGCGATCTTGGCTCATTGCAACCTCCGCCTCCCGGGTTCAAGTGATTCCCCTGCCTCCGCCTCCTGAGTAGCTGGGATTAGAGGCACCCACCACCACGCCTGTCTAATTTTTGTATTTTTGTAGAGATGGGGTTTCACCATGTTGACCAGGCTGGTCTCGAATTCCTGACCTTGTGATCCGCCCGCATCGGCCTCCCAAAGCGAGCCACTGCGCCTGGCCCCATTGGGCTATGAAAAGAGAAAGGCTCCCACATTCCTTCTCTTACTTTCTTGGAGGTAAAATAAGCCAGGGTAGGGTTCATAGCTCTTATCACTTTGTGTAAGAAGAAGGCATTGAACACAAAATCTGCTTATAAACAGAATGAGAAGGAAGCATTCATTGGACCACCTAACAAGATAGAAGAATTTAGGGTGAGTACAACTGACTGGGAAGTGAGGAGTGCGTCTGCTCGGCCGCCCCACTGTCTGAGAAGTGAGGAGTGCCTCTGCCTGGCCGCTGTGCAACCTTCCAAGTGTGAAATGACAGCCTTGTGTGTGATCTTTTCTGTCTTCCACAAGTTTGCATTTTCGACATTAAAGTTTACTTTTTAGTTAAAAAAAAAAAAAAAAGAAGAAGAAGACTTTAGGGTGAGTAAAGGTTTTCCTGAAATTAGAAAGGAAAACTGAAGTTCATTACTTAAGTCTGGAAAGATAAATCCATAATTAGATGTTCATATTTAACTTGAAGTTGTACAGTACAGCATCTCTCCTTATACTTAGTAATTATACAGAATTTAAATATTTATGCCATTTACTTTTTTCAGATTTTTTGTGTTGTTCCAGCATTTATATACAGAAAAATTGAAAAATTGTCCTATGAACATCCACATAGCCATCACCTAGATTCTACAATGAACATTTCAGCATATTTATTTTAATCACACATCTGTCCATCTATTGATCCTGCTACTCATTCATCAGTTCAGCTTTTTTTTTGGTACATTTTAAAGTAAGTTGCAAACATCAATACACTTTCCCTATGAACACTTCAGCCATCTATTTTTTATTTTTATGGAAATGTCAATTGGGAAGAATTAGGTGTTATTTCTTCTTCTCGTGATTATTTATGTATTATATATTGAACCGTTACCATAGAAGTTATGATGATAATGAACACATATTGAACACTTTCTAGATGCCGGGTACATAATTCTTTGCAATAATCTCCTGAAGTGGGTACTATTATTATTCCCGTTTAATAGCTGACAAAGCTGAGGTACAATTAGCTATATACCTTCCCACGGTTGTATAGCGTTGAAGTGACGGAGCTGGGAATTGAACCTTCACACTTTGACTTGAGAATCTGATTCCTGAACCACCAAGAAAAGTAACTAGGGTTGCAGATATTGTGCCCAGGAGGAAGAGCCACTCCAGGATTTCCAAACCTGGTAAGAGATGGCAAAAACTGTGTATGCCTTGGATGATACACACCATTGTTTCCATCAATTTGTACACAAGAGGGAACTGTATGTGCAGGAAGGATTTTCTAAATAGTGAATTATTAAACTTTCTGTGTTTTTTTTCTTTTGTGGCAATTCTTTTGTTTTTGAGCACTGTTCGCTAGTTCATAAGTACATTGTCTATTAAACCCCAGGGAAGAAAATGACCAGGCATTAGTTTTTTATTTGTTCCCTAGTTTCATTTTTTATAAAAGCTCTTTTTATTGAAGTATGTTATAACACACAGATAAGTGCACTCATAACAACCTGAACACACCTTTGTGTGGCAGGAACAGAGCAAGTAATAGTTTCTCCTATGTTGATGGCCAACCATTTATATATAGGACTGCAGCAATTCAGGATATCTACTACTTTGCTGTTCTTACATTTTAAGTGGAGACCAAAGCAAACACTTTCCTTCTTTCTGAACATTAGTTACATAATCACTGGGTCTATTTATTAATAGATTAATCCTCTATCAATCATATTTATGGACTAACATTTCTTCAGATAAGAAATATACATTAGTCATAAACAGACATAAAAACTGAAACTCCCTAGATAGAATTAAATTGATATTTTTATTCTATTTCTATTTTTTCTGGGGGATAGAGTCTTGCTCTGTACAGTGGTGCAGTTTTGGCTCACCACAACCTCCGCCTCCCAGGTTCAAGTGATTCTCGTGTCTCAGTCTCCTGAGTAGCTGGGACTACAGGTGTGGCCAACATGCCCGGCTAATTTTTATATTTTTAGTAGAGGCAGGGTTTCACCATGTTGTCCAGGTTGGTATTGAACTCCTGACCTCAGATGATCTGCCTGCCTCGGCCTCCCAGAGTGCTGGGATTACAGGTGAGAGCTACCACGCCTGGCCTATTTCTATTTTTTCTTTATCCTCATGTTTTTTTCTGTTTTTGACATTTTGTATATCATGTAAAACTGTTTTTGCCCTTTTACTTTCTATATTTCGAAGTACTTTAATAAATAAAAGATGTGAAAGCCTGTTCAATTGTTCCCAATTATACCAGGAACTAAACAGAACCCAACAATTCATAGCTTCTTAGGGTGAAAGCAACTCAACATTATTGAATCTTATGTAAAAGAAATAGAGAAACAAATAATGGGGGAAAAAGGGGAAACTCAGAGACTGATAAATATGACAACAGGTTAATATAATGAAGAACATATGGAGTTACGAAGGCTCTGAAAAATCACCATCAAGACTTGGCATTCTCTGCTCCATTTCTCATGTTATCAAATCATCTGTCTTATTGGGAGCTTCAGTCATTTCTTGCCTTTTATTCATTTCTTTGTCTTCCTTTGATCAGCTGGTAATATATAGCATCCTTACACTGTATACTTATTTCAGGACTGACTACAACAGCTATAAATGTCTCATGTACGGAGGGAGGTAAATAAAAGACTGGTAAGCTTTAGCGATGGGGATTGTAAGCCATCCTAATTGAGTATATCAAAAGACTTCTAGAAATAAAACTGTTGTTAACTTTCTTTTCTATATAGGTTTAAAGGAGAAAAATTTAAGCTAACAATTTTGAAATGACTGCCAGAGATACTTTCCCTGAAGTCACACAGGGGGATGAAATAGAATGCTATTTTCAAATGAACTGACATAGCACTGGGTATTTTGATGAGGGCACCTCTTTTTGTTGGTTGTATGTTAGGAGCAGAGATAGACAAGTGTCCTACCCCTTTATGAAGCCTTGTGGTTTATAATTTACAGAATAATTTGTTGATGCATTGGATTTGGAAGATACATTAGCTTTAGCTGCAATAACAAATCAGGCTTTGGGCTTGATTCAGGTTTGCTTCATGTATGTAGGGGCTATGCTAAAAAAAAAAAAAAAAAAAAAACAGCAGCTATCCGAGACATGCTTTTTGCATGGTGAATGACAGAAGCATAGTAGTTGCTGGTAGAAGCTTGCCATGCCTCTTAACACTTCTGCTCATAACAGATACACTGTCACTTCTATTCACATTCTATTGGTCAAAACAAGTCACAAGGGTAGGCCTAAAGTAAATTGGACTTTGAAAAATTCTATGGCAAAGTCAAATGGCAAAGGCTGTGGATTTTTACTCCTATTACAGGGAGGGAATACAAAGTTGGGAACAGTAATCCAAACTACCATAGAAGGCCTCCATTAGAAAGGGGTCTTGGGGTTAGTGGAGTGTAATTTTTATCTTTTCCCCACAGTTTAGATAATCTGAAATGAGGTAAGGGGTTTTACAAGAGTTTTCATTTTTAGAGCATATTTAGGAACACTAAAATTTAGAATGGCTTGAACATAAGGTGGAATAACTCGAAGTAATTCATATAGTGAACTATATGAGTTACTGACTCAACATGGACTCAGTAAGTTCTTACTATTTCTCACCACCATGCTCAATCTGTGTGAAGATATTAAAGATCCAGGCAAGCGGAAATGTGTAGAAGGGGGTGTGGTGTTTTCCTCTGCATCTTCTTAGATGAGATTTGGGATTTCAGTCCTGAGGAGGCGTATGAGCACCCATCCTCCCACACTGCCAATGCACTGTCATGAGCAATGCATTTGGAGGGAACGTGTCTGCTGTTTAAGAGGTTGACATAATGATGGGTCTGAGTGTGGCTCACTGAATCATCCTTCTGTGGGCAATACATGAGCCTACCTGTATCTCAAACTCACATGAGCTCTTCACCAGGCAAGAGGGAGAAAAGAGCTTAGCTGGTGTTTGTTATTTGGCCCCTTCCTTCTTGCTTGTGCCTAAATAAAGACACAACAGTCTCTTCTCCCCACTTTTCTTCAGGAAAAGGTCTAGCATTTGCCTTTTTAACTGAGATGAGTTTTCCAACAAGAACATGAGTTTTCCCAACATTATCAGCAAACACCTTCCAGTCAGTGTGGACAGGAGGAAGCAATGACTGCAGGTGGTCAGTGACTTATTCTGCAATGAGGTTGAAAAGCAAGATCTAGTCATGGGCTCACACAAGACTTGGAAATCTGCCTCAAATTTATATTCTGAAAATATTCAGTTTGCCTAATGAATGTGTCTAAACAAAGGTTTTCCTGCCAGGTTTTCTGAAATGGAATAAATGATCTAATTTTTATTTGGATCAGAATCAGAATCTACTCCCTGTCTGTAGAAAAATGAGCCTAGAGGAAATCTGCAGCAGCCATGCATTCACACTTCTATTTCCAAGCTACTGTGCATGAACAGTCCCTGGGTTCATCCTGGATTTTCTGCTGGGCCAAGACACAGCACAGCTTGCCCTGTAACTGGTGTAAAGCAGGTTTAACTTCACTCTGAACAAACCCAGCTATGCTTTGTGTAAGGCCATTATGTGGATAAAGAAATGGGCTCTTTCTTGATGCAGTGAGTTTTAGAGGCAGGTGCAGATAAACAGCCAGCCATCATTACACATATTGAGGCATTTCCTGCCTCCATCTGTTAACACCCAGTTTGAACTGGGGTATTAATTTTCTAGCGTGGCCTTCATTTTAATTAAGGTTTTAGCCTTATTTGGAATCAGGGAATCCTTTAAGACTAAGAAAAGAGACAGATAACCCCCTCACCACATTCACATATATACATGGTTCAGACATTTAATTTCAGGGTTTAACAGAACCCCTGAAGTTATGGCCCCAGATTAAGAGTCCCTACTTTAGGTCCTTCTATGTAATGCCATTCATTTTAGGCTACTTGACTCATAGACAGACACAGGTTAGTGAAGGGGAAAGGTATAGACAGTTGGGATCCAAAAACTGATACCATTATTTACTAGCCCCAGGACCTTGCTGAGCCCAAGTTTCTTCACTTGGAAAATGGGGCACATCGTAGCACCCTCTCAGGGTTGTTTTGAGAATAAAATGAGGCAATTTCCCTGGCTTTTGAGTGTTCAAGAAATGGCAGCAATTATTATGTTGTTATTGATGTATTGACATTGTTATTATGTTAGGAATCCAACAAATGGAAAGCACATCTGAACATCTCACAATAGAAGTGTGAATCAAATGACACTTTTAAGGTTGCTGCCTTCAGTTGAGGCAGCCAGTGCACTAAAGTTTTTGCATAGCTCTTAGTGTCCTTCTCCATGACACACTGCCAGGCCCCCATCATCTCTAAACATTATGTTAGTTAAGCATTAAAAACAAAGTATCTGGCACATAGTAGATGCTCAATAAAAATTAATCACTGTCATGATGATGATGATTATTACTATTGCTGCTTCATAGGGCATTCTCCAGTGAAACCTTAGTTTCAGGGGAGAGAGGGTCTCAAGATGATTTTTTCAAGGAGGGAAGAATATCTCAAAGCCAATGTGATGAGGGCAACAAAAAAGTAGCTTTTTACGTCCCCTCCCCCTTTCTCTATATCCTATACAAATTTCTTTGCCTTCCATTTATTTCACTCAAGATAGGTTGGAATGCAAAGGCTCAGCAGCTCTTCAGGGATGAATAACAAATTTTTAAACAATGATTGCTTGAACAGCTCTTGGCAAAAGTATCAGTCACACATTCTGCATTGTTTGGTGGAGCTGGCTGTAGGTTCTCGAGACCAAAAGCCTGTGTGTTCAAGGTCTCTCTCCTTTCTCTCTGGCCATGCTTGTCCTTGGACCCCATTTTTCTTGAAGGTACAAATGACTAAAAACAGATAAACATGTGAGCACTCACCATGCTTATATTTTCATTGGAATAAAAGTCTAGGATTGTGTGTTTGTACACCTAGAACCTGGCAAAGGCTCCATAAATATCAAATGAACAAAGCAAAGGAATTCAGGCTTGCAGAATATTAGTTGTTGGTAGGAAAATTTATTTTTAGGGGATGGAGGGGGCTTTTTGGTATCCTTGAAGACTTACTGTTTTCTCTTATCCTGAATCTTCTGGCTGTGGTGTTTGGGCATATTTTATTATTACCGTAATTTTTGAACTTGAGGTTCTGTTTGTCCTCCCTGTTCCAGGGTACCACCAGATTTACTAAAATAGTAAGGTTTTATCCAAGGTGCCAGAATGTGACATGATCCGACTTAAGACATTGTACTAGTTAGTTATTGCTATGTAACAACTGCCCCTAAACATAGTGCCTTCAAACAATAGCCAAGATTTTTCTTTTTGCTCAGGTTTTTATAATCTGGGATGGGCTCAGTTGGGAGGTTCTTCTGCTGGCTTTCCAGTGTTTACTCCTAAGGCTGCATTTAGCTGGTGAGTTGGCTGAGGACTGGTCTTCAATCTCTCTCTCTCTCCCTCCCTCTCCATGTAGTCTTGGATTCTCTTCCTCCCCACATAGCCATAGCAGCTGGGCTTTAACATGGTGACTGACAGTTCCCAAGAGGACACAAGTGGAAGCTGCCATACCTTCTTAAGGCTTAGGCCTGGAACTGCATAGCATCATTTCCATTGCATCTCATTAGTTTTTTTTTTTTTTTTTTTTTTTTTTGAGACGGAGTCTCGCTCTGTCGCCCGGGCTGGAGTGCAGTGGCCGGTTCTCAGCTCACTGCAAGCTCCGCCTCCCGGGTTCACGCCATTCTCCTGCCTCAGCCTCCGAGTAGCTGGGACTACAGACGCCCGCCACCTCGCCTGGCTAGTTTTTTTTTTGTATTTTTTAGTAGAGACGGGGTTTCACCGTGTTAGCCAGGAGGGTCTCGATCTCCTGACCTCCTGATCGCCTGTCTCGGCCTCCCAAAGTGCTGGGATTACAGGCTTGAGCCACCGTGCCCGGCCTCCATCTCATTAGTTAAAGCAAGTCACAGGACCAGCAGAGATCTTTTTTAAGGTGAGGGTATTACACAAGGGTGTGAATACAACAAAGTTGGTTCATTGGGGCCCCCCCGTGCATCAGGTACTTTAGACTCTTTTGCTGGGAGCAGAGATATTATAAGGAATGAAGAGAAACTGTTCTCCAAAGGCATAGAGTAGGGGCCAGGCTACATTTCTTTTCCTGCCTTGGTTATAATCTGTGAAAACCTTCAAATGGAGGAATGTGAGAAGCAAAGTATCCAGGGCATGGTCTTCCAACTTTGATATGTCAAAGTCCAGCATCGAATGGTACAAAACAGGTCTATGTTCCACTATTATACAACTTAATTTCTAGTTAAACCCTAGTTGATATGGCTTTAGGATGAACTGGGTACAGACTTTTCTGCTCTGACAAATAAAAAGTCACATTGTACCTTATGAAGGTTTTTTAAAAAAATGAACATTTATTGTATAATTTAAGGTGTATAACATGGTGTTTTGATATACACAGAGAGTGAAATGATTACTACAGGTAATCAAGTTAACATATTAATCACCTTCCATCATTACCTCTTTTTATGGTAAGAGCATCTAAAATTTATTCTCTTAGCAAATCTTCAGCATACAATATTGTAAATTATAGTCTATCTGATGTACATTCAATTTCTAGACTATTTATCCTATATAACTGCAAGTTTTTGCCCTTTGACTTCTCCCCACTTTCTCCCTCCCTGCCCCTGCTAGCTACCATTCTACTGTTTCTATGTATTTGACTTTTTTTTAAGATTCCACATATAAATGAAGTCATGCAGTATTTTTCTATGTTTGACTTCCCTTAGCATAATGTCCTACAGCTTCATGTGTGTTGTCACAAATCACAGTATCTCCTTTTCTTTTGAGATGAGGTCTCACTCTGTCACCTAAGCTGGAGTGCAGTGGTGTGATCACGGCTCACTGCAGCCTCAATCTCCTGGGCTCAAGTGATCCTCCCACCTTAGCCTCCCAAGTAACTGCAACTACAAGTGCACATCACTATGCCCAGCTAATTAATTTTTTTTTTTTTTTTGTAGAGACAGAGTCTCACTATGTTGCCCAGGGTCTTGAATTCCTGGGCTCAAGCAATCCTCCCACCTCAGTCTCCAAAGTGCTGGGATTACAGGTGTGAGGCACCACACCTGACCTTACTTTTTTTTTTTTAAGAGCTAAACACTGTGTACCACAATTTGTTTATTGATTCATTATTTGATGGGCACAAGTTATTTCTATATTTTGGCTATTATGAATAATGCTATAATGAACATGGGAATGTGGATATCTCTCTGAGGTGCTGTTTCCTTTTCTCCACACCCTTGCCAACACTTGTTATCTCTTATCTTTTTGATAATAGCTATCCTAACAGGTGGGAGGTGATGTGTCATTGTGGTTTTGATTTGCATTTCCATGATGGTTAGTGATGTTGAGCACCTTTTCATATACCTGTTGGCATTTTTATGTCATCTTTGGAAAAATATCCATTTCAGTCCTTTGCCTATTTTTAGTCCAATTATCTGTTTTTTAGCTGTTAGGTTGTAAGTGTTCCTTATATTTTTTGGATATTAACTCCTTATCAGATGTATGGTTTGCAAATATTTTCTTATAGTCTGTAGGTTATTTTTTCATTTTCTTGATTGTTTCCTTTGCTGTGCAGAAGCTTTTTAGTTTGATATAGTCCCACTTGTTTAGTTTTGCTTTTGTTGCCTGTGCTTTTGATGCCATATAAAAAAAAATTGTCAAGGTCAATATCAAGAAGTGATCCCCCTATGTTTTCTTCCAGGAGTTTTTTTGGTTTCAAGTCTTATGTTTAGGTCTTTAATGCATTTTGAGTTGATTTTTGTGTATGGTGTAAGATAAAGGTCTAATCTGATTCTTTTGCATATGGACATCTAGTTTTCCCAGCACCATTTATTGAAGAGACTATCCTTTCCCCCATTTTGTCTTCTTGGTGGACTTCTTGAAAATTAGTTGGCCATATATGCTTGAGTTTATTTCTGGGCTCTCTGTTTTAATCCATTGGTGTATGTTCCTGTTTTAATGCCAGTACCATGCTGTCTTGATTACTGTAGCTTTGTAATATAATTTGCAATCAGGAAGTGTGATACCTCCAACTTTATTTTTTCTTTCTCAAGATTGTTTTGGCTATTTGGAATATTTTTAGTATCATAATTATTTTAAAATTAATTTTTCTATTTCTGTTAAAAATGCCATTGGAATTTTGATAAGATTGCATTGAATCTGTATATAGCATTGAGTAATGTGTGTTAGTCCATTTGCATTGCTATAAAAGAATACCTGATGCTGGATAATTTATAAAGAAAAGAAGTTTATTTTGACTCATGGCCTTGCAGGCAGTACAAGCATGTCACCAGCATTTACTCAGCTTGTGGTGAAGAAGCTTATAATCATGGTGGAAGGTGAAGGAGGAACAGGCATATCACATATCACATGGTGAGAGAGGGAGTGGGGAAGAGAGAGGAAGAAAGGGAGAAAGAGAGAAAGAAAGAAGGAGAGAAAGAGAGAGAGAGAGAAGAGAAGGAGATGCCACACTCTTTTAAAACAACCAGATCTTGCATGAACTCAGAGAACTCACTCATCATGAGGAGGAAACCAAGCTATTCATGAGGGATCCGCCCCCATGACCCAAACACCTCACACTAGGTCCCACCTCCAATATTGGAGATTTTATTTCAGCATGGGATTTGGAGGGGACACACATTCAAATGATATCATATGGACAGTTTAAAAATATTAATTTTTAAACTTTTTTTTTAGTTCTTTCTCTTGCTAGCACAGGATATCTTTCTATTTATTTGTATCTTCTTTAATTTATTCCATCAATATTTTATAGTTTTCAGTGTACAGATCTTTTATTTCCTTGGTTAAATTTATACCTAAGTATTTTATTCTTGTTGATGCTATTTTATTTATTTACTTAAATACACAACATAATTTTAATGAACATGACTTATAGATGGTTCTTGGTCTGAGAGTTCTTTTTTTAAAAAAAAACTTTTATTTTAGGTTCAGGGGTACATGTGCAGGTTTGTTATATAGGTAAACTTGTATCATGGGGGTTTATTGTACAGATTTTTTGTCACCTGGGTACTACACCTAGTACCCAATAGTTATTTTTTCTGATCCTCTCTGTCCTCCTACCCTCCACCCTCAAGTAGGCACCAGTGACTGTTGTTCTCCTCTATGTGTCCAGATGTTCTCATCATTTAGCTCTCATTTACTTTATTATTTTTAACTTTTTTTCTAAATGGAAATGATATTTTTCTTTTTTTTTTCTTCTTTTTTTTGAGGCAGAGTTTCACTGGAATGCAGTGGTGCTATCTTGGCTCACTGCAGCCTCTGCCTCCTGGTTTCAAGTGGTTCTTGTAATCCCAAGTAGCTGGGTTACAGGTGTGCATCACCACGCCAAGCTATTTTTTGTTTTTGTATTTTTAGTAGAGACAGGGTTTCACTATGTTGGCCAGTTTTTTAAGACTTGTTAAGTGACTTAACACATGAAGTATCCTGGAGAATGTTTTGTGTATACTTGATAAAAATGTGTATTCTGCTGTTGGTTGAAAAATTCTGTGTATGTCTATTAAGTCTATTTGGTCTATAGTCTTGTTCAAGTTCACTGTTTCTTTACTGATTTTCTGTCTGAATTTTCTACCTATTATTATAAGTGGGGTATTGAAGTCCCCTACCATTATTGGGTTGCTGTCCATTACTCTTTTGAAATCTGTCAATATTTGCTTTATATACTTGGGCACTGTGATTGTGGGTGTGTGTATATTTAAAATTGTTATATCTTCCTATTGAACTGAATCTTTTATTATTATGTATTGCTCTTCTTTGTTTCTAAAGACAGTTTTTGACTTAAAGTCTACTTTGTCTGATATGTTTAGCCATTTCTGCTTTCTTTTGGCTACCATTTGCATGGAATTTCTTAATTCATCTTCTCCCTTTAGCCTATGTGTGTCCGTAAATCTAAACTGAGTTTCTTGTAGACAATATATAGCTGGATTTTTTTTTAAGTCCATTCAGCCAGCCACTCTGTATTTTTTTCTGTTGCATTCAGTCCATTTACATTTGACGTAATTACTGATACGAGAGGATTTACTATTGCCATGTTGTTAACTGTTTTCTGCTTATCTTGTGGTTCTTTTATCCCTCTTTTTCTGTCTTGCTGTTTTCTTTTGTCTAAGCTAGTTAGAAGCCTGACCCTCAGGCAGCAGCTGGAAAAATGTGCAAACAAACCTCTTCCAGGGAGAATCTGGGGGCTGAACATTTTAGCCCTTTCTCTCTGGACTAATCCTGGGGGCTACAGCCACTGGAAGTGCTTACATGCCTGTTCAAAATCATCTCTTTGTTTTCTGAGGTTGAGAGAAACTTGTGAATGTGGAGTCCCTTCTGTTTCCAGAGCTAGGTGATTTAGGGGCCAGGCCCTTGGGTGGGAGCTACAAAAGTTGAAGCACTGATGTGTGCACAGACTCCTTCCAGGGTGAGTCCGCAGACCTAATTTATTGCTAGAGTGAACCAAGGGAAAAGGTGCAGAAGGCCATACTCCATTCAGGCTCTTGGAGGTCCGTTGTTTATCTGTCCTGTTGGCTCCCAGGTGTAGGCTGGCCAGAAGCCCAACCCTTAAGCAGCAGCTGGAAAAGCGTACAAACTCCAGGGAGAAACTGGGAGCTGGGCATTTTTGCCTTTGCTCTATAGACTGATACTGAGGGCTATAGCTGTTGGAAGTGCCTGTACACCAATTCAAAACCACCTAAACCACCTCTTTGTTCTCTGCAGTCGAGGTAAACTTGTGTGAATGCCAAGTCCCTTCTGCTCCCAGGGTTTGATTTAAAACCCAGACCCTCTGGGAAGAACCATAAAAGTCAGGGTACTATGTGTGGTCCAAATCCTTCACTCCTCAGGGAGAAGCTGGGAGTTGGAGATTCCTTCCCAATTGTGAGGTCTTGTACCTGTAGTGGCATTTATGCTTGAGTGTGTTTCTGCTTTTTCTACCTGTTTTAATGTGGATATTTTCTCAGTTGCCCAGTATATAAGAACCTCTCAGTTTCTGGCTTTCTCTCAGAGGGAATTGATTCACGTGTAGATGTTTATTTGGTGCATCCATGGGAGAAGAGAAAGTCAGGAGCATCCTAGTCCACCACTTTGCTGATGTCTTTTTTTTTTTTAAGTACATTTCACTATTATTGTTTACATTCAGTGTACTGAATCATCTAGCTGTGTTCATTGAGAGAGCCTAGAACCAATGACACTGCAGCAGCAATAAACACATCTCTCATCTATATGTTATTATTCAGTGAAAATAATTACAGTTCCTTGGAGATATAGTAATTCCAGAGCTGGAGCAAGAAAATATAAGATTGGCCTGGAACATTTTGTGGTCTCAGAAAGTAATAATATGCTCATAAAGTCATAGGAGTATGCAGAAAGAACCCAAGATCCAACCTGAAGGAGTTCCAAATGGCCAAATCTCGGACACATTGAGCGACAAAATAAATAACAATAGCAATGGATTGTAATCCATAGAATACAATAAGTATCCAAGAATCCATAGTGATATTATTTATTTATTTATTTATTTTTTTGAGATGGAGTTTTGCTCTTGTTGCCCAGGCTGGAGTGCAATGGTGCGATCTCGGCTCACTGCAACCTCCACCTCCCAGGTTCAAGTGATTCTCCTGCCTTAGCCTCCTGAGTAGCTGGGACTACAGGCACGCGCCCACCACACCCAGTTAATTTTGTATTTTTAGTAGAGACAGGGTTTCACCATGTTGGTCAGGCTGGTTTTGAACTCCTGAGCTAAGGTGATCCACCTGCCTTGGTGTCCCAAGGTGCTGGGATTACAGGCGTGAGTCACCGCGCCCGGCCGATATTAGTTAATTAATGGGAGAAATGGGATGCCTCCTCCTTACAGTAAAATTCCAATGAATAAAAGTGGAAGGAATGAAGGAGATAGACAGTCATCACTGGGCAAACATCAACATCGCAGTAATAATTATTACAGGCAAGGATCATTGATAGTTACTAAAATCAGTGGATAGAGTAGGATGAGAAAGAAGATATTTGCTCAGTCTTAGAGTGTCTCCTCATAAGATATTTATTGATCACAAAGGAAAAAATGGTACCTTGAGAGTAGAGAAACCTGGCAGACACCACCTTAACCAAGTGATTAGAGTTGATATTGCCAATAATAAGGCACATTGACATCATTTACACCTAATATACACTGAGAAGATCAGATCACTTCTGTGGTCTTCTTGCCAAAAATGCCTAATCTCAATCTGTTCATGAAAAACATCAGACAAAACCAACTTGAGGGACACTCAAGAAAATCCCTGACCAATATCTTTTAAAAGTGTCGAGGGTGTGAAAGACAAAGAAAGACTCCGAGACTGTCATAGGGTGGCAGAGACTAAGGAGGCATGACAACTAAATGCAACACAGTGTCCTGGATCTGATCTTGAATCTGAAAAAGGACATTAGTGGAAAACTGGTGAAATCCAAATAAAGTTTGTAATTTAATCAATAGTATTGTATCAATGTATTTTTCTTAGCTTTGATAAATGAACTATGGTTATACGAGATACTAGCACTAGGGGAATCTGGGTGAAGGGTATATGGCAATGCTCTGTACTGTTTTTGCAACATTACTATAAGTCTAAAATTATTTCAAAATAAAACACTAAAAAGTATGAAATATATGGAGCATAAATTATGTGCCTAGGTGTGGTGGGGCAACTGCTGAAGTAGGGATCCATTTGGAGTTTATTTCAAATTTTCCAGGCAAGAAATGATGGTGGTTTACAACAGGTGGTTGTAATTGGGGAATGAGGTATTGGATTCTGGTTATATATGGAATGTGTAACCAACAGGGTTTGGTTATAATAGGAAGCAAAAGAGAAGAGTTGAGGATATATGGGGACCTGTTAGAAGGTATTAATACTTCCTTGACCCTCTGTTTCCCAGAGTACTAGGCCTCTTAAACAATCTAGGCACAGGGTACCTTTAAGACAAGTGATAGGAATGAAGGTGTGGGAAACGAAGAACCAGCAGGCTGAGGACAGAGAGAGAATTGGCATTGTTGGAATGGAGATGCCCAGAAGAGATAGTATTTGCTATCATCTCAATCCAGTTTTCATCTGTGACTGACATTGATCTCTCTCTTGTAAAAACAAAGGGCACAATGCAGTAATAAGAGGAAACATGAATTGAGAAAATAATGGCTAGTCAAACAGAGAAGGAACTTCTGATGAGCTATGCCATCATTTGCCTGCAAAACCAAAAATATTTACAATCTGGTCCTTTACAGAAAAGTTTGCCAACTCCTAGCCTAAGCAGTCAGGAGATAAGAACACAGGTTAGTGTAGGTCAGTGTGTAATGTATGCTGCCTGACATGTTGTAGGGCAACAAAAACACTGAGATGTAAGATGGAAAATGTTGACATTGAAAGGCCACTTTAATCTACAGATCACCTTTATTAACAGCCTTTATCTGATGGACAAAAAAAAAAAAAAAAAAAAAAACACACACTTGGCTCCACTGGCATCACTTTGAAGTGTCTATCCTTATTTCTAGGATAATCTCTTTGTGATGGAATCGAGACATCCATCCCACTGTTGAACCTGTCACACTATATTTATTTTCTCCTTATGCCTATTTTTGGCCCCCTTCTTATTTCTTTTCTATAATTCCCCCCCCTTTGTTCCATCTTTGTCTTTCTCCCTTAGATACTCACCAGAGTTTGACAGCATGATTACTTAATACTCACCTGCCAAATTAACTGACTTATTTTACCAACTGGGTGGATATGCAATACCTTGACACTTGCTATTTGAGTATTTTACTGAATTTTTTTGTATGTCCATGATGAATAAATAGTGGTACAAGTATTCAAATATTGGTAATTGGCCTGTTTTGTATTAAAGTATGCATAACAGTATATATTGTCTCACTGTTTGACTTCAATTCAGTGAGGATTAATAAGTTAATATTAAAATTGGTAACCCTTCCATTCTTCTTTGCTTTCTAGACACCCTTTCCATTTCTTCATGTTGGGATGTTTACAATGAAAGGAGAAAGGGCAAAATGAGCAATGTGAATAACAGAGTAGTCCAGTTATTTGAAAGGAGAACATACTCCTGTAGTTCCCAAACATTTAGTTTTAAAATGGCCTCTAAATCTGTTGTACCAACCAAATGTTATTGACAGCCATCTGGTAATGCTGTTTGTTTGTTTATTTCATTGGAGAGTTCAGTTATATTGACCAATACAAAACACACTATCATCATTAAAACACATAAGACTGTCCCCTCCCTCTCTCCTTCCTTCCATCCCTCCCTTCTTTCTTTGTTGATTCATTACTTCCTTCCCTTTCATCACCACACCTTACTCTTTCCCTCCCCCCAATGGCAATAATTCCAATGTGTCTAATATGTATGTTCAAATTTGTATGTATCCTTGCAGAATATGTAAGATTATGTTGTGGGCATGTTTAAAAATTTACATTAATGGAAATATAAATTCTGATTCATACCCAAAACATGGGTAGATATAATATTTTCATTCAGAACCATGCACTTAATATCTACCCATATTTTGGGTATCTATCTACTTTGTTGTTTTGAACTGCTGTATGATATGCTACAGAGTGCATCTCTCACATTTTACTTTTCCATTATCCCCCTGAGATAGACACTTGGGTTGTTTCACGTTTCTCTATTTCAAGTTCCTTTACTACAGATAACAGTCCTCATGAATGTCCCCTTTTGGACTGTGTGTGACTTTTCTCTGGGATATAGTCCCAGAAGTGGGACTGTTGATAGGGTAGTGAATATTCTGATCAAATTCTGCCAGGTGGCTCTCCATAATAGCTGCACCAATGTGTGTGTGTTTATGTGTGTGTGCATGTTCTCAGAGCCTAAGGTAAAATATTATATGTCAGTCATTATCCTTGAAAATCCATGAAGCCAGATTGGGGACCATTGTTTGGGGTGAGGGAAATGATGGAATCACATATCTTTTCTGCTGGAATTCAGTCTGCATTATTAATAATAAAAATAACTACCATGAAGTGACACTTAGTATGTACCAGGGACTATCCTGGGTGTTGTCCATTCTTTGTCTTATTTAATCTTTTCAATAATGCTATGAAGTAGATGTTGGTAATATAACTTCTGTTTCAAGGATGTGAAAACCAGGTTCAGAGAGTTTTAGTGACTTGTTGAACTGGTAAATTTCAGACCTGGGATGGGACTCAGGTCTGTCTAACTCTAAAGCTTGTGCTCTTATTCAAAATGCTATGAAGACTTCCCTCTTATCCCTTTATCCCAAAGACCTTTTTGAGATACTTGATACTTTCCGCCATCATATCTCTGTGTGCTATAGATTTTAGAACATCAGGTTAATGGGGTGGGGGCAGAGGAGGCAGAGAGAAGTTATAGAATGAACCACTGGTGCTTCGGCCATCAGTGTTCAATATACCATAAGAGAACATATTTGCATTCTGGTTTATAGCTCAGTTGCTTTAATTTTGATGAATGTGAATCAGTCTCTCAAGTGATAAAATCGTGTATTTTGAAATATCAGAACTGAGGCCAAGATCCTGAAACTGATAATGAACAATAGAAGCTCTCTTAATTGACCTACACTTAATTATGTTACTAGAGGAACTGCTACTTTCCATTCACCTATGTACCACACTTGTCCATACTTACTGTTGCCCAGAGAATACTGAATATTAAAGTTGTAGCTAGCAGGCTACTCTCCACTGTACATGAACACTTCTGTTCCTACTAATTGAATGCCATGCTTAACGGACAGTTGTGTTTGTTTCAAATCTGTTTGTGCTTAGTTGTAGTTAGTAGTGTAAATTCTGTAATTTAAATACAGATTAAATGAATGGATGAAATGTGAGTATAAGGTTTCTATGAAGATTAGATTGAATACATTCATGAAACTCAATAAATATGAGTTACTAAAAACAGTTATTGACAAATTAGGTGTGGGGAAGCAACTGTAAATAATGGGAAAATCATTAAATTTCTAGACTGATTCTCCAGCCGGATTGCTTCATAAGCGTCAGTTTTCAATCCAGTGAAGAAACTGAATCTGGAAGTCATATATGATCAATTTTGGGTGTGGCTTATTCAAGAAAGAGTATATACAACTCCAATAGTAGACTCATCCTCAAAGAGCCAGACATTTCATCAAAATATTGGCAAATAAAGGTACGTTTGTATTTTAAGTTAAATCCAATAGTTAATGTGCGACTGTCATGTGCGTCCGTGTGAAGAGACCACCAACAGGCTTTGTGTGAGCAATAAAGCTTTTTAATCACCTGGGTGCAGGTGGACTGAGTCTGAAAAGAGAGTCAGCGAAGGGAGATAGGGGTGGGGCCGTTTTATAGGATTTGGGTAGGTAAAGGAGAATTACAGTCAAAGGGGGATTGTTCTCTGGCAGGCAGGAGTGGGGGTCACAAGATGCTCAGTGGGGGAGCTTTTTGAGCCAGGATGAGCCAGGAAAAGGAATTTCACAAGGTAATGTCATCACTTAAGGCAAGGACTGGCCATTTTCACTTCTTTTGTGGTGGAATATCATCAGTTAAGGCAGGGGCAGGGCATTTTCACTTCTTTCGTGATTCTTCAGTTACTTCAGGCTATCTGGGCATATATACATGCAAGTCACAGGGGATGCCATGGCTTGGCTTGGGCTCAGAGGCCTGACAATGACTGTGTCATTTTTATAGCTTGCAGCTTTACCTGATTTACCCTGGTATGCCAGTAGCATGGCTCAGTCCAAGTCTGAAAGCCTCAGAACCAGGGAAGCCAATGGTTTAATTCTTAATCTGAGGCCAAAGGCCTGAGAATCCCAGGGAAGGGGGACACTGGTCCTGGAGTCCAAGGGCCAAAGAGCCTGGAGTTCTGATGCCCAAGGGCAGGAGAAGAATGTCCCAGCGGGAGGAGGAAATCACCTTTTCTCTCTGCCCTTTTTGTTCTATTTGGGTACCCCAGCCAGTTGGATAGTGGCTGCTCACATCAAGGGTGTCTAAATAGAACAAAAAGGGCAGAGTGAAAAGGTGATTTCCTCTCTCCCAGAGCTGGGACATTCTTCTCCTGTCCTTGGACATCAGAACTGCAGGCTCTCTGGCCTTTGGACTACCGTACTTATACCACATCAAGGGCAGATCTTCTCTACTCAGTCCATGGATTCACATGTCAGTATTCTATGGAAACATCCTTACAGACACACCCAGAAGTAATGCTTTACCAGTTCTCTAGGTATTCCTTAATCCAGTCTAGTTGACCTAAAATTAACCATCACAGAAGCTATCCATAGATTCATATTGCATTGGGCAAACTCTTCTCCTGAGGATCCACGCTTGAAGAGGCCAGCCATTATCCTCTCTTATCATGTGTTACCTGCACCAATACCAGGGTAAGTATTCTCTAATTAGTAAATACGTATATAAGGTCAACTAATTTTTTTCCAAAGTTTGAAGGAATCCAAATACCTGGGTGCAGTGTGGAGCCAGTGTCACACCAAATACCATCTGTTAGCAGTTGCTTTTTTTTTAGGGGTGGGGACAGACTCTTGCTCTGTCGCCCAGGCTGGAGTGCAGTGGCACAATCTTGACTCATTGCAATCTCTGCTTTCTGGGTTCAAGCGATTCTCCTGCCCCAGCCTCTCGAGTAGCTGGGATTAGAGGCGTGCGCCACTACGCCTGGCTAATTTTTGAATTTTTAGTAGAGATGGGGGTTTCACCATGTTGGCTAGGCTGGTCTCGAACTCCTGATCTCAGGTGATCCGCCCATCTTGGCCTCCTGGCCAGCAGTCACTTTTCAATCTACCTTTGAATGTTTTTATTTTGCATTAAGGAGAAACTTTCACACTCTCACACTGGAAGGCCTGAGCTTTCAAGATCTCTTTGAAGGTTTCTGTTTCCGCCTGCTGAGGTCTATAGGGGCGATGGCATTAAATGGCTCCCTGTTGCTTCCTAATGTCTCTCCGTTTGAAATCGTGGTTCTTAACAGTTTTGGAGGCCACATATCTCTTTGAAAATCAAGTGAAAACTTTGGGCCCTCTTCCCTACAATGCAGATACATTTTACATATACATTTATGGGAGGGGTTTTAGATTTCTTAAAGCCCATCCATAGATCCAGGTTGATTACTTCAGCTTTACTTGTTGCTACCTGGGAAGGTAAGAGGTCTGGGTTGTTCTTGGTTTTGCCATTAACTAGTTAGGCCACTTTAGGCAAATCTGTTAATGTCTTTGGGCCTCACTTTCCTTATTGGGAATTTATAAGGGATTTATCATATTTTAATTTCAGCAATCCAGTTCTACCATATAGTTCTATTCTGACTGTGTAGTCTTTTTTATCAAAAGGAACTTGGCTTTCATCTCAGAAAAAGCCTGAAATCACTGTTTCTTACAGAACAACAACAAAAAAAATGGGAACAAGTAAAAGTAGATGGTGTCTCCAGACATTATCTTGTCTTTTGTTAATACAAACATGTATTGAGGGCCTATTATGTGCCCAGCCCTATGCAAAGCACTGGTGTTTCACAGATAAATCTCTCCATCCTTGCTTCTCAGAGTGGGGCAGGTTTCACTGCACTTACACATACATTTTCTGTTTTAAGAAGTGCGAAAAGACCAAGTTATGTGAGTTCCCTGGGCCTGAATAAAATCTGCTTAAATGGTTTCTATTCAGGCGTTTCCTGGCAGCTATGCTTCCAATTCAGCTACCTCCTTCAGGGGAAAAGCTAATGTATGGAGAACCAGGCTTCTTTGCCACTTTGCGACTCGATGCTTGCCAGAGGGCAGCTTTGAATCCTTAAAGGGACCAGGCTCTTCTTCTCTGAAACCTTTGAAAACACCTCTCCACAGCACAGTTGACAAGCAGTCAAGCTATAGTTTCCTCACACCCACATTGCTTTCCTGGCTCCCAAGCCAGAAGAAAAAGTCTGCAGGGATGAACTGGTTTATGAGGATACAATTGAACATTGAGAAGTTCTCATTTTTATTTACTTATTTGATAATCTGCTACTTGTTTTATTTTTCCTCTTTTCTTTTGTTCAGTCTTTGTCTTTCTCCCTTTGACACTCACCCGATTCTGACAGCATGATTACTTAATACTTACCTGCCAAATTAACTGACTTATTTTACCAACTGGGTGAATATACAATACCTTGACACTTGCTATTTGAGTATTTTACTGAATGTTAAAAAAAAAAAAAAAAAAAAAAAGTCCCCAGTGATATCTTATCCAAAGGCAAAGCCCTAGAGCTCCTTTTATTAAAAAAAAAAAAAAGCCATTTGTTGCTTTTGTATTTATAACCACATTTGGTTATAATACATGTTCTACTATAAGAGCCAACTAGTATTCTCCTTCCAGTTACAAAGGGTGAAAGATATGTGTATAAACATATATTCCAATTTAATTTTGTGAAAATTATTCTGCCATCCCCCAATAAGAATTTGGTTTTGTTTACAAAGATTTAGTCCCTGGATTGGGCCAATTAAGCTATTTTTGTTTGACATTTTTTCTGTATACAGTCAGCAATGGATCAATAAAATATTTTCCAAACACTAGAAAACTGCCTTCTTTTATGTCAGGTGGAATTAATGACATTTTTTCTTCTCTTCTCTTTCTAGAAATTAATAAACTGCCTACCTCCAGCACATACATTTTTCCTAATAGATTAGTACGGAGGGGTAAAAGATAGAAAAGGGTAAAATAAGAACTCACACATAAAAATTTTCCCATTTTCTCAAACAAATCCTCAACTAAACGTTGAGTCTTGAAATGATTATTCATATCTTAGGCCTATAGAGGAGTGGCATGTTATAATGTACACTATGATATAGTTAGATATTTTACTTAACATTTGTAGCTTTCTCTGAGAAGACAGGATTTTGGTTTCAGGTCCAGAAAAGATCAGGTTATGTGAATTTCTCTGGGACTGGATAAAATCTCTAAATGGTCTGCTTAAATTGGAACCTTCTTTGCCATATATAATATTCTAGAAACAAGGAAGGCAAAAAAAAGAATACAATAATAAGGGAGGAGACCACCCCTCATATTGTCTTATGCCCAATTTCTGCCTCCAAAGAAAGAAGAAGTAAAAACTAAAAGGCAGAAATGAAATCCACAGGCAGACAGCCCGGCGCCGCACCCTGGGCCTGGTAGTTAAAGATCGACCCCTGACCTAATTGGTTCTGTTATCTGTAGATTACAGACATTGTATAGAAATGCACTGTGAAAATCCCTATCTTGTTTTGTTCCGATCTAATTACCGGTGCACACAGCCCCCAGTCACCTACCCCCTGCTTGCTCAGTCAATCACTACCCTCTCACATGCACCCCCTTAGAGTTGTGAGCCCTTAAAAGGGGCAGAAATTGGCTCTTGAGACAGAAGTCTTGCCGATACCCCTGGCCGAATAAACCCCTTCCTTCTTTATTTAGGTGTCTGAAGCTCGTCCCTGCTACAATACAATAATATAATAAACTGAAGGGAGTCTGGGAGTCAGGTTGTATGCCTTAAGGCACATGGATGCTTTTTTTTTTTTTTTTTTGAGACGGAGTCTCGCTCTGTCGCCCAGGCTGGAGTGCAGTGGCCGGATCTCAGCTCACTGCAAGCTCCGCCTCCTGGGTTTACGCCATTCTCCTGCCTCAGCCTCCCGAGTAGCTGGGACTACAGGCGCCCGCCACCTCGCCCGGCTAGTTTTTTTAATTTTTTGGTAGAGACAGGGTTTCACCGTGTTAGCCAGGATGGTCTCGATCTCCTGACCTCGTGATCCGCCCGTCTCGGCCTCCCAAAGTGCTGGGATTACAGGCTTGAGCCACCGCGCCCGGCCGATGCTTTCTCTTTAATCCAGTGAAAAATAACTCTCAAGGTGAAATGAAGATAATGCTTGAATAACACTTGGTGATCCTGGGGCCATTTTGCTAAACTATATTGCCTCTGGAACTGCATGGTTTAAAGCATAAGATATTTCACAAAGAAGTATAGTTTACTTTCCTTTTGATCTACATGATTCCCAGAATCTATAGGCTTTGCCCATACTAATTTTGGTTTCCTAGAAATAATTTCAGTCTCTACAACCTCTCCTCTAAAAGTGGTTCTCTAAGTGTGCTCCAGGAACCCCGGACCTTTCACAAGACCTTTTCAAGAGATAGACAAGATAAAAACTGTTTTCATAATAATATGGAGACATGATTTCCTTTTCAAAATCCCATTTTTTCTTGAGTGTACAATAAAGGTTTCCAGAGGCTACATGGTATCTAAACAGACTGAATGCAGAAGCAGATATTTGAAGCAGCTGTCTTCTATTAGACCAAACATTAAAGAGATTTGCAAACATACAAAACAATGCCACTCTTCTCAGTATTTTTTTTTTGTTTTGGAAAATATAGCTACTTTTCCTTCAACATATTATTTTTATTAACATGTAAATGATCTATTGTTATCTTCAGATGAATTAATAAATATTTTTAAAATTCTCAGTTTTCATTCCTAATATGATACATATACCCACATGAACAAAAGGTTTTGGGGGTTCTCAGTAATTTTTAAGAGTACAAGGGGTTCGGCCAGTTTCAGCGGCTCACATCTGTAATCCCAGCACTTTGGGAGGCCGAGGTGGGCAGATCACATAAGGTCAGGAGTTCAAGACCAGCCTGGCCAATATGGTAAAGCGCCGTTTCTACTAAAAATACAAAAATTAGCCAGGTGTGGTGGCGGGCGCCTGTAATCCCAGTTACCAGGGAGGTTGAGGCAGGAGAGTCGCTTGAACCCAGGAGGCAGAGGTTGCGGTGAGCCAAGATCGCACCATTACACTCCAGCCTGGGTGAAAGAGCGAAACTTCATCTCAAAAAAAAAAAAAGTACAAGGGGTTCTGAAACCAATAAGTTTGAGAACTACTGCTATATTAACATACATACATGGTCCAATAAAGTAAAAAATAAGAAAGAAACAGAATACTAAAAATTCAGAAAATAAATTAATATGGAACCTGAGGATTTTTTTCATAAGATAGCAATAACATCTGTAAATTTCAATGCCATTGCAATTATATGCTTTACAAAGATTCATTGGTGTGACATTACACATTTGCTGTCTATGAATCTGCCCAAATTTAGAAACTCAGGGCTAATTGCTATTGCTCTTTGTAATTTGATCATTGTTAAATAGGTGAGTATTTCTTCATTTGCCACTGAAATATAGTATTTAACCGGTGTTACATAGGTGAAGTTAGTGGCACTTACCATTTGCTCTGTTTTCCCTATATTTTCTTGGTTCTGGAAGATAAACAGTATTTGGTGAATTGTGTAGTGCAGTTATCTATGATCATGTGGAATTCATATCTGCCGTTTGTTAATTAACTTAAAAAGGTGGTAGCTTCAAACAAAATAACTGTTAATAGTGTTGATGAAACTATAAAAATGTGATGTGAGAGCTGGATCTCCATAATTCTTTATATTTCCTTTAATCTTATATACGTTTATTCTTTCTATTCTTTAGAGAGGACTGTATCCAGTTCTGGACAATTTAAATAGGAGCGTGGAGCATTCAGAGAGATATTTTGTAGAAGAGAAGCTCAAATTAATTGAGACAGTTTAGCTTGGAAAAGAAAACTTAACAGAAATCTCCAAGTATAGAGAGTCTTGTTTTGCAGAGGATGGAAACCAGCTGTCCTAAAACTCAAGGACACTAGAATAAGAGGACAGGGACTTAAAGTGTAATCAGAGGGATTTAGTTAAGATACACTGAACACTTTTCTATGCAGCAAAGGCTAGTAGACCCTGGAGTGGGTTCTTGAAGGCAGCTGTGGACTTTCTTTCTCTGGAGTCTTAGGAATTTGACACTGTTTTCTTTTCTTTCTTTCTTTTTTTTTTTTTTTGGAGATGGAGCCTCACTCTGTCACCCAGGCTATAGTGCCATGGTTTGATCTCAGCTTACTGCAACCTACGTCTCCTGGGTTCAAGTGATTCTCCTGCCTCAGCCTCCTGAGTAGCTGGGATTACAGGTGTGAGCCACCACGCCCAGCTAATTCTTGTAGTTTTAGTAGAGACGGGGTTTCACCATGTTGGCCAGGCTGGTCTCGAACTCCTGACCTCAGGTAAGCCACCTGCCTCGGCCTCCCAAAGTGCTGGGATTACAGGTGTGAGCCACTGCACCCGGCTGACACTGTTTTCTTGTTGATGAGCCAGAGGCAGAAGTTTAGCGACACTTCTAACATATTAAGACTTTGTCATTTTGACATTTAAAATTTTTCACTGGAACATCTGAAGAGGGCAGAAAGGTCTTTGTAAAATTATCTCGAAATATTACAATGAAGAGGGAGAGAAGAGAGAGGAGACCATCGATGCACAGAATTCAGCAACAGGACTGGGTTTTACCTGACCACTTACTTCCTTTCGTCTCCTACAGTTCATATTCTACCCAGCACTCAGAACGATCTTTTTATTCATTTTAAAAATATTACATCAAATATATATTTTATTATAGTAAACTATAAATAACATAAAATTTACCATTTGACCTTTTTTAAGTGTATGACTTGGTATTAAGTGCATTCACAGTATTGTGCATCCATCACCACCATCCATCTTGAGAACTTTTCTATCTTGTAAAACCGAAACTCTGTATCTATCAAATAGTAACTGCTGATTGCCCACTCCTCCCAGATCCGGGTAACCAATATTCCACTTTTTGTCTCTATGAACTTGAATGATCTTTTAAAAGAGCATATGAGGGCACACAATTTCGCTGCCTCAATCCTTGCTATGGCTTTTCACTGCAGTTAGCATACATTCTCAGTAACTCGCTGTGGCCCCGCCTGCCTCTATGACCTCATCTCAAACATTTTTCTCCCATGTTCATTGCACCCCACTACTTTGCCTTTTTTTGTGCTGCCAAGATTCTCGTATTGGGTACTGTTTCTTTCCTTGAATAGTTTTTCCCCGGTATGACCTCTTTGTTTTGTTTTGTTAGTTTTGTTTTTTTGAGACAGAGTCTTGCTCTGTCAACCAAGTTGGAGTGCAGTGGCACTATCTCCACTCACTGCAAACTCTGCCTCCCAGGTTCAAGCGATTCTTGTGCCTCAGTCTCCCGAGTATCTGGGATTACAGGTGTGTGCCACTACACCCAGTTAGTTTTTATATTTTGGTAGAGACGGGGTTTCACCATGTTGGCTAGGGTGGTCTCAAAGTTCTGACCTCAAGTGATCTACCCGCTTTGGCCTCCCAAAGTGCTGGGATTACAGGTGTGAGCCACCACGCCCGGCCTACCTCTTTGTTTTTTGTTTTTGTTTTTAGGAGACAGGGTCTCACTCTGTTGTGCAGGCTGGAGTGCAGTGGCACGATCATAGCTCACTGTAACCTCAAGCTCCTGGGCTCAAGCAAGTCTTTGGTCTCAGCCTCCCAAATATTTGGAACCATAGGTGCCTGCCACCATGCCCAGCTAAGTTTCTATTTTTTTAATTTTTTGTAATGATGCGGTCTTGCTTTGTTGCCCAGGTTGGTCTGGAACTCCTGGCTTCAAGCAATCCTCCCACCTTGGCCTCCCAAAGTGCTGGGATTACAAGTGTGAGCTATCATGTCCCAGTATGACCTCTTTAGAGTGGCCTCCCCTTATCACTCAGTATAAAGAGGCATCCTCTCACTCTTCTGTTTCTCATTGTCTTATTTTTATTTTCCTTATAGCATTTATAACCCCCTGGAATTACTTTATTTACCTTCAGGATATATCCAGAATCTGACTGCTTCTCACCCCTCCACTCTTACCTCCCTGATCTAAGCCACCATCATCTGGCACTAGGATGGCCATGGCAGTCTCCGCACTTGCTCCACATTATTCTACCCTCACTGGCCTTTTCTCAACAATCAGGCAGAAGCATCCTTTTGAGACAGAAGTCAGATTACATGGGTTTCCATTCCTCTCAGAGTGAAAGATGAAATGTTTGTGTGTTAGTCCATTCTTGTGTTGCTATAAAGAATTACCTGAGGCTGGGTAATTTATAAAGAAAAGAGGTTTACGTGGCTCATAGTTCTGCAGGCTGTACAGGAAGCATAGCACTGGCATCTGCTTCTAGGGAGGCCTCAGAAAACTTATAATCCTGGTAGAAGGAAAAGGGGGAGCAGGTTCATCACAGGGAGAGTGGGGGAGCAAGAGGGTGGGGGTGCCACAGTCTTTTTAGACAACCAGATCTCCCGTGAACTCAGAGCAAGAACTCGCTCATCACCAAGGGGATGGTGCTAAGCCATTCACAAGGGATCTGCCCCCATGATCCAAACACCTCCCACCAGGCCCCATCTCCAACACTGGGGATTACATTTTGACATGAGATTTGGAGGGGACAAAACATCCAAACCATATTATTCCACTCCTGGCCTCCCAAATCTCATGTCCTTCTCACATTGCAAAATACAATCATCCCCTGCCAATAGCCCCCAAGCCTTAACTCATTCTGGCATCAATTTCAAAGTCTGAAGTCTCATCTGAAGTTCATCTCCTTCCAACTATGAGCCTGTAAAGTTAAAACAATTGTTTACTTCCAGGATACAACGGTGGTTCAGGCATTGGGTAAACATTACCATTCTAAAAGGGAAAAATTGATTTTTAATCTACAGTTCAGTTGTAGTCGTCCCCTGAAAATGCCCTTTCTTTCTCTGCCACGTGGCTAGGTTGCAAATTTTCCAAACTTTATGCTCTGCTTCCCTTCTTTAAGAAAGGGGCTACAGGCTCCCCACAAATCTGAAACCTAGCAGCACAGGCATTAAATCTTAAGGCTCCAAATCATCTCATTTGACTGCATATCCCTCATCCTGGTGCTTGCAGGGTGCAGCCCCCATGGCTGCTCTCACAGGTTGGCATTGAGTGGCTTTTCTAGGCTCGGAGTGCAAGCTGCCCATGGCTCTACCATTCTGGAATCTGGAAGATTCCACTAGGCAGTTCCACTACGCACTTCCTGGAATCTGGAAGGTTCCACTAGGCAGTTCCACACAGCTCCACTAGGCAGTGCCCTGGTGGGGAGTCTGTGTGGGGGCTCCAACCCCACATTACCCTACCAGACTACCCTAGCAGAAGTTCTTTGTGAGGGCTCTGCCCCTGCAACAGGCTTCTGCCTGGGCACCCAGGCTTTCCCATATATCCTCTGGAATGTGGGGAGCTGCTAAGCCTCCTTCACACTTGCGTTGTGTGCGCCTGCTGACTTAACATCATGTAGAAGCCACCAAGGCTTATGGCTTGCACCCTCTGGAGTGGCAGCCCAAGCTGTACCTGGGGCCCTTTGAACTGTGGTTGGAGCTGGGGCAGCCATTATGTGGGGAGCAGTGTCCTAAGGCTGAGCAGGGCACAGGACTGGGCCTGGCCCTTGAAACCATTCTTTTCTCCTAGGCCTCTGGGCCTATGATGGTCCGGGCGGGGGGGGGGGGGGTGGGGGGGGGGTGGGGGGGTGGGGGGGTGCTGTCTTCAAGAGCTCTGAAATGCCTTTGAGGCCTCTTTCCCATTGTCTTGCATATTAGCATTTGGACCCCTTTTAGTCATGCTAATCTCTCTAGCAAGTGGTTGCTCCACAGTCCAGTTATATTCCTCCCCTGAAAATGCCTTTTCTTTCTCTGCCATGTGGCTAGGCTGCAAATTTTCCAAACTTTATGCCTTGCTTCCCTTTCAAATATAAGCCCAAACTTTAAGTCCTTCCTTTGCTTCCACATCTGATCATAGGTTGTTAGAAGCACCCATGCAGCATCTTTTTTCTCTTCTTGAAACGGGGTCTCTGTTGCCCAGGCTGGAGTGCAGTGGCATGAACATGGCTCACTGCAGCCTCAACCTCCTGGGCTCAAGCCATCCTCCCATCTTAGCCACTATGCCTGGCTGAGTTTTAATTTTTTTCTAGAGACGAGGTTCTCCCTGGGTTGCCCAGGCTGGTCTTGAGTTCCTGAGCTTAAGTGATCCTTCCACCTTGGCCTCCCAAAGTGTGGGGATTACAGGTATGAACCACTGTGTCTATCCCCATGCAGCTTCTTAAATGCTTTGCTGCTTAGTAATTTCTTCCAACAGATACCTTAAGTCATCACTCTTAAGTTCAAACTTCCACAGATCCCTAGGATGTGGACACAATGCAGCTAAGCTGTTTGCTAAGGTGTAACACAGGTGATCTTTGCCCCAGTTCCCAATAAGTTCCTCATTTCTGTCTGAGACCCCATTGGCCTGGCCTTCACTGTCCATATTTCTACCAGCACTTTGGTCGCAACCACTTAACAAGTCTCTAAGAAGTTCCAAACTTTTCCTCATCTTCTTGTCTTCTTCTTAGCTCTTCAAACTCTTACATCTTCTGTCCATTACCCAGTTCCAATGCTGCTTCCGTATCTTCAGGTATCTTTATAGCAACTCCCCTCTCCTCATTACAAATTTTCTGTCAGGCTGTTTTTGCATGCTATAAAGAAATATATGAGGCTGGGTAATATATAAAGAAAAGGGGTTTAATTGGTTTATGGTTCTGCAGGCTGTACAAAAACCATGGTGCTGACATCTGCTCCTGGTGATGGCCTCAAGAAGCTTACAATCATGGTGGAAGGTGAAGGGGGAGCAGGCCCATCACATGGCAAGAGTGGGAGAGAGAGAGAGATGGGGAGGGTGCCACACTCTTTTGAATAATCAGACCTCGCATGAACTCAGGGCAAGAACTCACTCATCGCCAAGGGGATGGTGCTAAGCCATTCATGAGGGATCAACCCACATGATCTAATACCTCCTGCTAGGCCCCACCTCCAACATTGGGGATCACATTTCAACATGAGATTTGGAGAGGACACACATCCAAACCATATCTATTTGTAAATGACCTGCAAGCCTCTCATGATCTGGCCCACTATGACCTTTCTGACTATATCTCCTGCTGCTGTATGTCTCACCCATTTTACCCCCACAACATTGGTCTCTTTGATGTTCTTTGAGCACACCAGAATTTAAAACACCCATGTGCCAGGTAATGAGGACTGTCTTACACATAGAAGAAGCATCAAAAATGGTGTGTGGCTTGACATGCACTACTAGAATCCAAAGGAAAAAGGCCGGTGAGAAAACTAGGTTATTTCCTTTTCCCTGCCAGCGCAAGTGGATGGAATCAGCCTATTACCTTAATTGGGCCTTGCTTGAGGATTAAGGCACATCTTTAATGGCGGACGTTAAAAGTGCATGCATAAGCCAGGAAGGAAACAGAGCCTTGTGGCTCTTGCCACACCCTGTGGTTTTGTACTGGCTGATTCTTCTTTAACATTCTATAGCGTTTATGTATGTATATATGTATGTATTTATTTATTTGATGGAGGCTCTCTCCATCACCCAGCTGGAGTGCAGTGGCACGATCTCAGCTCACTGCAACCTTCGCTTCCCAGGTTCAAGCAATTCTTCTGTCTCAGCCTCCTGAGTAGCTGGAACTACAGGCACCTGCCACCAGGCCTAGCTAATGTTTGTATTTTTAGTAGAGATGGGGTTTCACCTTGTTGGTCAGGGTGGTCTCGAACTCCTGACCTCAGGTGATCTACCCACCTCAGCCTCCCAATGTGCTGGGATTACAGGCGTGAGCCACTGCGCCCAGCTGCATTTGTTTGTTTATCCAACATATTTATTGTTTCTTGTCTATCTCCAGAATATATGGTCTATGTGGTAGGGATTTTCATCTGTTTTATTCACTGCAGTATCCACAATGCTTAGAATAGTGCCTGCCATGTGGTAGATACTTGTTATGGGTTGAGTGTGTCTCCCAAAAAGATATGTTGAAGTAGTTAACCCTGGTAGCTGTGTATGTGACCTTATTTGGAAATAGGGGCTCTGTAGATGTAATTGAATTAAGATGAGGTTACTAGGGTGACTCCTAATCCAACAAGATTGGTGTCCTTATAAAAGGAAAATGCCATGTGACGACAGGTGGAGATTGAAGTGATGTGGCTGTGAGCCAAGGATGCGAAGGATTGACAGCCAGCGCCAAAAGCCAGGAAGAGACAAGGAAGGATTCTACAGAGTCTCAGAGGGAGAATGGCCCTGCTGACACCTTGATGTCAGTCTTCTAGCCTCCAAACTATGAGAAAATAAATTTCTGTTGTTTTAAGCCACCCATTTTCTGATACTTTGTTATGGCAGCTCTAGGAAGCTCATACTTGAAAAGTATTTATTGAATAAATGCATCTGTTGTTTATACATTTATGGTCTGTCTTTTCCACAATGATGAAAAATTATTGAGGACAGAGTCTATGTCTTACGCTTCGTTGCATCCTTGGTCTCTAGAACAATTCCTGGGCCAAGGAGGTGTTCCACAATGTTTTAGAGAGGCAGGATAGAATGATGGGAAAGCATGGGACTCTGTGCCAGGCAACTTGGATTTAGGTTCCAGTTCTACCGCCTTTGGGCAGGGTACCTGCACCACTGTCTTTTCATTCTTTAGCGTACATAAAGCACTCAGAACAGTGCCTGAATCATTAATCACTCACTACCTGTCCTCTATGATTCTTATTAGCTGGCTTATATGGCATGATGAAACTAAGATTAGTCATGGAAAACCTTCATCAGCTGGGGACTCAAGAGGCCAAGAACTCACTGTGGGACCTTGGGCAAGTGATTTTGCCTCTTTGGACCTGTCTCCTCTTCTATAGAGGAAGGTGTTGGATTGGCCCTCCTAAGGTAATTTCCAGCTTTGGCCTTTTGTGAGTTCATACAGTGTATGGCTTGTATAAATAGGCAAGATTGGTGCCACCTTCCAAGGGTAGATTGAAGATGTAGTACTAAATCGTAGTACTCATTGTAGATCATGCCAGAGAATGAGACTTGGTGAGTTTTCAGTTGATGAGAGGAGATACAGAGAAGGGGAAAACCTGGCTTTCTCTGATACCCCATCCTCTCAAGCAGCCCTCAAGTGCATCCTACTGTACTGGATGGAAATTCAAGTGAGAGATTCTGGGGAATCCTTACAAGCTTATTTGGGCCATTTTATGCTGAAAATTATATTCGTGTGATTCCTTTTTTCTTTTATTGATACAGACCCAACTTAACAAAAAGCATCATTATTTTGGAACAACTCAGGTTACTGCTTTTACTTGCCAGCATGCCTGGTCTATTATTATTCATATTACAGTTGCAAGACAGGTGCAGTAAATAGGTGCCAATGAGAGTATGGATCGCACACAAAAAAGTCTTGTCAACAGTAGAACAAAAGTAAAATGCAGCACCTGTTACTTCAGGCCAAGACTACTTATATATCAGGCTGAAATATTAACTGGGCTGGTTAGTAATTGGTTGGTTACCATTCAACTCATTCAATATCAAATCATTTTTGTGTGTAGACACCATCTAGGCATCCCAGATTTGTTTTTTTTTTTTTGGAGACACAGAGTCTAGCTCTGTCACCCAGGCTGAAGTGCAGTGGCATGATCTCGGCTCACTGCAGCCTCCGCCTCCCAGGTTGAAGCGATTCTCCTGCCTAAGCCTCTTGAGTAGCTGGGACTACAGAGGCCGGCAACATGCCTGGCTAATTTTTGTATTTTTAGTAAAGGTGGGCGTTTCACCATGTTGGCCGGGCTGGTCTCGACCTCCTGACCTTGAATGATCTACCCACCTCGGCCTCCCAAAGTGCTGGGATTACAGGTGTGAGCCACCACATCTGGCTGGCAGCCCAGATTTCAACTAATCCTCCTACTGGCACCATTGTTATCCTAGATTTTTTGCAGAGGGCTTATGAATTAATAATAAGTTCTCATGTCATCCAGATTGGGGTGGTGGAGAGAAAAGTAACAATGAAGTCAAATTCACTAGGTCACATTGCTTGTCTCAGAAATGGGCTATGCAATTGGAAATTAACAGTGACAAGGGGAACAGAAAGACCATGGCTCTTGAATACCCTACCCCTCACTTCTGGTGTGATCTTGGCCAAGTCACTTGCATTCACTAATCTGTAGATAGGTGGTGGAGGAACCTGTTTTACTCACTTTACGGGTTTGTTTCAGTCAACTCTTCCTGGTTTAGTCTTGGAGAGTGTAAGTGTCCAGGAAATATCCATTTCTTCTCGATTTTCTAGTTTATTTGCATAGAGGTGTTTATAGTATTCTCTGATGGTAGTTTGTATTTCTGTGGAATTGGTGGTGATATCCCTTTTATCATTTTTTGTTGCATCTATTTGATTCTTCTCTCTTATTAGTCTTGCTAGCGGTCTATCAATTTTGTTGATCTTTTCAAAAAACCAGCTCCTGGATTCATTGATTTTTTTGAAGGGTTTTTTGTGTCTCTATCTCCTTCAGTTCTGCTCTGATCTTAGTTATTGCTTGCCTCCTGCTAGCTTTTGAATGTGTTTGCTCTTGCTTCTCTAGTTCTTTTAATTGTGATGTTAGGGTGTCGATTTTAGATCTTTCCTGCTTTCTCTTGTGGGCATTTAGAGTTACAAATTTCCCTCTACACACTGCTTTAAATGTGTCCCAGAGATTCTGGTATGTTGTGTCTTTGTTCTCATTGGTTTCAAAGAACATCTTTATTTCTGCCTTCATTTCGTTATGTACCCAGTAGTCATTCAGGAGCAGATTGTTCAGTTTCCATGCAGTTGTGCAGTTTTGAGTGAGTTTCTTAATCCTGAGTTCTAGTTTGATTGCCCTGTGGTCTGAGAGACAGTTTGTTATAATTTCTGTTCTTTTACATTTGCTAAGGAGTACTTTACTTCCAACTATGTGGTCAATTTTGGAATAAGTGTGATGTGGTGCTAAGAAGAATGTATATTCTGTTGTTTTGGGATGGAGAGTTCTGTAGATGTCTATTAGGTCCACTTGGTTCAGAGCTGAGTTCAAGTCCTGGATATCCTTGTTAACTTTCTGTTTTGTTGATCTGTCTAATATTGACAGTGGGATGTTGAAGTCTCCAATTAATTATTGGTGGGAGTCTAAGCCTCTTTGTAGGTCTCTAAGGACTTGCTTTATGAATCTGGGTGCTCCTGTATTGGGTGCATATATATTTAGGATATTTAGGTCTTCTTGTTGAATTGATCCCTCTACCATTATGTAATGCTTTCTTTGTCTCTTTTGATCTTGGTTTAAAGTCTGTTTTATCAGAGACTAGGATTGCTACTCCTACTTTTTTTTTGTTTGTTTGTTTTCCATTTGCTTTGTAGATCTTCCTCCATTCCTTTATTTTGAGCCTATGTGTGTCTCTGCACATGAGATGGGTCTCCTGAATACAGCACACCGATGGGTCTTGAGTCTTTATCCAATTTGCCAGTCTGTGTCTTTTAATTTGGGCATTTAGCCCATTTACATTTAAGGTTAATATGGTTATGTGTGAATTTGATTCTGTCATTATGATGTTACCTGGTTATTTTGCTCATTAGTTGATGCAGTTTCTTCCTAGCATCAATGGTCTTAACATTTTGGCATGTTTTTGCAGTGGCTGGTACCAGTTGTTCCTTTCCATATTTAGTCCTTCAAGACCTCTTGTACGGCAGCCTAGTGGTGACAAAATCTCTCAGCATTTGCTTGTCTGTAAAGAATTTATTTCTCCTTCACTTATGAAACTTAGTTGGCTGGATATGAAATTCTGGGTTTAAAATTCTTTTCTTTAAGAATGTTGAATATTGGCCCCACTCTCTTCTGGCTTGTAGAGTTTCTGCTGAGAAATCTGCTGTTAGTCTGATGGGCTTCCCTTTGGGGTACCCGACCTTTCTCTCTGGCTGTCCTTAACATTTTTCCTTCATTTCAACTTTGGTGAATCTGGCAATTATGTGTCTTGGAGTTGCTCTTCGAGGAGTATCTTTGTGGCGTTCTCTGTATTTCCTGAATTTGAATGTTGGCCTGCCCTACTAGGTTGGGGAAGTTCTCCTGGATAATATCCTGCAGAGTGTTTTCCAACTTGGTTCCATTTTCCCTGTCACTTTCAGGTACACCAATCAGACGTAGATTTGGTCTTTTCACATATTCCCATATTTCTTGGAGGCTTTATTCGTTTCTTTTTACTCTTTTTTCTCTAAACTTCTCTTCTCACTTCATTTCATTAATTTGATCTTCAATCACTGATACCCTTTCTTCCACTTGATCGAATTGGCTACTGAAGCTTGTGCATGCATCACGTAGTTCTTGTGCCATGGTTTTCAGCTTCATCAAGTCATTTAAGGTCTTTTCTATGCTGTTTATTCTAGTTAGCCATTCGTCTAATCTTTTTTCAAGGTTTTTCACCTCCTTGTGATGGGTTCGAACATCCTCCTTTAGGTTGGAGAAGTTTGTTATTACCGATCTTGTGAAGCCTACTTCTGTCAACTCGTCAAAGTCACTCTCTGTCCAGCTTTGTTGCGTTGCTGGTGAGGAGCTGCAATCCTTTGGAGGTGAAGAGGTGCTCTGGTTTTTAGAATTTTCAGCTTTTCTGCTCTGGTTTCTGCGCATCTTTGTGGTTTTATCTGCGTTTGGTCTTTGTGGTTTTATCTACCTTTGGTCTTTGATCATTGTGACCTACAGATGGGGTTTTGGTGTGGATGTCTTTTTTGTTGATGTTGATGCTACTCCTTTCTATTTGTTAGTTTTCCTTCTAACAGTCAAGACCCTCAGCTGCAGGTCTGTTGGAGTTTGCAGGAGGTCTACTCCAGACCCTGTTTGCCTGAGTATCACCAGTGGAGGCTGCAGAACAGCAAACATTGCAGAACAGCAAATGTTGCTGCCTGATCCTTCCTCTGGAAACTTCATCTCAGAGTGGCACCCGACTGTATGAGGTGTCAGTTGGCCCCTACTGGGAGGTGTCTCCCAGTTAGGCTATTCGGGGGTCAGGGACCCACTTGAGGCAGTCTGTCCATTCTCAGACAGGCCTTGTTGAGCTGCAGTGGGCTTCACCCAGTTTGAACTTCCAGGCCGCTTTGTTTACCTAGTCAAGCCTCAGCAATGGCGTACGCCCCTCCCCCAGCCTTGCTGCCACCTTGCAGTTTGATTTTGTACTGCTGGCCTAGCAGTGAGCAAGGCTCTGTGGGTGTGGGACCCACTGAGCCAGGCACGGGTTATAATCCTCTGGTGTGCAGTTTGCTAAGACCATTGGAAAAGCGCAGTGTTACGGTGGGAATGTCCCGATTTTCCAGGTATTATCTGTCATGGCTTCCCTTGGCTAGGAAAGGGAAATCCCCTGACCCCTTGCACTTCCTGGGTGAGGCGATGCCCTGCCCTTCTTTGGCTCACACTCCATGGGCTGTACCCACTGTCCAACCAGTCCCAGTGAGATGAACCTGGTACCTCAGTTGGAAATGCAGAAATCACCCATCTTCTGCGTCGCTCACGCTGGGAGTTGTTCCTATTCAGCCGTCTTGGAACAGCGGTCTTGGAACAATCCTGTGAAACTTTTAATGGAGTAAAAATTGATAACTGTCACCAGTTCTTCCCTCCCTTCCTGACAAAGAATTCTACATCTGTACCCTTTATCATGTTCCTTTGCAGTTTCTCCTACTAGAGTAGGTGGAGTACATTTCTCTACCCTCTTGATGTTGTTTGGCCATGAACTTGCTTTGGCCGATGGAATATTAGCGAATGAGATGATGCCTTGATGTCCTTTAAATGTCCATGATGATTTGGCTTGTCTTTTTGCCAGTAGAAGAGCATATCTCAAATAGTCACTAGTCCAAAGAGAATGAAGAGACATGTGGAGCAGACCTAGACTCCAGCTGCAGCCCAGTCTATCTGCAGCTGCAGAGATACCCTAGATAACCCTCAGAGCTGTGAGCAAAAAAAAAACAAGTTTTTATTATTGTAAGCCTCTGAAATTTTGGGTTGTTTGTTATGCAGCATGCAGTTGATGCTGACTATCAGCTGGAAGCTGAGCTGGGATTGTCATCTGAAGTGCCTACACACGGTCTCTTCTTTTTTGAAACAGAGTTTTGCCCTTGTTGCTCGGGCTGGAGTGCAATGGTGTAATCTTGGCTGACTGCAACCTCCGCCTCCCAGGTTCAAGCAATTCTCCTGCCTCAGCCTCCCAAGTAGCTGGGATTACAGGTGTGCACCACCACGCCCAGATAGTTTTGTATTTTTAGTAGAGATGGGTTTTTACCATGTTGGTCAGGCTGGTTTCGAACTCCTGACCTCGTGATCCACCCACCTTGGCCTCCTAAAGTGCTGGGATTACATGCATGAGCCACCGTAGCCGGCCTACACATGGTCTTTTTATGTGGCTTGGACTTCTCACACCGTGATGGTTGGATTTTCAGAGACAGTGTCCCAAGGGTGCACATTCAAAGAGACAAGAAGCGGAAGCTGCCAGACTTGTAATGCCTGGGTCAAGAAATTGGCACAATGTCACTTCTAATGTATTCTGCTGGTCAAAGCAGTCACAGACCATTCCAAGATTCCATGAGGAGGGGACATAGAAACTCCCCCACCATGAAAGATGTAGCAGAGAATTTCAGCCATCTTTTACGTACACATATGTGGGTAACTTTTTTTCCTCAGAGGGCTTTCAGAAATAAGCATGATCTTGGTTGAGGGCTTAGAACTGGCAATTTCTTTGCTGGTTTTTAAATATCACTCATTTTTTCATGTCTGTTAAGTGAGAGCTTGGTGAACTGATAGTAAATTCTAACCCCTGTCAGATAAATTGATTACATGCTGATTACTTCAAAATCTATGGCTATCTTTCAAAGCTTAAATAATAGAATGGTAATAACAATAACAATAGCTTCCTTTGTGCCTAGCTCATTTCTAAATACATTTTGTCTGTTGATTCATATGATCCTCATAACAAAGCCATGAGGTAAGTTCTTTTTATTAACTCCATTTTCATATGAAAAAAACTGAGGCACGGAGAGAATAAATAACTTGCCAGGATCACATAGCACTGGGATTTGAACTGCAGCTGTCTAGTTGCACTACCTAAAGGGAAATCATCATTGACCTTTACATTCCTCCTTTCACATGGAGGAAAACCAGCAGGTGTGTGAATTTGCTGCTATTAAATACTATTATGTGCATACATTATTCAAATATGTTTGTATTAGAGCTTGGATCCAGAAGTGGACAAATAGAAACATGTTTTTTCCTCTATACGTGCTCTTAAGAAAGGCGATTTCAGGAAAATACTTCATATTTTTGTCCCCCTAACCCTACCCCTAGTCAACTTGAATTTGGGTCTAAAATAATAATGCATGTATTGACATCAAACTTTTTTTTTGAGATGGAGTTTTGCTCTTGTCACCCAGGCTGGAGTGCAGTGGTGTGATCTCAGCTCACTACAACCTCCGCCTCCCGGGTTCAAGCAATTCTCCTGCCTCAGCCTCCCGAGTAGCTGGTACTACAGGTGTGTGCCACTACGCCCAGCTAATTTTTGCATTTTTAGTAGAGGTGGGGTTTCACCATGTTGGCCAGGGTGGTCTCCATCTCCTGACCTCAGGTGATCCGCCCACCTTGGCCTCCCAAAGTGCTGGGATTACAGGTGTGAGCCACTGCGCCTGGCCTCAAACTTGTTTTTATCAATGTCATCTTTTGGTCAAATGTAGTTCATTCTAAAAGAGTGGTGTGTGTGTGTGTGTGTGTGTGTGTGTGTGTGTGTATGTGTAAATCCTATTCCTGTTGTGAAAAAAACAGGAAAGTTTCAATAGAAAAATATAATACATTCTTCTGAATCCCATTTTTGAATTGTTTTTAGTTACTTTAATTTATATGCTCACAATCAAATTGTGGTAATTCATATTTATTAGCCATTTTCACTGCAGTCTCCCAATCCCTTCCTATTGGGAAATTTTAGGATTTCAGTACAGTTGGCCACCTTTGCTGAGACCCTGAAACACTTTTTTGTAACTCACAAAAAAACTGGTGTGTGGCCAGAATGGGCAGCGACAGGTGGAAGGCTCAAAGGTCACCCTTTGTATAGGTTCCCACCATGAGTGTACTCTCTCCCTTTTGTTATGTTAACCTCTTAATTACCCATAGACCGCCAGGGTGGTGAAAGAAATTAGCTAAATTGACTTAGAAGGCTGCCGCACAGCCTGTTGAGATCCATGGATGGGCTGTGTATAATTTTCTGGTCAGGATGTAAACCTGAAATAGACTTCAGATGAGTTCAGAAATACTGAAATAACCCGAAGGTTGGGGGTCATTTCTCAGGGCACAGCTGTGAACAGCATTCATTAATGAACAGGTTTCACCCAACCTTCCTTAAGTGACCTAAATGGACATTTGAATTTTTTAGTCCTTGGGTAATGTGTTCTTGGTTTAAGAGTGGGATATACTATGAGGTATTTTTGTGTGTGTGAGGAAAAGATGAGTTTTATTACTTAGCAAAGGATTAGGCCTAGCTGACAGTCCAGTCTGGTGTTAAGACTATATTTTGATCATTAACTCTTTTTATTCCCTTATATTTGATTCCATATTGAATTTACTCTTTGATAAAATAATCATAAATAAATGACCTTTAATAAAGCAGACCAATTGCATAACTACCCAAGATAGACATTTTCAAATGACCAATTTTCTTAAACGCTGAAGAATTTCTATGTTGATGAAGACTGCATTCTGTTACATATATTCTCTAAATTAAAAAAAAAATCTGAGGTTTGTCTTGATCTCACAGATGAGGAAACTGAGGTACAGAGAAATTCAGTAACTACAGTCACAAAACAAATAAAAGCCAGATTTTTTTTTTCCTTTGGATAGTGCTACTGTTTTTCTATCTAAATTACTCAATTTTGGTTTCTCAAAGGACTTCAAACAGAACTATCATTCAACCCAGCAATCCCATTACTGGGCATCTACCCAAAGGACTGTAAACTGTTCTACCAAAAAGACACATGCTCTCATATGTTCACCACAGCACTATTCACAGTAGCAAAGACATAAAATCAACCCACGTGCCATCAGTGGTGGATCGGAAAAGAAAATATGGTACATATACACCATGGAATACTACACAGCCACAAAAAGAATAAAACCATGTCCCTTACAGCAACATGGTTACAGCTGGAGGCCATAATCCTGAGAGAATTAATACAGAAACAGAAAACCAAATACCTCATGTCCCCACTTATTTTTTTTATTTTTTTATTTTTTGAGACGTCGTCTCGCTCTGTCGCACAGGCGAGTGCAGGGCGCGCGATCTCGGCTCACTGCAAGCTCCACCTCCCGGGTTTATGCCATTCTCCCGCCTCAGCCTCCCGAGTAGCTGGGACTACAGGCGCCCGCCACCTTGCCCAGCTAGTTTTGTATATTTAGTAGAGACGTGGTTTCACCGTGTTAGCCAGGATGGTCTCGATCTCCTGACCTCGTGATCCGCCCGTCTGGCCTCCCAAAGTGCTGGGATTACAGGCTTATGCCACCGCGCCTGGCCATGTCCCCACTTATAAGTGGGAGATAAGCATTGGGTACACACGGACATAAAGATGGCAACAACAACAACAACAAAACACTGGAGACTACTAGAGGAGGGACAGAGGGAGGGGGAGAGGTCTGAAGAACTACCTGTTCCTGTTGGGTATATGCTGATTACCTGGGTGACAGGATCATTTTTACCGCAAACCTCAGGGTCATGCAATATACCCATGTAACACCTGCACGTGTATCCCCTGTATCTAAAATAAAAATTGAACTATAAAAAATTACTCAATTTCCATTGTATTTCATTGATGGAAAGGCCTGGGTCCAAAGTCTAAGATGGAGAGTAAGTTTTAGATAATATTCAGTAAGAGTTCATTTAGCGTGTTGTCTGGAATAACATTCCTTTACTACTTTTTGGGGTTGCTTATGTTGTGTCTAACTGTGCTAAGTGCCAGAGGATTAACTCGCTCTGCACCACAGATGTTACTTCTGTGAACACAAGTGAATACCAATGCTTGGCAGTATATTTACTTGATTGGTAGCTTCTTCATAGGATGTTATATCAAGTAGGAAGACTACAAAGTAAATTTTGTTTGGTATATATTTAGTCATCCATCCAACAGCTGTCCAATAGGTGAGGGTAGAGGTATAAGGATGGTTATACAAGATCTCAGCCCTTGACATGACCATAGATATGCAGATGGCCATTCCAATATGGTATAATAAAGCTATGACAGAGATGCTAAGTCTTATGAGGAGAGATGAGGAAGCAACCAACAGCTCTTGAGGATTCATGGAAGGCTTCAAAAGGTGAAGGTATTTGAGTGGTGTCTTTAAAGATGAGGAATTTGTTGGGTGGGAAATGGGGGAAGGGCAGAGAGAATAGCAGGCAGAAACGCAAAGTATGTCAAATGGCATGGAATGTTTGGGGAATGATAAGTAGCTTTAGTGGTTGGAGCACAGAATGTGTATGTGTGTGGGACTTGAGGGAGTTGAAGCCAGACAGTGAGGGCCCTCACGCAATGAGGAGCCATAGAAAGATGGAGTAGTATGATCAGATTTGTGTTTCAGAAAGTTAACTCCACATTCTTGTTGGCTTTGAAGGAGAGACTAGAGGAAGGGAGATGGTTACAAGCTGAGTACTGATGACAGTAGTAGCGGTGGTGTGAGTGAGGAGGTGACAGACTCTAGAGACCATTGGAGATACTATATTTGAAAATGAATTGTTTAGTGTGGTTGATAGAAAATGTGGAGTGGACCTTGAAGTTCATGTTTCTGTTTTAGGCAAATGGGACTATCAATTGAAATGAGTTATTCCAGAATAAGAAGGAGATTGGGAGAAGGATATGAAAATGTTAGTTTTACTTTTTTTTAGATGGAGTCTCACTCTGTTGCCCAGGCTGGAGTGCAGTGGCACGATCTCAGTTCACTGCAACCTGTTCCTCCTGAGTTCAAGCAATTCTCCTGCCTCAGCCTCCTGAGTAGCTGGGACTACAGCTGTGCACCACCATGCCTGGCTAATTTTGTATTTTTAGTAGAGATGGGGTTTTGCCATGTTGGCCAGACTGGTCTTGAACTCCTGACCTCAAGTGATCCACCCACCCTGGCCTCTCAGAGTGCTGGGATTACAGGTGTCAGCCACTGTGCCTGGCCAGAAAATGTTAGTTTTGATATGTTGGTTTTGAAGAGTCTGTGAAATGTAGAGGTAGAGTTGGCCAGTGGGATGTTAGAAATTTGGGTTTTGAGTTCAGCAGAAAATTGGGGTTAGAAATAGAGATCCAGGATGTATCTACATATAGAGGGCAGTTAAAGCTTTAGAAACAATGGGGTCATATAGGAAGAGTGAAGGAGACTGGGAAGGAGTGGACAGAAAGATCAGAGAGGAACGAAGAGAGGATGCTGTGTGGAATGAAGGAGAAGAGAAGCTAAAAGGATGGAATGGTTGGCAATGCCAAGTGATTCAGGGAGACCAAGGAGTCTAAAGATTGATGAGAATTTATAGGATTTAGTACTTAGGAGGCCATCAGTGACCAAGTCAGCAAAAAAGCAGGTTCCAAAACAATATGTAAAGCATACACTCAGAAAAATAGGTATTTTCTTTTTAAAAAAATTTTATACTTTTTTTTTTTTTTATCATTATTTTTAAATAGAGATGGGGCCTTGCTTTGTTGACCAGGCTGGTCTCAAACTCCTGGCCTCAAATGATCCTCCCATCTCAGCCTCCCAAAGTGCTAGAATTACAGGTATGAGCCACTGCACCTGGCCAGAAAAATATGTATTTTCTAACATCATCTTATAATACAGTGCATTGAAAACCCTAGAGGGGCAGATTCCTAACAGTGCTTATCTCTTGGTGGTGAGATTGGGGTGATTTTTATTACTGTTTTTGTTTTTGCTTATATGCACTTTCCAAATGTCCAACAACAACCATGCATTGCTTTTGTAATCATAAAATAACACAATAAAAATTCTTAAAAAAAGAAGTCACCAGTGACCTTGCTGAGAATGGTTTCAGTGGAGTGATGGGAAGCAGAAGTTGGATTCTGATGGATTGCAGAGATAATTGGAGCAGAGGAAATGGGAACAGGGAGCGTTGACTCCTTGTTGGTGGCAGAGGCAGAAAAGAGCATGAGACCAGCCTGGCCAACATGGTGAAACCCCATCTCTATCAAAAATATAAAAAATTAGCCAGGTGTGGTGGCGTGCACCTGTAATCCCAGCTACTCGGGACGCTGAAGCAGGAGAATCGCTTGAACCTGGGAGGCAGAGGTTGCAGTGAGCAGAGATTGCACCATTGCACTCCAGCCTGGGTGACAAGGGTGAGACTCCATCTCAAAAAAAAAAAAAAGAAAAAAAAAAAGAGAGCAGTAGCCTGTTTTGGTGGAAGGATTGAGAAAAGAATTTATTGATAGCGGCAGTTCTCAATCCTTTACCTCTCTGGACCCTTTTTCTACTCATAAAACGTTATTGAAGACCCTAAAAAGCTTTTGTTTGTGGGGATTATATTTATCAATATTTATTATATTATATATTAATATAAAAATTTAAAAAATATTTGATTAAATAGCAATCATAACTCCATTACTTCTTATCATAGCATACTTTAATGAAAAATAACTATTTTTCTAAACAAAAAAATTAGTGAGAAGAGCGACATTGTTTTGCATTTTTGCAAATTTCTTTAATGTCTGACTTAGTAAAAGACCAGCTGTATTCTTATATCTCCTACATTTGATCTGTCGCAATATGTTTTCTTTGTTGAAGTAAATAAGAAATATCTTGCCTCACTTACATGTGTGGTTGGTAAAGGGAAGACCTTGCGGATCCCTAGAAAGGGCCTCAGGGACCCTCACCCTTGCAGGGATTCCTGGACTACCCTTTGAGAACCACTGATTTATAATATGGGAAGAAATTTGAACATGCTTATAACCTGAACGGAAGGAGGCAGAAAAGAGGTGGAGATTTAAAATTCAAGGGAAGGAGGCATAACTGTTGGAATATACCAATATAGATAGAGGGTTTACCTTTTTTTTTTTTTTTTTCTAGAAATGGAGTCTTGCTCTGTCACCCAGGCTGGAGTGCAGTGGCGCGATATCAGCTTACTGTAACCTCTGCCTCCTGGGTTCAAGCAATTCTCCTGCCTCAGTCTCTCGAGTAGCTGGAATTACAGGCGCCTGTCACCATGCCCAGGTAATTTTTGTCTTTTTAGTAGAGACGGGGTTTCACCATGTTGACCAGGCTGGTCTTGAACTCTTGACCTCAGATGATCCACCCACCTTGGCCTCCCAAAGTGCTAGGATTACAGGCGTGAGCTACCGTGCCTGGCTGAGGGTTCACCTTTTTAAGGAGAGGAGATAGGTAGATTAGAGTTATAAGGATGAATATGGCTATAAATACATTTGGAGGAGTGGAGTGAGTTGATGGATTTCATCTCCATTAGCGTCAGTTTCCTCTGAAACAGCAGGAAAAAAAACACTTTCTGGGAGTAAGAGGCCATAGAATGGAATGGGGACCTTATGGAGTGCCATGAACGTTGTTATTTCTATAGTTTGTCTGTATGCATAATACAAGATGAGATGCTGGCTGTGTGAAGATTTAAGTGTTTCTGTGAGTAGGAACCTGCATTTCTAGTGCAGTGCAGGGAATATCTTGAGTTGCATGACCCTTTGTTTCTCCTTCTCACTTATCAAAGTGAATATCTTCTCTGTATTCAATTGTCTTCATTACTTAGAAACTCAAATTCACACTCATGAACCTTCTATCTTGAAAACAGCGTCTTAGCTTCATTAAACATCCAGGTTGTCAACATGGTAATTCTCAATTCCATTTTGTAAGCACATGTGTTCTCTTTTAAGCTATGAAGTTTTTAACGTCAGAAGCTGACTGATGCTCAGGGTAAGAGCTTCTGTCTGGGTTGATGACACAATAAAAACTGTTCAGGATGACAAGGAAGGCACTCAGCAAACTGTGAGTCATCCTGTCTCTGACTCTCCAGTAGATGTATGTATATGTGATGGTGGAAATGAATCCAACACTGCAAATAATCAAAACCAATAATTAGTTTAGTGCACTAAGCTAATCTAATATAATCTGTTCAAAAGATTGGATTATAAAATACCAAATCCAGCTAAATATTCTTTGCAAGAGATAAAACAAAAGTATAAGGACACAAAAAGGTTTTGAATAAAGGGATAAAATAAGTTATACCAGACAAATAATCAGAAGAAGAGTTGTGTGGCAATATAAATATCAGAAAGAAGATACCATAAAGGAAAAAAATTCCAAAGAAATCACTACACAATGATAGAGGCAACATTTAATCAGGAATATATACTAATCCAGATCCTGTATATATCTAATAATAGACTGTCAAAATATGTAAAGAACAAGTCATTAGAATTTCAAGAAATATTAACAAACTTCACAATTAGAAGAGAACATTATATCTTCTGAACACTAACAAACAAGCAGACACAAAAGTAAACAGGTCATAATCAATTTAAACAACACAATTACAAGCTAGATCTAATGGATATATATATCAGAAATACATATTTTATATATAACATATTATATATTAAATATATAATATATAATTACATATATAACATTTATATATATATATAAATATAATTCTGTACATTTGGGGAAACATGAACACAAAAAAATTACTGCAGGCTAGCCCACCAAGCAAGTCTTGACAAATACTAAGAACTGATAATCAAATGATTATATATTAGCTTATCAAAATGTAATTGAAGCAAAAAGATAGTCAAAATAACCCATAATAGACATTTTTGTAGTATAATAGAGTTTTTTCAACTATTAACTAAACCTCAGACTTTGTTTGGATTTCACTGACTTTTCCATAAATATCCTTTTTCTGTTCCAGTCCAACCCAGGACAATTTTTGTGTTTAAATTCATGAGAGATAGTGATCTGTAGTTTTCTTTTTTTGTATTTTCTTTGTCTACTTTTGGAATCAGGGTAATACTGGTCTCATGAAATGAGTTGGAAAGTAATTCCTCATTTTTTAGTTTTTGCACAAGATTGTGTAGAACTGGGTTTAATTCTTTAAAAGTTTGGTAGAATTCTCCAGTGAAACCATCTGGGTATGGAAATTTCTTTTTTGGGAGCTTTTAAATTATGAATTCAATTTTTTGATGGTCGTGAGACTATTTAGATTATCTATTTAATCTTAGTTCAGTTTTGGTAGTTTTTGTTTTTTTAGGAAATGGTCCATCTTTTCTAAATTTTGAATTCATGAGCATAAAGTTGTCCATATTATTCTCTTATTATCTGTTTAATGGCTCCAGTATCTTTAGTGATATCCCATTTCATTTTCGACATTAGTAAAGTGTATCTTCTCCATTTTTATTTTTGTCAGTCCTGCTAAAGGTTTAGCAGTTTTACTGAATTTTTCGTAGAACTAGCTTTTTGTTTCATTGATTTTTTTTCTATTTTTTTTTGTTTTAAATTTGTTGATTTCTCTTTTTATCTTATCTGATCCTCTGCTTGCTTTGGGTTCATTTTGTTCTACTTTTTAGTCTCTTGAGATAAAAACTTAAGATTATTAATTTGAGACCTCTTCTCTTTTCTAACATAAGCACTTGGTACTAGAAATTATCCTTTCAGAAATTCTTTAGCTGTATGTTACCTATTTTGTTATGTTTTATTTTCATTTTTATTCAGTTCTTTGTATAATTTGTTTCCTTTTTGACTTCCTCTTTGATTTATGGATTATTTAGAAGTGTGTTTGTTAATTTCCATGTGTTCAGAGATTTTCCTGTCTTTGTTATTGATTTCTAGTTTGATTCCATTATTGTCAGAGAGTACACTCTGTGTCTTCTTTGAAATTTGTTGAGGTTTGTTTTAAGGCTCAAAATACAGTCTGTCTTGGTGAATGTTCCATGAGAACTTGAAAAAAATGTGTATTCTGCTGTTGCTGGGTGGAATGTTCTATACCAACTGAGCATCCTACATCCAAAAATCTGACATCTGAAATGCTCCAAAATCTGGAGCTTTTTGAGCACCAACATGCTCAAAGGAAATGCTCATTGGAACATTTCAGATTTCAGATTTTTGGATTTGGAATGCTCAACTGGTGAGTATAATGCAAATATCTAGAATCTGAGAAAAAACTGAAATTGACAATACTTCTGGTCCCAAGCTTTTTGGATAAGGGACATTCAACCTGTATATGTTGATTGTGTCGTTCAAATCTTCTATATCTTTGATGATTTTCTATCTAGAAGTTCTATCAATTGCTGATAAGAGGGGGGTATTGAATTCTTCAACTATAATTGTGGATTTATCTATTCACCCTTTCAGCCCTATTTTTTTTTTTTCCTATTTTTTTTTTTTAAAACAACTTTTATTTTAGGTTCAGGGGTACATGTGAAGGTTTGTTATACAGGTAAACTCATGTTATGGGGGTTTGTTGTACAGATTATTTCATCACCCAGGTATTAAGCCCAGTACCCAATAATAATTTTTTCTGCTCTTCTCCCTCCTCCCACCCATCTTTTTTCCATCTTGGAAAAAAAGAAAAAGTGTGTAAATTATAGTTAAATATAAATAATTTTATATTTATTTATATAAACTATATAATAATATAGTTAAATATAAATAATTATTTATATGCTAGGATTTAAGTCTTACATTTTGTTGCTGTTAGTTTTTTCTGTTTCTCATTCCTCTGTTTCTTTTTTCTTGCCTTCCTGTGGGTTATTTGAACATTTTCAAGGATTGCATCTTGTTTTATTTATAGAGTTTTTTGTGTGTATCTTTTTGTATAGTTTTCTTAGTGGTGGCTCTGGATATACAGATGTGACATCACATTCTACTTGTATCAGCAAGTGAATATATGGAAAGCTTTGTTCCATTTAGATTCCTTTACTTTTCCCACTTTTAATTGTCATTCTCTTGAGTATTAAATGATATTGTAATTTTTGTTTCAATCATCAATTATTATTTATAAAACTCATGAGAAGGATATCCTATTGAATCTCCCCCCTGCTTTTTATTTTTGAGACAGTCTTGCTCTGTCACCCAGGCTGGAGTGCAGTGGCACCATTTCGGCTCACTGCAACCTCCACCTCCCGGGTTCAAGCAATTCTCCTGCGTCAGCCTCCCGAGGACCTGGGATTACAGGCACGTGACACCATGCCTGGCTAATTTTTTTATTTTGAGTAGAGATGGAGTTTCATCATGTAGGCCAGGCTGGTCTCAAACTCTTGACTTCGTGATCTGCCTGCCTCGGCCTCCCAAAGTGCTGGGATTGCAGGAGTGAGCCACTGTGCCCAGCCATCTTCCCATATTTTTGCTGTTTCCATGTGATATGGTTTGGCTTTGTGTCCCCACCCAAATTTCACCTTGAATTGTAATAATCCTTATGTGTCAAGGGCGGGACCAGGTGGAGGTAATTGAATCATGAGGGCGGTTTCCCCCATGCTGTTCTCCTGACAGTCAGTGAGTTCTCATGAGATCTGATGGTTTTATAAGGGGCTCTTTCACCTTCACTCTGCACTTCTCTTTCCTGTCACCTTGTGAAGAAGGTGCCTTGCTTCCCTGTGCCTTCCACCATGATTGTAAGTTTCCTGAGGCCTCCCCAGCCATGCTGAACTGTGAGTCAATTAAACCTCTTTCTTTTATAAATTACCTACTCTTAGGCAGTTCTTTATAGCAATGTGTAAACAGACTAATACAGTAAATTGGTACCAGGAGTGGGGCTGTACCCTGCAAAGCCACAGGGTTGGAGCTCCCTGAGGCCATGGGAGCCTACTTCTTGCATCACTGTGACCTGGGTGTGAGACATGGAGTCAAAGATTATCACTTTGGAGCTTTAAGATTTGACTGCCCTGCTGGATTTCAGACTTGTATGGGGCCTGTAGCCCCTTTGTTTTAGCCAGTTTCTCCCATTTAAAATGGGTGTATTTACCCAATGCCTGTACCCACATTATATCTAGGAAGTAACTGATTTGCTTTTGATTTTACAGGCTCATAGGCAAAAGGGACTTGCCTTGTCTCAGATGAGACTTTGGACTTGGACTTTTGGGTTAATGCTGGAATGAGTTAAGATTTTGGGGGACTGTGTGAGTGAGTTCTCATGAGATTTGATGGTTTTATAAGGGACTCTTCCCCCTTCACTCGGCACTTCTCCTTCCTGCCGTCTTGTGAAGAAGGTGCCTTGCTTCCTCTTTGCCTTCTACCATGATTGTAAGTTTCTTGAGGCCTCCGCAGCCATGCTGAACTGTGAGTCAATTAAACTTCTTTCCTTTATAAATTACCCAGTCTTGAGCAGTTCTTTATAGCAGCATGAGAATGGACTAATACACCGTGGTTCTTTCTTGCTTTTGAGTGCTCTAAGATTCCTTCTTTTATCATTTTCTTTCTCTTTGGAGAAGCTCCTCTAGCCATTTTTCAAGGGTAGGTCTGCTAGTGACAAATTCAGCTTCCTTCATCTAAGAATGTTTTGATTTCCCCTTCACTCCTGAAGGATGGTTTCACCAGATATTTAATTCACTATTTACATTTCTTGTCTTCTAGCATTTGAAAAATGTTATGCCACTTCTTTTTGGCCTCCCTGGATTCAGATGAGAAATCTGCTGCCATGTGAATTGATTTTCCCCTATAGGTGTTTCTCTTTGGCTGATTTCAAGATCATTTATTTTCTTTAGTATTTAGAAGTTTAATTATGATGTGTCTTAGCATAGATTTATTTGGATTTATTTTATTTGAGGTTTGCTTAGTCTTGAATCTGTAGGTTTATGTATTTCTCCAAATTTGGGAAGTTTTCAGCCGTAATTTCTTAGAATAGTTTTTCAATCTGATGTTCTTCTTTTGAACTTTTCTCTTTTTGGACTTCAGTGATAGCAATATTGGGTCTTCTGTTATAATCCCACAAGTCCCTGAGGCTCTGTTAAATCTTTTAGTCTATGTTATCTCTGTTGTATACATTCAGTGACTTCATTGTGAACTGATTCTTTTTTGTCTTCTCCATTCTGCTATTGAGTCCATTATTAAGTTTTACATTTTGATGATTGTATTTTTTGGTTCTTTTTTTTTTTTTTTTTTTTTTGAGACGGAGTCTTGCTCTGCCACCAGGCTGGAGTGCAGTGGCCGGATCTCAGCTCACTGCAAGCTCCGCCTCCCAGGTTTATGCCATTCTCCTGCCTCAGCCTCCCGAGTAGCTGGGACTACAGGCGCCCGCCTCGTCGCCCGGCTAGTTTTTTGTATTTTTAAGTAGAGACAGGGTTTCACCGTATTAGCCAGGATGGTCTCGATCTCCTGACCTCGTGATCCGCCCGTCTCGGCCTCCCAAAGTGCTGGGATTACAGGCTTGAGCCACCGCGCCCGGCCATTTTTTGGTTCTATAATTTCCATTTGGTTCTGTTTTGTAACTCCTATTTCTTTGCTGAGATTTTCTACTTTTTTACTTGTTTCAAGAGAATTCGTAACAGTTTGTTGAAAGAGCTGTTATTAAGGCTGCTTTAAAATTCTTGTCAGATAAACTCCAACATCTGATTCATCTTGATGTTGGCATCTGTTGATTGTCTTCTTTCACTCAAATTGTGATTTTCCTAGTTCTTTGTGTAATGAGTGATTTGAAATCATATCTTGGATATTTTGGTTTATGTTAGGAGACTCCTATTAAATCTTTTATTTTAGCAGGCAGTCTCCCTGTTTAGGTTTATCATGTAGATTATTTAGGGTTGTAGGATTTTTTCTTTTCTACTTTTAGAAGCTCTTTATATATTAAAGATACATACATTGGGATATTACATTTCAAAACTTAGACAAAATGAATAATTTTATTTAAAAATATAAATCAAAATTGAAATACCAAACATGAATAAACCCATGCTCATCAAGGAAATTTACTCATTAGCCAAAAATTTCCTCATAAAATTTTCCTCAATAGCCCACCCTTCCCACCAAACCAAATACTGACACCAGGCCTGGATGTTTTTGTTGTTGTTGTCGTTTTTTTTTTTTCTCTTTTTCTTTTTTTTTTTGAGACGGAGTCTCGCTCTGTTGCCAGGCTAGAGTGCAGTGGCGCCATCTCAGCTCACTGCAACCTCTGCCTCCTGGGTTCAAGCAATTCTCCTGCTTCAGCCTCCTGAGTAGCTGGGATTACAGGCATGCGCCACCATGCCCAGCTAATTTTTGTATATATATATATATATATTTTTTTTTTTTTTTTTTGAGATGGAGTCTCGCTCTGTCACCCAGGCTGGAGTGCAGTGGTGCCATCTCAGCTCACTGCAAGCTCCACCTCCCAAGTTCACGCCATTCTCCTGCCTCAGCCTCCTGAGTAGCTTGGACTACAGGTGCCCACCACCACGCTGGGCTAATTTTTGTATTTTTAGTAGAGATGGGGTTCACCATGTTAGCCAGGATGGTCTCTATCTCCTGACCTCGTGATCTGCCTGCCTTGGCCTCCCAAAATGCTGGGATTACAGGCATGAGCCACCATGCCTGGCCCAGGCCTGGATGTTTTTACAAATAAGGTCTATCAAGATTTAGAGTAACAAATAATACTTAGCTTATAAAAAATGTTCTAGAGACTAGAAGTTATAGGAAACATCTCCAGTTCATTTTATGTGGTTAGTAAGCAATGATGGGAAGGGATTTCAGCATAAAATAAAGCACAGGTGGGATACAGTGGCTCATACCTGTAATCCCAGCACTTTGGGAGGCTGAGGTGGGAAGATCGCTTGAGTCCAGGAGTTTAAGACAAGCCTGAGCAACATAGCAAGACCCCCATCTCTACAAAAATTTAAAAAATTAGCCAGGCATGGTGGTGCATGCCTGTAGTCCCAGGTACTTGGTAGGCTGAGGTGGGAGGATTGCCTGAGCCCAGGAGTTCGAAACTGCAGTGAGCTATGACTATGCCTTTGCACTCCAGCCTGGGCCGCAGAATGAAACCCTTTCTCAAAAAATAAAATAAGATAAAATAAAGCTCAGGGTTATATTTTATCCTTGTTTCTCAGGTGATACATCAGTTTTGACCCCCCACATCTGCTTATAATATCAACAGAAATGCAGTGCTGGCAGTGAAATTCCAGACTTCTTCAGATGCCTGAAGTCATACCTCTAGCCTTTTTCTCTTTTAGACAACTGGGGAGGCCTCTGGTGCTTGGACTGACCAGTGAATAATTGTGTAGCAGCCTTTTAATCCTGAAGGAACACTCAAGTTTACATAAAGAAGTTCCATGGTTTCTTCATGACCAAGGGCTACAAATCTATGTGTCTCCTTGCCAGCGGACTATTCACTTTTTTTTTTTTTTTTTTCATTCTTGGATGCACCTATCTTCGGTTGAAACTATGCCACCATATTTGCTATTGTGCCATTCTGTGCGTTTGGCTAAAATAAATAAGACTTCTTTTGTATGAGACCTGGTGGTTGGGATTGTTATTTTTGATCTCAACAAATGCATTTTTTTTTTTTTTTGAGACAGAGTCTCAGTCTGTCTCCCAGGCTGGAGTGCAGTGGTGTGATCTTGGCTCACTGCAACCTCCACTTCCCAGGTTCAAGCAATTCCCCCTGCCTCAGGCTCCTGAGTAGCTGGGATTACAGGCACCCACCACCACACCTGGCTAATTTTTGTATTTTTACTAGAGACTGGGTTTCGCTATGTTGGCCAGGCTGGTCTTGAACTTCTGACCTCAGGTGATCTGCCCTCCTCGGCCTCCCAAAGTGTTGAGATTACAGGTGTGAGCCACCGAACCCGGCCTAACAAATGTATTACTAGAAAATATATCCTATGTTAAAAGAATACAGGATGTGTTCTAGAATCAAATGGAAATTTTAGAATGAAATAATCAAATAATCAGAATAAAAAACTCATCAGAATGGAGAGGACACAGGAAAAGATTAGTGAACTTGAAAACAAAACTATAGGAATTAATCTGAACAACAAAGAGAAAATAGACTGAAAACTGAGTGACTCAGAGATGTGTGAACTGTAACAAAAACTCTCAGAAAGAGGGAGGAAAGAGGGTGGGACTGAAAAAGTATTCAAAGAAGCAATGGCTGAAAAATCTCCCAATTTGGCAAAAGACATAAACCTACAGATTAAAGATCTTGTGAGAATTCCAAACTTGATAGATCTAAATACATCCATACCAAGACACATCATAATCCAACTTCAGAAAAGTAAAGACCAAGAAAATATATTGAAAGCAGCCAGAGAGAAATGATGGGATTTCTCATCAGAAATCATGGAGGCTAGAAAGAAATGGCACATTTTTCAAGTACCAAAAAGAAAAGAATTGTCAGCCAATTCTATAGTCAGTGAAATGATCCTTCAGGAATGAAAGGGAAATACAGACATTTTCAGACTAAAAAAAAACCAAAAAACAACTGAAATAATTTATCAGACCTACCCTTAAAAAAATGGCTAAAGGAAGTTCTTGAAATAGAAAGAGAATGAAAAAATGCTAAAGTACCAGGAAGGAAGAAAGAACAAAGGAACAAACAGAAATATGGGCACAGACAATAGGCTTCTTTCTCCTCTTGAGTTTTCTAAATTATATTTGACAGTTGAAGCAAAAGATATATAACATTTTTTGGATATGGTTCTTAATGTATGTAGAGGAAATATTTAAGATAATTATATTATAAATGGGTGTAGTAAAGGGTCTTAAAGGGAGGTAAGGTCTCTATATTTCACTTGAACTAGTAAAATGTCAATACTGATGGATGGATAAGTTATGAATGTGTAATGTAATACCTAAAGCAACCACTACAAATTTACCTATGCAACAACTTTCGTGGACCTTATAGGCATTATGCTAAGTGAAAAGAGCCAATTTTAAAAGGTCACATACTATCTGATTCTATTTATATAGCATTCTCAAAATGACACACTGAAATTGATGAAGAACAAATTAGTGACTGGCAAGGGTTAGAGATGGTGGGCAGGTAGGTACGACTCTAAAGGGGTAGCATGATGGAGATCTTTGTGGTGATGGAACAGTTCTGTATCTTCATTGCAGTAGTGGTTACATGATTCTACACATGTGATAAAATGGCATAGAACTATACATACATGTTTGATCAATGTCTGTTTCCTGGTTTTAATATTATATAAGATGTAACTACTGGGACAAACTGAGTGTGGGGGACGTGGGATAGATCTGTGTACTATCTTTGCAACTTCCTATAAATCTATGATTATTTCAAGATAAAAAAATGTTAAAAAGAGAGAACTTTACATTTCTTTGGTGAAAATGTTTTTATTTTAATTTACGTTTTATAACTACTTTTTCAAAATGGAATATTATTTTAGTGTTTTCCATTATTGTGAAATTTAACTGTCACATAGAAATCTTGGATGGTATTAGCAAATTAAAACAGGAATTTTCTTTCCTAAATATTACTTACCATTTGAGTCACCATGGTTTTGAGATGGGAGCTATTGGTGTCAGTATTTATAGGGGAGGATAATGTGACTGCCCCATTCCCATTTTACTCAATCACAAGTGGGACTGCTCAGTAGGAATGCTAAAAGCATTCAAATCTGTCATTATGCCTGCCTTACCCAATGACCTAGTTTTATGAGTTGGTTGGCTGCGGTCAGAGGTACATTGGTGGCTGTGGAATGGAATTCTTTCTACACAAGGTTAAGTAGCCTATATGATTCTCTTTGTAACCTTGACTAACCGAACTTAGATTAACTGCAAGTTTTCTCTTGTGACTATCATGCGTTTCCCTAATTAATCACATTTTCCGGAAGCTCTCTCTGTACAACTAACTAGACTAGATCTCTCTGCAGACATGGGAATAGAAATTACTCTGGGAATCTTGATTGTGTTACTGATTTGCATAGCGTTAATGATTTGTATGTTAATGCGATGGAGAGGCCAGGGACTGCATATGAGTAGAACCTGTTTCCTGTTTCCACTTCTGGAGCCATGCAGGGTCAACTTTACCCTTTATTTTGAGTTTCTCTTCAGTTGCTTTTTGTTTGCACTTTATATTTTATGGCCGGAATTTAATTTCAACTGAATTTATTTAGAATTTATTTGAAAAATGATTTTGAGCTATCTGCTACTGTAGCAGCTACTTTTACATACACCATCTTATTACTCCAAACAGCAATCCTTCATTTTAACTAAAAATTTGGTATTTCAGTATTCCACTATGTTGACATTATGTTTAAATGCCAAATTAAAGATTAAAAATTTGATGAATTCTGTCAAATGCCTTCTATATGACACACACGACACTTAGATTTGTTTGATACAATAGAATTATTAAATATCCCTTAAGAGATTTATATCATTTCAGTGCATACAGTGAAGGAAATTCAGGGGCCATAGTCAAGAAGCTCATCTGTTGAAAAGAACTATACAAGACAGAGTAACCTGACTTAGAATATTTTCATCCTACCATTTACTTACTTTTATTCCGCCACTGTTTATCTTTGAGGAAGTTTCTATTTCAAGTATTATTACCGATGTAGGAATAAAGGTGAGATGAATGATATTATATTCCAAGGTCTATGTAGTGGTTAAATGATAATGAAACCCACAGTTCATCATGGTAAAGCAAACACACTTGAAAATGTATTATTGTTATTATTATCATTATGACAGTGTTGAGAGGGGCTCAATTAATCAATCAAGGGTGTAGCCATCTGATAGAAAGATGGGTTTTGTAATAAGAGGTTTACTGTTGGGTGGCAGATGTGGCAGACAGCCCAGACAACAAGCTTGGAATGGTGAACTACACACATTCCACTGGCAACATTTATGGCACCGGAAGTGGCATCCATATACACATGTCTACTCAGAGGATCAGAAAAGGGGAAAAGAAAAACTAAGAGCACATGTGTGAACATGATTATAAAGCAGTGGACTCCCAAATTATAAGCCAGCTTTCAAAATGCAACCATCGTATGAAATCCAGTTTTGTCTTCTTACATGTAACACGTACTGCTTGTATCATAATATATATAATTGTAATAGTATAACCATAGATGTGTTTTTATTCAATAAATCGGCTCTTACGTAGTATGGCAGGTAGACTCCAAGATGTCCCTCAGTTATCTCTGCTTCATCATATCCATGCTCTTTTAAAATTCCCTCATCTTAAGTATGGGCTAGACTTATTGACTTGCTTATAATGAGTAGAATACGGGATTATATTCTATTCCATAGAAGTGATGGGATGCCACGTCTGATATTAGATTATAAAAATACTATGGCTTCCATCTCAGGGTGTTCTCTCTTGGACTCTTCATTCTTTGTAGAGTGTATTGATCTGCTTGGACTGACAAAACAAAATACCATAGACTGAGTGGCTTAAACAGAAATATATTTTCTCTTTTTTTTTTTTTTTTTTTTTTTTTTTGAGACGGAGTCTCGCTCTGTCACCCAGGCTGGAGTGCAGTGGCCGGATCTCAGCTCACTGCAAGCTCCACCTCCCAGGTTTACGCCATTCTCCTACCTCAGCCTCCCAAGTAGCTGGGACTACAGGCGCCCGCCACCGTGCCCGGCTAGATTTGTATTTTTTTTTTTTTAGTAGAGATGGGGTTTCACCGTATTAGCCAGGATGGTCTCGATCTCCTGACCTCGTGATCCGCCCGTCTCGGCCTCCCAAAGTGCTGGGATTACAGGCTTGAGCCACCGTGCCCGCCGAGAAATATATTTTCTCATAGTTCTGGAGGCTAGAAATGCCAGATCAAGGTGCAGGCTAGTTTGGTTCCCAGTGAGAGCACTCTTCTTGACTTGTAGGTGGCTGCCATCTCTCTGTGTGTTCACATGATCTCATGATCATTTTTTTGTTGTACACTGGGAGACTTGGAGGTGGTGGGAGAGAGAGAGAGAGAAAGGAGAGGAGAGTGCTGGAGCACTTTGGTGTCTTTTTTTATAAGAACATTAATCCTATCAGATCAGGTTCCCACCCATATGATGTCATTTAACTGTAATTACTTCCTTAGAGGCCCCATCTCCAAATAAAGCCACACTGGGGGTTAGAGCTTCAGTATATGAATTTTGAGGGAACATAAACATGCAGTCCATAGCATGGGAGGCAGCCCTGTGGAGAGGCCCACATTAGTGAGCTTGGAAGTATCCACTTCTACGGCCTGCCAACAGCCATATGAGTGATCTTTGAAGTGGATTCTCCCTCAGTTGGGCCTTGAGGTACCTACAACCCTGGCCAACATTTTGATTGCAAACTCATGAGAGACTTAATCAATACCACCCAGCTAAGCTGCTCTTGAATTGATCCTGGTTGATCACAGAAACTAGGAAATAATAAATGTTGTTTTCAGCTGCTAAGCATGGTATAATTTGTTACGCAACAATAGATAACTAAAGCATATAACATTTGACTCCTCAATTCCTTTATCAGAAACTTTAGAAGTAGGATATATCACTAAGAGGGTCTGATTATCACCAAGAAATGGAAGAATAGGGCACGTGAAAAGGGACTAACAACTGTCCCTTTATCATCTTCTTTCCAGAAATAATTCGTATAATCTGTGAATATCCTGATGGATATAATGATTTTACCTGACTCAGGGAATTATGCATTTTATGGGAGCAACCTGTAGGACTTTGATTCTGCAAATGCATTCTGAATAGAATGTATGGAAATTCCTTGTTACTATGGGATTTCATGGATGCAATTGTCATTGAGTAAAATGTTTACGAACGATCTGCACATGGTTGACAGGGATGAAGTTTGATAGACAGCAGGAGGTAGAAGTTGGCAAATGAATCATTTACAATTACGATGCTGCCCAGCAACCCTCAAATTTCCTGAGTGCCCATGGTAAGGATCCGTTTGCCTCCAGCCTCTTAAGGCTGTGGAGTATCCCCGGTCCATTGGCATGCTGGAGTAGTTACATTCGTAGCCAATTAGCAGGGTGGCACACACTCGGCCAAGAAGCCCCAGTCTCTATAGACCCGGTATAGAGAGTGAAATTAGCTGAGACAAATACCTGTTAATCCCCTGTTCTTGGCCGGCATGGAGCGCCTACTGTGCAGTGCTAATAGTTCTGGGAAATCCCAATTCCCAGTGTCAAGAGTTGAACAGACTAAGTCTGTTAAATGAAGAAATTTACAGCGCATTAGCTTTGATCAAGAAATGCTAGGTGCAAGTCTCTTAAACAAATGAAGGCTACTTGGGAATACAGGTCACTCTTTCTGGGAAGCTGTGTTTGAAGGACTTGATCCTCCCTCTTTCCCATGCCAGAGCCAGGGATAGAAAAGTGGCAGTTTGAGTGGCTGGACCTGGGGGAAGTAGAAAATAGTCTTATTTAGACAGGAGGGGACAGCTGAGTGACTCTACCGGAGTTTTGTCCAAGGGAGCTTGAATATGGTTTTCAAAAATGGGAAATTTGTGATAAAATCGCAGGAGACCTTACAGCTTCCAGCGAAGACTGGTTTATACTTACATGTGTAAATTGCGCCCTCTGCTGGCTGGATCAAGCCATGTTCCGGTCCTCCCCCCTCTTTCCTGGGAAAAACGTTTTGTATTTTCCCATCTAAATTATGTTTTCAGTTGCATTCTATCAGCCCGTTGCTGTCTATGCAGAGAATGAGGCAAGCAGAATTTAAACCGTGGCTTGTACCATTATGCCTGTCACTCAAAGCTCTGCATAGCGGTTCTCAGAGAAGGGCGAAGGATGGTTCTCAGAGAAGGGCGAAGGATTCGGGAGTTCTTGGGGATATACTATAAATTTTCAGATTCTGATTCCTTGGCTAAGTTTGCAGACATCCAGGTTCGTTTTTTTGTGTGTGGCATATCTTTTAATGTAACTGTTGTTCCGCTGTGGAAGGCAGAAAAATATTTCCTTAGTACCAAGAAATGCTTTTAATTCAGACAAGCTTTTATTTCTTGGTTGCGTAAAGTCTAAGGGAGTTTGGCGATTGCCCTCAAGCTTGGGATAAAGGCAATGGCAAGAGGATGAATAGAATCACAGCGAGAGAGGAGGAGGGTGGGCTGAAGAGACCAGTGAAGGGAAGAACTGATGATCTTATGCTCGAGTGTCAGTAGCCTTGGGTTGAGGAGGAAAGATGATTTACATTTTGACATGACAGTGAAGGGAAACCAAAAGAAGTGGTGCAACTAACACTTTGTTAAGAGCTTCTCAGGGGTAAAGCACTATTCAATTTTTTTTTTTCCAAAAAAGGAAGAAAGAAGTATCCATTCCAGGGAAGGCAGGGGAGAAAATACAGCCCTGTCCCCTGAGATGAGGTAAGCCTGCCATGAGGAATGGAGGTGGTAGATGGTGCTGTAGAATTTCATTTCTGGAAAGGCATATTCAAAATGTAGCCCAGGATGTTTGTGAAAATGAACCTGTATCATCCTAATCCTTCTAGACATTGACAGGTATCATTTAACTCTGTCCCCCTACCCGCTGCACAGGGGTTGGCATTGTTTGGCATGGTTGGCAGCAGTAAACCCTATGACAAAAAACACAGGTGCTTTTATAAACTGAGATTAAGTCACATTTAGCAGAGACGTACAGCTGAGTTGTTTGGATAACCCTCTCCTCCTCCAGTCGCCTTTAGTTGATGAAAGCATTCCCTAATACCTGCGGTCACTGTATGCTCATTTTGTTGATCCCAATTCATAAAAATAAAATCTACAGCAAAGAAGTTTCTATTGATGTCAGGCCCTGGAAAACTCTCTTTCAGGCTGAAACCATGCATACGGGATGTTAAGCCCTTGCAACAATGGATTCCAGCTACTCATGTTTACCAAGAGCTAGGGATCAGGACCTATGCTGGTATTCTATAATAAAATATTATAGTGGTTACATGGGGACAGTCCACGGGCATGTTTAATCTGTAATGTGTATGCAATATAATATTGCTGAAACTTTTTAGGTGGCTCTAAGCCCTGAGTAATTAAAAAAATCAAGCATTTTGCTTGCCATTGTGATTTTATAATGTATTTTGGCAGTTTTTCTTGCACATACTATATATTTGGGTTAATGATGATATGATAATCTAATCTTTATAATTTGAGGTTTCCTTTGTATACCAAAGTGTTTATGAATAATTCACCATGGTAATGGTTCGAAGCATGTGTTGCAGAGTCAAACAGGCTTGGATTTGATTGTAATTGATGTGTGATCGAAGACAAGTTATTTCGTTTTTGGACCTTAGTTTCTTTGGTTATAAAATGGGGATAATCATAGTACCTATTCATGGAGGATTTAGTTAAAGTATGCATAAAAAGTTTAGTCTAGTTCTTGGCCTATGTAACTTCTAAAAATATTAGCTGTGTAAGTGGTACATCAAATAGATAAGACTCTTGGGATGAGATCAGAAAGCATCCTTTTTTGTTTTTTGGTTGCCCGTTGTCCCTTTACATTTTGTTTTGTGGAGAAAGTTCTGTAGCCACTGGATAAAATTTTGGTTAAGCCCTGAGATTCCCTGGCTACTCAGAGGACAAAGACAGTTCTAAGGTGACTTTAATTTGCAAATCCAGTCTCAATTCAGTTAACATTGTTGGGTCCCAGATATTCCAAATGTGATTTAGAGTTAAATGTCTCTGTTTTCCTGCTTCTCTTTCCCCAGCTTGCTGTCCAAGTTTCCTGACCACTTTGGACTTGGCGCAGGGGAAGAGAGGAAGGGAAAGAGGAGCAAAAGAGTTCCTATTTGCCCACCCTGTTTCAGGGTGACTTTGTGATCTCTTGTCCAATGTTTAAAGATGATTGTCTCACAGCATCATTTTTGTGGGTTATGCAGGAACCCTCGACTGGGCCCCCTTTTGATTTGGGCGTTGCCCCCATCCTCTCTCCATCTTCACCATGATGACATACCCCACAGCTTCTTAATTCTGGAGGCTCCATCCACAGTCAGCAGGCTGCCCTCGTAAGCAGGGTTGACATCTGATCCCTGGGATTTATACACCTTTGAACTGTTACTGGAGGGCAGTGTAGTTACTTCCTAGATGCAGCCCTTTAATCTGATGTCTCCATTTACATTGCCTTTCTAAAGTGTGAGTCAACCAGCGGTTCACTGTATGCCATTTGCTGTTGAATATGTATTAAGCTTTCCAAGCCATGTCTTGGAGCCCATCTCACCAGACTTGAGGATAGGATGGAGTGCCCCCATCCCACCTCATCCCCTTGGAAAACACAATGGTGAGACTCAGAATTCAGTCCTTTCCAAAAGGTCAAAATTTATTCTTCTTACAAATTCTCTTAATTTCTAACACTCTCCTTTTATATCCTTGACATGGATGAACTATCTAACTGGTACTTATTCTCCTACTATGAAATTTCCTCACGGTAGTCTATTTTACAAGTCATTTGGTATCTGAAGTCCAAGTGTCTCATTCAAAACTCCCAATGAAACATCCTCTTATAGCTGTTATCTATATGAAAGATGTTTGGTTTGCTTTATCCTTTTCTCTCATCTAGTCGCCATTGTGACCAAGTGGTAAAAACATGAGCTCTTTTTGAGAAACTTAGTCATCTAAGTACTTTTCCCAAGTGCTATTTTTTGGCCAGTGATTTTGATATTAGCCCCAGAGAAAATGATGCCTAAGGAAAATGTATTGATTTGCTATATTTTAAAGGTGGATTTCAAGGAGTTTTATAACATTCGAGTGTTTCAGAAATATGGAAGTATGCAAAATTGTCTGAAAGTTTGTTCATTGCAGTGTTGTTTATAATAATGAAAAATGAAGACAATGTAAATGTCTAAATCTAGGTTAGGGTACTGGCTAAATTGAACAATGGAATACTAAGCTATTATTAAAGTGATATTGTAGAGGAATATTTAATGGCCTGAAAAGATGTTCATAACCCACTGTACATAAAAAAATGAAAGACAAAAAATAAAAAGGCATGTGCTGTATTATCTTGTTTTGGTAAAAATATGCATATCTATACATAGAAAAAAGACCACAGTGATATCCATCAAAATGAAATGGTGCTGTTATATAAACTTTTCTTTATGTATATATTTTTAATGTTTATTTTTATTTTTGGTTTTTGTGGGTACATAGTAGGTGTATATACTTATGGGGTACATGAGATGTGTTGACACAGGCATGCAATGTGAAATAAGCACATCATGGAGAATGGGGTATCCATCCCCTCAAGCATTTATCCATCGAGTTGCAAACAATCCAGTTACACTCTTTAAGTTACTTAAAGACATACAGTTATTATTGACTATAGTCACCCTGCTGTGCTATCAAATAGTAGGTCTTATTCATTCTTACTATTTTTTTTTTTTTGTACTCATTAACCGTCCTCACCTACCCCCCAGGCCCCCACTGCCCTTCCCAGTCTCTGGCAGCCATCCTTCTACTCTATATGTCCATGACTTCAATTGTTTTGATTTTTAGATCCCACAAATAAGTGAGAAATTGCAATGTTTGTCTTTCTGTGCCTGGCTTATTTCATTTAACATAGTGCCCTCCAGTTCCATCCATGTTGCTGCAGATGACTGGATCTCATTCTTTCTTATGGCTGAATAGTACTCCATTGTATATATGTACCAAATTTTTTTTATCTATTTATTCACTTGTTGGTGGACACTTACGTTGCTTCCAAATCTTAGCTATTGTGAATAGTGCTGTAATAAACATGGGAGTACAGATATCTCTTCAATGTACTGATTTCTTCTCTTTTGGGTATATACCCAGCAGTGGGATTGCTGGATCATATGGTAGCCCAATTTTTAGTTTTTTGAGGAACTTCCAAACAGTTCTCCATAGTGATTGTACTAATGTATATTCCTACCAACAGTGTACAAGGGTTCCCTTTTCTCTACACTCTTGCCAGCATTTGTTATTGCCTATCTTTTGGATATAAGCCATTTTATTTCATGTTAAGTTCTGGGATACATGTGCAGGATGTGCTGGTTTGTTACATAGGGAAGCATGTGCCATGGTGGTTTGCTGCACCTATCAACCCATCATGTAGGTATTAAGCTCGGCATGCATTAGCTATTTATCCTGATGCTCTCCCTCCTCCTGCTCCCTGCAACAGGCCCCAGTGTGTGTTGTTCCCCTCCCTATGTCCATGCGTTCTCATTGTTCAGCTCCCACTTATAAGTGAGAACATGTAGTGTTTGGTTTTCCTTCCTGTGTTGTTTGCTGTGGATAATGGCTTCCAGCTCCATCCATATCCCTGCAAAGGACATAATCTCGTTCCTTTTTATGGGGATATAAGCTATTTTAACTGGGGTGAGATGATATCTCATTGTAGTTTAGATTTACATTTATCTAATGATCAGTGATGTGGAGCACCTTTTCATATGCCTGTTTGCCATTTGTATGTCTTCTTTTGAGAAATGTCTATTCAAATCTTTTGCCCATGTTTTGATTGAATTATTACATTTTTTTCCTACAGAGTTGCTTGAGCTCCTTATATATTCTGGTTATTAATCTCTTGTCACATGGGTAGTTTGCAAATATTTTCTCCCATTCCATGGGTTGTGTCTTCATTTTGTTGATTGTATCCTTTGCTGTGCAGAAGCTTTTTAATTTGGTGTGATCCTATTTGTCCATTTTTGCTTTGGTTGCCTGTGCTTATGGATTACTGCTAAATTTTTTTTTGCCCAGACCAATGTCCCGGAGATTTTCCCCCATGTTTTCTTGTAGGAGTTTCATAGTTTGAGGTCTTAGATTTGAGTCTTCAGTCCATTTTGATTTGATTTTTGTATATGGCAAGAGAGAGGGATTTAGTTTCATTCTTTTGCGTATAGATATCCAGTTTACCCAGCACCATTTATTGAAGAGACTGTCCCTTTCCACAATGTATGTTCTTGGCACTTTTTTTTTTTTTGACGGAGTCTCGCTCTGTCACCGAGGCTGGAGTGCAATGGCATGATCTGCAACCTCCGCTTCCTGGGTTCGAGCGATTCTCCTGCCTCAGCCTCCTGAGTAGATGGGATTACAGGCAGGTGCCACCACACCTGGCTAATTTTTGTATTTTTAGTAGAGACGGGGTTTCACCGTGTTGGTCAGGCTGGTCTCAAACTCCTGACCTTGTGATCCACCCACCTTGACCTCCCAAAGTGCTCGGGTTACAGACGTGAGCCACTGCGCCCTACTTGTTCTTGGCACTTTTGTCGAAAGTGAGTTCACTGTAGGTGTGTGGATTTGTTTCTGGGTTCTCTATTCTGTTCCATTGGTCTATGAGTCTGTTTTTATGCCAGTACCATGCTGTTTTGGTTACTATAGCTCATAGTATAATTCAAAGTCAGGCAATGTGATTCCTCCAGTTTTGTTCTTTTTTGCTTAGGATAGCTTTGGCTATTCTGGGTCTTTTGCAGTTCCATTTGTTTCTGTGAAGAATACCATTGGTATTTTGGTCAGGATTGTATTGAATCTGTATATTGCTTTGGGTAGTATGGACATTTTAACAATATTGATTCTTCCAATCATGAGCCTGCAGTATTTTTCTAGTTTTCAGTGTCCTCTTCAATTCTTTCATCTGTGTTTATAGTTTTCATTGTAGAGCTCTTTAACTTATTTAAGTTAATTCCAAGGTATTTAATTTTATATGTGGCTATTGTAGATGGGATTACTTTTTTAAAGTTTCTTTTTCATGTAGTTCACTGTTGGCATATAGAAATGCTACTGATTTTGTAAGTTGATTTTGTATCCTGAAGCTTTACTGAATTTATCAGTTGTAATAGTTTTGTTATAAAGTCTTTAGGTTTTTCCAAATATAAGGTCATATAATCTGCAAAGAAGGATAACTTGATTTCCTCCTTTCCAATTTGGATGTCCTTTATATCTTCTTCTTGTTTGATTGTTGTAGCTAGGACTTCCAGTACTATGTTGAATAACAGTGGTGACAGTGGGCATCCTTGTCATGTTGTAGATATTAGAGGAAAGGCTTTCAGCTTTCCCCCATTCGGTATGATACTAGCTGTCTTTGTGTATATTATGCTTCAACAAAAAGTTTAAAAAATATGCATGGATCTGATACTTTAGTAATGATATTGTAGGTAATTTCTGTGTTTTCTTTTTCTTTTTTTATTTTTGAGACAGAGTCTCACTCTGTCGCCTAGGCTGGAGTGCAGTGGCAAGATCTCGGCTCACTGGAACCTCCGCCTCCTGGGTTCAAGCGATTCTCCTGCCTCAGCCTTCTGAGTAGCTGGGATTACAGGTGAGTGCCACCATGTCCCGCTAATTTTTGTATTTTTAGTAGAGATGGTGTTTTACCATGCTGGTCAGGCTGGTCTCAAACTCCTGACCTCATGATCCACCCGCCTCGGCCTCCCAAAGTGCTGGGATTACAGGCATGAGCCACCGCGCCCAGCGTTTTTGTGTTTTCTGTATGCTAAATTTCTTAAAATAAGCACATGGTTTTCTAATATTTAAAAGATAAATCTTACCTAAAAATAATAGGTACCTCCATCACGTCCCAGTATATGGTTCCTAGGCTGACTGGGCATGGTGAATCAAGAAATGTCATTGCAAAGGTTCTGGTCTTGCTGTGGGCCCCTCTGAGCCTATGGGTGGTCTTCAACCCTCAAGGCTCAGATTACTCACAACCACCATTTTAGGGTAGAATTTTCTACGTGGTAGCAACTGGTCCTGAATTATGGAGCTTTCTGTTGGGTTTCTAGAACTGAATGGAAAACAGAAGCTGCCTGAGTTTGTGCAGTAGTTCATGAGTCAATTTCTGAGCATTGATTTCAGCCTAAGTGAAGCAGAGCCTGAGGTGGAACCAACAACTCAGACAATTCTTTTGTCATTTGCCCAAGTCTGGTTCTGTACCTCATGGAAGCTTAAAAATGGCATAATTCTTTGCTGAATGTCCCCAATATCTAGAGGAGCTTGGAGGGAGAAGAGTAAGAGAGATTTGGTGGGAGAGGAAAGTTGGTGTGGCCCAGGCCTTTGTGCATTTATTATACCATGCTGCCTAGTCCCTGCAGCCCTGCAGGCTCACTATTTACAGCTCCAGAAAGGTGGGGGGAAGGGCGCTTGAGGGTGGTGACAAAGGGGGGACTTCAGGCAATGTTTAGGAGCTAGGGATTTATAGAATAGGAGCCCTTGAGAGATTTTAAGCTGGAGAGTTACACGGTCGTATTTGCCTTTGAGATGGTTATTCTGAGTTTAAGAGGAAAAGATGAAGGCATGCAAATCTGTTAGAAAGTTGTGGTAAACCCAGGCCTGGATTTGAGTGGTGAGAGTAGAGATGGAGAGCAAAGGTCAGAGTTAAGTAATACTTAGAAGATGCTCTTGACTAGACTTGGTGGCTGGGTGTGAGGCCTGAAAGAGGATGATATATACAGGAAGACTTTATAGTAAATTATGTGGAACAGGAGACACAGTAACAGGAATTAATGTAAATCATAGTGTGAGTTTCATTCCATCTTTTGAAAATATGGAGTGACTGCCACTTAGCAGGCATTGGGTAAATATTTATTGACTCTGTGAATGAATTTTAGTCTAATAAAAGAGTGTAGCTCGGCTGTTCATATAAATGTGTTGCATGGCATAATTGTAACTTAGCTATAAAACCAAAAGGGTTATTTTTAAAAACCAGTCTCCTTTTCAGCACAGTGGGTTTTGTGTGCTGCCTTAGCTGATCAATGTAGGAGGGCCCCTCAGAGTTGGGTAGTGATCCCAGTGGGTGGATGACATGGAAACACAGTAAAAAGAGCTTGTCCAAGTGACCACTTTCTTGGCTCACATTTAGTTTTGTCCCTGTGCAGTCACATTCTGCCAGCAGTATCACTGTGAAAATGTAATAGTTTCACTAAAAGTGGCTTTGTGTGTGTAGGCAGTAGAATAGAGAAATAGAAGACCTTTCTAGTATGCCATTTCAACCATGTAAATGAACACTTGCCCATGAATCTGGAATTTAAAGCAGGTTCTTTACTGCTTTTTGCTGAGTTTCATGGTAATTTGGGTTTGCAAGATAGATGAGTGAGTGATTTGGGTCAATATAACATAGCTCTAAGTGGGAATCTGAGGCCATTGTCACTGGGTATCAGTGTTGGAACTACAATTATCTAGTTTGATTATATACATTTATCAGGCTAACCAGGTAACTATCAAATCAATGGGAATGATGATCTTTTCTATGTATACATAGCATATATACGTTAGCCTGAAAGAATATGGCTACCTTGAACCCAGTGATGGTATATTAGCTTAGAGCAGCTGGAAAAGAGTAATGAGAGCAGTGGTTTGAGGACTATTGACTTTCTATAGGGAGCTACAAACACATGGGGTGTTCAGTTAAAACAATCTGGTTGTAAGGTCTGTTATTGAATATAACAGGAAACAAATAGACAAGTTGGCTCATTTTTGAACAAAACAACTGGGCCATGATGGTATTATTTTGATGTATCTGGAATTTTCATAATAGCAAAGTCCAATGATGAATAGAAAAATGAATGGCAGTGAGAATCCAACAGAGACTGTTTCTCTAAGACTAGGAGTCAGAATATACACCATTGTATTCATAGTATCATTAAAATATGAATAAGCAGCAGTAACTTTTTATTATACAGTGAAAGAACCTCCTACAGGGCCCTGAAAATTGAGTGGTGATGTGTGTTTAATAAATTAAAGCCAACAAGAAATGACTATTTACCAGGATGCAGGAAGGACTCAGAGAATAATGTGGGTTTAGCCAGGGACATAAATGGAACTGATTTATTATTAGGTGAGATTTTAAAAGTTTAAAAATTTTTAATTTTATGGCAGTAGTTAGGAATGGAAGAGAGGAAATGGTCTGAGAGGAGACTGTAGAGTTTAGCCGGTGATAAATTATGAGTGGCCATATTTTAGAAAATTAAGATGTTTGGGTTTTATCTCGAGGGACTCTATTCTGAAACTTTAAGCAGGGGACAAAAAAGATGTTAGTTTTAGCTGTGTAACAAACTATGCCAAAACTTAGTGGCTTAAGACAATAGCCATTTAAAAAATTGTTGAGATATTGAGAATTCAAGAATATTTAGGAGACAAAATTAATGCACCTTGGTAATGAAGGGTGTGTTTGTGAATAGTGTGAGTACATTCCGAATCAAGAATGCCATTCATGTTTTTAGCTTAAGCTTCTGAATGGAATTAGATTCATAACAGTCCTTCTGTGTGTATTCTTTATTGATACATTTATATATTTTTGTAGCTGAATCAGACTGAATTAGAATCCCAGCACTTTGGGAGGCCGAGACGGGCGGATCACGAGGTCAGGAGATCGAGACCATCCTGGCTAACACGGTGAAACCCCGTCTCTACTAAAAAAATACAAAAAATTAGCCGGGCGAGATGGCGGGCGCCTGTAGTCCCAGCTACTCGGGAGGCTGAGGCGAGAGAATGGCGTAAACCCGGGAGGCGGAGCTTGCAGTGAGCTGAGATCCGGCCACTGCACTGCACTCCAGCCTGGGAGACAGAGCGAGACTCCGTCTCAACAACAACAACAACAACAACAACAACAACAACAAAAAAAAGGTTTAATCTCTACGGCTAAATTCAAGAAAGAGAAGTAGAAGATGTTACTAGTTAGAGAAGATGCAGATAACGTTCACCTATTAAGACCTATAATATAGGTACTATTTTATCCCCATTTTACAGAAGATGAAACTGACAAAAAGAGTGGTTAAAACACTTGCCCAAGGTCACGTAGCTGATGTGGTAAAACCAAGACTAGACCTGTGTCAGATTGGGTTATTGTTAAAAAACACTGATGTTCTTGCTTACATCTTCAGGAAAGGAGTACATTTGCCCACACCACTGATGTTGGGCATGGCTTTGTGACTTGCTTTGGTCTCATGGTGGGTGGAATGTACTTCACTACACATTGTCTTTGAGCTTGGCCGTGGACTTGCATTGGGCAATGGGATATTAGCAGAAATGATACAAGCAGAGATGTGAAATGTGGTTGGGCTTGTCCTTTTGTATTTCTGCCGTTGTCATGAGAAGAACGTGTTCCAGTCAACCTACTGATCCAAAGAAGAAGAGAGAAATGTTGAGTTGACCTAGACTCAAACAACAACTTGGAGCCAAGCTCAGCTCACTCACAGATGGGTAAGGAATAAGTGATTGTGGTTTTAAGTCACTGAGTTTGTTGCAGTTTGTTACCTGGCAAGAGTTAACTGATAAAGAGCCTAAGTGGTCTAAATCTAAGAACCTGTACTATTAATCACTACCAAGGCATCACAATCAGAATTATTCCTAAATCATCATTTTTAAAACAATGGGCTGAGCATGGTAGCTTATGCCTGTAATCCCAGTACTTTGGGAGGTCTAGGCTGGCAGATCATCTGAAGTCAGGAGTTCAAGACAGGCCTGACCAACATGGCAAAACCTGTCTCTACTACAAATACAAAAATTAGCTGGGCATGGTGGCACACGCCTATAATCGTAGCTACTCAGGAGGCCGAGACAGGAGAATTGCTTGAACCTGGGAGGTGGAGGTTGCAGTGAGCTGAGATCGCGTTGCTGCACTCCAGCTTGGACAACGGAGCAAGACTCCATCTCAAACAAAAACAGAAACAAAAACAAAAGCAATGATATCGAGAAATGCCAGTCATCTTAAATAATTAATTCTGTAACAGTATGTGATAGATACAATTATAAAAGTATTTTCCTTGGAGTACACCTATTTTCACACCCTTTTCTTTCATATCTTTAAAAAATTAAGAACACACATACTTAGTTTTGTTTAATGTCCAGTTTGCACAGCTTAAATGTACATGTCTTAGCCTTCAGCTTCCAGATGTAATCCACTTATGAGTTAGGGAACATGTCTGCCACTCTGAAACAATATCTGAGATGGATAAGTGAACACATTTTGAATGACACAAATGGTTCCTATCCACAGAAAAGCAATGACAGGGAGGGAAATGGAAAACTGGATATTTACAATAAAAATAACAACGCGAAGAGGTTTGTTCTGCACCGATGGGCTAGAGATGTAAAATTTAGATAGAGATGTGGACAATAGCTACCTGAGCAATGACAGACTTTGTTTTTCACCTTTTGAGGTGTGTTGATCTTCTGCATTTAAAACAGGGCTGAGAAACTTGGAAAGCAGGTCAAGGTCTTGGTTTGAGCTTGCCTATGTTCGATTCTTGAAGCTTTAAGGCATAAAATAGCATGGGAGATTATATAGTTTAGAAACACAGAGTGCTTGTTTAGCCTCCTCCTGTGGACTCTACATTTATTTCACATGGTTATAAATATATATATTCTGAGGGTTTGGGATTTTGTGGGTATATACGTTTTGCAAATGTGCAGTACCTCAAAAAATTAATGTTTCTTTATTGCAAGCATTTTCATGGACTTTAATGTACTAAGAAGCATTATTAAATCTTCCAGACAGTGATGGAACATGCACCACTTGTTAGGCTATTTGTCCAGGAACGCTGTTCAAAGAGGAACTCCTGGGGCTAAAGTGATATAGAACATATATTCAGGATTTTGCTCTAATATGTTTCTCTAATGAAATTGCATTGCTTTAGGGACCCTGGTCTGTTATATTCTCACAGCATCCAGTGAGGTAAGTAGAAAATAAGCTTTATTGACCAGGTTCTTCTTGGTGCAGAAAGGGAGGCTGCCTGTGTGACAGTAAGTAAGATGTGAGTTCTGGCATCTGACTGTATGGCATCACTTACTAATGGTGTAAGCTTGGGTGTGTATACCTCATCCTTTTCATCTATAAATAGGAATAATAGTTAAAATACCTTATCTTATAAGTTTGTTGTGAGAATTTAATGAGATACTAACTGGAAAACAGTTCGCATAGTGCCTGACACGTGGTAGGTTCTCAATAAATATTGTCTTAAATGACAATTATCATATATTCAATAAGAGATTTATAGCCAGAATATATAACGAAACATTACGACTTAATAATAAAAAGACAAATAGCCCAATTCCCCAGTTAAAAAAAGGGCAAAGGATCTGAATAGACATTTCTCAAAGAACATATCTGAATGGCCAATAAGCACATAAAAGGATGCTCAACACCATTAGTCATCAGAGAAATGCAAATAAAAACCACAATGAGATACCACTTCACCCTCACTAGGATGGCTACAATAAAACGCCAGAAAATCCCAAGTACTGGAGAGGATGAAGAGACATTAGAACCTTCACACATTGCTGGTAGGAATGTAAAAAATGACAAAGCTGCTTTGAAAACAGTTTGGCAGCTGCTAAGAAGGTTAAACATAGACTTAAGAGTCAGCAATTCTACTCCTAGGCATATACCCAAGAGAAATAAGAACAAGCATTCACCCAAAAACTTGCACATGAATGGTCATAGCAGCATTATTCATAATTGCCAAAAAGTGAAAACAACCTAAATTTCCATCAACTGATGAATGGATAAAGAAAATGTGGTCTATCCATACAATGGAATTTTATTCAGCAGTAAAAAGAAACGTGGTACTGATACCTGCTACAACATGAACCTTGAAAACGTTATCCTAAGTGAAAGAAGCTAGCTACAGTAGTCCATATGTGATATGATTTCATTTATATTAAATATCCAGAACAGGAAAATCTATAGAGACAGAAATACACTGATGGTTGCCTAGGGCTGGAGGAAGGGGGAAAGATCTGGGAAGGACTAGGGAGTGACTGCTAATGTATACAGTGTTTTGTTTTGGGGAGGCAAAATTTTCTAATGTTAAATTGTAGTGATCGTTGTATAACCCTATGAATATACTAAAAAACACTGAATTATACACTTTTTTTTTTTGAGACAGGGTCTTGCTTTGTCACCCAGGCTGGAGTACAGATGCGTGATCATGGCTTACTGCAGCCTCGACCTCCCTGGCTTAAGCAGTTCTCCCACCTCAGCCTCCTGAGTAGTTGGGACCACAGGCATGTACCATCACACCCAGCTGGTTTTTCAATTTTTGTTTTTTTGTTGGTAGAGATGGAGTCTCCCTATGTTGCCTAGGCTGGTCTCAAACTCCTGGGCTCAAGTCATCCTCTTGCCTTGGCCTCCTAAAGTGTTGGGATTACAGGCATGAGCCACTGTGGCTGGTTGAATTATACACTTTGAGTGAGTGAATTGTATGGTATATGAATTCTATCTCAATAAAGCTGTTAAAAAGTATAATTATTATTACTGAGCAGAATGGCCAGCACTAAGTTTTGGGAATTCTTCCCAATTTATAGAAATGTCTGGTATCAGTTGGACTGTTCCCGCAGCTGCTAATTGTGTTGTGAAACTAAAACATTTCCAGTGGGGTCTGAAAAATGAGTCACAATGGCTGAGAAATTGCTCCCCCTCTCTATGATTATAGTAGAGCTTTGTGCTGAGGCCTCTGTCTGATTACAGTCTTGATGCCTGGTTGCTAAAAGGATGAGGCAAGATGTGAATGAAGCCAAAGTCATAGCCCACCAAGATGATCTTGACTGGGTATCTCTATTTCCCACTCCTGGCCAGAGAATTCCTTCTCATGTGCAGACTGGCCTTTGGGGAATTTCTTTTATAGAGTCCACAGCTGGGATGTGATTCTCTCCTTTAGTTTGGTTATAAGGTCCTCTCCCTTTCATGCTTCTGGAAGTGAGCTCATTGTTTCTGTTTTGTAAGACAGAATGTAAAATCACTTCTTTTCAGCCAACTAGCAGGATAGCTGGGCAAAGTATAGTTTTAAATTTCACATTCAAGATTAAATTGGGAACTTTATCTTTTTTATGTTTCTCTCTCTCTTTCTCCCCCATCTCTTCCTTACCAAATACATTATTATATACAGAACTATTTGAGAGATTGTTGCAGACATCATGAAATTTTAATCCCTGAGTACATTATCCCAAGAACAAGGACAATGTCCTACATAACACAATATAACTATTACCCCCAGAGATCTAACATTCATAAAACACTATTATCTGATATACAGCACATATTCAAATTTCCCCAGTTATCTTTCTATTTATTCATTTTTGTTTCAACAGCCTTTCTGGAACCTCTTAGTCTTAGTGCTGCCTTTGTGCTTATCATGCAATATTATTATTTTCTATTTGCTTGCAGTCACTCTCCTGGTCTCAGTTTATAGCTTTGCTCACAGTTGAATCCTCAGCACAGACTTGGGTACTACCCACACCTCTGTTCACAGTGCTTGCTAGTGTGCTGCCCCTAGTAGATGCTCAATAAATACTTGAGGAATTGGATTTAACTGAATATGCCAGTTGGGGTCCATGTTGCAGACACACTCCTTGGTACTTCTGAGTGTCTACACTTAAAGCCAACTGTGAGTCATCAGTGACTACCCTTTTCTCCTTTAGATTTCTGGCATTGCTGTTGGTCTTTTGCACTTGGCATCTCCCTACTACACTCATATTTTCTTTGGTGTAATTTTTGACAGCTCATGAAGTAGTGGGAGTTGAACGGGAATAAGTGTAATGATGTAAGCTGAAGACAATGAATGCTAGTTTCATTCAGAGGAGGTTGGTACTTATAAGTTGGTGTGAACTGTCTTGGCAAAACCACAAAGGCACCAGTGCTTTTGAGCAGTTCAGGTTGTAATTCTTGACCCTGTTTTCGTGTTCTCCTTTCACTGATGTAATGTTATGATGCCAGAATGGTTCCCGGATCAGTTCATACTGGAAGCAAACGATCCAAAAGCTTTAAACTTTAGTCTTGTGGGTGGCAAGCAGATTTGTCATGGGTAATTGGCGTGGTTGTCAACTCATCTGTTTTGTCTTGTTAGGAAGTCTGCAGGGCTGTGACATTTTAAGGGCTTATCAAGTTTACTAGATCCATGAGCCATAGTTGTGTCGTTTAAATTATGTTTTAAGGACAAAGGTGATGAAGGAGTTCAAGACAAAGAGAAACTTTTCTCAGCACACATTTGGGAGCGCATAGATATCTCATGGAACTTGCTTTGACAGGGCACTCAAGAATAAAATTACAGAAGGGAATGGATGTTAAGTCCAGAAGCTCTGAGGTACCTTAGTCCAGATCAGTAGAAACTACAATCCAGTGTTTTCAAGATACTGGCAACTACTTGGAATAGAGTGAGACCTATTTATTTAGTTCAATGTTTATATGTGGATACAAAGACTGTGCTGGACACAACTTATTTGCCTTTCTCAAGTGATTATGATGTGATAGATTTGTTTCCTATTCATAAACGGAGAACTTGAAGTGTATAGGACGCTAAAGTATGAGAACTGAAATGACCTTTCAGTGTACTGTGGACGCTTATCAGTACTTCCTTGACTCTTTAAAATCTTAAAGCAAGAAACATAGTGAATATAGGGTAAATATTTCTGGTCTTTAGGCATCTGTAGCAGAGAATCTCCATTGAGTTATGCTAGTGTTAGTCATTTAAGTAAATCCTGATATTATTGAATGAGTGTGAGGTTCTGCTTTTTCATCTCAGTGACTTCTCTAAAGCCATTGTCTGAATAAAATTCATTCTGAACAGCAAACTAAATTTCCTTCAACAATTGGATCAACTTTTGGATTTTCTATTGATTGCATTGGTTGTGCTATTTTGCATCATAAGCAAACTTTTTAAATTGTAGAAGCCGTGTTGCATGTTTTAATACCTGGTTAGCTGGCATGTCCTCCACCTATTGTTCTATTTTAGAGATTTTCTGGCTTGTTTGTTCTTCCAAATGAATTTTATAATCAATTTGTCAAGTTCCAGAAAAGATCCTGGTGATATTTTTAATGGAGTTGCATGACATTTATAAATTAACTCAGCGAGAACTGACATCTTTATCATGTTGATGTTTCCTAACCTGACATGTTTTTCCATTAATTTTTTCCATTATGTATTTTAACTGTTTTTTATTTGTATATATGAAGGCTATTGATTTTTATATTAATTTTATAACTTTCTACTTTATACATTGTCCCACTTGTTTATAGTAGTTTTTCCACTGGTTCTTTTGGATTTTCTAAATATATTATCATATCATCTGCAAATAAAAATAGTACTACCTCTTTCTTTCAACATTTCTAATTGATTCTCTTTATTCTTGGATTGGTTATTAGCTACAACACAATATTAAATAGTATTGGGAATAATGGGCATTTTTGTCTTATATCTGACTTTAGCAGGAAAGCCGCTAGTGTGTTTTCATTAAATCACATGCTGACTTTTGTGCTGGGGTAAATGTATTTTTATAATGTTGGAAAAGTATTCATCAATTCCTATGTTATCGAATTATTTTACATGGGAGAGTATTGAATTTTGTCGAATGCCGTTAACATTGATGGAAATGGGTGTATGATTTTTTTCTAATTAGTTTTATTAACATTTTAGAAAACTTCTTAAAATTTAAGCACCTTGGTACTCTTGGCAAAAGGCTCAACTGGTTGTGATGTATTTTTTAAATGTACCATTTGATTCTACCTACTAATAATTAATTTATAATTTTTGTATTGAGACTCATAGTGAGGTTTATCTATGTTTTTCTCATACAATATTTGTTAAGTTATAAAAATTTTTGGAATTTTCTTTCCTTTTCTGAAATAATTTAGACAGCATTGGGATTATTTGAGTTTTAAAGTTTTGGAAGAATTAAGCTGAGAATCCACTGGGGCCTGGTGCTTTTTTGTGGGAAAGCTTTTTAACTACTTTCCCTATTTCTCTTATGGTCATTCTTATTTAGATAAGTTGTGCCTTTCTAGGAAATCATCAGATTCAAATATATATGTAGAGATCTGTGCAAGATACTCTATGAGTTTTAAAATTTTATTTTATTTGATGGTTATTTTCCCTTTGTTGTTTTAAATTCTTATATTTGTACTTTCTTGTTCTTTTTCTAGCTTTTTGAATCGGTTGTTTATTTTGTTTTCACTTTAATGGATATAGGTATTTAATGACATACATTTTGTCTTTGTAACAGTTTTAATCAATCTGAAAATTTCTTGTTTTCCAGTAGGCAAGTTGATTTACATTTATCGATCCTATATTTGGCTTCAGTTCTCTCATTGTTTTACACACACACACACACACACACACACACGTTAGTATTTTTAGTATTTGTTCTGTTCTATTGCTTAGTTTTCTTCTCTGGGAGCTCCTATTTTGACTCATGGTTTACATATGTTTAAATATGCTAGTCTTTTTTTTTTTGAGATGGAGTCTCGCTATGTTGCCCAGGCTGGAGTGCACTGGCGTGATCTCAGCTCACTGCAACCTCTGCCTCCCAGCTTCAAGCGAATCTCCTGCCTCAGCCTCCCGAGTAGCTGGGATTACAGGCATGCACCACTATGCCCAGCTAATTTTTGTATTACAAGTAGAAATGGGGTTTCACCATGTTGGCCAGGCTGGCCTCGAACTCCTGCCCTCAAGTGATCCGCCTGCCTTGGCTTCCCAAAGTACTGGGATTACAGGTGTGAGCCACTGTGCTTGGCCTAATTCCTGAATCCTTTTACAATCATTTTATACTTTTTTTAATCTTTAAATTTTCCTCTTTTCTTGACTTCTGTTTCTCATGAGGCTTTATTTGCTCTATTCATTCATTCTTGGACTTACTGTAGTTTTGCCATCATCTCTGAAATGATTTTATTTCTAATTTTTTCCTGATTCTGTCACCTCTCTTTCCAAATTTTCCTTTCCTCCAATCTCCTTATTTCTGAATTTTTCTAATTTTGATTTATGCTATCCTTTCATAGCTTCTATTATTTTTTAAAGCTTTTTATTAACCTTGTGTTGAATTATCAGATTACAGTTTTAATCAGTTTTTTGGGCATGACTTTCTGGACTGCCTTCATTGTAGAAACATTATTTATTTCTTATACTCATTTTTGTCACAATAACTCTGTAGAGAGTCAACGTTGAATGAGTTTTTCTGTAACCTTATAAGGGAGAGAACCAGATATTTTTTCTGGCTTTATAGATTTATCATTTTTTCTTCTGACATTGTTTCAAAACTATAAAGGACATGATCTCATACTTTCTGGTATCTGCTTCCTCTCCTGCCTTCCTTCACTTTTATTTGAACTCATCAACAAAAGCATCCATGTTGTCCCAGTCTTGCACAATTTGAATTTTCCTCTCAGCATTTTATCTTCATTGTGGGGTTTTGTCTTGGGAAGGAGATTTGATTTGTTAGTTTGAAATCTGTAGGGCACACATTGCTCCAGTCCCATCATACTTTTTTGCATCAAGATTTCCTTGAGAAGGCACTCACCCACAAATTAAGTTAAGCAGAATCCCTTTCCCATTTTGACAGACATTTCTAGTCTGGACTTTTAGGAGTACTTGCTGATTTGAGCGTTCCCTGTTCTCAGAGACATCAGAAGCCCAGTAGCCCTTCTTCTTCTTCTTCTTCTTCTTCTTCTTCTTCTTCTTCCTTCTTCCTTCTTCCTTCTTTCTTCTTCTTCTTCTTTTTTTTTTTTCCTGAGATGGGGGTCACTGTTACCACGCCCAGCTAACTTTTGTATTTTTAGTAGAGACAGGGTTTTGCCATGTTGGCCAGGCTGGTCTCGAACCCCTGACCTCAGGTGATCTGCCCGCCTTGGCCTCCTAAAGCGCTGGGTTTATAGGTATGAGCCACCCTGCCCGGCCAGTTGCCTTCCTTCTGCATCCTCCTACTCAGATGCTGAAGCCACATGGTTTGTGCAGCTCTTGGAGTTGCAACATTCTCTTATTGGTTTTCCTGCCTTCAGTGCTGTCACCCTCTAACACCTGCCAGAAAGTCTATCTAAAATGCAAATTGCTTTATTGTTTTCCCTTGTCTGTAAGACAGAGACATGTTCCCTTGGCTTCTCTGCCTTATCTCTTGCCATTTTCTTTCTTTTTTTTTTTTTTTGAGATGGAGTCTCGCTCTGTCGCCCAGGCTGGAGTGCAGTGGCCGGATCTCAGCTCACTGCAAGCTCCGCCTCCCGGGTTTACGCCATTCTCTCGCCTCAGCCTCCCAAGTAGCTGGGACCACAGGTGCCCGCCATCTCGCCCCGCTAATTTTTTGTATTTTTTTAGTAGAGACGGGGTTTCACCGCGTTAGCCAGGATGGTCTCGATCTCCTGACCTCGTGATCCGCCCGTCTCGGCCTCCCAAAGTGCTGGGATTACAGGCTTGAGCCACCGCGCCCGGCCTCTCTTGCCATTTTCTATGGAGCGCCACTGCTGCCTAGCCAAAATTCTTACTCATGTCATGTTGTTGCCTGCTTCTGGGGCTCCGCTCATGCTGTGGCTTCTGACTAGAATACGTTTCCCACGGCTTTGCTCAACTTATGCCTTTAGCTCAGTCATGGTTTTCTTTTTTCCAAGAGAAAACTCTCAGAACCACCCTCCAGTCAACCTGAGTTAGTTACTCCTCCTTTATGCTTCCATGATGCCCTGTACACCTAGCTTTCATTGTACTTATCACAGCATCTTTAGCTATTTAAGGCCCCTCTTCTCCCCATCATTTAGCTTAGCTCATGACTTGCCTAAATCAGATTTTGTCTTACATTTGTTTCCTTGTAATTTCCAAAGAATGGTTCCCCATCAATGATTGTAGAATAGATGAATGGATAAGCAAATAAATGCATTATTAGTTGGATATTTTAACTGAAGTATGAGAGGCAGATACGTACATGAAAAGGATGGGTTTCCAACATATCCCTGGTCATGGTGGGTAGAGGAGTATCTATTCAGTCTACATGTGAGGTTGGCCCTCCTCTGTGAAATGTTGCTTCTCCATAAGAGATTTTGCAAAGTTCAAACTTTAATTCATCCAAGTTAACAGGCTCCCAGGAGTGAGATCACATGGCCCTCTTCTGGGTTTATATGGCAAGTGTGTGCATGTTGCAAGGTTGTCTGTTACTTGCCAGTACCAAGGTAAATATAACACATAGAATACAAATGCCCACAGGAAGCCCCCATATGTATACCTATGAGTGAGTACATGCATGTCTGTGTGTGTGTATGTGTGTGTGTGTGTATGTGTGTATGTGTGTGTGTGTTATCACTAATGGCTGGTACTGGATAAAGCAATGGTCTAAAACTGGCAAAACTGAGCAGTTCGCAGACAAACATCCACCAATTATTTGGATGACTGAATTTCTGTTTGTGTAAGTAACACAAGCATGACGCAGACAAGGAAGGAAGAGAGAGACAGGGAAGAACAGGTCCCCTGCTTAACCAACTTTCCTTCTAAAGAAATGAGAGTAGCTAACACCTGCTCTGGGGGATGAGAGACAGACTGTTGGCACATGGCCTAGTGATATATATGCCAAAGAAGGTAGATCTTCTCTAAAGATCAGACTTCAAGTATAAATGAGCCTGTTGGAAGTTCAGGTCCTTTCTTCCTCACACCATGGATGGGATAGAGCCTCTGAAAGGTAATATCAAACAGGACAAGGAACATCTGAAAGAAGGTGCATAGACTTTGTTGGAATCAGTAAGTGGGCAAATTAATATGCTAGCTACATTCACAACGAATGGAGCTATTATTGTTTTCCCTAGCAAATATTTAGGTAATTATTTGGGAAATACCTTAAGTGTGGAAGGAGAATCCTTGAAAGTGAAGACCCTACTTCTTTTATCTATTATCTACATATCTTTTATCTATACATATCTTTTATCTATTATCTACATCTATTATTTATCTACAAACATATGTCTATAAATGTTAAGAAACAGAGAGTACAGGACACTAGGGGAATGGCAATTTGTAAGCTGAGACCAGGCTATACTTAAGAAATCATTTATGTAGTTGTCCATCCATCCAATGAGTTATTTATGCATTTAGTGATTACACATTATAAGGAGAAATGTTATAAATGTAACAATGTGGTCAACTCTATGCAGATTAGGTCTTAGCTACAGCTTGAGCTAGGACCCAATCTGCATGGCTCTCTGCTCCTTTATCCTTTTAACTTTTTCAGCTGATGACTTTTCACCCTAGCCTGTGTGTTCAGCTTTTTACGCTGTGGGACCAAAGGTAACTCTAGGCAGAGAAATTTTTGAGGAATGCTAGTTCAATAGCCATGACCAAGCCTCAGTCTTTCTAGCATAAGCTCTCCTGGATCACTGCTTAATGGAGACCACTGGACTCAAGTTGCCGCATTATACTACTCCAGACTGTGTGAATAACAGCCCTTGGAATTCTGCATGCACAACCTGTGCAGCCTAACATGGCAGCTCTGCATAGGAAGCAATTCTCCTCATTTCCCTTTTTCCTCCCAGGAAATCCACGCTAAAGTATCCTTATTAAAGAGGATAAAAATACAAAGGGATTTAGGCTGATTTCTGGTTTGTTATATCCCAGAGAATTCACAGTTCTATGAGAGACTGTCTATTAGCTTCTAGAGAACAAGCACTATATCTTGGATAACTTCGAATCTCACTGAAGATGTTGATGGAATTGACCTGGGATCACAACTGAATCATTTAACTTCTGTTCATGCTGTTGCAAACTGGAATTCAAATCTGTCTTTAGAACAGAAATTTCAATGCAATGTTCTGCCTTCTGGGGCAAAACTCAAGTGCCTTAATGGTGGTGGAGAATGTGAATTGAATTTCAGATTATGTACCAAGTGGTGGTGGAAATTGCCATTTTGATTTATTTGGATCCATAGCTTTGGCTCTGTCCACCATGAGTACCAGTGTAGACTCTGCTGGGGACAAAATCTTAAAGGAAAAAGATGTGTATGTGTCACTCTAGCTATCCAAGTTTTCAGTGGCAGTAAAGGGTCAGGTTAATTTGAGCTGTGGTGCTTCTGAAAGTGTTTCAGCCCAGTGGTAAGGTTGCATATTTGGCTAGACCCTGTGTGCTATTTGCAACAGTAATAAAAACATCACATAAAAGTCATTTAGTCATGGAAGCTTCCCACAGCTGAGAAGAGCTTAATTTTGATGCTCTGCTGGGGTTGTATGGGGTTATCAGGCATTGGTATGTATTTTTCCAGTGACCCAGGCCTTTTAATATGTATTAAAGAGGGCACTAAATCTTCGTGTGTAAACCCACCTGTTTGTACTATCTTTCCATTTAGGTGTCAGCCTATTGGAACTTAGGAACTTCATCTTCTTGCTTAGTTGTACTAGAGAAATATTACATACATCTGAGGTGCCCAAGAAATAATATTTCTAAATATACTAATAATATTTCTAAAGATACTAAAAAAAATTGTCCAGGCCAATTTGTATCTTAAAAACAGCATTTCACTTGCCTTAAAGGGGTAAAATAAAATCGCTGAGCTGGTAAAATTGCTTGGACCTGATGCGTTGTGTTTGATGGCCAGAGCAGTAGCAAATCTGCTGACAGGCTTGGACAGAAAACAACAACAACAACAACAACAACCACGTTGAAATGTCTGTGTAATGCTGCTTCGGGGAAATGCTGTTTTTAAAGAAATGAAACACATTATTTAGAGTTTGTGGATGTAATCCAGGCCTTTGAAGTTGGTAAGAAGATCTTAATTAGAAAGAAATGGGAAGATTGAATGTTTTATGGAGAACCCAACGTTAAGAGGTACGTTATCATAGATGCAGATGATATATATTGTGCACTGGCTGCATCTCTTCTTTGACAAAACCAAAGCCTTAAAGTTACGGGAGTGCATCCGTCCCCAGGTTTGTTCGGCATCTAATGAGCAGGCATTAATCACATAAAACTTGGAGGCAGTTCTAAAAGGACAATGAGATGATTTAAAGCTTGGAAAATAAAGCCTGTAAGGAAAGGTTAAAACAATTCACATTATTAGCTTGGTAAAAACGATTTGAGGAGTGAGGATTTCCAGACAATGCAAGGTTATTGTTGGCAAGATGGCATGCTTAATGAGAAACTTTTCCCCAGGAATCCTAACATTTCTCTTTATTGGTCTATTACAAAAAAATATTCATAAGAAAGGAAGCACACATGAGGAAGGAGAAGGAGAATATGTACTAAAACTTTATCACCCAGAAGGGCTCACAAAATTCACTTGAAGAGGATGAGCAGAATGTCTGGGGCGAGGGCTTTCTTATAGGGAAACTGCAACATTCTGTTTTTTGTTTTTTTGTTTTGTTTTGTTTGTTTGTTTGTTTTGCAGCATTTCTCATGGTTGAAATTAACTAATGGCTTGTATACTTATTTATGTAATATATCTTCCTGGCTAGACTGTAAGCTTCACAAGGGTGGGAATTGTGTTTGTCTTTTCACCATTGTGTTCTCAGAGCCTAACACAGTGTCTAGCATATAAAAGGTGCTTAATATTTTGTGCACACATGAAGAATATATATGCATATAATATTTATACAAAATGGATCACCCTGTATATGCTGTTTTGTAACTCCCCTAATTTTAACAAAATATTATGACAATCTTTTCATGTTATTAATATTCTACACTATCACTTGAGTGGCAGCAAGGTGTTCTGCTGTATGCATGGGACCTCAGGTATTTAACCATTTCTCTACTTGGGGACATTTAAGTTGCTTCTAGTTTTTCCTTTTTCCAATAGTGTAGCAATAGTCATGATCATAACTAATCCTTCTTCCAGGAATTTTTTAAGAAGGAGACTGCTACAAGAGATGGCAAGATGTCACTCACTGAAGGTCTTGCCAACATGACAGATACTGATTTAGCCAGTGTTGCTGCAGTCCTGTGTGGACTTGATGACCTCAGGATCAAATTGGGCTTGAAACCTTGTATGTATATATATGACTTTAAGCTACTTGCACCCTCAAGTTACTCATTGGAGTGGTGAGTTTGTAAAAGTTATGGAGGAGGGAAGAAAATTCTTTTGAGATAGGAGAGAAATAAAGTGTTTTAAAACAGGGCTCACAATGTCAATCTGCTTTTGTCATTTATAATTTTTCAGGATCAGTGTGGCTGGCAAATTGAATCATGATACATAAGAAAAGTATCGACTATTTTCTCAAACTTAGCTGAGTTCACTCTTTTTTTTTTTTTTTTTGCACCGAAAGACTAAAGCCAAGTTCATTTTGCTTAAAAACAAAAAAGTAGGAATTTTTAGAAGTGTTGTTCCTCCTGGGGTGCTGACCTGTTTAATTTTCAGGAAACGAGTGATTCACAATGCAAATGTCTGTGTATAGAATTCTGTTTTTCCAGTGACTTTCATGATCATTTTGGAGATGTGTTCTGAAAAAAATCTTATGAATGAATTAAATATGGCTCTCAGAATTCATATGCCAGATGCTGTTTTCTTCAATCCTTATGCTTTTTATATGTCAGGTTGTCCTGTTTTATTTTTTTGCCATTGTGATCTTGGCTAGCTTTGCTGTGATTTGTTATGGACTTACAGAAGTTCTGAGGCTGAGCCCTTCCATTTGAGGACGATGACTGTACTTTTCAGTTTTTCTCTCATTGGTCTCTAGGTTTTTGGCGGCTGCTTTGGGATGTTGCTCATTGCTCCCCTTATTTGTCTGTTCTGGGTCCTACAAAAGTCATTCTAGGTCGCTTTTCTCAACTACAAATTAAATAAATGTCATGTGTCCCTGTATGTGATATACCCCCTTTGAGACTGGGAGTCCAGGTGGGGCATAGGAGTGCTCCCCCTTCCTTCTGTATTGGCGGTCACTGATCTTGCTGCAAGAAATAATGGAATTCCAAAAGTTAGAGTTTGGCAGAATGAGTTGAATAAGACCGAGTCAACTTAGACAGCTATCAAGGGCCAAGGCAAGCCACAGCGTTGAAGGACACTACCATCCTTCTCAAAGTGTTTGCACTTGTTTCCCCTGACTGGAACACCCTTCGATCAGTTATTTTCATGGTTGTCATGAACTCTAAAGAACCTGAGATTTGACCCTGCTTTCAAGCTAACAAGCTAGCCTGCCACGTGTCATGGATGCTGGCAGAAGATCTGTGACTCCTGGGTCAGAGATGAGTGACTTTATTATTCACAGCAATAGTAGTATTCGGAATATCAGAATCTTCTTTGGCTGGTTCCCTGAGTCCTTGTTCCCACAAGGAGATACAAAGAGGGCCAGGTGACACCAAAACGTGCAGTGGGTTGTTATAGGAGAGGAACCCTGAGATTAGGAAATGTGAGTCACCTAAAATGGGCAGTAAGCATGGCTGTCCTTTCCTCCAGATGGGAGGTACTGTTTTTATTATACTGGACAGTAAGTAAATCTGCTGTTTACTTTGGAGAGAGACATCTCTACTTTCCATGGATGTTTGCTAGATAAACATCCTTGAAAAGCCATTCAGAACAAAGGCAGCCAGTGCCCCCACTCCTAAATTGCACAAAAATGCAAGGGACCTGTAGAGAATTGTATCCTAACAATGACTTTCTCTCTCTCCTTTTGGGTCTTTGTTCAAATGTCACCTTGTTAATGAAGCTTACTTTGAGCTTCTTATATCAAATAGCCACTTATGATCACTTATATAAAATAACTCCTAATCATCATTGGAATACTAAACTGTGTGTACTTAGTTTTTTGTTGCTCTTGTCTGTAAGCTGTAAGCTCTGTGGTAGAGACTTTCTCTGTTGTATTCACTGCTATATCACGAGAGCCTAAGCACAGTGCCTGGTACACAGTAGACATTAAACATTCGATGAGTAAATGAATGAATCAGTGCCTCACCCCCAGTCAAGAAGATTATTAAAAAGGTCTATTTTCACTTTCCAAAAATAAAATTATATATATTAAGCGTGCTTTGCCTCAGTCTGTAATCTGCCTGCCCCAGCTCTGGCTGGGGAGCACTGTTTTAAGCATCCAATTCTGTCTTGACTACTGGCTTTCTGGCCTTCCCCTGGGACTGGGCTGCTCCTCTGTGCATACTCTCTCCTGCGCTCTTGTTAAGCTCCAAATCCTGGCTTCTTCCCTTGCGATCTTTTATCTGTCATTTCCTTATGTCCCAACACAGACCGTAGCAACCCTTTTGAAAATCAGCCAGTGGTGTGCTGGTAAATTAGTTTCCTGAATAAGAGCTCTGATTTGTAGTGTTTGCTGATTTCCATGGTGTAAATTTCCATGGTGTAAAAAGCTTCTCACTGTGGCTGATTTCAAGATACCAATGGTTTAACAACTGGCTTACAAAATTCCTGAGTATTGGCCCTCACAAGCCGGTAGGAGCTGGCTCCAGCACGCCATCATTGTAAGAAAGTAACATAGATGTAGTATCAGGGTTATTTCTTACTTGGCACAATAACATAAAGGTTTAAAGAAAAAAACAAAGTTCATGGATCAAGAGAATCTCTTACTCTGAACTGGGTTTCTCATAACTTACTCCTTATTCTCATATCCTCTATTCCAGTGTTTCTCACACTGCAGCAGGCATCAGAATCCCCTGAAGGACTTTTAAAAACAGGTAACTGCCTCCTCCGATCCCAGAATTTCTGGGTAGGTCTAGATGGGTGGGGCCTGAGAATTTGCATCTCTAACAAGTTCCCTGGTGATGCTGCTGCTGTGGAGTGTGGGACCACACTTTGAGAGCTGCTACCCTCACCTGCAAAACACTTGGCTCGAAGTCTGTTTCCAAGCGCTATGTGGAAGAGGTAAATTTTGTAAACAAACAATATATCTGGACCAAAGAGAGAAAAAGCCACACATCAAAGAAAAAAAAAGAAATTAAAAATGTAGTTATAAAAGAACTAATAGATGGGAGTGCTAAGTGACTAAAGCTGATTGCCGTAGGTCTTAGAGAGAAAAGTGAGTTTCCGGGTGTGCGTGAAGAAATCATCTTTCGGTTTATAACTCTGCTATACCTAATTTTATAGTATTGGATTTCTGAAAGATGAGGTCGAGCTAGAAATCGTTCTGATGAGGGCACAAATCTTGAGGCTTGCTGGGTATCCTCTCTTTATATGAAACCGAGCACTAGATCACTTATTTAAGGGCCTGCATCTCAAACAACCTTGAAAAAAATTATTTACCCATTACCATGTGGTACTCGTGCAAATAAGAGGGCTTGGGCAAAGAGAGAACACTTAACCTTGATTAGATGGGACATATTAGCTTCCTGAAATTTTCTCACCTGTTTAAGCAGCTCTCAATCACAAATCCTGACAGGATAGACACTCATTGTAGGAAGGATTAACAGGGCTCAGCTAAACCCAAGGGGTGTCACACTTATCCTAGATCTCCAAGGCAATGTGTGGTTCTCTGTATTTCTCCAAGATCCACTTGCAAAGGCCCTGTATGGTGGCCTCTCCCTTTGCAATTCTCCAGGCGGATGATACTGTAAGACATACTATTCAGAGCCTGGCATCTTTGCAACCAGTTTAACACCAGGACTGGTTAATTCGTGGACGACAGGGCAAAACAAGATAGGAATGTGATTTGACAGGGGATTCTCATGGAACAGGATGGCAGGAAAAGTCAGTTTTTCCAGAGTTCAGCTGTTTCGTTGTTGTTAGGGACCAAACATATCTTTGGCACTCAAACACACTTTGTTTTGACAAGCTTTATTTGAAAGAGGCAGGGAGGAAAGATAGTTCTTTATCAGACATCTCCTAGGCACAATAGCCTAGAGGAAGAAGAGAGGCCAAACCTCCTCTGGGGTTTCTATGCTCTACTTAGGAAAATCATATAGATTACTCTAGGGATTTCTCCGTATCTGCAATTCAATGAGGCCTCTTTCCTCCTGTTTGCTTAGTGTAATCACCAGCCTTTATCTAGCCCAAAAGGTTTCTTTACTTTTTCTGGAGGAACTGAATACCAGGGGATTGGAGGATGTTGGGCCTCCCGGAGGAAGACACTTAACTTTCATCTGAGGGATCTGTAGCCTCCATTATGATCTGGACATGTCTCTTTAGGTCAGAGGATGCTCTGGTGCAGGATAGTTTCAGTCACCTTTTAGATTGAACTGTTAGCAATGCAAATGGGGTGTACTTAATGCCGGCCCTAGTAGTCCTCAATGTGTGGTCCTGGGATCACCGGTATCAGCAGCAGCAGCAGCAGCAGCATCCTTGGGAACTTGTTAGAAGTACAAGTTTTTGAGCCCCACCCCAGATCTGCTAGATCAGAAACTCTGGGGCTGTGGCCCAGCAACATGCACTTAAGTCCTCCAGGGGATCCTGATGCATGCCAAAGTTTTTTGAGAACCATAGGCCTTTGTGAACTTTATCTCCTACAGGTTTTCTGTAGCAGCAGACAGCAGTAGCTTGAGGCATCTGGATGAGCTGTTTGTTGGCAGCCATCCTTTACACTCTTTTTGCATTTTAAATAATGCTCATTTTCCCTGGCATCTCTGTGTAATGACAAAGTGGCATTCTGGCTGTTTAAAAGGTAAGCGAAACTGTTTCTTGGTAAGTGTAGATGTAAAGGCATGTACAAAAAGGGAGACAAGCTCTTTAGTATCCATCTTTTAGCTATTCTGATTGTGTGGCTGGAGCATTCACTCTGATTAACTCTCCCCTCCTCTCCAAATCAGAACATTTCATGTCTATTATTATACACCCTTTAAATTGGTTTGGAATCCCAGCCTGTGCTTTGCAGAATGTTTTGTGACTGCAACATGGTGGCAGGGCCTTGTTTCTGCTGTGTCCTTTGGATTTGGATTGTCCTATGAACATACGACAAGGAGCATAGGCAGTTACAGTCAAGGGCTCACCAAGCCCCATGTAAAGTTGTTTTCTTAAAGGTCAGACCACTGTCCATTTTGTGAACGTTAATACACACTGGAGAAATGCTGGCCTTGGCTGCAGGCCAAGCCATCCTGGCATTTAGGATACATTTGAGGGTATTCATAACTTTTCTTTTTCTTATGAGAATCTAACAGGCCAGACATATACAGATGGTCCCCGACTTAAGATGGTTCCACTTATGGTTTTTCAACTTTATGATGGTGTGAGAATGAGATGCATTCAGCACACTCCTTGACTCATGATGGGGCTACATCTGGATAAACCTGTGGTTAAGTTGAAAATACCATTAAGCCAAGATGCACTTTCTACTTGCAATGGGTTTATCAGGACACAACCCCATCATAAAATGAGGAACATTTGTAATTAATGACAATGTTGAAGTACAATTTTCGTGGGCTGGAAAGTGGGCCAGGCTACTAAGGAAAAGAAATGCTTTTTGAAAGAGATGGATGTTGAGACGAAATTTACTTAACCACTATGCGATTGTGAGCAAGTTACTGAACCTCTTTAAGCCTTAGTTTCCTTATCTGAAAAGTGGGTATAATATAGGGATCTACATCTTAGGGTTATTGTGAAAACCAAGTGAAATTATGCATGTAAAGTACTTAGCAGAGTGTCAGCAATCATGAATGTGCTCAGCAATTGGGAGCCACTTAAAATTTATACATGTGGATGTGACTTTACACACACACATGCACACGCATATACCTTTGTAAACACTCACATGTATATGCTCTTGCATGTATACATACACACATATATACATGCATATATGTACATATAAAATAGACACATGAACAGACATATATATTAATATATGGCCAAATAACTGGCTATTCCATATATTGGAATGATCAGGTCAAGGTATACCTCAAACCATTCCTTTCTTTCTCTCATTGCATACACCTTTCCCTATCGTTGTCACATTTGCCTTAAGGCAATCATCCTCATTAAAACACTAATGTCCTTAGGATTGGTCACTCTCTATCCATCTGAGCTTCACTGTGATGTGGGATAGGGGAGTGGGATAGGACATTCAGAGCACCAGGCTCTGAGGGCACAGTGGCTGGAGGAAAGCATTTGAGAACAGGAGTGGGATATGGAAGCAGATTCCAGTTGGTGCTTGCCTCCCTCAAAGTGTGCTCAGGACTGCCACAGAGTGGAGGGGAGGCCACTTTGTCCTGGTGGTACATGTTGACTCTCAGCATGATTATTTCTCTGTCTCTTAGAATCTTGTCCTTCACCACATCTTTGGACATGGGTCTTCAGTTTTCCAAGCAGGGAATTGTACATGGAGTTGGCAGAGACCTCTGATCTAGCCCCTGCTTGCCTCACCAGCTTTGGCCAGTTTCATGCTCCCCTTTGCTCTCTGTGCTCCTACATCATGGGTCTCGTTTCAAGATGGTACATTCTCTGTAAACTCAGAGCCCTTGCACATGCTGTTTTTTTTCTGCTTAGAATACTCTTCTCACACTCCTGGCCTACCTATGTTTTACCCTTCAGGCATTAGCTCAACTATCACTTCCTTAAGGAGACTTCACTGGCCTCTTCCAGATTAGGCTTGTGTCTCTACCATGTGCCCTCTGGTAGTTTGTCCTACATTTTTACCCTTATATCCTCAGAACTTAACACAGTGCTTAGCACACAGGATGTGTTACTATTTGCTGTTGAATAAGGAAGTGTGACGTGGATAGCGAGAGTTGAGAGGAGGGAGAAAGAAACTAACAATGGATTCATTTATTCACCTCTTCTCCATCCTGGTTAAAATTTATTCCTGGACCCCTAGGATAGAAGCCATTTACAGAAAGGAAACTGCTACGGTTAGAAAAAGAAACAAAATGTATCTTCACAGTTTATGTGAATTTCTTTACTTTCTTTCAAATTCTATGGCATGATAAGAATCTCTTATCCCATCAGCCTCAGGGGCTTAAATTGTTAGTTTGTGGCTCTGTGAAATGTATCTTCCCCATAAGCTCAGTTGCAAAATGGGTACTTTATAAATCTTAGAAATAAACACGCACTTTACCTTTTCTATCTTAGTAGGTGGGAGCACCAAGAGTTTCTGGGAATTTGAACATTTCTTTCACAATACTGTGCAGGAAGTGGTTTATCATTTTACTTTGCATTGATGTTCCTGGTAATAACATTCGCATACTTCAGATGGGTGTAATTGTTTAGCTGTCACCCTCAAACTTAGTCATACCATTGATCTGACATCAGAAAGTACTTATCCTATTGATCTAGTGTCAGATGGGTGGGATAATATTAATAATGGGCTTTGATTGACATCCTGAGTTGACAGATTATCAAGTCACATTTTTCCACAGCCAAACTGCTGACAGGCTTGGAACTTTTCCTTGCCTACACAGATCCCCTTGACCTTTAACTTCTTGTTACATGTGCTAAATCCAGTACTCATTTAATGGCACTGGGAGTGCTCCCAGTTCAGCTTATTTCCAATGCACAGATGGAGAATCTAGATGATCTAAACTTAGCTGAGAGCATCACACATAACAGGTAAACAACAAATATTTGTTGAATGGATGAATAAGTGAATTCAAATTTATGGCTTGTGTACTAAGAAAGGTAGTCAGGGTTGGTCAGGTGACACTGATCATGGGATCTCAGGCATTCAGAGGTAGATTGTCACAGCAACTGGGACCAGCCTGCAACAGCCATGACAAATATTCAGGTCAGCTGGGGCACTCACCAGAATAAGAAGGGTAGACAGGCCCTTATGTGGCTTGAAATCAGGGGTGTCTGGGAGGAATCCATGCTTGAGACTCCACCTTAGCCCTTTAATTCTGTGATTTAAGGACTTGTTCAATGCTGTGTTCCTGGACCAGTAGCATCAGCATTTCCAGGGAGCCTGTGGGAAATGTAAATTTTCTGCCTCCACCCTAGTTCTACTGAATTAGAATCTGCATGTCTAACAAGATCACCAGGTGATTCCCATTAAAGTTTGAGATGCTCTGGTTTAAGAGTTTCATCCCTCCTCTGATGCAAATGGTTTGAAGCAAAATCCTTCCTAGGACTGCAGGAGTTTAGATTCTAGGTCTTCGGTTCTTACCCTCCACATCCGACCTTTAGAAGGTAAGAGTTCTTAGCTGTAAGCAACAGAAGCATTCTAATAAGTGATTTATTAGAAAGGCTATTGCATAGCTCTCAGAATGACTGAGAAGGATGGGGAACCAGGCTGAGAAACTGAAACAAGGCTGCTAGTTAGCTAGGACCTCAGCCCAAACAACACGATAGAACCGGTTTGGTGGGGACATTGCTGCCACTGTCACTGAGGCCACTGATGTTACCGGGAGGCAGTAGGATGTTGTATTCTGAAGACAGCTTGTGAAGGCCAGTTGCCTGCCTCTCTTCCCATTCTGCATTCACTGATGTGAAGTCCGTTTGGAAGCTTGAAATCAGCTGTGGTGGGAGTTTTTACACCCCGGAAATCGGCAAATGCTACAAATCAGGCTTTGTTTTTGAGAGTTGGTTTATCAGTACACCATTGCACTGAGTCCACTGCTGGTACCACTGGCCTTGCTTGCCCTGGAAACTGAATGTTGCTGCTATAACTGATGTTAAGATGGATATTTACCTGTCTCCCGCAACCTCTTTGTTTTTGGTATTACTAGCCTGAGGAAACTGTCATGTGATCTGGGTCTAGATCAGTGTTTCCTATCTTTGGCTGCACAATGGAATTACCTGGAGAATTTAAAAAATTACTAATGTTTGGCTTCCAATCCCAGAAATTCAGACTTAATTTGTTTGGTGAGGGATTACTAAAATGCAGTTCCTGGACCAGCAGCATTACTTGGGAACTTGTTAGAAATGTAAATTCTTGGGCCCCACTGCAGGCCTACTGCATCAGAAACTCAAGAGGTGAGGTCCAGCGATTTGTGGTGTAGTAAGTGCCCCAGCTGGTTCTGATGGAGCTAAAGTCTGAGAACCACCAGTCTGGGGGTGAGGTTTGGGCATTTGGACTTTAAAAAATTCACAGGTCATTGAAAAGTGCAGCCAGCATTGAAAACCAGATGGTTAATACTTTACGAAGGGGCTCTCTGTGTCTCCCTCACTTACAGGGATTATGGCTGGTTTAAGCCAGTGGGCAGAGGCGTACCCATAGGATGGTAGGCTGGGATTCAACAGGATCTGAGATCTGCATTTGTGGTGAAGATCAGTACATTCCAGTTTGGATTCTCAGAAGTCAAACATGGGCCATCTAATGGAACTCTTGTAGGATTGTCAGTAGAGAACTGCTATTGGCAAGTGTTTCACCTAGTAGTTTCCAAACACTGCGGCCCTCAGTTCAGAACCACCTGGGGTACTGGTTAGAATGTAGATTCTCAGGCCCCATTTCATACTGAATCAGATTCTGGGGGATGGGATGGGTAGAGTCTGGACATCTATTAAACAAGTTCCCTACACCACACTTGGCAACACATTTTGAACCACTGAATTAGTCTGGGGAGGAGGAGGGATTGACAATTAATGATTTCAGTAAACCCAAGTGGGGCCTTTTTTGTCAGGGGCTGATTCTGTGGACTGCTCATAAAGTCCTGACAAAATAAAAGCTGACTAGGTTCTAACTACTGAAAAGAAAGTAGAAAAGTTGGAAATTCTAGATGGATCTTCAACATGTCCCTGGGTTTGAAAACAGTGAAAAGCTATACAAATGGGGAATCTTTTGGATCTCTTTCCTAAGTGCATTTGACCTTGTGTGAAGATAAGAGGGGAGAGAAATGTAAAGAAGCGACCTCATTTTTATTTCAAGTTTTCTTGGGTTCAGTATAATGTGTCATTAATATTTAAATTCTGGCAACTTTTGGATAATAGTTAGAAACTGGTTGCAAGACTCATTGGAGAAGGTTGTATTGGGTAGATCTTATCATTGTTTTAAAATTAGCAATAATACAACTCTAATTTCAAAAGAATTGTGTGCTCTCTGAGAGTTTTGGGAGACAGGTATATTTATCCCCATTTCACAGCTAAGGAAGTCGAGAAATTGAGTAAATTGTCTGTACTTTTAAGTGGTGAACCTGGGATATGAACGTAGGGTTTGTTTGTTTCAAATAAATTTTAAGCTCGGAATTTCCTCTCTATGGGTTTTTGTGGTTGAGGAAAAAAATAACATTGGAAGTTTTTTTGTAGTGAGTTGGTGAAAAGCCACTATAGGAAGAACAAAGGCAGAAGGTAGACAGTAAAGGCAAGCTAGGTGATCAGAAGGCCAAATGAGGTTATTTTGTTCTTAAGTGGTTTAAGCAGAATCAATAAACCATCAGTGGCTGTGAAAGAGACAAGCTGACAGCTGAGGAAATAATCCTGGATGTAGTTTTAATGCTAACTGGCTCCTGGTCCCTGGAGGTGTAAAGTCCAAGAAAGTTTCAGGGTGAGTTAGATTGACTAAGGCCTGGGGAAGGGGATTATGTCTAGATTAAGCAGTGATTGGTCACACTTGAAAGGTATGAAAAAATGAAGAAATTTAAAAAGCGAGGCTTAAAGTTTGAAAAGTTTTATTTGACATATTGCTTTCTCTGTGAGGGAAGTAAGACAAGTATGATTTTATTTTATAGAGAGGAAACTGAGGCTTAAGAAAGTTCTGGAATTTACCCAAGATCCTGGAGATGATAGAATAGCAGAGCTGACTAGAATCTTCTGACTCTTTCTCTTATACCACAGTACCTAAATATATGCGGGGATTTGTAAATCATAGAATCTTATTATGAATTATGTATTTCTTTTATATTAATTGGTACTAATAATGGTTGATACTTAGGCTTAGTGATTTAAAGAACTGCTTATTGATGCCTGGGTCCTAGCTAAGAAATCCTGATTTAGTTGATCTGAGATGTGGCCTGGGACTTGGGACTTTTAAAAGGTGATCCTGATGTGCAATAAAGTAAGAACTACTGGACTGGAAAACTCTCCCTCTCTTGCTTTATTATCTTGCCCTTGCTCTCTTTTGGGAACATTTTTGGGAACAGGAGGCCATAAACAAAGCACCCTCATTAATCCGTTAGCATAACAGCAGGCCAGGGAGTAGCCTGGCAAACACATGTAAGTGGAAAACATAAATTCCACACTCAGTCAAGTTTGGAGGTTAGCATCATCTTTCATCATCCAGAGACCTTCTCGAGCCCGTCCTAGCTAAAGACCTAATGCTGGCTAATTCCCACCATCCTCAAAGGGGCTTTTATTTGTTCTTCTAATGTCGTGACAGTTGAGACCTTGTCATGATGAGAGTCCTTAGTGGATAGAATATGAAATTGTTCTTGAATTTTTATAAATATGTTTGTGCTTCATTCTCAGCACCTGCCAAATGGGATAATAACAACCTCTTAATGCTAGCGGGAAAGTTAGATGGGATAAGTTTTTATATAGCACCTAGAACGCTTCCTGGCACAAAAAGTAGCTCTTTTCTAAGTGCTGGATATTACAGCTAGTCCCCTTGCTTTATGTTCCTCATTAGACTTGAGGCTCAACTAAGGCATTCAGAAACCGAAACAGCCAGTCAAAACATGAGCTCTTACTCAGACGAGTGGTTAGTGTGCAAAATATAAAGAAATCTCTGGTTTAGCATATATAACATAAATATATATATTAACATATATACTAATTGCTTTTCTTTCCAGGAGAGATATCCAGATATTTGTTGAAATGACATTAGCCAGAGTTTAAGCTTACCTTCACATCCTCAATATGAATTCCACTTGCAGTCCAGATTTATAATAAAAAATATTGGTAGGTAATTTTTTTTATTAATTTAGATTAGAATCAGTCAGGTAATTGAGCTATATAGACATAAATTTAGAAGTGTAATGTTTGTGTTAACTTCTAATCCTTTCCCTTCCAGGATTTTTACTCCTTACTGGAATACCTGCTTACAGATGTCAAGGGATGTTTAGTTTCATTCTACTTTAGGTGCATTATTGTTAATTTTTTGGGGTTTGGGGTGTTCTTTTTTCTTGGTGAAAGAGGGCTGTTTTAAATGTGTGCTTTGAGTATTAAAATAAAACAATTTTTATCTCCCAAAAGTAAGGGTAAAGAGAAAGCAAGAAATATTTCTTTTTTGACTTGCATGCTTTTCTCCTGAAACTCCATGCAGTAAATAAAGAACATTGGAACGAAAAAAAAAAAAAAAAAAAAAGGCACCACTGCATCATGTCTTGTCACGTTCTGCTCACCCCTACACCTGATTTCAAATGTAAATTGCACGGCATTTAGCGCTAATGAAATACTCTAGTGAAGGAAATTGTTAAGATTTTCTGGTGCTCCCCTAGGGGTAATATTAAAACCCCGTTACCAACATCTCACTCTGAGAAGACAAAAATGTGCACTGAGAATACAAAAGCCCTGTTGGCATCTAAATGTGGGCCAATTAATTTGCTGTTATTGACGTGTGGATTTATGAGGGGATGTAAAAGTAGGACCCAGGAAAGCTATTGAGATCCCCGTATTGCGGGACTTCTTGACCCTGGATTTTCAATGCTTGCCTAATCATGGCATTCTGCTTTCTATTTATTTATACAGTTGCTTCAATGAACAAATTAATAATTATACAGCACATTGACAAACATGCCGGGTAATATTTGCCAGATTTTAAATTAATTTAATTCAAGGGCCACTTCATTTACAGGATTCATCTGCACGTCAGGCATCAGCCTTACCTCGTTGCTATTCATGCTATACCAAGATTTTTCATCATTTTCCCCCTTCTTTTCTTCTCGGCAGACAAAGACAGCACAACTTGCCATGCCAAATAAATAGACACTAACAGGCAGGTGGAAGACAGATAGATGACAGACAAATAGGAATATAGATAAATGCACAGATGACATAAATTTAGAAGGAAGGATAATAGCTGTTACTATGATATGTGGAAAACAATTAGATTCCACTAAAATCTTGTATTTGTTTTCTCTTTAGCTCCAATTTGCAATTTATCTTCTCTTGTTTTGCACCCACTAGCCTTCTTCACAATTTACAGACTGGAAATTCAAATGGATAGCTTATAGTTTCAGAAATGATCACTCTTCTTGGAAACAGAAAAACAACATGTAAAAATGGAACTTCATGGGCTTGGGAAGCCAGGCAAAATTCTGGGTTGCTTTATATATCAGTGAGGTTTGAGTGAAAGTGAATGACAAGATTGGATTGCATAGAAGGGGTCAGTTACTTTTAGGAAAATCACAATTGAAACATCGGACATGATTGTACTTGGGTTTGTAAGAAAGAAAAAGAGTTTTAATTTACTTGTATTTTATCATATATACAGTGATGACTAAAGATGAAACTTTGGCCAATTGGAAGGAATAACACGAAGAAAATTAATGCATTAGTTTTCATGTATATGTCTTTTTTTTTCTTTTTTTCTTTTTTTTGAGATGGAGTCTCGCTCTGTCACCCAGGGTGGAGTGCAGTGGCATGATCTTGGCTCACTGCAACCTCCACCTCCTGGGTTCAAGCAATTCTCATGCCTCAGCCTCCCAAGTAGCTGGGATTACTAGTGCACACCACCATGCCTGGCTAATTTTTGTATTTTTAGTAGAGATGAGGTTTCACTATGTTGACCAGGTTGGTCTTGAACTCCTGACCTTAAAGTGATCCACCCGCCTTGGCCTCCCAAAGTGCTGGGATTACAGGCATGAGCCACCGTGCCTGGCCATATATGTCTTCATTACATATTTGTTACTGATTGAGACAGGGTTTCTGCCATTTAAAGCCTAGACCTCAAATATGTTATCTTATGTTCATGGACAGTAATGAAATCTAATGGAGTATTAAGTTAACTCAAACAAGAGAACCACAAACCAGACTCCAATGAGGAAGTCTGCAAATTATTTTTCATGCTGCTGGCATTGGGCATTAACTGGTCATCGTTGGCCCACAGGCTTTATAAATCAGTTGGCTATTCATTGTTAGGGGGAAACAAACGTTTTCCTACATATTCTTCACAAATTGTTAAATATCCTGGATATGGATCAATATCTATCACAAGAGTATGCTAAGATTGGTAACCGTTTTGAGTAAAACCATCACAGGATATGCTGTTTAATAATCTGCCACTGAAAATACAGACATAGATTAGTGTTGTGTGCGTATGTGTGTGTGTGTACCACAATATCAAGAGATATTTACTTTTTCTCATGAATATGTTTATTCATTACAATTGATTTAGGTTATGTGTGTGAGCAGGGGATGGGAAATCCACGGGGTGATATTGATAATGATACATCTTTTCTCTTGGGGGAGAGAAGTATCAAAGCTAGCGTTATATTACAGAATCAGAAAACACTCTGCATCTGTGCATAGTGTTTGTCTATCTTGAGTAAATTATTCTTAGAATACCGTATTTCCATTTTCTAAACAGAGAAGGGTATTTAGGCACAATGCTATAAGGTGACTCTTTTTTTTTTTTTTTTAATGGAGCAACCATTTAGAGAAAATCAGGCAAAGACTAGGCAGATAATTTTAGTGCAAGCAGGCTTTTGCTTCAGTACCCGAGATAATTGTCTCAATCTCCTTTTTACTCTGCAGGGTCACAGATGTCAAAAGGCATTCCCATATGCAAGTGGAAATTGTGCAATACATAGTTTAGAAATTATGTGTCTTTTACTAAAAGAAAATCAGGTAGACCTATATGCCATAATAATTATAAAAATTATACTAGCATTTATTTGGTTATATTAATATGTGATTTGTATTAACTAGTTTTACTAATTACCTAATTACTGCCTGCTAGGGTAATTACTTATCTTGATTAAATGAATGTTGAAAGGTGAACTTATAGTTATACATTTGGTAATCATTTTTCTATCAAGAATAATAATACTGAGGGCAGATGCTCAATCCATTTAATACTCTGACTGATTGTCGAGCCAGAAGGACATTATAAGGTGTAGTTCATAAAACTAGTGTAACTAAATAGAAGATTGAAGCAAATAGGTATGCATCAGAAGCACCTAGTGATGTTCCCTTGATAAAAAGGAGCATTAAAATGGATGGCTTGAAAGTCACTTTTAAAAAGGGATAGTGGAAAAGCCAAGATTTTGGCACCAGATGGAGTTGAGTTTGAATCTTAGCTTCCTATAGCTTGAGGAAAGCAACCTGACCTCTTTAAGCCTCATGTTCCTATTCTGTATAGTGCAGATAACGTATTTAATGTCAACTTCTAGTATTGTTGTGAGGAGTGAATTAAACAATGTGTGTAAAGTGTCTGGAACTGAGGAAGCCTCTTTTAAATCTACTGTGTCCTACTCTAAGTAAGATTTGGGTTTCATCATCTTGATATATTGTTTGACTATTGATAATAAATCAAGTTTTGAAATAGAAGTTATTAGAATGACTGGTAATGTGAAGAAGAGAGGATTCTCATTAGAAGTGTGCCTTAACTGCTTACCTCTACTATCACCAACCCTAAAATGTCCTGGTTATAGAAGACAGGCATACACTTCCACATAAGCATCACTTGTGTGAATATAAACATCCTGAAAGTCGAAACTTGGTCCCTTTTAACTCTATATCTTCAGAACTTACACACCCAGTACAGTCTGCTTAAAGAATATTTGTTCATTGGATAAAGGAATTAACAGATGAGTATCTGTCTAGATGTTTATGTAGCAAATGTATCATATCCTTTGTGTTTTCCGTGGCTCTGAAGTTCATTTTGCATTCACAGAGTTCATCTGTGTTCCTGGGATAATAAGGCATTATCTCTGTGGGCATTATCTCTCTGACATTTTGCATGTCAGTGACTGCATGAATTGGTGTGGTTTACAGTGAACCATTCTTATCAATGTAACGTTCAATAATGAAATACATCTTGTCTCCCTCCTGTCACCACAGGTATGCAATTTATTTTGCATTCTGGTTCCTTACTGTTCCCAGTCTGCTGCTGCAGGCCGGCATGGCTGATCCTGAGACCAGGCCAGAAACAGGGACCCACTCATCCCAGAGGGGAGGTTGGGTGAATCTTTCTTAGTTTGTGCAAGGGCTCTCTCTTCCCACATTGAAGTGCTAGCTGTGGGGATTCAAAGGAGAGTAAGACAAAATCACTCCTTAAAAGAGTCCAATGGACAAGACAAACAACCAAATGAGTGATTGCAACAATGCAATAAATGTTCATGAGAACTATTCAAGCACAGAAGAGGACCTTGCCCAACACTTCCTGAGATAACCTATTAGGAGGCATGCAGGCAACCTTTGAATGTCTTGTAAAGTGAAGAGCTTACTGGGTGGACAAGAGGGAAGGGCTAGTCCAACAAGTATCCTTGAGAGAGTCTGTACCATTTAGTACACTCCCTGCCAGCCCTCTCAAACGTGTAGATCACAAGAAAAAGGTAGAGAGTGTGAGCATCAATAACTGCAAGTAACACACGCATGGAGATGGAGTGAAGTTGAGTGTGAATACTACCACCAGTGGTCATGATGTACTGACAATTGCAGATACCACCATTCATCCTGATGGATGGAAATTGGAATAAAACACAAAGGGCGAGGGGTGATTACTTGGACAATTTGTTTTATGAATGAATTTTTTCTTTTATGAAGCAATTGTTTTATATAGCAAGATGTTCCTTAGTGCATTTGGTGGGAATAGGGTTGCATGTGACATTTCAGTGATGCACTGAGATTCTATAGAGAGGTATGCCTACACAGTTCCTGAATTCTTGTTTCACAAAAGGTCACAGAGGTCCCTCAGTCCATAGGTCAGAAACACTGCTGGCTATTAGTTTCTCACTTAACCTACTGAACTGTACTCAGTCTTTGCTTCCAGCTCTCACACAGACAAACAAATAAATAAACAGAATGGGATCTTGCATTTTATGCAACACAAGCAGAGGGTGAAGAATTATTTTATTCTTTTTTTTTTCAAGAGCTTTTAGGTACGATTCCAATCATTTCTAATACCATTTAAAAGCCCTTTAAGGAGCAGCCTTCTCTCCCAGTAATTGACAGCCAAGACAACACCATGGGGGAAGGAGGTGGAGAGGGACTGAGGTGTAGATGTACTTGACTGAAAAGCCTTTAAATTATGTTGTCAAAAAATTACAGCAACACCATTTTAAATGCTTTTCCTCCTATAATGCCCTTTCCTCCAATCCTAATATCTCTACTTTTGTTTGCTTTGTGTGATCCACCTACAAGATAAGGTTATGTTGTGTTTTGGGGGTCAATTCTTACAATGTCAAACAGAGATCCCAACACTCCAGGCAGAGAATATTGGCTGCTAGTATAAGAGATAGTGTGTGGATTCCTGTTAACTATTTACCTGCTTTCAGGAACTCGCCTCTAACTGTACTGAGTTGTTATTGTGTGCTGAAAGTACCTTGAGCTTATAAAGTAGTCCTGATTTGAATTCTCCAGTAATGCTTTCCTTGGGGATTCACTCTGAAAATCTGAGGAAGTAAGAGAAATAGGCAAAGTAAGGCAGGAGGGGCTTCGAAACTCACTGCATTTGGAGACGATCTGACGGTAGCTGAGAAGTCAAGGCACTTCTTGGTCTAGAATGAGCATCCCCGTAGGGAGATTTCAAACAGAGGCCATTTACACACTCAGCACGTGAGCAGAAATGTTGCCATCAGTAAGTAGGACCTTCACGTCAAAGCATTAGGAGCAGGAAGGACCGAAGAGGATGCGGATGCTGCCCCCTGGTTTCTCACATCCTTAGAGACCCCGAGATGCAGATTCTCTTAGGGGCTGATGAGTCCTATGGACTTAGTGTCAACCTCAGAGGCTCTCTGCCTAAGGTTGCTGCATTTGTCCATCTGTTCATCCATTTACTCATGAAACTTTGAGTATCTGCAATGTATCAGGCTTTGTGCTAGGTACTAAGTGCTCTGTGTTTTAGAGCCTTGTGTTTTATAATCTAGACATTCAAGGGTATCACATACTTGTTTGTTGCCAGTAGAAATTCAGGACTTCCAGTCTCAGTCAATCCCTTAATGCCTCTTGTCATTCCTTTGACTTATTGGTGAACTCTTCTCCGAGAGTTATTTCAACTCTTCTTCACTCTCTTTGAGCCGACTCTTAATCTCTGAGCTTGCACATTTTGGCAAACTATCATAAAATTAATCCTTCCTTCCTATATCCTTGAGAAAATCGAGGCCGAGAGGTTTGTGACAGAAACTAGTTAGTTATTCACCAAAACGTTTCTTGTTTCCTACTGGGAACACTTTTTCAACTTCACTTGCAGTCTGGTGTGGCCATATGACTGAATTCCAGCTAGTGTAATGTGGGCAGAAGTGATGTATTTCATTGCCAACCCTGGTTAATAAAAACCGTTCTAAGCTTGATCCTCCATTCTTTCTCCCATCTTCCAGTGGAATAGAGAGAACTCTTGAGAACTCAGAGAAGGGCAAAGCCATAAAATGGAAAAAGCCTAGGTGCCTGAGTCACTACTTGGAGGAGGGCCGACTGTATGGACACCTGTACTGGATGTTGTGGAGGGGGAAGTAAACATTGTCTAGCCACTGAAATTTTGGGATTGTTTGTTGCAGCACATATCCTACTCTGACTAACTCAAGATAATGACCTCACTCAACTTTCCCCTACATATCCTACTAGTTCACTTTGTTTTTCCTGTCTTTCCCTGCACTAGAATTCAAACTCCACAGGGGCAAAAATTTCTATTTGTTTTGTTCACTGGTATATCACAAGCACTTAAAATGGTGTCTGGCATATAGTGGGTGCCCAATAAGTATTTGCTGAATGAGTGAATACGTTCAAGAATGTGGCTGCTTCTCCGTAAGTCTAGTTCTGTCTTCTCTGGGTCTTCCCATTGTCAAATATTCTTTCACTGTGTCATGTTTCTTTTATTCCTCCCTTTCTATTGCCTATATTCCCTCAGCACTTGGTCTGTTCCTTCCTAAAAACATTCTTCCTGGACCTCATATCTTTTTCTTAGCAGTTACTCTATGTATCCGTCCCTCCCTCTATATGTGCTAATTTTTAAAAAAGTCTGCAATAGGCTGGGAGTGGTGGCTCACACCCGTAATCCCAGCACTTTGGGAGGCCAAGGTGGCCAGATCACCTGAGGTCAGGAGTTTGAGACCAGCCTGGCCAGCATGGTGAAACCCTGTCTCTACTAAAAATACAAAAATTAGCCAGGTGTGGTGGTGAGCACCTGTAATCCCAGCTACTCGGGAGGCTGTGGCAGGAGAATGATTTGAACCGGGGAGGTGGAGGTTGCAGTGAGCCGAGATCACACCACTACACTCCAGTCTAGGTGACAGAGTGAGACCCCATCTCAAAAAAAAAAAAAAAAAAAAAGGCTGCCATAACTGTCTCTACCTCCCCATCTCCTAGTCACTTTGCAAGATACTGCGCCTCACTGAAACTCTTCCTGAGGAGGCCAGACTAGGTCATTTGCTTGTTTGCTCTCAAATCCATTCTTTGCTTTCTCCTGTTCAACTCTATTTTGCAGGGAACACTGCCATTGTCCGCTGGCTTCCAGGTAGGTTCAACTATGGGGTGCACTAGCAGAAGATTGGAGGGGAGGAGGAGGAGAGAAGCCAGGGTATTTCTCCCTTTCTGTCCTACTTTTGTTGTTATCTTTGGCCATGGCTGTGTCTTCTCTTTGGCTACAGCCCCCTCACAAAGTCCTTTCTGTGGTATCAGTTACTATAGGACAATCCCACAGCACTCTAACTTTAGCTGGGGTGACCCCAGATCTGGACCAAGGTAACATCACTCCTCTCATTGTCCTGTAGCCCTAGGGATAATGGTAGCTTCTTGCTGTTAATAATCTCTGGATTGGTTTATCATTCCCTATTTGGCTTTTCAGCTTTTCCATCACTGGTGTAACCACTTCCTGTGTTGTATTTTCTTTGTTTGAAATACCTGGTACTGTGGACTGAATTGTGTGCCCCCACCCCACATTTATATGTTGAAGTCCTAACCCCCAATGTGATGGTATTTAGAGATGGAGCCTTTGGGAGGTAATTAGATTAGATGAGGTCATGAGGGTGGGGCCTTCATGAGTAAATTAGTACCCTTATATGAAGAGACACTAGAGAGCTTTCTTCTCTCTCTCTTTTTGCCATGTGAGGACACAATAAGAAGGTGGCCATCTGCAAGTCAGGAATAGAAGCCCTCATGCTGTTACCCTGATCTCAGACTTCTAGCCTTTGGAACTGTGAGAAGATACATTTCTGTTGTTGAAGCCATCCATTCTGTGGTATTTTGTTATGACAGCCTGAGGTGGCTTCTCTTTTCCTGATTAGACCTTGACTGATATAGTCATCAATAATTTTCAATTCTTTTTTTTTTTTTTTTTTGAGACGGAGTCTCGCTCTGTCGCCCAGACTGGAGTGCAGTGGCCGGATCTCAGCTCACTGCAAGCTCCGCCTCCTGGGTTTACGCCATTCTCCTGCCTCAGCCTCCCGAGTAGCTGGGACTACAGGCGCCCGCCACCTCGCCCGGCTAGTTTTTTTGTATTTTTAGTAGAGACGGGGTTTCACCGTGTTAGCCAGGATGGTCTCGAACTCCTGACCTCGTGATCCGCCCGTCTCGGCCTCCCAAAGTGCTGGGATTATAGGCTTGAGCCACCGCGCCCGGCCAATAATTTTCAATTCTTACTTACTTTATTTTACTACATTTATCCTTGTTGAAAACTGTTTTTAACCTTAGTAAACTTTCTTTCTCTGGTTTATATGTTGTCACTCTCTCTTGGCTCTTCTCCTACCTGTCGGACAATTCTTTCTCAGTTTTTCTCTAGCTAATTTTCTTTCATCCTCTCTTAAATATTCTTTGGATTTTAACCTTCTCACTTTACATGTTCTCCTTGGGCTACCTCATCAGATTCAATGGTGTTAATCAAGTGATTCTCAAATCTGAGCTTCAGTTCAGATCTGTCTTCTGAGTTCTAGAACTATTTATTCAACTATCTTCTAGACATCTCTGCCTGGATGTTGGATTCAGCATATGAAAAATGCTCATTAATCTGTCCCCCAAACCTTCACTACTTGTGTTTCCTTTCCTTGTGAATGAAGTCTAACAAAAGTCAGGAATCTAAAAGCTATATGTGGCTCCTGATTCTCCTACCTGACTCAACCGTGTTTTAATGGGTCTTTACTTATAACAGTGTCACTCAAGCCTTTTCCTTGTTCTATATCCCCATCATTAACGATTTAGTTCAAATACATATCTTCTCTTTCATTTACTATGGCACGAAACTCTGTTTTGTTCTCTCTGCTTCTACTTTTGCCTCACCTCTCCATCCATGTTCCATATCGCCACCAGATTGATTTTTTCTTAAAAACAAATCTGATCATGTTATTTCTTTGTACAAAACAATTCAAAGGTTTCCCACTACCTCATGAATAAACTCATGTGTGGCAACAAAGTTTTTCAGTGCTAGTATTTCTTGGTTACTGGAACTATAAATATCTCCCGCCACCTCCTTTAACGATGAGAGTGTGGAGGGGGCTCTGTGGCATGCATTTAGCTTTTCACATCTTGTGGATCTGTTTTCCTCTAAGTCCTTGGAGTTTTTTTTCATTCAGCCAAATGATGGATGGGAAAAGAGGGATGAGGGTTGAGCGTGAGAGGGTTTTTAATGGGCCAGGTTTGGAAGTGGTGCACATCACTTCAGCTTACATTCAGAACTCAGTCATGTGGCAACATCTAACAGCAATCTACAAGAGAAGCTTAACATTTGAGCCTGGCCATGTTCCCCCAAAGAAGAGGAACACTGGTGGTTTCTGCCACAATGAGCAAAAGAGAAACAATCTTTGCCACTTCATCCTTTAAAAACTAGTTCAGGAGTCACTTCTCCCAACCTTTGCAGCTTGAAGTTGGAACTCTCATCCTTGTAGCCCCACTATATTTTATTTTCCTCAGTTGTGGTACTTACCATGCTCTGTTTCACTTATTTCTTTACATGAGTGGTAGTGGGGAACTTGAGTGTGTGACCTGAGGATAGGAACAATGTCTTACTCTTTATAGTATCCTTGGCATCTAACACAGTGCCTGGACCATAGTTGATGTTAAAAAAATTGCTTGAATTAATTATTAAATCAATTAATTATAATTTGTTTGAAAATATTTTTGATTTGCTTCAATGGTAGATATCTTTCTTAATGAATGCATCTGGCTAATTTCCATCAAGTCTCTGTTCATTTAATTTTGTTCTCATATTAAGTCCTCCATTGGGGCTTCATAGCCCATCAAGATAATATGATTCTCTGCACCTTAGATCACTCAATAATTAGGTTTTGGGGCTAAAGGGCAAATGCAAACACATTTTATCATTCAGGCAAGGAAACAGCCATTAATAAAGGCAGCTGTTGTCAGTTGAGTAAGGAAGGCACTGGGTTCAAAGGAGGCATCAGCACAAGCGCAGTTCTGAGTGGAGATCAACACTGATGGATCAGGCCTTATCTGGTTCCTGGTTCACACAGCCTGCACAGTGGCCACCATGAGGCCAATGAGGATGGCAGCTGGAGGAAATAATCAGTGATTCTGCCTGGGTCACAAGTACTGTGGGTACTTTGTAAGAGTGATTCATCTAGTGCTCTTCAAAGGACCTTCTCTTGTATTCTGAGCTAGGGGCACATAGCTTAATGTAGAGAATTAAATTGTTCTCTAATTGCTCAGTGTGCATAATCTTTTCCAGGCTGAAAGGTTGGAAGCATGTCTATAAAATGTCTTCATAAAATGTTTGCCTTTTAAAAACTTTGGCCGTTTAGCCTGATAGACACTTAGGGCACAAAGGGACGTTAGAAATAGTTTGGTCCATGATCTTCAACTTCTGACATCCAGGATCCTGCAGAAGTGTGTTAAGGGGCTGGGATGGCAGGAAGAGAGGGATGGGGATGGTGGTGGTAGGTAGGTCTGGCCTGCCTGTTCAGATTTAGCCATAGCAGCTGCCTCTTGTTCACTTTGCTGTATTAGGGTTTTGGAAACTCTTTTTGGAAAATAAAAGCACTTCATTGCTAAAAGTATGTGAAAACCTACTGATTTTATAATCCCAGATTTTACAGATAAGGAAAGTGAGGATGAATGAGTTAAAGTCACATAGCTAATTAGTGATGGAGTGTGGTAGAAGTCAGATTCTCTGTTTCCTCTGACCAGTGACTTTCCACGGAGGTACAATGAGTCTCTATGTCTAACTGACATTTAGAAGCAAATGAATTTACTTAAGGATGACTGTACTACACATTTGTATACAATATATTCTTTTTTATCACTTGATAAATCATTTATTTGTAAGTCAATACCTGTGTACTCTACAGAATCTAAGAATTTAGACAATTTTAATAACCCATAAGCATGTTGATTCCATTTGCAGATTTAAATTTTGTATAAATAGCAGTCATTGCATACATGTCTTAAGTGTACTTTGCTTATAATCACAGTTACGCTACTGATACTCCTCAGAAAAAAACAGATTCTGCTTGGTTTTAGTTGAAGTCTTATCAACTCCAAATAACACTTTGAGGACCTCCAAAGGTAAAGTATGAATCCTATTGGCCATTTGTTTCCTAAGTCAGGGTGTGTGTGTGTGTGTGTGTATGTGTTTTGAAGCAACAATGTAATAATGTACCATTACTAAAGCTGCTGTGCAAAATTATCCCTCAGGCCTATTCTAAGCTTACAGTTCAGTTGATTTTATTGTCCTCACCTAAGTATATACAATTCACTGATGGGAGAAAAACACTAAATCAAGATGATTATTTTCACTATTTTGCTTAAGATTCATATTTAAATATAAATCAAGAAGTTAATCTACACAGTTTGAGAGATACTTTTTATATTAGAAATGTTTTTTAAAATTTTAAACTGATAAAAAATTGTAAATATGGCGTATGTACTGTTTCACGTACAATGTACACAATATTTTCTTATTTCAGATCGTGGGCAAATAACACATGCAATTCTAGAAAAAAGAAAAATTATACGCAATGATGAGCAGAATTTAATTCCTTAGCAGCCATGAGAGGAACATTTGATTTGCTTTTAAATGCCCCTTATAGATTGCATCGAACACCCTAAGCTACAAAACTTGAAGAAGACGATGACTAGAACTTGACGAAGCCCCGCTGCCTCTCCATCTCCCATTATGGAGAGTATGGCTCTGTTCAATAAATGCCCATTTACTGCACCCAGAAATCAATTAAGAATAATAAGCAAGTTTGCAGACGCCAGGGACCAAAGGAGGGGGATGTCATTCTGCCTTTGTCCCTTCTGTTGTCAGAAAAGTGTTTCCTTCAGCAATTAGCCACAAGGTGGCCGCAGCTCATCCCTTCACCTGCGCAGAAACGCTTCTGCTGCTCCCCACCCCTTTTGACATGAGGGGAATTTTAAGTACATTAGGCAGTGTTTTTGGAAGACAAGAATACGTATGATTTCATCTTTAATCAGTGAATTTATGTTTTTTTATGAAATTGCTGAATGAAAAGCAACGAATAATATTTTCAGCTAAAACGGATATAGCAAGACTTGCTTTAAAAAAAAAAGCTCACAGGCAGTTTTACTGGCTGTTTTGTTTTTTTAATCTTGAAATGAGAAGAGGAGATGATGCTGATATCTTAAGAGAGATCATATACACTATGAAACGTGTGTTTTTTTCTTTTGGTAAACGGATGCTCCACCATGGTATTTCTCAAGTGGTTGTTCTGAAACTCTAAATCTCTACAGACCTTTATTTCAGTCTGCTTAGGGTAATGGTAGAAATGTAGGCACTGGTATCCAATGGACATAGGTGCAAAATATGGCTCATAAAAACCAGCACTGAAGCGTTACTTAACCTTGTTGAGCTGCCTCAGTTTTGTGGTCTGTGAAATGGCATGAGAATTCTTCATTACAGCCTTGTTTTAGTAATAAATTGATGATATATATGAAAGCTTGTAGCATACTGCTTGGCACCTCACAGCCATTTAATAACTGTGAGTTCCTCTTTCTTTTAAGTACACAGCAGGAATTTGAGGTTGAGGTCTGGTTTTTTAACTAAAAGTATGCTCTTTAAGGCCTATATTAAATAAATCACAGTGTATATGAAAATAAGACCCAAGAAAGCTAGACCCTTGGGCTTTTCTTTCATGTCTGCTCAGGTATAAGGCCCTATGTGGATAGCAATATATAACAACTTAATTTCAGCTCCTTCCCATCGGATAAATGAAATTATAGCTAAAGGTGCAAAGAAAGAGTAACAATTGATGTGGAAAAAACTGAATAATTTTTCTACAGAAAGAGCCAACCAAGACTGGGTGTGGGGAATGTGGGTGGGGAAGGAGTGTCTACCAGACAGCAGATGGCCGGGTATCATTGTCACCAAAATTCATTGTTTGGGTGCTGACTGAAGAGTCAACACAAGAAAATGGCTTCTAAAAGTAGGACACATTTTTGTTGAAGGGAATAATGTTAGGTTGAGCCATGAAATGGCCATTTTGAAGGCCAAAATCCATCAAATGTTGGCAATTTCAAATGATTCAGCCTAACATTTTGTCCATTAGGAAGACAAACATTGGAACAAGTTGCTATAGGGATGCTGTGGGGGCTTTTATTTGTGAATATATTTGATAAGAGTCTATAGAATTATTTGTCCTGGGTGATTTAGACATTGAGTTTCCTGAAAGCAGGGGGTGGGTGAGATAATCCGTCAGGGTTAATTTACCTGTCTCCTTGAGGAGAACAAGCTCTGTTCTTCTAGGATGCTAATGGAAACTGTGGATAGAATCTGGGCCTGATGGAAATCCATCACTATTTTCCTTCTCTGCTGTTTGTTGAGAGGGCATTTCATTGGATCAGGGTTTCTCAATCCTGGTGCTAATGACATGGGGGCTGGATAACTCTTTGTTGGTGGGCTGTCATGTGCATTATAGGATGTTCAACAGCATCCTTGACCTTGACCCACCAGATGCCAGTAGCACTCTTCTACTGTATTGTAAAACCCAAAATGTCTCCAAAAATTGCCAGGTGTCCCCTGGGGTGCAAAATCAACCCCAGTTGAGAACCACTGCTCTAGATAGCAGTCCTGAACATGAGAATTTGTCTAATCAGTTTTGGAAAAACTGTAAGACTTGATACTCCACCTGCCCTATCTCTGTTTCCTGCTCTGGCATCCGCCCCTTGGCTACTTTTGGGCATTTTTTTTTTTGAGACAGAGTCTCACTCTGTCGCCGGGGCTGGAGTGCAGTGGCCGGATCTCAGCTCACTGCAAGCTCTGCCTCCCGGGTTCACGCCATTCTCCTGCCTCAGCCTCCCGAGTAGCTGGGACTACAGGCGCCCGCCACCTCGCCCGGCTAGTTTTTTGTATTTTTTTAGTAGAGACGGGGTTTCACAGTGTTCGCCAGGATGGTCTCGATCTCCTGACCTCGTGATCCGCCCGTCTCGGCCTCCCAAAGTGCTGGGATTACAGGCTTGAGCCACCGCGCCCGGCCCTTTTGGGCATTTTTATTGAGGCAACATGCTTATAGATTCCAAAATGCTTGGAGGTTCTCCCAGCCTCTTTAAGGAATGCTTGCTTAAGCTTTTTGGAAAACTTAAATTTCCAGTGGTGAATCTGGTTACCATCATTGTCATCATTATCATCTATTAAATATAGCATCCTGAGGTTCTGGACAAGGTGTTATTGCTTGTTCCTGCCTTTCATCTGTGCAGTGTGAACTTGCTCAATCAAGTCACTACTGTACCATTTAGTGGTGGAGCTTCTCCTTTAGCTGTACTCATAAAGGCCTCATGCACATGCATAGAACTGGGAGGGAATCTGCTTGTATGTTGCATATCACAGATCCTGTGGTGTTCCACACCACACAGATCCTGTGGTACACAGATCCTGTGGTGTTCTTGGACAATTTAAATGTCTAGTTTCTATCTTGGAAGTTTAAACTTTTCTGAGTGTTCCCTCTTACTCACTGGCCCAAGTGGACTTAGGTTATGTAGACAGTGAAATGACTCTATTGCTGAGCCCTGGGAGGGGGAGGGTCATGTGCTCCCAAGCAATTGAAAGCCTTTTTTTTTTTCCTTTTAAGCCTAGCAAGCAGTTTAGATGGACTACATTCCTCATTCCAGCTGAGGAGAAATCTCCCAAGGAGAAGGGAGTGCTAAGGGAGAGCAAGACCCCACAGCCTTCCAAAGATCCCCTATGGTCCAAAGTCTTTTGACCACCTCAGTCAGCTGCTTTGTTTTCTGTTGGAAGTGGAGGGACAAGGTGAGAGGAGCCAGAGGTAGTCATGAACACCAGTGGTTCTGCCCTGGGTAGCTCCCCACCTTCTTTGAGAGAGTACTGTGTCTCAGCTCCAGCAGTCTCAACTGGGAAGACCCAGGGCTCCTGCTCTTTTCTCTAGTCCCTGGAAGATGAGGTCCAGCTAAGGTAGAGTAAGCAGTCAGTGACCAGGCAGTAGGATGGGATCTTGTATTCTTCGAAAGATGACTGGGAACTTCTTCCCTCCATTACGTAGAATTCTTTCCCTCCTCAGTTGAGGTACCTAGATGTCCCACAGTGGGGTCTTAACTCAGGTCCTCAGAGGTACATGCTCAAACAGCGGATGCTCTTCAAAATGAGTGCACATCCAGTCGTGTAGCTCCAGCACATAGGTTATGGTATATACCAGTCCCCCAGCTCTCAGCACATAGGCACATTTTGCTAGCAGGATGGGACTGATGATTTGCCACTTGTGCTTTGTCTGCTTGAAATGTGGGTTGGGGAAGAGGAAGAACATCTTTGTCAGCTGGCCCTTGTAGAAGTTAGGAAGTTGCTTCATGGCATTGCTACAGAGACAGGCGATGTTCTGGAAGCCACCTCCAGGAGCTGCACGTAGGGCCCGAATCCAGTCTTGTACATAGTCTGAGACCTTCACCCAGATCTCCAGACCCAGAATCAGTGTGTCTGGGAACAGCGGTGATAGTTCCACTAACAGGCCACCATAGCCACAGCCTGTGTCTGCAAACTCCACTTGGGCCTGAGCTCTCTTTTCTCTCTTACCCTTTGGGTCATCGTGGCTCTGATTTTGAGTGAGTGGAGCGAAGAACTCTGGGTATAGCTCAGACAAGTCCATCTCCTCTGGCTTCACAGGATAGCGCAGTGTGTGGTCCGCCATGGAGTTGGAGTCAGCACATTGCCTGTAGTAGTGCTTCTGGGGCTGCGGGGCCTCTGCTCTGGCCACGTTCCAAGTCTTGGCTGCCATGATCCCAGTCCCGGGTTTCTCTACCTGAAAGCCTCTTTTATTGTCCCTCTCAGCTGGAGATCCTCATTCACCTTCCAGGTTCAGGAGAAGATGGTCTCAGAGTAGCTGAGGGACTGTGTGGCTTAGAGTTGTTGAAGGGATATCTAGACCTCTTGGGACATCTGCCTGTGTATACTGGGGCCTGAGGGAGGTCGTGGGTCAAGTAAGGCAGTGACCCTGTGGTGACTGCTTCTACCATGAATAGAAGAAAGTGCAGCTTCTCTTCCTGTTTCCTAGGGGCACCCCATATACTGAAGGCAGGAAGGGAAAGTGTTGCTTGTACAAAACCATCACAGAAGGTGAGCAGGGACCGTGAAAAGGGTTATTTTTTCTGTGCTGCTGAATAAAAGCAATTTCCATGCCTTGTGCAAAAGCATAGAAGTGTTGACAGCTGAGAATATATGTGTGAATACTTTGAAGGCAGCAGAACACCATATCTGAAGAGTCCAACCTTCTTTTAGAGGTCATTTATGTAGCAGTCTTGAATGTGGAACTCCCACACTGCTTCACCTTTTACATTAAAGCTTCCTAGTCCTGGCTGCACATTTGAATCGCCTGGAGAACTGGTAAATAATTTAGATGCCTGGTTCCTATCTCACAGTAGTTAAATCTGACCAGCTTGGGTATTAGTAATTTTAAAGTTCCTCAGCTGATTTTGATGTGCAGCCGGGGTTAAGACCCTTGGGCTTTTCTTTCAAACCATTTCCACAAGATTTCTTCATTTTTCTTGGTCAGTGGTTCTTACATTTGAGCATGTGTCAGAATCCCCTGGGTTTCTTAAGTTGCTGGGCCACATGATCAAAGTTTCTTATTCAGTAGGTCTAGGGTGAGGCCAGATAATTTACATCTCTAACAAACTCCCAGGTGACACTGATGCTGTGTTCCTGGGATCACACTTTGAGAGCCACTGCTCTATGGTTACGTCAACTCTGATGGTTTCTTGCATTAAGAATTTTTCTGACCTTGTCCTGGCTTTTGGTCACTACTGCATTTTTCTCTAAATTTTTGCTCTTTTGCAATGTTAATCCCTTTTAATTCTCATTCATTCATCCATTCAAATGGATTTCAGACAAATCCTGGGCATCTAATATATGCAATGGACAGTCTTCCTTTTTCCATTAAGCCTTTTCTTTTCAGCCATGGACACCATTGGCAATAGTTGCTTTGCTGCCTGCAATGCTATTTTTGGTTCTGTTTTTGCCCTTGGGGGTTGATTTTTAATATTTGCATGCATTTCATAGGCACTTATAGTTACCTACTGAGGCTAGGATTTTCTTATTTCTCTGGAAGCATATTTGGTTCTTTTATCTCTTTTCACTTAAGGGCTGTACATGTGGACTCTTTGCAAGAAAAAAATGGACATAGAATAATGATCTGTAGTAAACCAACAATGCTGGGGCGGGGAAAACCTTTCTGAAGTAGACATTGTCTCCATTTTTCTAGATCCTTTGCTCTTGGACATGGAAAGGTAGATGGGGGATGGGTGAGAGTGGAAGCACATGTTCTGGTTTGTGATGCTCTTTTTCTTTGTTTATCTACTCACTGATTCTTATGGGTTAGGGATCCATTTAGCAGAGGCTTTTATTTCATTGTCGATTCTTCATGGCTGTCTTAGTTTTCTATTGCTGCATAACAAATTACCACAAACGTAGAGGCTTAAAATAAAAGCCATTTATTATCTTACAGTTTCTGTAGGTCAGAAGTCTGTCACAGTTTAGCTGAGTTCTCTGCTCTGGGTCTTACAAGCCTGAAATCAAGGTGTTGGCTAGGTTGAGTTCTCATCTGGAGACTCCCTTAGGGAAGGATTCACTTCCAAGCTCACGTGGTTGTTGGCAGAATTCATTTCCTTGAGGCTGTAGAATTAATAGAAGCTTGCATTTCAAAGTCAGCAATGGAGACAGAGAGTCTCTGCTGCTTCAAGTCTCTGACCTCTTAGACCCTTTTTTAAACACATTGCCTGATTAGGTTAGGCTTATTCAGTGTGATCTTTTTTGATTAATGAAGTCAACTGATTAGGCAATTTAATTACATCTGCAAAATCCCTCCATCTTTGCCATATGCTATTGGTTAGATGCAATTTACACATTCTGCCTATGCTCAGGGAGAAGGGATTATAATAGGGTATAGGCCATTGGGAGTCATCTTAGAATTTTGCCTACTGCAAAGGCTATAGTGAAATGCTTGTCAATAGCTGTAGAATTCTGTAAGTGCTCCATAACTACACTCAGATAAATGCCTTATGGATAAAGCTTCTTGAACACAGCAAGGAAGGCAGTGTCTATCCTCAGGAAGCAGTCCTAGAAGCAATGGACAGTAATGGATTTGGAAAGAGCATTGTTTTTCCCTCTACAATAAAACTGACTCTTGATGTATTCTTCTATGCTGTATTCCATTTTTTGTTTCCAGTATGTTTTTTAAATAAACCAATTATAAGTTATATTCTTGTCACCAAAGACAAAAAAAGTGAACTAACCCTTACCCATTTACTCCAAAATAAATGGGGTCTTTAATTAGAAATAACAAAGCTAGCCCTACTGAAACTCATCATAAGTCACATTTCTTTGGGTGTGTGTAACTAGCAGGGTGAGCTATTATGTTAAAAACCAGTCCACAAATTCCAGTCAAGGGGAAGTACAAGAGCAACCTTACCTATACCAACTGGAAGAGCATTAGCAGCCCTAGGATTCTGCCATTCTCTAGCAGCTTGGGAATCTCCTGCCATGTAGTAGACCCAAGTGTGACTTGACCAAGGTGAAGTGCTGTTGGTACCAAGGAAAACATCTTTCTTTGGTTTGTTCAAGAAAAGTTATCAGAAGGGCTAAGAGTCGAATGGTGATGGGGAAAACGGAGGTGAGGAGGAGTCATGGTGGGCAGATAGGCAGGGCAGTGTGGAGGAGTAGGGTAGAGATGTGGTGATGTGGTTGGCAAAGGTGGGGTCAGTGAGCTCCATTCTCATTCCAGCTTTCCAGTGACCTACTTGAGATTTCCAGGCAGCCTACTTTTCAAGAGGCAGTTCTAAGGGGAGTAGCTTGAGTGCCTTTTGTCCCAGAGAATCCAACCAGTGGGCCAGCCATTTCAAATTACCTCTCTCCTGGACTTAGAAGCATTTTGTTTTTACTGTGTATTTTTAAACTGCAGCCTGAAAGCCAAAGTCCTATTGCGTCACGCAACTCAGTAATATGAGCTACATTTAGTAATGTTTCTCACAAGTTTCTGGACAAAATGTTCTTCCAAATACTATCGGAAAAAGTGGGAAGACCAGTAATGCAAGATGTTGTCCTAAAACACACATAAAATAGATTCTGACTCTTAGGTAAAAAGATAATTGCAATGAAATCCTATCAAAGGACACTGGAGTCTTGCGTATAGGTATGCTGTACTTTAAGAAAGCTTGATGAGCCTCCAATCTAATGATTATTTATTAATCTTACCAAAGAATCCTTTGTTGTTCAAAAGGATTCACTCAAGGGTTCCTTTAAATAGTGCCTTTAAATGTTTGTTTATAAACTATTAACTACTTGACAGAGAAGCAGGGAAACTTAAACTGTTGGGAGCCATCGCCAGTTGAAGATTAATCCAAAATGTAGATAAAGCCACTCTCTGATTATAATGTAAGTCAATGAGAAAATATAATCAAATTTATAAAAATTTAATCACCACAGAACTCTTCAGGAGCATATCTTTTGCAAGAAAGGAGGTACACCTGTGGAGTGTCTCTCTATTGGGCCTGCAAATCCTTCTTAAAGTCATCGTCCCACAATCTCTACTCAGCCCACACAGTTCTCATGAGCCTTGCTCACATCTGCCAAGACTTCACTGCTTTGCATTTTGCTTCCCTCACAGTGCCTGCAGGCCGCCTGGATCACAACAGGCTTTCTGGTAGGTATTTGCTGATATGATGTGAGTTGTTCCTTCAACTCCAAGATATGGACATCACACATATGGCTTGTGGAGAGTTGTAGTAAGTCCTGCTATGATTTCCAAAGTCATTTCTGAAGCATTGATGAGGATTTACACCTCTGGGCTGAGGGAACATAAACATCGACCCGAACTCAATAAATTCAAAGTTCTCCTCTCAAGGACAGTTCCCACAGAACTTCAGCTCAACTGAAGTAGAAGGAAGGCAGATTATTCTGTTATTTATTATAGTTTTCACTTATTTATGTGTTTTTTCTACTGGAAAAAGAAACAGAGAACAGGATAAAATGAACATAAAACTTAATGAATTATTTTAAGGTAAACACCCTTTTAAACACCACCCAAGTCAAGAAGTTAAGAAATAGAATCTCATGTCACCTAGGAAGCCCCAAGGCCAACCAAGTGTCGCATTCCAACTTCAACCACCTCCCTTCTCCCTATTGGACTTTTGCAGCGATCACTTTCTTCCATTTCTTTGTAATTTTATCACCCAACTGTGTACCTGTAAACCCTATAGTTTAGTTTTGCCTGGTTAAAAAAAAATGTCTTCTCTATATATTTTGATCCAAAGATTCCCCTTCTCCCCTGCCTCTTTTCCTGGAAATTTGTTTGTTGAAGAAACTGGGTCATTTGATGTGTGACATTTCCCACAGTCTGTATTTTGCTGATTGTATACATGTAGTTTAGTTTAACATGTTCCTCTGTTTTACCTGTGGAATGCTAGTTGTGACTAGAGGAGTGGTTTTCAACCAGGGGTGATTTGCAGGGGACATTTGACAGTGTTTGGAGACATTTTTGATTTTTGAAAAGGAATAGGTGGTGCTACTGGCATCTAGTGGGTAGAGGGCAGGGATCGTGTTAAACATCCTACGATGTACAGGACAGCTCCCCCACAGAAAATCAGTAGTCCCTCTCAATGTCATTAGTGCTGAGGTTGAAAAATCCCCAATCTAGAGGTTTGTTCAGATTCAGATTCAGTATTTTTTTTTGACAAGACTGAGGATGGTATGATTCATCAGCAAGCACATATGTCTGGATGTCTCTATTTTTGTGACGTTAGCAGCCTTTGATGCTCAATGCTTAGAGTAGTGACTGCAGAATAGTTATGTTCTAATTCTCTAATTTCTACTTCATTTGTTAGTTGGAATACTTCAATAAATGACCCTTCCCTTCATCTACATTTGGTTACTCAGTGACACAGTTCATATAAGAAAGGCAGGATAAATACTTGATTCTTCAGTGTCATGAGAAAAAGGACAGGCTTTGAAAGTTGGTGTGGGGGTCAAATTTTGATTCTTGTATTTGCTAGATTTATGATATTGGGCAAATTATTCAAGCTATTTGAACTTCACTTTCTGCATCAGTAAAGTAGGGATAATAATACATGCCTTATAGGGTGTAAGTGAAGATAAAATGAGGTAAACATTTATTCCTTCATGCATTCAACAAGTATTTACTGTCTATTCTGTAATGGATGCTGTTCTGGGCTCTGGATAAATATCAATAAATAGTTAAAATGCTCTGTCTTCATGGAGTTTTCATTCTGGTTGAGGTAGAAAGACAAACAAATGCATATATAAAATAAATAGTATGTCTGATGGTGAAAATGCTCTGGCGAAAAGTAAAACAGTGTAGGGTAAAAGGGCATGCCAGAATTTTTCAGAATTCATTGAGAAGACAACATTTGAGCAAAGACCTTACAAGGGTAAAGAGGCAAAGAGTGGATATCTGTATAAAGAGCATTCTAGGGCCGGGCCCAGTGGCTCACGCCTGTAATCCCAGCACTTGGGAGACTGAGGTGGGTGAATCATGAGGTCAGGAGTTCGAACCAGCCTGGCCAATGTGGTGAAACCCCATCTCTACTAAAAATACACACACACACACACACACACACACACACACACAACACACACACACAAAATTAGCTGGGCGTGGTGGCGTGTGCCTGTAATCCCAGCTACTCGGGAGGCTGAGGCTGAAGAATCACTTGAACCCGGGAGGTGGAGGTTGCAGTGAGCCAAGATCGCACCACTGCGCTCCAACCTGGGCGACAGAGTGAGACTCTGTCTCCCCCGCAAAAAACATAAATATGAAAAATATAAAAAGCATTCCGGAAGAGGGAATAGCACGTGCAAAGGCCTTGATGTGGAAGGATGAGTGCTGTGTTCAAAGAACAATGAAGCTAATGTGATTCAAGTGGAGTGAGTGGGGGAATCATGAAAGCTGAAGTCAGAGAGGTGTCTACAGGAAGTGTAGATGTAGATGTAGACCTACAGTAAGGTCTTGGCTTCCAAAAGAGCTTTGGCTTTTCTTCTGAGTGAGACAGGAAGCCATTGGAGGGTCTCAAGCAGAATAATGATGTGACTTGACTTACTCTTTAAAAAAGATCTCTGTGGCTGCTACGTTGAGAATAACTGTAGTGGGACAAGAGCCCATCAAGGAGACCCGACAAGAGATAATGGTAGCTTGGCCCATGAAGTGGTGAGAAGTGGTCAGATGCAGAGTGGTCAGATTTACAAGTAGAGTCAAGAGGATTTGCTGATGGATTGGATATGAGGGGCTAGAGAGGAGAGGATTCAAGGACGATCCCAACCCCAAGTTTGCCTTTTTTTGGAATGTGCAGTTGGATTGGTGGAAGCCATTATTTACTGAGATAGGGAAGACTACGGGATAAGTGTTTTTTGGGGGGAATATTAGGAGTTTAGTTTTGAGCATGAAAAGTTTGTAATGCATATTTGATATTTCAATGCAGTTACTGGATTGGCTGTTGAACGAATAATCTGAAGTTCAAGAGGTCTGGGTTGGAGATCGTATTCAGAAATCATAAATGTAAAGATAGCATTGAAGCCATGAGACTAAATAAGATGATCAAAGGAGTGTTTAGATTGAGAATAGATGAGGCACTGGAGCACTCGAATGTTTAGAGATTAGGGAGGTGAGAAGATACCAGCAAAGGATATTGAGAAATTGTGGTTGGTGACTTAGGAAAAAAACTCAGGAGTGTTTGGTATTCTGGAAGCCGATGAAGATAATTTTTCTTTTCAAAGAGGAGGACTCCCAACTGTGTTAAATGCTATTGATGAGTTGAGAGAGATGAGTTCTGAGAATCAATCATTGGATTTAGCAATAAAAGGGTCATTTGTGACCTGGACAAGGACACTTTCACTGGTATATGTAGAGTGGGGACGAGGAGCAAAGCCTGATTAAGGCAGATTCAAGAAGGACAGGCAAGAAAAATGGAAAGTAAGAAAATTTTCAATGAATTTTGCTATAAAATGGAGCAGAAAAACGGGGCAGCACTTGGAAGGGTATGGGTTCAAGACAAGATTTTAAGATTTTTATTTTACAGAATGTTTGAATGTAGGTGGGAATGATTTGAAAAATAGATGATGCCAGGATGTGGGGAGGGGGAGAATTGCTCCAGAGATGTTCTTGATTAAAAAAGAGAGGTGAGATTTGGTGTGCAAGTGGAGGACTTGGGTTTTGATCAGAGCAATGACAGCTTATCCATGGCATTAAAAGAGAGAGTAGAGCATACAGAACTAGCTGCACTTAGGTGGGTTGATGGGGTAGTTAGAGCCTATGAGAATTCTCTTCTGATTTTTTCTATGCTTCCCATGAGGCAAGAAACAAGCTCATCAGTGGAGAATGAGTAAAGGAGGAAGAGATATTGAGAGAGGAGAAGAGAGGAGGCGAGAGAGAAGAGAGAGGAGGAGGTATGAGATAGATGTCTAGCAGGAGAGTGAGTGGAAGAAGGAAATACAGTGAGGCTGCCAGCCTTACCAAGGACCTGCTTGAGGTAATTATACATTTAGAATGAGACCAGTCATTATGGTTGTGAATTTTTCTCTGACAGTGTTTAGGTTACATGGATGCATTTCCGGAGTCAGCAGAGATCTGGATTTAACAAAGTGTGTGATTTTGCTAGGCAATTATGATGAAGAGAAAAGGTACAATAGAGTTGACGATGGTTCAGGAGTGATTTATAATGGCCTATGGAGTTTATGATGGGTAAGGAGGAAAGTGAGACATGGTGGGAAGATGAGGAACAGTGAAAAGGTGGTGGGACCCAGGGATTGACATGTCAGTGGAGTAGAGAAGTTATTGGAAGACTGAGTACTTGAGGGTATAAGCCAGAAAGATAGGAAGTGGTATTTGGGGAGTAGAATGATTAAAATTAAGATAATGGAGGAGGCTGTTATTAGTAATAACAAAAACCTTAGATATGGCCATGGAGTGTGTGGTTAAGATAAGGCAACAAATTTAGTGCTTGGCACATAGTAGGCTGTCAATATATGTTCAGTTTCTTTCATATTCCTTTATTGCTATTAAATTAGAGCATCATAAATCTGGGTTACCTCAGCAATGTATTCTGTCTCTTAAAATGAGCCAAACAATCCAATAACACCTTTGAAATCCCTGACCCACTCCTCTCATTTCAAATTGAGAGTTTGTATTTTACTTCTAAATTATGGTAGTTACCACAAATTCTTGGTGCTGGTATTTCTTCTCCCACATGCATTGCTGATAATGGCTAATTGATGTAAACATATTTTCTCTTGGATATGGCCTCAGAATCATTCTCAACACAGCATCCAGGTCTTTACTACTAACCAGTAGGAGTTGGCGTGTGTGATTAAACCTATTTGCCATCCTTGAGCTACTGATAAGGACAGTTAGAAATTGTTTTAGTTTATTGATTTGGTGAAACTCACTTATTTCTAAATAAAGGTCTTGAACTATATTTAGTCTTCCAGTAGGTGAATAAATGCTTTCTTAGGTGAGAAAGGAAAATGACTTTCAATTTTGAATACAATATTTTTAGGTGTATAGTTTCTATAATGCTGTGCTTTCTCTAGGACAGCCCATGGAAGAATGCTCTTTTTTTTCCAGATTAGCTTAATAAAAAGAAAATGGTAGGAAATTAGTTTCTGCAGGATACTTTTATACCAGATCATTCTTATTAGTTAGAGTTTGTCCTACAGAGTAGCACTAATTTGAAATGCTAGGTTTTGAGTGTATATTTTAAATCTTTAAATTATAACCATTCAGATGATTGTATTGGATTATTTTAGTTTTATCAGAGAAAGCAAAGTGAGTAATGCTTTAAAAACTATTCGTGTTTGAGAGTTACTTTGGATTGTAAGTGACAAAAAACATGAACTGTGTCTGAGTCACTTTGCTTAACTGTATTTTGGGGGTTGCTTGATTTATTTGATTGCCTTGAGCAGAACACATTTGTGTCCTAGCGATGGCTCACTCTTCCCCTGCCTTCATGGGGGTGGAGCACTTTGGAGATGCAAAGTGATTATTTTTGGTTTCATCAGTCAAAAGGAATAGAATGAGATAAAAAGCATTAGCTTCTTTTTTCTAAACTTAAATTTCCAGCAATCTCAAAAGATGACTGCTTCTTAGCAAAGAACGTTGGTAGAGTTTATTTGATTGCAAAACGATCAGAATAGTTGTTTTGAACGTTATTTCTTTGCTGAAGGTCCAATTAAATCTTACTTAATGAGTGGGGAATAGTGCTAAGTACTGTGGGGATTATAGAGAAGTATTATTTACAGTTCTTACATTCAATGTTTTACAGTCTAGTTGGGAAGACGTGCTGTACTAACATGAAAATGCAACAAACATGCAAAACTGTAAATGTTTGATCTTAGATATGCATGACTGATGGTAAGAACTATAGGACTTCAAAAGATGGTACCATTGTGACTTGAGTAGATAGAGACCATATATGTAGCAATGAAGACCTAGAGCCAGAGGGCCCTGGAATCAGTTCCCTACTCTTTATCCTAAAAGCTGTGAGAGCTTGTGCAACCTATTTAAGCTCTCTGGGTCTTGCTTCTTCTCTTCTATAAAAGGGGACATAGAAGTACTTATCCCATAAAGCAACTGTAAGGATTAAATAAATTAATACAAATATTTCACGATGTGCATTGACTCATTTACCAGTGCCTGACACATGAAAAGCAGTCAGTAGATCATTGTTAAGGAATACAATTTCTAGAGTTGTGTTTTGAAATATTAACTGCATTTTAAAAAATTGGTAAAATAGCTTGCTATAATCCAATATTTTGAGGAAACCATAGTTCACTGCCCTCTGTGCATTTCCTCTTTCTTTTCTACTACGTTTCTTAGCCCTTCATCAATTTGCTTCTCTGGATTTGGTTTGTTTTTGTATAGCTTTCCTTGATACTTCTCCTCCTATCTCCATCTAATATTTAATATTTTATAAGACACCAGCCAACATTCAATAAGCATCCATTCAACTGAGTTTTGGCATCTATGGGAATACTCAAGGTCAGTCAAAGTATTCCTGAAAGGGTAACTGTGATCCATTGGCCAGTCTTCAGGCTGGCTGCTCCTAACACTGCCCTCTTGTCGTTGACTGTAGGCTTCCAGAGGTCTGGAGGCAGGATCAGCCAGCAGAGACAGCTCACTCTAGTGTTCTTTGAGAAATTTATGCTGATACTTATAGATTCAAGTTCATCAAGAAATATTACAAGGGCTTCAAAGATTTACTGTGTGAATACATTAATATGACATTGATAATGACAAGATTTATTTAAGATGGGGAAGATCCTTCTGCCCATTTGCCAGAGTGATACCGAAGTAGGGATTCCTTGCATATTTTTTCTTCCTATGTATGTAATTTTCCACACAGCTCTTTTCATTGGTATGATTCTTATTATTAAAGATAACCTCTAAATATAGTTTAACTTTGTTGTATGATGCTCCATCGTTTTAGTGTTCCACAATAATATATTTTTTTTCCTACTGTTGGTCCTTTAAGTGACTTTTTGAGATTTTCACTCTAAACAAGACTGTAATTACAGTTTTGTGAATATATCTTTGGCCAAATATCAGATTTTTGCTTTAGGATAGATTCCTAGAAGCTGAATTACTGATTTAAAGAGTGAGAACATTTTTAAACCTTTTGATATGTATTACCCAATTACCTTCTGGAAAGTTGAAACAATATGTAGTTCCTTACCAGCTCTGAGTATTATGCAACCCCTGCTAATTTCATCAACTGTTGCTAATTTGATAGGTTAAAATGGTATCTCATCATTATTATAAATTATAAAAATTATCTTTGGTTACTAGTGAGACTGAACATTGAAATTTTTCTAGTAAAATAAATCCTTCAACCCTTACTATTAGGTTGATGCAGAAGTAATTGCGGTTTTTGCCACTGAAAGTAATGGCAAAAACTGCAATTACTTTTGCACCAACCTAATAAATTGTTGTGTATCATCCTTTAAAAGTAGCAATTTTAATTTTAGTTTTTCCAGTTTTTTGAAGTATAATTGACATAAAATAATGTAAATTTAAAGTATATGATATGATGGCTTATAAGTATCATTTCACAAAAATATTTTTGGTATTTTAACTTATTTTAGAAACATACAAAAATCAAATAAGCTTTGTATTTATCTTTTCTTCTATCTCCTGATGTTTATGATGCCTAAATATTGACATGTTTCTGTTGCTCCTACACTTAACATTTAATTATATGCAAACTGATCATTTATGAAACTGTCTTTAACAAAGGGTATAAGATGGAGAACCTTATTCTTACTATGAAGGAATAGATGGAGGCTGTTGCTAAGCCTTTTCCTATCTAATATGTTCTAGTAATGGGTGAAGGACCTTAAAAAGTTGGCTTTCTGAATCCTGAAGGGATGATTCACCCCTTTTAGGCTCAGCCACATTTTTCCAACCTTTGTATCCTCAGGCAGAAAACTATGGTTTAAACATGGCATCCCAATGAGTCAGGAAATGACTTCATTTCTTACTGAACTGCTTTTCTCTCTAATGGGAAGCCCTGAAATAGATGTGCCTTGCATCCCTGCTGCAAGCCTTTGCTGTCATTTAGAGGAGCTATTGCTCTATCAGAACTCACACTGAAGCCTATTATTCCAGGGAGACATTTTGTTATAAAGAAGTGATTTGTTATTTTAGGACTTGGCAAACAAGCATATGAGGGGGAAAAAGTTCATTTGGAGAGATGGCAATAACTCTTGGCGAGGTGTGCTTCTACCTTACTTTGTTTTGTTTTACAAAAAGGGCCAGGATTTGGCACAAGCTAAAATTCTGTAAAACAAATTTATCAGGCTCAGTCAGCTTCTGCTCATTGCCCTTGAAAATAAACTGCCATGTCTTTTATACACCTACATGTGATACACCTTCTGTTGCTTAAGTGGGACACAGTTGGAAGAAATACCCAACAAAGCGGTACAAATGCCTTGTGATCATAATCAGGAATTGGTGGAAATTGACACATAACAAAATAATTTGTACTAAGTTTTCCATAGCCGTGCTATGCCTCCACCAGTGATTGCCTGTGCTGACTTATCATTTATTCAAAGTCTCATTGGAAGCAATTATAGACATTTTAGAATAGGCAGTCAAAATAACAAGTCATTCAGACCGGCAATTATGCATTATATGTAGTTGTCCTTTCTATTAGAAGATGACACTATTGATGCCACAACCTCCCCATGTAAAAAACAAATGTAGCTGAAAGACTGAAGTGTGACTGTCAGATTCTTCCCCTTGGATCACGCACACTGCCTGTCATTTGCTGTGAACTCAAGGGGCAGCCTGCAGGCGTCCTGGCTTTTCTTTTCCACCTCTTAGCCTCATGGTCAGGGCCTAATTAGGCATTACGAGCAGGCAAAGAACATTTTTACAAAGTCCTTTCATGTGGGAAATTGTTTAGAGGCCTCAGTGAGGGTTATGGGCCTGGATGATTCTTGAGCTTTGACCCTCTGGGTGCATTTGACTTGGCTGCATTTCCTTTAGAGTGACAAAATAGGGATGCTTTTTTGCCAAGCCTGGTGTCCTTCAGAACTTCAGAATGATCCATGTCTTAGCAGAGGCTGTGAAAACAGGGAATTTATCTGTCAAATTTATATTTATGGAATGTGGCGGTCTAACTGTGCTTAGTGTGTTTGGTTGATTTGCAAAATGGGCTGTCTCCTTAAAAAAGTCAAATTGTAAAAGGCTGTATCTTTCACTGAGAGGCTGAGTTAATAAGGAACAGCTGGGGCCGAGTGATGTCATGTGCCACCTGCATGAAAGGCCGCCCAGAGGCTCACACCAAAAGAGAGTGCTCCAGAGAAGTGGGTTTCAAACCTATTATTATTATTTTTTTTGTAATTTTTTTTTTTTTTTTGCAGAGGAACATTTTTTCCCATTGAAATCATGTTCAAAACCCCAAAATATATCACAAAGATGCAAGCTGACTTGCTGTGTGTAAAGCTACGATGAGGAGTCCAGGACTCATTCTGCTTTCCTATCATAACCAACAGTCCTTGAAGCTCTTTCTTGGAATTTTGGGTAGCAAGGATATACAAGAGTGTTTTCGGTAGTGGGATGTGTGTACCCTGGAAAGCTGACAAGATCATTCATTTGGGTGTTGGAAGAAAATGTTAGTAATTGTATTTATATTTATTTTTCTTTCATCTTAAAAATTCCTATGTTTATATGCATGATAATATAATAGTCCAGTGATATATGGGCAAACATAATTTATAAACAACATATTGGGGGAGCATGCTTAATTTCTTTTTTATAAGGTAGATTTTAAATTTTAATAGTTGTTTCCAAACAATTTATTTCTGATAAAAACATACTATCAAGAGTATTTGGATACTACTGGCCTAGGAGTTGGGAAAGATGATTCATGGTGTAGCACTATTCACAGCAGCAAAGACATCTAATCAACCTAGGTGCCCATTAATGGTGGATTGGATAAAGAAAATGTGGTACATATACACCATGGAATACTATGCAGCCATGACAAAGAATGAAATCGTGTCCTTTGCAGCAACATGGATGCAGCTGGAGATCATTATCCTAAGAAAATTAATGCAGGAACAGAAAACTAAATACTGCAGGTTCTCACTTACAAGTGGGTGCTAAATATTGGGTACTCATGGACATAAAGATGGAAACAATAGACACTATAGATGAATAGTGGAAGGAGAGGGAGAAAAGGGTTGAAAAACTGTTGGGTACTATGCTCAGTACCTGGGTGATGTGATCAATCATATCCCAAACCTCAGCATCATGCAATATACCCATGTAACTTGCATGTGTACCCCTTTAATCTAAAGTAAAAGTTGAAATTATAAAAAAAATGATTCATGGGTACAGTGTAGATGATTCATGGATAGATTGTAAGAAAACTGGCTCCGTTGTTCTTGGCAGAGTGAATAGCAAGAACGTACCACAAGGGGATGGGGTGGAATTCAATATTTGGACCTTATAGTGGGCTGAATGGTGGCCCCAAAGATATCAGGTCCTAATTTCTGGAACCCATTGGAAAAAGGGTCTTTGAAGATGTGTTTACATTAAGGATCTTAAGATGAGAAAATCATGGATCATCTGTGTTGTCCCAAAATGCCATCCCAAGTGTCCTCTTAGGAGATAATTGGGGGAGATTTGACACACACACAGAGGAGAAGGTGATGTGAAGACAGAGGCAGAGATTGGAGTGATCCAGTCACAAGCCAAGGAATGCTGGCAGCCACCAGAACCTGGAAGAAGCAAGGAACAGACTCTCCCCTAAAGCCCCTGGAGTAGGGGGCAGTCCTGCTGACACCTTGATTTTAGTACAATGATGCTAGTTGCAGACTCCTGGCCTCCAGAACTGTCAGTGAATGAGCAGATTTCTGTTGCATAAAGCACCAAGTTTGTGACAATATGTTACAGCAGGTACAGGAAACAAATAAGCCCCCATCCCAGTATTTTTGTTTGTTTGTTTGTTTGTTTGTTTTGTTTTGTTTTTTTTGAGACAGAGTCTCGCTCTGTCAGCCAGGCTCAAGTGCAGTGGCGTGATCTTGGCTCACTGCAACCTCTGCCTTCCAGCTTCAAGCGATTCTCCTGCCTCAGCCTCCCAAGCAGCTGGGACTACAGGTGCATGCCACCATGCCTGGCTAATTTTTGTATTTTTAGTAGAGACAGGATTTCAGCATACTGGCTAGGCTGGTCTCAAACTCCTGACCTTGTGATCCACCCACCTCAGCCTCCCAAAGTCCTGGGATTACAGGCATGAGCCACTGCACCCGGCACCCCCACCGTTTTTTTTTCTCAGTAGAAGATAAGCTAGATCAACAGCCCCTAAAGTGGTTTGCAAATTCAGATGCCAAAGGGGCCAAGAAGGCATACACTGTTGATTCATATTATAGAGGAGGATAGTTCAAATTGGGAATTCAAGAGGCTGAGCTTTGGTTAAAGGCAATAAAATTCAATTGCTTGTAATATTCTATGCTGACCAAACTAAATATGTCCACAGACTGCTTTGGTTAATTTCTGCAACCTTTCAGTCTTAGTGGAAAAAATTTGGGGAAGCAATAGCTAAGGTCAAGTAAGTGGAATCTAGCCAATCTATTGGATGGGCACCTTTAAGCTAGAGGCTAATATGAAGAGGCAGAGGTAGTTTGACACACAGATTTTAGCAGATTCTATGGGCCACATTTCATGGCCACAACTGGAGTCAAGCAATGTACAGGGCCAGCCTGACTCTGATAGAAAAAATTTCAACAAAGCTTTTATCAACCCCAACTTTATATTTTACACATACACACACACACACACACACACACACACACACACAACACACACACACACACAACACACACACAATCCCAGCTGTTATATATATAATATAAAAATTATATATATGATATGTAAATATATATATAAAGTGAGCAGATTTCTGTTGCATAAAGCCACCACTTTATATATATATGCACTTTATATATATCCACTATATATATATCTACTATATATACACACATATATAATTCCAAGTTTACAATATTAATAAATAAACAAATCTCCAAATCTCTTACTTCCATCACTGTGGCCACCCACATAATACAAAAGGGATTGGGCCTTATCATGCCTGTGATATTCAAAATAGCTTATGGCCAGATTTTCTGGCACGTCAGGCCATAGGTAAAAGATTCTAAAATTGGAAATTTAATCTATCAGGGTCCATTTGCTTATTGTACCCAGGAAACTAGGACTACGCAAAGGTGAGTTCAGACTTTAGCTGAAATGTTCTAAAGCAAGAAATTAGCAATTGCAAGAACAATGGCAAAGGCTTCTTTGAGGAGATAAAGATTAAAGAGCAGTAATGGGGAGAGGTGCTGAATACAGTTTTTAGCCCACTTAGGTTCATATCACTTGTGTTGGATTAATTTTATATTTAACATTAGGCCTCTGGGGCATCAGGTCCCTAAATTTAAATGGTTAATTTTTGCCAGCATATAGGACCTTTTGTAGTTTTAAAAAATCGTTTTAGAGAAATTATGTACAGGTGATGCTTTTCTAGATCTATTTTTATATTTATACTTAAAAAAGCAAACACCCATGTTAATTGCCACCTACACAAAGAAAGAAAACATTATCAGTACCCTAGAAACCTCCCAAATGTCCTTTCCATCAATCATTTCATCTCTCTCCCTACCAGATGTAATCACTATCCTGCTTTTTTATAGGAATAACTTTCTTGATTTTATGATTTTATTATCTGTGTACATGTCCCTAAACCATATTTTACCTGTTTTTGAACTTTATTTTAATGAAATCATAGTCTATGTATTTTTTTCTGTCTTGCTTTCTCTGTTCAACATTGTGTTTCTAAGCTTCATGTTCCTGTGTGGTAACTAATTTGTGAATTGCTATTGCTGTGTAACATTCCATTGTATGACTATACCACAATTTATCCATTCTGCTGTTGGTGGACAGTTATTTCTAGTTTGGGGCAATTATGAACAATGAACATTCTTGTGTATATATCCTGATTAAAGAAGCATGCATTTCTTCATGTTACTATTAATAGATGATGCTAAACTGTTTTCCAAAGTGGTTGAACCAATTTATACTTTCACCAGCAGGGTGTAAGAGTTCTTGTTAATCTACATCCTTGCAACACTTGGTATTCTAGTGCTTAAAATTTTTTGTCAAACTGATGTGATATCTCAGTATGGCTTTAATTTGCATTTTCTTGAATTACTGGTGACTTTAACCACATTTTCATTGAAATATAAAGTATGTGTATATCTGTATATGTAAAAATATATTACACATGTATACATACACATGCATATACATGCATTCTTTGGCCATTTCAGTTCCTCTTCTTTGAAGTGGTTGTTTAAGCCCATTTAAAACATTATAATTTTAATTTTAGATTTAGGAGGTACATGTAGGCACATGTTTGTTGCATGAGTACATTGTATACTGGTGGGGATTGAGCTTCTAATGTACCCATTACCCAAATAGTGAACACTGTGCCTGATAATTTTTCAATCCTTGCCCCACCTACCCACCCCGCTTTTGGAGTTCCCAGTATCTATTATTTCCATCTTTATGTCCATATGTACCCATAGTTTAGCTCCTACTTATAAGTGAGAACATGCAGTATTTGATTTTCTGTTTCTAATTTAGTTCACTTAGGATAATGGCCTCCAGAAACATCCATGTTGCAGCAAAGGACTTGATTTCATTCTTTTTAATGAGAGCTCATTTTTTTCTGTTGGTTTGTTTGCCTTTTCCTTATTGTTTTGTGGGAGTTCCTATTATGTGTGTTGTAAAAATATTGTCTTTCATTTTGTGGCTAACCTTTGTACTGTTTTAATTATGTCTCTGATGAACAGACGTTCTTATTTTTAATGTCATCAAGTTTATTAATCTTTTGCTTTATAGTCAGTTTTTTTTTGTCTTCTTGTTTCCAAAGTTATGTGTGTTTATCACAGAAACTTTAGAAATACAGAAAGAATGAATATCACATAATTCTACCACCCAAAGGCAACCATGGTTAGCACATTGTTTGGTCATTTTTAAATGGCATATATATGTGGCATGACATTTCCTTTATGAATGAAGGATCATAGTTGCACACACACAAATATTTAGTGACACAGAGTTGAACACATGTTCTCTATTGTTAGGGAGCTTGTGGCTTATTAAGTCAGAAACATGCAAGTTTATAAATATGTACAATACAGTGTTATAGGTCTGTTGATAGAAGAGTGCACAGGATACAGTAGAGGCCAAAGGAGGAGTGGTCATTTTTACCTGGGTGGGCCAGGAAATGCATCATCAAGGAGATGCCATGAGCTAAGCAGGCAGGAAGGAGAGAATGGGCTCATCCAAAGACTCCAGAGGCACCATAATTTGTGGTGGTCAGATAACTGAAAATTGTTTAATGCGGTTAGAATGTGGGTTGGTGGCAGGGGAAAGGTGAAGTACAGCAAGAGAAAAGTCATGAAGCTGAGAGATAAACTATCTTACAGTTTGAGGCTAGCCTCTTTTCCTAAATTTTTGTCTCTGCCTTTCCCCAGCCATTTCTGTCTTCACAGTGTCGTCCTGTAGCAATACTATCTGCCAGGGCAGATGGAACTCTTGGGGAAATACAAAGAAAACCTAACACTTTGACAGTCTTTCTTCATTATGGGATAATGAGTTATTATTTTGTTTCCTTAACATTTGGCTGAAAAATTTTCTCCTGCTAAACTTTAGACTTCCACCAGGAAGAAATTACAGGATTTAGTAAGAAAAATGGGCCCAAATGAGCTGCTAGATGAAGAGATGGAGTTGTGCCCCTGAGAGCCAGAATTGCCTGGTGGTTAAGGGCACAGACTTTAGAGACAGACAGATCTGAATTTCAGTCTTGGCTCTACCATTTCACATGGCAGTTTCACAGCGATGGACAAGTCGTTTAACCTGCATTTCAGCTTCCTCCTATGTTGGTAGGAAATGATAATATTTACCTATAGAGTTATTATGAGGATTCTATGTAATAATTTATGCAAATCATCTAGGAGAATGGGAAATACTTTATACCTCATAACTACTCTGCTACTATTGCCTGTCCAAACCAAAACCAAAACCAAACCAAACCAAACCAAAACAAACAAACAAACAAAACAACCAAACAAACCCCCAAAACCTTAGAAGTTAATCTGTTCTGGGACATACTGAGTATCATTTTTTCTTTCTTAAGGAACTAAATTGAAATGAAACATGTTTTTTTTCCCTCTGTTACAATTATTTTAAAATTAAATTTCTGTTTGTATCAATGTACATAGTTTAAAAAGCAAAAGATATTAAAAGATTTATAATAAAAAAGTACTAGCCTACTTTACCCTTTCTCTCCTCATAGGCCTGATAGTCAGAGACAATCACTTTCAACAATTATGGCTGTTTCCGATATGCCTCCATATTTCTAAGTGATATACTTAGAGATATTTTTGATTCATTAATTTTATAAGTCTGTTGACTTCCTGCTATGGTAGATGAGAATTTTGTTATATTATTCATACACATATACATGCTGTATATACTTCCCCTCCTCATTTATCATACAGTTTTGTCACTTTTTTATAACTTGAGTCAATATTTATAATATTATGATTATATAAATATTATTTACTGCTGAGTCAGATTTTTGTCTGTGATTACCTTTCTTTTTTGTATAACTTGTTTATCTTGAGGTCAATAATTTATTCATTTTTATTACCTTATCTTTAAACATAATTTTTTTCTGCATGCTCCATCAGATCTGTTACATACCTATCAAAATTGTATTCCAAATGAAAAACTAAACTATTGAATTTTTTCTCCTGGGGATCTCATTCTTGGAGGCCTCCATCCTCTTCTAGTTGATGAAATTTTGGGCTACTGGCACAATTGTCCTCTTGAGTCTTCCTTTGCTATGTCCCTGTGTTGCAGCTTTTGTTTCATGGATCCCATGCAATTTTCTTAGTTTAATCCCTTTTTTGTTAGAACACATTTTTCCCCCTGTAACTTTCTAAGAAAGGATCCATGATAGATAAATGTCTGAAAATATCTACAATTCTAACCACACACTTAATTTTTAATTTGTCTGGGTTTAGAATTCTACTTTAGAAGTCATTTTTCCTAATTGTGAAGGTATCGCTCCATTGTCTTCTAGAATCCCCTGTTAAGAAATATTATGCTATTCTGGACTGGGCATGGTGGCTCACGCCTGTAATCCCAGCACTTTGGGAGGCCAAGGCGGGTGTTATCACAAGGTCAAGAGATCGAGACCATCCTGGCCAACGTGGTGAAACCCTGTCACTGCTAAAAATACAAAAATTAGCCGGGCGTGGTGGCGGGCACCTGTAGTCTTAGCTACGCGGGAGACTGAGGCAGGAGAATTGCTTGAACCTGGGAGGCAGAGGTTACAGTGAGCCAAGATTGGGCCACTGCACTCTAGCCTGGCTGACAGAGCAAGACTCCGTCTCAAAACAAAAAAACAAACAAACAAAAAAGATTATGCTGTTCTAATTCTAATACTGTTAGAATCTTGTCTTTTTCCTGTTGTTCTGAATTTTTATATAATAAACCTTAGTATGTGTCTTTTTGAAAATTGTTGTACTGAATTCTTAGAGGCCTCTTTTATTCTAGAGACTTATGTGCCCTTTCTGGGATGATTGCTTATATGAGTACTTTGATAATTTCTCCTCCTCTAATTTTGTTCTCTTTTTCTGAAATCACAGTTGATTTCAGAATATTGGTCTTCTGGATTGATTCTCTTAGGTTTCTCAGTCTTTTCTCTACTATTTTCCATCTCTTTGTAAGTTCTACTTTCTGGGGAGATTGTCCTTACTTTATCTTCTAAACCATTTGACTTTTAAAACTGTAGATATGCAATTTTAACTTCTAAGACGTTTATTCTTGCTGGCTGTTATTTTAAAATGCCATTCTCTTCTTGTTTTGTGGTTGTACAGCTTCTCTTATCTCTCTGAGGATGTTAATTACATCTGTTTGAGATTTTCTTCTGTTCTTTTCACTGTATTTCCTCTGGATTCTATTTTTCCCTTTGGCTGAATGGCTTTCTCTTTCTTCCTTCTTTCCTTCTCTTCCCTTCCCTCCATCTCTCCCTTCCTTCCTTCTCCTCTTTTCTTCCCTCCCTTCTCTTTTTCTTCCCTTCCTCCTTCTCCCCACTTTCTCCTCCCAGTCTTGGGAGCCAGGGGTTGATTTTGGATCTGAGTGTGTAAACTTTTGTGATCATAGCTTAATATGTGGAGACTGTACTATAAAGCTTCTCACTCTTGGCCGACCATGGGCCTTGATTTTTATCCCCTCTCAATCAATATCCAAGTATAGCATAAGCAAATGCCTTCTGGGCATAAGTGGCTTTGGTGCTCTATTAGTACTTTTTTTTTTTTTTTAAGAGGAAGTTTTGCTCTTTGCCCAGGCTAGAGTGCACGATCTCGGCTCATTGCAACCTCCACCTCCCGGGTTCAAGCGATTCCCCTGCCTCAGCCTCCTGAGTAGCTGTAACTACAGGTGTGCACCACCACGCTGGCTAATTTTTCTATTTTTAGTAGAGACAGGGTGTCCCCTTGTTGGCCAGGCTGGTCCCAAACTCCTGGCCTCAAGTGATCTGCCCGCCTTGGCCTCCCAAAGTGCTGGGTTTACAGGAGTGAGCCACTGCACCCAGCCTAGTAATACTCTTATCTCTCTGGATCTTTCACCTAAAATTTAGTCTTTGAGTTTAGCTATTTTGATGCATTTAAGGTGATTAAAACAATTTTATCCAGGGTTTTAATTTCTGTTTTCAAAGGATAGTTTTATCTGAATAACCTTATACACCATTACTGAAAACATGAAGCCCTACTTTGATATTTATATTCTCTTTGAGTATAAAGTATTGGTGATTATACTAAGGAATATATATTTAATTTCTAAGACTTTGTTATACATAATTCTTTAACCCTTGGTGAGTTCAATTAACCCAAGTTCTTTTCAGTTCTCCTTTCCCCATATTCAAAGAAACTCTTACCTACTAGGCATGTTATCTCTTATTAAGAGGTACTAACAACCTCTCTGCCTGCTTCTAGGGTTTCACTATTTTCATCTTAATATGAATAATGTACATGATAATTTTAGTGTGTCAACATGACTGGGCTAAGGGATGCCTGGATAGCTGGTAAAACATGATTTCTGTGTGTGCCGTGAGGGTGTTTCTGGAAGAGATTAGCATTTGAATCAGTAGACTAAGTAAAGAAGCTCCATCCTCAACCATGTGGGTAGCATCATCCAGGCCACTGAGGGCTCAGATAAATGAAAAAGACACAGAAAAGTCAAATTATCTCTCTTTGTGAGCTGGAACATCCATATTTTCCTGCCTTTGGACATTAGAGCTCCTGATTCTCAGGCCTTCAGCCTCAGACTGGGAGTCCCCTGGTTCTCAGGTCTTCAGACTTGGATTGAATTACACCGTGATATGGTTAGGATCTGTGTACTCACCCACATCTCATGTTGAATTGTAATCCCCAGTGTTGGAGGTGTGCCCTGGTGGGAGGTGATTGGATCATGGGGGCAGATTTCCCCCTTGGTGGTGTTCTCATGATAGTGAGTGAGATCTTCTGAGATCTGGTCATTTGAAAGTGTGTGGCACCTCTTTCTTCTGCTCTAGCCTTGTGAAGTGCTGGCTCTCCCTTCACCCTCTGACATGATTGTAAGTTTCCAGAGGCCTCCCCCAAAGCCAAATAAATGCCAGCATCATGCTTCCTGTGCAGCTTGTGGAACCATGAGTGAATTAAACCTTTTTCTTTATAAACTACCCAGTCTCAGGTATTTCTTTATAGCAATGTGAGAATAGACCAATATACACCACTAGCTTTTCTGTGTCTTCAGCTTGTAGATGGCATATCGTGGAACTTTTCATCTTCCATAGTTGCAGGCCAATTCCCATAATAAATCTTCTCTTATATATTTATATAGTGACCCTCCATATCCGAAGCTTTCACCTTCATGGATTCAACCAATTGTGGGTCAAAAATATTTGTGGAAAAACCATAAAAATAGCAATACAACAATAAAAAAAATACAAATTTTAAGACAGTATAAAAACCATTTAGATAGCATTTACATTGTATTAGGTATTATACTTAACCCGGAGATGGTTTAAAGTATACGGGAGGCTGTGCTTAGATTATATGCAAATACCATGGCATCTGATATAAGGGACTTGAACATTTGTGGATTTTGGTATCTGTAGGGGATGGAGGGGGTCTTGGAACTAATCCCTTGCAGATACTGAGGGACACCTGTATATATACTGTTGGTACTGTTTCTCTGAATAACCATAATACAATTTATCAGATTAACTTGGTGGTACTTTGGAAAGCAAAGGCCCTGCTTTCAATAATGTTATATAAGCCAGGTAAGTTTCAGTTGGATTGGAAATGAGAAAGTAGTGGTCCTAGTAGTAGTCCCTTCAAGATGTTCTAGCAATAAGGACAGTTGCTGGAAGAGATAGATGTGGAGAACAAAATGAGATGATAGGTTTGGGGAGGGAAAACAAAATGCACTTGGGAATGTAAACTAACACTCATTTAGTACTTGCTAGGTGCCACGCCAATGCTAGAGACTTTGCATAGGCTACTTCTTTTAATGAGGTACTAGAGGGAAAGAATACAAAAGCCACTTGTCTTAAGATACTTAGTAATTTTATCTTGCTGGTGTTAGCTCATACTTTAATGCTTGGCCCTAAAACCATTTCCAAAAGCTAAGGGTCAAGGGGAAGTGAAATGTAAAATTGCCGCATCTGACTTTTGGTGATAACAGTCATGTCTCCATTAATAAATGGAGCAAAGAAGAACTCAAGAAATGACCCCTATTAAAAACCTCTTTGGAGCTGCTAATAAATAGCAGAATGTATTCATTCAAATTTCATATTTTTTGGCTAATGCATAACCTCTGTGAAGCCTTGCAAAACTATTAAAGGGCCAAAAGTGAGCAGTGGGGATGCTTGAATGATCATCAGATTGGATAATCAAGTTATTGTTAGTTTATGGAATTCATTTTCATGGTGGCAAAAGTGGGAGCTGTAATTTATTTTATTTTATTTATTTTAATTATTTTATTATACTTTAAGTTCTAGGGTACATGTGCATAACATGTAGTTTGTTACATATGTATACTTGTGCCATGTTGGTGTGCTGCACCCATCAACTCGTCAGCACCCATCAATTCATTTTATATCAGGTATACTCCCAATGCAATCCCTCCCCCCTCCCCCCTCCCCATGATAGGCCCCGGTGTGTGATGTTCCCCTTCCAGTCCAAGTGATCTCATTGTTCAGTTCCCACCTATGAGTGAGAACATGCGGTGTTTGGTTTTCTGTTCTTGTGATAGTTTGCTAGAATGATGGTTTCCAGCTGCATCCATGTCCCTACAAAGGACGCAAACTCATCCTTTTTTATGGCTGCATAGTATTCCATGGTGTATATGTGCCACATTTTCTTAATCCAGTCTGTCACAGATGGACATTTGGGTTGATTCCAAGTCTTTGCTATTGTGAATAGTGCCGCAATAAACATACGTGTGCATGTGTCTTTATAGCAGCATGATTTATAATCCTTTGGGTATATACCCAGTAATGGGATGGCTGGGTCATATGGTACATCTAGTTCTAGATCCTTGAGGAATGCCATACTGTTTTCCATAATGGTTGAACTAGTTTACAATCCCACCAACAGTGTAAAAGTGTTCCTATTTCTCCACATCCTCTCCAGCACCTGTTGTTTCCTGACTTTTTAATGATTGCCATTCTAACTGGTGTGAGATGGTATCTCATTGTGGTTTTGATTTGCATTTCTCTGATGGCCAGTGATGATGAGCATTTTTTCATGTGTCTGTTGGCTGTATGAATGTCTTCTTTTGAGAAATGTCTGTTCATATCCTTTGCCCACTTTTTGATGGGGTTGTTTGTTTTTTTCTTGTATATTTGTTTGAGTTCTTTGTAGATTCTGGATATTAGCCCTTTGTCAGATGAGTAGATTGCAAAAATTTTCTCCAATTCTGTAGGTTGCCTGTTCACTCTGATGGTAGTTTCTTTTGCTGTGCAGAAGCTCTTTAGTTTAATTAGATCCCATTTGTCAATTTTGCTTTTGCTGCTGTTGCTTTTGGTGTTTTAGACATGAAGTCCTTGCCCATGCCTATGTCCTGAATGGTATACCTAGGTTTTCTTCTAGGTTTTTATGTTTTAGGTCTAACATTTAAGTCTCTAATCCATCTTGAATTAATCTTCGTATAAGGGGTAAGGAAAGGATCCAGTTTCAGCTTTCTACTTATGGCTAGCCATTTTCCCAGCACCATTTATTAAATAGGGAATCCTTTCCCCATTTCTTGTTTCTCTCAGGTTTGTCAAAGATCAGATGGCTGTAGATGTGTGGTATTATTTCTGAGGACTCTGTTCTGTTCCATTGGTCTATATCTCTGTTTTGGTACCAGTACCATGCTGTTTTGGTTACTGTAGCCTTGTAGTATAGTTTGAAGTCAGGTAGCGTGATGCCTCCAGCTTTGTTCTTTTGACTTAGGATTGTCTTGGCAATGCGGGCTCTTTTTTGGTTCCATATGAACTTTAAAGCAGTTTTTTTCCAATTCTGTGAAGAAAGTCATTGGTAGCTTGATGGGGATGGCATTGAATCTATAAATCACCTTGGGCAGTATGGCCATTTTCACGATATTGATTCTTCCTATCCATGAGCATGGTATGTTCTTCCATTTGTTTGTGTCCTCTTTTATTTCACTGAGCAGTGGTTTGTAGTTCTCCTTGAAGAGGTCCTCACATCCCTTGTAAGTTGGATTCCTAGGTATTTTATTCTCTTTGAAGCAATTGTGAATGGAAGTTCATTCCTGATTTGGCTCTCTGTTTGTTACTGGTATATAAGAATGCTTGTGATTCTTGCACATTAATTTTGTATCCTGAGAGTTTGCTGAAGTTGCTTATCAGCTTAAGGAGATTTTGGGCTGAGACAATGGGGTTTTCTAAATATACAATCATGTCATCTGCAAACAGGGACAATTTGACTTCTTCTTTTCCTAACTGGATACCCTTGATTTCTTTCTCTTGCCTGATTGCCCTAGCCAGAACTTCCAACACTATGTTGAATAGGAGTGGTGAGAGAGGGCATCCCTGTCTTGTGCCAGTTTTCAAGGGAATTTTTCCAGTTTTTGCCCATTCAGTATGATATTAGCTGTGGGTTTGTCATAAATAGCTCTTATTATTTTGAGATATGTTCCATCAATACCGAATTTATTGAGCGTTTTTAGCATGAAGGGCTGTTGAATTTTGTCAAAAGCCTTTTCTGCATCTATTGAGATAATCATGTGGTTCTTGTCTTTGGTTCTGTTTATATGCTGGATTACGTTTATTGATTTGCGAATGTTGAACCAGCCTTGCATCCCAGGGATGAAGCCCACTTGATCATGGTGGATAAGCTTTTTGATGTGCTGCTGAATCCGGTTTGCCAGTATTTTATTGAGGATTTTTGCATCGATGTTCATCAGGGATATTGGTCTAAAATTCTCTTTTTTGTTGTGTCTCTGCCAGGCTTTGGTATCAGGATGATGTTGGCCTCATAAAAAGAGTTAGGGAGGATTCCCTCTTTTTCTATTGATTAATAGTTTCAGAAGGAATGGTACCAGCTCCTCCTTGTACCTCTGGTAGAATTCAGCTGTGAATCCATCTGGTCCTGGACTTTTTTTGGTGGGTAGGCTATTAATTATTGCCTCAATTTCAGAGCCTGCTATTGGTCTATTCAGGGATTCAACTTCTTCCTGGTTTAGTCTTGGGAGAGTGTAAGTGTCCAGGAATTATCCATTTCTTCTAGATTTTCTAGTTGATTTGCGTAGAGTGTTTATAGTATTCTCTGATGGTAGTTTGTATTTCTGTGGGGTCGGTGGTGATATCCCCTTTATCATTTTATTGCGTCTATTTGATTCCTCTCTCTTTTCTTCTTTATTAGTCTTGCTAGCGGTCTGTCAATTTTGTTGATCTTTTCAAAAAACCACTCCTGTTCATTGATTTTTTGGAGGGTTTTTGTGTCTCTATCTCCTTCAGTTCTGCTCTGATCTTAGTTATTTCTTGCCTTCTGCTAGCTTTTGAATGTTTGCTCTTGCCTCTCTAGTTCTTTTAATTGTGATGTTAGAGTGTCAATTTTAGATCTTTCCTGCTTTCTCTTGTGGGCATTTAGTGCTATAAATTTCCCTCTACACACTGCTTTAAATGTGTCCCAGAGATTCTGGTATGTTGTATCTTTGTTCTCATTGGTTTCAAAGAACATCTTTATTTCTGCCTTCATTTCGTTATGTACCCAGTAGTCATTCAGGAGCAGTTTTTCAGTTTCCATGTAGTTGAGCGTTTTGATTGAGTTTCTTAGTCCTGAGTTCTAGTTTGATTGCACTGTGGTCTGAGAGACAGTTTGTTATAATTTCTGTTCTTGTACATTTGCTGAGGAGTGCTTTACTTCCAATTATGTGGTCAATTTTGGAATAAGTGCGATGTGGTGCTGAGAAGAATGTATATTCTGTTGATTTGGGGTGGAGAGTTCTATAGATGTCTATTAGGTCCGCTTGGTGCAGAGATGAGTTCAATTCCTGGATATCCTTGTTAACTTTCTGTCTCGTTGATCTGTCTAATGTTGACAGTGGAGTGTTGAAGTCTCCCATATTATTGTATGGAGTCTAAGTCTCTTTGTAAGTCTCTAGGACTTGCTTTATGAATAGGGTGCTCCTGTATTGGGTGCATATATATTTAGGGAGTTAGCTCTTCCTGTTGAATTGATCCCTTTACCATTATGTAATGGCCTTCTTTGTCTCTTTTGATCTTTGATGGTTTAAAGTCTGTTTTATCAGAGACTAGGATTGCAACCCCTGCTTTTTTTTGTTTCCATTTGCTTGGTAGATCTTCCTCCATCCCTTATTTTGAGCCTGTGTATGTCTCTGCATGTGAGATGGGTCTCCTGAATACAGCAGACTGATGGGTCTTGACTCTTTATCCAGTTGCCAGTCTGTGTCTTTTAATTGGAGCATTTAGTCCATTTACATTTAAGGTTAATATTGTTATGTGTGAACTTGATCCTGCATTATGATATTAACTGGTTATTTTGCTCGTTAGTTGATGCAGTTTCTTCCTAGCCTCGATGGTCTTTACATTTTGGCATGTTTTTGCAATGGCTGGTACCGGTTGTTCCTTTCCATGTTTAGGGCTTCCTTCAGGTCTCTTGTAAGGCAGGCCTGGTGGTGACAAAATCTCTAAGCATTTGCTTATCTGTAAAGGTTTTATTTCTCCTTCACTTTGAAACTTAGTTTGGCTGGATATGAAATTCTGGGTTGAAAATTCTTTCCTTTAAGAATGTTGAATATTGGCCCCCACTCTCTTCTGGCTTGTAGAGTTTCTGCCGAGAGATCTGCTGTTAGTCTGATGGGCTTCCCTTTGTGGGTAACCCGACCTTTCTCTCTGGCTGCCCTTAAGATTTTTTCCTTCATTTCAACTTTGGTGAATCTGGCAATTATGTGTCTTGGAGTTGCTCTTCTTGAGGAGTATCTTTGTGGCATTCTCTGTATTTCCTGAATTTGAATGTTGGCCTGCCTACTAGGTTGGGGAAGTTCTCCGGATGATATCCTGAAGAGTGTTTTCCAACTTGTTTCCATTTTCCCCCTCACTTTCAGGCACCCCAATCAGACGTAGATTTGGTCTTTTTACATAATCCCATACTTCTTGCAGGCTTTGTTCATTTCTTTTTCTTCTTTTTTCTTTTGGTTTCTCTTCTCGCTTCATTTCATTCATTTGATCCTCAATCGCTGATACTCTTTCTTCCAGTTGATCGAGTCGGTTACTGAAGCTTGTGCATTTGTCACGTATTTCTCGTGTCATGGTTTTCATCTCTGTCATTTCGTTTATGACTTCTCTGCATTAATTAGTCTAGCCATCAATTCTTCCACTCTTTTTTCAAGATTTTTAGTTTCTTTGCGCTGGGTACGTAATTCCTCCTTTAGCTCTGAGAAGTTTGATGGACTGAAGCCTTCTTCTCTCATCTCGTCAAAGTCATTCTCTGACCAGCTTTGATCCGTTGCTGGCGATGGGCTGCGCTCCTTTGCAGGGGGAGATGCGCTCTTATTTTTTGAATTTCCAGCTTTTCTGCCCTGCTTTTTCCCCATCTTTGTGGTTTTATCTGCCTCTGGTCTTTGATGATGGTGACGTACTGATGGGGTTTTGGAATAGGTGTCCTTCCTGTTTGATAGTTTTCCTTCTACAGTCAGGACCCTCAGCTGTAGGTCTGTTGGAGATTGCTTGAGGTCCACTCCAGACCCTGTTTGCCTGGGTATCAGCAGCAGAGGTTGCAGAAGATAGAATATTGCTGAACAGCGAGTGTACTTGTCTGATTCTTACTTTGGAAGCTTCCTCTCAGGGGTGTACTCCACCCTGTGAGGTGTGGGGTGTCAGACTGCCCCTAGTGGGGATGTCTCCCAGTTAGGCTACTCAGGGGTCAGGGACCCACTTGAGCAGGCAGTCTGTCCCTTCTCAGATCTCACCTCCGTGTTGGGAGATCCACTGCTCTCTTCAAAGCTGTCAGACAGAGTCGTTGCGTCTGCAGAGGTTCCTGCTGCTTTTGTGTTGTTGTTGTTAACTGTCCCTGTCCCCAGAGGTGGAGTCTACAGAGACAGGCAGGTTTCCTTGAGCTGCTGTGAGCTCCACCCAGTTCGAGCTTCCCAGTGGCTTTGTTTACCTACTTAAGCCTCAGCAATGGCGGGCCCCCTCCCCCAGCCTCGCTGCTGCCTTGCGTTAGATCGCAGACTGCTGTGTTAGCAATGAGGGAGGCTCCGTGGGCGTGGGACCCTCCTGGCCAGTTGTGGGATATATTCTCCTGGTGTGCCCGTTTGCTTAAAGCGCAGTATTGAGGTGGGAGTCACCCGATTTTCCAGGTGTTGTGTGTCTCAGTTCCCCTGGCTAGGAAAAGGGATTCCCTTCCCCCTTGCCTCACCCTGCTTCAGCTCTCGCTGGTCGGACTGCCGCAGCTGACCAGCACCGATTGTCCGGCACTCCCTAGTGAGATGACCCCAGTACCTCAGTTGAAAATGCAGAAATCACCGGTCTTCTGTGTCGCTTGCGCTGGGAGTTGGAGACTGGAGCTGTTCCTATCCGGCCATCTTGCTCTGCCCCCCGGGATCTGTAGTTTATAGACCTTTCTCCTCTTGGAGCTTCTTATGGTAGTAAATACCACATCTACAAATGTAGCTTTGTGTAATACCTGGTTCTGGCATTAGGTGGGGTTTGCACCATAGAGTCTGAATGGAAGAAATGACAAGTGCAGCATTAAATGTTAGTTAGTTCAGCCTTGTTCATAGCAATTGCTTTCTCTTTCAAAGGCTAAAACCTTTAGCTGTTACAGCACTGATTGGAGGTAAAGAGCTGGCTCTCAGGAGAATACTTGTTGAAAAGAACAGGACTGTGTGACTTTGCCTCTTTAAAAATTCTACTGCTAAACCCTAGGCTGCCCTGCCTCCTTGCTGTTTTTGTTCATTGGCAATTTCCCCTTGAAACGCTATAATCTAATTCTTCCCCAGGCTTTACTCAACCATGTGTTGAACTGCTAAATGCTGCTTCAGCTAATGTCACCATTCAACATAGAGCAATCTCTATGCAGTCTCTAGAAACTGCAGGAAGAAAACCCTAACCCCCCTCCAACCTCTGAGGCAAATAGCCCTCACTGTGAAGACTACAAAGATTTTGCTTACAACAGTTTTAGGGTAAAGCCAGAAATCACACAGTAAACTTTCAGGAATTCATTGGTCGTATATATTTTCTCTTGACAGAACTGGATTCCCTTCAACTGGTTTTAATAGCATCACTCCTTAGATTCATGCCTGGATTTTTCATCTTACCAGACATAATGGTAAGGGCTTTATATACATCCTGTTTAACAGTACAACAACTTACGAAGGAAGCATTTTCCCTTCATTTTATGGGAGGAACCTGTGACTCAGAGATTTTTAGTGCTATTAGTGAGTTCCTAACCAAGTTCAGTCTGGCTTGCAGGCCTGTGCACTTCCAACTCTATGTTGTAGCTCTTGCTGTCCATCTGAAAGAATTTCTCATCCAGGAATATTGCAGGCTGAGAACCGTATTGAAATAATTGATTCTCTTGGGAGTTCCCGTATGGTGGACCTAGTTCTGCAGTTTATGGTTAGGGAACTGGCAAATGAGTGTATATTTTTGTTACAGGGCTTCCCTGTTTCCTCTGAAAAGGACAACAACTATGTCCATGTAGATCGAAGGAAGAAACAAAGACATGACAAAAAGAAAATAGCTAGAGCATGATTAAGAGGATTTTCAATTGTTAGACTCTTGCTTGGAGATTTATTTGATTCTTTGAACAAATAATTATTAAATACTGTAATAAATCAGGGTTCTTTAGAGAGACAGAATCAATAGGATATATAGAAAAGGGAGTTTATTAGGGAGAATTGGGTCACATGATTACAAGGTGAAGTCCGATGATAGGCTGTCTGCAAGCAGGGGAAAGAGAGAAGCTGGCAGTGTGGCTTGGTCCAAGTCCGCAAGCCTCAAAACCAGTGAGGCTGACAGTGCCGTCCTTAGTCTGAGGCTGAAGGCCCAAGAGCCCCTGGGAGGCTGCTGGTGCAAGTCCCAGAGTCCAAAGGCCAAAGAACTTGGAGTCTGATGTCCAAGGGCAGGAGGAGTGGAAGCCAAGTATTAGGCATGGCATGGGAAGAGAGAGAGCGAGAGGACTCAGGAAACTGCTTATCCCATCTTCTTGCTTTGTTCTAGCCACACTGGCAGCTGATTGAATGGTACCCCCTGACACTGAGAGTGGGTCTTCCTTACCCAGTCCACTGACTCAAGTGTCTATCTCCTCTGGCAACACCCTCACAGACACACCCACAACTATACTTCACCAGCCGTCTATGCATCCCTCAATCTAGTCAAGTTGATGCATAATATTAACCATCACAAATACCTATTATGTACCAGGCATAGTTCTACCACTGGGAATACAGTGGTGAGCAAAACAGACAAAAAAAATTCCTGCCCTCTTGGTGCCTGTAGTCCCAGCTACTCGGGAAGCTGAGGCAGGACCATGGTGCTTACATTCTAATAGGAATAGCAGGAAGACAGATTATACACAAAGTAAAACTATGTAGTGTAATAGATGGTGATAAATAGGGATATACCAGCATTTAGCTTTTGCTTCACTACTTGTTCCAAATTGGCTCTGTCATTGGCATTTTGAAATCCAAATAGCCACTTCAGTGTGTTTCTGGCACCCCTGAACTTATGTGAGACCATTGGTCATGTGATCTTATAGGTTATCATTAATAGAATGAGCATAAGTAACATCAATAAAATAAAAAAGCATGCCATTTGAACTTGTTAATATATAGTGTTCCAGGTGACTTAGAGTATAAAAGCTTCTTATATTTGATATTGTGTTAGAGCCCTGAGGCTGCTGTAATAAAGTATCTCATACCGGTGGCTCAGAAAACAGAAATCTATTGTCTCACAGTTCTGGGGTCTAGAAGTTCAAAATCAAGGTGTTTTTAGGGTTGGTTTCTCCTGAGAGCTGTGAGGAAATAATCTATCCAATTTCTAGCTTCACTTCTAGCTTCCAGTAGCATCATGCATTCCTTGGCTTGTAAATGTCATTTTCCCAGTGTCTTTACATCATCTTCCCTCCGCAGGTGTCTGTCCTTGTGTCCAAATTTTCCGTTTCTATGAGAATACCAATTGTGTTGAATTAGGACTTCCCTAATGGCCTCATCTTAACATGATCATATGGAAAGACCATGTTTCCAAATATGCTCATATTCATAGGTCTTTGGGGTTAGGACCTTCAACCTATAACAGATATATGATATATTTAAATTATATCATCAGTTGAAGTTTAAATGTGTATTTGGTGTTGTAAGAGTAAGGTGCTGTAATAATTATGGATGAATGTAAAAATGATTAATTTTTATACAAACCAATTAAGATCTTTTAAAGATTTCAATAGGGATACTAACAGATAATATGAATAGTAAGAGTGTGTCAGCCAGATAACTTTAGAAAGATCATTAAATACTTTTTGGACCAACAGAATTTCTCTTTTTTTAACTTTTATTTTAGGTTTGAGGGTATATGTGAAGGTTTGTCACGTAGGTAAACACGTGTCATGGGGGTTTGTTGTACATATTATTTCATCTCCCAAGTATTAAGCTCAGTACCCAATAGTTATCTTTTCTGCTTCTCTTTCTCCTCCCATCCTCCCCCTCAAGTAGACCCCAGTGTCTCTTATTTCCTTCTTTGTGTTCATAAGTTCTTATCATTTAGCTCCCACTTACAAGTGACAACATACAGTATTTGGTTTTCTGTTCCTGTATTAGTTTGTTAAGGATAATACCCTCCAGCTCCATCCATATTCCTGCAGAATACATGATCTCATTCTTTTTTATGGCTGCATATTACATTTTATGGCTTCATGTTCTTTTTAAGGCTGCATAGTATTCCACGGTGTATATGTATCACATTTTCTTTATCCAGTCTGTCATTGATGGGCATTTAGGTTTTTTCCATGTCTTTGCTATTGCAAATAGTGCTGCAATGAACATTCACGTGCATGTGTCTTTATGGTAGAATGATTTATATTGATTTATATTCCTCTGGGTATATACCCAGTAATGGGATTGCTGGGTCGAACAGTAGTTCTGCTTTTAGCTCTTTGAGGAATCGCCTTTCTGCTTTCCACAATGGCTGAACTAATTTACACTCCTACCAACAATGTGTAAGTGTTCCCTTTTTTCTGCAAGCTCACCAGTATCTGTTATTTTTTGGCCTTTTAATAACAGCCATTCTGACTGGAGTGAAATGGTATCTCATTGTGGTTTTGATTTGCATTTTTTTTTTTATTTATTTTATTTTTTTTTATTATTATACTTTAAGTTCTAGGGTACATGTGCATAATGTGCAGGTTTGTTACATATGTATACTTGTGCCATGTTGGTGTGTTGCACCCATCAACTCGTCATTTACATCATGTATAACTCCCAATGCAATCTCTCACCCTCCCCCTTCCCCCCTCCCCATGATAGGCCCCGGTGTGTGATGTTCCCCTTCCCGAGTCCAAGTGATCTCATTGTTCAGTTCCCACCTATAAGTGAGAACATGCAGTGTTTGGTTTTCTGTTCTTGTGATAGTTTGCTAAGAATGATGGTTTCCAGCTGCATCCATGTCCCTACAAAGGACGCAAACTCATCCTTTTTTATGGCTGCATAGTATTCCATGGTGTATATGTGCCACATTTTCTTTTTTTTTTTTTTTTTTGAGACAGGGTCTTGCTCTGTCGCCCAGGCTGGAGTGCAGTGGCCGGATCTCAGCTCACTGCAAGCTCCGCCTCCCGGGTTTACGCCATTCTCCTGCCTCAGCCTCCCGAGTAGCTGGGACTACAGGCGCCCGCCACCTCGCCCGGCTAGTTTTTTTTTTGCATTTTTTAGTAGAGACGGGGTTTCACCGTGTTAGCCAGGATGGTCTCGATCTCCTGACCTCGTGATCCGCCCGTCTCGGCCTCCCAAAGTGCTGGGATTACAGGCTTGAGCCACTGCGCCCAGCCGCCACATTTTCTTAATCCAGTCTGTCACTGATGGACATTTGGGTTGATTCCAAGTCTTTGCTATTGTGAATAGTGCCACAATAAACATACGTGTGCATGTGTCTTTATAGCAGCATGATTTATGATCCTTTGGGTATATACCCAGTAATGGGATGGCTGGGTCATATGGTACATCTAGTTCTAGCTCCTTGAGGAATCGCCATACTGTTTTCCATAATGGTTGAACCAGTTTACAATCCTACCAACAGTGTAAAAGTGTTCCTATTTCTCCACATCCTCTCCAACACCTGTTGTTTCCTGACTTTTTAATGATTGCCATTCTAACTGGTGTGAGATGGTATCTCATTGTGGTTTTGATTTGCATTTCTCTGATGGCCAGTGATGATGAGCATTTTTTCATGTGTCTGTTGGCTGTATGAATGTCTTCTTTTGAGAAATGTCTGTTCATATCCTTTGCCCACTTTTTGATGGGGTTGTTTGGTTTTTTTCTTGTAAATTTGTTTGAGTTCTTTGTAGATTCTGGATATTAGCCCTTTGTCAGATGAGTAGATTGCAAAAATGTTCTCCCATTCTGTAGGTTGCCTGTTCACTCTGATAGTAGTTTCTTTTGCTGTGCTGCAGAAGCTCTTTAGTTTAATTAGATCCCATTTGTCAATTTTGCTTTTGCTGCTGTTGCTTTTGGTGTTTTAGACATGAAGTCCTTGCCCATGCCTATGTCCTGAATGGTACTACCTAGGTTTTCTTCTAGGGTTTTTATGGTTTTAGGTCTAACATTTAAGTCTCTAATCCATCTTGAATTAATTTTCGTATAAGGAGTAAGGAAAGGATCCAGTTTCAGCTTTCTACTTATGGCTAGCCAATTTTCCCAGCACCATTTATTAAATAGGAAATCCTTTCCCCATTTCTTGTTTCTCTCAGGTTTGTCAAAGATCAGATGTCTGTAGATGTATGGTCTTATTTCTGAGGACTCTGTTCCGTTCCATTGGTTTATATCTCTGTTTTGGTAGCAGTACCATGCTGTTTTGGTTACTGTAGCCTTGTAGTATAGTTTGAAGTCAGGTAGCGTGACGCCTCCAGCTTTGTCCTTTTGACTTAGGATTGTCTTGGCAATGCGGGCTCTTTTTTGGTTCCATATGAACTTTAAATGATTTGCATTTCTTTAATGATCAGTGATGTTAAGCTTTTTTCTATATGCTTGTTGGCTGCATATATGTCTTCTTTTGATAAGCATTTTTCCACGTCTTTTGCCCACTTCTTAATGGGGTTGTTTTTCCTTTGTAAATTTGTTTAAGTTCCTTATAGATGCTGGATATTAGACCTTGGTCAGATGCATAGTTTGCAGATATTTTCTCCTATTCTGTAGGTTGTCTGTTTACTCTGTGGATAGTTTCTTTTGCTGTGCAGAGCTCTTAAGTTTAATTAGATCCCACTAGTCAATTTTGCTTTTGTTGTGATTGCTTTTGGTATCTTTGTCATGAAAATCTTTGCTCATTCCTCTGTCCAGGATGGTATTGCCTAGATTGTCTTCCAGGATTTTTATAGTTTTGGGTTTTACATTTAAGTTTTTAATCCATCTTGAGTTGATTTTTGTGTATGGTGTAAGGAAGGGCTAGCCAGTTATCCCAGCACCATTTATTGAATAGGGAGTCTTTTCCCCATTTTTTTGTCAGCTTTGTTGAAGATCAGATGGTCATAGATGTGCAGCCTTATTTCTGGGCTCTCTATTCTGGACCAACAGAATTTCTAAATATGTAAATAAAAATACAAAGCAAATAATAGAGGTAATCTTTATTGAATTTTTAGGGATGCTAACATTTATAGCACCAAACAAAATAATCTTAAGAGTGGTATAGGTTATTCTGATCTTTTGGCTTCCTGAAGGACAAAATGCTTTTAAGGGGGTAGATCTTTATTCCATATATTCGAAAAAGAGTGTATATATTTTTGTAACTATGAAATTCCTATGCTCTTTGTGGCAGATTGAATCATTGGTTTTAATTCTTTAATCTCTTTGCTATGGCTTTATGGGAGACAGAATTATTATCTGCTTCTTGACTTTGGGCTTGGCTCTATGACTTTTAAGTGAATAGGTTATGAAGGGCTCCAGAATATGCCACTGTAAAATATACCACTTTGGCATAAGGATTATTTGGAGCCAGGAGACAATTGAGAATCAACAAATGCAGGAAAAGTTATCTGTCCTCCCCTTAGCTGCCTAAAATCAGGGCAAAAATTTCCTTTGTGAAGGTGGCATAAATTTCCCTCCGTCTCCTGTACCAGGATGAGGAGAGTGACTCTTGTCACTGGAGAGCTGACACTGAATGAGTCTGCACAAACAAACCTAACTAGTCAACCCTTTTCTTCCACTAGGATCCCATAATTTATTCCCACAATTTATTGACCCGAGAAGTCCAAACCCTCTTTCTTTTGTCTAATCACTTCTCTATAATTTTTTTGCCCTTTGTTATAATGGTATATAGGCTGCCAAGTCTAACCACTTATTTGGGTTATCACTTCTTTTCTGTGAAGTCCCTGTGTACCTAAAATTAAACATATTAATACAACTTGTATTCCTCTTTCTTTCTTAATCTGTATATTGTCAGTTTAATTGTCAGGCTCCAGCCACTAAACATGAGAGGGTAAAATAAAAGTTATTTGCCCTCCTCTACAGATGTTAGTGGATCTGATGCAAGCAAATATTTGAAATGTGCTTGTATAATTAACTGGCTCCCTTGAACTCCTACTTTTCACCATGAGAAGAATATGTTTTGGATAGCTCCTGTCCAAGAAGGAAGGAGGGACATGTGGAGCAGACTTGGATCTAATTCATAGCCTTGAGTCAAGCACATCTGAACTCGGTCTATATTAGTAAAATACAGTTGCCCTATAGATGCATGAGCAAGAAATATGTGCTTATTGTTGAATGCCATTGAGATTTGTGCAGGTGTTTGCTATGTAGCATTATTGGTGATAGTGGCTAAGTGATACGCTATTATGGCAGAGTACTTAAGCCTTTAGTTATTATATTTCTCACTGAAATAATCCAACAAGTTGAAGTCTTATCAGTTAGACCTACTATATAATTGAACTTCTCAACAAGTTGGCATTATCATTTACAAGTCGCCATGGTGATCACGAGATAACTTTCTCTTTGGGGTAAAGGGAATGGTAACTTTACTTTTTGAAACAATACTATGATTTTTAAAAATTCTGGTTTTGTATACTTTTTCAAATGGTGTCTCTTTAATAGGGGTTTCACTTTTTCAGAGAGTGATCATCATCAGCTGTACATGAGAAGCTACTTTTTCAAAAGATTGTTCGAATATACTTGGGAGTTGTTCACAGTATGGTAGATCCACTGCTTTTTAGTCTTCAGTAGCTTTTTGTTCTTCAAGAGCTCATCTTGATTGCTTAAGAGTTGTGGTTCTATCCTTTTTCTTTGCAAGAAACTGTTTCTGAGTAGACTATAAAATAAAAGAAAAATGTGTCTTATTTCCTGTGATCCTTTAGTGTGAATTCGAACAACAAATTCTAATCTTGGTAAAAGAAGAAAAATATTTTGTTAATCTATTTCAAATTCACAAGGAGTTACATTATGAAATGTTCAGTCTTCCAAGTGAGAGAAGAGCTTTATCTGTTCCTGACAGGGCATTGATAAATGGTTCAAATACATGGCATTTTTAGTTTTCAAACTCATTCTGTATAGATGATAATTTTCTAATGTATTATGTAGAAATGATGAATTACACTGTTACAGCAACACTTCTGGAATAATGCTCTAAGAAATTTAAACTTATTCAAGTGATATTACATTTACTATATCAATTTTTGAAAAAAAGACCTATAAAGAACTAATAGCATAATTTATTTAATATGTGTAGGCTTTAAAATTAAAATGAAGGACAGGAGGGCAGAGCAAGATAGCAGAATAGAAGCCTGCAGGAACAGTTCATACCGCTGCAGGAACACCAAGTTTTAACAGCCGTCTACATACAGAAAAGTACCATCACAAGGACAAAAAATCAGGTGAGCAATCACAGTAGCTCATTTTAACTTCCTATCATTGAAAGAGGCATTGAGGAGGGTCAGGGAGACAGTCTTGAGTCACCGGTGTACCCCCAACCCCTCGCCTGCAGCAACTATGGGTCACCGAGAGAGAGGAGTCTGTGCACTTGAAGGAGAGACCACTCTGACTGGGTGACATCACATTGTACCCAGTGCTGCCCTGTTATAGCAGAGAGCAAAGCCATGCTGCTCAGCCAGTGTCCACACATGGAAGGAACATTTGGATTAGGCCTAGCCAGAGGGGAATTGCCCATTCCATCAGTTGGACTCGAGTTTCTCAGCAAGCCTCACCACTGCAGACCGAAGTGCCCTGGCGTCCTAGGTAAACTTGAAAGGCAGTCTATAACACAAGGACTGAAATTCCTAGGCAACTCTTAATGCTGGGCTGGGCTCCGAGCCAGAGGACTAGGGTGGCACATGACCTAGAAAGGCTAAAGGAGTCCTTGTATCATCCCTCCCCCACCCCCAGCAGTGTGGCTCACAGCAAAAAGTGTCTTCTTCCTTCTGTTTAAGGGGAGGAGAGTGAAGAGTAAAGAGATCTTTGTTTTGCATCTTGGATACCAGCTCAGCCACAATAGAATAGGGCACTGGACAGTCATGAGGCCCCTGTTCTAGGCCTCAGCTCTTATACTACATATCTAGATATTCCTGCTAGGAAACCTATTGCCATGAAGAGAAGGACCTGGTCCTGTCAGGATTCATCACCTATGACTAAAGAGCTCTTGGGACATGAGTAACCAGCAGTGATACCCAGGTAGTACACCATGGGCCTTGGGGTCTGAGATGTGCTGACTACAGGTGTGACCCAGTACATTCCCAGGTATGATGGCTATGGTGAAAGACTCCTTCTGTTTGAGAGAAGCAGAGGGAGAAAAGTAAAGAGGACTTTGTCTTGCACTTTAGGTACCATACAAAAACCAGTAGCATTTCTATATGTCAACAGTGAAAAATCAGAAAAATAAAAGAAATAAAAAAGTAGGAATTAACCAGGTGAAAGTTCTCAACAATGAAAACTGTAAAACATTGATGAAAAAAATTGAAGAGGACACCCCCACCCAAAAAAAGGAAAAAATATTCCATGTTCATTGGTTGGAAGAATCAATATTGTTAAAATGTCCATACTACCCAAAGTAATATACAGATTCATATAATCCCTATCAAAGTACCAGTGATGTTCTGCACAGAAATAGACAAAACAACCCTAAAATTTATGTGGACTACAAAAGACCCAGAATAGCCAAAGCTATCCTAAGCAAAAAGAATGAAACTTGAGGAATCATATTACCTGACTTCTAATTATACTACAGAGCTATAGTAACCAAAAAGCATGGTTATGGCATAAAACAGACACAAATAAATGGAACAGAATAGAGACCCAGAAACAAATCCACACACCTACAGTGAACATATTTTTGACAAAGGTGCCAAGAGCATACACTGGGGAAAAGACAATCTCTTCAATAAATGGTGCTGGGAAAACTGGATATGCATATGCAAAAGAATGGAATTAGACCCCCTATCTCTCACCATATAAAAAAATCAAATCAAAGTGAATTAAAGACTTAAATCTAAGACCCAAAAATATGAAACTCCTAAAAGGAAACATTGAGGAAAATCTCCAGGACATTGGTCTGGGCAAAAATTTCTTGAGCAATAACCCACAAGCACAAGCAACCAAAGCAAAAATGGACAAATGGGATCACATCAAATTAAAAGGCTTCTGCACAGCAAAGGATACAATCAACAAAGTGAAGAGACAACCCACAGAATGGGAGAAAATATTTGCAAACTACCCATCTGACAAGGGATTAACCAGAATATATAAAGACCTTAAGCAACTCTATAAGAAAAAAAATTTGATACCTATCCATATTGATATATATGGATATTTTAAATACTATTCCATTATTTGTGTGTACTCAAATGCATTTAACTAGTTCATATTGATAGAGCATTTAGGATGTGTGTGTGTGTGTTTTCTGTTACAAAAATGCTACATAAAGCACACATTTCAGGAATCTTCAGTTACTTAAATAAATGTAGGACAAACTCTTCGAAGTGGAATTGTGGGATCAAAAGTACATAACTTTAAAATCTTGATAGATACTGCCGAGTTGTCCTTCTAAATGTTTCTAACTATTTATACTCCCACAGACAGTGTGTGAGAGTGCCTCTGTTTCCCGCCAACCTCAGCAACAATTAATATTAGCAGGCTTATAAATCTTTGGCAACCCAATAGGTGAAAAATCACTTCTAATTATTGTTTTAATTTGTTTCATTTAGTGCCAGTCATATGTACTTCTTTTCTGTGACCAAATTCTTCATTCTTAGCTTTTGCCCATTTTACTTTAAGGTCGTCTTGTTGATTTATAATGGCTCTTTATATTAGGGATGTTATGCCTTTGTCATAAATGACACAAATGCAGGCCTTTTATATTTGTATATAAATAAAAAAAGCTTTTCATCTTAAAAAAAAGAAAAAACCCTAATAATCCAATCTAAAAATGGGCAAAAGATCTAGACATTTCTCAGAAGAAGACATACAGAAGAAGGCAAACAGACATATGAAGAGGTGCTCAATATCACTGATCATCAAAGAAATGCAAATTGAAACTATAATGAGATATCATCCCACCCCAGTTAAAATGCCTTATATCCAAAAGACAGGCAATAACAAATGCTGGAGAGGATGTGGAGAAAAAGTGAATCCTGGTTCACTGTTGGTGGAATGTAAATTGGTACAATTATGAAGAACAGTTTGGAGGTTCCTTAAAAAACTAAAAATAGAGCTACCATATGATCCAGCAACTCCACTTCTGGGTATATACCCAAAAGAAGGGAAATCAGTATATCAAAGCAATACCTGCACTCCCATGTTTGTTGCAGCACTATTCGCAATAGCCAAGATTTGGAAACAACCTAAGTGTCCATCAGCAAATGAATGATTGAAGAAAACGTGGTACATACATACAATGGAGTAGTGTTCAGCCATAAAAAAGAATGAGATCCTGTCATTTGCAAAAACATGGATGGAATTGAAGGTCATTATGTTAAGTGAAATAAGCCAGGCACAGAAAGACAAACATCACATTTTCTCACTTATTTGTGGGATCTAAAAATGAAAACAATTGGACACATGGAGATAGAAAGTAGAAGAATGGTTACCAGAGGCTGGAAAGGGTAGTGGGGGTTGGGGGAAAGGTAGGGATGGTGAAAGGGTACAAAAAATATTTAGAAAGAATGAATACTGCGTAGTATTGATAGCCCAGCAGGGAGACTATAGTCAAAATAATTTGATTGTATATTTAAAAATAACTAAAAGAATATAATTGGATTGTTTGTAACACAAACGATAAATGCTTGAGGGAAATTGATACTCCATTTTCCATAATGTGATTATTACACATTGCATGCCTGTATCAAAATATCTCATATACCCCATTACACCTACTGTATACCCACAAAATTAAAAAATTAAAAAAATGAAGACCAAACTTCTGATCAGTATTTTGTGTTGAATTGTGTCCCTCAAGAAGATATGTTGAAATCCTCATTTCCAGTAGCTCAGAATGTGACTTCATTTGGAAACAGGGTGATTGCTGATGTAATTAATTAAGATGAGATCATGCTGGAGTAGAGTGAGTCCTTACTCCGGTATAATCAGCACACTTATAAGAAGACAATGTAAAGACATAGAGGAAGAGTGCCATATGATAACAGAGGCAGAGATTGGAGTTTTGCTGTTCCAAGTCAAGGAATGCCAAGGACTACTGATGACATCAGAAGCTCAGAGAAAGACATGGAATAGATTCTCCCTCAGAGCATTTGAGAGAGCATACTCTTGCTGACACCCTGACTTTGGACTTCTTGCCTCCAGAACTGTGAGACAATAAATATCTGTTGTTTTAAGTCACCTAGTTTGTGGTAATTTGTTATGGCAGCCCTAGGAAGCTCATACCATCAGTATTTAATATTTAAAGGTATAAGCACAAAGACAAAGAAATGAAATAATAGCTAGAGCTATAAAACAGCAGCATCACAAAAATCATGTTTGGATAATATTTCAAAATAGCCTTTCTCTTTACACAGATAGTACATAGCTATTATTGGTGGAATTGAAGATAAAGCAAAAAAGAAAGGAAGGAAGGAAGGAAGGAAAGAAGGAAGGAAAGAAAGAAAGGAATAAAAAAAGAAAATAGAGATAACCACATTTTCTAACCCAGGGATAATCACTGTTAAATTTTGTGGAATAGCCTGCTAGCATTTCTATGCAAAATGGATAATTTTTCCCCAAACAGAATTATACTATACACATTGGCTTTGTAACAAGTTCTTATCTTTAACACGTCATCTTAAACATGCCATTATTTTTAACTCAGAAAAATCAATTATTTATGCTTCTAATTGAGATTCATTAAGTACTTTACAAAATGCTTCCATAGCCATTATCTTATTTGATAATGAAGGGACATGAATGAAGACAGCTAGAGAAGAGTGGCATGTAGCTTATTTGCCCTCAGTTGGGGAATAAAGTTTTAGGGGATAAATATTTGTTCACCACTTGGGTTAAACTGAAGACTAGGGGAAAGAATTTAGTTTTTATTTACTATTGTCTACTCCTTCCTTTGTCCTAAAGCTTGAAAATTAGCTGATGGAGAGCCCAACATGATAGAAACATAGAAGATTGTGGAGTAAAAAGAATCCTGGCTGGGCACGGCGGCTCACGTCTGTTATCACAGCACTTTGGGAGGCCAAGGCTGGCGAATCACAAGGTCAGGAGATCGAGACCATCCTGGCCAACATGGTGAAACCACATCTGTACTAAAAATACAAAAATTAGCTGGATGTGGTGGTGAATGACTGTAATCCCAGCTACTTGGGAGGCTGAGGAAGGAGAATCGCTTGAACCAGGGAGTTGGAGGTTGCAGTGAGCTGAGATCATGCCATTGCACTACAGCCTGGCAACACAGTGAGACTCCATCTCAAAAAAAAAAAAAAAAAAAAAAAAAAAAAAAAAAGAGAATCCTGATGCTCATTTATTACTTTACATTCATATTATGTGGCCATGAAAAATTGTGTAGAATAATATAGATTCTCAGCAAAAAATTGTGTAGAATGTTGTAGATCCTCAACAAAAATTGTGTATAATGTTGTAGATCCTCAACAAAATACTAGCAAATCAAATTCAGCAGCACATTAAGACAGTTATGTACCATATTCCAGTGGGATTTATCCCTGAGTTGCAAGGATGGTTCCATTTACACAAATTAATAAATGTGACACACCATATTAATAGAACAAATGTGACACACCACATTAATAGAACAATTTACACAAATTAAATGTGACATACCACATTAATAGAACATTAAAATCATATGAACACTCAATAGATGCAGAAAAAGCATCTGACAAAATTCCACATCCTTTCTTTTCTTTTCTTTTCTTTTCTTTTGAGACAAAGTCTCACTCTGTCACCCAGGCTGGAGTGCACCCAGGCTGGAGTGTCACCCAGATGTTGGCTCACTGCAACCTCTGCCTCCTGGGTTCAAGCGATTCTCGTGCCTCAGCCTCCCGAGTAGCTAGGATTACAGGCACCCACCACCATGCCCAGCTAATTTTTGTATTTTTAGTAGAGACAGGGTTTCACCATGTTGGCCAGGCTGGTCTCAAACTCCTAACCGCAGTTGACCCACCCGCCTCGGCCTCCCAAAGTGCTGGGATTACAGGCGTGAACTACCACGCCTGGCCAAAATTCCACATCCTTTCATAATAAAAACTCTCAACAAATTAGATATAGAAGGAATGTATCTGGACATAAAGTGATATATGAGAAGACCATAGCTAACGTCACATTCAAGGTAAACCCCTAAAATTTGTGTGAAACCAATAAAGTCCCTGAATAATCAAAGAAATTTTGAGAAAGAACAAATGTGAAGGCACCACACGTCCTAATTTCTAACTATATTATAAAGCCATAGTAATCAAAACAGTATGGTCCTAGCAGAAAAACAGACCAATGAAAGAAAATAGACATCCCAGAAATAAACCCACATATATTTGATTGACTAATCTTTGACAAGAGTGCCAAGAACATACAATGGAATAAAGTTAGTTTTTCAATAAATGGTGTTGGGACAACTGGATATCCACATGCAGAAGAATGAAATTGGACTCTTTTACCATATGCAAAAATAAACTCAAGATGGGATAAAGACTTAGTTATAAGACATGAAACTGTAAAATTGCTAGAAGAAAACAGAAGAAGAGCTCCATGACACTGATCTGGGCAATCATTTTTTGGATGTGATCCCATAAGCATAGGCAACAAAATAAAAAATAGACAAATGGGATTACATAAAATTAAATGGCTTCTGCACAGCCAAGGAAACCATACACAGAGTAAAGAGATAACCCACAGAGTGGGAGAAAATATTTGTAAACCATATATCTGATAAGTGGTTAATATCTAAAATATGTAAGGAATTCACATGACTCAATAGCAAGAAAACCCAATTAAAAAATGGGCAAAGGATCTGAATAGACATTTTTCAAAAGAAGACATCCAAATGACCGAGAGGTATATGAAAAAATACTCAACATCACTAATCAACAAGGAAATGCAAATTAAATCACAGTGACATATCACCTCATACCTGTTAGAATGGCTAGTACCAAAAAGCCAAAAAAAGTGTTGGTGAAGATGCGGAGAAAAGGGAACCCTTGTACACAGTTGGTGGGAATGTGAATTGGTACAGTCATTATGGAAAACAGTATGGCGATTCTTCAAAAAATTAAAAATAGATATACCAAATACCATATAATCCAGTATTCCTACTTCTGGGTATATCTCTGAAGGAAACAAAATTAGTATCTCAAAGAGATATCTGAATTTGCATGTTCATTGCAGCATTATACATAATAGACAAGATATAGAAAAAACTTAAGTGCCTGTCAATGGATGAATGGATAAAGAAATTGTGATACACACACGAAAGAAACTTCAAAAAGTTCATGGAAAATGCATATTATGAAAAGACTATGCATAGATTTCATTTTTTTGCACCCAAATAAACTCATAATGACTTGTTATAACATATCTGAACAGGATCTAATTTGAGGCACTAAGAAGGATAAGACAGTTTGAAAAGTACCCCTATCAGAATGACATGAATTCTGCTATAATTGAAGTAAGAACAAGCATCACATTTATGGTAAAGCTTGGGTGGAAGAATGATGAAATCACTGGTACTTTACCAAAAATTTATGAGGACAATGCCCCAAGAATTCAGCAGTTTACAAATGGATAACTCACTTTAAGAATGAGGCAATGTTGAAGCTTACCACAGTTGACTATCCACATTAATTTTTGAGGAAAAAGTTATTCTTGTTCATGCACTTATTGAAGAGGACTGGTGATTAAGAGCAGAAACAGGCCAGGCGTGGTGCCTCACGCCTGTAATCCCAGCACTTTGGGAGGCTGAGGCGGGCAGATCACGAGGTCAGGAGTTCGAGACCAGTCTGGCCAACACAGTGAAACCCCATCTCTACTAAAAATACAAAAAATTAGCCAAGTGTGGTGGTGTGCACCTGTGATCCCAGCTACTTGGGAGGCTGAGGCAGGAGAATCATGTGAACCTGGGAGGCGGAGGTTGTAGTGAGCCAAGATCGTGCCATCACACTCCAGCCCAGGTGACAGTGCAAGACTCTGTCTCCAAAAAAAAAAAAAAAAAAAGAGCAGAAACAATACAGACATCTCAATCATCTCAATTAGTTTGGCTTACACAATTCTGACTGAAAAATTAAAGTTGACTAAATGGCACCCATTTGATGGGTGCCAAAACCATTGCACCCAGATTGACTGGCTACAGAGAAGAAAAGAGTTTTCAATGGAATTTTTTTTTTTTTCTGTTCAACTTTTCTTTTTCTTTTTCTTTTTTTTTTTAACTATAAGTTCTAGGGTACCTGTGCACAATGTGCAGGTTTGTTATGTATGCATGTGCCTTGTTGGTGTGCTGCACCCATTAACTCGTCATTTACATTAGGTATATCTCCTAATGCTATCCCTCCCCCCTCGCCCCCCCCACAATAGGACCCGGTGTGTGATGCTGCCCTTCCTGTGTCCAAGTGACCTCATTGTTCAATTCCCACCTATGAGTGAGGACATGCGGTATTTGGTTTTCTGTTCTTGTGATAGTTTGCTGAGAATGATGGTTTTCAGCTGCATCCATGTCCCTACAAAGGACACGAACTCATCCTTTTTTATGGCTGCATAGTATTCCATGGTGTATATGTGCCACATTTTCTTTTCTTTTCTTTTTTTTTTATTATACTTTAAGTTCTAGGGTACATGTGCACAATGTGCAGGTTTGTTATATATGTATACTTGTGCCATGCTGGTGTGCTGCACCTATCAACTCATTAGCACGCATCAACTCGTCATGTACCTCAGGTATAACTCCCAATGGCATCCCTCCCCCCTCCCCCCTCCCCATAATAGGCCCCGGTGTGTGATGTTCCCCTTCCAGAGTCCAAGTAATCTCATTGATCAATTCCCACCTATGAGTGAGAACATGCAGTGTTTGGTTTTCTGTTCTTGCGATAGTTTGCTAAGAATGATGGTTTCCAGCTGCATCCATGTCCCTACAAAGGACGCAAACTCATCCTTTTTTATGGTTGCATAGTATTCCATGGTGTATATGTGCCACATTTTCTTAATCCAGTCTGTCACTGATGGACATTTGGGTTGATTCCAAGTCTTTGTTATTGTGAATAGTGCCACAATAACATACGTGTGCATGTGTCTTTATAGCAGCATGATTTATAATCCTTTGGGTATATGCCCAGTAATGGGATGGCTGGGTCAAATGGTATTTCTAGTTCTAGATCCTTGAGGAATCACCATACTGTTTTCCACAATGGTTGAACCAGTTTACAATCCCACCAATTGTGTAAAAGTGTTCCCATTTCTCCACATCCTCTCCAGCACCTGTTGTTTCCTGACTTTTTAATGATTGCCATTCTAACTGGTGTGAGATGGTATCTCATTGTGGTTTTGATTTGCATTTCTCTGATGGCCAGTGATGATGAGCATTTTTTCATGTGTCTGTTGGCTGTATGTGTGTCTTCTTTTGAGAAATGTCTGTTCATATCCTTTGCCCACTTTTTGATGGGGTTGTTTGTTTTTTTCTCATAAATTTGCTTGAGTTCTTTGTAGATTCTGGATATTAGCCCTTTGTCAGATGAGTAGATTGCAAAAATGTTCTCCCATTCTGTAGGTTGCCTGTTCACTCTGATGATAGTTTCTTTTGCTGTGCAGAAGCTCTTTAGTTTGATTACATCCCATTTGTCAATTTTGGCTTTTGTTGCTGTTGCTTTTGGTGTTTTAGACATGAAGTCCTTGCCCATGCCTATGTTCTGAATGATATTACCTAGGTTTTCTTCTAGGATTTTTATGGTATTAGGTCTAACATTTAAGTCTCTAATCCATCTTGAATTAATTTTCGTATAAGGAGTAAGGAAAGGATCCAGTTTCAGCTTTCTACTTATGGCTAGCCAATTTTCCCAGCACCATTTATTAAATAGGAAATCCTTTCCCCATTTCTTGTTTCTCTCAGGTTTGTCAAAGATCAGATGGTTGTAGATGTGTGGGATTACTTCTGAGGGCTCTGTTCTGTTCCATTGGTCTAGATCTCTGTTTTGGTAGCAGTACCATGCTGTTTTGGTTACTGTAGCCTTGTAGTATAGTTCGAAGTCAGGTAGCGTGATGCCTCCAGCTTTGTTCTTTTGACCTAGGATTGTCTTGGCTATGCGGGCTCTTTTTTGTTTCCATATGAACTTTAAAGCAGTTTTTTTCCAATTCTGAGAAGAAAGTCATTGGTAGCTTGATGGGGATAGCGTTGAATCTATAAATTACCTTGGGCAGTATGGCCATTTTCAAGGTATTGATTCTTCCTATCCATGAGCATGGAATGTTCTTCCATTTGTTTGTGTCGTCTTTTATTTCACTGAGCAGTGGTTTGTAGTTCTCCTTGAAGAGGTCCTTCACATCCCTTGTAAGTTGGATTCCTAGGTATTTGATTCTCTTTGAAGCAATTGTGAATGGAAGTTCATTCATGATTTGGCTCTCTGTTTGTCTGTTACTGGTGTATAAGAATACTTGTGATTTTTGCACATTAATTTTGTATCCTGAGAGTTTGTTGAAGTTGCTTATCAGCTTAAGGAGATTTTGGGCTGAGATGATGGAGTTTTCTAAATATACAATCATGTCATCTGCAAACAGGGACAATTTGACTTCTTCTTTTCCTAACTGAATACCCTTGATTTCTTTCTCTTGCCTGATTGCCCTAGCCAGAACTTCCAATACTATGCTGAATAGGAGTGGTGAGAGAGGGCATCCCTGTCTTGTGCCAGTTTTCAAAGGGAATTTTTCCAGTTTTTGCCCATTCAGTATGATATTGGCTGTGGGTTTGTCATAAATAGCTTATTGTTTTGAGATACGTTCCATCAATACCGAATTTATTGAGCGTTTTTAGCATGAAGGGCTGTTGAATTTTGTCAAAAGCCTTTTCTGCATCTATTGAGATAATCATGTGGTTTTTGTCTTTGGTTCTGTTTATATACTGGATTATGTTTATTGATTTGCGTATGTTGAACTAGCGTTGCATCCCAGGGATGAAGCCCACTTGATCATGGTGGATAAGCTTTTTGATGTGCTGCTGGATCTGGTTTGCCAGTATTTTATTGAGGATTTTTCCATCGATGTTCATCAGGGATATTGGTCTAAAATTCTCTTTGCTTGTTGTATCTCTGTCAGGCTTTGGTATCAGGATGATGTTGACCTCATAAAATGAGTTAGGGAGGACTGCCTCTTTTTCTATTGATTGCAATAGTTTCAGAAGGAATGGTACCAGCTCCTCCTTGTACCTCCAGTAGAATTTGGCTGCGAATCTGTCTGGTCCTGGACTGTTTTTGGTTGGTAGGCTATAATTATTGCCTCAATTTCAGAGCCTGCTGTTGGTCTATTCAGGGATTCAACTTCTCCTGGTTTAGTCTTGGGAGAGTGTAAGTGTCCAGGAAATTATCCATTTCTTCTAGATTTTCTAGTTGATTTGCGTAGAGGTGTTTATAGTGTTCTCTGATGGTAGTTTGTATTTCTGTGGGGTCGGTGGTGATATCCCCTTTATCATTTTTTATGGCATCTATTTGATTCTTCTCTCTTTTCTTCTTTATTAGTCTTGCTAGCAGTCTATCAATTTTGTTGATCTTTTCAAAAAAACAGCTCCTGGATTCATTGATTTTTTTGGAGGGTTTTTTGTGTCTCTATCTGCTTCAGTTCTGCTCTGATCTTAGTTATTTCTTGCCTTCTGCTAGGTTTTGAATGTGTTTGCTCTTGCTTCTCTAGTTCTTTTAATTGTGATGTTAGGGTGTCAATTTTAGATCTTTCCAGCTTTCTCTTGTGGGCATTTAGTGCTATAAATTTCCCTCTACACACTGCTTTAAATGTGTCCCAGAGATTCTGGTATGTTGTATCTTTGTTCTCATTGGTTTCAAAGAACATCTTTATTTCTGCCTTCATTTCATATGTACCCAGTAGTCATTCAGGAGCAGGTTTTTCAGTTTCCATGTAGTTGAGCGGTTTTGATTGAGTTCTTTGTCCTGAGTTCTAGTTTGATTGCACTGTGGTCTGAGAGACAGTTTGTTATAATTTCTGTTCTTGTACATTTGCTGATTAGTGCTTTACTTCCAATTATGTGGTCAGTTTTGGAATAAGTGCGATGTGGTGCTGAGAAGAATGTATATTCTGTTGATTTGGGGTGGAGAGTTCTATAGATGTCTATTAGGTCCGCTTGGTGCAGAGCTGAGTTCAATTCCTGGATATCCTTGTTAACTTTCTGTCTCGTTGATCTGTCTAATGTTGACAGTGGAGTGTTGAAGTCTCCCATTATTATTGTATGGGAGTCTAAGTCTCTTTGTAAGTCTCTAAGGACTTGCTTGATGAATATGGGTGCTCCTGTATTGGGTGCATATATATTTAGGAGAGTTAGCTCTTCCTGTTGAATTGATCCCTTTACCATTATGTAATGGCCTTCTTTGTCTCTTTTGATCTTTGATGGTTTAAAGTCTGTTTTATCAGAGACTAGGATTGCAACCCCTGCTTTTTTTTGTTCTCCGTTTGCTTGGTAGATCTTCCTCCATCCCTTTATTTTGTGCCTGTGTATGTCTCTGCATGTGGGATGGGTCTCCTGAATACAGCAGACTGATGGGTCTTGACTCTTTATCCAGTTTGCCAGTCTGTGTCTTTTAATTGGAGCATTTAGTCCATTTACATTTAAGGTTAATATTGTTATGTGTGAACTTGATCCTGCCATTATGATATTAACTGGTTATTTTGCTCGTTAGTTGATGCAGTTTCTTCCTAGCATTGATGGACTTTACATTTTGACATGTTTTTGCAATGGCTGGTACCGGTTGTTCCTTTCCATGTTTAGTGCTTCCTTCAGGATCTCTTGTAGGGCAGGCCTGGTAGTGACAAAATCTCTAAGCATTTGCTTGTCTGTAAAGGATTTTATTTCTCCTTCACTTTTGAAACTTAGTTTGGCTGGGTATGAAATTCTGGACTGAAAATTCTTTTCTTTAAGTATGTTGAATATTGGCCCCCACTCTCTTCTGGCTTGTAGAGTTTCTGCCGAGAGATCTGCTGTTAGTATGATGGGCTTCCCTTTGTGTGTAACCCGACCTTTCTCTCTGGCTGCCCTTAACATTTTCTCCTTCATTTCAACCTTGGTGAATCTGACAATTATGTGTCTTGGAGTTGCTCTTCTTGAGGAGTATCTTTGTGGCATTCTCTGTATTTCCTGAATTTGGATGTTGGCCTGCCTTGCTAGGTTAGGGAAGTTCTCCTGCATGATATCCTGCAGAGTGTCTTCCAACTTGGTTCCATTTTCCCTGTCACTTTCAGGCACACCAATCCGACATAGATTTGGTCTTTTCACATAATCCCATACTTCTTGGAGGCTTTGTTCATTTCTTTTTACTCTTTTTTCTCCACACTTCTCTTCTTGCTTCGTTTCATTCATTTGATCTTCAATTGCTGATATTCTTTCTTCTAGTTGATAGAGTTGGTTACCGAAGCTTTTGCATTTGTCACGTATTTCTCATGTTATGGTTTTCATCTCTGTCAGTTCTTTTAACGTCTTCTCTGCATTGATTTTTCTAGTTATCCATTCATCCATTCTTTTTTCATGGTTTTTAGTTTCTTTGCACTGATTATGTAGTTCCTCCTTTAGCTCTGAGAAGTTTGATCAACTGAAGCTGTCTTCTCTCAACTCGTCAAAGTCATTCTGTGTCCAGCTTTGTTCCACTGCTGGTGATGAGCTGCATTCCTTTGGGAGGGGAGATGTGCTCTGATTTTTTGAATTTCCAGCTTTTCTGCCCTGCTTTTTCCCCATCTTTGTGGTTTTATCTGCCTTTGGTCTTTGATGATGGTGACGTACTGATGGGGTTTTGGTGTGGGTGTCCTTTCTGTTTGTTAGCTTTCCTTCTAACAGTCAGGACCCTCACCTGTAGGTCTGTTGGAGCTTGCTTGAAGTCCACTCCAGACCCTGTTTGCCAGGGTATCAGCAGCAGAGGCTGCAGAAGATGGAATATTGCTGTACAGCGAGTGTTGCTCTCTGATTCTTGCTCTGGAAGCTTCGTCTCAGGGGTGTACCCCACCACGTGAAGTGTGAGGTGTTGGTCTGTACCTAGTGAGGGATGTCTCCCAGTTAGGCTACTCGGGGGTCAGGGACCCACTTGAGCAGGCAGTCTGTCCATTCTCAGATCTCAACCTCCGTGCTGGGAGATCCACTGCACTCTTCAAAGCTATCAGACAGGGGCTTTTACCTCTGCCGAGGTTTCTGCTGCTTTTTGTTTAGCTATGCCCTGTCTCCAGAGGAGGAGTCTACAGAGGCAGGCTGGCCTCCTTGAGCTGCGGTGGGCTCCACCCAATTCGAGCTTCCCAGTGGCTTTGTTTACCCACTTAAGCCTCAGCAATGGTGGGCACCCCTCCCCCAGCCTCGCTGCTGCCTTGCAGTTAGATCTCAGACTGCTGTGCTAACAATGAGGGAGGCTCCATGGGCGTGGGACCCTCTGGGCCAGGTGTGGGATATAATCTCCTGGTGTGCCATTTGCTAAGACCCTTGGTAAAGCACAGTATTAGGTTGGGAATTACCCGATTTTCCAGGTGTTGTGTGTCTCAGTTTCCCTTGGCTAGGAAAAGGGATTCCCTTCCCCCTTGTGCTTCCCAGGTGAGGTGATGCCTCGCCCTGCTTCAACTCTCGCTGGTTGGGCTGCACCAGCTGACCAGCACTGATTGTCTGGCATTCCCCTGTGAGATGAATCTGGTACTTCAGTTGAAAATGCAGAAATCACCCGTCTTCTGTGTCACTTGCACTGAGAGCTGGAGGCTGGAGCTGTTCCTATTCGGCCATCTTGGGTGCGCCCAAAAGCGAATCTCAATGGAAATTTTAACTAAGTGGGATCAAGATACTGAAGCATTTCTTGGAAGAATTATAACAGTAGATGAAACATGGCTTTACCAAAATGATTCAGAAGACAAAGCACAATCAAAACAATGGCTACTGAAAGGGGGAAGTGGTCTAGTCGAAGCAAAAGGAGACCTGTCTAGAGCAAAGGTCATGGCAATAGGTTTTTTGGCAATGCTCAATGCATTTCTGTTGTTGACTTTCTGAAGGGCTGAAGAATGATAACATCTGCTTATTATGAAGGTGTTTTGAGAAAGTTAGCCATAGTATAAGCAGACAAGTGCCCAGGAAAACTTCACCAGAGAATGAGACGGAGTTTCGCTCTTGTTGGAGCTGGAGTGCAATGGCGCGATCTTGGTTCACCACAACCAATGCCTCCCGGGTTCAAGTGATTTCTCCTGCCTCAGCCTCCCTAGTAGCTGGGATTACAGGCATGCGCCACCAAGCCCTGCTAATTTTGTACTTTTAGTAGAGATGGGGTTTCTCCATGTTGGTCAGGCTGGTCTTGAACTCCTGACATCAGGTGATCCACCTGCCTCGGCCTCCCAAAGTGCTGGGATTACAGGCGCGAGCCACCGTGCCTGGCCTTGTGCGAGTTTTGGTGGGAAATCACTAGGCATCCATCTTACAGTCATGATTTGGCTGACTTTCTTTCTGACTTCTTTTTGTTTCCTAATCTTAAAAACATCTGTTAAGGGCCACCATTTTTCTTCAGTTAATAGTGTAAATAAGACTGCATTGACCCAGTTAAATCCCCAGGATAATCAGTTTCTTAGGGATGGACTAAATGACTGGTATCAACACTTACAAAAGTGTCTTGAACTTGATGGAGCTTATGTTGAAAAATAAAGTTTATATTTTTAGTTATCTTTAAATTCCATTTTCCATGAACTTTGTGAAGTCCCCTTCTATACATACATACACACATGTTTATAATGTAATATTCAGCCACATAAAAAGAAGGAAATTCTGTCATTTGTGCCAACACAGAATGGTTGAACCTGGATGGCATTATCCTAAGTGAAATAAGCCAGGCAGAGGAAGACAAATACTGTATGGTAATAGTCATATGTGAACTGTAAATATAAGAGTTGAACTCATAGAAACAGAAAGCAGAGTGGTGGTTGCCAGGGTCTGGGGTGGGGAAAATAGAGCTGTGTTTTCCAGAGAATACACAATTTCAGTTATAAGATGAGTAACTTCTGGGTATCTAAAGTATAGCTATTAATTATATTAATAGTTAATAGTACTGTATTGTATACTTGAAATTTTTAAAGAGAGTAGAATATAAGCATTCTCACAAAAAAGGCAACTATATGAGGTGATGGATATGTTTATTAACTTGATCACAGTACTCACATCACATCATCATGTTGTATACTTTAAATGTATACAATTTTATTTGCAATTATACCTCAATGAGTTGAAAACAAGCAAACAAACAAAGGAAAAACTGAAAGATTTGCACCTCAGTCTCACCACCTGCTTACCATATGACCTTGTGCAAGTCACTTCTCCATTCTGGTCCTTGATTATTGATCTGTAGAATAAAGATGATGGTACTTTAAAAAAGTCATTGTATAGATTAAGATTCGATGATATGGGAAAACATTCATTGTATATTAAACAAAAATCAGATTATAAGAATGCATCTACCACAGGACCCCAATTTTAGAAAGCGAAATATATGTATATATGTACATGGAGAAAAGATTGGAAAAATCTGCCTGAAAATGTCAACAGTGTTTATATTTGGGCTTTTGAATTGCAGTTACTTTTTAAAAAGCTATACAAAATAAGGACTTAGGGGATAGTTGCTGAATTCTAAAGAGGTGAAGATGTTTCAGGAGTGAACCATAAACACCAGTATTCTATATTTGCACATCACTTTGGCTAACAGATTAAATATACATTTGGTGGGTTTGGGAGCAGCAGTGTAACTTAAGTCATCTGAGTAGAGTGATCTTTCTTCTATGCTATGCAATAATGAAGAGTAAGAGTCAAACTGTAGTGGCCAAAAATGACAGGTAATGTGAAAGAAAGAAATGGGGTCTAAATAAAAAAATGTTGTTTATATTGGTCTGTTCAACCAATATTTATACCCCCACTATGTGCCTAGTATTGTGCTGGATGCTGGAGTGGTTATAAAGGAAATAAAAGACATACTTAGTAGTTTGCAGACCAAGTAAGGAAGCAGAGCATGGGCATGTGAGGAAATTACTCCCCTAGCTGTCTGGCTTATATCTCACGACACTCATCTATCTTATGAGGACCTATTTGATGTGTGTCTTCCCATGAATACTGTAATTCCCCTGAGAATGGGTTATATGTGTCTCATTTTTCTTAGTATCTTCTGAGCCTGCCTCTCTGATGTTGGCAGGCAATAAATAGTTGAATGAACAAGCAACAATGTGAGACTTTAGGGAGGAGAACAATGCAGGCTGAAGTGGATAGAGAAGGCCCGAAGGAGAGATGGAACTTGGACCAGGTCTGAAACATGGCTGATGTGTTTAGGAAGGAGGGATTTTGAAGATTGGAATGGAAGGAATAGGAAGAAATGACTTGCTAGACTCAGATGGAAAACTGAAGGGTCCAAATGAGTGAGCTTTGAGTTCTGGGTAATGAGAAGGGAAAACATGGTTATAAAAGATTAACCAAAGGAAAAGGAAAGCAGGATTTAATAGAAAAAGAATATTAGTGTGCCTGAAGAAAATACATTACAGATTTTCTTAGAAAGGAAAAATGAAGAAATAGTCAACATTGTGACTGATTTCTTTAGGAAAGCTTATTGTATGAGTCATATTATTTGGAGAGTAAAATTATTAATGCATATGTAGTCAGTGCTTTTTAAAGTCCCAGAATATTTGAAGTATCAGATGTTCATTTTTTTTTAGCTGTCAATAATAAGAGTAAATCAACTGCATAATGAATAATGATGTCTTCTAATGGCCAGGCATTGTTGTCAGTGATTCAATAAGTCATTTTTATCCCCTCAATAATCTATTGTTATTCTCATTTTACATTTGAGGAAACTGAGGCGCAAAAAGATTTGAATAACTTGCCTGTGGCTACACAACTGGTAAGGAGCAGACCTAGGATTTGAATTTGGCCAGTGTGGCTTCAGAACCTGCAAGTCTAACCTCTGAATTAGGTCTCTATTTATATTGTGCCTAAATGATGAATGGGTAGTAGCAGAAACTGTAATCACTAATTTTAATTTAAAATATATTTAAATCATGTATGTGAATGTGAAAAGGCAAGAAGGACAACTAGGACAGTTGAAGAGTGGATAAATGTATTAAGACAGGATGGTATATAAAATGATGGTGGAGGTTTTTATGTGAAATAACTTGTGTTCATCCTTGCATATTGCTTAGGGCAGTACTGTCTAATAGAAATGTAATGGAAAGCACATATGTAATTTAAATTTTGTAGTACCCACATTAAAAAAGAAACAGGTGAAATAACTTGATAATATATCTTATTTAACCAAATGCATTGAAAATGTTTTCATTGTAACATGTAATCAATACACAAATTATTTTTTCAAACTTCTATTAATTTATTCAAACAAGCAAACAATTAACTATTGAATACATATTACATACCAGGCATGTTCTCTGCACAGTCAATAAAATAGTTAGAAAAAGAGAAAAAAACAATGCCTTCAAAAAGCTTACGTGGTAAATTAAAAAATAACCACATTTAATATGTTAAATATATTGAATGTTATTTGGCAGAGGTTGCAGAGAAAAATAAAGCATAATAGATGAAAAAGATGAGGTGTTATAATTTTAGGTAGGGTGAATAAGGAGATATTTATCGGTGAGCTAATACTTGGATAAACACTTGAAAGAAGTGAGCAAACAAGTCATAGAGATACCAGGTAGAAAAGCCTTACAGGAAGAATGAGATGAAATATATATGTGTTCAGATGGAAGTGTGCCTAGCAATATTCAAGGAATATTAAGAAGTTCATTGTGGCTAGAAGGGGGTTAGCCTGGAAGAGATGGTAGGAGTAAACATTTTGTAAATCATTGAATACACAAATTATTGATGAGTTATTTTATATTCTTTTCTTCATTCTAAATCTTCAAAATCTGATGTGTATTTTGTGCTTAAAGTACATCTCGATTCAGACTGGCACATTTCATGTGCTTGATAGCCACATGTAGTTGGTGGCCATGGCTGGTGGCTGTCATACTGGATACCATGAGTTCAGCAGAATAAATGTCGTAGGAGAGATCTTATTTTTTATGTTTCTATGCATTTTTAGAGTTTCTTTGCCTTTTTTTGCATGTGCATCATACACTGTCATTTAGTTTGGCTAAAAGATTTGATGGGCCTATTCCAATGCCTTATGAAGCCTGTTGTGTTAATAGCAGAGTCCAGGAATTCTGGGCTTCCCGCTGGTTTTGAAATTGTATAAATTTTGTTTTTTCTATACAGTAAATGTGATCTTTTTTTTTTTTTTAATGGATCACTCTTTTAGAGTGTAGGCAGATGAATTGCTGAGTACTCTTTATTTTGTTTCAGAGTCTCTGCTTTCTTTCTTGCAAAACGAGCCCATTTGGGCTAATGAGCTGAATTCACTAGTTGCTTTCTTTTCTTCTACAAAACACCTTAAAATCTAATTCTACTCTCGGAAGAATTTCAGCAATATCCACTTCTCTCTTGATAGGTTCTCAGGGTCTATTCTACATAATTAACCTTTTTTCACTAAGCCTGAGGGATTCTTATTTGTGGAGCAATTATTTTCTCCAAAGCTGTTACACTGCCATGGTGTCGATTTGCCAGAAGTTAGACTGAAGTGCACTTAGTGACTTAAAACTGAAATGAGAGCAATGGCAAGCAGTAGTGATAGAAATGGATTGTTGAAATAAAGTGGAAATCCATGAACATTGTATTTATGTCCTATGATTCTGTTAGCCACTAACTCAACATGAAATGCAGGTTTATTCTAAATACATTTTAAATAGATATTATATACATATATGTATAAATATTCATATAGATGTAAAGAAGTATACATAAAGAAAACCTAATAATTATATTTCTTCATTTGAACTTTAGAAAGTTTTTGGTAATTGGAAGCATTTGAGGTGATCAACCAGGTTAAATTAAACAACTTAATGAGAAGTTAAGCAAATGTTGAAAGAATGTTATTTGTAAAATTAATAAGACTTTTCTTTTCTTTTCTTTTCTTTTTTTTTTTTTTCCGAGACGGAGTCTCTCTCTGTCACCCAGCCTGGAGTGCAGTGGTGCGATCTTGGTTCACTGCAAGCTCCACCTCCTGGGTTCACGCCATTCTCCTGCCTCAGCCTACCGAGCAGCTGGGACTACAGGCGCCCGCCACCATGCCTGGCTAATTTTTTGTATTTTTAGTGGAGACGGGGTTTCACCGTGTTAGCCAGGATGGTCTCGATCTCCTGACCTCGTGATCTGCCCGCCTCTGCCTCCCAAAGTGCTAGGATTACAGGCCTGAGCCACTGCGCCCGGCCCAAGACTTTTCTTACTAATAGTTTATTTTGTTGCAATGAGTGGTATTGATGTGAGAAGAAATAGTAGCAATGTCTTGGTGAGACAAGATACAGGTTTTGCTTTGTCTGTTAACTACTATGATAACTAGATTGTTATCCCAAGGGAGTTAAAAATGCATGGTTCTCATAGGAAGTGACCACGGGTAGCCAAAAACAGTTTTTGGGATATCCTAACCCTCCCTCACTGAATTTACACAGAATTTTGGGGTTAATCTTGCTACCCACTGGATGTCACTGTTGCTGCACCAAAAATGTCAAGTAGTTGAGCATTTTTTCAGTCCCCCAAAAGACACATAAGGAAGCTTCAATTAGGAATATCAGTGACAATGCTGTGAGATGGAATAGAGAAGACCAATAGCTAGGTTTCTGGGTTGATAATTAAAATGTTAGTCTGTATCATTCTTGATTTTCACAATGACAGTCAATGAAATACTTTCATGTTGAGACTGGAGACTTGTGGAGTGACCCAGAGCTGTCATTGATATCACGTTGGTGTTTTCATCATTTTGAAGCAGGGCAGATGTTTTTACATCTGTTCCTTCTTGTCCCAATGAGGGTTGAAAGGAGGCTTGCTTGATTGAGTCCCCTTAGATAAGGAATATGGAAATTATATTTTTTAACCTTGGTGTGACTTGACTGCTAAGTAACAAGTAGAATAAAATATCTTTCTTTTGATGGTTTGTGAAAGTTTTCTGCTTCAGTGGTATGGAATTCATCTATATTAGAGCTGTCAAATCTTCTCAAGAATTAAGAATACAATTTTTGTTATTTCTCATTTGTTTACCTCTGGTCAGTTGAAATGCTATTACTTATTGGTATATAATAGACATGCGAAAGCATTGGATTCACAAATGAGTTATGATCCTTGAAGTTTATTTGTAGTTTTGAAAGAATTCAAAACATAGGAGAAGATTTGGACTTAAAATATTAGAACTGGAAATTAATATACCTACCTTTATGTCGTAAGATGATTTTGCCTGTCTAGTGTTGACATTATTTAGCTTTCTAACATGTGCCATATTTAAATGATTCAGGGAGAAAATACTGTATTTTCTGCTAAACTCCATGAGAACAAGTTCATTTTTTCTTTTTCTTTCCACCGTCTCCAGTGCTCAGCGTGGTGTTGATGGTACAGTAGGTATTCAGTAATGTTGATTGGATTGGATTTGACAGTATGCTAAGTGAGGGGCTGTTAAGATGAACTAGTAAGATGTCTCTTGTAGCTTTAGGGAGTTTATGATCTAGATGAGGAGAAGGCATACTGACAACAAACAGTAGAAAAACTCTTTAATGGCAATACCAGTCATAAGATCACTTTGATATCTACTTCATTATAGAACTTACTTGTATGTGGTGGTCACAGGATGTTATAATTTAAAGAGAAACAATATTTTGAGAGGCAGCCCTGGATAAAAGTATCATATTCATCTGTTTTAAAATACGTAAAATATTTTAAAATATTTTCTTTATGTAGGATTTAAAGTTTTGAAAACTTGTTTTTCTCTCCTCTTTTGAAATATGTAGGCTTTTAAATTTATTATCTTTGCATGACTATTTGAAATTCCAAGTGGAGAGATGACTCACTTCAGATCTTGCTACTCAAAGGAAAGTCTGCAGACAGCAGCATGGGCATTACTTGAGGCTTGCTAGAAATGCAGAATTTCAGTCTCCATCTCAGACCTACTGAATCAGAATCTGCATTGTAACAACATCTCTAGGTGGTTCAAATGCTTATTAATATTTGCAAAGCACTGATTTAGGGTATCTGTTATGTTAGCAATAGGTTAAGGAAATGTGGAGGCCTTCGTCTAGAAGGAAACAGAGGTTTATTGTCAGAATAGTACATCCTTACTATGCTGTTTACTAGAGAATGATTAATGAAGGGAAGTAGTAGAAATATTGTGAGTGAAATTCTTATGAAGCAGTTTGGAAAAGGCTCACTGGCACATCGAGGGAGCCATTCTGAATTGGCCAATAAATAAAAAAAGTGAACAAGTCCAGACTGAGACTTGCCCCTCTCCAGCTGCTTAATTTCCATAGGGAGGCTGCTCTATTGATTCTCCAAGATCAAATGAGCCTCGGTGATTTTTCCTTCCCCTCCCCAGCCCCCAACCCTTGGGGCAAGAATAGCTAGATTTTTGCTTCATTGCCAGAAACTTCTTTGGGAAAAGAGGTTGTTCACTTTGTATAATAATATTTTACAACTTAACCCACCTCCTCCCACAGATTACTTCCATAATGAGAAGAAGACCAAGGACCTGTGGATTCTGTAGAATCTTTGCTTGACAAGATGCCTGTGAATGTTGATGCCCAGATGGGCTGGGATGAGCTTAATTCATTATTGCACACACACTACAGCTTTGTTTATTGTTAATGACACGACAGACATTTTCCTTAGCTCTGGAACTGAATTAAGCAATAACCCCACCATAAGGGAGACAGGAATTGGAAGATAATAAATATTTATCACCAAATCTCTCACTTTCCTAGCAACCACAAATGGAAGCGGAAATGAGCGCCTAATTTTTTTGAGAGCCAGTGCCAGGAAAACAAAAGCTTAAAAAAATTTCATTAATCAAGCAGATTGATTGCTGTGGTTCTAGAAATCTCAATACAGTTTTTTAATAGAAGGAGATGCAATGATTGAGCACAGTTGAGACATTCTTTGAGATCTGCATTATTGGACAGATGCCACTTGCAAAAATAACTATCATCTATTAGGAGTATTAAATAATACAGTCTGGTGGGTCTTTTCACAGAGCGGTATTATTTTGCTTGTTTTCCTGGACTAAATACACAGTACAGCAACAAAGCCATAAAACTGCATTGTCTCACACAGTAAGTTGAGTTCATTTCAGGGAATTTACTAACATACCAGACTTGTGTTTTAAAGATTACTTGTGAATAGAGATGTGTTATGTACATAACATATGACTTTTTCTGGTATAGGACAGTGATGTTGAAGGAGTCCAAGGTCTTCAAATTCTGTCAGAAGACTCAACTTCTCCAGGGCCAGGAGTGAATTTCCTCAATTTGTGTGTTTCATTGCCATCATATGATGCTAAAGAGGAAAAGACATGACTGATACGGGTTTCTAGTCCTATCACTGTAACTGATAATCAGTGTGACTTTAAGCAAGTTGTTCTGCTCCTCTGAGCCTCAGTTTCCTCATTTGATAAATGACAGGATTGAAAATGGGGATCCCTGAGGTCCCATCTTACATAAGAAGTGTGACTTTACAACTCTATTGCTAGCATTGGTTTTCTTATCTGAACGGCTATCTTTGGACAGCCATGTAACTTTGGCATCAAAACTGTCACAAATTTATTTGTAATTTTACTCCTTTCTATCATCTTCTTTATTAGCTGAGCTATATTTTATCTTTATGTTATTTGACATTCATGGTAAACCATGAAATAACCATGATTTGCCATCTGTCTCAATGGATACATAATAGCTTTAATGAGAGCAAGCAGCTTGACTGCTCTTGGCATCCCGCTGAGTTTTTGTGTCCATATTTGTTCAGTGGTGTTTGTACATGGTTCATCCTTTGGGGCTAGGTCCTCAATGAGGAAATCCTGAGGAAAGAGTTCTATAGCTTCCTCCACAAGGGAGGGAGGGAAGACAAAAGACAACAGGGATAGAGATGAGACAGAAACAGAATCCATCAGTTTTAACTATCTTTTTATTCAGCATTTGTGGTCTAATGTCTTTCTTAGGTATTATGTGGGAGTGTCTATTAAAGGAATATTTGTTCCAGTGCACTAAAGACACAGGTATGTTGCACACACTTTATGGATCAGATTAGTAATTCTCAGTACACTGGATTAAATAATCATTGGGCCAGATTTCATGGGGCGATTGAACTACTCTCAGCACAGTAGATAAGGTATTTCCCATTTTCTTAACTTTGTTCCTGACCATTATGATGCTATTTAATGCCTTGGAGATGAAATGTACTAAATGGTACACTAGTAGACTGAACAAATCAATCCTCTCAAAATGTCTACCTTATACCCAGGGAGCAACTAATTCCCCATATTATCACATCCAATATGTTGCAGAAATGTCAGTATGACCATCAGTATTAACATTTCACTCTTCCAGCTTCTCTTCAACTTTGTTATACTATTAAGATATGACTTCCTCAACCAAAAAAGGAGCTTGTCTTTAGAAATAAGGTGTATCTATCCCTATGGATTGATGTGAATGGAGCCAGATTCCTAATTTTTAAAAATGTGCATATTTAAATACCTAAACAATTCTTGAATTTAGCACCATGAAGAGTACTAATCATATCAGTGATGATCATTGGATCAAAATACACATCATTAATAGTGAATTTTCACTGGTGGTAATTTTAAATGAAGTTATTTTTCAGCATCAATTCAAATACCTGTGCAATTCTGGGCCAGTATTCTGTGCGGCTCTTGCATTTTCAAGATTCATTTTCTAATCAGTGAAATCATTTACCTCTCTTAGATGCTAGGCCAGGAGTAATGGAGCTGAGAGAGTCGTTAGCTATGACAAGGCTGCCTTTTCTCTCCTCTTTCTGGGAAAGTTAGGAAAAAGAACACCTTAGCATCATCTTTCTTCTCCCAAAGAGGAAACAGACACTAATCAACATTCAATTCCACCCCCAAATTCAACAATTCAGTTGTCCACAGTGTCATAGTGCTATCTGTCACATGGGCTCCTAATCATGAAATCTTAAAAGAATGGCAAGTACCGTTGGTGTTTCACAGGTGTGATCTGATGCACTGGTCAGGACCATCAGAAAGGAGAAATGATAATGATGGGCAAAGTGGTGGCATCTCTCTTTAAAATTCCCATCACACAGTGTGACTTAGAGCCGTACAGAATGCCAGGCAATATGCTCTGCTTTTACAATGATAAAATCAATATGTTGGGAAAAATTTGCATTTTCATCAAGGAAAGGAACATGGCAGATTTAAGCTTCTAGGAAGTTGTCATAAACAACAGTGCTAGCAGAAATGATTTAAGGAATTGAAAAATCATTGATCCTCTAAAGTGCCTTGGGAGGGCAATATTAGGAAACCAGATGAGATGATAATCTGTATTAATTTATAGCTATCTAGCATTTTTGGTGGTGCAATATGGAAGCCAATTTTTATGCACCTTTCTTTTAAGTGATTTGTGCATTGGTGAAATATATAGATTGGGAAGGGTAGGACCATGAAATTGACAGTGTCTGCATAACTGTATCTGAGGTAAATTCAGTCTTGTTTTGTCACATCTTTCATATTAAACCTGACTGTTCCAAATGTCTTTCACCAATCTTTAATGGTAACCAAGGAAACAGTAAATGGGACCTATATCTCTGGAGATTTGCTCACTAAAATTTCTACTTCCGTTAGGATTTCTCTCTTCATCACTTCTTCTTCTTCTTTTTTTTTTTGAGACAGTCTCACTCTGTTGCCCAGGCTGGAGTGCAATGGCGTGATATCGGCTCACTGCAACCTCCGTCTCTCGAGTTCAAGCGATTCTTCCACCTCAGCCTCCCTAGTAGCTGGGATTACAGGCTACCTGTAATCATACCTGACTAATTTTTATATTTTTTTAGAGATGGGGTTTCACCATGTTTGCCACGCTGGTCTTGAACTCCTGACATTAGGTGATCCACCTGCCTTGGCCTCCCAAAGTGCTAGGATTATAGGCATGAGCCACCATGCCCAGCCTCTCTCTTCATCACTTCTTATGGTTAGATTAAAAGTCTGCTTTTGATTTTCACCTTTTGGAAAGACCTTGAGAGGATTTAAACATTGTTTTATAATTGTTTTGATCTCACCAAAGTACTCTTTCCATAGGTTGATCACTGATACTTTGGAAAGTTTAAGCAACAGCTTATTGTTGATCCTAAACATTTTTATGACTTCTCTTCTAAATTTTCCTACTCTTATTTACTTTGCAGAGTCCTTAGGCAGTTACCTTTTATACCTAGAATATTTCGTTGTAATTGCTGGGAGGGAGACACTGTAATAGGCTTGTTCTATCTTGGTCAGCACTGGAAGTCCTGATTTGTGTTTTGAAAACTCAAATGTATTGAGCAAGATAAGAGGGGATGCAGTGAGGTTTATGTGTAGATCATTGTAGTAGTCTAGTTAGCAGGTGGATAACTTGGATTAAGAATGTGGCATGGAAATGAAGAGAAAAGTATGAGTTCAAGAGACATGTTGGAGGCAAAATTAATTGGACTCAGTGGTAAACTGGAAGCAGGGAATGAAGGAGAAATATAAAAGATGATTTCTATAATTCTGATTTGAGAAAATGGATGGATAGGGATACCATTTGTTGAGATAGGAAGTACTTGAAAAGGACTATTTTCAAATGTGTGTTTGTGTGTGGAAGGAAGGGCATGGAAGGTTATGAGTTCAGTGTTGGACATGCAGAGTTTGAAGTACATTTGTGACAACTAAGTAGGCAGATGGATGTAACACAGCTTTGGAACCTGTATGAGAGCTTTTGGCTGTATGTATAAATGTATGAATTATATACATAAAGGTAGCAAAGTCATGGTTATGATTTTACATAGGGAGTAATGATTTTATGTTGGGAAGAGAAGAGGGCCCAAAACCAAGTTTGAACTCAAGCATTTAATGGCTTGGTGAAGGATACACTATGAAAAGGATACTTAGAAGGACTGAACAGAAGCGTAGGAGGAAAACTAGGAAAAGGGAATATGTCATGGAAGTTAAGGAAAAAGATTGTTAAAAAATTTGATTGAATCACAGTGTCAGATGTCCCTGAGACATCAAAGAAGATGAAGACTAAAAAATGTCCTCTTTGTGTTTGGGTTTAGTAACATGGATGTCATTGGTGACTTTATTGTGAAGCACACAGTGAAGTGGAGATGTGGTAACTAGATTAGAATGAATGGGAGAATGACTAGGAGGTGAGCAAATGGAGGTCACAAATATAGACAACTCTTGGGAGAAGTTTTTCTATGAAGTAGATGATAGAGATAGGCCACTATTTACTTGGAGGATATGGGATAGAAGGAGGGTTTTATTAAATGGGAATGTTTAAAACTCATGAGAATGGTCTATGGGGGGGTGGATATATAAGGAATAATGAAAAAGTGAGATTCCAGGGAGGCCTGGGGGAAAATAAGATCCCAAGCATCAAGGAACTAGCTTTATATGGGAGGCAGACCCCAATCCTCATGTAAAAGGTTGGGTTGGGGAAAGCACTTGGGATGGACACAGATATGCATAGGTTTTTATGTATGGTGGCAGAAAGTTGAGGGAGCTCTTGTCTGGTGATTTCTATTTTGTCTACAAGATATTAGGTGTGGTCACATTCTGAGAGTCAGATGGGATGGGTAATGGGTGCTGGATTAGAAGACCCTCTGACGTTTGAGGAAATAACTTGCTATAGAGAGTGGGAGAATGAGCTATTACAAGAAGTGTATTAATCCATGGCACATTTCAACTTCATGCTTAAACTATGTTGAACTTCTTTTAATTACTGCAACCTACTATGTGCTCCTTCTTCGCTGAGCTTTTGCCTGTGTCATTACCTCTGCCTGGACCATTCTTTTTGCCTCATTCATCTTATGATTCCCATTCATTCTTCAGGTCTCAATTTAGATGCCACGTCCTTTAAAAAGCCTGACTTCTATGTGAACTAGAAGAGGTTAAGTGCCCTAGGTATGTGTGTCTGTGGCCACTGTTACCTTCTTTTGTATTTTTTTCTTTTTCTTTTCTTTTTAGTAGAGATGGGGTTTCACCGTGTTAGCCAGGATGGTCTCGATCTCCTGACCTCATGATCCGCCTGCCTTGGCCTCCCAACGTGCTCTGATTGCAGGCATGAGCCACCGTGCCCGGCCCACTGTTATCTTCTTTACCATAGTCCATGCTGTTGTGGTTACTTGTCTCACTGACCATCTCCCAATTAAAAGGTAACCTCTGTGAGGTCAGGGACTGCTTGGTTAAGAATGATGATAACATAGTTAGCCCTAACCTATAGCATAGGGTCTGCCACATAATAGGTGCTTAAGATATACAGTTACTGAATGGGTGCCGTAAACTCACTGTGACAGGGGAACTGGTCACATGGCTAGGAGGAAGACGGGACTCTTAATAGTGGTATGTCTGGATGAAAGGTGTAATCTTTAAGAGGTGCTATTCCATTAACTCAGACACTGGCCACTTTGCAGCTGAGGCATGAAGGAAAACATGAGAGAGGTGTAAGACTATGATTTTTCTCTCCTGGTGGTTAGTGCTGGAGGAAGTACTGACCCATGCATTCCCCAGCTGTTCTAATAACCTGATAGTACTGAAAGGGGGACACTGGTGGAAAAGAACACCGCCCTTCTGAATGAGGCTGTAATTTGCATAGGACCAAATGTGGTCATGAGTCTTGGTGGCTGATTTAAACTCTGTTATTTAATATTGCTCATTATTTCAGCAACCTGAGAATAACAGCTGGACTGTGTGGGATGAAAGCAACTTTTCAATGCAGGCAAACAGATCACGGCAATTCTCTTGGAGAAATATTGCTGGTTAATTCGCAAAAATAAATCCCCTTTTTTGTCCTCATTCTTAAAAAATGCCAAGTTGCAAGATGTGCATACGCATGTGTGCATAAGATGAGGCAAGGACAAATTTAAACTAGAGGAAATGCTTTACAGCTAGGCTGCCTCCTTCTCCCTCAAAGGCTGATAAACTACAAATGCCATTTAGGCGCTGGATTTATGGTTACTTTCGTGTATGCCCTGAAAATTCACTTATCTTTAGGGGATACTAGTTCATGGGGAAAACAAGTTAGTACTGAGAAGTTCAATTACTCTCCTAAAATATCAATAGCTTAGCAGTAAGAAAGCAAAACAACAGGTGCCTTTTTATATTAGATATATTCTCAAGACATCTGTAAAGGCTTGCTACAAACAGCAAGAAAGTAATAGCCATAAATGTTACTCAGTGGGAAGGTTTGGGGATGGAGGTCCTTCTTCCCAGTCTCCAGTTTTAATCTGTGACTGGTGTTCCATCACTTTGCAGCATGAGTTTCTCTGCCAATGTATTCCTTTCCTTTTGTTTAATTATGACTTATTTTTCACAATGGTTGGGCCATTTTCAAGGTCTTTGATATAGGACTTCTGTTTTCTCTTGTTTCTGGAGTAACTTGTCTTCCTTTGGAAGACCCAGCTTTGTGCTTCCTGAAGAGCACCTTCTAAGCTGGAGATTTTAGTGTTTCCTGATCTGCTTTAGCCCTCCTCAGCAGCACAGTAATGTAATCAGCTGAAGAATCTCCCAGGAGGGATGCATTGTTAGGGTTTCTCTTTCAGTGTAAGCTATTTGATAAATGTACTTTAGGAGTATGGGGTTGATTATTGAAATATTTTCTTTGAAGGTATCTGCCTTCTCCATGTGATAGCTCCTAAGAGAGTTTAGACTATGGTGAGAACTTATGTCTTGGGGTCACTTGCTTCATGGGAGGGCAAAGTATCTGAAAAAGAGCTTGGCTTTGGAGAAACCATGACTTTGACTTTGAGAATACATGGGTAATTGGGTCATTATCCAAGGCTGAAAGAAATGGATTCATAATATAAGAAAGGACACTAAGTGTTTCCATTAATTCATTTTATATTTGAAAATAGAAAGCAAGAAGAGCTGTGGCAAGTCATCCATGTATCTGATATGCACTGACACAAAATTCTTATCTTTGAAAGAAATTCTTGACTCCAAAGAGCAGTTGTACATAACATGTCCTGATTTATAACCTGTACACAAAGAAAAGGTGGTATGTCATAGTGGTTGAGGAGGGGATTTTGGAGTTAGAGGGTCTCAGGTCTAGCTATTTGACCTTGGGTTAACCATTTGGTTCTCTTAAACCTGTGTTTTCTCATCTTTAAAGTGGAGAAAATAGTAGTATGCAACTCATAGGATTGTTTTAGGTATCAAATGAGATCAGGCAATTAAATTAAAGATCATACATACTGCCTGACAATAAGTGCTCAATAATTGTTCATATAATTTAACAGAACGGTTTTTTCAGGTTCGTAGTCACTTTATTTCATAACTCAGGGAGCTACCTGGCATGTGCATGTGGTATATTTTATGTAGAGCAGAGCTTGATTTTCTTTTTCATTTCTTTGCATCTAGTGACATTACTGCATAAGCTTCTTACAACTATTGTGAATCGTCATGAGGTTATCTGACCTTTCTTTTTTACACTAAATGTATGAGTTTATCTTTCAGATTTTCATGGAGAAGAGTCACTGGATTGGCCTAGAGTGCACTGGTTACCAGGCCAGGTTTCTAGGGGGTGGCACTGGACCCTAAGAATAAACTGCTTCTTTTCCACAGAAGTGACCATGTCTGGGATGGAAAGTAAGTTTATTTTTCTTCGATAAGTCAATGAAAATAAAGATAGTGTACATCTTTTTTTTCCATTAAATTAAGAATAATGATGAGAGAACTTTAAAGATTTTTAAGAACTTGCTTTTTATGAAAAAAAAAGTGTATTTGTTCTTTTTCTTCTTTCCAGCTTTTATTTTAGGTTCAAGGGATATATGTACAGGTATGTTCCATGGGGAAATTGTGTGTTACAGGGTTTGCTGTACAGATAATTGTCACCCAGGTAATCAGTATAATACCAATAGGTTGTTCTTCAATCCTCACCCTCCTCCAACTCTCCACCCTCATGTAGGCCCCGGTGTCTGTTGTTCCCTTTTTGTGTTCATATGTGCTCAATGTTTAGCTCCCACTTACGAATGAGAACATGTGGTATTTGGTTTTCTGTTCCTGTGTTAATTCACTTAGGATAATGGCCTTCCGTTCCATCCATGTTGCTGCAAAAGACATGATCTTATTCTTTTTTATGGTTGCATAGTATTTAATGATGTGTATGTACCACCTTTTCTTTATCCATTCAGGCTACCATTGATGGGTATGTAGGCTGATTCCATGTCTTTGCTATTATGAATAGTGCTTCAGTGAACATACACATGCGTGTGTCTTTATGGTAGAACAATATATATTCCTTTGGGTATATACACAGTAATGGGATTGCTGGATCAATGGTAGTTCTATGTTCTTTGAGAAATCCCCAGACTGCTTTCCACAGTGGCCGAAGTAATTTACACTCCTACTAGCAGTGTGTAAGCATTCTCTTTTCTCTACAATCTTGCCAGCCTCTGTTATTTTTTGACTTTTTAATAATAGCCATTCTTACTGGAGTGAGATGGTATCTCATTGTGGTTTTGATTTGCATTTCTCTAATGATTAGTGATGTTAAGCATTTTTCGTTACTTATCGGCTGCATGCATATCTTCTTTTGAGAAGTGTCTGTTTATGTCCTTTGCCATTTTTTTTTTTCTGTTTGATATGGTTTGGCTCTGTGTCCCCACCCATATCTCATCTTGTAGCTCCCATAATTCCCACGTATTGTGGGAGGGATCTGGTGGGAGATGACTGACTCATGGGAGTGGGTCTTTCCTGTGCTGTTCTTGTGATAGTGAATGGGTCTCATGAGATCTGATGGTTTTAAAAATGGGAGTTTCCCTGCACAAACTCTCTCTTTGCCTGTTGCCATTCATGTAAGATGTGACTTGCTCCTCCTTGCCTTCTGCCATGATTGTGAGGCCTCCCCAACCATGTGGAACTGTAAGTCCAATAAACCTCTTTCTTTTGTAAATTGCTCAGTCTTGGGTATGTCTTTATCAGCAGCATGAAAACGGGCAAATACACTGTTTTTTCAACTTTTATTTTAGATTCAGGAATACATGCACAGGTTTGTTGCCTGGGTATATTGCATGATGTTCAGGTTTGGGGTATGGATCCCATCACCAAGGTAATGAGCATAGACCCCAGTAGGTAGTTTTTTTTACCCTGGCCCCACTTGTTCCCTTCCCAGTGTCTATTGTTGCCATCTTTATGTCCATGAGTACCCAACGATTAGCTCCCGCTTATAAGTGAAAATATGTGGTATTTGGTTTTCTGTTCCTGCATTGATTCACTTAGGATAGTGGCCTCCAGGCACATCCACATGGCTGCAAATGACATTCATTTTCATGGCTGCGTCATTTGCCTATTTTTAAATGAGGTTTTTTTTTTTCTTATAAATTTGTTTAAGTTCCTTGTAGGTGCTGAATATTAGACCTTTGTTGGATGCATAGTTTAAAAATGTTTTCTCTCATTCTGTAAATTGTTTACAGTTTTTCTCCCATTCTGTATGTTGTTTACTCTGTTGATAGTTTCTTTTGTTGTGCAGAAGCTCTTTAGTCTAATTAGGTCCCACTTGTTAGTTTTTGTTTTTGTTGCAATTGCCTTTGGAGTATTCATCATTAAGTCTTTGCCAGAGCCTATGGCCAGAATGGTATGTCCTAGGTTTTCTTCTGGGGGTTTTATGGTTTTAGTTTGTACAGTTAAGTCTTTAGTTGATTTTTGTATATGGCGAAAGGTAAGGACCCAGTTTCAGTCTTCTGTATATGGCTAGCCAGTTATCCCAGCACCATTTATTAAATAGGGAGTCCTCTCCCCATTGCTTGTTATTGTCGGCTTTGTTGAAGATCAGATGATTGTAAGTGTGTGGCTTTATTTATAGGTCCTCTAACCTGTTCCATTGGTGTATGTATATGTTTTTGTACCAGTACCATGCTATTGTAGTAGCCTTGTATTATAGTTTGAAGTTGAGTAGTGTGATACCTCCAGCTTTGTTCTTTTCACTTGGGATTGCTTTGGATAGTTGGGGTCTTTTTTTTTTTTTTTTGAGGCGGAGTCTCGCTCTGTCGCCCGGACTGGAGTGCAGTGGCCGGATCTCAGCTCACTGCAAGCTCCGCCTCCCGGGTTTACGCCATTCTCCTGCCTCAGCCTCCCGAGTAGCTGGGACTACAGGCGCCCGCCACCTCGCCCGGCTAGTTTTTGTATTTTTAGTAGAGATGGGGTTTCACTGTGTTAGCCAGGATGGTCTCGATCTCCTGACCTCGTGATCCACCCGTCTCGGCCTCCCAAAGTGCTGGGATTACAGGCTTGAGCCACCGCGCCCGGCCTAGTTGGGGTCTTTTTTGGTTCCAAATGATTTTAGAATAGTTTTTTTCTAATTCTGTGAAAAATGTAACTGGTAGTTTGATAGAAATGCCGTTGAATCTGTAAGTTGCTTTGGGCAGTATGGCCATTTTAAGAATATTGACTCTTTGTGTCCATGAACATTGAATGGTTTTCCATTTATTTGTCATCTTTGATTTCTTTCAGCAGTGCTTTTTAATTCTCATTGTAGAGATCTTTCACCTCATGGTTAGCTGTATTCCTAGGTATTCTATTCTTTTTGTGGCTATTGTGAATAAGATTGTGTTCTTGATTTGGTTCTTGGTTTGGATGTTATTGGTGTATAGAAATGCTAGAGATTTTTATGCATTGATTTTGTATCCTGAAACTTTGCTGAAGTTGTTTATCAGATCTTGGACTTGGAGCAGAGGCTGTGGGATTTTCTAGGTTTAGAATCATATTGTCAGTGAAGAGAGATAGTTTGACTCTGTCTCTTCCTATTTGGATGACTTTTATTTCTTTCTCTTGCCTGACTGCTCTGGCTAGGACTTCCAGTACTGTGTTGAATAGGAGTGGTGAGAGTGGACATCCTTGTCTTGTGCCAGTTCTTAAGGGAAATGCTTCCATCTTCTGCCCATTCAGTATGATGTTGGCTGTGGGTTTGTCATAGATGGCTCTTAGCACTTTGAGGTATGTTCCTTTGACGTCTAGTTTGTTGATGGTTTTTAATATGGAGGGATAGTGAATTTTATCAAAAACTTTTTCTGCATCTATTGAGATCATCAGGTGGTTTTCATTTTTAATTCTGTTTACGTAATGAATTACATTTATTGACTTGCATATGTTGAACCAATCTTCTTTACAGGAATAAAGCCTACTTGATCATAGTGGATTAGCTTTTTGATGTGCTGCTGGATTCTATTTGCTAGTATGTTGTTGAGAATTTTTGCATCTATGTTTATGAGGGATATTGGCCTGACGTTTTCTTTTTTGTGTGTGTGTCTCTGCCAGGTTTTGGTATCAGAATGATACTGGCCTCATAGAATGAGGTAGTGAGGAATTCCTCCCCCTCAGTTTTTGAAATAATTTCAGTAGGATTGGTACCAGCTCTTCTTTGTATGTCTGGTGGAATTTGTCTGTGAGTCCACCCAGCCCAGAGTTTTTTCTTGTTGTTGTTGTTGTTGTTGTTTTTTCTGATTCAATTTCAGAACTCGTTTTTGGTCTGTTCAGGGTTTCAATTTATTCCTAGTTCAATCTTGGGAGACTGTATATTTCTAGGAATTGATTCATTTCTCCGGGGTTTTCTAGTTTGTGTGTATAGAGGTGTTCATAATAGTCTCAGAGGGGTTTTTTTTTTTCTTGTATTTCTATGGTGTCAGTAGTAATGTCCCCTTTGTCATTTCTGATTGTGTTTGTTTGGATCTTCTCTCTTTTTTCTTTATTGGTGTAGCTAGCAGCCTATCAATTTTATTTATTCTTTCATAAAATGAACTTTCGGTTTTGCTTATCTTATGTTTTTTCTCATCTCCATTTTGTTTAGTTCTGCTCTGATTTTGGTTATTTCTTTACTTTTGCTAGCTTTGGGGTTGGTTTGCTCTTGTTTTCCTAGTTCATCTAGGTGTGATGTTAGATTAAATTTAACAGAAGTTTTTTTGCTATTTTTTGAACCATCTTCCATGGAAAGTACATGCAGTTATATAAAAAGCTCTTTGTTCTGCTGTATACTTTACTAGTTTAGCGTACAAGCAAGGCTGGGATTAGAGATGGGGAGAACTGAATTCCTCTGCCCACTGCTTCTCTCTTACTATCTTCCTACTTTGTTTTATTGATTTTCATAGCACTTCTCACTGCCTATTGAGGGTTGAATAGTGCCTTCTCCAAAAGATATGTTGAAATATGTGTCGGTTTGCTCAGGTTGCCATAACAAGTATCACAGACTGGGCAGCTTAAACAACAGAAACTATTGTTTTCATAGTTCTGGAGACTAGGAAGGCCAAAATCAAGGTGTTGGTAGGGTTGGTTGCTTCTGATCTTTTCTCCATGGCTTGTAGATGGCCATCTTCTCCCTCTGTCTATGTGTGCCCTAATCTCCTCTTCTTATAATGACATCAGTCATATTTCATTAGGGTCCACCCCAATGGCCTCTTTTAACCTTAATTACCTCCTTAAAGACCATCTTCAAATATAGTGATATTCTGAGGTACTGAAGGTCAGAATTTCAACATACGAATTTGCCCCATAATAAAGTCCTAACCTCTGGTACCTGTGAATGTGATCTTACTTGAAAATAGGGTCTTTGCAGATGCCATCAAATTAAGATGAGGTCATATTGGATTAGGGTGGACCCTAAATTCAATGACTGATGTCCTTAAAAGGAGAGAGTGATGCAGAGGAGACATACAGGGAAGAAGGCCATATAAAGATAAAGACAGAGATTGTAGTTATGCTGCCATAAGCCAAAGAATGCCAAGAAAATTGTAGGACACCACCAGATGGTAGAAGAAGCAAGGAAGGATTCTTCCTTAGAGCCTTCAGAGGTAACACAGCCCTGCTGACATCCTGATTTTGGACTTTCAGCTTCCAGAACTGTGCAAGAAAAAATTTCTGTTGTTTTAAGTCACACAGTTTGTGGTAATTTGTTACAGTAGCCCTGGGTAACTAATATACTACTTGATATTATATATTTGATAATTATTTTCCGTGTCCTCCACTAGAATGTAAACTACATGAGCGCAGGCATTTGCCTGTGTTGGTCACTCTTGTATTGCCAGCATAGTGGATATTTACTGAATGAATGAACGAATGAATGAGGGCAATCTTGGAGCGGGGAGGAGCAGAGGTGGCAGAAGAAAAAAGGGGAGTAGATTATCATGAGTATAAAATATACTAATCTACCAAGTGAACTTCTGGCAGGAGGAGGTGAAGGGGTTGAGTTCCCTGTCCAGTTTGATGTGGCAAGAAACAAAGACAAAATATGGAAATTAAGGCTAGAGGACCCCTGGAAACATAAACCCCTAGTAAGCAGAAATCGACTGGATTGCGTTGGACTTTCACGGCTGAGGGAAGTAGCAGAGTCCAAGCAGCCAATTATACCCCGATCCCTAAGGAGCAATAGGCCCAGCTGGCATTTGGTTTACATTTAAGGTATTTAATCTCCTAGATTTATCCTGCGTGTCTCCTACATCTTTCCATGATATTTATCTCTTTATACATTTCCTATGAGTGTGGGGAAATTTTCTCAAACTCCTAATTCTCTAGTGTAGTTTTCTGCAGTAGCACACCTGGCTCCAGCGTATTGTTTCATCTGAAAGCAATCTTTCCTGACCTCAGGTGTTTCTGTTTTTGCAGATGAAATGTCATTTCCCATTTTATTATAAATCCAAATGATGGGTTTTTATATTGTTATTTATTTTTTAAAAGAAGTTTCTTAAAATATTTTGTTCTGAATCCTCAGAAGGTCTCCATATTTTCTACTCTTTCTCTCTCTCCGATCCCTCTCTTTCTCCCTCTCCCTCTCCTGCTTCCTTTTCTTATTCCTCTCCCTTTCCGCCCCTGTCTTTATTTCCACTCAGTAAGTTTCCTGTATTTGTTCTTCCTGATGTCTATGCTTAACCATTACTGGGACTGACATGCCAGATATTTCATGAGAAAAGTTGTATTTTCTGTTGTTTTACTTTAATAAATAAGTGTTTTATTTGACTGGAAGAAATAGAGAGTGTTTTATAAAGGAGACAGACATGGGGCAGGTAAGTGAACTGCTGGATCAACTATTTTCTCTTCCATGTTTGTTGTAGCAAATGGTGAGTCTTGTCCTACTTCTTCCAAGGTCTTGATTGTCCTTATAAACAGCCTGCTAGGGCAGTGCCTTTGCCTTCCTTAGCCCCTTTGTCTTAGCAAGCTGAGTCTGGTAGTGATGTCCACTGGTCTCACTCTGCCTCATATGTAAGTGCTTGCACACTTACAGAAATGTTTGAGTTTTCTCTTTCCCATGTGGCCTATAGCTTACCTGTTCTTATCCAGAGCTGCTCTGACCTTGGGAGCCTCTGTGGAATCCCATCCATTATTCCCCATGTGTTGGTAAATCCTTTCCTTAACCCAGTCTCATGTATACAACATGCCACCCTTCCATGTTTCGCAGAGTTGATGTATATTTTCTCATAATTTCAATATCTTTGGTTATTATAATGCAAATTTGGGAGAGAAACAAGTGAATTACTTGGGATCAAGGTTTTGTCTTGAAACAGAACTGAGAGAATGATATGACAATGGGCAGTTTTACAGAGGAGGTAGGTCTTAAAGGGTGGAAGAGGGTACACATGAGCTGGGATTAGAAAGTTCTAGGTTTTAATTCCAGCTTGACCTCTCTCTGGCTATATGATCTTGGCTATATGACCTATCAGTGTCAAAGTCTCTTTCTTATATCTTTGAAATCTTTAGGAATGGAAATCATTTATATGGGTAGAAAGGAGGAGGGTAGGCGTTAGATATTGAAAATAAGAACAAAGGTACAGACATTGGAATGAGGGTGATCTGTAAGGCTAAGAAGCTGAGGTATTGCAGATATTGTTTGCCTATCCTACAGCCATTCCTTCTTCTTCTTGGTTGGAAGGGCCCAGTGTTTTTCATGTGTCTGTCCTCTTTCACACAGCTGTGAGGGTCCCTCTCCACCATGGCTCAAGCATGGATCAGCTTCAGGCTTACACATGTGATATGGTAGCCAGGGAGTCAGGAGGGGACATTGAAGGGGCTTCTGGGAAGGTCTTCTCATTGTTGGAAAGAAAACAAGAGGCAGAAGTACCTTATTCTGTTGCTCTGTACATTGTTGCATGTGATGCCTTGAGCAGAGGGAGAATGATGCTGAGAACAAGCTCCCTGCTGAGAATGGACTTACCGTCCTGGGATGTTAGAGAGGAGAGGAAGAAAGCAGGGTGCCCAGTGATGTACAGCCACTGAATTAATCAATACTGTAACTTCTGTCTCTTCAGACTTCTTTGATTAATAAAGCCAGTAGAATTGTATGGCTTTTCTTTTTTATATTTTGCAACCAAAACAAAAATGATGTATCAGAAAAAAGCATACAAAATGATGTATCAGAGACCAGTGTATATTTGGCTGTACTGGGAAATAAATGTGGTTAAGTGGTTAAGTCAGAAGGAGGAATGTCATTAGGAGACTTGAAAACCAGGTAGAAAACTTGAGATTTGGTGTGGTAGATCACAGGGAGCTGCAAAAGAGTCTTCAACAAACTGATCTTGATGAATATCGCATTTTAGTTAAGATTCATTTAAGAATGATATGGTGGCCAAAATAAAGGATGGAAAAGTCTGGATTTAAGAAGACCTGCTGAAAAATTTGATTGGTCTGGGGACTAGACCAGTCTTGTATCACAGGATGATATGGTTTGGCTCTGTGTCCCCACCCAAATCTCATCTTGAATTGTAATCCCCATGTGTTGAGGGAGGGAGGGAGGTGGATCATGGGGGCAGTTTCCCCCATGTTGTTCTCATGATAGTGAGTGAGTTCTCATAAGATCTGAGGGTTTTATAAGCATCTGGCATTTCCTCTTGCACTTCTCCCTCCTGCCACCACGTGAAGAAGGTCCTTTCTTCCCCTTTACCTTCCACCATGATTGTAAGTTTTTTGTGGTCCCCCCAGCCATGTGGAACTGTGAGTGAATTAAACCTCTTTCCTTTATAAATTACCCAGTCTCAGGTATTTCTTTATAGCAGTGTGAGAACAGACTAATACAGAGGAAATCACTGTCTACTTTTGATTTAATTTTTCCTTCTTTTCTCTGTCCTCCTATAAGGCCTGGTGGAGAAGAACTTCCTGTTAATGAGACAGGATGTATGTCATTTGGGCAAAGTCCTTAGTATAAAAGATGTTATCAAGGAGAAGGCTGATATTTTATCAAGAAGACAGACAAATGCCCAGGACATGAGAGATGGAGGATCAAAGAAGAAATCTTTCTGAGATGTAAATGGCCCTGTGCCTGTCTGACCTATCCTACCAGTTTTGTTCACTGGACTTGTTGAGATGGTAAAACCAAATGGGAAGGGGAAATTATTACTCCCTAATAGCAGTTGGGGGCATCCAGTGGCCTCATAACTACTTCTTAGTTTGAGAAGCCTCTCAGGTAGAAAAATGTATTCTGCCATAGACTTTGGATACCCCTGTGTATATTTACCTATGTGATATTCCTTTATGAAGAAAACATATTTCTATTTAATTCTTAGTTTAATATGAAAACCTGTGAAATAGGGACATATAGTCAGGTCCCAGTTAAGCTAATCTGATATTTGAACATTTGGATTTAAGATAACACAGTGTTTCCATTATTAAAAAAGTCTTCTCCAACAGTTCACTTTAGTAACTTTTCTGGTCTTCATTAAAATATAATTAAAAAAAATACATTGTTACATTTTCAGTTGACTTTACTAGCAACATGTCTATTTTGAAAAGTAAACTCCAACTGCAAAGTAATTTATTTTCGTGCTTGGTAAGGACACATTCTTCTAAATAATGATTACAATGGAAAAATTAGGAGATTCACATGGCTTTTACCCAGCAGGGAATGTATCTTGAGACTCAATAAATTTAAGCTAATCTGATTTTTTTTAAAAAGCACAATTTCTTCTCTATACATAATTGCATTTGGCAGCAAATCCCAGCTGATAAACAGTGGATTAAAAATTAATGGGATTATTTGTCTAATGCTTCAGAAACTCTGGGAGGAGGCAGCTCAAGGATACCATCAAGGAATACAATTTTTCCTCTCCTCTTGCTATACCGTCATAACCAATGGCTGTTTCACTTTGAGTGTAATATAACATCTAGACAAGAAGAAGAAGGAATGGGAGAGGAATACCAGTTGACTTTTACTTGTATTTCATTGGACAGAACAGAGTCACTTGGCCACCCCTAGATGTGAGGCAGTCTGAGAAAGTGAGTTTTCTGCTGTCCTGCTTTTATAGTAAAAGGACACAAATAAAAGGTTGGAATGGGTATTGAGCTGGACAATTAAAAGTATATGCTTCAATGATGTTAGTTAGTTGCTTTGAGAGAAGAAGGAATGCCATATAAGGACAACTCAGATTTCAGATGGCAGGTTGTTTGGCTAGGTTTAGACACAGTGAACTTAAATCACACTTACATGGTGTATCAGTCTAGGGTTGTTCAATAAAACAGTCATCCTAAATAATTTAGGAACAAAGGGGTTTAGTATAGGAATAAGAGCTTAGTTAGATGTTGAGAATTGAGAGCAAAGGTCAGGAAAACTGCAGACTCCAGTAGGTCAAAAAAGCAGACCTTGGAGACCTGAACCTGAAGCACCAAAGTGAGTTATTTTCAAAAGCTTTTCTGGTAACTGGCACGATTCTCAAATCTCTGAGAACTTCTGAACTGTATGTCCAGCACAATGACAGGCACAGAGTTGGGACTCAAAAACAGCTTGTTGCTTCTTTGTTAAATAGATATTGAATTCATAAGAATACCTTGGCTGTTGAAACCTACACACCAGTGCAGAAATCTACATATCAGTGTCCAGACACACCCAATATCTGGATGACAGCTCAGTCTAGGAAACACACCACTCCAGGTATTTCAGATAGAAGGAAATGAATACAGGGAAGTGGTTATACAGATGGTGGAAGATCTGAAAAGCCAAACAGGATTGTGAGGCAACACAAAAATTAGCAGCCTTAGGAAGCCTCTACCACCTTGTGGCTGAAGGGCATGAGAACCTGTAGTATTACCAGAGAGCATAAGCTGAGGTCATTTGGCAGAAGCTAGGAGGGAAGGGGTTTTCTAGTGGAAATGGAGCCATGAAGACATAGTTGCTACCCTGCAGCAAAGAGAGAATGGGGAAGAAGTACCCTGGCTTCTTCCTCTCTCCTACTCTCCAATCTTCTGTCTGTGCTTCCACTTGGCAGAACTGACACAGAAGCCCGTTGACTGCAGAAATCAGTCTGTAGGGGTCAGCCTCTGTGATGCAGAGCAGAGTAGAACAACTACAAGAAATAGATCTGAGGGTGAATAGGAAATGATAAGTACAGGCTGTGTGTGTGTGTGTGTGTGTGTGTGTGTGTCTGTGTGTGTGCACGCATGTGCGCACATGGTGCTTGAGGGTGGAGAAGGATTTCAATGGGGTCTACATGAACTGGCTTCTTTCCTGGTGCTTCAACATCCCCTTATGTTCTGCATAATCCTGGAGACCTAAGCTTTGAGCTACTAGTGCCGTATACTGGCAGCTTGATGGCTTAGCTGTCTGGCCCTGCTAAGTCTATGCTATTTTCATTTTCCCCTTGTGCCCGGTTCTAACAGGCAGACTCTGATATGATTAATGCTTGGCAAAATTGCAGTTGTGCTGAGCTTTTTGACCCAGTTTGAGTTCGTTATGAATTAGATGAAAGGTGGGATAATTTGCAGAGATGAGGAAGGAGATTTAGGATTTAGGGATCATGACTATGTCAGTTCCCTTTGAAAATTTCCAAGTTTGATTTAAAAGTTTTAATATTGGTTAGAGAATAGGTCCTTAGTTTAAGAGTTATTTGATTTATTGAAGAATTTATGTTAAACGTTACAATACTTCCCTAAGTTTACTTAGGAATTTACAGGCTCGAACACTGTACCTGGTAAAGTTGGTATCTGTGGCCCTGCAAAAAACTTTATACTATTTTTCATCATGTATTTTAACATCTATAACTGGCAAAGTGATTTTATTGATCGTCTTCATGCTGAATTATCTAAAAGGTGGCAATGCATGATTTACCTAGTGAGCATTCTTAATGTTCGAATTGTCTTTGGGACATGTATGAAATGTGAAATTGGAATGCTGGACCTTGTTGGTAAGTTAATTCATTTACAACATGTTGCAAACCTGCACGCTCAAATGCAGCTTGAAATATTTGTACATTTGACAAATTCATAAAGATGGCCTGTAGTGGGTAATGTCATTGCTGTATCCAGATCCAAAAATATCTTTTAAATATTTAACTTCTAGCCATCAGTACCTATGGCCCATTCTCTGAGAATTGCCCCTATTTTTCCTTCACATGCAGAGAGATGGAACTGCCTGAGGATTCATGTTCCCCTAAGGTGGTTCTTACTTGATGGGAGCTAGAGTTTGAAAGCTCCAGCTCCCTTGTCTGTGAAGTCGGGACAATTCTGAGGATTAACTAAAACTCCAGAGTTCCCTGGCAAGATCAGACTGAAGCCACATTCTGTGGAACTCTGCTGGAAATCACCCCCTTGCTTGGCTTTGGAATTCTGATTGCTGTGTGACAAATTATTACAAAATTTAGTGACTTAAAACAACTAAACGTTATTATCCCATGCAGTTTCTGAAGGCCAGGAATCTGCAAGTGGCTTAGCTGGATGGTTCTAGTTCAGGGTCTCTCAAGAAGTTGTAATTGAGCCATCAGCGGGGGCTGCAGTCATCTGAAGCTTGAGAATCTGCTTCTAAGCTCACTCACAAGGCTGTTGGCTGGAGATCTCAATCAATTCCATGCCATGTGGGCCTTTACACAGGGCTGGTTGAGTGTCTTCAAGATATGGCCCCTGGATTCTCCCAGAGCTAGTGGGAGTGGGGGAAAAGAGAGAGAGAGAGAGAGAGACAGACAGACAGACAAGGGGAGGGGAGGGGAGGGGAGGGGAGAGGAGGAGAGGAGAGAGGAGAGAAGGAGAGGAGAGAGGAGAGAGAGAGAGAGTAAAAGCAACAGTCTTTTATAGCCTAATCTTGAAAGTCACATACCATCATCTTTGCAGTGTTCTATTGGTCACACAGAATCAACCCTGATACATTGTGGGAGGAGACTATACAAGGGTGTGAATAACAGGAGGTGGGGACCATTGGGGGCCATCCTGAGGATTAACTCTTACAGCTTCTCTTCCTTCTCTGTTCCCTGCTTCCCCCTTTCCTTTACTCATTTCCCATGGCAGGTCTTCCTTAATAAATTACTTGTATGAGAATTCTTGTCTTAGGATCTACTTCTGCGGAGCCTGACCTAAATAATTGCTATTTCTTTGTCTAAAATAGGGGTTGGAAAACTATAGTCAGTGGGCCAAATCCAGCTTGCAAACTAAGAAGGTTTTAAAATATTTTTTAATGATAGAAAAAATCCAAAGAATAATTTTTTTCATAGTATGTGAAAATGATATGCAATGCAAATATCAGTGTCTATTTTATTGGAACACATTTTTAAATGTATTGTCTGTGGTTGCTTTCATGCTACAGTAGCAGAGTTGAGTAGTTGCGATAGAGATTGCAGGGGCTACAAGGACTAAAATATTTACTCTCTGGCCCTTTATAGAAAAAACAGTTTGCTGATCCCTGGTCTAAAATAAACCAGCATTGTGTGGTTTATGTTCTGATGATTTTCCAGGCTTTGGCACTACTGGCTTCCTTGGCCTTCAGTCCAAAGTCTTTTCAGTTCACTCGTGTCACTCTTAACGCTTTCCAGTGTTTTATTGTCAATCCAGGTAGAAATAAAAATGAATTAATTTGAATTTGCCAGCACCACTCCTCTGCATGGAGAGAGAGGGGCTGTAACTTTCAGCGGTGGGAGTCTGGTAGAAGAAACAGAGTTCCTGCTTGGTCCTCTGAGTTGTGCCAGTTGTCAAAACCCTAAACAACTACTGTGGCTTGATTCTCAGAATAGGGCATGTTTTTATTGTTGTAAGTAGGAGTTTCTTTATTTTATAATTTATTTTTTAAAAACTTTTCTTTTCAGTTCAGGGGTACTTGTGCAGATTTATTACATGGGTAGGCCTGTCTCACTGGGGTTGTGGTACAGATTACTTCATCACCTAGGTATTAAGCCTAGTACCCATTAGTTATTTCTCCTGATCCTTTTTCTCCTTCAACCCTGCACTGTCTGGTTGGCTGCGGTGTCTGATGTTCCCCTCTATGTGTCCATATGTTCTCATCATTTAACTCCCACTTGTGTAAGTAGGAATTTCAAATAATTTGGAGAGCAGCCCTTCAAATATAATTGATGCTTTATTAACACCCAAACCATTTAATGTCCTGATATTTACTTACAGAAGCAGATAGAATTTGATTATAGTTGCTCTCAGTGATGAGATGAAATACTACAAGAAAGATTTTCTTTGTATAACAAGATTATATAAAGGGGATAAATTCGTCATCCCCAACATACTTTATAATTTAAATAAAACATTTATTACCATACCTTCTCTTATTATCTTCACACAGGCCTCTGAGGCAGGTGAGGTAGATTCAATTCCTGATTTGCAGATGAGGAAATAGATAAAATGATAGATTAAAAGTTGGCTGATTACACAGTAGTGAAGCTGGAGCAAGAATCCAGGCCTTTTGACTTCTAATCCAGTGTTCTTTCCACTAAAGCACTTGACTATTTACTGTGTGCAGGGCATTGTATGAAGCACAGTGGGATTTAGTGTGAAATAATACTTACAATAGTACTTGTATTTAAATGCCACTTTAAACTCCCCCTCCCACAAACATTTATTTTCTCTGTTGAAATTAGTATATATTAGATTACTCTTATTCATGCTGTCTTGTTTAGTAGCTGTCAAGTGAATTTCTATACACATGAGTTTTACATTATAATCGATGTAACACAATTGGTATCTAGAAGAAAAGCCTTTTATCTATTAACCCCTCCTTTATTGATTCCTTGTTCCCTAAAAAATAGAGCTAAAGCAAGAAACCCTTTGTAATTTTAGTCTTTGACTAATAACTCCATATGTAGAGGATGTTTTAGACATTTTTTGAGTTAAAATGGGGAAACAACTTCTTGATTTGACAGGTCATATGGGTTGTAAAAGGATGAGAAACAGCAGTTCGAGTGATACTGGAAAAAGTGTTTCACATGAGAGCTTCAGGGTAAAAGCTAGCCTCATTTACCTAACTGGCAAATATGGAAGACATTTTGAAGACTCTATAATTTATCTTACCATTTTGGAAACATGTGAAGTCTTCTTTTCTGATTATAAAGTTATTAAATGCTCATTATAAAAAATATGGAAACTATAAAAAGTTAATAAAGATTTATCGATGACCAACCCTAGGGTATTTACTATACATTAACATTTTAGTGTATTTCCTTCTAGGTAAATTTTCCTTTGATACTATAATATACACACCCTGTAATAGTCAGAAAAGACTAGGATATGCTGCAATAATACACAGCCCTCAATCTCAGTGAGTTTAAGCAACAAAGGTTTGTTCCTCATTCATGCTTCAAGTCTGTCACAGATGCATTCAACACCCTACTTTGTAGTGCCATTTTCTCACTCCTTAGGCTGATAAGAAGCCATTACCTGGAAGCTGCTGTGGCAGAGGGTAAAAAAGCTCTGGAGGCTTTTACCCCAGAAATTACATGTTCTGGTCTGAGGTGACAAATGCCACTTTTACTCAACGACTTGGTGTCTGGAAATACTCATGTGGGCCAGGAAGTGCCGCTGTACCATGTGATCAGAAAATGAGAGAAATAGAAAAATTTGGCAAACAGCAGTAGTGACCACTGCACATGCCTATCAAGCTGACCTCTATTTTTACTTTCTATCAAAATATAAAAGACTTCACGTTCCACTAAAATACTTCACAAATGGCATTGTATCAAGTGGATATACCACAGTACATGTAAATACCTCCCATTGTTGGACATTTAGATTGTTTCAGATAGCTCAATATTATGAATATTTTATTTAAAAATATTTTCCAATTGATTATAAAGAAAGATTTTTCTTTTTTTTCTTTCTTTTTTTTTTTTTTTTTTTTTTTTTTTTTTACCTATTCTCCTTCAGTGCAGGGAACGACAAAGATGAACTTTTTACATTTTATAAACAAAACAAAAAGGCAATTCATTTCATTTAGTTGTGAAAGAGATGAGATTCAGGAAGGTGCACATAAAAATGCTAGAGCAAGAATCCCTCACCTTGATTATTGAAAAATTAATTAGCTCTTATAATCACTTGGGTGAGTCTTTCAGGTTTTTTGGCCCAGATTCTAACATGGAAGGCCAGCTTGGATATTGGGAAGAAAGGCTGTAATTCCTTTCTTCCTTTTACAAGTAGTTCAGTTGTTGTGTAACCAGAAAGTACTACTTCACTGAAGACAGCTTCACATCATGTGTCAATATTCTTTGCTTATGAATCATCATATTACTTCTCGTTAGGGTTATGAATTTTGTGAGATGATGAGAGGGATTTTTTTTTCCGGTATCACAAGAATATTTTTGACTGACAGCCCTGAAAAGAGAATAAAGCTAGTCTTTTTTAATGTGCCTTTAATCCTACTCACATATTCTATTGATGCATTTTGAATGTCTTTTATTTTCACAGTGAGTGATTTCAAAGAGAGATTATGGACTTTTCCAGCGTAAATGGTGAATCCTTTCCTTTGTAGTAGCTTCATTTTTTTTTTTTTTTAACCGCTAATTGTCTTTTATGGTCTCCTATAAATATTCAAGTGTTAAACTTTTAATTTTTGAAATTTTGTATTTTGGAACTTTTTTGTATTTTATTTATCTAAGTAAAATCTTAGATTTTGTGCACACACACACACACACACACACACATCTTTAGTATAGTCTTTCCATAGTTTGGTGGCCAAGTTCTCTCTAAATATTAAGCTCTTTGAGACCTGTGTTTTTAAAAATATGACCGTATTCCTCGTATGATATTAAGAAGAGATTTTCTCCCTCCAACTCCCGCCCTTCCATGAACGTTCATAGAGAGTAAGAGTCTGTTTTTCCTGTTTGCAAGTACAAATATCATTGAAGATCAATTCACCAATAGCATGGCAAGGATTCTACTTCAATGCACAAATAATGTGGTGGCAAAGTTTGAAGAACTTGGGGCAATAATTATGGATAATTGCACTCGAGGGAAGAACTCAATATGTCCTTAGGCCTTTGAGGTATAGATGGAAGGTCTCCAATAGTTTCTATTATACTAAGCTATAAGGCTTAGTGTCAGCATGACTTACAAGTGCCATTTTCTTTGGCTAACATTTCCTCCTCTTCTTGCCTAGTGGTCCTTACTCATATAGTTCCCATCACTGGGAAAGAAATGTCAAAAGACAAATGTTTGAATTCACATACTAATTTAGTGAAGCTAGATGAAGACTCAAATGAATGTTTGTTTGATGTTAGTCTTTTAGGGTTGCCAAACCATCTGCCTCATTCAGCAATGGTCTCATTATTTTTCAAGCTTATTCTGCATTTTGTTGATAGATTTATTTAATAGATTTTCAGGAGCTGTTTGCCAATCTTGCTCCCTCTTTCAAAAAGCGCCCAACACAACAAGACATGATGTATAGTGGTCTTCCTGCATTCTGATACTGTCAGTAGGAATGGGATGGAGTCATTTGGGAATTTGTGATAGCCTTTTAAATGGAGACATCTATCAAGGAAGAGAGTTGGCAGTTCAGTATGGGACAGCTTTCTAAAGGTTACCCTGTTTAACATGCGTGAGTTGTAATAGCTGGTGAGTCCAGTTCTACAGAGTAAGGTATTAACATTTTATTGATACATTAGCTTTTTCAGCCCTGAGTACTCTCACAGCTTAAAAGTTAATATCTTACCCCCATATGAGCATTAACTCCATTCTGGTTGCTAGAATCAGAATAATTATATTCTTATTGACATTTACTTATATCCTATTCTAAAAAAGTATTAAGATAGATTACATGAAGTGAAACTGGATAATTACAATTAAAAAGATAAGGTCCCCAAAGTTAGAGAGATTAATTAAAATACATTAACTTGAAATAATGTAATTGGTGGCATAAATTTGGAGGTTAGAAATCTATGACAAACATTTGATAAACTCATTTCCAGAAATGAAATTTTAACATAATTTGTTGGAATAGATTTAATGACCTCATTAAAACCTTATTCATAAAGTAGAAATGGGGGACCAGACACGGTGACTCACGCCTGTAATCCCAGCACTTTGGGAGGCTGAGGCGGGCAGATCATGAGGTCAGGAGATTGAGACCATCCTGGCCAACATGGTGAAACTCCGTCTCTACTAAAAAATACAAAAAAATTAGCCCAGTGTGGTGGCACGCACCTGTAGTCCCAGCTACTTGGGAGGCTGAGGCAGGAGAATCTCTTGAACCCAGGAGGTGGAGATTGCAGTGAGCCGAGATTGCACCACTGCATTCCAGCCTGGTGACAGAGCAAGACTCCATCTCAAAAAAAAAAAAAAAAAAAAGTCGAAATGGAGTGTCATAAGTTGGGCAATGGCTACTAGAAGGAGGAAGAGTTGCTTCTTCTTTCATTCCCTCTTCTGGAGGAGGTTAGACAGGAAGTTATTTCTTCCTTTGGGGAAAAAAAGTCTGAAATGATGGAGAGGTCTCCATCTCCTCCACTGTTCTTATTCGGATAGATTAGGGAGGCAAAGTTAATTTGAAATGGAGAAGCCTGTTCCCTAGTTATTTTCTTCAAGTGTGATATTTTGGTTTTACAATTTTCACCTGAAAATTCAGCTATTGCTGGAGAGTATTAGATTTCTCCATCATCTGCATCTTATGGGGAGTTAGGGAGAAAGAAATTATTTTGGATTGAGGAACTCTCTGGGGAAAGGATAGCCACTGGTGGGTGTCCTGCAGATTGGAGCCTTGGAGAGCCATAGATCATTATGAGGGAAGGATGGGGAGCAGAGGCAAAGAGTGGCTGAAAGTACAAGGAAAGGCAATTCAGAAGGGTGGAAAGACTTCCACGAAAAGTCTCTTTTTCCCTTTCACCTCAGGCCTTGCAGATAGGTCAGAGTATCATTCATTCATGATATTGAGAATCTGGTCAGTGCAGCCCTTTGAATATTGCTAGAGGCCCTCTACCTTCATATGGTGAGGCAAATGAGCCAGTTAGTTAGTCACCCTATATGGAACTGCTCAGAAGTCAGTGTAGCTCAAACCCAGCCACTGATTGTCTGACCGTGTTTCCTGGGAGTAGATTCTGGCAGTCTTTAAATTGAAGAAGGACCCTAACTTGTAAAGGTGTTAGCAATTCACATGTTACTTAGCCCCTTTCTTTCAATTTGGAAACTCCAGGTGACCTCCTTAATGTGTTGTTAGACTTACAGCATCAATCTAACAACTCAGTGCCTCATGGATGAAGAGCATTAGGGTTTTAACAGAGAGTGAATAGCCTCAGTACTACTTATATCCTCTCAAGAAGCACCCTAGACATGACCACCACTTAGAGTTCAGTAGGGGAGCTTCAAGGCTTATGGTTTGTTGGGTGGCAACACTAGTGCCATGCTAAATATAGTTTATGGATTTAGGAGCACAACAGAGGTTGCATTGCTTAAGGCTGTGCTTGGCTTGCCTTGCTTTATAGCTCTCTTTCTCATGTTGCAGAGTTGTTTTTCGTTCCCATTGCAGCTGAAACATACACAGAGATAAGAAAGTTTTCTGAGTTTGAGAAAAGAATAAAGAGTGTCACTTGGGGGATTGTGAAAAAATATCAAAGTAAAGCAGGTCTCATAATTCATAAGTCCTAAGCAGTGCTCTAAGGACAAAAACAGACCATGTTTATCTATTAGTGACCTAATTTGCTGTGTAGTTTGTGTTTTAGTTCTGGAACTTTATGTGTGTGTGTGTGTGTGTGTGTGTATACACACACCCCCTTATAGAGTTATGAAGTGAGGACAGGCATACGTTGCATACAGAGTAAAAAATAAATTAAAAAATTGGAGGATTCCAGAGTATTTCTGCTTCATATATATATTCTATTCATATCTGTATTCATAATTTTATATTTGAGATAGATCCATAATTCTATATTTCGAGATGATAGAGTGAGGAAGGAAGCCCTTCTAGATGGCTGCACACTTTTCTAGAGTAAATCTCTAGGATTTTTAACTCTTTAATTATAAGAGTAAGAATTTGTTCATATACTTACTCCTTTCAAGCATGTTGGTTAAAGTTTTGATAGGCAACTGAGAATTCTTCTAAAGGAGTTCTGCTTGACTGAGGATATTTACCATCCACCACTGGGTAGAGTTGATTTAGGATGAAAGACAGATTTTAGCCCAATGGTTGAAGGCAATTGCATTAGTGAGGAAATAGGAATTACTCTATGTGAAAGTGTGGTTCCTAGGGAACATGGATGGGGGGCTTGAACGTTTGACTATCAGGTAGATTTGTAGACTATTTAAACATCAAGGATTTTAGAAGTTCTGAAACTACATGGCTTTAATGAAGAATAAGGTCCTTTTTGTTCTTAGTTTATTGTCTGTTCCTCTCTTCCCTGAGTTGCACTTTGGAGGCTGACCACTAAGGCCTGCATTGCTTATGCTCCCTTTCCAGCTGGCCTTCTGTTGGGTTTGGCCAATGAGAGGCACTGATAAAAAATTAGGGAGCGGGGGAGAGAAATGGTAGACTATTTCTCCTCTACTGTTTTCCAGTTTGGGGCTATAATTTTGGCTTTTGGTCAGTCTTTCATGACCACAGCTCCTTATATCACTGGGTCCCTGTGTAATCATCACTTCCTCTTGCATCTTCCAGACTAAGGGTGGTAATAGCTTCCAATTATTACAAATATCTGGATGTTTCAACACCCCTTATTGTTTCCCTTCCCCCTGTCTGTGCTTCTGGAAGTCTCTTGAGCCACCTGACTTGAGTTTTTTCCTGCTGAGACCTTGACAGGTATAAATGTGAAGTAATTTGTATTGAATCATATTGTGAATTGGTGTCAGATTTGGTAAGACTCCACTGAGTACCCTGGATATTTTTTAGTCTAGTATTCTATCTACATGGCATCCCTGCCTGTTTAGTCTAACCCTTTCAGGGAACTTTTGGAAGAAAGGCATTGAGACTTGAGCAGTCATGAATTCTCTCTTTTTTTTTTTTTTCTTTTCTGAGATGGAGTTTCACTCTTGTCGCTCAGGCTGAAGTGCAATGGTGTGATCTCAGCTCACCGCAACCTCTGCCTCCTGAGTTCAAGTGATTCTCCTGCCTCAGCCTCCCAAGTAGCTGGGATTACAGGCATGTGACACCACGCCCAGCTAATTTTGTATTTTTAGTAGAGACGGGGTTTCTCCATATCGGTCAGGCTGGTCTCGAACTCCCGACCTCAGGTGATCCACCTGCCTCGTCCTCCCAAAGTGCTGGGATTACAGGCGTCAGTCACCAAGCCTAGCCGTGAATTCATTTTTTTTTTTTTTTTAAATCCACACTGGCCTTGGCTAGTGTCTCTGTCCATGGTAATAGAGACTTACAAGGCGGGATATGACCTGGAGATTCCTGTCCACTCCAGCTCCAAATTGCATTGCAACTGTAATGCGGATGTAACAGAGGAGAATGTGGCATAAGCAAGGAAGTTAAAACAGTAGGGAAATGTATTGGGATGAGAGATAAAGTAGTTTATCACTGTAGAGGAGTTACTTGAGTTCTTTTTACTAGTTCATATATTTTTTTTTTCATTGAAGAAATGAAAGTACAGGCCGGGCGTGGTGGCTCACACTTTTAATCCCAGCACTTTGGGAGGCCGAGGTGAGGTGGGCGGATCATGAGGTCAGGAGATCAAGACCATCCTGGCTAACACAGTGAAACCCCATCTCTACTAAAAATACAAAAAATTAGCGGCTGTGCTGGCGGGTGCCTGTAGTCCCAGTTACTTGGGAGGCTGAGGCAGGAGAATGGCATGAACCTGGTAGACGGAGTTTGCAGTGAGCTGAGATCATGCCACTGCACTCCAGCCTGGGTGACAGAGTGAGACTCTGTCTCAAAAAAAAAAAAAAAAGTACAATTTACATATGGTAAAATTCGCTCTTCTGGTGGAAAACTGTGAGTTTTGATGAACACACAGAGTCATATAACCTCTGCTACAATCATGATAAAAAATAGTTCCATCACTACAAATAACTCCCTTCCCATTGCCCATTTATAGTCAGCTTCTCCCCACACCTGCAACCGCTGTCAACCACTGATCTGTTTTCTGTCTTTATAATTTTACCTTATCTAGAATGTCATATAAATGGAATCATACAGTTTATAACATTTAAATCTGGCTTCTTTCACTTAGTGTAATATGAGATTTATCCATGCTTTGCATGTGTTAGTAGTTTGTTCCTTTTTATTACTGACCAATATTTCTTTCCATTTATATGAAACAGTTTGTTTGCCAATTTCCCATGCCCCAATGGAGGGAAATTTCCATTGTTTCCAGTTTTTGGATATTATGAATAAAACTTCTACAAACAGTCATACAAGGGGTTTTTATGTGAACATAAATTTTTTATTTCATCCAGGAGTGAGACTTCTGGATCTTATGGCAAGGTTATACTTATAAGAAACTGCCAAACTGTTTTCCAAAATGTTGGTACCATTTTACACCCCCACAATTGCATGGCTTTAATTTATAAAGAGAAGCAGACATTAGAACCATACAAATAAATATTTTCCTAAAATACATTTAAAACATAAGTGATTTGAGAAAGAAAGCTTCATGTTTTCTTTATTTCACAAGGTTTGGCAAGTACTGAAATGAGTTTCCAAACTTCTTAGCCTTATTAGTTTTTGCTCTTTGAAAAAAACAACTTAAAAAAGGAGGCTTTTTGAGCCAGCATGACATAAGACAATGAGATGAGATGGATGAAAGGATGAAAACCAGCTGAGGTGCCTTTTGAGCATGAATACCTATTTCCATTTTTAGCAAAAGCGAACTAGCGATTAGGAATAACAAAAACCTTTGGGTTCTCCTTATTACTGTGGGAGATAGGAAAGGCATCAAATATGGGAAATGGTGATGGTGGGATGAAGATTCTTCCCCCTTGCCATTGTCTATGGGCGTTGTTAGATGGTTCCCAGGTGCTTGAAATGCAGTTGGTGCCAACTTGTCTGTCTGTTCTTAGTTTGGAGCAGCCTATTGATTTTGCTATTGTGGAACTCGAAGGCCAGAGAAATGGATAGTGCATGTTAAAAACAAACCACAACAATCTCCCCTTCCTGCGACCTGCCGCTGCTCGTAGGGGGCAACTGCCTAGTAGATGTGAATAATTGATTTTTCAGCTGGCGCCCCAGCGTCAGTCATTTTCATCAGTCAGCAGGCGAGGACATTCTGCAGCTTCTGACTGTCCCCGACTCGGAGCATGTGACATCTTTGCTTAAGAAGGCCCGCAACGTGGTGACTGTTAATTGCCTGCACTTATGAAGTGAGTTTTCCTGTGCTCTCATCCTCTCTCCCCAAACCCGTTTGATAGTGTATATTACTGGGCTGATTTTTTTCCCCCTTGAATTGCATTGGCTGATGAGCTCTGGGGAGCTGTGATATGTCATCTCTATCATTATTTCCAGCTCTGAGATGGCTGGTGATTAGAAAGCTGACCAGGCAGGAGATACGGTGTTGGAGGCCACGAGGCAATGACCCCTGGGTAGTTCTGACTATCAAACTGCCCTTACTGTGTAATAGTAAATGTTCTCCCTGTGTTTCTAGCAAAATCAATCACATAGGTGTTCACTGAGATGGGAAACAGAAAAGTCATCTTGCTTGTAGGTTTTTCTAAAGAGAATTATTATAGGGCTTGGGAAGAGTTTCAGTTCCCTAAACTTCTAGAAATACGGTGATTGGTATTTTTTATGATTATAGAAGTCATACATGAAGAGGAATGCAGAAACTCAAGTATAACATTATAAAGGTATAAAAAAAAGCTCCACGACCCAGAGAGAATATACAATCTATGTATATACAGATTTTAAAGAATGAGATTATACTCTTTATACAGTTTTGTAACCCTTCTGCTTTCCTTAATAGTATCTCATGACCCCTTTTGCATGTCAGTAAATAGAAATATGCATCATTGTTTTTAAAAGGTAACTAGTATTCAACTTATGGATGAACTATAGCATTTAGTCAATCTTCCATTTTCTCATATTTTATAAATATTATGAACAGTTCTATGATAAATTTATTTAACCTACATTCATGTGCTTGTGTGATTATTTCTATGGGAAATTTACTAGAAGTAAAATTGTTGGATCAAACTTTATGCATATTTGAATGGTTGAATGGTGTATATATATGTGTGTGTGTATATGAAGATTATATATATATGTGTGTGTATATATATATCTTCAAATAATCCTCCAGAAATCTTTACCAATTGACCTTACCACCAACAAGGAGATAATATCCATGGGCATTATCATTTTTTTGTCTTTTAAAAATTGGCCAGAAGACAAATGGTACCTTGTTAGAGTTCTTACAGTTGCTAGTGAGGGTGAACGTTTTTCCTATTTTATAGGTTATTTACATTTTCCTTTTGTGAATTTTCTGTTCATAGACCTTGTCCATAGAAAATGGTGTATTTTTCTGTTTCTTTTTCATTTGCAAGAATTCTGAACATTTCAGTGATACTAAGCCTTCATCATATGTATTTTGCTTGTGTTTCCCCAGTTTTCTGTAGAGCTCAGTGATTTAAAATTTAGACCCTGGAGCCAAGACTGCTTGGGTTCAAATACTGTGGTTCTGTCACTTACCAGCTGAGTTTGTTATCTAATATAACTATTTTGTGCCTTAGTTTGCTCACCTAATAGTATCTACCTCATAGGGCTATTGTAAGGATCAAATGAATTAAAATATGCAAAGTACTTAGAATGGCACTTGGTGCTTAGTAAACACTATACGTAATTGTTATTTTTATAGTTTGTTTAATGTGATATATATATGTCATACAGAATCTTAAATTTGCATATGTTCAAATCTATCAATCTTTTAATCTGTGGCTTCTGCCTGTGGGTCATGCTTAGGAAGATCTTAACCTAAAGATTATTTTTGAAAAGCTTTACCTATATTTCCTATTGGTACGTTTTTAAACATTCAAATCTTAAATCCATCTAGGTGGAAACGACTCTAGCGTTTCTTCCTTTTGTGCATTGTGTATCAGTGGTAATATTTATAATCACCTTGGAAATCACTGATGGTGATTACTATTCAGTATAATTCCTAATGCAGCATCTTGTTTAGGAAGGTTATTAATGCATTTGACAATCGCAATAAGGCAAATACCACAGTGTCTCCCTGCAGAAAGATTTGAGTTTGGTGCAGGTGAAAGATTATGTGTGCAATTCTAGGGGATTTTCATTTCAGCTCTGTAATTTTTCATTAGGTGTAAATGGCAGAAAAGTGGATATTTGAGCCTGGATCAGAATTGTTTGTGGTAGGTTCAAAAGGACAGTTATGGTGTTTTGCAGTTCACCTCATCAAAAAATGGAGTATATTGTCCTATCCTTTGAGTCTGGGTTGGCCAGGTAGCCTGCTTTGACCGATAGAATGTTATGTGGGAGCTCCAGAGCCTTCATCCTCTTTGAGCACTGCCCTGGGACCACCATTCCATAAAGAAGTCTTAGATGAAGGGCCACATGGAGGGAGAGAGAAGTTCAGCTAGGCCATCTGTCCCAGCTGAACTCAGTCCCCAACTGACCTGCTGCTTAAGTATAGCTGCATGAATAAGTCCCAGACAGATCAGAACCAAAAAACACCACTTAGTCTACCTGCAGAATTGTGTTTAATAATAAATTGTGATTGTTTAAGCCACTGAGTTTGAGGTGATTCGTTTACAGCAATAAACTGAATGTGCAATTCTAGAAGATTTTCATTTCAGATGTACACATTTTCATCAAGTGTATGTGACAGAAAAGAAATCTGAGGCTTTTACAAAGTTCCTGTTATCTCTAATTGCCAATAAAAACGCATCTATTCTCCCAAATTCCAAAATTGCATTTACCTTAGATTTTCTTTTTGGCCGTATTTTGGAGGAAGATCACAAGGATGCTATTTTGGAAGTGAACCCATGTTTATGGAGAGCTCCTTGGATTAACTGTGAACTTGTTACACAAACTACCTGCTTGTTGTGATTTTCATGTGTTGAGCTCTTACTAAGTGTCAGACAGTGTTCTGATTCAAAATTCTGAACCCATCATTCCTGAGGTTCTGAAATTGCCCTACAACTTGGAATTAGAATCAAGAGGCCTTCACAATACAGTGAAACATTTTGTGGAGTTGGTATAGGTTGTGTAAACATAGGAAACCAACACACCTTTCTAAGTCTCAGTTTCCACCACTGTAGAGCAAGGTGCATGAATCATATGAACTCTAAATTCCTTTCCTATTAAAGCATCTACTAGCCTCCTTCCCATTACATTTCTCCAAGAATTTTGAAAATGTTGCATAATGTTACATGAACCTTGTAACCTAAAAAATGCCTCATTTGTTATTGCTATTATCTATTGTTTTCAATGTCTAAACCCTGTTTTAGTCATATTTTTCTATGCTTTTGGTCAAATGAACTCAAACAGTGATATGTATTCACCGGTAAATTCATCATTTTACCAATAAAGCCTGTAGAAGGCTGGGCGTGGTGGCTCACGCCTGTAATACCAGCACTTTGGGAGGCCGAGGCAGGTGGATCACGAGGTCAGGCGATCGAGAACATCCTGGCTAACACAATGAAACCCCGTCTCTACTAAAAATACAAATAATATAATAATAATAATAATAATAATAATAAATTAGCCAGGCGTGGTGGCGGGTGCCTGTAGTCCCAGCTACTCGGGAAGCTGAGGCAGGAGAATGGTGTGAACCCAGGAGATGAGGTTGCAGTGAGCCGAGATTGCGCAACTGCACTCCAGCCTGGGTAACAGAGCGAGAGTCCGTCTCAAAAAAATAACAACAACAAGAAAAAAATAAAAAACCTGTACAACATGTACTTTACTCTTTAACATGATTAAACTAGAGGACATCCTGGATTGAGCAGGGTGTAGAACAATCAACCACAAAAACTTAGTGGCTTTAAACCAGTGCTATGGACTTCTTCTGTGGATCATTTGGGGGACTCTTCTGGTATGGGCCAGCATGGCCAGGACTGTATGGTCTAGTATGGCCTCATTCAGCATGTCTGGTGGTTGGCTTGATGTCATCTGGGGTAACAGGGATGACTTAGGCATATGTCATCATCCAGCAGGCTAGCCCAGGCTTGCTCACACGTGGTGTGTTCAGGGTTCCCAAGAACAGTAAAAAGAGCAAAATCCAATGTACAAATACTTTTCAAACTTTGGCTTACGTTACATTTGCTAATATCCCATTGGCCAAAGCAAGTCACATGGCCAAACTCAGATTTCAATGGGTAGAGGAATAGGTTCCAGTTCTTGATGGGAGGAGTTACAAAGTCATATTGGAAAGGAGTATGGATACACAAATGTAAATAGTATGTGGCCATTTTTGCCATGGTGTCTGAGATTATTTACTTGGCCTTTGACCAGTGCTATATCATCTCTTACCAAGCAGTATGTGTACCTTAATTTCCCAAATAGAATACCTTTGGAAAGCCATTTTCTTCGCTTATGTAAGATTGATAATAACCTCTGTGTTACTTCAAATATATTATAAGTTAATGTTAGGAAAATTACAAAGTGAAGACAAGCAGGAAGAAGAGAGTAAAAACAATGTTTAATCTATAACCCAGAGATAACTATTATCTTTTACTTGTGTAAGGTGCTAACATTATCACGATTAAGAAATATGTTCTTATTATATATCCCGATATTGTGGTTATATAAAATACTACATATGTAATAAAATGTACTCACAAACCCTTATGGATCTATTATTTTAAAGCACTTTTGGCTGTCTTTCTCTAGAACTGGACCAGAGTGAGTCTTTTAGTGTGTTAGTTGGGGGTGCAGGTTAAACAGGAGATAACCCCAAAATACAGTGGCTTAAGTAAGACATATAAGATAGATAAGGTCCTTATTTCTGTCTCAGATAAAAGTCTAAAGGTAGATAAGTTGTTTAGGTTGGGCAAACATTTCTATTCCACCAGGCCATTCAGTGACCCAGGCTAGCGGGTCAACTTTGTCATCTTCAGTATGAAGCTTCCAGATATTGGTCCAAGGTGACAGTTGTAGTTGTGGAGCTAGATCCTGGAAATATATTCATCTCTGAAATGATGATTTGAAAGTTGCATATAAGACTTTCACATCCCGTCAGCCCAAAGTTAGTCAAACAGCTACACCTAGCTGTAAGGGTAGTCATGTATTAGATGAAATTTGGGGAGGCTATTACCAAAAGAAAGAAAGAAAGAAAAATCAGATACTGGGCATCAATTCGCTATTTCTGTTATAGTAACTAAATTATATATCTGGATGACTTTTCCTCCTTATGCATGTAGCCCTATGTCGGTGAATATCTTGTGCTTTGTTCTGCCTTGTGTCCATTCCTCTGATTGGGGTAATAGCGCTTTAATTTTCCTTTGGAAAATTCTTAAGCCATGAAATTTTGGGTGGGGCCAATATACCATATACTAGCCCTACTTCTTCTCATTACAGGGATGTGTATATGACTTTTCCCTGAGCAGTGGAACTCACACCTGGGTGGTTTTTTGCTTGTTTGTTAGTTTGTTTGTTTTGGCAATATTCAGAGTGTGAAGTTTTCTTTTTCTTCTACTGGGTCAGTTGAGTTGTTAGGATGAAAGACAGGAAAGAACCTACTGAGAAAAATAGAGCTGAAGAATGCAGAGATAGAGAAGGAATCCTAAAGATGGTGTTTGAGCTCCTGGTTCAAACCACTCCTGAAGCTAGACTTTCCCTTGCCATTTAATTACATAATTAGAAAAAACTCTCGTTTATTTTTATTTTAGCTATCTTGCATTAGATTTTTGTCAATTGCAACTAAAAGATAGCTGGTGAATCCACTCCTCATAATCTTTATTAAACTTAATTTCCCTTAGGTCTCATTGCTTTTCCAGATAGGCATATTTGAATTCAAATTCTGTCATCTAAGGTCAAGACTGTTTCCCAGTGTGGTTTCACTGACGAATTATTTTCTAGTTTTTTTTCCCATCTGCATGTCATCGGTGGAATGATATTGCGGGTTCTGGTATTGGACCTTATTTCTCTCCTCCTCCCAGCCCTTCCATTTCTCTTTAAACTTTCCTCTACCTAATACATAAATATAGAAAGGAAGATAGGATTTGGGTAGTGGGGAGGGGAGAGTCATGGTGGCAGAGGAAGAAGAAGTTACATATAAATTAAAGAAAAAACTATTTTGAGTCATTAACTTACCTTTGTTCCAACTCTCAGTTCCAGCGATTGAATGGAAGAATTGGTCCAAAGAGGCCGGGCGCGGTGGCTCAAGCCTGTAATCCCAGCACTTTGGGAGGCCGAGACGGGCGGATCACGAGGTCAGGAGATCGAGACCATCCTGGCTAACATGGTGAACCCCGTCTCTACTAAAAAATACAAAAAACTAGCCGGGCGACGTGGCGGGCTCCTGTAGTCCCAGCTGCTTGGGAGGCTGAGGCAGGAGAATGGCGTAAACCCAGGAGGCGGAGCTTGCAGTGAGCTGAGACCCGCCACTGCACTCCAGCCTGGGCGGCAGAGCGAGACTCCGTCTCAAAAAAAAAAAAAAAAAAAAAAAAAAAGAATTGGTCCAAAGAATCAGGGCAAATTGAAAATTGTTGGTGACGCTACTGGTATTGTGAGGTGCATGAATAGGATGTTTATAGGGAGGCCAGTGGCATCCAGCAGAGACCAAGTGATTTGAGTGTCATTAAATTCATTATGTGGCTTTTTCTCTTGCTTTTACTTTTATTCCATTAACAACTTGGAGTTAAGGCCAGCCATTTCCCTACACCTAGACTTCTTTTTGTAATGTACATCTATCAGCACCATGGCATGCTGCAATGCTGTTGATTCATTACTAAGATATCAAAACAAATCACTGCAAAATGTGCTGTGCCTTCCATTCTGGTAATTGATGTTGAAGGCTTTGATTCAAGGCTTTGTATTTTTAGAAATACAAAACCTTATAACTAATTAAGGGAATCCCAGGTTAGATCATTTCTTTTCCTTTCTTCTAAAGCTTATGGGAATTTAATCTCTAATAAATGCTAATACAAAATTAATGTTCTCTTGGATGGGAAGGTCAATTAGATACCTGGTGTTGACTTCAGTCTTCTAATAGGAAATCTCATAAATTAATCTAAAATTGTGATTGTTTCATAAAAAGTTGGGGGGAGGATATTGATGAAATTCATGGATCATAAAATGACCCTGTTCATGTTTTGTACTACATGTCCGTTATGAACTGTGACCACTTCTGGCCACATGACCTACTACTGGCTGCCTCCAACAACACCTTTCAGTAGGGTAGTGGGTAAGAAGGGTGGGTAGAATGGGGTAGCACAGATAATGAACATCTCCTTTAAACTGGATAGCATACTTGGACTCTATTATTTGATGTGCACCATAGAGTTCCCTGTGGCAATATTTCCAATAGACTTGAAACTTCTTTTTTTTTTTTTTTTTTTTTTAGATAGAGTCTTGCTCTGTCACCCAGGCTGGAGTGTGACGGTGTGATCTCGGCTCACTGCAACCTTCGCCTCCCGGGTTCAAGTTATTTTCCTGCCTCAGCCTCCCGAGTAGTAGATTACAGGTGCCTGCCACCACACTCAGTTAATTTTTTGTGTTTTTAGTAGAGACAGGGTTTCACCAGGTTGACTGGGCTGGTCTCGAATTCCTGACCTCAGGTGATCCACCTGCCTTGGCTTCCCAGAGTGCTGTGATTACAGGCGTGAGCCACTGTGCCTGCCCGAAACTTCATCTTTTTTTTTTTTTTTGAGACGGAGTCTCGCCCTGTCGCCCAGGCTGGAGTGCAGTGGCCGGATCTCAGCTCACTGCAAGCTCCGCCTCCCGGGTTTACGCCATTCTCCTGCCTCAGCCTCCGGGTAGCCGGGACTACAGGCGCCCGCCACCGCGCCTGGCTAGTTTTTTGTATTTTTTTAGTAGAGACGGGGTTTCACCATGTTAGCCAGGATGGTCTCGATCTCCTGACCTCGTGATCCGCCCGTCTCGGCCTCCCAAAGTGCTGGGATTACAGGCTTGAGCCACCGCGCCCGGCCAACTTCATCTTTATGAATTATTTTGACCAGTATGGGTGAATTTCAGCCCTATATGAACATATTATAGTCTTATTTTAAAAAGACTTCTCTCACTATCCCCATAACAGATCTTTTAGCTGACTTTTTGTTATTTTCCCTTGTTATTGTGTCTCGGCAGGAGCCATATCGGAGAAAATCAGCAGATCAGCAGAATGCTGCTGGTGTGCTGGAGCTTTTGTTTGTGCCTGTGTGCCAGTGCAAACATGAGCAGCATTTCATTCACCAGCCCAGCGCTCATTATTTGAAGCCATTTCCCCAGCATGGTATTCCACAATACTAAGGAAAGTTGAGTCCACTATTACCTGAATGAAACTGAGAATAAAAGAACCCATTCTTAGTGGAGAGAAAATTTGTCCATGCTCACACCAAAGGAAATCACCACAAATAGGCCATACTTTTTTTTTTATTGTCATTAAACCCAAGCAGACCTATTCATTGACATAAAATATGTATTCAGTCTCTGAATTTTTTTTCTGCACTTACCTTGATTAATTTTTGTGGATTCCCTTTTAATATTTTTGTTTATTTCTGTGAGGATTTTTTTTAGTTCAAAGATCTCATTAGCATTTTGTAAGCCCTTAAATGAAACACAAGCATTACTTTTTCATTTTATTTGCAAATCTTATTCCGAGTGGTTCTAAAGAAATACAACAGGAGGGAAACGATTAATGTGACAGAAAAACACAACTCTCTCCTCCCATTTGGGGATGATGTTCTTTTTCTAAAATGTCCATTTTTTTTGGTTGGAAAATAAGTCTTGTAGGTCAACCTACATGTGATTGGTTTATTGTTTCCTCTCAGCCAATCAGAATCACAGCAGGTAAAAAAATCCCTTTAGCTATCCAATCAAAACCTTCCATGTTTCATACTGTTGTAACCGTTTTAAAAGAGAATAATGACGTGGATTAAATCTGCTTATGGTTGGGGCCTAAGTGCTCAGAGCAAAGTTAGATCTGTGTTAGCATTAATAATAGTCCCAAGAGAAGTTAACTACATCCTTTTCAGGAAAATAATAGCTATTATCATTGCAATTATGATGTTCTCTTTCAGGGATTACTTCTGAGACTGACGTTCATTCTTAACATGTATGCAGTTCAAAAACTTTTCCTGTGAATATATTATGCTCCAGCACTGTAATGGGCTATATAAATATTTATAAAATTTCCTATTCTCCTAACAGTCTTGCAAGGTAGATATTGTTGTCTACGTTTTACAGAAGAAAAAACCTGAAAATTGAAGAGATTAAGTAACTCAGCATCACAAGCTGGTGAGTGACAAAACCAGAATTTGGGCCCCTGTGTATAAAATGTTAAAGCTCATTTTTTTTTCAGCACCCAATTACCTCTGTAACCATATGCAAAATATGCATTATTCCCAAGGAGAAGCTCTTTGTTTTGGCAGTGGTTCTAAATATCCATTTTAGTGGCACTTTAGTGGAAAACATTCTGTGGGAGTCAAAGAAGGTAAGAAAAACATAAACTGCTCTGCTATTGGTATTCTGCTGAGTTTCTCTGTTGATTTCACTCCCATTTTAGAATATTGCATTTAATTACCTGTCAAACGTATATCTTAACTTTCTGGAGGCAGGAGGGTCAGCCTAATTAGTGTTGTTATTTTTCCGTTTAGTTTTCTGAATATACCTAATGTATTTTAAATCTGTCCTCAACAATAACAATTCAAATAGAGAGCTTCTTAAGAATAAATCTTTTAACCCTGAGGATCTTGAAGTAAATTAATTTAATTTTCTAACCAAATTGGAGAATCACTAAGAACTTCCAAAGTTGGGTGTTAAACTCTCTTTGTTTATCTTTCAGGGCAAACAAATATAATTTTCAAAACTCTTACACCATTTTCTGTGCTTCCTTAGTGGAGTCCGGGGATATATATTTTTTTTCCTAGAAACTGAATAAGTCCATGATCCTTGTAACTTTCTTTTTCAACATTGAAATTAATATTCTATAAGCCTCTTCCTACTTATTCTGTCCTTACCTACCTACATCATGCTCTCAAAAAAGGGGAGATTCTTGCTTACATTTTTGAGAGTCATTAGTGAAAGAGAGAGAGAGACCCTCAGCTTAGTTGGCTAGAATGAAACATTGATGAGGCCAAGGCAATACAATTATGTTAGGAACCATTTAATGTTTTTGGCTCAGATAGCAGAATTGAATGTCCAACTGGAACATTCAGACTTCTAATGAACATGACTTTTGCCATAGTGTCTAGAGTCCACCAAGGAAAAAGATCTCATTAGATAATAGCTGTCTGTACTTGGCACAGTGTGTAGTTTATAAGATACTAGCTTGTCTACAACTTATTTGATGACTTCATTATTTCACATATTGTTTAAACGTGGGTTTTTACTTCATCTCTAGAAAATTATGTACTTCTTATCTGTTGACTATGTCAAACACCCTCTTCACATACTCCCAACCAAATGTTGGTTACTTCAGTGAATTTTTTGAATAAATACTGGGAATTGGTCCAGACACGTGGTCCTATTTACTATCCTATTAATTATTGCCCTAGAATCTAATGTGTTTACTGGAATATGAATATAATCTCCTAAGGATTAGATATCATGTTGGACTTCCTAATGCAAAAGTTTTGCTGATGGTTTAGCTCCTTATCTATGGTTGGGATAAGTTCAGTTTCACTCTTGAAGTTTATACCATCAACATAATATTGAATAGTACTTTACAGGTTTCCAAAGTGTACTCAAAGTTACTGTCTTATCTGATTCAAAACAAACTTGTGAGGTAGGTGAGTTAGATATTTTTGAACCTCTTTTACACATGAGGAAACAAATGATGTGGGGAGAGACTCATCTTCTGACAGTTAATCCAGTGTTTTTTCACTTGTCAATCCAGTTTGATAATTCCTTCTTGTAAGTTATGTTCATAGTTGTCATATGGGGGATATTGTTTTCATATTTAAAGATGTAATAAAATGAATTTGTTTCATTGTGTTTTATTATAGCCATCATCTGATGTCAGGTTCATAGAGGGATGAGGATTTTTTTTTTTACCTGAACACTTAAAAGATCAATATTTACAAGAACACTGTAGATATTATTTTCCAGGTTCAAAGTTCTTGTGAAGTTCTTTTGGTAGACATCAGTCTCTTAAGTATTTGATATATAAATTACTTATTGCTCTGTAATCTACTGTAATAGCAGCAAGCAGGCTAACAAGGACAATGTAATGTCTTAAAATCTGTCCAGATAGTAAAAATTGGTCCAGAAGAGCCACTCAGAAGTCATAATGAGTCATTAGTAAAAATGTTCAGTAGATGGGAAGCTGCTGACATAAGCTAATTTGCACTGACCAAAAAGGAACACAGTCAGTCCTCTGTACCTGCAGGTTCTGCATTTGTGGATTCAACTGACCATGGATAGAAAATATTTTTTAAAAAATGGATTGGCTGGGTGTGGTGGCTTACCCTTGTAATCCTAGCACTTTGGGAGGCCAAGGCGGGTGGATCACAAGGTCAGGAGATCAAGACCATCCTGGCCAACATGGTGAAACCCCGTCTCTACTAAAACACACCCAAAAAATTAGCCAGGTGTGGTGGCGTGCGCCTGTAGTCCCAGCTACTTGGAATGCTGAGGCAGGGGAATCACTTGAACCCAGGAGGCGGAGGTTGCAGTGAGCCGAGATCGTGCCACTGAACTCCAGCCTGGCAACAGAGTGAGACTCCATCTCAAAAAAAAAAAAAAAAAAAAAAAAAGATTAGCTACACCTGTACTGAAGATGTACAGAATTTTTTTGGTCATGATTCCCTAAACAATGCAGTATATCAAGTATTTATATAGCATGCTCATTGTACTTGGTATTATAAGTAATCTAGAGATGATTTAACATATATGGGAAGATGAGGATAGGTTATGTGCAAATACTACACCATTTTATTATACATAAGGGACTTGAGAATCCTTGGATTTTGACACCCACATTGGGTCCTGGAACCAGTCCCCTGTGGATACTGCTGGACCACTGTGTATGGCCAAAGGTGTTAATTATTTTAATCAGTAATTTCAGCACCTACTATGTGCATAACACTGGGGTGGATATAAAGAAGCATGACTTTGTAACAAAAAGGAGTGCACAGTCTAGTCATATATACTGCTATGCCCTGAATATGTCCCCCAAAGTTCATGTGTTCAAAACTTAATCCCCAGTGCAACAGTGTTCAGAGGTGGAACTTTTTTTTTTTTTTTGAGATGGAGTTTTGCTCTTGTTGCTCAGGGTGGAGTGCAATGGTGTGAGCTCGGCTCACTGCAACCTCCATCTCCCAGGTTCAAGTGATTCTCCTGCCTCAACCTTCCGAGTAGCTGGGATTACAGGCCCCACTACCACACCCAGCTAATTTTTTGTATTTTTAGTAGAGATAGGGTTTCACTATGTTGGCCAGGGTGTTCTTGAACTCCTGATCTCGTGATCTGCCTGTCTCAGCCTCCCAAAGTGCTGGAATTACAGGCATGAGCCATTGCACCTGGCCCAGATGTGGGACTTTTAAGAGGTGATTAGATCATGAGGGTCCAGCCCTCATGAATGGATTAATGCCATTATTGTGGGAGTAGGTTCCTGATAAAAGGATAGGTTTGACCCCATTCCCCCTCAATACACTCTCTTGTCCTTCTGCCTTCCACCATGGGATGATACCAGATGCAGGCCTCTCAACTTTGGACTTCCCAGCCTCTAGAGCTGTAAGAAATAAATCTCTACTCTTTATGAATTACCCAGTCTGTAGTATTCTGTTATAGCAGCACAAAATGGACTAAGACATATACCTACATGCAAGTCATTGAAAAGTAATGTATTAGCTCTCAACTGATATATATCCCTTGCTGACAAATGGCTGACTGGCTTGCAGAAAACTGCTTCAGTTAGTGGCAAGGAGGCTTGGGGATTCTCTTTTCTAGAAATGCACTTTTTTTTTTTTAATTGTAGTAAAATATACACAACAAAATTTACCATTTTAACTCTTTTTAAGTGTACAACTCATTGGCATTAAATACATTTACAATATTGTTCAATCATCACCACTATGCATTTCTAGAACTTTTTATCCTCTGAAATAGAAACTTTGTACCCATTAAATAGTAGCTTTCCATCCTCCCCTACCCACAGCTCCTGGTAATCTCTATGAATTTGCCTGTTTTAGGTGCCTCCTATAAGTGGTACCATGCAAAAGTTGTCCTTTTGTGTCTGGCTTATTTCATTTAGCATAATGGTTTCAAGGTTCATCCATGTTTTCAGAATTTCATCTCTTTTTCAGGCTGAATACATTCCATTGTATGTATAAAACGCATTTTGTTTATTCATCTGTCAATGAGAAATTTACATTTTGTGACATCCCTTTTCTTCTGCCCCCCTTTCTTGAACAGTGTTTGTCTAAAACCACCCCATCACTGTTTCTCATTAATATTATAGATTCAATCCTGGGCAGAATCACTTCTCCAGATTTAACAAGTAAAAATACAGGATGCAGAATTAAATTTGATTTTCAGATATATGATAAATACTTTTAAATATAAGAATGTTCCACGAAATATTTGGAATGTACTTTTATTTTTTTAAAATGAGCTATTTATCTGGAATTTTTTTTTTTTTTTTGAGGAGTCTCACTCTGTGGTCCAGGCTGGAGTGCAGTGGTGCCATCTTGGCTCACTGCAAGCTCCGCCTCCCAGGTTCATGCCATTCTCCTGCCTCAGCCTCCCAAGTAGCTTGGACTACAGGCACCCGCCACCACGCCCGGCTAATTTTTTGTATTTTTAGTAGAGATGGAGTTTCACCGTGTTAGACAGGATGGTCTTGATCTCCTGACCTCGTGATCTACCTGCCTCAGCCTCCCAAAGTGCTGGGATTACAGGTGTGAACCACCACGCCCGGCCTGAAAATAAAATTTAACTGGGTGTCCTGTAATTTTATCTGGCAACTCTAGGTGGGAGGTGAAGTTCTTGAAGCATTCACCTCAGACAACTGGCTCTGGCACCTATCCCTATGCTTTGCCTGATGACTGACCAGCATGAGGATAGTTCCCCATTCTCTATCTGTAGCCTCCAAGGCTGAATCACACTCAATTTTTAAACTGAGGAGATATAGGTATGATGAGAACAGAGAGCTCAATTTCCCCATACCAGAGGAAGTATGTTCCTGGCACCTTACCTTGTTACTTAATGCACTTTCCTATGGAAGTATGATGTTTAAGGCACTGTCTACCCATTACCCAGTTCCAAAGTGACTTCCACATTTTTGGGTACTTGTAAAAGAAGCACTCCACTTGTTGGTACCAAAATCTGTGTTAGTTTGCTAGGACTATAGGACTGCAGTAACAAATGCCACAGACTGGGTGGCCTAAACAATAGAAATTTATTTTCTCCCAGTCCCAAAGGCTACAAGTCCAAGATCAAAGTGTCAGCATGGTTGATTTCTTCTGAGGTCTTTCTCCTTAGCTTGTAGATGGCTGTCTTCTCCCTGTGTCCTCTCATGGTCTTTGTCTGTGTCCTAATCTCCTCTTCTTATAAGGAGATCAATCATATTGGATTAGGGCCCACCCTAATGATTTCATTTAACTTTAACCTTTTAGAACCCCTATCTCCAAATAGTCATATTCTGTGGTACTGGTGGTTAGGACTTCAGCATATTAATTTCAGAGTATATAATTCAGCCCATAGCAGTTACCTCCAAATAACATTTGTATTTTGAGACATTCATTTTAAATTATGAAATAAAAAATGTTTTTCTTTCAAAAAAGAACTCAAGGTATGAGCAAACAGGTGGGTCAACTGCTAAGTAACCTGGCAAAGGGTATAGATACAGAGAGGTAAAATTTAGGACCAATAATGCAATGTGCTGCATACTGAACTAATGGAGTTCATAGAGACTATCTACAGGCTCTTAGCATTGAGATCTCCTTTCCTAAGTGAAAGAACTGAGACCAGCTCCAATATTGAGGATATAGTCTTAATATTGTCTTGTGGTTGATGTTGTTGAAGAGTCTATGGGCCTATGTCACAAACATTCAGGAATCTGGACCCACTCAGTCCTAACACAGGCTCACCCAAGGAGATCTCTATAGATACTCCCTTTCATACCTGTAGTTGGCTGTCTCCTCTTCATAACCTCTAACCCTTTGTTTTTTTTTCCCTCTATAAGACCCTGTCACACATATTAACAGCTGGTAAATGGCTGGAATGAAGGGTACATCTAGGGGATTGAAGCTGGGTAAGTGGTTTGGGACCAACTTGTGGGGAAGGCAAGAGAGTTGGGACTTGCCTTCCACCACACCATGGGAGCCCTTGAAATATGGTTTCTTCTGGGAACTTAAGACATTTTGGAGAATTAAGTTTTTAAAAAGTATTTAATGGTCTTCTGTAAGCTAGTATTTTTAATTTAAATTTGCTTTTAATTTTCTGTATATTCTCATGGTTTCAAATTCAGAATAATACAAAAAGCATACATTCAGAAGTTGTCTTAGTCTGTTTTGTGCTGCTATAACAGAATACCACCGACTGGGTAATTTATAGAGCAAAGATTTATTTCTTACAGTTCTGGAGGCTTGGAAGTCCAAGATTGAGGGACCACATCTGGTGGGGGCCTTCTTGTTGCATCATAACATGGGAGAAGGCATCACATGACAAGAGAGACAGAGACAGAGAGAGAGAGTGAGAGCGAGCGAGCACATGCAAGACATTGAACTCCCAGCCCCAAGCCCTTTTATAATTGGCATTAATCCATTTATGAGGAAGCTGGGGCCCTCATGACCTAAGAACCGCCCCTTTGGCCCCACCTCCCATCACTGTTGCATCGGGAATTAAGTTTCCAACCCATGAACTATAGGAGGATACATTCAAACTAACAGGAGTCATGTTCTCATTCCTGTCCTTGTTCTCCCTGATCCTCACCCTTGCCTCCTATGAATTTCTTATTTATTCTTCCAGTATTTTTGTAGATGCAGATACAAATATATTTTCTTCTGTCATCTCTCTTATATGGAGAGTAATATACTATATGCCTTCTTCTGTATCTTTCTTCATTAACATTATTTTTGGAAATTTTTCTGAATAAGTACATATAGAACTTCCAGATTGCATAATCATTGTTTGTGTGAATGTATCATAGTTTATTTAGTCAGCATCCTCTTGGTGCATACTTGGATTGTTTCCAGTCTTTGAATGTTATCAACAATGCTATAAAAATCATCTTGTATACGTGTAATTTATTCTATGTGCAGGTATACCTATAAAATGATTGTTTGGAAGTGGGATTGCTAAGTTAGAGGGCAAATTTATTTGTAATTTTGATAGATATTGCTAAATTGTTCTTCCTGGGAGTTTTAACATTTTGTACTTTAACCAGCCATGTATGAATTACTTGCACAGCCTCACCAACAGACAGTGTCTTTTGTCATATTTTTGGACCTTATGAGTGAGATTGAGCTTATGATCACATGTTTAAGGGTCATATGTTTCATCTGCAGCTAGACATGTTTTTGTCTATTTTTTTTTCATTGGGATGCTAATCTTTTCCATCTCAATTTCTAGATGTTTTTTAAAAACATAAAGTGGAGATTAGTACTTAGTGGTATGTTTCAAATTATCTAATATTATTTGCCTTTTGACTTTGCTTATGTGTTTTTTTCTATGAAAAAATTGTTAGTTTTCATTCTGTTGACTTTTACCTTTTCTTTTAGGCTTTAGGATTTTAAAAGGTAAGTTAGGAAGGCCTTCACAATGCCACAGTTATAAAGCAATTCACTTACATGTTCTAGCACATTAGTGGTTTTAAGATTTATGATTAAATATTTGATACATTTGGAACTTATCTCCATGTAGTGTAAAATGTAGATCCAACAGGTTTTTTCAGATATCGACTAAGATATCTTGTAGTGCCAGTGTTCTACTTTTTAAGAGTTTTCTGGTTATTTTTCATTTTTCCCTGTAGAACTTTAGAACCAGCTTGTCTACTTCAGAATATCTATTAGTATTTTATGAGGATTATATTAAAATTATGGATTAATTAGGATAATTGATGTATCTATAATGCTGAGAGTTACTTTCCAAGAACATGGTATATCTATTTTTCAGGTCTACTTTTGTGTCTTTTGAGATTATTTCAAGGTCTTTCTCATATAAATTTTGCACATTTCTTGTTAAGCTTATTTCCAGGTATTTAATCCTCTTTGCTGCTCTTATATACAGGATTATCTCTTCCATTATGTTGGCTTATGGCTGTGGTTTGGATGTGGGATGACTGTTGGTTTCTGTGTATTAACTTTATACTCCACTTCATTTCTATTTATTTTCCAGTGGAGTCTCTTAGGTTATCCAGGTGCACAATCATATCAGTTGTAAATAGGGATGATATTGTTTTCTAATATTTATACCTCACATTTCTTTCTACTATCTAATTTTGTTAAAAATCTCAAACAAAATCAATTAAATAATTTTAACCTCTTTAATATGAGCATGCCTGAAATTAATTATGATTGAAAAGCTTCCAATTTAATTTTTTTTGTATGAATGCCATAGTGAGGCTCTGAATGACAGATTTTAAGTGTTATGCTGCTATGCCTTTAGACTCAGATGCTGGGCTTGAAAGTCTACTTATGGTATTTGGGAACTTTGGACTGGTGGGAGGATAGAGGGGATCCTCAAGACAGGATGGATGTCAGATGCACTGACCTAATGCAGAGATGACTTTGGAACTATGCCTGGGCTGTCAAGGTACAGGCAGAGTTACAGTGCTGTTGTGATCACATTTCACTCTGACTGATTCCTGATGTCTGCATTTCTCTGTTGAGTATCACTCCTCTCTCTTTTTCCTTCTTTTTGCCCTTCTGCTTGCCTTCTTTCTGTTCCTCCTGCTTTTCTTCGTCCTTATTTTGTAGTTAACAAAGTTTAAGGAGATTTTCTAACATTTAGATTGGATTTAAATCTTATGCCATCTTGAAGAACATTTAAAGCCAGAGCCTATGGTGAACTGAGAAGGGAAACCCAGAGATAGTGGGGGAAGTGATTTAAAAACTACAAATCGGAGCACTTGTCTTCAGTAGAGATACTATGGCACCCAGAATTTGACCAGTGAAGGAGGAATTTTTAAGTTGGACCTCTGTCAGGAAGTTACTCTTCCTTTGAGAAAGCTGGAACCACAACACACCACTCCTACAGTTGGCTGCCAGGAAGAATGCTGAAAACATGGAGGTTAGAGGTCCCAGGGGAAGCCAGTACAGGTGAAGTGGTAGGGATTAATTAATTAGTAACAGGCATTTCTGCAGAGACAGTGAAGATGTGCCATTGATAAAGATTCACTACTTCAAGTGATTTTCGTGTGACTCCAGACAGAGATTGAGAGCATCTGCAGTTATTACTGCAGGTCCACATGGAATGTAATCTCATCCCAGTGAGGACTGGTCTGGACCAGAAGTATGTCAGCCATACAGAAGGAGATCCACAGAATCTGGATGAACAGGATGAAAGTAGAGACATTTTTTCTCATCTACACTTCCTAACGGCTTGGGAACACTAGAAGTGAAAATAAGAAGCATAACAAATACCATTTGTAGTTTGTTAAATCACTTTGCTTGATTAACTGATTGTTGATCAACTGTTTCATTCCATAGTGTGGATCAGTCTTTGTTGTTACTGTTTTCAACAAAGTGCTGCTTTATGAAGTCCTCCAGAAATGGTTAGAAATAGATATTTAGAGTGGGAGAAACTAATAGGCTATATAAGGTGAGATTCCTGGGCCTTAAGTGGAGGAAAATAGGCAGTAAAGAAAACCCCCTTTACAGAATGTTGTTTTAATAAACTTATTTCTATTTGAAGATTTCAGTGCCATGTAGGCCTTCAAAGTGTTAGCCAGAGAACAAAGGCCTGAGGGACGAGATTGTGAGGTCACAGGGAATTGTGCAACCTCTGGTTACTTAATTGTTATGATCCTGTGCTTTTTTATTTGTAAAGCAGAAATATTTGCTTACTAGGAGTTTTATAAAATAATAAATATATGATGTAAGTAAAGGATTTAGCCTCATACTTGAAGCATACTAAGTGCTCTATATGTGGTAATTAGTATTATTATATCTCCATTTATAATAAACACTTGGCCTGGCCTGACCCCTTACTCAACTTCCCTTTTCTCTTCTCTTCTCTTCTCTTCTCTTCTCTTCTCTTCTCTTCTCTTCTTCCTTCCTTCTTTCCTTCCTTCCTTCCTTCTCTCTTCCTTCCTTTCTTTCTTTTCTTTCTTTTCTTTCTTTTCTTTCCTTTCTTTCCTTTCTTTCCTTTCTTTCTTTTCTTTTCTTTTCTTTTCTTTTCTTTTCTTTTCTTTTCTTTTCTTTTCTTTTCTTTTCTTTTCTTTTCTTTTCTTTTCTTTTCTTTCGAGTGTCACTCTGTCACCCAGACTGGAGTGTAGTGGCATGATTACTGATCACTGTAACCTCTGCTTTCCAAGTTCAAGTGGTTCTACTGCTTCAGCCTCCTGATTAGCTGGGTTACAAGCACCTGCCACCACCCCGGGTTAATTTTTGTGTTTTTAGTAGAGACAGGGTTTCGACATGTTGGCCAGGCTGATCTTGAACTCCTGACCTCATGGGATCCACCCACCACGGCCTCCCAAAGTGCTGGGAGAACAGACGTGAGCCACTGTGCCTGGCCCCATTTCATTTTTCTTACTGTTTAAACTAAGACATGGAACAAAGTTAATTAAAACCTTGGATTTCTAAGATCCTAGAGAATTTCAGAACAGAATTGCAATATCAAACCTCTGGTTTGAATTGAATAACTTCAGCTATATTGCTCCTGTTTGGGTGTTTAACATTGTAGGATATACTTTCTGTCTAGGTTCAAATTGAAAGAAGAAATAATATCTGCTTTTCTTTTTTCTTGTATCTGTGAAAACTGTGGATTATAGTACTGCCTTTGAGGAGAATTTTAGAGTATGGCAATTGGGGAACATAGGAGTCCCTTTTGAAGCTCACATTATGATAAAACCAACCCATCCTCTAAATGTCCTCTTTTTCTATATGTTATGTTTTGCTGATTTCCTATCGCTTTTCCCCTTTGGGCTGTATATAGATGATAATTCTTCACCGAACTAGTAAGAATACCCTCTCCTCTACAGAGCTAATATTTGAGACTTTAACCCTAAGTCATGGTTATCTAATCTGTAATACTTTTTTTCTCACTTATTTTATGTATCCTTCTATTTTCTTGGTTTGTTCCCTGGTTTTCTTATCAGAAATCTATGATTCTTAGTATTTTTATTGTCACAATAACTTAGAAGTCATAAAGAACACTGCCTTTGGGGTGATTAACTTAGTGGGCGATTCTTCATATTAATTTAATCAGTAATGGGCAGGAAGAAACAAAAACTTTCCTAATGTTTCCACTTGTACCACATAAATTAAATTGGAGATACTTAGAGAACCATGTATATGCGTTCTCTTATCTTACTGGCTTTTAGTATAATTATAACATGTAACATCTGTTCTCTTTGCCTGAGTAAATCAAATTTACCCTCTTTTATCTTCAAGTTTATCAATAGAAGGTGGAGGAAAAGTAACAAGCAATTAAGATACTCCAAGCTCCTTGCCTCAAGGCTAATCAGACACATAATCTATCCTTTTGTAATAATACCTTGTAATTTGGTGACTACAAACCTTTTATTATATGCCTTTAGTCATTTATAATATGACTATATTGGAGTTTCATTTATCAAAAAGGTTAAAAAAGCTAATTTACTTTAGGTAACTTCTTAACCCAAAAAGAACCTTCCCTACTTTTAAATGTTTTTAATTATGTGCTCACAGAGTCTAGAAAAGTTTTAAAATTAATTTTGAACCACCTTGATGACAATAGAACCAACGATGACAAATATCTTAATAAATCGTGATTTTGATGGAAGTAATGCAATTTAAAAATAACGATAGCTAACATTTAGTTCCTACTGTGTTTGAGATGCTTTTCTAAATGCTTTATATATTTTAACGCTTAATTGTATCCTTATAACAATACATTTATGTCCCCAATTTTCACAGGAAAGAAATGGAGGATCAGATTAAATGACTCCGTCAAAGTCTCAGTGGCATTAATTGTTGGAGCTGGAAAATGAATTCATAACCAGCTTCCTACTCCACCCTCTCTCAAGTACCCATATCAATGTGGGCAAAATGTAGCAGATAAAAATGATTTTGACATTGAAACAAAAATGTTGCTATCCTTAAAGGTATCTGTCTGCATGGCCTTCTCATAAATTTAGCTCAAAGAAGGACTTTCTATAAAGTTGCCATTAAACATTGTCATCTGTGCAGACTAAGGTTCAAATGATTTCAGGTAAGTGGATGTGAATGAAGTAAAAACCTTCACTAGACAAAGAGTGGTGTGATGGCAGAAGTAATGTTTATATTCTTTGCCAATCTATTCCCAAGGTCTAGCATCGGACTTGGCATATATTAAGTGCTCATAGAAATATTCATAGAATTGAATTGAAAACCAACTTGATCTATGTGAACCTTGGTTTGTATTTTTAAAATATCACTTTCTTTTGTAAAATTAATACTTGCTTACTATAAAGAATTTAAACAGTAAAGAAAAGAAACAGCCCCAAATCCCACTACGTACCTGAACAATTGACATTGACATTAGTAACCATCATTTCAGATATTATTTTGTGCACCTATATAGAAAGATAATCTACTTTTAAAATAGGATTATACGACACAAACTATTTTATTAGATACAATTTAATTTCACCTGAATCTAAGAAAATTAAAATACATGAAGTAAACCTAAAAGAATTGTTTCAATTAACTTAATGTTTTTTTCCACAAGAGTTATTATTTTCCAAATTAACCCATGATCCCTTTTAACACAAGAGAATATGAAAAATTAAAGTTTTTGTGTATAGTTAGATCTACCTTAGTTTTATATATACATGCTTTAGTTTTATGTAGTATTAATTGAAATTTCTTATATGAAATTTGAAGACATTAGCATTTTTTGTTTTCTAATTTTTTGAGATGAAGTCTCACTCTGTCTCCAGGCTAGAGTGTAGTGGTGCAATCTTGGCTTACTGCAACCTCCACCTCCCAGGTTCAAGCAATTCTCCTGCCTCAGCCTCCCGAGTAGCTGGGATTACAGGCACCTGGTACCACGCCCAGCTAATTTTTGTATTTTTAGTAGAGGTAGGGTTTCACCATGTTGGCCAGGTTGGTCTCGAACTCCTGGCCTCAGGTGATCTGCCCACCTCATCCTCCCAAAGTGCTGGGATTATAGGTGTGAGCCATCGTGACCATCTGACATTATCAGTTTTATTCTTCCACTTTCTCGCCTCCTTTTTATCTTATTATATTATTATTTTTGAATTGTTATGGTTTATACTGGATTCGTTTCAATCTATTTTGATAATTCACACAGTTGTCAAAAAATGTATATATTTAAATGGGAGGACTTTTTTTTTTTTTTTTTTTTTTTGAAATGAAGTCTCACTCTGTCGCCTAGGCTGGAGTGCAGTGGCACGATCTTAGCTCACTGCAACCTCCACCTCCTGGGTTCAAATGATTATCCTGCCTCAGCCTCCCAAGTAGCTGGGACTACAGGTGCATGCCACCATGCGCAGCTAATTTTTGTATTTTTAGTAGAGACGGGGTTTCACCATGTTGGCCAGGCTGGTCTCGAACTGCTGACCTCAGGTGATCCACCTGCCTTGGCCTCCCAAAGTGCTGGGATTACAGGCATGAGCCACTGTGCCTGGCCTTAAATGGGAGGACTTTTACTACTAATTCTTTTGTTATGTGTTCTTCATTTTGATACATCTCAATTGGATAGATTGAAAACTCATATCTTGTTTTCTAAGAAAAGTTCATGTGTATTGTATTCCCTGAGTTTTTCATGGTTTAGAATGTTTGCCTATTGCCTTTTTATTTGAATGTCATCATGACTGGGTATAATATTCTTGGGTGTATTTTCCTTTAGAATGTTGTAGACATGTTTCTACTGTCTTGTCTTTGAATATTATTGTGAGAAGACTGATCACAGCCTAATCTACCTCCCCACCTACTCTACCATCCTTTGTACCAATCTGCTCCCAACCACCCCCCTCATATGCCTGAAAAATTCTTTCCTTGTTTTTGAAGTTAAATAACTCACCAGAATATGATGAGTGCTCTGGAACAATTTTTCCTGGTCTGTGTGCTTTTCTTGTTTTGCATATTTATGTTTTTCTTCAGGAAAATTTCCTATTACATTTTTGGATGCTTTTCTGATCTCTTTGATGGGTTCTCTGCTTTAGGGGCATCAAATGTCTTTCTTTTGGATTGTTTTTGTCTTTCCTTCATTACTGTTAGCTTTCTCTGATAGCTTTGAGTTTTTAATTTGCAATCATTTGATTATCACAAGTTTATTTTTCATTGCCACTTACGTGCATCTTGGCCCTGTCAATTCTATGCCTTCTTCTCTCCATTTTATTTAATAGTTCTGTGTTGGCATGGTTTTGACCCTCAATTAGTTTCTCTTTTTATCTCCTTTTATCCTCTTGCTTTTGAGCTTCTGTTCTTTTTTTAACCAGAATTCATTTTTACTTACTTAAAAAAAACAAACAGGTAATATAGTTACATAGTTCAAAAATCAAAGAGACGCTCTATGTGAAAATACTCACTGTCATCTTCCATCCATCCAGTTTACCTCCCGCATACATAACCAGTGTTATTCATGAGTTCTGTGCCCTTTTGGAGTTTATGTACATTCGAACAAAAATAAAAATATAGTCTTTTAAAAAGAGCTTTTGTTACATGGAGCTCATATTATTTGCTTATATCATTTAATTATTGTGGCGATAATTTTTTCTCTTCTTTAGATAACATTTTTGCTTGGACTGATTTCTTTGTCTTTTCTGTTCTTTCCTTTTCTCTGCCTTTTTTGCTGTGATGTTCTCGCAGATTTTCCTTGCTATTTTTTACTTTTCTCATTCTTTACTTGGACAGCTCCATCTATAGCTTTTGATTGTTCTCGCATAGTGTACATAATTTCCTTATCACTTTCCACTTTATCTGAAATCAATGTTATTGTATTAAAAATCACAGTTGAAAATTGGACATTTGGTGCTTAATCTCTTTTTATAATTTGGGGACATGGCAGGGGATGGGAGACTCAGTTAAGGGAGTATTTTAGTTAAAATCCCTGGGCTTCTGATACTTTATTAAGGGCCCCGAACCAGGTTTCTTCCAGCTAGATAAGAAGTATATCCCATTCACATGGTGACAACATGGGGCAAGAGTGGGGAGGGTAGTGCCATGGGCTTTGGATCTGTTCTCCAATTCAACCTGCAGCTCTGAAGCCCTATCACTTCATCCAAAAGTTAACCTCTTTCTAAAAAGCTTCTTTCATTTCACTTATTTCTCTATAGCAGCCATTTCCATCACGCCTTGCTAAAGCGGGAAAAGATACCAGCTCAGTTAGTTACTCTCCAAATTTGTGGATCTGAATGAGAATTTCCATGATCTTTATGACTCAAAATCTAGATTTTGAGAGGTGAGGAAAAAGTAAATGGAAAGCCTTGACACATTATGTTAGTTATGTTTTGGAATTCCATTTCTTTTCTGTGTTATCAGTTTATGAAGTTTATGGTGTTAGAATGTAATATTTCCATATTTGATTTCAACTTTTTTTTGCTAATTTTTTCCTTTCTTCTGTGATGTATTAGAGAAACGGTTTCGCAGAAATCATTTTTTTTTAAAAAAGGTATTTGGCTTTTTCTTTTAAAGGAAAAACCTTAGGCAAGTTAAATTTAACAGAGTTTAATTGAACAAAGAATGATTCATGAATCAGGCAGCCCTCAGAACCAGAACAAGTCCTGTGAACTCTGGCCTGCAACATGGGAGGGCAGCGTTTATAGACAGACAATGGAAATAAAATAGACAGCTTCATTGGTTGCACCTCAGTGTTTTCACTTTATTTGAATCGGTTGGTTGCCTGCAACTGATTGAAGCTCAGCTGCTGTAGTTGACAGAGACTCAGCTATTTGTTACCAGAGTATACCTGTACATTACTCTTAAGTTAGTCTTCTAGTTAGTTTCTGTACTAAGTTAGGTGGCAGTTTTTTATGTTTTATTTTTAAATGTAAGTACTTGAGTACAGAGGCATACTGAGGCCAAATTCAGTTTGGTTTAACAGGCTTATGTGGTTCTTTCTATTCCCTACCTGTCGCCAAATTTCAACATTATATGGGAACAGTTATTACAATATATGCAAACAATTCCTTTGTGAGGTCAGGAAATAAGGGGTGGGGTGGGGAGTATTATTTTGTTTAAAGCTAGCCTGCTAATTTTTATCGAATTTTGTTTTTGGGAGGCTAAGATGACATTTTGAAATTTCCTTCAGTCTGAAGGTTGTCCTGGAATAGTGAAGTCCTTCAAATCATTTTATATATCAATAGGGCCATATTACTGAATGTGGTATTTGTGGCTCATCCCTCCAAACAGCTGGAGCCTAAGAGAAACTAGAACATCTGATAAAGCTCCTGCTTGGAGGATTGGAGGCAAGGTCTTTAAAAAGAGAACACACAATATCACGTCGTTTAAAAGAGCCTTGTCTAACTGAGCTGCGGATAGAGGACTGACTGAATTGACAGCCTTAATTGTCCCGCAGTCACAGCCACAGTTACCATATACCCATCATTTACGAAGGAGCAGGCTGCTGCTGCTGTGGCTGCTGCACCAAGGTTGTTGATAGAAGATGGCTAAAACACCCAATAGCCAGGGGAATGGGAATCAGAAGCATCTGAGAAAGGGAGTGGAGAAATACCGGACTGCTCCTGGAGTCCCGCCAAGCCCTCTGTACACTGCTGGTACATGCCAAGTTCTACCAACTGTGAAATTATATATTTCTACATCGTAGCATCACTTTTCCCCCAAAGGGGCACCCCGTCTATTTAGGGTGTTTCTACATAACTGTGCTAGGATCTATTTATTGTTTGTTTTATAATTAAACTCTTCAGGGCATCTTAATTCCCTGGGGAAGAGGAAGTGATCAGCAGTGAATGCCATTATCCCCTAGTTTTACCTACAGAAACCTTGTCAGCTGTGCATTTTGGATAACTCCACGAAGCTTAAAACAATAAATACATGTTTAAAACACTCCACAAACAAATCCAACTAAACTGGGAACTGAATTCCTTGATTCAGAAACAAGTAATTTTTTTTTGGCAGTATTTAAACATTTTTGGTTTCTTGTTCCAGGTGCAGTTTATTTTTTTTTTTTGAGACAGGGTCTTTCTCTATCACCCATTTGGAGTGCAGTGGCGTGATCAGGGATCACTGCACCCTTAACCTCCTGGGCTCAAGCAATCCTCCCACCTCAGCCTTCCAAGTAGCTGGGACTCCAGATGTCTGTCACCATGTCTGGCTAATTTTTGTATTTTTTTTTTTTTTTTTTTTTTGAGATAGGGTTTCTCCATGTTACCCAGGCTAGTTTCAAACTTCTGGGCTCAAGCAGTCTGCCTGCCTTAGCCTCCCAAAGTGCTAGGCCCAGGTGCAATTTTAAAGGAGCGATAGGTTGGAATTTCCTCTTTCTTTTTTTTTTTTAATTTTGAATTTTGCTGATGGAGGTTCAAATGTTATTCAGTGTGTGAGGTTCTTCACATCAAGACGAATATCTTTTCCCTGTCTGATGAGTTTGAAAGCTCCTGTCACCTTTCTATCCACAGATTAAGTGTATTTTAGCAGACTTGGCTACTATTCCACTGTGATTGAGTTATGAAGCATGTACAGCTAGCAAGGTTTTTGTAGGAAAAACTAGGGAGTGACAGTATCTACTACTGACCACTTCCTCCTCCCCAGGGAATTAAGGTGGCCTGGAGAGTTTAATTATAAAAGAAACAATAAATAGATCCTAGCAGTTGTGCAGAAACATCTTAAAGAGATGTGGTGTTGCCTTTCAATTGAGGCTAGACATTAGTCCATGTAATGAAAACCTGGATCATTGTGGGTAGGGTAGAGAGTGAGGAGGGCTGGTCCATCATGAAGCTTAGAAGACAGAGGAGGATAATGACCATGTGTCTCTAGCATATCCTGAGGAGAAGTTGCCCTGGCTTAGTTACTAAGAAGCAGGCATATTCCATCCCTACAGTGTTTATTAATCACACAGGATGAATCATCCAAATTGGGGCATCATTATAGAAAGTGAAAGGGGAGTGCTGTTAATAATTAATTCAGGGTATCAATACAAATAGGACTGTTCTGGGCAAATCCTAACCCACTTCCACTAACTCTGATGCTGTATTTACTAAACAAACTTTGAATTACAATTGGTCTTCCTAAAGAGTTTTGTCTACAGAGAGGATTTGATAATTTATTCATTCAACATGTATTTATTGAATAAAACGCAGATTTTTGCTTTCATGGAGCTTACAGTCTAGTAGAGAGGGAGTCAGTTAAGCTCTTACTATACACCATGGTCAGTGTTGTGCTAAGGGAAGTATGAGGTAGCGTAGGTGGGTCACTACTTGGACTTGGAAGTTAGGAACGTTTTCCTGGGGGAAGTCACTACTTTCTGAGCTAAGACCTGAAGTGAAGTGTGATTAAAACATATTGGGCAAAGGAGGTAGGGAAGAGAGTTTTTCTAGCCCAGGGTATGCACAGGCCAGAGGCTAGAGAAAGCATTTATCTAGCTCAGTGGTCCCCAACATTTTTGGCACCAGGAATCAGTTTCGTGGAAGACAGTTTTTCCATGGATGGGGGTGGGGATGGTTTTGGGATGATTCAAGTGCATTACATTTATTGTGTACTTTATTTCTATTATTATTACATTGTAATATGTAATGAAATAATTATACAACTCGCCACGATGTGAAATCAGTGGGAGCTCTGAGCTTGTTTTCCCGCAACTAGATGGTCCCATCTGGGGGTTATGAAAGACGTAATAGATCAACAGATGTTAGATTCTCTTAAGAAGCATGCAGCTTAGATCCCTCACATGTGCAGTTCACAACAGGGTTCATGCTCATATGAGAATTAATGCTACTGCTGATCTGATAGGAGGCGGAGCTCAGCCAGTAATGTGAGCAAGGGAGTGGCTATAAATACAGATGAAGTTTCACTGACTCGCCTGCTGCTCACCTCCTGGTGTGAGGCGGGGGTGGGGGTGGTTGGAGGGGGGAGTTGGGGACCCCTGTTCTAGCTCATGAAATTTTGGCTGAAATTTTGAGTGAAGAAGAGGAATAAGAGTTGTAATGGCAGAGATGGGAGAGGGCAGTTCTCAGAGCGCACAATCCATTCTGGACTCATCCACTTGACTTCATTGCCAGTCTGGACACACAAGTATTGAGTTTCCAAGCCAGATTCAGGATTGAGCTAGGAGAAGGGAGAAGCTTCAAATTGAATGGGAATTGGATGTTTTGATTTAGATTAGATTGGACTTTATGAAAATAATGTGCTTAATCAAATAGTAATGATTTAAACAGCATTATCACGCTTAAGACTAAAACATATTTCCCTATCTCCACCCCATTCTGCCTTTTGATTTCTACTTTTTGGAGGCAGTCATATTTAACTCAACACTTTCTTCTCTTGCTTCTGGTATATACTTCAAAATTCCTGTTACATCCTGAATTTTCAACTTTAAGCATTCTCTATTAACTTTGTTTTATGGTAAATGAGAATTTAGATATCTTTCATTACTACCTTGCCTCTTCTCTTCCCAATATATACATGTACTCCTGTCCATCTTCCAATATAATTATATTGTGATTTATTTTTATTAAATCAGTATTTCATGTTTATATTAGCATGCCTAGTAAACAGGCAGATTTGCAGCTGAGCAAATAATATTCCCTGTACTACTTTTTACTCTTCCTGGTTTTAATGTTTAGTTTTCTATGTACCTTCACTAATTCTGCTTCCAAAATTTGTACATAATAATCAATATAGTCAATGAGGAAAATCTATCAGTGTATGTTTTTTTCTGTTGCACTGTCCTTTAGAAATCACCATCTCCTGCCTTAGGCTGGATGGATTGCTTGTCAGGCCCGCTGCATAGTCTACATCTCAGGACTGCCCTTTGCAGTCGTTCTGGGGATGCCTTTTGCCTCTATCCTGTGTTAAGCTCCCTAGTCATGTTTCTTTCCTGATTTAGACTGAACTTTTTCTGCCCCTCCAGAAAGCTGAGATATCATCCAGGAGATTGACCCAACAAAGCAAATCTGAAAATAATGGTGGGAGAGAATCACTTTCTCTCTGGGGAAGAGGAAGTGGCTTTCACTCTATTAAGTGAAGTTTATTCAATAAACCAGTTACATAATGGAGGGAATATAATGATCAGATTGTGTTTTAGCAACATTCATTCAACATCATGTGTTTATTGATATAATGGGGGAACAAGACGGGCATGGGGCCTACCCTCTTAAATCTAAACTCTGTAAAGTATACAGTCAAGATAGTAATTAGAATATAGTGTGAAAGGCGAGTACAAAGGTAAGGTGCTATGGCCATGTGTGAGAGGGGCACTTAACTCAGAAGTAGAATGAAGGATGGACTGAGGGAGCAAACAAAAGGTCACATATTGCATGATTCCAAGTATATGAAATATCCTGTGTAGGTAATTTCATAGAGACAGAAAGAAGATTAGTTGGTTCAGGATCTGGGGATAATGAAGAGTAACTTGCTTAATGAGTTCAGGATTTCTTTAGAAGTGATGAAAATTTCTGGAACTAGATAATTGTGATACTTGCAGAGCATTGTGAGTGTACTAAAAGCCACTGAATTGTATACTTTAAAATGGATAATTTTATGTCATGTAAATTTCACCTCAATAGAAAAAATAAAATAGAAGAGTGAGCAGTTAGAAGGTACTACCGTGATAGTCCTGATGTGAGATACATTTTTAAAGTATTTACTTTAAAAGTATTATATTTATGTAGGTTTTGAATAGGCATGCACATGGCACAAGCTTCAAAAAAGAACAAAAGGTTTAAAGTAAAATGTAAGTGTCCTTCCCTTCCTATCTGCAGTCATCTAGTTCCCTTCCCTTGGAGGTAAACACAGTTATCAGATTCTTATGTATTTTGAGTCTACGCATAATGTGTATGTATTTGTGTGTTTGTATATAAATGTAAATATATATCTTGTGTATATATTCATATATGTGTAAATTCGAATATATATTATCATTTTAAAATCAAGTTGTAGTTTATGGGGTTTAGGATATGCTACCTTGTAATATGGCACCCTGGCATTTGAGAAAACAGCGGAAACAGGAAGATCACTCTCACCTTTCCCCTACCTTTCTACCCTGAAGCAGGTCATCACATCTGGGAAGGTTACTCTCGACCATCTCCTACCTTTCTGCGCTGAAGCAGTTCATTTGAGGGTGCTTTTCCTATACCTGGAGAAAAGTAACATCCTTATCTCTGGGAAAAGTAACACAGAGACACAAAGAAGAATCTGAACAAACAGGCCTTGCTAAGTTCCCCAGTTTATTGCCATTAGAGCATACCTTTTGTCCTCCAGTCATGCTTCTCCAGAACTGTCCACTCTTCATCAAACCTAAGCATAAAAATACACAAGCTTACCTGTTTCTTTGGGTCTTCATTTCCTTATGAAGGCTCCCATATCACGGAAATCTTAAATAAATTTGTATGCTTTTCTCTTGTTAATCTGTCTTTTGTTATAGGGGCCTCAGCCATAAACCTAACAATGGGTGAAGAAAGGAAATCATTCTTTCCCTATGCGGCATACTACAAACACATTTTGCATCTTGCTATCTTCACTTATATCTTGGAGGTCATTTCATATCAATACATAGAATGTTGCCTAGTTCTTAATAGCTTCATAGATTCCGTTATTGGACTATAATTATTAATCTGTTCCTTATTAATGGATATTTACATATTAGACTTTCAGTTTTTGCTGTTACCAACAATGCTATAGTGAATATTCTATATATGTATATGTTACTTTGCACAAATGTGAGCATGTGATAAGGCCCTGAACCAAAGGAGTGGCAAACGGAAGGGGAGGAGGTGATGAGAGAGCATGAGGGAGACACAAGCATGCAAGGAGACAGAATTTATCAATGTGGCAACTGATTGCATATCATAGATGGAGAGGGAGAAGTTTGTATTGCTGTGCATTTCCAGTCCTAGCAGAGGGCAGGTGCGTAACAAATATTTTCAAAATGCAACCACAAGAATAGCTTAAAAGTTTCTAGTATAAATTATGGTTTGTGGTAAATGAACCATTCTCATACCCACACTTGTTATGATTTCCATGACCTCTTTCCCTTGGCATTCCTGGAGGGCTTTGGCTTGACAGTTTACTGACAAGCCGTCAATGACTTTTATTGAACAACGCATTGTATGACTCTTGGTTCTTTGTGTTGTAGATTATGGGCAGTGCAGCAATTAATAAATAATTGCAAATCTGATTGTGGCATGTCAGTGTTCTTGAATAGAGTAAGTGTTTTATGAATCAGAACAAACATTATATTTAGGCTTCCATTTAATCTTGATGTTAATGATATTTAACAAAATTGAAAATTATACTACATAGTGCTTTTGATCACTGTTAAGAAAAAATTTGCTGCTTTCTCCATCTCTTTATACCATGGAATATTTAGTATCTTATCTCCCTTCAGGAACCTAAAATTGTTTCTTCTCAGAATTTCCTTAAAATATCTTTTATTCCCTAATTGAACTATGATTTAAAGCATGGTAAGATTATAATTAAGATAGTTTTGACACCTACAACACATACTCAGAATCTCAGTATATTCTTAATTTATGATGTGATTATTCAACATTAGTGATTGATATAATCAAATTACCATACTAACTATGATATTTGTGTTTAGGAAAATTTGCAACTGCAAACTTAAAAATTGTGGAGAGCCTTATTTCATGCTTATATTTGATTCTTTACACTCCCATAATCAGAAACAAATCTTACAGTGGTTAGTGTAAACTTGCCTATATGCACCTAAATGTCTGCTGTCTGTCTCTCTATTTTTTCTATATTCTATCATCCAGTTGCTTTTGGCAGCAAAGTGTACAATTTCTACTTGTGTGGTTTTTATTAACCTCTCTTAGGCCTTTTGGAATTATTTGATTTAGACATGGTGAGCCAGATTTAATTTTATGAAAAATTGTCTTCCAGCAGCCTAGCAACTCTTTGGCTACTACGTAAGTAGAAATATAAGTGTTAGAGTTTTTATAGGTAAACCTTATGGTTAAGGAGCTTTCCTGTTATAGAAATCTGAAATAAAACTTTGAATAAAGAAATAAAATTGTCTTGCCTCCTGCCATACTGATTAGCAATTATGTATTTGAGTTGCCCAGAAACCTTTATTAATAGCTTGAAGTCATCAAAACAGTCCTCAAGAAGCATTACTAAAAATCCCCTGTAAACTGACTCAGGCTCCTTCACCTTTCCTTTCTCCTTTCCTTTAATAGATACTGTTAAGGCATTCTCACATAGAGTGTATAAATTTCTAGTCCTACCAGCGGCTTACAAGAAGCTGTTTACTGTCCCACCAACACAGTGTGCTATTTCAATTGCTTTTTGTGAACCTTACTTAGCTTGATTATATCTTTTTTAAAGTTTAGAGACCAGATCTTCATCATTATCCTAGTCATAGACCAATTGCCGTGGAGTCAGCTTTAGTGTACGTAATGAGGTGGGAGAAGGAAGATAAGAAAGCTTTTAAATATATTTTATGTAATAGATACAAATATATTTTATTAGAAAATATTTCAAGCATGCAAAAATTTTAAAGAGTATTAGAACAAACATTCTTGTACACCACCACCCACTGTGCTGTACTTTATCCTTTTTACAACATTTCTTTTACATCCTGTTTTAGAAGTGGAATACTACATACAGATTTGAAGCTGTTTGTATACTCTCCCTAATATCATTTACCTCCCTCTTTCCCTAGAAATAACCTTTTCAAGCGTATTTTTACTTCTACAGTAAACATTATTGTTTTGCATGTTTCGGTGACACTGTGTGAGTTCTTTGACGTTTTTCCTCAACATCACGCATTTGAAATTTCTCCATGTTGATATATGTTATTTATTTTACTGTTTTATAATTCCATATAAATGTCATAATTAATTTATTCTTTTGTGGATGTACATTTGAGTTGCCAGCTTTCTACTAATGCACACGGTACTGCAATGAATGTCCCCTAATAATGTGTCTCTGTCTCTCTTTTAACGTGAATAAGGATGTATGTAATTCCAAGAGCTACTGCATCCATCTAGGAGGGGAAATTACTGGGTTATAGGGAAACAAGTTCTGAGAAGGTAGTGTGGTATAGGTACAGTTCATTGTTCTTGGAACAAAAAGTTTCTTACTAATTCTGAGTGTGAATTATGCAGGTATGAAGACCATATCATGAATTTGGAGAGGTGGTTGGGATGAAGGGCCCAATATGTTGGAAGCTTTGAGTGATCTTAAGTGACGAGTTATTTGATCAATTTTTCATTTTAAAGACATTGTTCTGGTGGGTTATGTGGAGGATGAACTAAAATTGGAATGAGGAGCGTTTCAATTAGTACCCTTTGCATTATAAGTAATAGAAAGTCAAACTCAAGTTGGATTAAATAAGAAGGGAATTTATTGACACACAGGAGTGGAATGCCTAGAGGTAGAAAGGTAGGTTTGACCAAGTAGCTCAATGATGTCACCAAAAACACATTTTCCCCCTCAACTTTGTATTTCATGTATTATCTCTACCATTTCTTGGTTGCGAGATGACTGCCAACAGCTCCTGGGACTATAAACTTCATTGATCATGTCCAAAGTGGGAGGAGAGAGGGAGAGAGAAAGAGGGAGAGATAGAAAGAGAGAGAGGAGAGAGAAAGAGAAGGAAATAAAAACATATAGAGCACATCTCATGCTCCCAACCGAATTTCTGATTGTACATGTTCACTACTGAACCAATCAGTGTCCCAAGGGGGATGGAATTATTTGAATGGTTTATTTCATCAAGGACCTCCACTGAGGCTAGGGGATGGTGTTTATTTAACTCAGCAAGGCTGCTACATCAATGAGGGAGACATGGATCCCTTTAGGACAGCCTCCCCACTGGCTGTTAGGAAGATGTAATAGATAAATTCAGGCTGACTAGAAACTCAACAGATACCCTCCATGGCAGAGAAGTGAGCAAGCTTGGAGTGAAAGACATATATAAAGAGGTGATAAAATAGCAAAGTGATAAGGAACTTTGTTCATGGAAGTAGGGAGAGGCAGAAGGAATTGGATTTGAGAAATATGTAGGAAGCAGAACTTAGTGATTCATGATTATGGGGAGATAAAGGTAATGTATCAGTCAGGCTAGGCCAAACAGACATAATAAAGAGATCTCAAAATCTAATAGCTCAAACCTTCAAAGTTTATTCCTCTCTTAGGTTTGGTGTGTGTTTTAGAGTGCTGCTGATGGCGGTGGTGGATAGATCTGATTAATCTTTTAGGGATCCCAGGTGATCTCACCTAGACCACCTTCAACATATAGCTTCCACGATTGCTTTGATTATTGCCATTCTCATCCTTAGGAAGGGGAAAGTGTGAGAACCTTGTCATAAGACAACCGCTAAACTACAAATGAGACTTGGATATATGATGTATATCAGCATAGATTTTGGTGGACAGCTGGCAGTCTTTGCTATAGGTAGACTGGTGGATGGTGACTCCCATGTTTCTGGTTTGAGCAATTGATGATTGATGGTTCAGCAAATGTGTTAGAGAATACAGAAGGAGGATTTGAAGTGAGAGGAGAAGGGGAGATGAAGAGTTTAGATTGGGATATCTTGAGTTTGATGTGTGTGCAAGGCATACAGGTGGAAATATATAATGGCAGATGGCTATAAAAGCCTGATCTTCATGAAGGGAGGTCAGGAATAGATCTAGAGATTCGAGAGTCATTCATTATTAAGTGGTTGATTCTCAGGGTAATTTTTGCTTAAAAGTATTACCTGGCATTCACCTTGAAGCCCATCTTCCTCTTTTCTGCTGCCCACTCCTTCAATCATGTGAATTTTTAGACAGTTTATCCCCAACCAGTTTGACAGCTCAGTACTTGGAAAAGCAAAATTTATTCTTCAAATGTGGAGATGTCTTCCTCTCACAGATTGTTTATAAAAATGTCAAAATAATATCAGTGCTGCATGATGGCTAGGGGATCCCATTGTTAGCATGACTCCAACTAGATAAGTGCTTTATAATCACTGCTTTTGATTGCCTGTCTTTAATTCAGCTCTCTATGCTTGACAAAACAATTAAGATTTTAAACAAATTATCTACGAGTTGTCCCTTATTCAAATGCTTATTTATCCTAGTTGTGTATGATTTTTCCTTAGACAAACCTTGTTCCTATTCTTCTAGTAAGTTGTGAGTGATAGCATTTCCTATAATCCTGAATTTGTAAGTGAGTCTAAGAATTTTTTATGTAGGGGATGGTACTCACAGTCCTCAGAGTTATCGCTACTATACCCATTATGGAAGGGATTGTGTTCCCAGAAAACTCCCTCAGAGAGAGGAAAGATTGTTGCAATTTTTTGGCCTTGGCAAATATATGTTTTGGAGTTAAAGAACTACAATGTGGCCAGGCGCAGTGGCTCACACCTGTAATCACAGCACTGTGGGAGGCCCAGGTGGGTGGATCACCTGAGGTCAGGAGTTCAAGACCACCCTGGCCAACATGGTGAAACCCCGTCTCTACTAAAAATACAAAAATTAGCTGTGCATGGTGGTGGGCATCTGTAATCCCAACTACTTGGGAGGTTGAGGCAGGAGAATCGCTTGACCCTGGGAGGCAGAGGTTGCAGTGAGTGTGAGCCAAGATTGCACTCCAGCCTGGGAGACAAGAGCGAAACTCTGTCTCAAAAAAACCAAACCAAACCAAACCAAACCAAAACAAAAAAACCCACAATGTGTTTTCCAGACATTTTCACCTATTCTATTCCATGGGTTTTTATTGTTACAAGGGGTGTAAGAAGTCATCCCTGTGGTCCTATTAGAACCAGTCAGGGAACCCTGTAGATTCGGCTTGGACGCTTTCAGTACTGAACAGCTTAATACTTTTTAGGAAGATTGTTTCCTTGATGAACAGCTTTAAAGTTATTTTTTAGGTTGAGTTCATATCTGCCTACTTCTAATTTTACTCATTAGCTCTAGAACAGCAGATGTCAGCCCTTTTGTATAATGGTCTTTTAGCCTTAGAGAGGTCACTGTCTGACACATATATGGGATTATAGATAATATATGTAACTGGCTATATATATAACTACACCTTTGGATCATTTAAGAAAACACTGAAATGCAAATGATGAAGTGAATAACTTGGTAACATTCACCTTTTTCTGGTTTATATAAAAGTAAATCACTTGCAAATGTCCAAACTTCGATAATTAAAAATAACAAATTACTTGCTACTCATCTCCAGAGTAAAACACAAGAGTTCATCAAATATTTACATACAGTTCAAATAGTCCATCCTTAGTCTTCTCACCTTGGGCTATTTATGCCCTTTTATGCCATCCCATTGTTATTGTTATTTTTTGTTTTTTATTTTATCTGTTGAGAGTAAGTTTTTATTTATTTATTCTCTTTCCAACTCTTATTTTAGATTTGAGGGTACATATGCAGGTTTGTTACTTGGGTAAATTGCATGTCACAGGGGTTTCGTGTACAGATTGTTTTGTTATCCAGGTGATAAGCATAGTACCTGACGGGTAGTTTTTCCATCCTCACCTTCCTCCCACCCTCCGTTCTCAAATAGGCCCTAGTGTCTATTGTTCCCTTCTTTGTGTCCATGTGTACTCAATGTTTAGCTCCCATTTATAAATGAGAACATGTAGTATTTAGTTTTCTGTTCCTGCATCAATTTGCTTAGGATAATGGCCTCTCACTCCATCCATGTTGCTGTAAAGGACATGATTGCTTTTTTTTTTTTTTTTATGGCTGTATAGCATTTCATGGTGTATATGTATCACATTTTCTTTATCCAATCCACCATGGGCAGCTAGGTTGTTTCCATGTCTTTGCTATTGCAAATAGTGCTGTGATGAACATGCATGTGCATGTATCTTTATGGGAGAATGATTTATATTCCTTTGGGTATATGCCCAATAATGGAATTACTGGGTTGAATGGTGATTCTGTTTTAAGTTCTTTGAGAAAGCTCTAAACTGTTTTCCACAGTGGCTGAACTAATTTGCATTCATGCCAGCAGTGTGTAAGTAGTCCCTTTTCTCTACAACCTTGTCAGCATCTGTTATTTTGTGACTTTTAATAATAAGCATTCTGATTGGTATGAGATGGTATCTCATTGTGGATTTGATTTGCATTTCTCTAAGGATTAGTGATGTTGGACATTTTTTCACATGCTAGTTGGCCATGTGTATGTCTTCTTTTGAGGAGTGTCTCTTCACGTGCTTTGCTGATTTTTAATGTTTTTTTAATGCTATGTAAAGTGATTTATTCACTTCATTTTAAAAGATTTTCTAAAGCCTTCAATATTTGCTTATTTTTTAACTTTTAGGTTCACAGGTACATGTGCAGGTTTGTTACATAGGTAAATTGTGTGTCACGGAGGTTTGGTGTACAGATTATTTCATCACCCAGGTAGTAAGTATAGTACCTGATAGATAGTTTTTTGATTCTCACCCTCCTCCCACTCTCCACCCTCGAGTAGGTCCCAGTGTCTGTTCGTCCCTTCTTTGTGTGCATGTGTGCTCAATGTTTATCGCTACTTTTAAGTGAGAACATGTGGTATTTAGTTTTCCGTTCCAGTGTTAGCTCGCTTAGGATAATGGCCCCCAGCTCCATCTGTGTAGGAACACAGACCTGATCTTGCAAAGGACATGATCTTGTTTTTTTTTATGGCTGTGTAGTATTCCATGGTGTATATATGCCACATTTTCTTTATCCAGTCTACCATTGATGGGCATTTAGATTGATTTCATGTCTTTGTTATTGTGAATAGTGCTTTGGTGAACATACATGTGCCTGTGTCTTTATGGTAGAATGTTTTATATTCCTTTGGGTATATACCCAATACTCAGATTGCTGGGTCAGATAGTACTTCTGTCTTAAGTTCTTTGAGAAATTGCCACGCTGTTTTCCACAATGGCTGAACTAATTTACATTCCCACCAGCAGTGAATAAGTATTCCGTTTTCTCTGCAACCTTGCCAGCATCTGTTATTTTTTGAGTTTTTGATAATAGCCATTTTGACTGGTGTGAGATGGTATCTCATTGTGGTTTTGATTTTCATTTCTCTAAGGATTAGTGATGTTGGGCATTTTTTCATATGCTTCTTGGGCATTTTTTCGTATGCTTCTTGGCTGTGTGTATGTCTTCTTTTTTTTTTTTTTTGTTTGAGACGGAGTCTTGCTCTGCCACCCAGGCTGGAGTGCAGTGGCAGGATCTCAGCTCACTGCAAGCTCCGCCTCCCGGGTTTACGCCATTCTCCTGCCTCAGCCTCCCGAGTAGCTGGGACTACAGGCGCCCGCCTCGTCGCCCGGCTAGTTTTTTGTATTTTTAAGTAGAGACAGGGTTTCACCGTATTAGCCAGGATGGTCTCGATCTCCTGACCTCGTGATCCGCCCGTCTCGGCCTCCCAAAGTGCTGGGATTACAGGCTTGAGCCACCGCGCCCGGTCCCATGTATGTCTTCTTTTTAAAAGTATCTGTTCATGTCCTTTGCCTGATTGTTAATGGGGTTGTTCGTTTTTTGTTAGTTGATATAAGTTCCTTATAGATTCTGGATATTAGATCTTTGTCAGATGAATAGTTTGCAAATATTTTCTCCCATTCTTTAGGTTGTCTCTTTACTCTGTTGATAGTTCCTTTTGCTGTGCAGAAGCTCTTTAGTCTAATTAGGTGCCACTTGTAAATTTTTGTTTTTGTTGCAATTGCTTTTGGTGTCTTTGTCAAGAAATCTTTACCAGGGCCTACGTCCAGGATGGAATTTCCTAGGTTTTCTTCTGGAGTTTTTATAGTTTTAGGTCTTACATTTAAGTCTTTAATCCATCTTGAGTTAATTTTTATATATGGTGAAACGTAGGGTCCCAGTTTCAGTCTTCTGCATATGGCTAGTCAGTTATCCCAGCACCATTTAATGAATAGGGAGTCTTTTTCTATTGCTTGTTATTGCTGGCTTTGTTGAAGATTAGATGACAGTAGGTGTACAGCTTTATTTTTAGGTTCTCTCACCTGTTCCATTGGTCTATGTGTCTGTTTTTGTACCAGTATCATGCTGTTTTGGTTACTGTAACCTTGAAGTACAGTTTGAATTTGGGCAGTATGATGCTTCTGGCTTAGTTCTTTTTACTTAGGATAGCTTTGGCTATTTGGGCTCTTTTGTGTTTCCATATGAATTTTAGAATAGTTTTAATTCTGTGAGAAATGTCATTGGTAATTTGATAGGAATAGCATCCAATCTGGACATTGCTTTGGGCAGTATGGCCATTTTAACAATACTAATTCTATCTGAGCATGGAATGTTTTCCCACATGTTTGTGTTGTCTCTGATTTCTTTCAGCAGTGTTTTATAATTCTCATTGTAGAGCTCTTTCACTTCCCTGGTATTTTATTCTTTTTGTGGCTATTGTGAATGGGTTTGCATTCTTGATTTGGCTGTCAGCTTGGACCTTACTGGTGTATGGAAATGCTAGTGATTTTTGTACATTGATTTTGTATTTTGAGACTTTGCTGAAGTTGTTTATCAGATCGAGGAGTCTTTGGGCAGAGACTATGGGTTTTCTAGGTATACAATCATCATATTGTCAGTGAAGAGAGGTAGTTTGACTTTTTTGTTTTTTTTTTTTTAATTTGGATGCCTTTTCTTTCTTTCTCTTGCCTGACTACTCTGGCCAGGATTTCCAGTACTATGCTGAATAGAAGTGGTGAGAGTGGGCATCCTTGTCTTGTTCTAGTTCTTAAGGGGAATGCTTCTAGTTATTACCCATTCAGTATAATGTTGGCTCTGGGTTTGTCATAAATGACTCTTAATGTTTTGAGGTATGTTTCTTCAATGCCTAGTTTGTTGAGGGTTTTTAACATAAAGCGATGTTGAATTTTATCAAAAGCCTTTTCTGCATCTATTGAGATGATCATGTGTTTTTTGTTTTTAGTTTTATTTATGTGATGAATCACATTTATTGATTTGTGTATGTTGAACCAACCTTACGTCCCAGGAATAAAACCTGCTTGATTGTGGTGGATTAGCTTTTCTATGTGCTGCTGGATTCAGTTTGCTAGTATGTTGTTGAGAAATTTTGCATCTATTTCATGAGGGATATTGGCCTGAAGTTTTCTTTTTTTTGTTGTGCCTCTTCCAGGTTTTGGTGCATCATGAGAATGATGCTGGTCTCATAGAATGAGTTAGAGAGGAATCCCTCTTCCTCAATATTTTTGGAATCGTTTCAGTAGGATTGGTATGAGTTATTTATATGTCTTGTAGAATTTGGGTGTGACTCTCTCTGGTCCAGTGCTCTTTCTAGTTGGTAGTGTTTTTTATTATTATTATTATTATTACTGATTCAATTTTGGAACTCATTTTTGGTCTTTTCAGGATTTCAGTTTCTTCCTAGTTCAATCTTGGAAGGTTTTATGTTTCCAGGAATTTAACCGTTTCTACTAGGTTTTCTAGTTTGTGTGCATGTAATAGTCTCTGAGGCCTTTCTAAAAAAATTTCTATGGGGTCAGTGATAATATTCCCTTTGTCATTTCTGATTGTGTTTATTTGGATCTTCTTTTTTTCTTTATTAGTCTAGCTAGCAGCTGATCAACCTTATTTATTATTTCAAATAACCAATTTTTGGATTTATTGATCTTTTGTATGGTTTTTCTCATCTCCATTTCATTCGGTTCATCTCTGATTTTGGTTATTTTATTTATTTTGCTGGCTTTGATGTTGGTTTGCTCTTGTTTTTCTAGTTCCTCTAGGTGTCATGTTAGGTTGTTAATTTGAGAACTTTCTAACTTTTTGATGTGGGCCTTTAGCACCACAAACTTTCCTCTTAAGACTGCTGTAGCGGCCGGGCGCGGTGGCTCAAGCCTGTAATCCCAGCACTTTGGGAGGCTGAGACGGGCGGATCACGAGGTCAGGAGATCGAGACCATCCTGGCTAACCGGTGAAACCCCGTCTCTACTAAAAAATACAAAAAAACTAGCTGGGCGAGGTGGTGGGCGCCTGTAGTCCCAGCTACTGGGGAGGCTGAGGCAGGAGAATGGCGTTAACTGGGGAGACGGAGCTTGCAGTGAGCCAAGATCCGGCCACTGCACTCCAGCCTGGGCGACAGAGCGAGACTCCGTCTCAAAAAAAAAAAAAAAAAAAAAAAAAAGACTGCTGTAGCTATGTCCCATGGATTCTTAAATGTTTTATCTTTGTTTTCATTAGTTTCAAATAATTTGATTTCTGCCTTAATTTTATTGTTTACTCAAATGTCATTCAGAAGCAAGTTGTTTAATTTTCATGTAATTATATGGTTTTGAGAGATATTGGTATTGATTTCTATTTTCATTGTGCTGTGGTCTGTGACTGTGGTTGATATGCTTTTGTTGTTTTTGAATTTGTTGAGAATTGATTTATGGTTGAACATATGGTTGATTTTAGAGTATGTGCCATGTGCAGATGAGAAGAATGTATATTCTGTTGGTTTTGGGTGGAATGTTCTGTAGCTATCTGTTAGATCCATTTGGTCAAGTGTTGAGTTTAGGCCCTGAATAGTTTTCTACTCCAATAATCTGTCTAATACTGTCAGTGGGGTGTTGCGGTCCTCTGTTATTATTGTGTGCTTATCTAAGTCTCTTCGTGAATCTCTAAGAACTTGGTTTATCAATCTGATGTTCCAGTGTTCTATCCAGCTTTTATAAACTATAATTTCTGGACCCTCACTGTTCTGTTTGCTCTGTTTTGTACAAATGGTTATTTGTTAATGTTCTCCTTAAATTGTCACATGACTAGAATTGAACGTGACATTCCAAATATGGTCTGTACAATGCATGGCTCATTGCTTACTGGGAATGGTATATTCTTTTTTTGGTTGCATCTGAATATATATATTTTTAAAAATTATACTTTAAGTTCTGGGATATGTGTGCAGAAAGTGTAGTTTTGTTACATAGGTATACACGTGTCATGGTGGTTTGCTGCACCCATCAACCCGTCACCTACATTAGGTATTTCTCCTAATGCTATCCCTCCCCTATCCCTCCACCCCCTGACAGGCCCCAGTGTCTGATGTTCCCCTCCCTGTTTCCATGTGTTCTCATATTCTAAAGCACTTGAAGATTGAGGAATAAGATGTTGGAAATGAGATTATTTTCTCCCAGGTTTTAAGTACAGGGTGCAAATAATTCAAACTGTGTGTGTATGTGTATTCGGACCCAAAAGTTTGCTATTAGTGAGGACCTTTTATAAATCTTTGCAATCTGTATGTTTACTAACTAGTGCCAAAAGCTTTGAATTATCAAGTCCATAATAAGGAATCATAGAATTCATGATTATTGCTCTGTTTCTCTTCTATTTTCAAAAACTAAATTTGTTAGTTTCAATTAGATCTTATATATTAGTTATGGGTATCAGTCATTCAGTATTTCCAGATTTAAACGGTTGAATATATTATTTGAGATAGTGCTCCAGTTGTGAATGTCTTCTTATCTTTCCATACTTCTCTGTGGATTGAAAGTCACTTCAAATACTATTGCTACTTTACCCTGCTCTTTCACCTGGAAGTGATTTCTTCCTTATTTGAGTTCTTCTAGTTCTTTCTTGACTGGCTATCCTACCCATCATTATATTATGGATATTTGTGTCTGTGTTTAATCTCCTGTAAGAGAATACAGATTCTTAAGAGAATCTAATGTGTTTTATTCATTCTTAAATGCCTCAGATAGCCTACCCAGTGCCTTGAATCTAATTTGCGCTCATTAGTCACTGAATATAAATGCAAGAAGGCTAAATATTTAAAAATGCCTTCATAGACGGTAGTGGATTTAATAAGTTAACACATGTAGTAGAAACCAAAAATATATTTGATAACGAAGTACAAAAGCACCCAATGAATAAATTAACTAATTGTAATTCTCTGGTGTGGACTGATTTGTTGGGATTGTTTATATTTATGTATTAGATACAATACATGTTTTGTGATAGAAAAGCAGAATTATATAGAAAAAATATTACCAGCATCATCCAGTATATTGTCTACAGGTTTCAGTCCCTTCAGACTTGCTGATGCTTATTTGGACATTCTAAATAGTGGATTTGAAAATTAACTTTTGCAGACCGATTTGTTCCTGAGGAATAGGAACAAATATTCTGGAGAGTCGCTCTTATTTTATATATTAATATCATCTTCTCATCTTGAAGAAGCTAGTATAATTGTTGGGCAAGAGGAAATATCTTTCTTAATCTTACTGATCTTAGTGATTTACTATGTGGTAAGCCACTTTGCATTATCTCATTTAATCTTTACAAATTTTTAAAACAATCAGTGAGGTAGACTTTATAACTATCCTTATTTTGTGAATGAGAAAATAGAGGCAGAGAGGTTAAGTAAATAGTTCATAGTAAGCAATGCAACCATCCTGGATCCAGTACCCAAGGTCTTTTTTTTCCTTTCCAGTTTTTTTTTTTGGTTCAAGGAGTACACCTGCAGGTTTGTTACATGGGTAAATTGCAGGCCATGGGGGTTTGGTGTACAGATTGTTTTGTTACCCAGGTAATCAGCATAATACCCAATAGGTAGTTTTCCAGTCTGCACACTCTACCCTCAAATAGGCCCTAGTGTCTTCTGTTCCCTTCTTTGTGTCCATGTGTACTCAATGTTTAGCTTTCACTTGTAAGTGAGAACATGTGGTATTTGGTTTTCTGTTTTTGTGTTAATTTGCCTAGAATTATGAACCCCGGCTCCATCCATGTTGCTGCAGAGGACATGAGCTCATGCTTTTTGTGACTGCATAATATTCCATGGTGTATCTGTACCACATTTCTTTATCCAGTCCACCATTGGTGGCCTTTTAGGTTAATTCCATGTTTTTGCTATTGTGAATAGTGCTGTGCTGAATGTGCACATGCGTCTTTACAGTAGAATGATTTATATTCCTTTGCAGAATCCAAACTCCTGAACACAATGTTCTCCTTTGTGTTCTTTATTATCAAACAAATCTATACATGTTATTCAAGCTCTTAATATATGCAAAGTGATTTTTAGGCATTGTTGTCAAAATGAAACTATATAAAGCAAGAGATATAGGATGAGATATCTATTCTTTTTTTTTTTTTTTTTAATGTAGCGATGGGATCTTATAATGTTGCGCAGCTGGTCTCAAACTCCTGGCATCAAATGATTCTCCCACCTTGGCTTCCCAAGCTTTGGGATTACAGGCATGAGCCACCATGCCCAGCCAAGATATCTGTTCTTCTAGAACTTAAAATTTTCTGTAAAGACTACATGTCTGTCTAATGGAATATAGTACTAATATTATGCACATTAAGTGCCAACTGAATGACACTGGTATAGTGTTCTAAAGGAATTTATAGGAAAGCTTTGGGGTAGTCCAATAAGACTTTTATGGAGAAGATGAAACTTCAGATTATTATTATTATTATTTTTTACTTTTCATCATCTCATTTATTAAGAATGGAAAATGGAACATGAACATAGATAATTATATTTAAGGAAATGCATTGAACAAGGACTGAAAGGTGATATGCCAAACTATTTAATATCTACTTCTGGGAAGGGGGGCAGATAGGAGGGAGAAGAGAAACATTTATGTTAAATATCCTACTGTCACATTTAAATCAATTTCAGTTTTTTTGTGTGTGTTTTAATGCTCTGCACAGCCTATATATCTCTGTTAATTAGCCTTTTTAGCTTGCAAGGAATAGAACTATGTTCAGGCTACCTCATTTAATGAAGGTTTATTACAAAGATACATGAAGAAGAAAGAAAGAAAGAAAGTAAGGGTTTGTCCATAAATCTAACAATCTAGTACAAGCTCTAGATGTCTACAGCTTCAGGATTCAGCTACCCTCTTTCTTTCCCTCCCTGTCCCCACTCCTTCCTTCCCTCCCTCCATCCCTCCCTCCGTTCCTCCCTCTCTCCCTTCCTTCCTCTTTCTCCTTTCTCTCTCAAAATTGTCACATCAATAATTTAAATACATTATAAATATAGTCTTCCTGTAAATGATTTAGATTATTCTTAAATGGAAACTAGAACTTATATCAGCAGAGAGATGGAGGAGGGCATTTCAGACTGGCCCTGAGGCAAAGGAAGAACATACCATGAGCCATAATTAAGCTGGGAGAAGATCAAGACATGGCCAGGGGATCTTACTGCACATTGTCAAAATGATTTTTTCAGGCTTTCATCTTAAAACCAGAAATCCATTTATGAATGTAAATTATGTTCATCAGAACAGTTGCACAATAGTCAATTTTTACAACTGGAGATAATAAAAGCAAATTTTTATTTTTATTTATTTATTTATTTATTTTTTGAGACGGATTCTCACTGTGTCGCTCAGGCTGGAGTGCAGTGGCACGGTCTGGCCTCACAGCAAGCTCCACCTCCCGGGTTCACGCCATTCTCCTGCCTCAGCCTCCCAAGTAGCTGGGACTACAGGCGCCCGCCACCACGCCTGGCTAATTTTTTGTATTTTTAGTAGAGATGGGGTTTCACCATGTTAGCCATGGTGGTCTCAATCTCCTGACCTCATGACCCTCATGTTCTTTATCCATTTTGTAATTGGGTTATTTATTTTCTTGCTATTGAATTGTTTGAGTTCCTTGTATATTTTGGATAATAGTCTTTTATCAAATATATGGTTTGCACATATTTTCTCCCATTCTATATGTTGTCTATTTACTCAGTTGATTGTTTCCTTTGCTGCACAGAAGCTTTTTTTTATTAATTAATTAATTAATTAATTAATTTTTTATTATACTTTAAGTTCTAGGGTACATGTGCATAACGTTTATATCATGTATAACTCCCCAATGCAATCCCTCCCTCCTCCCCCCTCCCCGATAGGCCCCAGTGTGTGATGTTCCCCTTCCCGAGTCCAAGTGATCTCATTGTTCAGTTCCCACCTATGAGTGAGAACATGCGGTGTTTGGTTTTCTCATCTTGTGACAGTTTGCTAAGAATGATGGTTTCCAGCTGCATCCATGTCCCTACAAAGGACGCAAACTCATCCTTTTTGATGGCTGCATAGTATTCCATGGTGTATATTGCACAGAAGCTTTTTAGTTTGATATAATCCTATTTGTCTATTTTTTGTTTTGTTACCTGTGCTTTTGGGTCATATCCAAAAATTATTGTCCAGAGTAAGGACAATGGAGCTTTCCCCCTATGTTTCCTTCTAGTAGTTTTATAGTTTCAGGTTTTATGTTTAAGTCTTTAATCTGTTTTGAGTTGATTTTTGTATCTAGTATGAGGTAAGTTCATTCTTCTGCCTCTGGATATCCAGTTATCCTAACAACATTTATTGAAGAGACTGTCCTTTCCCCTTGTGTTTTCTTGGAACCTTTGTAAAAATCACTTGACCATATATATGTCTCAGTACAATCTTAATTACAAATGTTTACTCTCATAAGCACATCATTATTAGTATATATTCCTGTATGGCTCAGACATAAGGGTTTTCAAAGAGGTCTGAAGATTAGAAAAACAAGTGCAGTACTCAATCTTTTCTTCTTTCACAAAAAATTGCTAGAGGTCTGATATTTCTTCTAAGTCATTGGTTCTCAACTGAGGATGATTTTGTCACCCAAGTGACGTTAGGCAATATCTGAAGATGTTTTTCGTTGTCACATTGGGGAAGTGCTGGTAGTATCTAGTGAGTAGAGGCCAGGGATGCTGCTAACCACCCTAAAATGCACAGGACAGCCACCCATGACAAAGTATTTTTTTTCTTCAACTTTTGTTTTAAGTTCTGGGGTACATATGGAGGATATGCAAGTTTGTTACATAGGTATATGTGTGCCATGGTGGTTTGCTGCACAGATCATCCCATCACCTAGGTATTAAGCCCAGCATCCATTGGCTATTCTTCTTGATGCTCTCTCTCTCTCCTTTTTATGGCTGCATAGTATTCCATGGTGTATATGTACCACATTTTCTTTATCCAGTCTATCATCAATGGGCATTTGAGTTGATTTCCTGTTTTTGCTATTGTGAATAGTGCTGCAAAGAACCTACATGTGCATGTATCTTATAATAGAATGATTTATATGCCTTTGGGTATATACCCAGTAATGGGATTGCTGCATCAAATGGTATTTCTGCTTCTAGATCTTTGAGGAATTGCCACACTGTCTTCCACAATGGTTGAACTAATGTACACTCCCACCCACAGTGGAAGAGCATTCCTTTTTCTCTGCAACCTCGCCAGTATCTGTTGTTTCTTGATTTTTAAATAATCACCATTCTGAGTGGTGTGAGATTGTATCTCATTGTGGTTTTGATTTTTCATTTCTCTAATGATTAGTGATGGTGAGCTTTTTTTCCATATGTTTGTCAGCTGCATGAATGTCTTCTTTTGAGAAATGTCTGTTCATGTCCTTTGCTTATTTTTAATGGGGTTGTTTTTTATTCTAAATTTGTTTAAGTTCCTTGTAGACTTTGAATATTAGACCTTTGTCAGATGGATAGATTGCAAAAATTTTCTCCCTTTTTGTAGGTTATCTGTTCACTCAGATGATAGTTTCTTTTGCTGTGCAGAAGCTCTTTAGTTTAATTAGATCCAATTTGTCAATTTTTGCTTTTGTTTTGCAGTCATGACGAAGTATTATCCAGCCCCAAATGTCAATAGTGGCAAGATTGAAAAGCTCTGATCTAAGCTAAAAAAAATTTACAGTCATTTAAATAATTTACTGATAGGCAAAGTAATGCCTATTCATCATAAAAAATCTGGAAAATACAAACAGCACAAAGAAGAAATAAGTCATTCATAGTTCCATCCCTCAGAAATAATCACTATTTAACACTCTATTGGCCGGGCGCGGTGGCTCGTGCCTGTAATCTCAGCACTTTGGGAGGCCAAGGCGGGCGGATCACCTGAGGTCAGGAGTTCGAGACCAGCCTCAACATGGAGAAACCCCGTCTCTACTAAAAATACAAAATTAGCTGGGCATGGTGGTGCATGCCTATAATCCCAGCTACTCGGGAGACTGAGGTGGGAGAATTGTTTGAACCTGGGAGATGGAGGTTGTGGTGCGCCAAGATGGTGCCATTACACTCCAGCCTGGGCAACAAGAGCGAAACTCCGTCTCAAAAAAAAACCAAAAACCAAAAACCAAAAAACAAAAAACATTTTATTGCAATGACTCCCAAACCTGGCTGTACCTAGAGAGCTATGAAAAAACTTAGGGTTCCATCCCCAGATATCTGATTCCAGTCTTTTCTCCATATTCACTTTTATGTAAACTAATCCCTTCACAATATTGTGAGTATTTTCCTATGCCAGGGGTTGGTAAACTACACCTGTTTCCGTGGAGCTTGTGAGATGAGAATGGGTTTTACATTTTAAATGGTTGAAAAAAAATATAAAGAAGAAGACTTTATGACACATGAAAATGATATGAATTTCACATTCTGGTGTCCTAAAATAAACTTTTGTTGAAATATAGCCACATCCTTTCATTGACATCTTGCCTGTGGCTGCTTTTATGTTACTGTGGCAGGGTTGAGTAGCTGTGACAAAGACTGTAGGGCCTGCAAATTCTAAAATATGTATTCTCTAGCCATTTACAGAAAAATTTTACCAACCTCTGTTCTATGCCATTAGATACTTCCATTGTTCTTTCCTTGATGTATAGCATTCTATCTCTTCTTGTTGATTATTTAAGCTATTTTCAAATTTAGACTACTGTAAATCATTATTAGAAAAAATCCCAATATTGACCAACCCATGCATAGGTACGTGATTATTTCTGTAAAAAACATTTCTAGAGGAAATAACTTTTTAAAGGCATTTGTTCATATGGTCAAATTAGTGTCTTGAAAGTTTATACCAATTTCCACTCCAAATCAGAAGTGTGTAAGAATGCCTCTTTCCCACCTCTTTATAATCAATGGGTGCTTTGCATTTTTGTCTCTGTCAACCTGACAAGTTGTTTTAACTTGTATCTGTTTGTTTACTAATGAAGTTGGACATTGTTACCATGTGCTTATTGGCCACCTTTTTTTGTTTTTTAAATTACCTCTTTTTAATTTTCATTTGCCTATTCACTATTATGGCCTTTACCATTTTCCTGCTGCTCTGCAAGAATTTTTTTTCTTTTAAAATTAAGGATGACAATTTTTCTAACATTTAAGCTGCTAATGTTTCTTCAAATTTACATTTTCATTTTAATGTTTTTAATATTTGAAAGTTTTAAAATGTTATACCTTAAAAAATATTTCCTGCCTTTGGCATCTTTCTTATTTTATTTGTTGTATATTCATTGTGGATGGATATAAACTGATTAAATGTGATGAAAGGTGAAAGGGCATTGAAGACCAGGAGACTGGCATGTGGCTGGAAATGCATAGTGCTGCTTGGAAAGGGGAGGAAATAAGGTTGACTGAAGCAAAAGGAAAGATTAAGGAGGGAGATTATGAGGGATACAGGAGCCAAATTACAGCCATCTTTGTATGCTTTGACAAGGAGCTTCAACTTTATCATCTAAAGTTCAAAATGTGGTTCTTGTACTACGTGCAAAAGAATTAACTGTGGGTGGTGGTGGTGTGAATGTTGAAATGCTGATTTGTATGCTGTAACCCAGATCTGCTAGTGGAAGTTTAGGTGATGAGGTCTCAGGATCATAAGCTTCACAAAGACAATTATCCAAACATATAAACAAGTCATACAAGTGCCAGCTGTGCTCTACTCATAAGGAATAATAATTCAGAGCAGTAGTTCTCATTTTGTCTGCATATTGGAAGTGGAATCAGTTGGGAGAGATTTACAAACACTGATACTTACATCTTATCTCAGTGATTCAGCTTTATTGGGTTTCAAATATCACCTGGATATTGGGATTTTACAAAATCTGATGTTCAGCAATGTTGAGAATTACTGCTATAGACTAGTACTGGTTCTGTAAGTGTGAGTTCCAGACCAGAAGTATCAGCATCAACTGGGAATTATTAGAAATGCAATTTCTGATACCACAGACCTGCTGAATCAGAAACTGGAAGTGACCCATCAGTCTGTGTTTAACAAGGCCTCCAGGTGGTTCTGATAGATGCCAAAATTTGAGAACCATTGCTTTAGAGTGATTGAGGAAGTCACTTCGTGGTCCCTCCATGTTTTAGAACCCATCTGTTATTCATCATTTGGCTAGTTTTGCCCCATAAGTTGGAGGGAACTTTGGAACTGGGCAAAACTAACACCATTCACTGCACTCCTCTTTGGTTTTGCCTGCTGATGCTTGCCTGTATCTGATCACTGATGGGGTGCCATCTTGTAGATGGTGTAGTTACATCTTATTAAGTCATTTAAGAATTTTAGCCTTAAAATTGTGGGTTTGACTTTTACTGGGAGGTTCGTAAATTTTTTTTCTTTATTCTTAAAAAAAGGGATACATGAGCAGAATGTGCAGGTTTGTTATGTAGGTCTACGTGTGCCATGGTGGTTTGCTGCACCTATTGACCCTTCTCTAAGTTCCCTCCCCTTACCCCCTAATCCCCAAAAGGCCCTGGTGTGTGTTGTTCCCCTCTCTGTCTATGTGTTCTCAATGTTCAACTCCCACTTATGAGTGAGAACATGCAGTGTTTGGTTTTCTGTTCCTGTGTTAGTTTGCTGAGAATGATGGCTTCCAGCTTCATCCATGTCCTTGAAAAGGACATGATCTCTTTCCTTTTTGTGACTGCATAGTATTCCATGGTGTGTACATACCACATTTTCTTTATCCAGTGTATCATTGATGGACATTTGGATTGGCTCCATGTCTTTGCTATTGTAAATAGTGCTACAATAAACATATGTGTGCAGGTGTCTTTATAGTAGAATGATTTATATTCCTTTCGGTATATACTCAGGAATGGGATTGCTGGGTGAAATGGTATTTCTTGTTCTAGAGCCTTGAGGAATCACCATACTGTCTTCCACAATGGTTGAACTAATTTATATTCCCACCAATGTGTAAAAACGTTCCTGTGTCTCCACAGCCTCGCCAGCATCTATTGTTTCCTGACTTTTTAATAATTGCCATTCTGACTGGCATGAGATGGTATCTCATTGTGGTTTTGATTTGCATTTCTCTGATGATGGGTGATGTTGAGCTTTTTTTTCATATGTTTGTTGGCCGTATAAATGTCTTCTTTTGAGAAGTGTCTGTTCATATCCTTTGCCTACTTTTTGATGGGGTTGTCTTTTTCTTGTAAATATGTTTAAGTTCCTTGTAAATTCTGGATATTAGACCTTTGTCAGATGGGTGGTAGATTGCAAAATTTTGGTTGGTAGGCTATTGATTACTGCCTCAATTTCAGAGCTTGTTATTGGTATATTCAGGGATTCAACTTCTTCCTGGTTTAGTCTTGGTAGGGTGTATGCATCCAGGAATGTATCCATTTCTTCTACATTTTCTAGTTTATTTGCATAGAGGTCTTTATAGTACTCTCTGGTAGTTTGTATTTCTGTGGGGTCAGTGGTGGTATCCCCTTTATCATTTTTTATTGTGTCTATTTGATTCTTCTCTCTTTTCTTCTTTATTAGTCTAGCTAGCAGTCTATCTATTTTATTAACTTTTTTTTTTTTTTTAAAAAACAGCTCCTGGATTTGTTGAATTTTTTTTTTTTTTGGAGGGTTTTTCGTGTCTTTATCTCCTTCAATTCTTCTCTGATCTTAGTTATTTCTTGTCTTCTGCTAGCTTTTGGATTAGTTTGCTCTTGTCTCTCTAGCTCTTTTAATTGTGATGTTAGGGTGTCAATTTGAGATCTTTCTAGCTTTCTGATATGGGGATTTAGTGCTATAAATTTCCCTCTTAACACTGCTTTAGCCATGTCCTAGAGATTTTGCTACATTATCTCTTTGTTCTCATTGGTTTCAAAGAACTTCTTGATTTCTGCCTTAATTTCCTTATTTACCCAAGAGTAATTCAGGAGCAGGTTGTTCAATTTCCATGAAATTGTGTGGTTTTGAGTTAGTTTCTTAATCCTGAGTTCTAATTTGATTGCACCATGGTATGAGAGACTGTTTGTTATGATTTTATTTCTTCTGAACTTGCTGAGGAGTGTTTTACTTCCAATTATGTGGGCAATTTTAGAATAAGTACCATGTGGCACTGAGAAGAATGTATATTCTGTTGATTTGGGGTGGAGAGTTCAGTAGACGTCTACTAGGTCCATTTGATCCAGAGCTGAGTTCAAGCCCTGAATATCCTTGTTAATTTTCTGTGTCGTTGATCTGTCTAATACTGACAGTGGGGTGTTAAAGTCTCCCACTATTACTGTGTGTGAGTTTAAGTGTCTTTGTAGGTCTCTAAGAACTTGCTTTATGAATCTGAGTGCTCCTGTATTGGGCGCATGTATATTCAGAATAGTTAGCTCTTCTTGTTGAATCGTTCCCTTTACCATTATGTAATGCCTTTCTTTGTCTTTTTAGATCTTTGTTGGTTTAAAGTCTGTTTTGTCAGAGACTAGGATTGCAACCCCTGCTTTTTTGTGCTTTCCATTTGCTTGGTAAATTTTCCTCCATCCCTGTATTTTGAACCTGTGTGTATCTTTGCGTGTAAGATGAGTCTCCTGAATATAGCACACTGATGGGTCTTGACTCCTTGTCCAATTTGCCAGTCTGTGTCTTTTAATTGTGGCATTTAGTCCATTTACAGTTAAGGTTATATTATGTGTGAATTTGATCCTGTCATCATGAGGCTATCTGGTTATTTTGCAAACTAGTTGATGCCATTTCTTTGTAGTGTCATTGGTCTTTATATTTTGGTGTGTTTTTACAGTGGCTGGTACCAGTTTTTCCTTTCCATAGTTAGTGCTTCTTTCAGGAGCTCTTGCAGGGCAGGCCTGGTGGTAACGAAATCCCTCAGCATTTGCTGGAAAGGATTTTATTTCTCCTTCGCTTATGAAGCTTAGTTTGGCTGGATCTGAAATTCTGGGTTGAAAATTCTTTTCTTTGAGAATGTTGAATATTGGCCCCCAATCTCTTCTGGCTTGTAGAGTTTCTACTGAGAGGTCTGTTGTTAGTCTGATGGGCTTCCCTTTGTAGGTGACCTGGCCTTTCTGTCTGGCTGCCCTTAACAGTTTTTCCTTCATTTTGACCTTGGAGAATTTGATGAGTATGAGTATGTGTCTTGGGGTTGATCTTCTTGTGGAGTATCTTAATGGTGTTTTCTGTATTTCCTGAATTTGCATATTGGCCTGTCTTGCTAGGTTGGGGAAGTTCTCCTGGATAATATCCTGAAGTGTGTTTTCCAGCTTGTTTCCATTTTCCCCGTCTCCTTCTGGTACTCCAATCAATTGTAGGCTCAGTCTTTTTATGAAATCACATATTTCTTGGAGGCTTTGTTCATTCATTTTCATTCTTTTTTCTCTCTTCTTGTCTGCATGTCTTATTTCAGTAAGGTGGTCTTCAAACTCTGATATCCTTTCTTCTGCTTGGTTGATTCAGCTGTTGATACTTGTGTATGCCTCATGAAGTTCTCGTGCTGTGTTTTTCAGATCCCTCAGGTCATTTATCTTCCTCTCTAAACTAGTTAGCAATTCCTCTAACCTTTTATCAAGGTTCTTGCCTTCTTTGCATTGGGTTAGAACGTGCTCCTTCAGCTCATCATAGTTTTTTGTTACCCATCTTCTGAAGCCTACTTCTGTCATCCATCTGATCCTCCATTCAGTTCTACACCCTTGATGGAAAGACATTGTGATCATTTGGAGAAGAGGCACTCTGGACTTTTGAGTTTTTCGCATTTTTTCATTGATTCTTTCTCATCTTCGTGAGTTTGTCTAGTTTCGGTCTTTGAGGCTGCTGATTCTTGGATGGAGTTTTTGTGGGGGCCTTTTTGTTGTTGTTGTTGATGCTGTTGTTGTCACTTTCTGCTTGTTTGTTTTTCTTTCAGTAGTCAGGTCCCTCTTCTATAGGGCTGCTGCCATTTGCCGGGGGTTCACTTCAGGTCTTATTAATCTGGTTCACTCCCGTGCCTGGAGATGTCACTCAAAGAGGCTGGAGAACAGCAAAGATGGGTGCCTGCTCCTTCTTCTGGGACCTTTGACGGCGAGGGGCACCAACCTGATACCAGTAGGATTGCTCCTATATAGGGTGTCTGACAACCCCTGTTGGAGGGTCTCACCCAGTTGAGTGGCACAGGGAGCAGGACCTGTTTAACAAAGCACTTTGCCCCTTGGTGGAGAGGGTGTGTTTCGCTGGGGGGAAACCCGCTCGTCTGGGATGCCCGGATTCCTCAGAACTACCAGGAGGAGAGGCTAAATCTGCTGGTCCGCGGAGACTGCAGCTACCTCTCCCCTTAGGGCCTAAGGCCCAAGGAGATCCAGATTCTGTCCCTGAGCCTCTGGTTGGAGTTATCGGAGATCCTGCAGGGAAGCCCCGCCCACTGAGGAAGGATGAGTCAGGGTTAGAGGTGAAGAGGCGCTCTGGCAGCAGAGTTCCACAGCCAGTGTGTTGGGCTGTGGGGATAAGTCTTGGGAGCAAGCCGTCCAGCCTCCCTGGCTCCAGCAGGGGAAGAGCACAGCCTGGAGCTATAGAAATGGGTGCTGCCCTTCCTTGCCTACGGAGCTTAGCGTGTTAGGCAGTTGTGAGTCCCAGTGCTGGTGGCTGCCCCTCCCGCAAGGTGTTCAAAGGGCTTAGACAGCAGGCAGCCGCAGCTGCAGCCGGTGCTGGTTGTCCCTTCCCCCGACCCCCGGGAGTTGGATAGGCTTAAGCAAATTCCAGCTAAGAGGCTGTAAGAATCTGTGTGTTCCAGAGTTGGGACACTAGGCCCTGGTGGTGTGGGTTTGTGAGTGGAACCTTCCATCTCAAATAAATAAATAAATAAATATATAAAATAAAATAAAATAAAATTTAGAAAAGATAAAAAAATACACCTTTCAAAACTGAATTCAATAGTTTCCAAGTTGTTATTTGTCTCCTATTATGTATACAGCACTGTAAGGAAATACATAACTTTTATTCTGCCATATTTTACTCCTTCACTGTAGCATAAATAATACACATATGTGTCCTCTGCCTCTTTCATAGTGAGCTTAACTCCTACTTATCTTTCAAAACCTTATATGACTTTTGTCATTTTTCATAGATTTTGGAGTTGTAGGGGACCTTAGAAATCATCTAGTTTAGTTCACCTTCACGTCTTTTCCAGAAAGTCATATAGGAGTTATTTCTGCATTTATTCCGATAAGTGATTTTCCAGACTTGCTTAAACCTAATTCTTTCCAAGGCAGCCTGCCCAATATTTAGGCAATTATAAATGTTATGTTCAATTCACTGTAACTTCCATGAAACCTTGTACTGACCACTAAAGAAATATACAATATATTGATTATTTTATCTACGTGACAACTTTTCTAGGATTTGAAGATAACTGTTATATTCTTTAAAATTACGTTTTCTCAAGTTAAACATCTCATTTTCCTTAAATTTCCTAACAGGTCAGAGTTTCTAGACTTCTGACTATCCTTAATACTTTTCAGAAGGCCAATGTCCTGCATAAACTGGCTATAATACTCTAGTCATTGTCTGACCATACAAGAGTACACTATGACATTTCTCTTCCTTGATTTAAGATTCTATTAGCTTTATGAACAGTCAAACCACCCTACTGGCCTCTGTGCCAGTTATCAATTTATTGCCTGTCTATTCTAAATCCACCTTTCGGTGTCTGCTTTTGAAAAAAAAAAGATTTTGTTTTATAGAGTAGTTTTAGGTTTACAGAAAAATTTAGGAAAGAGTACAGAGAGTTCTTATATATGTCCTCTCCCTTCCATAGATAGTTTTCTCATTATTACTATCATGCATTTATGTGCTACCTTGGTGCTATGGTTTGGATATGTTTATTTGTCCCCACCAAATCTCATATTGAAATTTAATCCTCAGTGTGATAGCATTGGGAAGTGGGACCTAGTGGGAGGTGTTTGGGTCATGGGGGTAAATACCTCATGAACAGATTAGTGCCCTCCTTCGGGGGTGAGTGAGTTCTCACTCTATTAGTTCCCTCAAGAGCCCGTTTTTTTTTTTAAATTAAAATTTCCCCCCTGCCCTTCATAAAGAAAGAGAACTGGTTGTTAAAAAGTCTCACTCTATCACCCAGGCTGGAGTGCAGTGGCACGATCATGGCTCACTGCAGCCTCAACCTCCAGTGCTCAAGCGATCCTCCAACCTCAGTCTTGTAAGTAGCTGGAACTACAGGCACATGCCACCACGCCCAGCCGATTTTTAAGTTTTTTTTTTTTTTTTTTTTTTTTTTTTTTGAGAGACAGGGTCTCCCTATGTTTCCCAGGCTGGTCTTGAACTCCTAGGCTCAAGCAATCCTACTACCTCAGCCTCTCAAAGTGCGGGATTACAGGTGTGAGCCTGCCCAGTTCTATGGGTTTTGACAAATGCATATCATGTCATGTGTCCACCATTGCAATATCATACAAAATAGTTTTACTGCCTTCAAAATTCCCTGTGTTCCACTTATTTATCCCTCTCCTTCTTCCTTTTCCTGCTTGTACCCTGGACAACCACTGATCTTTTTCCTGTCTCTATGATTTTGCCTTTTTCAGAAAGGCACATAGTTAGAATCATACAGTGCTGGGGATAAGCCCCCAAATCTGGCCATAAACTGGCCCCAAAACTGGCCATAAACAAAATCTCTGCAGCACTGTGACATGTTTGTGATGGACATCATGCCCACACTGAAGGTTGTGGGTTTATCAGAATGAGGGCAAGGAACAGCTGGCCCACCCAGGGCAGAAAACTGCTTAAAGGCGTTCCTGAACCACAAACAATAGCATCAGTGATCTGTGCCTTAAGGACATGTTCCTGCCGCAGATAACTAGCCAGAGCCCATCCCTTTGTTTCAGCCCACCCCTTTGTTTCCTGCAAGGAATACTTTTAGTTAATCTATAATCTATAGAAACAATGCTTATCACTGGCTTGCTGTCAATTAATATGTGGGTAAATCTCTGTTCAGGGCTCTCAGCTCTGAAGGCTACGAGTCCCCTGTTTCCCACTCCACATGCTATATTTGTGTGTGTGTGTCTTTAGTTCCTCTAGCACCAGTGGGTTAGGGTCTCCATGTCCAAGCTGGTCTCAGCACTACAGTGTGTAACCTTTTCAGACTGGCATGTTTTACTTAGTGATACGCATTAAAGTTCTTGAATATCTTTTTGTAGCTTAATGGCCCATTTCTTTTTATCACTGAAGAATATTTCATTGTATGGATGTACCACAGTTCATTTATCCCATCACCTATTAGAGGACATCTTACCACTTTTTTCTTTCATGGATCATGCTTTTGGTGTTGTATCTAAAAACTCACTGCCAACCCCTAGGTTACATAGATTTTCTCCTATATTATCTTCTAGGAGTTAACAGTTTTGCATGTTACTTTTAGGGTCATGATTCATTTTGAGTTAATTTTTGTGAAAGGGGTAAAGTCAGGGTGCAGATTCATTTTCTTAGCTATGGATGTTCAATTGTTCCAGCACTATTTGTTGGAAGCAATTCTTTCTCGGCTGAATTGCCTTTTCTCCTTTGTCAAAGATCAGTTGATTATTCTTGGATGAGTCTATTTCTGGGCCCTCTATTCTGACTTATTAATCTCTTTGTTCTTTCACTAACATCACACAATATTACTGTAGATATAGTAAGTCTTGAAGTCACATAATGTCAGTTCTCTGTTTTTTTCTTTTTCTTCAATATTGTGCTGGCTCTACTTGGTCTTTTGCCTCTTCATATAAACGTTTAAATCAGTTTGTCAATAGCCATGAAGTAATTTTCTGGGATTTTAACTGGGATTTTGTTGACTCTATAGATCAGGGGTGTCCAATCTTTTGGCTTCCCTGGGCCACAATGGAAGAAGAATTGTCTTGGGCCACACATAAAATACACTAACACTAACGATAGCTGATGAGCTAAAAAAAAATCGCAAACAAATCTCATAGTGTTTTAAGAAAGTTTACTAATTTGTGTTCAGCCGCATTCAAAGCTGAGTTGCACGTGGCCTGTGGGCCACGGGTTGGACAAGCTTGCTGTAGATCAAGTTGGGAACATCTTGACAATATTGAGTCTTGCTATCCATAAACATGGAGTATGTCTCCATTTATTTAACTCTTCTTTTATATCTTTCATCAGTTTTGTAGTTTTCCTTATATAAATTTATAGGTATTTTGTTAGATTTATGCCTAAGTATATAATTTTTTGTTTTAATGTAAATGGTGTTGTATTTTTAATTTCAAATTCCAATTGTTCATTGTGGGTGTATAGGAAGGCAATTGGCTTTTGTATATTAACCTTGTATCCTGAACCTTGCCAAAATCACTTACTAGTTCCAGGAGTTATTTTGTTGTTTCTTTGGGGGTTTTCTACATAGACAATTGTGTTGTCTGAGAGCAAAGCAAGTTTTATTTCTTTTGTCCCAATATGTATACCTCTTCTTATTGCATTAACTAGGACTTCCAGTATAATGTTGAATAGGAGTGGTGAGAAGGTATGCTGTTTTTTTGATATTGAAGTTGGAGCCTGTAAACATTTATTTTGCTAGTTGGCACAATGGCACAAGTTGGCACAAGTTAAGCCTTGTCAGTAGAGGGCACTGTAGGGATACTGCAAGGTGTAACAGAGGAAGGGGCTTCTCTTGCTGGTTTTGGGGTGCTTTACTTCTTGCTATGATGGCATTGCTGCTAGTGATATATGAAAGACTCCATGGTACTCATCATGCAGGGAGTTTCTCCAACACACTCGTGGGTGGGATTTGTTCACCATCTTGAACCACTGACTGAACCAGTTCTGCCTAAGGCATCCTAGTGATCCTCTCTGCCATCCAGTGGGCTACATTCAAACTTTCTCCAATGGGAGCAAAATCTCAGTTTTGGATAATCTCCCTCAGCCGTAGAGGGGATAGCTTCTCACTACATTATTTGCTATTCCTGTATTCTTTTTTGTTTTTCCCTGAGATGGAGTCTTGCTCTGTCACCCAGGCTGGAGTGCAGTGCTGTAATCTCGGCTCACTGCAACCTCCGCCTCCCAGGTTCAAGCAATTTTCCTGCCTCAGCCTCCCAAGTAGCTGGGATTACAGGCACCCACCACTGCACCCAGCTAATTTTTGTATTTTTGATAGAGACGGGATTTCACCATGTTGGCCAGGATGGTCACAAACTATTCTTGTATTCTTTAGAGTTCTCTTTTACCCCTTTGGTACTTAACCATCTTTTACTAGTTAACGATTTTTTATATTATATTTTCCCTGTTCAAATTACTGGTTTGATTTCTGTCTCCTGACTGGAATGATACAACTTCTTTCACGTTTCTAGCTAATTTAAACCCTCAGTATGTTTTTGTTCCTCAACTGAATTGCTTTGATTGGATTTGAGGGGAGCAAGAATAGAGTGTAGGAAAGGGAGGCCTAGTCATGCTGGCAGGCATATTGGTTTTTGGCTCTGTGAGGGGCTCAGGTGTCTTGGCTGGCTAGGTTGGTGTGATGTGGGCAGTACTAACTGGCATGTGGAGCAAATGGGATCTGGCATTCTTAAGAACCTTTCCCTCAAGACCCTATATTAGAGATGTGGCTGAGATAGGAGGTTTGAGAGGTGGTGAGCTAGAAGTAATCAACCAGGAAGAGCCTTCTTAATTACTGTCCCAAAGAAAATGGAACTGATTAGTGAGTCCAAATGGGGTTAGGGCCTCTGGTTAAATCCTGAGAAGCATCTGGGGAAGCTATGATATTCCATCAGCTCTGGCCTTTAAGCTGCTGGTTGCCTTGTTGATGGCCAGGAAAAGAGAAGCTTCACAGCCCTGAGGGATTTTATCCTTCTGATGAGCAGACGAGCTATAGATACTTATATGATGTTGTTTAAACTTTATGATAAGACACAATATATTAGGAAATGGTTTGTATAAACTGTACATATCAATTGTTAATATAAATAACTTGCATTATGAGTTTGTTTTCCTTGGTGTGTACACTTGCTCATCCCTGGGGATGTGGATGAGCAAAGTGTTATGTTCCACAGCTTTGCTCCTGCTGGCAATGGCACAGGTGCAGAACTGTGGGCAGGATGAATCAAACAACGATTGCATCACTGCCGCCTGTGCTCAGCTCAGATTGCCGTCAGTGGAGGAAATAGAATTCATTAGTTTTCTTTCAGGGCACATGTAAACACGTGGGTTTCAAAGAATGTATAATGGCAGCAAGGAGAAACGGATAAGCTTAGCTTTTCCTTTCCCTGAGCAGCTTTGGCAAAACATGAACTGAGAGGCATTTGGAAGCACTATCTTTGTTAGTAGATATTTGAGAAGAAGTTATCACTATGGCAGAATGCTCTGTTGATAACTAATCACAATTTTAATTCTCTCCCAGGAAGATTGAGAAAATAATATTGATTTGTTAAAGAATCCAGAATTCTATAAATGCGCACAGAAAACATGACCAAATACTCCAACAACAATTTTAAAGAAGTCAGATAATAATAAAATACACAAAAATCACTTTCCTGACACATATGATTAGTTATCTAGTGTGATGAGCTCAAAGCCTCTGTTTTTCCTATTTATTTTCCTTTTGGTATTGGTTGTGATAATGCCATTTGACACGTGGGGCTCTGGAGTGATGACAGAGCACTGCACTTGGAGAAAAATACAGGCTCTTTAAAAAATATTAATTCCTCCAGGGTTCCTAAGATGAAGGGGTGCAAGAGCAAGCTTAAACCCAGTTCTAGCTTGTTATATCCCAAACTAGACTGATCTTGGAGATTCTGGTTGGAATTCTGTGATGAGACTCGGGAATCTGTGTTTTTAACAAGCACCCAAGTTACAAACTTGATTCTGCTAGTTTGGAAAACATCACTCGTGTGTATATTCAAAAGCAAAGTTTATTTTTAATGTACTCAGATTTCCTTCTTGTCCAGCTTGATTTAGGTTGACATGATTCATCTACATGAATGTGAATATATATACATAGGCTTGGAAATACAGGTCTCAGCATTTGGGAGAAAACATTAAAAAATGAAACAAAACAAAACAAAAAACCCCCCCAAAAAACCTCCCTGTATTGAATTGAGCAGCTGAAAGGCAAACACCTGGCCTTTTATCTCCAATTATGCTGCTTGGGCTGGTAGAGTGTTTGGGATAAAATGTATTTACACCAAAAACAATCCTTCTTGCTCATTCCTGGTCTATACCTCTTTTCCTTCTTTAAAACATAGTATTAATTGATTTTTTTTCTAATTACAAAAATAATTCATGGTCAATGCCACAAATCCCAAGGAAAAAACAAAACAAAGGTCTATAATTTCACCACTTGGAAATAATCTTACTATATGTTTTCTGAAGATGCAGTGGTATATGATTCTCAGGGTTTATAATTACAATACATCATGACCACTTAGTAAGAAAAAGGAATTGTAAGTTGAAACAGAATGTTAAATGTGGCCAGGCACGGTGGCTCATGCCTGTAATCCCAGCACTTTGGGAGGCCGAGGCGGGAGGATTGCCTGAGGTCAGGAATTTGAGACCAGCCTGGCCAACATGGTGAAACCCTGTCTCTATTAAAAATACAAAAATTAACTGGATGTGGTGGCAGGAATAGAACAGTATTGCCAGACCTTCTGACTGTTCAAAGGAAGCCAGAAAGCTGGATTTTAAAATTTGATTTTTAAATAGTTCAAATTTCAAATACTTGTGAGTGAATATTCTGAAGAATGAACATAAGCAAAGTTAGCCTGCAGACTACCATTTCGCACCTTTCACACATGCCTAGAACTAAAGAGAGAAATACTAGATACGGATATAGATATGAATAGACATAGACATTAAAAGATATATATAGAGATACATCTCTATATATCTCACATATAGACACATAGTAGACAATTTGTATGTGGGAGAATTTTCAAACCAAGGCAAGAATAAAAATCCAGGACAATTTGCATCATCCAGCCTGTGTTCCTTTGATCATTTGGGCAGGGGCTGAGCTGAAGTGTCACTTGATACTGATTATAAAGAGAAGCTCATTAGACAAATTTATGATATTATCAAGACTATACATGAATTCTTCTTAAAATTACTTGATACAATAAACTTCTGAGTATATGCTAATACACAAGGCAATTATGTATTAGCCAATATAAAAACTTTATTAAGACATATATTAAATTGTTGTTTTTGTTCTATGCCCAGAATCCCTCAGTATTCTGAATTGCTGCTGTTTCCCAAAAATAGCAACAATTCATGGCCAGGTGCAGTGGCTCATGCCTATAATCCCAGCACTTTGGGAGGCTGAAGTGGGCGGATCACCTGAGGTCAGGAGTTTGAGACCAGCTTGGCCAACATGGTGAAACCCCATCTCTACCAAAAATACAAAAATTGGCTGGGCATGGTGGCTCATGCCTGTAATCCCAGCAGTTTAGGAGGCCGAGGCAGGTGGATCACTAGGTCAGGAGTTCGAGACCAGCCTGGCCAACATGGTGAAACCCCGTCTCTACTAAAAATAGAAAAAAAAAATTAGCTGAGTGTGGTGGTACACACCTGTAGTCCTGGCTACTCGGGAGGCTGAGGCAGGAGAATCACTTGTACCTGGGATGCAGAGGTTGCAGTGATTTGAGGTGGTGCCACTGCACTCCAGCCTGGGTGACGGAGTGAGACTGTCTCAAAAAAACAAAAAACAAAACAAAAAAACAAAAATTAGCCAGGCGTGAGGATGCACACCTGTAATCCCAGCTACTCAGGAGGCTGAGGCAGGAGAATCAGTTGAACTTGGGAGGCGGAGTTTGCAGTGAGCCAAGATAGCGCCACTGGCACTCCAGCCTGGGCAACAGAGTGAAACTCTGTCTCAAAAAAAAAAAAAAAAAAAGAGAAAAGAAAGAAAGAAAGAAAAAGAAAAAATTTTCAAACTTCTTGCTAATTTACACAGACATCCTCAGGAATTATTTCAAAATGGAGACTACTAGCTAAATATGGTTTTACTACTTTCAATGTATACTTATTATGCTTGAAATACAAAATTGTTTAAGGTGACTTAGTTTTTGCTTCTGAAGATTAGAAAACTGTAATTAAGTTTAATAAGAGATATCAGTATATCCATTCACTAGTTCTCTGATATGTAAGATATGACTATTCTTTTTCACATGACACATAAACTAGCTTCTACGAAATTCCAGAAAATGACTTTCAAAAATGTTTGAGCAATGATAACATCATTAATGTAATGATGTGCCTTCCGTGTAATACATGCCTTCTCACAAGGTAAAATCTTTAAATAATAAATTTATTTGAATGTTTAAGATATAGAGCATTTTAAAACATCTTATTTATTTATAGTTACATTTCAGGCAGCAAAACCTAATAGAAGTGAAATGGAATAATTCCACTTTGTATTATCTTTGCTACATGGGTATACAAATCTATGTATAATTGAACAACAGACCAACCCTCAGAAAGGTAAGGGTTCTTACTATTTCCTCATGAATGAATTTTTTATGACTAGGTCATTGGATAATCAACTAGTGGCCTGAATAAGCCACCTAGCATATTTTGTATGTACTAAAGCTGAAATAATACGTTCCTGAGTTTTAAAATACTTGCTTCTTGTGCCTTACAAATGCAGAAATAATACTGGAGTGACTTGTGTTTCCTGAATCTAATTCCTGTACTATAGCTTTATAGATATTCTCTGGTGCTTACACATACAGCAGGAGAAGGAACTGCCTAAACAGTAACACTGAGCTGGGCAGTAGGATTTGCCAGGATGATCCAAGTATTTACATGCAGCTATCATCATGAAAAATGCCAGAACTCCTCTGAGTCACCCACCGTCTGGAATAATGAGTACTAGTGCCTTCTAATTCAGACACAGCTGTAAGAACACCAACAGGTGTCCCTTTATTTGTATCTATTGTTGCCTAATGAGGATAAAAATGATTATTGAGCATCTGCCAACCTGATAATATACTACAATTATCCTAACCATGTAACACCTATCAGCCCTTTAACGGGGTGTAAGTGGAATACATCCAGGTAAAAGTAGCTTAAATCTCTCAGTAGTTTTAGGATATATTTAATTATTTTGAGTTTCTTCTTAGAAATAACAAAAAGGGAAAAGTGTATTTTTCCTCTTTAGGCCAAACTTGGACATATTAAAATACATATTTGTTTGATTTGAAAAAAATTATTATTCTAAACCATTACCATCTCGTCGTGTTGATCCTGAAGATTAAAAACGGCTCAAAGTTTAAATGTTCCTTTGCCTAAGGTATTTCTAGTACAGTTTTATTCTCTGCTATTATATTTCTAAAAGCACTTACTATTGTAGATCTATTTTCCCATTTTTTGTGGTAAAATACACATAAAATTTACCATCTTAACCATTTTTAAGTGTATAGTGGTATTAAATAGTTATAATATTGTACAACCATCACCACTATTCATTACCTTAACACTTTTCATCTTCTAAGACTGAAACTCTATACCCATTAAACAATGCCTCCTCATTTCTTCCTCGCCCTGCCCCTTGGCACCATTCTACTGTCTGTCTATAATTTTGTCTACTCTAAGTACTTCCTTAAGAGAATCACACAGTATTTTTGTTTTTGTGAATAGCTTATTTCATTTAGCATAATGTCCTCTAGGTTCATCCATGTGGTAGCATTATGTCAGAAATTCAGTCCTTTTAAGGCTGAATAATATTCCATTGTAGGTATTTTGCTTACCAATTCATCCAACAATGGGCACGTGGATTGCTTCCAAGTTTTAGTCATCGCGAATAATGCTGCTATAAACATGGATGCACGAAATCTCTTTGAGACCCTGCTTTCAATTTATTTTGGTACATACACAAAAGTAGAACTGAGGGATCATATGATAATACTATTTTTAATGTTTTGGGGAGCTGCTACCCTTTTTTACAAAGTGGTTGTACCATTTTACATTCCTAGAAACAACGTTCAAGGGTTATAATTTCTCCACATCCTCACCAACACTTGTTGTTTTCTGCTTTTTTTAAAATAGTAGCCAACCTAATGGGTGTGAGGCAATATCTCATCGAGTTTTGATTTGCATTTGCCTAATTGGTATTGTTGAGCATCTTTTCATGTGCTTAATGGCCACTTGGTATAGCTTCTTTGAAGAAATATCTATTCAAGTCCTTGCCCATTTTTGAATTGAGTAATTTGGGGTTTTTTGGTTGAGTTTTAGCAGTTCTCTGTATATTTTTGGATATTACTCCCTTATCAGATACATGATTTGAAAATATTTTCTCCTGTTCTGTGGGCTGCCTTTTTATGCTGTTGATATTATCTTTTGATGTACAAAATGTTTTCATTTCATGAAGCCCAATTTATCTATTTATTCTTTTGTTGCTTGTGCCTTTTGTATCATATCTAGAAAATGACTGCCAAATCCAATGTCATAGAGCTTTTGCTCTATATTTTCTTCTAAGAGTTTTATGGTCTAGTTTCATGAAGGGAGGAGCACCCAGATTTCATGCCACCACACAAGCCCATACCACACTCTTCTCTGTGTTCTGACACTGAGGGGTCCTCCCCTGCTAGAGATTAGACCACAAGTCTCATCTCTGTACCCCTGGGCAGTGGGCTTATGTCCTGGGAAACCAGGACAAGGCCAGTGGATTTCTCCTCTGGCCGTTCAGGCTCAGTCACTGGATATGGTAGGGAGGAAAGAACTGCTCCCAGGTCACCAACAAAATACTTAGGCAGGGCAATAGAATGTATGCTGTGGAGATTCCCTGCGGAAACAGCCAGGCAGGCAATCTTGGGAAGAACTGGCAGGTATGAGATATATGATTCAGATGGACCTTAGTCCTGCAGCAATGGTGGTGGAGGCTGTCTAGGGGGCATATGAGTGTGTCTGGGCCCTGATCACTTCTCAGTCCAGCAGATAGCAGTGTCTGCAGCTGCTTAGGGCAGGATAGAGAGCCTTAGCAGGTGGGAGCCCAGCGTCGTGTTTTGCTGCAACTGTCCTGTACACTAAAACCTTTTGGGGTCCACGTGACTTCAGGCAGTGCCTCTGGGTGGTCTCCAGGTATCTCCCTCTGCCAGTGCAAAGGCCTGTGGTAGTCACGGAACTCTCCTATAGCTAGGAACTCAGGTCCATGATGGGAATGTGGTACTGTGGTGTTCCTTCATTTACCCTTCCTTGGGTCCAGGTCTAGGTCTGGTGGCTGGTCCTGGTGCCCAGCAGCAACTCTGAGCGGGCAGCCTCTCTTTAACCATGGTATCTTCCATTGCCTCTTTGTTGAATTTCAGTGCTTTCTCACAAAAGGTCTGTTTGAAGTGTGAAGATTTAGTTGATATTTTGGTTCCTCTGCATGGAAGAGGCACAACCTAGCTATATCTAGCCAGCTATCTTGAATTCTAGATAAGTTTAGAATGTAGCTTCAGAAAATTCATTCATTGGCCTTTAATATTAATTATGATAGAGTATCTCTATTTTATGAAATTAACCCAAAAGTCTGTAAATTGTAAATAATATTGGGAATGACCAACGGTTAACTAGAATTAAACTGTTAGTGTATAATTTATAGGCTTATCCTTTCATTATTAATTAACTTAACATGGTCATCTTCTTTGGCCCATAGTTTATAAAGGTAGACAATGTAAAAGTCTTTCTTAATGTTACATGTTCACATATTATGCTATGTGAAATAAGCCTGTCACAAAAAGAAAAAATGTATGATTCTACTTATATGAAGTATATAAAGTCATCAAATTCATACAAACAGAATAGAATGGTGGCTACCAGGGGCTGGAAATGGGGAAAACAAGGAATTATTGTTTAATAAGTATAGATTTCAGATTTGAAAGATGAAAAAGTTCCAGAGATCTCTTTCATAAAAATGTGAATATTTTTAACACTACTGTACTGTACACTTAAAACTGCTTAAGATGGTTAAAACATAGTTACAAGCTCATCACATCAAGAAAATAATCATATCACACTAATCTTTTAGGAAGATAATTAGTCTATCTAATGATATTCCAATAAGCAAAATTATCAGAATAATGTTACCAAAAAATACTGTTTTAAATGACAGTGAAGTATAATTTTAAAGGAATAGGATGCCAATACTGTATTAGTCCGTTCCTGCATTGCTATGAAGATCTACCCGAGACTGGGTAATTCATGAAGAAAAGAGGTTTAATTGACTCACAGTTCTGCAGGCTGTACAGCAGGCATGGCTGGGGAGGCCTCGGGAAACTTACAAATTATGGCGGAAGGTGAAGGGGAAGCAGGCACATCTTCATATGGGAGAGCGGGATGGGGGAGAGTTACACACTTTCTTTTTCTTTTTTTTTTTGAGACGGAGTCTCCCTCACTCTGTCGCCCAGGCTGGAGTGCAGTGGCATAGTCTCAGCTCACTGCAACCTCCACCTCCTGGGTTCAAGTGATTTTCCCTCCTCAGCCTCCCGAGTAGCTGGGATTGCAGGCATCCACTGTCATGCCCGGTTACTCTTTGTATTTTTGTAATGAGAACTCTGTCAACGAGACAGCACTAGAGGGACGGTGCTAAACCGTTAGAAATCACCCCCATGATTAAATCACCTCCCACCAAGCCCCTCTCCAACACTGGGGATTACAATTCAACATGAGATTTGGGTGGGGACACAGAGCCAAACCATATCAAATACCTTCTATTATTTTCACACTCCCAAAGACAACTGGTAAGATGAAGTCACTTTCTCAAAGACTATGTGTTATAGTTCAACCAATTACATTTCCCACTTGAAAATACATGTTAAAGGCACAGTGATAAATAAGGCAGGGAAATTATTTCCAGCCAATGTTTACAGGGGCTGCAAACAAGCATCTAGGAATAGAGCAATACTGCCTGAATTACCTGCTTTATCTTTGTACTAAGTGATAGCCAGAAAGCCTATAAGAACTAGTGCCTAATTCATAAGTAAATAATTCAATTGATGTAGAAGCTCTTTGAAGGTATATAAAAAATTAGTATTATTAAAAAGCTGCTATAAAATGCTAATCCCATTATAGGAAAAACTTACTACTATTATTCATTTTTGACAAATTAATGCATTTCTGGGAAACTGTAATAGCTTTTGTATTGGTCTTAGATCCCTATTTTCTACTCCTTTGACTTCTACTAGGTCCCTCTGACCAGGGTAAGAAAAGGTGTAAAAGGTTTTAGAATATTGGAAGGAGATTTTCTATGAGAAGTATAGTAATTCTGATGTGAGATGAAGCTTCTCTATCACAAGAATGGCAATACAGTGAGGTAATTGTAACCATCTAAACTAGAATTCATTTACATTACATAGCTGCTAAAAACTATAAAGATCAAAAAGAAGAAAATAGAAAACCACAAAAGTCCCATGCTCTCATTACTAGAAGACAAAAATACTTTGAAAATAGATCCAGAATGATCAATTCCAAAATATATTGAAGTAAAATTAATACAGATTTTTTAAACTAAAGAAAATTTAGCATTTCCTTTAGGCAAAAATCAACTTACAATGATTTCTTATTCAAAACCAAACCAAAGACTTGGTAACACATTCTGTTGTTATGGTTGTAGGGAAAGAGACCCTCTCATGTTCCCAAGGCTAAGATCCTTTCAGTTTTTTCCATGTCAACTCTGATGGCACCTCCTTGGGGTGGCTTTCCTTGACTACCCAATCCAAAGAATCTGAAGATGTGTTGTAATTTCTTTACTTATTATTTCTTGCCCCTATTCAGACAGTAAGCTCATTGGAGACAGGAGCCTTATCAGTCTTGTTAGATACTGCATTCCCATAATAAATGCTTAACAACTCTGTGATGAATGATAGATATCTAAAGGTTAAAAAAAAAAACCTCTTTAGAGAAAAAAATATGTATCTAATATAAGACAACTTTAGAAGAAAAGACAATATTTATACATTCTAAACATATAGATTCTCTTGAAATTCTAAGGGCAGTTTGATATACATCAGCATTTCTTAAGATATGAAAATGTAGCAGGAGTGAACTTCTAGTTTTTATACTGTTACTATTAACATTTTTTTTTCTTTTTTTTTGGAGGCAGAGTCTCACTTTATCCCCCGGGGCTGGAGTGCAATGGTGTGATCTTGACTCACTGCAACCTCCGCCTCCCAGGTTCAAGCGATTCTCCTGCCTCAGCCTCCCGAGCAACTGAGATTACAGGTGTGCACCCCCACGTCTGGCTAATTTTTGTATTTTTAGTAGAGATTGGGTTTCATCATGTTGGTCAGGCTGGCCTTGAACTCCTGACCTCAGGTGATCTGCCCACCTCGGCCTCCCAAAGTGCTGGGATTACAGGCATGAGCCGCCGTACCTGGCCATGTTTTTTAAACAGCAACAATTCAGAACACTGAGGTATTCTGGACATAGAACAAAAACGACAATCTAATATATGTCTTAATGAAGTTTTTATATTGGCTAATACATAATTACCTTGTGTATTAGTATATATACAGAAGTTTCTTGAATCAAGTAATTTTAAGAAGTTAAGAATACACCTTGGCTGGGCATGGTGGCTCACGCCTGTAATCCCAGCACTTTGGGAGGCCGAGGTGGGTGGATTACCTGAAGTGAGGAGTTCAAGACCAGCCTGACCAACATGGAGAAACCCCGTCTCTGCTAAAAATACAAAATTAACCGGGTGTGGTGGTGGGTGCCTGTAATCCCAGCTACTTGGGAGACTGAGGCAGGAGAATCGCTCAAACCCAGGAGGCGGAAGTTGCAGTGAGTTGAGAGCGTGCCATTGCACTTCAGCCTAGGCAACAAGAGTGAAACTCTGTCAAAAAAAAAAAAAAAAGAATTCACTTATAGTCTTGATAATATCGTACATTTGCCTAATGAGCTTCTCTTTTTATAATCAGTACCAAGTGACACTTCAGCTCAGCCCCTGCCCAAATGATCAAAGGAACACAGGCTGGACGATGCAAGTTGTCCTGGTTTTTTATTCTTGTCTTGGTTTGAAAATTCTCCCATATATAAATTTTCTACTATGTGTCTACCTGTGAGATATATAGAGATGTATCTCTCTCTATATATATCTTTTTAATGCCTATATCTATGTCTATTCATATCTAATCTTTCTCTCTCTTTAGTTCTGGGCATGCGTGAAAGTTGCAAAATGGTAGTAGGCTAACTGTGCTTATGTTTGTTCTTCAGACTATCAACTCATACAGTATTTGAAATTTGAACTATTTAAAAAATCAAATTTTAAAATCCAGCTTTCTGGCTTCCCTTGAACAGTCAGAAGATCTGGCAGTGCTGTTCTATTCCATGTCCAACAAATCAGGTAGAACTGCAGGAAGGCTACTCCTGTGATATGGGCCTTGTGCCCTGACATTCCCCACAGTCTCCGTCACTTCCTATTGCTTCCTGATGTACAGGGCTGGGATCAGTTGTCATTTATCATCTAGTATCGGGCCTGAGTTTGAAATCCTTGATGTAAGTCCTTATAAGGATTTTGGTTTTAACATTAAGGTCAGTGAGGATGATTTTAAGCATGGGAGTGACATGGTATGAAGTCATGGAAATTTGACTGGCTTATTCAGGGGATATTATTCTGCTCCTGTAAAAATAACGTGCTCGTTGGCACACAGTTACTTCTTTCAAGCTAGCAGTAGTGGTTATTTGCTGTCTGGCAGGTCTATAATTCTCCCCCTTCACTTTTTGGCCAAAAAGAGTCCCACTGTTTCTAATTTCCCTCAATCAGACTATTTTGTGTATTTGTCTACTGAGTATGATTTTTTCTGTCACCTGGAGCTGCATCACATTGTGGAAAACTGGGCTGTTGGACTCATGTGGCTGTGTAAACACCAGAGGTTGGTGCACGGAGCTCCTCAGATTGCCAAAAATATGAATTGGATGATGATACTGTTCCCAACATCTTCCTCACTATTCTCCCGCATGGCCTAGCTTTTTAGATCCGGCTATTAAACATTGAGGTGACAAAAATAAAATTAATATGACAGAATGACAGCCTCACTTTTGGTAGAACTAAATGATGCAAATGCCCTTAATTAGATTCAATTCCATATGCCTAGAGAGTAAACTCTTCTTCTAAAAGATAGAATACTAATGTCTTGCATTGATGAAAGGCCTTTCATCTGGGAGTTTTCTCACAGGGTTTACAGACCAATATGGCACAGTAAAAGCAAAGCAAAGACAACATCAACCACAAATGGAATGCAACAACTGCTTAATGGTCTATGACAAGACAGTAGACTAGGAGCTATAAAAAGCTGTTAAAAACATTGTTAATATTTTTCTAGAATAGAAAGTGTTATTTGATACAAAAATTAAATTTTAATAAAAATAATTTCCTGGAGCCTAAGAGCTAGCTGTTTTAAACTCTGAGGACAGAACAAGTAGTCTTCCAACGTGTCGGGATATATTTATACTTGATCTTTAAAGGTGATTAGAGAGTTTATCTCAATGTCTTTAAAGAATGTCTAGGGGGAAGGGGAACACTAAGATATATCTAATCCCTCAACATGCCAATCCTTACAATGATACTGTGAGGTATATATTATTAGGGACATTATAGAGATGAGAAAATTGAAGCTCAGAGAAGATGAGGAATTTACCCAAGATAACTCAGTTACTGGTGAAACTAGAATTCAAATTAGGTCTGTCTGTTTGATTTCAAGCCCATATTTTTTTCCTGCTCTGCCATATTACTATTCACAGAAGCTTTTGACACTTCTTGTATTCAAAAATAGACACTCTGTTTTCTTTCTTTCTTTTTTTTTTTTTTTTGAGACGGAGTCTCGCTCTGTCGCCCAGGCTGGAGTGCAGTGGCCGGATCTCAGCTCACTGCAAGCTCCGCCTCCCGGGTTTACGCCGTTCTCCTGCCTCAGCCTCCCAAGTAGCTGGGACTACAAGCGCCCGCCACCTCGCCCGGCTAGTTTTTTGTATTTTTTAGTAGAGACGGGGTTTCACCGTGTTCGCCAGGATGGTCTCGATCTCCTGACCTCGTGATCCGCCCGTCTCGGCCTCCCAAAGTGCTGGGATTACAGGCTTGAGCCACCGCGCCCGGCCGACACTCTGTTTTCTATGTAACAGGTCTTTTGTCTGCCCCATAAAAAATTAGATTTAATTTCATGGAAACATATGAAAGAGCTGGTCCTGTCACATCTCCATCTGCTTCCTAAACTAACACTGACTTGTGTCCCCCCAAATGCTGCACATGTGGTTTCTGGCTTCTCCTTACTGCAGGGTAAGTTCCTTGCCTTACCAAGGGCACTTTTCCTAAGCTATTCAAGTGTTTGTTAATGTGGCTTGTTGACTTGGAGTGTGACTTACAGTTCCAACATTGTTCTTATCATTATTGCAGAGGCTCTAGGGTTCTAATAGGCAAACTGTTCCTTGCCTCCCTATCCCAGGGCTTTTGGCTACTGTCTACTGGTTATCTTCCATGAGGAGTATTAAGTTAGTTAGTAACCTTTTCTTGCCACCCCACCCTGTCCCAGAATGTATATTCTAAAGTAATTTACTTTTACCCTTATAAGGCAACTGACAAGCTTATTCTGCTTTTCTTACCATCTCCCCTTCTTGCTTCAAATTTGATAGCTATATCACCAAAGCATGCAATCATTACATGCTATCCTGTCGCCTTTGTTCCATGTAAAGGAGAAAATGTTTAAAAATCCAATATCTTTGCATATTAAATTGAATGTTTTCCTTTTCTGGTACTCATGTTTAAGTGAAGCAAATGTACCTGTACTTTTGCAAGGAGTTGTCTGAGAGTTCAACCAGAATGGTTGCCCAGGCTTCAAAGCTCTTGGGCTCCCCCTTCTATTGTTACTTTGAAATATTTAAAGAACATGGTAGAACTAAACGATGTAGCTTGGTGCAGCTGTTTCTTCATTTATTCTGAAAATTTCCTTTATTGGCTTCCCCTGCTTCTACCCCCTTCAATATGGATGGGACTATCTCTTTCTTTTTCTTTTTTCCCCCTTTTTATAAACCATAGAGTTCCTACCTTGGGGTATGTCCTCAGTGCAGAGTTCTTTACTTTCTCAGAGAGCCTCTGGGACCAGGCTTTCCAGCAACTGAAATCTTCCTGCAGCCCTCCTGCACTCACCTCAGGTTGGGGGCTGAGAAGTCACCTCCTGTTTCAACTGTTTTTCTCGGATTGGGTCAGTGAGCTTTCCATTCCCATCAAGGTCTCCTCCTCTTCATGGTGATGACTTGTTGGTAATTTCTGAGTTCCTTAGCTCTTAGGACCATCAGAAATCTCTATCTTCCCTCCTTTTTCCCAGAGCTCCCACATTCTCCTTACATCCATCTTGTATTCTGGATTCATGAGGGATTCGTTTGTCATTTTGTTTGTCAATGATATTGTCTTTGAATTAATTTTTATTTTTTTCATATACTACCCTAGTTCCTTTTTCTGCTTTTGAGAGGAGCTTAGGGAGATTAAAAATCTACTCTCTTTCCCACACCTTGCTAAAGGATGCTAACTTATTTATTTGTCTCCCTCCTTCTGCCCTCACCCCCGCAGTCTGTTTTTGACCCTGAACAAGCCTGCTAAAACTAAGTTAGACCATCTTTGCTGAAAACTCTTCAATGACTTTCAGCTGGAATCAGAGAAAAGCCTGGATTCCTATGGGCTCAATAAGGCCTCCATATGCTGGTCCTTCATTACCTCTCTTACTTTCTCTCCTACTCTTCTTTCCCTTGCTCACTCTGCCTCTTCATTCTTTTACCAAAAATCTGGCATGTTTCAAACTTGGGGATTTTGTATTTGCTGTTACCTCTGTCTTGAATGATCTTCCCTAAGATAGCCAATTGGTCCACTTCCTCAGTTGCTTCTGGCCTTTTTTCAAATGTTACCTTCTCTGTGAAGCCTTCTGTGCCCATCTTATCTGAAATGGCACACTCCATGCCATTTGCTAGGCCCTTCTCTGTTGACTGTTTCCTCCATAGTACCTATCACTTTCTAACCTACTATACATTTTACTTATTATTTTGTTCATGGCCTGTCTCCTCACTAGACAAAGATTAATGTCTATTTGGTTTATCGCTGTATTTTTAGCCTTAAGAAAAAATTTCGACCCATAGTAGGTACATAATAAACATCAGTCGGATGCATTAATAAAGGCAGGAAAATATGGAAATTGTGGTATAAAACTTAAGAATGAGGAGTAGTTATACCTGGCTAGGCACAGGAGATGGGGATAAGAAAAGAGCTGACTTTGAACTAGTTCTTGAAGAATGAGCAGGATTTAAACAGATTTAGCAGGATTTAAACAGATTTGTCTGCTGCTGTGATTTCACAGAAGTCTGCATTTATTTCAGACAGGTGTGTGACATGTTGAAGGGGGGAAATGACAGGGTGATAAGGTACATGAAGTTGTTAAAGTGATGCCTGGTTTGAGTGTTAATGATTTGGAAGGTGATGGGTCTACGTGTGTTGAAGGGAGATGTTAAGTTGGATTGGGTTTTGAACCTTTAGGGGTTTTTGGCTGCTAGAAACATAAACCAGATCATGCCATCATAAGAAAAAAGGAAATTTTGCTGCAAGGATTGGGGCTCACAAAATTGATGGGAGGTTTGTAGAATTAAGAGCTGGCCAACAGAAACTACTGCAAAAGTTATGCAACAGGAACAATCTGTTACCTGCTCCCCATGGACTGAGTATTAATCCTCAGTGTTTTTCAATATATTAATCCATCTTCCTGCCAGTGGAGATTTGGGTTGTTTTCAGACTTTTGCAATTACAAACAATGCTGTTATATATGAATGTTTTCTGGTATAGATGTATAAGCTTTTCTATGGGGTAAAATTGCCAGTTCATAAGATATGTCCATATTCAACTCTATTAAGATGATGCCAAACTGTTTTCAGTTTTATGCCAGACTATATAAATATTACTTTGTTCCACATCCTTACCCATGCTTCTGTTTTTTTCTAAGTATATCTTAAAATTTGCATACGGTAAAATGTACTCTTATAAACTATTACAGTGGTATGGATTTTTAAAAATGCATACAGGCTTGTATCTACTACCACAATCACGATACAGAACAGTTTAATCACCCTCAAATATTTCCTCTGCTGCCCTTTGTAGTCAGTTTCTCCTTCATCCTCAGGTTCTGACAATCATGGATCTATCCCTATCTCTATCCCTATCATTTTGCCTTTTCCAGAGTGTTATATAAATGTAATCCTGGGCCTGGTTTCTTTTATTCAACAAAGCACATTTGAGATTCATTCTTTTGTTGCATGTATTAGTAGTTCATTCTTTCTTTTTAATGGTTGAGTACTATTCCATTGTATAGATGTACCACAGTTTGTTTACTCATTCCCTAGGTGAAGATCATTTGGGTTGTTTCCATTTTGGCAATTATGAATAAAGCCACTATTAATATTTGTGTACAGATTTTTGTGTAAACAATTTTCATTTCTCTTGCATAAATATCTAAAAGTGGAATTGCTGAGTGATATGGTAACTATGTTTAACTTTACAAGAAACTGCCATTCTGCTTTCCAGAGCAGATGTGTGACACTTATACACACAGTAATGAGAGCTCTAGTTGCTCTGTATCTTTGACTGCTTTGGGTACTGTCATTTTAAAAAGTCATTCTAATAGGCATATAGTGGCATATAATTTGCATTTCCCTAATGACAAATGATGTTCATCATCTTTAAAACAATTTTTTAAATTTCCATAGGTTATTTGGGAACAGGTGTTTTTTGGTTACATAAGTTCTCTAGTGGTGATTTGTGAGATTTTGGTGCACCCATCACCTAAGCAATATACACTGCACCCTATTTGTAGTCTTTTATCCCTCACCCTCTTCCCATCCTTTCCCCCAATTCCCCAAAATTCACTGTGTCATTCTTATGCCTTTGCATCCTCACAGCTTAGCTTCCACTTATGAATGAGAAGATACGATGTTTGGTTTTCCATTTCTGAGTTATTTCACTTAGAATAGTAGTCTCTGATCTCATCTCATCCAGGTCACTGCAAATGCTGTTAATTCATTCCTTTTTATGGCTGAGTCGTATTCCAACATATATTGATATATATATCAGAGTTTCTTTTCCACTCATTGATTGATGGGCATTTGGGTTGGTTCCACGTTTTTGCAGTTGCGAATTGTGCTGCTATAAACATGCATGTGCAAGTATCTTGTTCATATAATGACTTCTTTTCCTCTGGTTAGATACCCAGTAGTGAGATTGCTGGATCAAATGCTAGTTCTGCTTTTGGTTCTTTAAGGAGTCTTCACACTGTTTTCCATAGTGGTTATACTAGTTTACATTCCTATCGGCAATGTAGAAGTGTTCCTTGTTCGCCACATCCATGCCAACATCTACGATTTTTGGACTTTTTGATTGTGGCCATTCTTGCAGGAGTAAGGTGGCATCACATTGTGGTTTTGATTTGCATTTCCCTGATCATTAGTGATTTTGAGCATTTTTTCATGTTTGTTGGCCATTAGTATATCTTCTTTTGAGAATTGTTTGTTCAGGTCCTTAGCCCACTTCTTGATGGGATTATTTGTTTTTTTCTTGCTAATTTGTTTGCATTTGTTATAGATTCTGGATATTAGTCCTTTGTCAGATGTATAGATTGTGAAGACTTTCCCTCTCTGTGGATTGTCTGTTTACTCTGCTGACTGTTCCTTTTGCTGTGTACAAGTTTTTTAGTTTAATTAAGTCCCAGCAGTTTATCTTGGTTTTTATTGCATTTGCTTTTGGGTTCTTGGTCAATAAATCCTTGCCTAAGCCAATGTCTAGAAGAGTTATTCCAATGTTATCTTCTAGAATTTCTGTAGTTTCAGGTCTTATATTTAAGTCCTTGATCTATCTTGAGTTGATTTTTGTATAAGGTGAGAAATGAAGATCCAGTTTCATTCTCCTACATGTGGTTAGCCAAGTATCCCAGCACCATTTGTTGAAAACGGTGTCCTGGCCGGGTATGGTGACTCATGCCTGTAATCCCAGCACTTTGGGAGGCTGAGGTGGGTGGATCATGATGTCAGGAGTTCGAGACCAGCCTGGCCAATGTCGTGAAACCACGTCTTTACTAAAAATACAAAAAATTAGCTGGGCGTGGTGGCAGGCACCTGTAATCCCAGTTACCCAGGAGGCTGAGGCCGGAGAATTGCTTGAATCTGGGAGGTGGAGGTAGCTGCGAGCCGAGGTTGCATCACTGCACTCCAGTCTGGGTGACAGAGCGAGACATTGTCTCAAAAAAAAAAAAAAAAAAAAAAAAAGAAAAGAAAGAGAGAAAAAGGTGTCCTTTCCCCACTTTATGTTTTTGTTTGCTTTGTCAAGGATCAGTTGGCTATAAGTATTTGAGTTTATTCTGGGTTCTCTATTCTTTTCCATTGGTCTATATGCCTGTTTTTTGTACCAGTACCATGATGTTTTGGTGACTATGGCCTTATAGTATAGTTTGAAATCAGTAATGTGATGCCTCCAGATTTGTTCTTTTTGCTTAGTCTCGCTTTGGCTATGTGGGCTCTTTTTGATTCCATGTGAATTTTAGATTTTGTTTTAAATTCTGAGAAGAATGATGATGTTAGTTTGATGGAAATTGCACTGAATGTGTAGATAGCTTTTGGCAGTGTGGTCATTGTCACAATATTGACTCTACCCATCCATGGGATGGTGATGGGTTCTATCAATGGATAGAATCAGTGGCATGGGATGTGTTTCCGTTTGTTTGTGTCGTCTATGATTTCTTTCAGCAGTATTTTGTAGTTTTCCTTCTAGAGGTCTTTCACCTCCTTGTTTAGGTATATTCCTAAGTATTTTATTTTTTACAGCTATTGTAAAAGGGGTTGAGTTCTTGATTTGATTCTCTGCTTGGTCATTGTTGGTGTATAGAAGAGCTACTGATTTGTGTATATTAATCTCATATCTGGAAACTTTGCTGAATTCTTTTATCAGTTCTAGGAGCTTTCTTGAGGAGTCTTTGGGATTTTCTAGGTAAACAGTCATATCATCAGTAAACAGTGACAGTTTGACTTCCTCTTTACTGATTTGGATGCCCTTTATTTCTTTCTCTTGTCTGATTGCTCTGGCTAGGACTTCCAGTACTATATTGAATAGGAGTGGTGAGAGTGGGCATCTTTGTATTTTTCTAGTTCTCAGAGGGAATGCTTTCAACTTTTCCCCATCCACTATTATGTTGGCTGTGGGTTTGTCATAGATGGCTTTTACTATATTGGGGTGTGTCCCTTGTATGCTGGTTGTGCTGAGGGTTTTAATCATAAAGAGATGCTGGATTTTGTCGAATGCTTTTTCAGCATCTATTGAGATGATCGTGTGATTTTTGTTTTTAATTCTGTTTATGTGGTATATCACATTTATTGACTTGCATATGTTAAGCCATCCCTGTATCCCTGGTATGAAAGCCACTTGCTCATGGTGAATTATCTTTTTGATATGTTGTTGGATTCGGTTAGCTAGTATTTTGTTAAGGATTTTAGCGTCTAAGTTCATCAGGGATATTGGTCTATAGTTTTCTTTTTTGGTTATATCCTTTCTTGGTTTTGGTATTAGGGTGATGCTGGCTTCATAGAATGAATTAGGGAGGGTTCCCTCTTTCTCTATCTTGTGGAATAGTGTCAATAGGATTGGTACCAATTCTTATTTGAATGTCTGGTAGAATTCTGCTGTGAATCCGTCTGGTTCTGGACTTTTTTTGTTGATAATTTTGTAATTACTATCTCAATCTCACGGCTTGTTATTGGTCTGTTAAGGGCATCTAATTCTTCCTGATTTAACCTAGGAGGATTGTATCTTTCCAGTTATTTATCCATCTCTTCTAGGTTTTCTAGTTTATGTGCATAAAGGTGTTCATAGTAGCCTTGAATGATCTTTTGTATTTCTGTGGTGTCAGTTGTAATATCTCCCATTTCATTTCTTATTGAGCTCATTTGGATTTTCTTTCTTCTTTTGTTGGTTAATCTTGCTAATGGTCTATCAATTTTATTATCATTTCAAAGAACCAGCTTTTTGTTTCATTTATGTTTTGTATTTCTTTTTTGTTTGTTTGTTTCAATTTCATTTAGTTCTGATGTTGGTTATTTCCTTTCTTCTGCTGGGTTTGGGTTTGGTTTGTTCTTGTTTCTCTAGTTCCTTGAGGTATGACCTTAGATTGTCTGTGCTCTTTCAGACTTTTCAATGTAGGCATTTAGGACAATTAACTTTCCTCTTAACACCACCTTTGCTGTTTCCCAGAGTTTTGATAGGTTGTGTTACTGTTGTTCAGTTTGAAGAATTTTTAAATTTCCATCTTGATTTCATTTTTGACCCAATGCTCATTCAGGAGTAGGTTATTTAATTTCCATGTATTTGATGGTTTTGAAAGTTCCTTTTGGAGTTGATTTCCAGTTTTATCCCACTGTGGTCTGAGTAAGTGCTTAATATATTTTCAATTTAAAAAAAAAATTTATTGAGACTAGTTTTGTGGCCTATCATATGGCCTCTCTTAGGGAAAGTTCCATGCACTCTTGGATGTATTTTATGCGGTTGTTGGATGGAATGTTCTGTATATATCTGTTAAGTCCATTTGTTTCAGGGTGTAGTTTAAATCCATTGTTTCCTTGTTGACTTGCTGTCTTGATGACCTGTCTAGTGTTGTCAGTGGAGTATTGAAGTCCCCCAGTATTGTTGTGTTGCTGTCTATCTCATTTCTTAGGTCTATTAGTCATTGTTTGATAAATTTGGGAACTCCAGTGTTAGGTACATATATGTTTAGGATTGTGATATTTTCCTGCTAGGCAAGGCCTTTTATCATTATGTAATATTCCTCTTTGTCTTTTTAAACTGCTATTGCTTTAAAGTTTGTTTTGTCTGATATAAGAATAGCTACTCCTGCTCGCTTTTGATGTCCATTTGCCTGAAATGTCTTTTTCCACCCCTTTACCTTAAGTTTGTATGAGTCCTTATGTGTTAGGTGAGTCTCTTGAAGGCAGCAGATAGTTGGTTGGTGAATTCTTATCCATTCTTCAATTCTGTATCTTTTAAGTGGAGCATTTAGGCCATTTACATTCAATGTTAGTATTGAGATGTGAGGTACCATTCCATTCATTGTGCTGTTTGTTACCTGTATATCTTGGTTTCTTGTTTTTGTCTTTTAAATTGTATTTTTGTTTTATAGGTCCTGTGAGACTTATGCTTTAAAGAGGTTCTGTTTTGCTCTGTTTCCAGGATTCATTTCAAGATTTAGAGCTCCTTTTAGCAGTTCTTGTAGTGGTGGGTTGGTAGTGGCAATTCTCTCACATTTGTTTGTCTAAAAAAGACTGTATCTTTCCTTCTTATATGAAGCTTAGTTTCACTGGATACAAAATTCTTGACTGATAATGGTTTTGTTTGAAGAGGCTGAAGATAGAGCCTGAATCCCTTCTAGCTTGTAGAGTTTCTGCTGAGAAATCTGCTGTTAATCTGATAGGTTTTCCTTTGTACATTGCCTGGTGCTCTTATCTCACAGCTCTTGAGATTCTTTCCTTTGTCTTAATTTTAGATAACCTGATGACAATGTGCCCATAGGCGATGATCTTTTTGTGATGAGTTTCCCAGGTGTTCTTTTTGCTTCTCATATTTGGATGTCTAGGTCTCTAGCAAGGCCAGGGAAATTTTCCTCAATTATTCTCCCAAATATGTTTTCCAAGCATTCAGATTTTTCTTCTTCCTCAGAAACCCCAATTATTCTTAGGTTTGGTCATTTAACATAATCCTGGACTTCTTGGAGGCTTTGTTCATATTTTCTTATTTTTTTTTCTTTGACTTTGTTGGATTGGGTTAATTCAAATATCTCATCTTTGTGCTCTGAATTTCTTTCTTCCACTTGTTCAGTTCTATTGCTGAGACTTTCCAGAGCATTTTGCATTTATGTAAGTGTGTCCATTGTTTCCTGAAATGTTGATTTCTTTTTTATTTAAGCTATCTATTTCCTTGAATATTTCTTCCTTCACTTCTTGTATCATTTTTTGTATTTCCCTACATTGGGCTTCACCTTTCTCTGGTGCCTCTCTGATTAGCTTAACAACTAACCTCCTGAATTCTTTTTCAGGTAAATCAGGGGTTTCTTCTTGGTTTGGGTCCTTTGCTGGTGAGCTAGTGTGATTTTTTGGGAGGGTGTTAAAAAACCTTGTTTTGTCATATTACCAGAGTTGGTTTTCTGGTTCCTTCTCATTTGGGTAGGCTCTGTCAGAAGGAAGGTCTAGGACCCAAGGCTGTTGTTCAGATTCTTTTGTTCCATGGTGTGTTTCCTTGATGTAGTACTTTCTCCCTTTTCCTATGGATTTGGCTTCCTGAGAGCCAAGCTGTATGATTGTTATCTCTCTTCTGGATCTAGCCACTGAGCAAGTCTACCAGGCTCTGGGCCAGTAGTGGGGATTGTCTGCACAGAGTCCTGTGATGTGAACTGTCTGTGGGTCTCTCAGCTGTGGATACCAGCACAGTATTTGGGGTGTCTTCCAGGTCCTGCAGGAGCAATCTGCTTCCTTCATGGGAACTGCGGGTCTTCTCCTCAGCATGTTTTCATATGCTTATTTGCCATTCACACTTCTTCTCAGGCAAAGAGTTCTTAGATTTGACCATAAACGAAAAAAAAATTGGTAAATTGGGCTATATAAAAATAGTAAATGTTTAGGTAGATATGAGAGGTGTATAATAGAGTGAGAAAATTTAGATTCTAGTATCTACATCTATTAAATATTTTGGTGGCAACAGATGTTACCAGAAGGAATCTGCCTTTTCTTAGGACAGCAAAACATTAGACTGGAGAAGTAGGTAAGAAAAAGGAATGTTAGGGGAAACTGAGGGATGTAAAAGGTTGAAGGACAGGAAAATGTAGATAGAGAAGGTAGGTATAAAGGTGGCATCAATGAGCTGGAGCAGAGTTCCAAGTGATGCCATTGCCTGTGAAATAGCCATGCTTGGTAGTAAATGCAGGGAAAGGAAGATGTTTTTAAAAATCGATACATCATATCTACACATAATTATGGAGTACGTGTGATATTTTGTCACATGCATGGAATATGTAATGATCAAGTCAGGGTATTTAGGGTGTCCATCACTTTGAGTATTCATCACTTCCAGGTGTTGGAATTATTTCATGTCTTCTAGCTATTTTGCAATATATAATACATTATTGTTAACTATAATCACCTTACTCTGTTACTGAACATTAGAAATTATTCCTTCTATAAAACTGTATGTGTGTACCTATTAACCAACCTCTCTTCATCTCTCAACATACACACAACCTTCAGAGCCTCAAGTATCTATCATTCATCTCTCTACCCCATGAGATCAACTTTCTAAACTCCTACATATGAGTGAGAACATGCAATATTTGTCTTTCTGTGCTTGGCTTATTTCACTTAAGATAATGGCCTTCAGTTCCTATGTTGCTGCAAATGAAATGATTTCATTCTTTTTTATGGCCAAATAATATGTGTATCTTCAGAGATGAAGTGTATTTCTTGTTGATACAGATCAATGGGTCTTGTTTTTTTATCCATTCGGACAGTGTATGTCTTTTGACTGGAGAGTTTTGTTCATTTAGATTCACTGTTATTATCGATAATAAGAACTTATGTCTGCCATCTTGTTGTTTGTTTTCTGGTTGTTTTGTGGTCTTCTCTTTCTTCTTTATTTCCTTCCTTTTCCCCTAGTGATGGTGTTTTTTTGTTTTTTTTTCTGGTGATATGATTTAGTTTCTTGCTTTTTATTTGTCGTGCATCCATTTTTTTGTTTGAGGTTACCATGAGGCTTGCAGATACTATCTTATAATGCATTATTTTAATCTGATAACAACTTATCGCTATTTGCATAAATAGACAAGCAAGCAAGCAAGCAAAAAAACTAGTAAAAACTCTACACCTTAACTTGATTTCCTTGCTTTTGAACTTTCTGTTGTTTCTATTTATATCTTATTGTATTGACTATGTCTTGAAAAGTTGTTGTAGTTATTATTTTTGATTGGTTCATTGTTTAGTCTTCCTACTTAAGATAAGAGTAGTTCACATACCACAGTTACAGTTTTATAATATTCTGTGTTTTTCTGTGTACTTACTATTATCAGTGAGTTTTGTACCCTCAGGTGATTATTTATTGCTCATTAATATTCTTTTCTTTCTGATTGAAGTACATTGTTTCACAAGGATTGGTCTGTGGTGCCTTATTTAATTCATTTGGTGAGGCCATGTTTTCCTGGATAGTTTTGATACTAGTATGTGAAGTGTGTTTCTTGTGGTGTCTGTGCATTGAAGGGTTAGGCATTTATTGTAGTCTTTACTGCCTGGGCTTACTTGTAACCGTCCCTCTTGGCAAGGCTCCCCAGATATTCAGAAGGACTTGGGTGTTGTGATCTAAGCTGTATCTGCTTTAGTGGGCACCCCAAACCCAGTAATGCTTTGGTTTTTGCAGTGTCATAGAGGTACCACCTTGATGGTCTTGGACAAGATGTGGGAGAATTCTCTGGATTACTAGCCAGACTCTTGTTTGTTTACCTTACTTGCTCTTAAACATAGAATCTCTCTGTCTGTTCTGAGCCAACTAAAGCTGGAGGTGGAGTCACATAAGCACCCCTGTGGCCACCACCACTATGACTGCATTGGGCCACATTGCAGGGTCTTGCCCAAGGCCTGCTATAACCACTGCCTGGCTATTGCCTATGTTTGCTCAAGGCCCTGGGGCTCTACAATCAGCATGTGGCAAAGCCAGCCAGGCCTTTGTCATTCCCTTCAAGGGAGTGAGGTTCCCTAAGCCCCAGGTGGGTCCAGAAGTCAGTGACTGGAGTCGGCAACTGGAGTCAGTGGCTAGAATCAAAAACCACAGAAGTCTAAGTGGGGTTCTATTGTAGTGTAGCTGAGCTGGCAATCAAACCACAGGACACAGTTCTTCCTACTCTTTCTTTTGCATTCTAAAGGCAGAGGAGCCTCACCCTGTAGCTACCACCATCCCCATACCATGAGGGGTACTGCCAGATTACTGCTGATGTTCCCTTAAGACCCAAAGTCTCTTAAGTCAGCTTTGGCAGGTCCAGAAATATTGTCCAAGAGACAAGTCCTGGGACTGGGGACCCCAAGAGCTTGCTTGTTGCTCTACTCCTCTGTGGCAGTGCTGGTACCTGAGGCACAAGACGAAGTCCCCTTTACTTTTTCCTCTGCTTTTCTCAAGCAGAAGGAGTTTGCCCTGTAGCCACCACAGCTGGTTATGTGCTGAGTATCACCTGAAGCCAGCAAGCCTCAGAGGTTCACCCTAGGCCCTCGATGTGGTACCTGGGTATCACTGCTGGTTATTCAGGGTCCAAGGGCTCTTCAGTTAGCAGGTGACGAATGCTGACAGAAGTTGGTTCTTTCCTTCAAGGCAGTGGGCTCCCTTCTGACGCAAGGTATGTCTAGAAATGTCTGAGAGTCAGGGCCTGGAACCAGGGCCTCATGACTCTGATCAGTGTCCTATACTACTGTGGCTGGCCTGGTATCCTAGATGTAAGACACAGTCCTCTCCAGTCTTCCCTCACTTCTGCTCAAGCAGAAGAAAGGGGTCTCTTTTGGAGCCTAGATCTGTGGAGCCTGGGTTTAGGGGAGAGGTGATGCCAGCACTCTCTTGGCTGCCCCAGCTGGTGTCTAAATATGTTGCACCTGCACCGTACCTCTACCCCCTGCCTTGCCCCCCGACCTCCACCTCAGTTCACTGTCTTGGGCCTAGTTCAGCACTATGGCTCACCTAAGAGTTGCAGTCCTTATGTCCTAGACTGCCTTTCAAGATTACTTGGAGACCTGGAGAGCTGTAGTCCTTGGTAGTGAGGTTTGCAGGCACCAAGTTTGGACTGTTGGGATTGGCAATTCCCCTCTGGCCAGGGCTGGTTTAAATGCGCCTTCTGTGGCTGAGCACCAACTGAGTTTGATTTGGTTTTCCTTTCTGCTCTAACAGGGCATCATTGAGTTCACTGCCTCACAATTCCTGTGTTTCTCCCTCCCCCAGTGCCCAGAGGTGCTGCTGCTGCCAGAGATGGGGGAGGGGTGGCATCCACAATTCAGGAATGTTTATGTATCTATTCAGTGCCTCTTTCAGCGATATGAAGTTCAAACCTGCTGTTTTTTTTTTTTTTTTTTTTTTTTTTTTTCTGTGTAGATTGTTGCTATCTTGGTGATCCTGTGGGGAGGATCATTGGTGGAGCTTTCTATACCACCATGTTGCTCCTTCTGCTCCCTTGATTTTTGTATGTTGATTTTGTATCATGCAACTTTACTGAATTTATCAGATCTAAGAGTTTTTTGGTGGAATCTTTAGGTTTTTCTTAATACAAGATTATGTCATCTGCAAAAAGGGATCATTTGACTTCTTCTTTTCTAATTTGGATGCCTTTTATTTGTTTGTCTTGCCTGATTACTCTGGATGCCTTTTATTTGTTTGTCTTGCCTGATTGCTCTGGCTAGGACTTCTAGTAGTGTGTTTAATCGAAATTTTGAAAGTGGACATCCGCCTATAATCCCAGCACTTTGGGAGGCAGAGGTGGGCGGATCACTTGAGGTCCAGAGTTCGAGACCAGCCTGGCCAACACAGTGAAACCCAGTCTCTACTAAAAATACAAAAATCAGCTGGGTGTGGTGGTGCACACCTGTAATCCCAGCTATTCCGGAGGCTGAGGCAGAAGAATCGCTTGAACCCAGGAGGTGGAGGTTGCAGTGAGCCAAGATCGCGCCACTGAACTCCAGCCTGGGTGTTAGAGTGAGACTCCATCTAAAAAAAGAAAAAAGAAAAAAGTGGACAACTTTACCTTTTTCTAGATCTTAGAGGATAGGCTTTCAGCTTTCTTCTAAACTGTATCTTTGTAGTATCAGTGTAATGTGTCTGTTTTTGTTGCTGATTTTATTTATCTAGGTCTTCTCTCTTTGGTTAGCCTAGCTAGGAGTTTATTGATTTTGTTTATATTTTCAAAATATCAACTTTTTGTTGCTTTGATCTTTAGTGGTTGGGTTTTTTTTTTTTTTTTTTCTTTGAGACAGAGTCTTGCTCTGTTGCCCAGGCTGGAGTGCAGTAGTGCAATCTCAACTCACTGAAACCTCCGCCTTCTGGGTTCAAGTGATTCTCCTGCCTCAGCCTCCCAAGTAGCTGGGACTACAGGCATGTGCCACCACGCCTGGCTAATTTTTCGTATTTTTAGTAGAGACGGAGTTTCACTGTGTTAGCCAGGATGGTCTCAATCTCCTGACCTTGTGATCCCCTTGCCTCATCCTCCCAAAGTGCTGAGATTACAGGTGTGAGCCACCGTGCCTGGCCTTGTGGTGTTTTTTAGTCTGTTTTATTTAGTCCTGCTCTGATCTTTATTACTTCTTTTCTTCTCCCAATTTTGTTTTTTTCTTGCTTTTCTAGTTCCTTGAGGTACATCTTGGATTGTGCATTTGAAATCTTTCTATTTTTTTGATGTGGGCATTTGTTGCTATAAACTTTCCTTTGAACACTGCTTTTGCATTTTCACCCATAGGTTTCGGTATGTTGTGTTTTGATTTTCATTTGTTTTGAGAAATTTTTTATTTCCTCCTTAGTTTTTTTCCTGACCCAGTAGTCATTCTGCACATGTGGTACAGCAGTCGCCTCTTCTAATTGTTTGAATTTGCTTTTAGAAGGGAATAGTTTTTTCTGAAGCTGTATCTGTGTTGTTGGTTGGGCAGGGTGCTTTAGCTTTGATTCTGGGTTCATGCAGTAGCGTAGTCTTCATATGATTTATTCAGCTGTAAACAGACTCAGTAGTGTTTGTAATTTCCTTGGGGGATTAGGGTATGGTTGTTAGTAGAGGCTGTGATAAACTTTTGCTGGGGATAGGGATGCCAGGTGGTCCAGTCCTTTGGTCCTAGTTGTGGTGGTGGCAGGCCAACCATGCTTGTCCTTGAGCCTCAGGGCAACATATACTGGCACCAATGTTAATAGGCCTAGGTGGGCTGATTCTTGAGCCTCTAGGCAGCTTGTTTGGGTGCTGGGAATGGCAGAGGTGGGCTAGGTGGGTTGGTGGGTCCTTAGGCCCCTGGTCAGTGGGCATGGTTTGGGCAATGGCAGTAGCAGTGGTGGGACCCTGTGACTCCCAAGTGATCTTTGCTCATATTGGTAGTGGCTATGACAGGCTAGATGGGCCAGTCCCCATGTCCACAAGTGGTGTGTGCACGTGGGTGCCAGCTGTACTGGTAGCAGCAGGTTTGGTGGGCCTATCCTTAGGCTTCTGGGCTGAGTGCTCAGGTGCTGACAGTAATGGAAGGGGCGGGCAATCCCCAGACCCTAGATAACATGCTTGAGCATGGGGGATGGGTGGAGCCAGGCCGGGGAGTCCTGTCCTCAGGTCCCCCAGTGGTGTGTGAGGGCATTGGCTGTGGTAGGCTGGAGCAGAGTGAGCCCAAGGCCTCTGGCAGAATGCTTAAGTGGGAGAAGCAGTGGCTGCACTGTGGCCCTGCTGTTGCGGAGGGTGAAGTGCTTTTAGTGGCAGCAGTCATAAACACGTGGCTAGGGAGCGCTTGCTTCAGCCCCAGGTGGTGCGTATAAACAAGGTAGCCTTTCTTCAGTGCACTTTTAAATGTGTGACAGCCCTGCTATTAGGGGTGGCAAGTTTACTGCTCATGGTTCATGCTTTGGCCCTGGCAACAGCAGCCAGCAGTGATACCTGCATGTGGGCAATGCCAGTGGGGCTCCAGGGATGTGGGGATGCAGGGACTCTTGGGCCCCAGAGCAGGATGCAGTCTGCTGGGGGCTTGTCTCTCAAAACGGTGCCTTGCTGCCGCTGCATAGGACTTGGGGTATGTGTGGAACCTGGCATGAGCTCCCCCTTTAGAGTAATGCAGTTGCACAGTGTCCAGGCAGCTCACTCTATTAACCTCACAGCCTGCATGTGTTGAGGGTTTTCATGTGGCTAAGATTGCAGGAGTCCAAGGTGGGAATGTGGACCACAGTGGTGGGGAGGTCACTCACTTACCCTTTCCCCAGATTGTGGAGCCTCTCCAGGCTCACAGCTGATTCCAGCCTAGCAGGTTGCCTTGCTTCCCTCTCCTTCCTTGCTTTAGGCATTTCTTTGTTACTTCCCTGTTGAATTCTAGTATTTTCTCTTAGGTGATCTATTTGAAGTGTGATTATCTGCTGCTATTTTGGTTCTTCTTTGTGGAGAAAAGGAGTATCAGATATCTCTAGTCAGCCATCTTGAAGCCCCTCTGAGATAAGTCAGTTTAAGACTTAGGGGATCCGGGATTCTAAGGCCAGGGGGTAAAATGGTTAAATAATATGAAGATGAAGAACCCACAGATGTGAGCAGAGAGCAAAGTGGGTAGATTATAAAGCAGATGTTGAACCATTGAGGATGCTGGGTTATTGTTTCTGCCACATGTGGAAGTGAACCACAGATATCCAGTCTACATACTCCACTTAACCCATGCTTGTCTTCTTCCTCAAATGTTCCCTTTTTGTTTATACATATATTTTCACAGAAGCAGAAACACTCAACACAACAACCCTAGGAAGGATTAATACTTCTATTCCCCATATTTGGCAGTATTCTATAGAGTGGAAATTGAAATCTCTCCCAAGACTGACTCTAGGCAGCATATTGAAAATTGAATATTGATATTCATATCATAGAACACCAGACATCTGCTGTGCCAGAAAAGCTTGACATTATTGTTCTCCCAGCCTTACTGCCTTAGGTTGTCCTGTCTCTTGTTTTTTTAAGAGCTGGATGTCTGTACAGAGAATGTTATTTATCATATTACTGTGATAAATATTGTCATCAGACATATAAACACTTAAATGAATCAACTGGACGATGCATTTAAAGATGTATATTTTGTAAAACTTTGCGATACATATATTTTCATTTTATACTTTATCATCCTGAAGTAACATGTCGCAATCCATCAGTAAACTGATTCTACACTGTATTAATGTTTTGTTTTATAAAGTGAAGTTTATCTTGTGTGGTTCTGTTTGGCAGCCATTTTTATTAAGGAACGATGTCACCTTTCATGTATGTTTGTCTATAGTTTGTCCAGATCTGTGCCAGGTAGTGTGAAGGGATACAACACATTGTTCTTGGAGGATTACAGTCTAGTTGGGGAGAAATAATAGATGCTGGAGGCAGCTAGATTTAGTACCATAGGTTTTAAACATTAATTATACACTGTCATATCATTTTTAATCATTTTGTGGGTATTGGAGGCAGTGTATGAACTGGACAAACACTGAAGTATCTGTGGAAGTTTTCTCGTGGAACTTTGATGTAAATAACTTGGGACAAGTGAGAAGTTCTTAGGATGGAAGAACTAAAAAGAAAACACATAAAGAAAAATATGTGTGTTTACAGAGAAAGCAAGTGAGAAAGTAATGGCAGAAGGGGTAGAAGAGAAAGGATTTGAGAGCCTGGATGTCATAAAGAGTTTCAGTGCAAGTTCAGTGGGAAGGAGGGTGAGGTAAGGAGAGAGAAAGTTGAATTTAAAGGAAGTGTTTTGTTGTTCAGGATAAAATCCTGAGAGAAACAGTGATTTGTGTTGAGGAAGTCCAAGCTCACATTTATAAGCTCACATTACAAGCTCAAATGTTACAAGCTCACATTTCCTTCATGGCTAGCTCACAGGTTTACCACCTTTAACATATCTTCAGATCAAGCTCTGGATGTTCCCTTTTTCTGAATGGTGTTTATGTTTGAGTGTACATTGACTTAGCATCCAGTGATTTAAAGTATGTTTATTTTGGCTGGGTGCGGTGGCTCATGCCTGTAATCCCAGCACTTTGGGAGGCCGAGGCGGATGGATCACCTGATGTCAGGAGTTCCACACCAGCTGGCCAACATGGCGAAACCCCATCTCTACTAAAGATACAAAATTAGCCAGGTGTAATCCCAGCTACTTGGGAGGCTGAGGCAGGAGAATTGCTTGAACCTGGAAGGCAGAGGTTGCAATGAGCTGAGATCGCACCATTGCACTCCAGCCAGGGCAACAAGAGTGAAACTCTGTCTCAAAAAAAAAAAAAAAAAAAAAAGTTTATTTCATCTCTCCAATATGTTTAAGGATTATATATTCTATTTTAAGTACAGCAGACTACTATTGAAATTTGATTCAGAAAACTGATTTAGAAGCCATCTAGTCCAATATCTTCCTCTGTAGTGGCTACTGATCTCTACCCAGAATGGTGTCTCTTCCACAGCTTGGGTGTCTTTGTGAGTTTCAAAGCCTCCACCTGTGATTTTCTTTAGAGGAAAGGCCTTGGGCTACTAGTCACTTTGTCCAGACACAGAGAGCTGGAAGTGCCTGGGAGTTTAGTGTTACCATCTCCAGCCCTGTCCTTGTACCAACCAATGACTGACAGGTGTGAGTATGACAGCACAACTCCTTTGACTCAAGTTGGGACAGTGTTGAGGTTAGGCTTTATATGTGTGATCCAGATCCTGATCAGGCTCAGGCTGGGACTTCAGCTGAAATCACACCCTTGTTTGACTTTCTCTCTCTCTGTCTTCCCTCTCCCTCACCCACACTCTCTCTGTTCTTTCTTTACTTAATAAACCAGTTGCACACGAATCCTCATCTTAAGGTTCATTGAGATTACTGACCTACAACATCCTCATTTTACTATGGGGAAACTGAGGCCTACTGTGGTTCACCCATTTGTCTAGTCATACAGAGCCTAATTTTCAATCCAAATCTCTTGATTTCCATTTCTATGCTCTTTTAGCTTCTCCTTAGTAGTTCTATGTATTCAGTAGACATAGAATAATTGTCTATTGAGTTGGTGAATAAATGATGAACGCACAGGCATTTTACTGGATACTGGAGGCATGAATTTAAGATGTAATTCTTACTCTCCAGAAACTTAAAAACAAGAGAAGGGATACGACTAATATTTATTAAATCAAATAAGAAGGCAAGTTGCTATTAGATTTAGAAGAACAAGGGACAGACAGAGAATGCATATTTAGAGAAGGCAGAGAGAGAGGGGGAGAGAGAGAGAGAGAGAGAGAGAGAGTCAGCTTCAAAAACAGTGTAGCATCTGCATTGCGGCTGAGAATGGTTAAATTAAACAAAATTTGTTTCAAAGTTGTTGGCATTTTAAAACCTGGTATAGTTTTGTGTCCTAATGTTTTCACCCCAGTTTGGGTACATTTCCATGTTATCATGTATTGGGCTTTAAAATCACTCTTTAATAGAGACCCAGAATTTAATGGCATATAGATATGTTGAATATATTTAATGATGCTCTTATTTTTGAATACTTAGATTTCTCTAAATTTCTGATAATGGAATGACACTGCACTGAAGATCTTTGTAGATAAATGTTAGTCTACATTCTGAGATTATACATGGAGAGTAAATTACTATGTAACTACTGGGTTAGAGAGTAGAAAGTTTTCTGAGCATTTCTGAGACATATTGCCAAATTGCTTTCCAGAAAAGATTTCCAATGCTAGTACTTCACTTCTCAATAGCACATGGCTGTGGCTTCTCCAGAAGCTCTAGTCATTTGTTTATTTATTTACTAATTCATTAAATATTTGTTGAGCTCTGACTACATGGGAAACTACATGCTAACTTGTTCTACATTATTATGTTCTACCTGATAATGTAGAATCTTTATTGAGTTTTCCTCTTCTACTCTACCTTTTTTTCTTCCACTTACAATATTCATAGCCCAGAATTGAGCATAAGGTAGATGCTCAATATGTGCTTGTTCATTGATTGAAATGTGAACAATAGTCAAATTTTGCTACTTCTGTGCCGTACCAGACCATGAACACATTGGTTTCCTTTCTCTATTATTTTCTGAGATCTAGCCAGGAATTATTTCATTATTTGTTGTCCTATTATCATTGTTCATTCTGTTCTTTTTCAAGGTTGCACTGTCTTCTCTTATCCCTCTGAGGATATTAATGACAATTTTGAGGATTTTTTCTTTTTCACCCTTCGCACTTTCTGTTTCTCCCAGCAACTTTTTTCCTGTTTGTTTTGATTTCTATCTTTAATATTAGACTTACCTTAACCACTTAGTTTTTCTTGTCTAATTACATTCAAGGATGGGCATACATAATAATAACAGTTAACAACTATATGAAGCTTACTCTATGCCAAGCTCTGTTCTAAGAGGTTTACATTTAATTCTCACAGTAACCCCATAAAACAGGTTCTCTTATTATTTCCATTTTGTAGATTAAGTAGAAAAGGTTAATAACTTGCCAAAGGCTTCATGTCTAATAAATAGCAGAGCTAGCATTGCACCTGAGAGAGTTTGGATCCATAGTCTGTGCATATTACCACCATGCCATAGCGTCTGCTTGCAAACTTTATGCAGAGTGGTTGCAGGTCAGGCTGGTTCTTGATGTCTTTTTATCTTGGTTTGATTAGACTCTCCTACGCAGATCCCACCTGGCAGCCAGGGTTCTGGAATCTAAAGGGGAAAGAAGGCTGAGTGTCTTAACATACAGAGCATGAATTTTCCCTTAATCCAACCCCCCCTGTTTTCACTACAACACTTGCCTTTGGTTGACTGTTCAGAGGCCTGCAGGTATATCCTCACCAAAGAACATGTCTCTGATTTTTGAAGAGGTGGAAAGGGGTCAGTGGACTGTGTGTGCTGAGTAGAGGAGGATATCTGGGAATGTAACTCCTTTTTTTTTTTAAGTAGCTTTATTGAGATATACCGGTTTCAAAAGTAAAACTCAATGGTTTCTAGTATATTCAAAGAATTGTGCAAACACCACCACAATCAATTTTAGAACCTTTTGTTCCTCCCAAACAAAATCCTGTACCCATTAACAGACATTCCCCATGTTTGTGGGAATTGGTGTAATTCTTTGATTTCTAATACTTTTCTGTTTTTCTTGTTTTTTAGAAAAATGATAAGCACAGGTCATTTTTATAAAAATTATAAAATCGTTATGTAAAAAGCCCAATGTCTTAAAAGTTAAAGGAGTAGGATGTCTCAAAGAGAGCATGAGTAATAACATCAAATAGAAAGAGAAGTTGAAGGGGACAAAGATGGAAAGGGATCATTATTCCTCCAGTTGTAGGCACTGCATTCTTGTTTTCCTTTGGCAGCTTTAATTTTGAACTCAGAGGATGATGTGGTTTGGCTCTGTGTCCCCACCCAAATCTTACCTGGAATTGTCATCCCCATCATCCCCATATGTCAAGGGTGGGACCAGGTGGAGGTAATTGAATCACGGGGGGTGGCTTCTCCCATACTGTTCTTATGATGAGTGAGTCTCACGAGATCTGGTGGTTTTATAAGCATCTGGCATTTCCCCTGCTTGCACTCATTCTCTCTCCTGCCACCCTGTGAAGAGGTGCCTTCCATCATGATTGTAAGTTTCCTGAGGCCTCCCCAGCCATGTGGAACCGTGACTCAATTAAACTTCTTTTCTTTATAAATTACCCAGTCTCGGGTATTTCTTCATAGCAACATGAGGACGGACTAATACAGTAAATTGGTACTCAGAATGGGGTACTGCCATAAAGATACCCGAAAATGTGGAAGCGACTTTGGAACTGAGTAACAGGCAGAGGTTGGAACAGTTTGGAGGGCTCAGAAGAAGACAGGAAAATGTGGGAAAGTTTGAAACTTCCTAGAGACTTGGAGTGTTCAGTAGACAGGAAGATGTGGGCAAGTTTGGAACTTCCTAGAGACTGTTGAATGCCTTTGACCAAAATGCTGATAGTGATAAGGGCAATGAAGTCCAGGCTGAGGTCATCTCAGATGGAGATGAGGAACTTGTTGGGAAGTGGAGTAGAGGTCACTCTTGCTATGTTTTAGCAAAGAGATTGGTGACATTTTGCCCCTGTCCTAGAGACCTATAGAACTTTGACCTTGAGAGAGATAATTTAGGGTATCTGGCAGAAGAAATTTCTAAGTGGCAAAGTGTTCAAGAGGAAGCAGAGCATAAAAGTTTGGAAAATTTGCAGCCTGACAATGTGATAGAAAAGAAAAACCAATTTTCTGGGGAGGAATTCAAGCCAGCTGTAGGAATTTACATAAGTAATGAGGAGCTGAATGTTAATCACCAAGACAGTGGGGAAAATGTCTCCAGGGCATGTCAGGGACCTTCAAGGCAGCCCCTACCATCACAAGCCTAGAGGCCTAGGAGAAAAAAGTGGTTTTGTGGGCCAGGCCCAGGCCCTCATACCCCCTGCTGTGTGCATCCTAGGGACTTGGTGCTCTGCGTCCCAGCCATTCCAGCTGTGGCTAAAAGGGGCTAAGATATAGCTTGGGCCATGGCTTCAGAGGGTGCAAGCCCCAAGCCTTGGTAGCTTCCTCATGGTGTTGAGCCTGTGTGTGCACAGAAGTCAAGAATTGAGGTTTGGGGAAACTCCTGGATGTCTAGGCAGAAGTTTGCTGCAGGGGCAAAGCCTTCATGGAGAACCTCTGCTAGGGCAGTGCAGGAGGGAAATGTGGGATTAGAGCCCTCACACAGAGTCCCTACTGCCTAGTGGAGCTGTGAGAAGAGGGCCACCATCCTCCAGACCCCAGAATGGTAGATCCACTGACAGCTTGCATCATGCACGTGGAAAAGTCACAGGCATTCAATGCCAGCCTGTGAAGGCAGCTGGGAGTGGGGCTGCACCCTGCAAAGCCACAGGGGCAGAGCTGCCCAAGGTTGTGGGAGCCCACCTCTTGCATCAGCATAACCTGAATGTGAGACACGGAGTCAAAGGAGACCATTTTGAAACTTTAAGGTTTAATGACTGCCCTGTTGGATTTCAGACTTGCATGGGGCCTGTGGCCCCTTTGTTTTGACCAATTTCTCCCATTTGGAAAGGGCGTTTTTACCAATGCCTGTACCTCCATCATATCTAGGAAGTAACTAACTTGCTTTTGATTTTACAGGCTCATAGGCAGAAGGGACTTGCTTTGTCTCACATGAGACTTTGGACTTGGACTTTTGAGTTAATGGTGGAATGAGTTAAGACTTTGGGGGACTGTTGGGAAAGCATGATTGTGTTTTGAAATGTGAGGACATGAGATTTGGGAGGCACTAGGGGTGGAATGATATGGTTTGGCTGTGTCCCCACTCAAATCTCATCTTGAATTGTAGTTCTCATAATCCCCATGTGTTGTGGGAGGGACCTGGTAGGAGGTAATTGAATCATGGGGGCAGTTACCTCCATGCTGTTCTCGTGATAGTGAGTGAGTTCTCATTAGATCCGATGGTTTTATAAGGGACTTTCCCCACCTTTGCTCTGCACTTCTCCTTGCTGCCATCATGTGAAGAAGGACGTGTTAGCTTCCCTTCCCAACACAATTGTAAGTTTCCTGAGACCCACCTAGCCCTGTGGAACTATGAGTCAATTAAACCTCTCTCCTTTATAAATTACCAGTCTTGGGTATTTCTTCATAGCAGCATGAAAACAGACTAACACACAGGGCAACGAATTTATAACATATACCATGTCATGCTTAAAAAATAATAATTAGATACATATTGATATATCTAGAGACACGTGCAACTCTCTCTGAGGTTAATGAGAACTGTATTTTAAAAACTAAAGCTATAATTGGGCCTAATTTCTCAGGATAGCATAAAAATCACAGAGAAAAATTTCTCACCTAAAACTCTCAGTATTGTCAATATGACAAATCTCAGTATGAACATGCATGTCTTGAACATACTATGTCAATAGATAAATGTTACTTGGGAGGAGAAATCTATTACTACCCATTCAGGAAGCTTTCTGTGTCCCAAGGGCAGGGTGAACTGTAGTTTAATAGGAGAAGGAAATAAATGAGTACAGAGACATTTTGTTAAGCATACATTTCACCCTTTAAATTGGGCTAGTGTGTAGAGTCACAACTCGCTAGTTCTGAGTCTTAGGCTTGGGAAGCAAATAATCTCATCACCTCCCAGTGGAAAGTCAAAGGTAGAAATTCCTTGCCATGTACACAGCCTGAGATCCAAATCCTTATATTGTTCACCCTGAATAAGAGCAAACCAACTTCTCTCTTCTTTTCTTCTTTCCATTTTTCTTTCTTTGTTTTTTCATGTGGGCTTCATCACCATCTTTTCCTACAATTATAATTCCAATTCCTACACATCAGTTAAATAAGTTGTCATCTATGACAGTGCACAAAGGGAGATGCAGAAATACCAGAATCAGCTTCACTAGGGACCTTTAAGAAATACATATTGTCAGGCTTCACTCCAGACCTACTAAATCAATCTCTGAGTGGGGCTCACGAATATGCATGTTTATTAGTTCTCCAGATGAGAACCAGCAGTCTACAAGACATTTGGGGTCTCTGGTGAAAATCTTTTCCCAAATAACATTGGGAGAAAATTTTCCGGCGAGTCTCTTGCATTTTTGTACATCTTGTGAGCAGAGGCACTGATTGGCCTTTGTTCTGGATTATTTTCTAAGGTATGTATATGCCAAATGGTCTTGGAAGATAGAGATTCAAAGCCTCTTGAGAGGAAGGCATATATTCTTACTGTCCAGTATAATAACTTCACCCAATAGGGCAAAGGGCAGGCATGCTAACTGCCTACTATAGAAGATTCAGATTCCCTAAGCTCGTGGTTTCTTAGCTGTGATGCACACCCACTGAAGGTGCAGTATCCACTGGGGCCGCACTTGGTCACCCTAAGGGACATATGGGGTAAGTGAGAATTGACACAAACATGGTACTCGTGCTGCTGACTGTCCTGAGAGTAACAGTCATTTGTCTCTGATCCAGGAGTCTCCTGTTCTCTGCCAGCATCTGTGAAACTATGGCAGGCTAGTTTGTCAGCTTGTAAGTAGGGTAAGAGTTCAGACTCTTCACAGTTCTTGATAAATAGTTCTTCACTGACCTGAGTGGTACAAGGCATCTTTTTTTTGTTTTAGAACCTATTGCTTTAGGTTAGGATATTGAATCTCCAGAAGTTCTCTATTGAAATATACCAGCTGGGAAGTATGGCCTTAGCCATCTGTCTTACTTAATTTTATCAGATGAACTAGCAGGTCTTGAGAAAATGAAACACGATTTGAAAGAGTTGAGAAGCTTACATGTCTTGAACAGATGTGTGAAGGAGATGGTTAGCCTCAAAGAGATGGCCTAGAGTGGGAAAGGCCCAGAAGATACAGTTTTTTGCTCCGAAATTTTGCCTGGAGCCTGCTCTGCCAGTATCCATCTCAGCTGGACATACAATGCACAGTGATTTCCTATAATTCCCTTCCTCATTCACAGTGAATCAAGGGCATCTGCTGGCAACACTGTGGATTCTGTTGTTTGCAAACAGCAAGTAAACATCATCCATTGTCTGAGCTTTTTGGAATGGAAGTTGTTATAACATAGGCAAAAGAAGGTTTACCATGCAGTGAGAGAAGTAGAAGAAAAACGAGCTAATAAAACTGAGAAAAGAACAATAGGGGAATTTCTGCCATTGCCAACTTGTGCTGAAGCAAAGTTGGACCAAATCCATTCTTGGGCATTCCCTCATTTTGTTTGACAAATCCACATGTTAAGTGATACACAGGTGATACACAAATATTTATTTTAAAGCACAAATCAGATACTTAAGTTTAGAAGTACAATCTCAATGATACAGAATGGAGCTTCAAGTTCATTGCACATTTTTTTTTTTTTTTATTATACTTTAAGTTCTAGGGTACATGTGCATGACGTTTATATCATGTATAACTCCCCAATGCAATCCCTCCCTCCTCCCCCCTCCCCATGATAGGCCCCAGTGTGTGATGTTCCCCTTCCCGAGTCCAAGTGATCTCATTGTTCAGTTCCCACCTATGAGTGAGAACATGCGGTGTTTGGTTTTCTCTTCTTGTGATAGTTTGCTAAGAATGATGGTTTCCAGCTGCATCCATGTCCCTACAAAGGACGCAAACTCATCCTTTTTGATGGCTGCATAGTATTCCATGGTGTATATGCATTGCACATTTTAATTAACTGAAGATTCACAATTAAATATAAAGACCAAAATCTTTGCATCCTAAATTGGGATATATGGTTTGAAAAATACATGCCTACTTATACAATTATTGAAAATGTAAAATTGAGATAGTCCTGGGAAAGCCAGAATGGTTACTATGCAGTTAAATTATACACACTTTAACAATGTTAACAGCATTAGATAAAATATATTTAGAATTAAAATACAGAACACAATTTATCTGTTGATTCAAAGACCTCAGGGTCATAAGAACACCAATTAAAATTTTTGGAATCTTAAGCTCTTTTACTTTATATCAATTCAGGATAAATGTTTCTCCATACTTTCTGTCTGAATGATTCTCTGAGAAATGATAAAGATTTTCATTGGAAAGCTTTCTACCACATTTAAGGGGTTAGTCTCACATTCTTATTTCTGATTAGGAGTCTGTAGCACATGGATTTCCAAGGTAACCTGTATAATAATAATAGTGATAATAGTAATAGTAAAAATAATACAGGATTGATTGTCAGTGAGAATAGAGATGGAAGTATCCTGTCTACATATTCTCTCTCCATTTTGTCCACCTGTTGTCCAGCCCTACAGTAGTTACACTCACCAAACTTGGGCTTTTTGGGGGAAGTTATCAAGTAGCAAAATTCCTGACTTATTATAATTACCCTGGTGATAGTAAACATGGAAAACTTCAACAGAATCCTTCTGACTGAATCATTAGGTCCACAGAGGACTCTACGGGAAGCGTAATAGCCCAGGAAAAAAGCTTCAGATACGTGTAAAGTTTAAAATCAACACCTTTTATTATGTTTAAGGTTCATGAGTTTCTAAGGTTGGTATTCTGAACTTCAGAGGACTGTGGTGTTTCAGAATAATGCTTAAATGTTTATGTATTTATATACACATCAATAAATTTATTCATTTGCCTAGTCAACAAATATTTATTAGATTCCTACTATGTGCAACAGTTGGTTGACATTAGAGACAAAAGGATTAATAAGACAAAAATTTCTGCTTCTTAGTAGCTCAAAAATTTGGCAGGAAAACAATGATATAAAGAAATTATTACTATACACAATGGTAAATGCTACAATAATAATATAGACAAAGTTCTGTGAAACTAAAGAGAGGATGATTAATTCAGCCTAGAGGTAGGATTCACAGAGGAAGTGACATTCGATGTGTGAAAAGGGAGCAATGTTCAGGATCATCCTAGGAAGTGTAAATTACTCTTCTTGTAGCAGCAGGAGTAAAAGTAGCAAGAATATCAAGAGTAGCTGTTAGTCACAGGGCATTTACTAACTGCCAGGCAAAACACTAAACAATGGATGTGGATTATCTTCTCATATCCACCAAACAAAATACTAAATCTTGTTATTACCATTTTTCGGAGGAACAGACCAAAACTTTAGGAAGTGAAATAATCTGCCCAAGATTACACAGATAGGAAACAGGACATTTTTGATGAATGAGTGAATGAAATCATACATATTAATAAATCTGGAATTGAATTATCTAACCATCAAATTATAATATCCTAAGAGAGATTATGTGCGTGGTATAACATTGTCTAAACAACTGTCATGCCATAAGCAATTTCAACTTTCCTTTGGAAGGAAGCAGGAGCTCTTCATCCTGGTCTTCCTTCAGGAAAGTTAGCATTTAGCATTATAAAGCATTCATTTCTACCCATTACAGCAACTTCTCCTCACAAGGCCCTAATCTCTTGCATGGGATGAAGACACCTTCACTTACCTATGTTGCTCAATAAAAATAGGCTTTGTTCTCTTGGACCTGAATATCACTTTTCTACTTTTGAGAATAGGATTTTGAATGTAAATAACCCCTCTTGTTTGCACATAGGCTAGTTCCATAAACATTATAAAATGGCCACTTCCTATTTCCTTACTTCATAAATTTCATTCCTGGCAATATTACATTTTTACAACTCATATTTCATTAAATGTTTGGTTATATCCCATGTACCTCATTCAGTAGACATATGTTGAACTCTTAGATTGTCACATCTATTATAATTCTCTTTTGTTCTTTAAAATAACTTTCTGGGATGTGTATCTTGTTTACAGAGTGGGATACCTGGGCTTGGTCAGTTTGGCATATGGTTCAAGGTCACATTTGTCCAAGGTCATAGAGTCAGCAGAGCAAATATGAGAATTCAACTACTTTGACACCATGTCTCTTGTTTGTTCCACAAGACCAGAGGGTTTCTTTATAAATGGATGAAACTATCCCTCCTGTGGCATGGTCAGCATAAAACTGGAACACATTAAACAATTCAAGATAGGCAATATCTTACTGTGTCAAAAGGATTGGCTTAGCAAAGAAGTGTTATAGGGGTGAAGTGAATGTGGGCTATAGTAATCTAGGATTGAATTTGACTAGGGGAGTGGAATGAGAGGAAAAGGGAGGCTTGCTTGACTGGGGGAAAAGCATCAGCGAATATGTTGAGTTGTGGCTAATCATGTGATCTGGGGACAAATAAGAAATCTCCTAATGTAAATCATTGGAATTATTTCATAGATAAGTTTTTCAATGCTGTTAGCATTGCCTTGAATACCTTCTGGACTAAGATGGCATGCAAATAACCAAACAAAGCCTATAATGGAAACCTGAAGACATTTAAAAAATCGTGTTAATGTGCGGAAAACCAGGATGTTGCTACTTGATTGACAGTTGACTATGTACATATAAAAACACAGAGTTATGGACTTAATGCAGGTTAAGCAAGGTGTATTTGATGGCATGTATACATCATAAAATATGATCTTACCTTTTTTTAATTCTATCTTGGTGAATACAAGCATATTAAATATTCCACTTGCAATCATTTTTCTCAGCAGTTCATCCATTGACATGCACACACACGCATGTGAGCAGATGTTTTCTAGTACCTTTGGCAGAAGAATTTAGTGCCTTGTACACATCACACCTGCCATGTCATGCTTATTGATTGAGCGATTCAGCTCACTGAAAGGTACTGGGTTAGATATTAATTTTAAAATGAAAGCCTTCACATCTGCTAATGCCTGCCAGTCTCTGGAGTGAATGTGCCATTGAAGCCAACGGAAGTGGGCAGAAGCAGCCTTCATGGGTAGGGCTGACAAGTTATTTTGAGTCTACTGAATTACCTTTATTGTTGCCCCATACTTATAGGCAGACCTCTCCTTCCATTAAACTCCTTCACTCACAGTACTTCTGAAAATAGCTCTGGTGGTTTGGAACTGGTCTTCCTGGATTTTCACGCAAATGGAATATTTGTGGTAGTTGAGTGATAAATGGTGAGATAATGGTGTTTTACAGGCAGTGAAATGACAAGGTCAGTTTTAATTAAGCTGAGATCAACCTCAGTCTGTATTGCACACTTCTGATTAGGTTATTTCAAATTAACATAAGTTTTTGGAGACTTCGCTGAAGTCAGTGGTGTTAAACACCAGCTGTGCTGGCAGAGAAGCGTGGGATATGAGAAGGAGATAGCATTCACATTGAAATTAGCACTTGGCACAATATAATTCTCTGATTGCAAACTATGTGGAGTTGCCTGTGCTAATTGGTTGATTTTATTTGAAGCAGATGTTGTTAGCTTTCCCACTAATGATCTGGAGAGAAATTCTTTTGAAAGACATGCCATGTTAGGATCTCTGCAGTATAATAAGCTAATTACAACTTTAAGTACTTGCAGTAATTAGCACAATGTGTATAAAGTGTTCCTGATCTTTTCACCCTGCCCCATTATTGTCAGGGCAGCTTGAAAAACAAAAAGGAATGCTAGCTGGATTGAGTTTCCCTGGTCTAGCCTCTTCGTTTCCCAGACTTCTGCACTAAAGAGATAATGAACTCGACTTAAATCCTTCTCTTTCAAGCATGCCAAAAAAGGTTTAGGACCAACCCCCACCCTACAACGCCCAAAAAATGGAGAGTGAAATTTGCCAAACTAAATGTTGCTTCAAACACATATGCCTTTAAGAGGCAGTGAAGTCTTCAAACATTAGCAAACCGAGACCGTTAGCATATTTATTTCATGTTCACTTATTTTATTGTTTACCGATCCAGGGATCAAACCTATATTTTATTTGGGAACATTATGCCATCACACCTCCAAGTTAAACCTCTAACTTTCCTGTATAGATACTTTCAAGTGTTTCTGTAAGCCTAAAATTCAGTCTCTCCATACTTTTAAGCACCAAGTTGTTACAGATACATATTTTGCTTATGCTAATTATGAGAGTGAAGACATGGGAGTAGATGTGGCTCCCCACATCTTCCTATGTGAGAAAAATGGAGAAAAAAATGAATGGGGAAGAAAATAAGTGATAGAGACAAATTCTTTTTTATTATTATGATTATACTTTAAGTTCTAGGGTACATGTGCACAACGTGTAGGTTTGTTACATATGTATACATGTGCCATGTTGGTGTGCTGCACCCATTAACTCATCATTTACATTAGGTATATCTCCTAATGCTATCCTTCCCCCCTCCCCCCTCCCCACAATAGGACCCGGTGTGTGATGTTCCCCTTCCTGTGTCCAAGTGATCTCATTGTTCAATTCCCACCTATGAGTGAGAACATGTGGTGTTTGGTTTTCTGTTCTTGCAATAGTTTGCTGAGAATGATGGTTTCCAGCTGCATAGCAAGCAAGTCCACAAAGGGTAAGTAAGTGCTATTGTAGAAGTGAATCTTGACAGTTGAGGCTGATGACTACAATTCTAGTACCTCTAAAAAGAGGCTAAGTTGATCAGTAGAAAATAATTTAAAGTAAAATGTTACAATTTCAATAATTCTTTGTGACCTTTTAAAGGTAGTTTGAAATTTGGAATTTGAAGACCTAATATTCAAGATAGACATTTAAGAGTAAAAACGCAGTCATTCGTAACAAAGTCTATTGGAACAGGTGAATGTATCGAGCTTTTATATTTTCTCATGACTTCTTTGGTTTCAAGATAGTTCTGGAAGAGGCAGAGACTGGACAAATTCTCTTTTTAAAGTATCTTAGAAGAGGTGGGCTGGCTCATGCCCCTTGGCTCTGATTTCCAAAAGGAGGCAGCCTGATCTCATATTCTGAACTGCTTGCAGAAACATGATAGAAAATTCTCTTATCTGCATCTCTTGTGCTGTTGTGTCTTTGGTTGTTCTGGAATGGAAAGCTGGGATTTCTGTGGTTGCTAGATTTATATCTATTTGTAGAATTTCTCGAGGTAAAAACGAGACTTCTGATAACTTCAACTGGTTATATCTTAAAGCGAGGAGGAGTCAAAAATATCACACTTATTTTAGAAAAGCAAAGATAGGGCTGATAGAGATTCGCCCTCTCAAATTATTAAAAGAAAGGAAGGTTGTAGTTTGAGGGGGATCCCAATACTTGAAACATTCTTTGTAAATAAACACTTATGGTTATGAAAATTTATTGATACAAGAAATGAAAATTAAGCAGAAAATACTTTGTGTTTTCTTACATCTACAGAGCTTCAAATGCTCAATGGAACTCAATAAGAAGAGTAATTATGTTCAAGCAAAACATTCAAAGATAGAGTTTAGACCTAGCGCTGACATTTTACGCCTGAGAAAGTGTCTGCCATGTGTTAGGCATGTGATAAATGGTGAATGGATGAATGTGTTTTAGTTAAAAGTTAATAATGAATTCTCTGTCACTTCCATGAGGTTTGGTATATTTCCACACCTCTGGAAGTATCATGAATGGAAACTACTCAAAGTGCCATATATAATTATTTGTCTAAACAGTCTCAAGAGGCTTATGGTGCTTTAGTATGAAGATTAAAGGCACACAGTGAACATTTGGAGTTTTGACATCTAGCATCCTTATTGATATAATTTAAAAGTTTTATTTGGATACAGAAAGGATTCACCCACCTGGTGATGGAGCATCTGTTAGAGTAACATACACTTGTTTGACAGTAAACCAATAGATTTACATTATTTTGTCAATAAGAATCCTTTGATGTTGTTTTTGTTTACTTAAACTCAAAGTTTCTATAACTTACTCTTAATATAATAACTTGGTCATAGAATTATAAACTAGATTCCTAATGGTATTTTTTTGCTCTCACTATACATAGTCTGCACTTTCCTAAGTTTGAGAAAACTAGAAGTTGTCAAGCTATTGCTTGATGCTTGAGATATAATACTATATATGATGAATTATATTAGATATTATGTTAGATATAAAAGTATGTATAACATATATACCATGATATATTATGCTATAATTATCATATAAGTTTTTAATATTCATCTATGTACATATCTGTCATCTTTCAAGAGAGGTCACTGTTGAAAAGACTATAACCAAATGATAACTTTTATAATTTTATTATGTTCTGATAACAGTTATTTGGAAAGAGTTAATAGCTAATCCATGATTTTTTTTCTCTATACTTTTTCTTGAAAAGAAAATAGTCTGACATACAGAAAGACAAACTGACTTTTTAAACCTTTTAGCTTTCTACAGCTGAAAAATTTTCTTAAAGCGAAGGTCCCCAGCTTCTGGGGAATCAGCAGATTGAGAGATGACCTTTTGTAATGCATCTGCCCGCTGCCAGTCCTCTCTGTTCCAACACGGCACTCTTCTGTCCTGTCAGGGTCTGATGAAGCATGCAATCCCATGTGCCTTCTTCCTGAGATGCCAGCAGAAATAATCATTTCTTTTACTTCCAAATGTGCAAAGTGGGGATAAGAGACCCTTCTTTGATTGTTGGAAAAAATTAAAAACTATAGATTTTTACATCAAAGAACTGGGGTTTGATCTTTAGAGCATACAGCAATTACATTTGAAAATCTCTTTTATATAAGATTAAAAAAATTCAATCTCATGCCTTCAGTTTTGTATGTCATAGATTTCTGGAATAGGGGTAAATAATATCATTTTGAAGAACAGATCTTTTCCTCCATTTTCCAATACACGTTTCTATTACCATAAAAAGCTTGAAAAACAAACTCCCTGAGGTACCAGAAGCAGGAGCAAGCAGGGTGGTTTGGCTGCAGACCAGAGCAGCACAATGGGTTTCTGCTTCCTTTCTGTTCATCGCTTCCCCTGTCCCTCCAGAGCACACACAAAGCTCTGCATGACTTTCTGGTTTCAGGCTCCAGTTTGGCAATTTTTTCCACTGTGTGTTGGGAAGAAATTGAAATGCAAAATTATATCCTCTGAAACAATCATATTGTTTTGGGAGCATAGGAAGAAGGAGAGATATAGGGATGAAGTTTTTTTCTTAAGAAGGGGGTTGAGGGGCTGCTATGAGCCACAATACCCATTGTTTGCTGCTCTATGAACCTTTCAGATTTTTTTATAACTCTTACTTAATTTTGCAAAAGAGTATCTTAACCACTGAGAAAATTGTGCAGAGGAAGAAAATTTCTTCCTGATGAGGGATTATGCTCAGCAGAGATGCAATAGTGTACTGTGTTGCTTGCTTCTGTTTGCTATTTTCTCTCCCCTGGGCACACCTCATTTCACATATACAACCAGTGAGTCATTGGGTTAAGAGTTTAGCAGACCCAGAAGTGCAGAAGGGGTGATTTCAGTTCTAGCCATGGCAGGTAATGGAGCTGGGAAAGAAGGCTTCAATATTGCTTCAAGAAAGTTGAAAATGACGAATGTAATGACTAACAGTAATATCTAAAACAAAAGTATAGCTCTGCACTACAGTAAGAATGAGTGACCTTGGCTTGGAGGAAGAGTCAAGAGGGCGGAGGAATATTTAGGAGAAACAAATAGACCTATAATGTTGGTATTTAAATGCAATTTACTCACTCATTTCAGCAGATAAAATCTTAATATGTATGTCATCTGTGGGCAGAGCCTGAAGAATTATAAGCATTTGTTTAAATAATTTGAAAAAGAACAGTTTTATTAAACACTACAGTCATCTAAGTAAAATTTTAAAATAAATCTCTTTATCTCTCATAAAGTATTTTGTGCCTACCGATTTATTTATTTATTTTATAGGGTTTATGCTTTAAAGCAGTTTTAGGTTCACAGCAAAATTAAGTGGAAGGCACAGAGGTTTTCCAGTGACTCCTTGCCCCCACATGCAGACTCTCCCACTGTCAACACTCGCGACTGGAGTGGTACATTTGTTACAGCTGATGAAGCTATATTAATGCATCACTATCACCCAAAGCTCACAGTTTACATTGGGGTTCACTCTTGGGTTATACGTTTTATGGGTTTAGACAAATGCATGACATGTATCCACCATTATAGTATCACACCCAATATTTTCACTGCCCTAAACATCCTCTGTGCAGCAATGGTTGCCTCAACATCAACTATGCTTCTTCAAATGCTGGAGCCAAGGGAACTGTGTTCCTTAAGTCTGGATATGCTCCCATCCAAGTGCCTTTCCCTATGTTATAGGTTTGCAACGTAGATATCAAATGAGCTAGGTATGATATAAAAATCCCTATGGACCCACATTTTTCTATGATTCTGTCTAGTGTCAGGCCTTCTATGAGATGAAATAGACTCATTATTTGGATGTATCAATGTTTTGCTCTGTTTTCCTGGAAACTTACTTCAGTGAAACCATGTCATCTCTAGTATAAGAATTAATGTTTTAGGACTATCAGTCTAGAGCAGGCATTCTTATTAGAGATTCAAAGATGAAAATTTCTAATAATTGTTGATACTTTGTTAATATAATGTGCATAATTATGGGAATAGGGTCAGTCCATAACTTTTCCTCAACATTTATGCATTAAGAAGCATAGTATTTGATTCTGACAATAAATCTGAGACAAAGGTAAATTTTCAGTACTATTTTATACCTCACTTCACTGAGGTTCATCAAAATGTAGTCACAAGTCACAGGTATTTAAGCCGGTTATTTTTCTCTAGGTGATCAAGCTTACTACTTTCATTGTTTGTTTTTTCACCTAAAAAGAATTTTTATTTTATTCAGGTTTGTTGAGGTATAATTTATATGCAATCAAATTCACCGATTGCAAGTGTATAATTGATAAGATGGATTTTGACCGTGAAGTTATCGTTATCATAATCATATATAGACCATTTTCATGACCTCAGAAAGTTGGGTCCCTTTCCTGCCCCTGGCCGCAGGCAACCACTGATCTGATTTCTGTTATTATAGCTTTGTTTTTTCTAGAATTTCATATAAATAGAATTATTCAGCATGTGGCTTTTTGTATCTGGCTGCTTTCATTTAGCACAACGCACTGAAATTCATCCAGGTTAGTACATGTTTGTTCCTTTATATTCATATATCATATGAATATAGTGTTATTTCATCATATGAATATACTACAATTGTTTATGTATCATCAATCAATAGATGTTTGGGTAGTTCCCAGTTTTAGATAGGAATAAAGCTCCTATGAATGTGTGAGTACAAGTTTTTATGTGAAAATACGTTTTCATTTCTCTTGATAAACACCTAGGAGTGGAATGCCTTGGTTATATGTTAAAGGTAGTTCTATAAGAAACTGCCAAAGTGTTTCCCAAAGTAGTTGCACTATTTTTCATTCCTAACAGCAATTTATGGGAGTGCCAGTTGCTCCACATTTTTTTTTTTTTTTTTTTTAGTTATTATTATACTTTAAGTTCTAGGGTACATGTGCAAAACGTGCAGGTTTGTTACATATGTATACATGTGCCATGTTGGTGTGCTGCATCCATTAACTCGTCATTTACATTAGGTATATCTCCTAATGCTATCCCTCCCCTCTCCCCCTACTCCACGAAAGGCCCCAGTGTGTGATGTTCCTCTTCCTGTGTCCAAGTATTCTCACTGTTCAATTCCCACCTATGAGAGAGAACATGCGGTGTTTGGTTTTCTGTCCTTGTGATAGTTTGCTGAGAATTATTTTTTCTAGCTTCATCCGTGTCCTTTCAAAGGACATGAACTCATCCTTCTTTATGGCTGCATAGTATTCCATGGTGTAAATATGCCACATTATCTTAATCCAGTCTATCATTCATGGCATTTGGGTTGGTTCCAAGTCTTTGCTATTGTGAATAGTGCCGCAATAAACATACATGTGCATGTGTCTTTAGAGTAGCATGATTTATAATCCTTTGGGTATATACCCAGTAATGGGATGGCTGGGTCAAATGGTATTTCTAGTTCTAGATCCTTGAGGAATCGCCACACTGTCTTCCACAATTGTTGAACTAGTTTACAGTCCCACCAACAGTGTAAAAGTGTTCCTATTTCTCCACATTCTCTCAGCATCTGTTGTTTCCTGACTTTTTAATGATCGTCATTCTAACTGGTGTGAGATGGTATCTCATTGTGGTTTTGATTTGCACTTCTCTAATAGCCAGTGATGATGAGCATTTTTTCGTATGTTTGTTGGCTGCATAAATGTCTTCTTTTGAGAACTGTCTGTTTATATCCTTTGCCCAATTTTGATGGGGTTGTTTGAGTTTTTCTTGTAAATTTGTTTAAGTTCTTTGTAGATTCTGGATGTTAGCCCTTTGTCAGATGGGTAGATTGTAAAATTTTTCTTCCATTCTATAGGCTGCCTGTTCACTCTGATGGTAGTTTCTTTTGCTGTGCAGAAGCTCTTTAGTTTAATTAGATCCATTTGTCATTTTGGCTCTTGTTGCCATTGCTTTTGGTGTTTTAGACATGAAGTCCTTGCCCATGCCTATGTCCTGAATGGTATTGCCTAGGTTTTCTTCTAGAGTTTTTAAGGTTTTAGGTCTAACATTTAAGTCTTTAATCCATCTTGAATTAATTTTTGTATAAGGAGTAAGGAAGGGACCCACTTTCAGCTTTCTATGTATGGCTAGCCAGTTTTCCCAGCACCATTTATTAAATAGGGATTCCTTTCCCCATTTCTTGTTTTTGTCAGGTTTGTCAAAGATCAGATGGTTGTAGGTGTGTGGTTTTATTTCTGAGGGCTCTGTTCTGTTCCATTGGTCTATATCTCTGTTTTGGTACCAGTAACATGCTGTTTTGGTACCAGTACCATGCTGTTTTGGTTACTATAGCCTTGTAGTATAGTTTGAAGTCAGGTAGCGTGATGCCTCCAGCTTTGTTCTTTTGGCTTAGAATTGTCTTGGCAATGTGGACTCTTTTTTGTTTCCATATGAACTTTAAAGCAGTTTTTTCCAATTCTGTGAAGAAAGTCATTGGTAGCTTGATGGGGATGGCATTGAATCTATAAATTACTTTGGGCAGTATGGCCATTTTCATGATATTGATTCTTCCTATCCATGAGCATGGAATGTTGTTCCATTTGTTTGTGTCCTCTTTGATTTCACTGAGCAGTGGTTTGTAGTTCTCCTTGAAGAGGTCCTTCACATCCCTTGTAAGTTGGATTCCTAGGTATATTTATTCCTATGCATATTCTGTTGATTGGGGGTGGAGAGTTCTGTAAATGTCTATTAGGTCCACTTGGGGCAAAGGTGAGTTCAATTCTGGATATCCTTGTTAACTTTCTGTCTTCTGGATCTGTCTAATGTTGACAGTGGGGTGTGAAAGTCTCCCATTATTATTGTGTGGGATTCTAAGTCTCTTTGTAGGTCTCTAAGAACTTGCTTTATGAATCTGGGTGCTCCTGTATTGGGTGCATATATATTTAGGATAGTTAGCTCTTCTTGTTGAATTGATCCCTTTACCATTATGTAAGGGCCTTCTTTGTCTCTTTTGATCTTTGTCGGTTTAAAGTCTATTTTATCAGAGACTAGAATTGCAACACCTGATTTTTTTGCTCTCCATTTGCTTGGTAGATATTCCTCCATCCCTTTATTTTGAGCCTATATGTGTGTCTGCATGTGAGATGGGTCTCCTGAGTACAGCACACTGATGGGTCTTGACTCTTTATCCAATTTGCCAGTTTGTGTCTTTTAATTGGAGCATTTAGCCCATTTACATTTAAGGTTAATATTGTTATGTGTAAATTTGATCCTGTCATTATGATGTTACCTGGTTATTTTGCTCATTAGTTGATGCAGTTTCTTCCTAGCATCAGTGATCTTTACAATTTGACATGTTTTTGCAGTGGCTGGTACTGGTTCTTCCTTTTTATGTTCAGTGCTTCCTTCAGGAGCTCTTGTAAGGCAGGCCTGGTGGTGACAAAATCTCTTAGCATTTGCTTGTCTGTAAAGGATTTTATTTCTCCTTCACTTATGAAGCTTAGTTTGGCTGGATATGAAATTCCTGGTTGAAAATTCTTTTCTTTAAGAGTATAGAATATTGACCCCCACTCTCTTTTTGCTTTTAGGGTTTCTGCCACGAGATCTGCTGTAGTCTGATGGGCTTCCCTTTGTGGGTACCCGGCCTTTCTCTCTGGCTGCCCTTAACATTTTTTCCTTCATTTCAACCTTGGTGAATCTGACAATTATGTGTCTTGGGGTTGCTCTTCTCAAGGAGTATCTTTGTGGCATTCTCTGTATTTCCTGAATTTGAATGTTGGCTTGCCTTGCTAGATTGGGGAAGTTCTCCTGGATAATATCCTAAAGAGTGTTTCCAACTTTGTTCCATTCTCCCCGTCACTTTCAGGTATACCAATCAGACGTAGATTTGGGCTTTTCACATAATCCCATATTTCTTGGAAGCTTTGTCCATTTCTTTTTACTGTTTTTTCTCTAAACTTCTGTTCTCACTTCATTTCATTCATTTGATCTTCAATCACTGATACCCTTTCTTCCAGTTGATCAAATTGGCTACTGAAGCTTGTGCATTCATCACGTAGTTCTTGTGCCATGGTTTTCAGCTCCATCAGGTCATTTAAGGAGTTCTCTATGCTGTTTATTCTAGTTAGCCATTCATCTAATCTTTTTTCAAGGTTTTTAGCTTCTTTGCAATGGGTTCGAACATCCTCCTTTAGCTCAGGGAAGTTTGATTGTCTGAAGCCTTCTTCTCTCAACTCGTCAAAGTCATTCTCCGTCCAGCTTTGTTCTGTTGCTGGTGAGGAGCTGTGTTCCTTTGGAGGAGAAGAGGTGCTCTGATTTTTAGAATTTTCAGCTTTTCTCCTCTCTCCCCATCTTTGTGGTTTTATCTACCTTTGTTCTTCGATGATAGGGATGTACAGATGGGGTTTTGGTGTGGATGTCCTTTCTGTTTGTTAGTTTTCCTTCTAACAGCCAGCACCCTCAGCTGCAGGTCTGTTGGAGTTTGCTGGAGGTCCACTCCAGACCCTGTTTGCCTGGGTATCACCAGCGGAGGCTGCAGAACAGCGAATATTGCAGAACAGCAAATGTTGCTGCCTGATCGTTCCTCTGGAAACTTCGTCTCAGAGAGGTACCTATCTGTGTGAGGTGTCAGTCGGCCTCTACTGGGAGGCGCCTACCAGTTAGGCTACTTGGGGGTCAGGGACCCACTTGAGGAGGCAGTCTGTCCATTCTCAGATTTCAAACCACATGCTAAGAGAACCACTACTCTCTTCAAAACTGTCTAACAGGGACATTTAAGTCTGCAGAAGTTTCTGCTGCGTTTTGTTCAGCCATGCCCTGCCCCCAGAGGTGGAGTCTACAGAGGCAGGCAGGCCTCCTTGAGCTGGGTTGGGCTCCACCCAGTTGGAGCTTCCTGGTGGCTTTATTTACCTACTCAATCCACAGCAATGGCGGGCACCCCTCCCCCAACCTTGCTGCCACCTTGCAGTTTGATCTCAGACTGTTGTGCTAGCAATGAGCGAGGCTCCGTGGGTGTGGGACCCTCTGAGCCAGGCGCGGGATATAATCTCCTGGTGTGCCATTTGCTAAGACTGTTGGAAAAGCACAGTATTCGGGTGGGAGTGACCCAATTTTCCAGGTGCCATCTGTGACAGCTTTCCTTGGCTAGGAAAGGGAATTCCCTGACACCTTGGGCTTCCCAGATGAGGCGATGCCTTGCCCTGCTTCGACTCTCGCTTGGTGAGCTGCCCCCACTGTCCTGCACCCACTATCCAACAAGCCCCAGTGAGATGAACCCGGTACCTCAGTTGGAAATGCAGAAATCACCCATCTTCTGTGTCGCTCATGCTGGGAGCTGTAGACTGGAGCTGTTCCTATTTGGCCATCTTGGAAACTCCTCCTCTACTTTCATTGGTTTTAAAACAAGTTGGTTGTAATATATGCAGGTACTCCTCCCCCACTACCAGGAAATGGAGCTTAATCCCTTTCCCCCAATGTGGGCTAGACTTAGTGACTTGCTTCCAAAGCACAAATCAGAGAAAGAGAAATATAGTAACTTTACAGTGGAGAAGCCTGGCTAATACTACATTAATCAAGTGATGAAAGTTAATATCACCAGTGATGTCAGGGGGATATCATGTATCCTCTAATGTGATGTGATGAGAAGGGCACTTCACCTCTATGATATTCTTCCCTTGAACCCCTCACCTTAGTCTAATAGTGAGAGAAACATCATACAGGTCTAGACTGAGAGACTTTCTACAGGATGCCAGGTTAGTATTCTTCAAGACTTCAAGGTTGTGAAAGATAAGGGAAGTCTAATAGACTGTCACAGACCAGAAAAGACTGGGGAGACAGGACAACTATTTGGCAAAAACTGCAATTATTTTTGCACCAACCTAATAAATTCAATGTGATATCCTGGATTGGATGCTGGAATATAAAGAGGACATAATGGAAAGAGTAGTGAACTCTAAAGCCTAAAGTTTAGTTAATAGCAATGTACTAACATTGGTATTGGGGAAGACCACCCCTGATATTTAATGTGAGTTCTTTTCTATTTACCTAAGTGTCTTGGCTGGTTTGAGAAATAAAGGGAAAGAGTACAAGAGAGAGAAATTTCAAAACTGGGTGTCTGGGGGAGACATCACATGTCGGCAGGTTCCATGATGCTCCCTGAGCCATAAAACCAGCAAGTTTTTATTAGCTATTTTCAAAGGGGAGGGAGTGCACAATAGGGTGTGGGTCACAGAGATCACATAGTTCACAAGGTAATAAAATATCACAAAGCAAGTGGAGGCAGGGCAAGATCACAGGACCACAGGATGGGGCAAAATTAAAATTGCTAATGAAGTTTCGGGCACACATTGTCATTGATAACATCTTATCAGGAGACAGGGTTTGAGAGCAGACAACCTGTCTGACCAAAATTTATTAGGCGAGAATTTCCTCGTCCTAATAAGCCTGGAGTGCTACAGGAGACTGGGGCTTATTTCATCCCTTCAGCTTCAACTGTAAAAGGTGACCGCCTCAAGGGGACCGTCTATAGACCTACCCTCAGGGTGCATTCTCTTTCTCAGGGATGTTCCTTGCTGAGAAAAAGAATTCAGTGATATTTCTCCTATTTGCTTTTGAAAGAAGAGAAATATGGCTGTCTTCCACCTGGCTTACTGGCAGTCAGAGTCCAAGGCCATCTCCCTTGTTCCCTGAACATTGCTGTTATCCTGTTCCTTTTTTCAAGGCACCAAGATTTCGTATTGTTCAAGCACACATGCTCTACAAACAATTTGTGCAGTTAATGCGATCATCACAGGGTCCTGAGGCGACATTCATCCTCTTCAGCTTACGAAGATGATGGGATTAAGAGATTAAAGTAAAGACAGGCATAGGAAATCAGAAGGGTATTGACTAGGGAAGTGATAAGTGTCCATGAAATCTTCACAATTTATGTTCTTCTGCCACAACTTCAGCTGGTCCCTCCATTCAGGGTCCCTGACTTCCCTCAACACATTGGTTTCTTAGTTTTGACAAATATATCATGGAGGTGTAAGATGTTAGCACAGGAGTAAATTGAGTAAACGAATATAAGAGAACTCTCTTTATTGTCTGCATTATCTATAATCATTCCAAAATAAAAGTTAATTTTTAAAAGTTGGTTGAATCTAAAAAGATGCCAAAGTCTCAACTCACATTTTGTTGCTGGGTTAACCAGAACAGATGACACCTTCTCTGGAAATCCGTCCTTGTGATCTTACATACTAAGCCACTAACAGAATTAATGGTACTCTCCTGTGGGTTATGAAATGAATTATTGCCTAGTGGATATGAGTTTGGACTACTTGTTCCAGACTGCTGGGATTTGAAGCCGGGCTCTACCAATTACCAGTTAGGTGACTTTCAGCACATTACTTGATCTTTTCATGCTCCAATTCCCTCATCTGTAAAATATTAACCTACCTCATAGGGCTGTTGCGAGCAAGTAGTTTAAAGTCACACATGCAAAGTCCTTAGGATAGTGTCTGGTACATTGAAAGAACTCAAAAAGTGATAGCAGTGGTGATGATGGTGATGTCTCCAAATAATTGTTTATGTAACACTTACATAAATATCTCATTGCTTATCCTAACTTCTGTTTTAGATCATGAGATCTTTGAGGATAAAACAATGTTTTATTTATCTTTGTATCACCATGCCTGATAAATAGTAAGTACTCAATCATTGTTGATTGAATGTATGCTTGGTTTCTTGTATCCTAACTTGTCTTATCCGAGATATGGGTATAAATATGCCTACTGCCAAATTACAGGCTTAGGTAGGAGACAGTGATAAATTAGTGATAAATAAATCAGCATTGCCTGACGCTCTAAGTTCAGTTAGCGATGCAAATACATGTTTCTGACGTCTCTCTATTCTCCTCACTGCTGCTGAAACTCACCAGCATATATGCTCCAATATATATTTGAATTTATCTGAAAATGATAAAACTCTACATTAAATATAGCTGAAGATAAGTACTTGGATTCTAAGAAGGTAGGGGTTATAGCAAGACAGGACAATGTAAGAGAATGTGGGATACTCCACTTATGTGGAGCATTCAACGTGTCTATCTTCCCTGAAGGCTTGAGAGAAGATTCGCTAAATTTAAAAAATACAAACCAAAGTCCTAAAATGTTCTTGGGCATTCTAGAAGGACAGGGTTTCCATTTTAGATTTATTATGGTGTTATTTTACTATTGAGAGGGAACATAAATAATTTAAGACATTTACTAACATGTGCAAGGACTTAATTTTTAAAGACAGTGTGTTGAAAGTTGGGCACGATGGCATGTTCCTGTAGTTCTAGCTGTTTGGGAGGCTGAAATGGGAGGATCACTTGAGCACAGAAGTTTGAATCCAGCCTGGACAACATAGTGAGACCTCTTGTCTAAAAAATAAAATAAAATAAAGATAATGTGTTGAGAAATGAGCTGTAGTGGTATTGATGGTAATGAGTGGAACTGAGTTTCATTCTGAAATGAATATGACATTGTTACTATAAAACGTGCTGGAAATGAATTTATTTGGGGCTCTTGTTCTCTTTTGACAATGCCAAGTTGCACTCTTCGAGTTGCCCCTTGCCCAGTATCCATAGGAAAGATTTAAAAATCACTGTATATTCATCAAATTGACAAACCCTTTTCCAAATTACTCTCTCAGTAACTAGAAGGTTATTCACATTGTGAACAGCAATAGAAAGGGTGTTCAAAATGACTGAAGCTACCTGGCCAGAGGACCTTGCCATATGTTGATAACTCAACCTTCCCCTTCCCCTTCTTTTTCCAGGACAAGCCAAAAGCCCAGCTTACATCCTGGCCACACATTTGTAAGTCCAAATTCTACCCACATAATTTAGGCACCTGAATTATAGCATTCTATCTTTATAGTCTTTGAATAAAAGGAGTGTTAAAGTAACTCTCATAAGCACCGTTGCCATTCCGTCCAAGGCTGTGAATTACCACATGATCTGGAAGAGAGGGTGGAAACATCATTCTAATTTGGGGGACCAAGCTACCTGGCAGTAGTTGATATAGCTAATTCTTGAACCCTGCTTTTCAGATGGAATTGCCCAGTGTTGTAATTGACTAGATTTGGCTCATGGAATTCCAGATGCTCTTCTGGTAATTATAGTGCAAGGCTAAATTTTCTCTTCTCATTTGTCCTTTTAAACTACTTTATTACTCATTTGGTCTCTTTCACCCAGTGTTTAGGGGTTACAACTTTTATGAGTAAAATTTAGTTTTAAGTGGAAGAAAAGTTAGCTCCTGCTACCATGGTACTAGTTAATCATAAGTTCATAAAAAAAGCTAACATACTGGGTCAGAGAGCCAGCATTAAAATTTGATGTGTATGGGGAAAATAAATTAAAAAGGTCTGGTAAAAAGCTTGCACTCTGAAGCTTTTTATCTGCCATCTGTCATCTGAGGCATAAACCTGTGCCCTCATGTGTACCTAACTGCAATGTATCTCTTCTATGGAAAGCCAGATAATTACAAGGTTCCATAGTCCCTTGGCAGAATGAATAAAGGGTTACTTTAATTTCTTTTCCTAGGCTCTAGATGTATATTGTGTTCTGTAAAGATACTCTACAGAGTTCTGTCATAAGGCTGACTATAAGCATTGTATAAATTAGTATCTCTGTTTAACAAGTAGTAACCTGAGATCAGCTCAAGAGCACATAATGTGTAGTTATCTTTAGGATGTGAGGATGACTTTGATTTTGTTTATCATCATCTTGGTTAAGAAGTATCATGTACAAATCAAGTAGTAGACATTCATCTGATGCTTCTAGCTTAACATAAGGGACATATATTAATCTATTCAACCATTCAATGAGAAGACCAATAACTCATTATCATTATTTATGTGCAAAAGAGAAATATGTTGTAGAGCAGTGATAAATGTAGGGGCAAGTAGAGAAAATAGTTTATTTAGTTAAGGGACATTTTATGTCACAGCTCTAATTAATCATGGAATAGATTAGGAACAGATTTAGGTTTCAAAAGGGAAGAGGAAGAATTTGTGAGCATATATATGTGTGTGTGTGTGTGTGTGTGTGTGTGTGTGTGTGTATCAGAAATAGGAAGGAAGGAGTTATTTAGCAAGTTTCTGTAGGGGAGGCTTGGAAGATGAGGGCCAGGTAATTTCACAAGAACTTTGAGGTTTAACATGAAAGTAAAACAATACATTTCTTTAGGTATGACAAAGAACACTATATTATCTGCTTTTTGGCCTTTTTACATGTAATTCAAGATCAGTTTTAAAAAATAAAGAAGGTATAATAATTTTATTTAAATAAACAAACAGTTTTAAATAATATGGAGAGAACTAAATGTACTTGGATGAATGCAGAAGAATAAAGAGGAGTTTGCAAAGCACTCTGTGGATGGTCAACAAATTATAATTTATTGTGGCAATAGGAAGAGACCAATTAAAATAATTTAAGGGTGGCGAATGTAAGGAGTGACAAAGATTAATGTAATTTTATTGTTTTTCTTCGAGAAGAAAAGGATGTGGGATGACAGGGTTGCTGGCTTCAAGTTTGGAGATCAGTCAGGTGAGCAGAGGTGAGCATTAGTGATGGGTATTTTTTTTTAGTTTTGCTGAAGAAAGAAAAGGATGGAAATTCTTACTCTGTAGAATAAGTACCTTAAAAAGGTTTTTTAAAAAATTGGAACCCAAATACACCTATTTTACATGTTTATTTTTGATGAATTTTGACAAATGTGTACTCCCATATATTTACTACCACAATCAAGCTATAGAATATTTCAGTGACCGAAAAATGTTTCCTTGTGCTTTTTTCCTAGTCAGATCTCCTCTCTGCTTCTGTCCACAGGTAATCCCTTACCCACTTTCTGTCAGTATAGATTGGACGTACCATTTAAAAGAGTTTCACATAAATGCAGCCATATAGTATGTACTCTTTTTTGTCTAGATTCTTTTGCTCAGCATAAAGTTTTTGAGATTTATCCATGTGTTATTGGTTTATTCCTTATTATAGCTGAGTAGTATTCCATTGCATAGATATACCACAATTTATCCATTCACCTGCTGATGAGCATTTGGGTTCTATAGTAGTACAATTAAATATAAATTATTTCATGGGCCTGTTCCTCTGGACTGTGAACTTCTCTAGTGGTGTAGCTTTTTAGAAAATTTTCCCTTAAATGAGACAGTCATGCTTTAAGGAGCTGGAATAGGAGAAAAGCCCCTTTCCCCAGCTGTGATAAAGCTCTGGAAAGGTATTTTCCTCTGGAGATTAGGATTTTGGTTATTGAGAAAACTCTAAGCCTATTTCACAGTGATTACTCTTCCCTCACCTTTGCCAGAGCCATGACTGGACCTATTTTGGATCTTCACTATGAGAACCTGGTGGGATTCCTGGAGGTCAAGGCCATGAGAGTATGTGTTCCCCTTAAGACTTGACCCCAAGGCATTTTTTGCTCTTACTCCAGTCAACACTCAGCCTCCAGCAATTAGTCAAACTACCGTTAAGTGTTCCTACTAGTTTATGGCTCCAGTATCTTTTCCCTCATGTAAGTACATCTTGGCTGTGTCTCCCTGGATGGTGTCTATCTCTTCAAATTTCAAGATGATAGTCTCTCTGTGATCTCAGTTATCTAACAGGTCCAAGAAGAGCCTTGATTTTCAGTTTGCCCGGGTTTTTCCTTGTTGTAAGGGTTAGGGTGACAACTTCTAAGCTCTTTATAAGTTGGAGCTAAAACCAGAAGTCTCCCTCACCTTTATTTTTGAAAGATATTTTCACTGGGTGTACAATTCTAGGTTGACAGCTGTTTTTCTTTCAAGATGTATTTTCTTTTTTCTTTTTTTGTATATGCTATAATTTTATTCAACTGGCAGTGCAGTAGATGTGTTTTCTTTTTTTCATACTTTATGTTCTAGGGTACGTGTGCACAACATGCAGGTTTGTTACATATATATACATGTGCCATGTTGGTATGCTGCACCCATTAACTCGTCATTTACATTAGATATCTCTCCTAATGCTATCCCTTCCTCCTCCCCCCACCCCACAACAGGCCCCAGTGTGTGATGTTCCCCTTACTGTGTCCAAGTGTTCTCATTGTTCAATTCCCACCTATGAGTGAGAACATGTGGTGTTTGGTTTTCTGTTTTTGCAATAGTTTGCTGAGAATGATGGTTTCCAGCTGCATCCATGTCCCTACAAAGGACATGAACTCATCCTTGTTTATGGCTGCATAGTATTCCATGGTGTATATGTGCCACATTTTCTTAATCCAGTCTATCATTGATGGACATTTGGGTTGGTTCCAGGTCTTTGCTATTGTGAATAGTGCTGCAACAAACATACGTGTGCATGTGTCTTTATAGCAGCATGATTTATAATCCTTTGGGTATATACCGAGTAATGGGATGGCTGGGTCAAATGGTATTTCTAGTTCTAGATCCTTGAGGAATCGCCATACTGTCTTCCACAATGGTTGAACTAATTTACACTCCCACCAACAGTGTAAAAGTGTTCCTATTTCTCCACATCCTTTCCAGCACCTGTTGTTTCCTGACTTTTTAATGATTGCCTTTCTAACTGGTGTGAGATGGTATCTCATTGTGGTTTTGATTTGCATTTCTCTGATGGCTAGTGATGAGCATTTTTTCATGTGTCTGTTGGCTGCATAAATGTCTTCTTTTGAGAAGTGTCTGTTCATATCCTTTGCCCACTTTTTAATGGGCTGCTAGCTAGACTAATAAAGGAAAAAGAGAGAAGGATCAAATAGATGCAATAAAAAATGATAAAGGGGATATCACCACCGACCCCACAGAAATACAAACTACCATCAGCGAATACTATAAACACCTCTATGCAAATAAACTAGAAAACCTAGAAGAAATGGATAATTTCCTGGACACTTACACCCTCCCAAGACTAAACCAGGAAGAAGTTGAATCCCTGAATAGGCCAATAGTAGGCTCTGAAATTGAGGAAATAGTTAATAGCCTACCAACCAAAAAAAGTCCAGGACCAGATGGATTCACAGCTGAATTCTACCAGAGGTACAAGGAGGAGCTGGTACCATTCCTTCTGAAACTATTCCAATCAACAGAAAAAGAGGGAATCCTCCCTAACTTATTTTATGAGGCCAACATCATCCTGATACCAAAGCCTGGCAGAGAAACAACAAAAAAAGAGAATTTTAGACCAATATCCCTGATGAACATTGATGCAAAAATCCTCAACAAAATACTGGCAAACCAAATCCAGCAGCACATCAAAAAGCTTATCCACCATGATCAAGTGGGCTTCATCCCTGGGATGCAAGGCTGGTTCAATATACGTAATCCAGCATATAAACAGAACCAAAGACAAAAACCACATGATTATCTCAATAGATGCAGAAAGGCCTTCGACAAAATTCAATAGCCCTTCATGCTAAAAACTCTCAATAAATTCGGTATTGATGGGACCTATCTCAAAATAATAAGAGCTATTTATGACAAACCCACAGCCAATATTATACTGAATGGGCAAAAACTGGAAGCATTCACTCTGAAAACTGGCACGAGACAGGGATGCCCTCTTACCACCCCTATTCAACATAGTGTTGGAAGTTCTGACCAGCACAATCAGATAGGAGAAAGAAATAAAGTGTATTAAATTAGGAAAAGAGGAAGTCAAATTGTCCCTGTTTGCAGAAGTCAAGATGTATTTTCATTGTCTTTAGGCTTGAATGCTTTCTAACAAGAGATCTGAAGTGTTCTTTTTTTTAGTTCCTCTGTACGTAATTCTCTTTTTCTCTACTCTCCTCTGGCTGCATTTAATATATTTTTTTATTGTTTCTTTTTGACAATTTGTTTAGGCTATGTCTTTGTATGGTTTTCTTTTTGTTTATCTTCCTTTTAATTTGTTGATATTCTTGGTTCTGTGGGTTTACAGTTTGCATGATTTTGGACATTTTTGACTATTATCTCTTTGAATAATTTTTATATTCCTCCCTCTATCTCCTTTCTTTCTGGAACTCCAATTAATGAATGCTATCCTGTTAGGCCACTTAATATTGTACAATAGGTCACGGAGTTTCTGTTGATTGTTTTCAGACTTTTTTTTCCTGCTTGTCTCAGGTTGTATAGTTTTAATTGCTGTTTTCAAGTTTACTAATCTGTTCTGCTGTGAATCCCATTCAGTGAGTTTCTTATTCCATGTATTATGTTTTTCATTTCTAAACATTTCACTTGGCTTTTACCTATATTTTTCATTATCTCCTCATTATGTTTGTATTTTTCCTTAAAAATTTGAGCATACTGAGCATATTTTTCGTTGCTATTTTTAATGTATTTGTTTGCTAATTCAATCATTGCTGTGATTTCTTGATCTCTTTTAACTGATCACTTTTTCCTGGTTATCTGACAGAATTTCATGCTTCTTAACATGTGTGATAATCTTTTAATTGGATGATGTACAGTGTGAAGTTTACATTGTTGAGTGTGGATTTTAGTTGTATCCTTTAAAGATTGTTGGGCTTTGTTCCATAGGCAGTTAATGTACTTGTGGATCAGTTGATCCTTTTAAAGCTTGTTTTAAAGCTTCTTAAGGGCTATCTAGATGCAGGTTTAGCCTTGTTATTAAGAAATGATCATGCTGACATCTTTATTGAATGATCCTTCTGTTCTCTGAAGTCTGTTGGTTGTGGCTGGTGGGAGCACTAATGATTCCTAGCCACATGTGAGTTCTAGGATTTTTTGTCTCACCACTCTCTGATATGACCAGAAGGAATAAATTCAGTGGAAAGAAAGGAGAATTGCAGAGGGGAAGAGAGAGAGAGAAAAAGAGGAAGAGGGAGAGAGAGAGAGAAAAAGAGAGAGAGAACTAAATAGAATGGGAACTAGGGTATGAGGGTAATTTGCATTTGCCTAACTTGAGAACCCTTTTTCCACTTTTGACTCCCAGAGGGCTCCAATAAGTGTGGGTGTGATCCCTACTTCCTCACTGCATACTTTTTCTTAATTGTGAGTGGATTAACCTGGGAGCTACCCCTAATAATGAGGATGAATCTGTATCTACCTTTTGTCCCCTGAAGCTTACCCTAATATAGCCAGTAAACCAGGAAATTAGATACAATTGTCTCAATTTAATGAATCCTGGACAAACTCTCCTTAGATTCTTGACCACCTTCTCTATCGCCTCCCGGGTTCCCGCCATTCTCCTGCCTCAGCCTCCCGAGTAGCTGGGACTACAGGCGCCGCCACCTTGCCCGGCTAGTTTTTTGTATTTTATTTTTAGTAGAGACGGGGTTTCACAGTGTTAGCCAGGATGGTCTCGATCTCCTGACCTCGTGATCCGCCCGTCTCGGCCTCCCAAAGTGCTGGGATTACAGGCTTGAGCCACCGCGCCCGGCCAGCAATATTCTCAAATCTCTCTACATAGAGAAGGTGGTCAAGAGATTTGAGAATATTGCTGACCAGAAAAAGCACTACATTAGGTAGAGGCCTCCAAATATCAAGGTTCTAGAACTGATTCTTCTTTGTTGGACTGGAAACTCACTTGATCCTTCTAGTTCTCATTGAGTTATATGATCTGCAGTCCCTTTCCTATCAGATAGTATATGATTCTAATATGGAGCAGGTCATATTCCTGGTATCCTCAATGACACCAAATTGGAAAGCAATAAGAAAATATTCTGGGCAATGTGAATCAGGTAGAAGACCACAATTCCCTCTTGTTGTGAGCTGCCAGTGAGCTCAGATATAAATTGGCTTCTCTGTTCTATAAACTGTAGCATAGTCTCCCATGGGTGGCATATCTGTATCCTGGATTGCTCACTGGGGTTTATCTATCAACTGTAATTTATGTTTTACCTGGTCTTATTACTGTGTCTTTTGTCTTCCTCAATTTTGTTTTTTTTTCTTTAACATACTTTTGTCTTTAACATACAGCATACTTTGCTGTATGCATTCTTGTATGTTACTTTAAAATCTTTGTAGAATATGGTACTGGTAGTAAGATATTTAAAAAATTTTATCTAAGGAAACAAATAAATAAGGAAAAGAAATAAAATAATATCAAATTAAAAATATGTCACTTATTCAGATATTTATGTATTAAATATGTATTTTAAACAAGTTTCTTTATATGTTTTTCTCTGAAGACAGCAAATGAAAATCTTAAACTAGAAGGTGAATGGAAGGCTTATAAAGACAGGAAAAAATGACAGCTAACAAGAGGTAACCATTTATTTTCCATATTAAAGGGAGAAGACAGATTCCAAAAGAGATAGAAAATTACCTTGTGTTTTATAGCACATTATATAAGTTGATATTCAGAATGAAGGCAACTCATTACCAAGACTAGGTTAAATAGTTTTCCCTGATGTTTTACTTGAGAAGGCAGGGCAAAGTACCTTTTTGTTTGGAATTGAAATTGCCAAAAGGGTTTAATCACTTTTACTGTGGTGTGAGTTCATGTCTTACCAAAAACATGAGAAATACATTCCCTTGATTGCATGGTAGATGCATTTCTAATGCCATTGGGAGGCTATGGTAACAGAAATACCTTTAATTTTCCATTCTCTTTTATGGTTCTACAAAAAGTGCATTCTAATGTCACAGGTCCTGGAGGAGGGAGTTCTCATAGCAGTCCACCTGATGGTTGAGGTGTGATCTTTTCATCTATTCTCCTGGTGTGACATGCATATTGGTGTACATGGGTTTTCTACCATTTGGCATGGTTCAAGTACTTGCTTTTATTCGTTCTTTCTTCTTGAATTTGACAGACTTTTATCATGATAAGACTAAGTTACCTTCCTCTATGTTATCTTCTGCTCTCCCCACCTTTTACAGCTCCGTGCCATGTATCTGATTAGATACCCTCATCACTGGTGACAGGTTATCATCATCAACATATCTAGAGATTTCATCAGAACCTAGGTCTCTGGGTCACATCCCAAAGTGACACCTCTATTCTGAGGGCTTACCTGAGATGAGAGAGCCCTTTTATTTTTACAAAGGCCCTTTTCTGTTCACTGTTCAAATACATTGGCTCTAATAGTTCAACACAAATCCTGCCAAAAGAAGTGCATAGGGTTATAGAAGCAAAGCCAAAAGACCCTATCCAACAATCTCTACAGACATACCACCTGGGAGAGGGGGTAGGAAAATGAAATAAAAAAAACAGTAATACCATAGGAAAAGAAAGAAAAAGAAAAAAATTCTACCCACAAGAAAATAATTACAAAAATTAGAAGTGCCAGCATCTCCAGATGAGAAGGGACTAGTGCAATAATTTTGGCACCATGAAAAATCTGGTTGTAATGACATCACCAAAAGATCACAGTAGCTTTCCAGCAATGACCCTTAACCAAACTGGAAACTCAGAAATGACAGATACATAATAAGAGCAGAGATTGCAAGGAAGCTCAATGAGATCCAAGACAAGGTTAAAAATAAACACAAAGAAGCTTCTAAATCAATCCAGGAAATGAAGAAAGAGATAAATATCTTAAAAAGAAATCAGTCAGAGCTTCTGGAATTTAAAAACTCACTTAAGGAATTTCAAAATTCAATTGAAAACTTTATCAGTGGACTAGACAAAGCAGAAGAATCTCAGAACTTGAAGACAAGTCTTTCAAACTAGCCCAGTCAGACAAAAGCAAAGAAAGAAATTTTTAAAAAAGTGAACAAAGTTGTTGAGAGATGTGGGATTATGTAAAGTGACCAAAAATGCAAATTATTGGCATTCCAGAGAGAGGAAAAAAGGTAAACAACCTAGAAAACATATGTGAGGGAATAATTAAAGAAATTTTTCATAATTTTGCTAGAGTGGTAGACTAGATACAAAAAATGTAGAGAACACCTGCAAGATACGAAACAAAATGAACATCACCAAAGCATAGCGTCACCAGACTGTCCAAGGTCAATGCTAAAGAAAAAAATCTTAAAGGCAGCTAGAGAAGAAGGTCAGATCACTTATAAAGGAAATCCCATCAAGCTAATAGTGGACTTCTCAGCAGAAACCTTACAAGCTAGGAGAGATTAGGGGCCTATTTTCAGCACTGTTAAAGAAAATATTTTTTTTTTTGAGATGGAGTTTTGCTCTTGTCACCCAGGCTGGAGTGCAATGGTGTGATCTTGGCTCACTGCAACCTCTGCCTCCTGGGTTCAAGCAATTCTCCTACCATAGCCTCCCGAGTAGCTGAGATTACAGCCATGTGCTACCACACCCAGCTAATTTTTGTATTTTTAGAAAGAGACAGGCTTTTACTATGTTGGCCAGGCTGATCTTGAACTCCTGACCTTAGGTGATCCACCCACCTCGGCCTCCCAAAGTGCTGGGATTACAGGCGTGAACCACTATGCTCAGACAAAAAGAAATTGTAACCAGGAATTTCATATCCCATCAAACTAAGCTTCATAAGCAAAGGAAAAATACAATCTTTTCATACAAGCAAGCACTAAGGGAATTCATTACCATTAGACCAGCTTTACAAGAGCTTCTTAAGGGAGTTCTAAACATGGAAACAAAAGAATATAACCTGCTACTGCAATAACACACTTAAGTACATAGTAATTAAGACAAAGGTCTAATATCCAGAGTCTATGGGGAACTTAAACAAATCACAAGTGAAAAACAAATAACCCCATTAAAATGGTTAAAGGACATGAACAGACCCTTCTTAAAAGAAGACATACAGGTGGCCAACAAACATGAAAAAATAATCCACGTCATTAATTATTGGATAGATACAAATACAACTCACAATGAAATACCATCTCACGCTAGTCATAATGGCTATTATTAAAAAGTTAAGCAGTTTGGAGATTTATCTAAGATATTGAAACAGGGGTACCATTTGACCCAGCAATCTCACTCCTGGGTGTATATCCAAAAAATAAACCATTCTATTAAAAGGCATGCACTCATATGTTCATTGCAGTGCTATTCACAATATCAAAAACATGGAATCCATTAGGTGCCCAAAGATAGTGGACTGGGTAAAGAAAATATGGTACATATTCACCATGGAATACTACACAGTCACAAAAAGAATGAAATAATGCCCTTTGCAGCAACATGGACGCAGCTCGAGGCCATTATCCTAAGCAAATTAATGTAGGAACAGAAAGCCAAATACCATATGTTCTCACTTATAATCAGGAGCTAAACACTGGATACTTATGAACATAAAGATGGCAACAATGGAGACAGAGGACTACTAGAAGGCAGAGGGAGGAAGTGGGGCGAGTGTTGAAAAACTAACTGTTGAGTAATAAGATCACTAGTATCCCAATCTCAGCATCATGCAATATACCCATGTAACATACCTGCACATGTACCCCCCTGAATCTAAAATGAAACTTCAAGGCTGGGTGCAGTGGCTCATGCCTGTAATCCCAGCACTTTGGGAGGCTGGGGTGGAAGGATTGCTTGAGCCCAGGAGGTTGAGGCTGTTGTGAGCCATGATCATGGCACTGCCCTCCAGCCTAGGTAGGTGACAGAGTGAGACATTGTTTCAAAAAATAAAGTAAAATGAAATGAAATAAAATAAAATAAAAGTTGAAATTAATAACCCTCCCTGAAAGAAACAAAAACTACCACCACAACAAAAGAAAGACATTAACTCTTTACACATTAGGATGCCCTATTCCTTATCTGAGCCATAAGATCTTGTCAGTCTTACTCAGGAGAAGGAGGGATACTCTCAGGATGGAACCATCATCCTGCCTAAATCTTTATAAATATTAAACTCTTAACTCTTAAACTCTTCTTGCATTATTATAATCTGATTGCCTCATCTCTGGGCCCTTGGCTGAGATAAAACCTGATAACAGTGAATTAGAGTTTTTTTGATTTAACTTAATGAGTGTTTGGATTCTGAGATCTGTTTTAGATTTATTCTTCTCTGTCTCGAGTCCTTCAGTGATTTTTCCATGTTGCATTTATTAGCCAAGTCAATTAAAATTTTCCTGTATAATTTAAAGTTACTATAGAATTTTTTTCATTACCAAGGACATTTTAAACATCATTATCATGGAATTATTGGGATAGTTTTATGTTCTGGTTAAGAGATTTGGAGGAATATTATAATCTTTTTTAAAAATGTTATGTGTTCTGACATTGTTTTGGTTGGAATACCTTTCTGGGTAGATATATGAGAAATAGGGAGAAAAGAATGCACTCAGTTGGCATTTGGGGAATAAGTTATTTCCTTTTCCTTTCTCCATGGGCAAGGAGCATGAGATAAAAATAATCAGAATAAGGTCCTTAGGTATTGAGAATTTATTAGAATCAGAGCACTTACTAATTCAGAGCAAATGAGATCTATAGATTGTTAATTGTAGCTTGGTGTCTTTTATAAAAATGCCTCATGTAGCGAGCACATTGTCCCTTCACTAAATGAGTAGTGATTATCAGGGAGATTACTGTGATTTATAAGCTCATTTTCTTCATTTTACTTTACATGTGCCAGACACTGACTCATACAATAGAAAAACAAAACAAGCCTGATTTTAGAAATTAAATGCTTTATTGATTGTTTTATTGTTACTCACAACAGAAAGTTATAATACACGGAATTTTTGAATATATGGTATATAAGTTAAAAAATACATGGTGGTGGTGGGGGAACAACTTTATTGCAAGCTTTAGATTATAAACTAATTTTGGTGTACTACATTTCTGCCAGAATCGAAAGTGCGCCACCCAAATGGAGAAGAAATAATATGAATTATTGTTATGGAAGAAGAAATTATTTTCTTCGGAAAAGATTCTACTTTATGCTGGAATGTGCCCTTTTTAGGTAAGTGTGACTTCTATAGTAAGTAACATGCAGAATTTTCTCTTTAATCTTTATGGAGAAAAAGAGCTAGTGTGATGAATAATCAGACAGTCTGATCTGCAAGCAACATGCTACTCCTTATTTTTCAGTAAATGCTTTTTTGTAGCTTCAGATATCAGAGGAATTGATTGGATTCTTAAGTTATTTATACATGCAAGGTTAAGTGGAGAATCTGATACAATTATTCTGATTGTTGAGAGTCAGTAAAACACAGTAAAAGAGCTTGATCTCTGCAGTTAGACTCCCTAAATTATGATCAGAGATCTGTCAGTGTGATCTTGAGCAATTTACTTAGCCTTTCTGTGCTTGAATTCTTCAACTATAAAATAGGGATGTTGATTAAAATTAAATGAGCGAATATACGTAAATTGAACAGTGTCAAACACATAATAAACACTAAATAAATGCTAACTATCGCTATCATTCAGACTAAATAAGCATGGGTAAAGATCTAGGGGCTGATTTTCACTAAACAACTGAAAGAAATGACTGAGAATTTCAACATTTAACAAACATTTTGAAGCAGTCCATTAATGTATATGTAATGTTTTAGTGTGAGAAATGTAGTATAGTGAAAAAGGAATCCACCATTTTTGAAGAAACGTTATAGACTTTGAAGTCAGATGAACAAATTCATATTCCAGCTCTGTTCCTTGCTGGTGTGTGAACCTAGGGACGTTATTTCACCTTATAGAGTCTCAGTTTCCACATCTGTTAAATGCTACCTTGCAATGTTGTGAGGATTTGTGTTACTATTAATAGATACAGAGTTCTTAGCATAATGCTGGTACATAATAGGAACCAAACAGTAATTTAGTAGTTCTCTTCTGCCAGCTTGATAGCTAGAATACTGTCTCTTCCAAGTCTGTCTTTCTGGGTCAAAGTAAGGGAAGAGAACTGGGGGAAAGTGAATCCACTGTTTTTTAAAATAGATTTTTTTTTTGGAGCAGTTTTAGGTTCACAGCAAAATTGAGTGGAAGGTACAGAGATTTTCCATGTATTTCCTGCCCCCACTCATGCGTAGACTTTCCCATTATCAACATCCCCCATACATTTGTTACAACTGATGAGCCTACATTGACATATCTCAGTCACCCAAGGACCATAGTTTACATTAGGCTTCACTCTTGGTGTTATGCTTTTCATAGATTTGGTCAAATGTATAACAACATGTATCTACCATTATAGTATCAAACAAAGTAGTTTCACTGTCCTAAAAGTCCTTTGTGCTCCGCAGATTTTAGTTTTTCATTTTCTTGTTTTGATATATGAACACTTGTGATATATGAGTGTGAGATGGCATCCTGTGGGTAGACCAAGTCATCTCAGGAAGATTTTAGAGAAGGTTCTCAGTAGAGTCAATCAGTGTGTTAGTGGCAGGCACTGGGGTACAAATGCAGGATCACCTGACATGGAGCTGGTGGGCCAGGAGGGAGCATGGTATCCTGAGGGTACACTGAGAGAGAAAAATACATCAGCCATGTGTCTCATCAGGAGCAAGAGTCTCATGGAGATCAATATTAGGCAAAGTCAGAGATTTGAGTGGGCAAACGATGTTGCTGACTTGTATCAGCAGGAATAGGGCACAGGATAGCATGTAGATTTGGAAGAGCAAGGCAGATTCCCAATTTTTGAGGTTCTAATACACTGCTCAGATTATAAAAGAAAAATCCACAAGAAGATGTGTGTGGTAGGAATTAACATTTATTCAGCATCTACTATGTGCCATATACAGTGATATATTTTCTATATGGTAGGTGTTATTATTCTGCATTTTAGAGATAATAAAATTGGAATTGGAGAAACTAAGAAACTTGCCCAAAGTCATAGAGCTAGCAAGTGGTGAAGCTGAGATCCAAACCAGACTGTCTTGTTGTTTAGCTGCTAAATCAAGGATACTAGTAGAAACTTGATCTCATGAAAATGGAAGAAACCCACATGTTATACTAGGCACACTGTTCAAGCCCAAGGTGTAGGGAAACTTGATCCTGAGTCATGCTGATGTGCTATATAGCACCTTAAATTTCCACAGACTAAGGTCGGGAGAGGGCAAGTGATCTCAGCAAGAGAAGAGGAAGACTGCAGGGAAGCAACCTCACAATTCATTGCCATGGTATCCCCCGCCACTGCAGTACTTTAAATGATCCCCTGGAGTCTGGAAAGTGCAAAGCATTAATGTACAGCTCTAAGTGCTTTTGCTGTCTAATTTGTTATCATGGAGTGACCAAGTAATATGCGTATTTATGGTGAGCAACAGGGATTCTTCAGTTAGGGGTATAGAGGTATATTGGCAGTGTTTTATGTCGAAACTTTTTCTCTTCTCTGAATTTTCTTAAAATAAATCATGGTCAGAACCTCCTGTTTCTAAGGGAACTAGGAAAGCAAAGGCAAATATTATCATCACATTGGAAAAAGGGTAAAAAGAGAGATGTCTTTATCACTAAGTTGTGCCAAAAGTTTAATATTTAACCACTTTTATTTAAAAGACCATAGAACAGAAACTGTATCTTGCATACTTAGGTTACCATATGAAGGTTGGATTTTTGAGGATGGTAAAGACAGGAATTGATTTCATCAAACTGATTACCCTAAGAGGCTGCCTCAGGCAAATCATTTTATATCACAGTCAATTATTTGATTTCTAACATTTAAAAATTTTGCATCAGAGGATATCAGGAAAAATGGAGAACAGTTTAGAAACAATTATATATTCTCTTTTATCATACAGTAAGCGATCTAATTGGTTAAAACATTCCTCTTATATACTCTGGGAAGGCTTGCTTGGACACAGAAATATTCCTAGGTCAGCCGAGTATCTTATTAGATTGTCAAAATTTGTAGATGGGAATATAGATAAATTGAAATTTTAAATATCCCAAGGGCATATTTACCCTTTTTCTAGATTGTGAAAATGACATATTTTGGAATGGAAGAAGATTTGCTCATTTGTCACCCCCTCTAACTTGTTTCCAAAATCCCACAACATTTGCAAATATTTAAGTGTCTCATTGGGTTGGATCAGCCATACAAACCCAGCCCCTATAAAAGCTTAGAATATATTATTAAATGCCTGGGATCAACACCACCTTAAAACAAACAAAAACAAACATAAAATTATTTTTTTATTGTTTTATTTTTATTTTTTAATTGTACTTTAAGTTTTAGGGTACATGTGCACAACGTGCAGGTTTGTTACATATGTGTACATGTGCCACGTTGATGTGCTGCATCAACTGCCTGAGTCTACACAGGCGGGCAGGCCTCCTTGAGCTGTGGTGGGCTCCATCCAGTGCAAGCTTCCTGGCTGCTTTGTTTACCTACTCAAGCCTCAGCAACGGCGGACGCTCCTTCCCCAGCCTGGCTGCTGCCTTGCAGTTGGATCTCAGACTGTTGTGCTAGCAGTGAGCAACGCTCTGTGGGTATGGGACCCTAAGAGCAAGGTGCGGGCTATAATCTCCTGGTGTGCCTAAGACCGTTGGAAAAGCGCAATATTAGGGTGGGAGTGTCCCGATTTTCAAGGTACCGTCTGTCATGGCTTCCCTTGGCTAGGAAAGGGAATTACCCAACCCCTTGCACTTCCTGGGTGAGGCGACGCCCCACCCTGCTTCAGCTCACGCTCTGTAGGCTGCACCCATTGTCCGACAAGCCCCGGTGAGGTGAACCCGGTACCTCAGTTGGAAATGCAGAAATCACCCTTCTGCGTTGCTCAAGCTGGGATCTGTAGACTGGAGCTGTTCCTATTCGGCCATCTTGGAACCTCTCTAAAATTGTTTTTATCTTTGAAGTTTTCTTCCTTCTTTTTAGGTTCTGTCCACATGCGTATATTATCTTTACATTTTAATTGGTTAATTTTAATTACACAATTACAGAAATACACTCTCTGCAGAAATTCCAACACGGAAGTATAAAAAGCAAAAGTTACCTTTCAATACCCCTCTCTCTTGAAATCCCAGAATTTTTATTAGATCATCATTAACCATTATTAGAATCTTAGTATGCATCAATTCATCTTTTTCAACGTAATTTATTGTATGCATATACACACACAAATACATATGTATTCTTAAACCGTATCACTTGTGAAACAAATTTTCTTCACATAACGATGTTTTGACATATCTTTCCACTGAAATCCACCTCATTTAAAAATTACTGCATAGTATCTCAAAATGCAGATGGAATATAACATAGCCATTTCTTTATTGATGGACATTTAGATTGCTTTTCATTTTCTACTTTTATGAATCATGTTGCAATGTGTATTCTTGCACATACACATTCATCCAAATAGGCAAGCATTTTACTATATTAGGTAGACAGTGGTGATATTACTGGGATGAAAGATATCTTCAGTTTGGTTGAATTTACTTTTGTTATTTTACATTTTTGTGAGTACATAGTAGGTGTATACATTTACAGGATACATGAGATGTTTTGATACAGGCCTGCAATGTGAAATAATCATATCATGGAGAATGGGGTATTCATCACCTTGGGCATTTATTGTTATAATTATTCCATCCTTTTTTTTTTTTTTAAAGCATCTTGGGGTGATGTTATTTTCAAAATTTTTGGTTTTCTAATAAGTACTGTTAAGGCAATGACTTTTTCTCTGGGTATCACATGGCCTGCAGCAGAATGATTGATCTCTGGTACTGATTATCATTCATTTCTAGAGGATTTCAAGATATGGTTAAAAAATACTCCATAGCACAAGAAAGGTGGTTTTAAAGTTAAAATTTTTTTCTTTTTGAATTGGAGTTTTGCTCTTGTTTCCCAGGCTGGAGTGCAATGGCGTGATCTCAGGTCACCACAACCTCCACCTCCTGGGTTCAAGCGATTCTCCTGCCTCAGCCTCCTGAGTAGCTGGGATTATAGGCATGCACCATCACACCTGGCTAATTTTGTATTTTTAGTAGAGATGGGGTTTCTCCATGTTGGTCAGGCTGGTCTTAAACTCCCGACCTCAGGCGATCCACACACCTCAGCCTCCCAAAGTGCTGGGATTACAGGTGTGAGCCACCGCGTCCAGCCCCTAAAGTTAAACTTTTAATGAATCAGCATATAGTAAAATTGACTTTTTTTGTTACATATCTATAAATGTGCTAAAATTCATAGAAAGATATTTTTAAACACTTAGAAATTTTAACTTTCTATTTTTGCCACTGTTTTCAGACAATTTGGCCTCAATTTAAAGTAATGTTTTGAAAACTTTCATATAGTTTACTATATAGTAATTTGTAACTATTTTAATGGATATTTTAAAAGGTATATTTTCTGCCTGTTGGCAATCAACAATATTCTAATATAGCTAGTATGTGCAGCTTCCACTGGTGTTCAATTCGTCACTCTTCTGAGGGTGTACTGAGTTTCTGAGAACAGTGATTAGAGTGTTCCACTGAGATTCATGACTTATAATTTATCAGTTTTGTTTTTGTTTGGTTTAAAGCAGTTCTTAAATATTTTGAAGCCATGTTGTTAGATTAATAAAAGTTTGTGACGTGTGTATCTTCTTGTTGGATCGTACTATTCATCAATTTGAAAATCAATGTAAAATATTTTTGTCCATTTCTATGTCTCACCCTGAATTCTATTCCGTTTTTCATTTAGCTAATATTGGCCAGGGTATTGTTTTCCATCTTTTTATTTTAAAGTACTATTTTTCATTTGAAAATGTCTTTTGTAAACAACACATATCTGGAATTATTTTATTTTTCTTTTTGCCCTACCTGAGAGTCTTTGTCTTCCAACATGGCTATTGAACCACTTTTACATTTATTGCTATTACTGATATCTTAGATGCATTCTTGCTATCTGATTTTATATTTTCTGTTAGCCATGGTTTTTCTTTTTTTCATTTCTACCATTTTGTTGTACTCACTGACTTTTATTTGATTCAGTATCTATCTCTGATAGTTTGATAATTGCATATGCTATTTGTGTTCTTTATTTTTTATTTTTCAAAAACAATTTTAAATTAAAAAAATTTTGTGGGTACATAGTATGTGTATAATTTACGGCGTACATGTGATGTTTTGATATAGCCTTACAATGTGCTCTTTTCTTAGCTACCTTTAAAATTTGTCACACTTTTAAATTTATTTTTCTACCACTCCTTGAATCAATTAGTATCATTATCCCCTTACTACAATATTTTCATAGCTATAATAAAATCAGAGAAATATTTTCATGACAGAATTAATATTACATATGTGTATTTATTATTAAGCAGCTTTCATAATTATTATCTTAATAGTTGTTTAATACTCCATTGAATTGTTATATACAATTATATCTCTTTATTGATTTCTATTCCCCTATTGTGGCTATTTCTGATATTTAAATCATTGATTATGATATCCAGTGCAGTAAAAATTAATCTTTTTGTACCTATAGATTTTCTATTCCAGCATATAAGTTTATAGCAAATTCTTTGGATTGAGTTAATGGGACAGTGCAACTTTCTTATGAATATTAAAAGTTTTATCTCCATTGGATAATATTCTTTTTAGCACATAGTATAAAGGGATTATACAGACAATATTTTGAGTTAAGTAAGTAATAAAGGATAGTAGAATAGATAAGTGACAGGTAAAAAGAAGAGAAGCCTTCCAAATGAGATCTAGGGAGACAAACAATGGAAGGATCAGTTAGAATGTATCCAGAAGCATCGGGGAGTTAAGTAGAAACAGAAGTGCATGGAAAAGGTTAAAAGGTAAGTAATGTCTTTTCTCCATTTACTGTGGAGGACAGGTAATAACACTCACAGGGGAGTAAAAACTGCTGAATGTAAAAAAGGATTGCCCCAATTGTCATCCCAGGTAGTAACCAAGTGTCTGGAGCTTGTATAAACTCAAAGATGGGTTGACTTCCCCATTATGTAAGTTACAAGAGGATATTTATTTATTTGTTTATTCTAATTATATTTTAGATTCTAGGGTATACGTGCACTATGTGCAGGTTTGCTACATAAGTATACATGTGCCATGTTGGTTTGCTGCACCCATCTACTCATCATTTACATTAGGTATTTCTCCTAATGCTATTCCTCCCCTAGCTCCCCAAACCCCTGACAGGCCCTGGTGTGTGATGTTCCCCACCCTGAGTCCAAGTGTTCTCATTGTTCAGTTCCCACCTATGAGAGAGAACATGCGGTATTTGGTTTTCTGTCCTTGTGATAGTTTGCTCAGAATAATGGTTTCCAGCTTCATCCATGTCCCTGCAAAGGACATGAACTCATCCTTGTTTATGGCTGCATAGTATTCCATGGTATATATGTGCCACATTTTCTTAATCCAGTCTATCATTGATGGACATTTGGGTTGGTTCCAAGTCTGCTATTGTGAATAGTGCCACAATGAACATACATATGCACGTGTCTTTAGAGTAGCATGATTTATAATACTTTGGGTATATACCCAGTAATGGGATGGCTGGGTCAAATGGTATTTCTAGTTCTAGATCCTTGAGGAATCGCCACACTGTCCTCCACAATGGTTGAACTAATTTACACTCCCACCAACAATGTTCCTAGTTCTCCACATCCTCTCCAGCATCTGTTGTTTCCTGACTTTTTAATGATCGCCATTCTAACTGATGTGAGATGGTATCTCATTGTGGTTTGATTTGCATTTCTCTGACCATGATGATGAGCATTTTTTTCATGTGTCTGTTGGCTGCATAAATGTCTTCTTTTGAGAAATGTCTGTTCATATCCTTTGCCCACTTTTTGATGGGGTTGTTTGTCTTTTTCTTGTAAATTTGTTTAAGTTCTTTGTAGATTCTGGATATTAGCCCTTTGTCAGATGGGTAGATTGCAAAATTTTTCTCCCATTCTGCAGGCTGCCTGTTCACTCTGATGGTAGTTTCTTTTCCTGTGCAGAAGCTCTTTAGTTTAATTAGATTCCATTTGTCTATTTTGGCTTTTATTGCTATTGCTTTTGGTGTTTTAGACATGAAGTCCTTGCCCATGCCTATGTCTTGAATGGTATTGCCTAGGTTTTCTTCTAGGGTTTTAATGGTTTTAAGTCTAACATTTAAGTCTTTCATCCATCTTGAATTAATTTTTGTATAAGGTGTAAGGAAGAGATCCACTTTCAGCTTTCTACATACGGCTAGCCAGTTTTCCCAGCACCATTTATTAAATAGGGAATCCTTTCCCCATTTCTTGTTCTTTGTCAGGTTTGTCAAAGATCAGATGGTTGTAGCTGTGTGGTGGTGTTATTTCTGAGGCCTCTGTTCTGTTCCATTGGTCTGTGTATCTGTTTTGGTACCAGTACTATGCTGTTTTGGTTACTGTAGCCTTGTAGTCTAGTTTGAAGTCAGGTAGCATGATTCCTCCAGCTTTGTTCTTTTTGCTTAGGATTGTCTTGGCAATGCGGGCTCTTTAAAGTTCCATATGAACTTTAAAGTAGATTTTTCCAATTCTGTGAAGAAAGTCACTGGTAGCTTGATGGGGATAGCATTGAATCTGTAAATTACTTTGGGCAGTATGGCCATTTTCACAATGTTGATTCTTCCTATCCATGAGCATGGAATGTTGTTCCATTTGTTTGTGTCCTCTTTTATTTTGTTCAATAGTGGTTTGTAGTTCTCGTTGAAGAGGTCCTTCACATGCCTTGTAAGTTGGATTCCTAGGTATTTTATTCTCTTTATAGCAATTGTGAATGGGAAGTCACTCATGATTTGGCTCTCTGTTTGTCTGTTATTGGTGTATAGGATGCTTGTGATTTTTGCACATTGATTTTGTATCCTGAGACTTTGCTGAAGTTGCTTATCAGCTTCTGGAGATTTTGGGCTGAGACAATGGGGTTTTCTAAATATACAATCATGTCATCTGCAAACAGGGTCAGTTTGACTTCCTCTTTTCCTAATTGAATATACTTTATTTCTTTCTCCTGCGTGATTGCCCTGGCCAGAACTTCCATCACTATGTTGAAGAGGAGTGGTAAGAGAGGGCATCCTTGTCTTGTGCCAGTTTTCAGAGTGAATGCTTCCAGTTTTGGCCATTCAGTATGATATTGGCCGTGGGTTTGTCATAAATAGCTCTATTATTTTGAGATACGTTCCATTAATACTGAATTTATTGAGAGTTTTTAGCATGAAGGGCTGTTGAATTTTGTCAAAGGCCTTTTCTGCATCTATTGAGATAATCATGTGGTTTTTGTCTTTGGTTCTGTTTATATGATGGATTAAGTTTATTGATTTGCATATGTTGAACCAGCCTTGCATCCCAGGGATGAAGCCGACTTGATCATGGTGGATAAACTTTTGATGTGCTGCTGGATTCGGTTTGCCAGTATTTTATTGAGGATTTTTGCATTGATGTTCATCAGGCATATTGGTGTAAAATTCTCTTTTTCTGTTGTGTCTCTGCCAGGTTTTGGTATGAGGATGATGCTGGCCTCATAAAATGAATTAGGGAGAATTCCCTCTTTTTCTATTGATTGGAATAGTTGCAGAAGGAATGGTACCAGCTCCTCTTTGTACCTCTGGTAGAATTTGGCTGTGAATCTATCTGGTCCTGGAACTTTTTTTGGTTGGTAGGCTATTAATTATTGCCTCAATTTCAGAGCCTGTTATTGGTCTATTCAGAGATTCAACTTCTTCCTGGTTTAGTCTTGGGAGGGTGTATGTGTCCAGGAATTTATCCATTTCTTCTAGATTTTCTAGTTTATTTGTGTAGAGGTATTTATAGTATTCTCTGTTGGTAGTTTGTATTTCTATGGGATCAGTGGTGATATTCCCTTTATCATTTTTATTGCATCTATTTGATTCTTCTCTTTTTCTTCTTTATTAGTCTTGCTAGTGGTCTATCAATTTGTCAATCTTTTCAAAAAATCAGGTCCTGGATTCATTGATTTTTTTTGAAGGGTTCTTTGTGTCTCTGTCTCCTTCAGTTCTGTTCTGATCTTAGTTATTTCTTGCCTTCTGCTAGCTTTTGAATGTGGTTGCTCTTGCTTCTCTAGTTCTTTTAATTGTGATGTTAGGGTATTGATTTTAGATCTTTCCTGCTTTCTCCTGTGGACATTTAGAGCTATAAATTTCCCTCTACACATTGCTTTAAATGTGTCCCAGAGATTCTGGTATGTTATGTCTTTGTTCTCATTGTTTTCAAAGAACATCTTTATTTCTGCTTTCATTTCGTTATTTACCCAGTAGTCATTCAGGAGCAGGTTGTTCAGTTTCCATGTAGTTGAGCGGTTTTGATTGAGTTTCTTAGTCCTGAGTTCTAGTTTGATTGCACTGTGGTCTGAGAGACAGTTTGTTATAATTTCTGTTCTTGTACATTTGCTGAGGAGTGCTTTACTTCCAATTATGTGGTCAATTTGGAATAAGTGCGATGTGGTGCTGAGAAGAATGTATATTCTGTTGATTTGGGGTGGAGAGTTCTATAGATGTCTATTAGGTCCGCTTGGTGCAGAGCTGAGTTCAATTCCTGGATATCCTTGTTAACTTTCTGTCTCGTTGATCTGTCTAATGTTGACAGTGGAGTGTTGAAGTCTCCATTATTTTGTATGGGAGTCTATGTCTCTTTGTAAGTCTCTAAGGACTTGCTTGATGAATCTGGGTGCTCCCGTATTGGGTGCATATATATTTAGGATAGTTAGCTCTTCCTGTTGAATTGATCCCTTTACCATTATGTAATGGCCTTCTTTGTCTCTTTGATCTTTGATGGTTTAAAGTCTGTTTTATCAGAGACTAGGATTGCCACCTCTGCTTTTTTTTTTTTTTTTTTTTTTTTGCTTTCCATTTGCTTGGTAGATATTCCTCCATCCTTTATTTTGAGCCTATGTGTGTCTCTGCACATGAGATGAGTCTCCTGAGTACAGCACACTGATGGGTCTTGACTCTTTATCCATTTGCCAGTCTGTGTCTTATAATTGGGACATTTAGCCCATTTACATTTAAGGTTAATATTGTTATGTGTGATGTGATCCTGTCATTATGATGTTACCTGGTTATTTTGCCTGTTAATTGATGCAGTTTCTTCCTAGCATCAATGGTCTTTACAATTTGGCATGTTTTTGCAATGGCTGGTACTGGTTGTTCCTTTTTATTTAGTGTTTCCTTCAGGAGCTCTTGTAAGGCAGGCCTGGTGGTGACAAAATCTCTAAGCATTTGCTTATCTGTAAAGGATTTTATTTCTCCTTCACTTATGAAACTTAGTTTGGCTGGATATGAAATTCTGGGTTCAAAATTCTTTTCTTTAAGAATGTAGAATATTGGCCCCCACTCTTTTCTGACTTTTATGGTTTCTGCCGAGAGATCTCCTGTTAGTCTGATGGGCTTCCCTTTGTGGGTAACCTGACCTTTCTCTCTGGCTGCCCTTAACGTTTTTTCCTTCATTTCAATCTTGGTGAAACTGAAAATTATGTGTCTTTGAGTTGCTCTTCTCGAGGAGTATCTTTGTGGTGTTCTCTGTATTTCCTGAATTTGACTGTTGGCCTGCCTTGCTGGTTTGGGGAAGTTCTCCTGGATAATAACCTGAAAGAGTGTTTTCCAATTTGATTCCATTCTCCCCATCACTTTCAGGTACACCAATCAGATATAGATTTGGTCTTTTCACATAGTCCCATATTTCTTGGAGCTTTGTTCATTTCTTTTTACTCTTTTTTCTCTAAACATGTCTTCTTGCTTTATTTCACTCATTTGATCTTCAATCACTGATATCCTTTCTTTCACTTGATCGAATTGGCTATTGAAGCTTGTGCATACGTCACGAAGTTCTCATGCCATGGTTTTCAGCTCCATCAGGTCATTTAAAGTCTTCTCTACACTGTTTACTCTAGTTAGCCATTCGTCTAACCTTTTTTCAAGGTTTTTAGCTTCCTTGCAATGGGTTAGAACATGCTCCATTAGCTTGGGGAAGTTTGTGATTACTGACCTTCTGAAGCCTACTTCTGTCAACTTGTCCAAGTCATTCTCCATCCAGCTTTGTTCCATTGCTGGCAAAGAGCTGCGATTTTTTGGAGGAGAAGAGGCGCTCTGGTTTTTAGAATTTTCAGCTTTCCTGCTCTGGTTTCTCCCCATCTTTGTGGTTTTATCTACCTTTGGTCTTTGATGTTGGTGATGTACAGATGGGATTTTGATGTAGATGTCCTTTTTGTTGATGTTGATGCTGTTCCTTTCTTTTTGTTAGTTTTCCTTCTAAGAGTCAGGTCCCTCAGCTGTAGGTCTGTTAGTGTTTGCTGGAGGTCCACTCCAGACCCTGTTTGCCTGGAGGCTGCAGAACAGCAAACATTGCAGAATCTGCAGCAGAGGCTGCAGAACAGCAAATATTGCAGAACAGCCAATATTGCTGACTGATCCTTTCTCTAGAAGCTTTGTCCCAGAGGGGCAACCATCTGTATGAGGTTTCTGTCAGCCCCTACTGGGAGGTTTCTCCAGTTAGGGCACATGGGGGTCAGGGACCCACTTGAGGAGGTAGTCTGTCCGTTCTCGGAGCTCAAACGCAGTGCTGGGGGAACCACTGCTCTCTTCAGAGCTGTCAGACAGGGACGTTTAAGTCTGTAGAAGTTGTCTGCTGCCTTTTGTTTAGCTATGCCCTGCCCACAGAAGTGGAGTCTATAGAGGCAGTAGGCCTGCTGAGCTGTGGTGGGTTCCGCCCATTTTGAGCTTCCCGGCCACTTTGTTTACCTACTCAAGCCTCAGCAATGGCAGACGCCCCTCCCCAGCAGGCTGCCACCTCACAGTTCGATCTCAGACTGCTGCACTAGCAGTGAGCAAGGCTCCATGGGCGTGGGAACTGTTGAGCCAGGTACAGGAAAGAATCTCCTTATTTGCTGTTGCTAAGACTTTGAAAAAAGTGTAGTATTTGGGCAAGAGTGTCCCATTTTTCCAGGTACAGTCTGTCACAGCTTCTCTTGGCTAGGAAAGGGAAATTCTCCGACCCCTTGCACTTCTTGGGTGAGGCAACACCCCGTCCTGCTTTGGCTCGCCCTCCATGGGCTGCACCCACTGTCCAACCAGTCCCAATGAGATGAACTAGGTACCTCAGTTGGAACTGCAGAAATCACCTGTCTTCCATGTCTGTCACGCTGAGAACTGCAGACTGGAGCTGTTCATATTCGGCCATCTTGGAACGGAATCCTACAAGAGGATATTTAAACTGACCATATCTATAAGATTATGGGTTAAGTTAATAACAGTTCCGAAGGCTACTGAATAATGGCTGCATGCTTGCTTGCTTATTTTATTTTATTATTTATTTATTTATTTTTATTATACTTTAAGTTCTAGGGTACATGTGCATAACGTGCAGGTTTGTTACATATGTATACTTGTGCCATGTTGGTGTGCTGCACCCATCAACTCGTCAGCACCCATCAATTCATCATTTATTCATGTATAACTCCCCAATGCAATCCCTCCCCCTCCCCCAGTGTGTGATGTTCCCCTTCCCAAGTCCAAGTGATCTCATTGTTCAGTTCCCACCTATGAGTGAGAACATGCGGTGTTTGGTTTTCTGTTCTTGTGATACTTTGCTAAGAATGATGGTTTCCAGCTGCATCCATGTCCCTACAAAGGACGCAAACTCATCCTTTTTTATGGCTGCATAGTATTCCATGGTGTATATGTGCCACATTTTCTTAATCCAGTCTGTCACAGATGGACATTTGGGTTGATTCCAAGTCTTTGCTATTGTGAATAGTGCCGCAATAAACATACGTGTGCATGTGTCTTTGTAGTAGAATAATTTATAATACTTTGGGTATATACCCAGAAGTGGGATGGCTGGGTCATATGGTACATCTAGTTCTAGATCCTTGAGGAATCGCCATACTGTTTTCCATAATGGTTGAACTAGTTTACAATCCCACCAACAGTGTAAAAGTGTTCCTATTCTCCACATCCTCTCCAACACCTGTTGTTTCCTGATTTTTTAATGATTGCCATTCTAACTGGTGTGAGATGGTATCTCATTGTGGTTTTGATTTGCATTTCTCTGATGGCGAGTGATGATGAGCATTTTTTCGTGTGTCTGTTGGCTGTATGAATGTCTTCTTTTGAGAAATGTCTGTTCATATCCTTTGCCCACTTTTTGATGGGGTTGTTTGTTTTTTTTTCTTGTATATTTGTTTAAGTTCTTTGTAGATTCTGGATATTAGCCCTTTGTCAGATGAGTAGATTGCAAAAATGTTCTCCCATTCTGTAGGTTGCCTGTTCACTCTGATGGTAGTTTCTTTTGCTGTGCAGAAGCTCTTTAGTTTAATTAGATCCCATTTGTCGATTTGGCTTTTGCTGCCATTGCTTTTGGTGTTTAGACATGAAGTCCTTGCCCATGCCTATGTCCTGAATGGTACTACCTAGTTTTCTTCTAGGGTTTTTATGGTATTAGGTCTAACATTAAGTCTCTAATCCATCTTGAATTAATCTTCGTATAAGGAGTAAGGAAAGGATCCAGTTTCAGCTTTCTACTTATGGCTAGCCAATTTTCCCAGCACCATTTATTAAATAGGGAATCCTTTCCCCATTTCTTGTTTTTCTCAGGTTTGTCAAAGATCAGATGTCTGTAGATGTGTGGTATTATTCTGAGGACTGTGTTCTGTTCCATTGGTCTATATCTCTGTTGTGGTACCAGTACCATGCTGTTTTGGTTCCTGTAGCCTTGTAGTATAGTTTGAAGTCAGGTAGCGTGATGCCTCCAGCTTTGTCCTTTTGACTTAGGATTGTCTTGGCAATGCGGGCTCTTTTTTGGTTCCATATGAACTTTAAAGCAGTTTTTTCCAATTGTGTGAAGAAAGTCATTGGTAGCTTGATGGGGATGGCATTGAATCTATAAATAACCTTGGGCAGTATGGCCATTTTCACGATATTGATTCTTCCTATCCATGAGCATGGTATGTTCTTCCATTTGTTTGTGTCCTCTTTGATTTCACTGAGCAGTGGTTTGTAGTTCTCCTTGAAGAGGTCCTTTACATCCCTTGTAAGGTGGATTCCTAGGTATTTTATTCTCTTTGAAGCAATTGTGAATGGAAGTTCATTCCTGATTTGGCTCTCTGCTTGTCTGTTACTGGTGTATAAGAATGCTTGTGATTTTTGCACATTAATTTTGTATCCTGAGACTTTGCTGAAGTTGCTTATCAGCTTAAGGAGATTTGGGGCTGAGACGATGGGGTTTTCTAAATATACAATCATGTCATCTGCAAACAGGGACAATTTGACTTCTTCTTTTCCTAACTGGATACCCTTGATTTCTTTCTCTTGCCTGATTGCCCTAGCCAGAACTTCCAACACTATGTTGAATAGGAGTGGTGAGAGAGGCATCCCTGTCTTGTGCCAGTTTTCAAAGGGAATTTTCCAGTTTTTGCCCATTCAGTATGATATTAGCTGTGGGTTTGTCATAGATAGCTCTTATTATTTTGAGGTACGTTCCATCAATACCGAATTTATTGAGCGTTTTTAGCATGAAGGGCTGTTGAATTTTGTCAAAAGCCTTTTCTGCATCTACTGAGATAATCATGTGGTTCTTGTCTTTGGTTCTGTTTATATGCTGGATTATGTTTATTGATTTGCGAATGTTGAACCAGCCTTGCATCCCAGGGATGAAGCCCACTTGATCATGGTGGATAAGCTTTTTGATGTGCTGCTGAATCCGGTTTGCCAGTATTTTATTGGATTTTTGCATCGATGTTCATCAGGGATATTGGTCTAAAATTCTCTTTTTTGTTGTGTCTCTGCCAGGCTTTGGTATCAGGATGATGTTGGCCTCATAAAATGAGTTAGGGAGGATTCCTTCTTTTCTATTGATTGGAATAGTTTCAGAAGGAATGGTACCAGCTCCTTCTTGTACCTCTGGTAGAATTCAGCTGTGAATCCATCTGGTCCTGGACTTTTTTGGTGGGTAGGCTATTAATTGTTGCCTCAATTTCAGAGTCTGCTATTGGTCTATTCAGGGATTCAACTTCTTCCTGGTTTAGTCTTAGAAGAGTGTAAGTGTCCAGGAAATTATCCATTTCTTCTAGATTTTCTAGTTGATTTGCATAGAGGCATTTATAATATTCTCTGATGGTTGTTTGTATTTCTGTGGGTCAGTGGTGATATCCCCTTTATCATTTTTATTGCGTCTATTTGATTCCTCTCTCTTTTCTTCTTTATTAGTCTTGCTAGCGGTCTGTCAATTTTGTTGATCTTTCGCAAAAAACCACTCTGGATTCATTGATTTTTGGAGGGTTTTTTGTGTCTCTATCTCCTTCAGTTCTGCTCTGATCTTAGTTATTTCTTGCCTTCTGCTAGCTTTTGAATGTGTTTGCTCTTGCCTCTAGTTCTTTAATTGTGATGTTAGAGTGTCAATTTTAGATCTTTCCTGCTTTCTCTTGTGGGCATTTAGTGCTATAAAATTCCCCTCTACACACTGCTTTAAATGTGTCCCAGAGATTCTGGTATGTTGTATCTTTGTTCTCATTGTTTTCAAAGAACATCTTTATTTCTGCTTTCATTTCGTTATTTACCCAGTAGTCATTCAGGAGCAGGTTGTTCAGTTTCCATGTAGTTGAGCGGTTTTGATTGAGTTTCTTAGTCCTGAGTTCTAGTTTGATTGCACTGTGGTCTGAGAGACAGTTTGTTATAATTTCTGTTCTTGTACATTTGCTGAGGAGTGCTTTACTTCCAATTATGTGGTCAATTTTGGAATAAGTGCAATGTGGTGCTGAGAAGAATGTATATTCTGTTGATTTGGGGTGGAGAGTTCTATAGATGTCTATTAGGTCCGCTTGGTGCAGAGCTGAGTTCAATTCCTGGATATCCTTGTTAACTTTCTGTCTCGTTGATCTGTCTAATGTTGACAGTGGAGTGTTGAAGTCTCCCATTATTATTGTATGGGAGTCTATGTCTCTTTGTAAGTCTCTAAGGACTTGCTTGATGAATCTGGGTGCTCCTGTATTGGGTGCATATATTTAGGATAGTTAGCTCTTCCTGTTGAATTGATCCCTTTACCATTATGTAATGGCCTTCTTTGTTCTTTTGATCTTTGATGGTTTAAAGTCTGTTTTATCAGAGACTAGGATTGCAACCCCTGCTTTTTTTTGTTCTCCATTTGCTTGGTAGATCTTCCTCCATCCGTTTATTTTGAGCCTATGTATGTCTCTGCATGTGAGATGGGTCTCCTAAATACAGCAGACTGATGGGTCTTGACTCTTTATCCAATTTGCCAGTCTGTGTCTTTTAATTGGAGCATTTAGTCCATTAACATTTAAGGTTAATATTGTTATGTGTGAACTTGATCCTGCCATTATGATATTCACTGGTTGTTTTGCCTGTTAGTTGATGCAGTTTCTTCCTAGCCTCGATGGTCTTTACATTTTGGCATGTTTTTGCAATGGCTGGTACCGGTTGTTCCTTTCCATGTTTAGGGCTTCCTTCAGGGTCTCTTGTAAGGCAGGCCTGGTGGTGACAAAATCTCTAAGCATTTGCTTATGTAAAGGATTTTATTTCTCCTTCACTATGAAACTTAGTTTGGCTGGAAATGAAATTCTGGTTGAAAATTCTTTTCTTTAAGAACGTTGAATATTGGCCCACACTCTCTTCTGGCTTGTAGAGTTTTCTGCGAGAGATCTGCTGTTAGTCTGATGGGCTTCCCTTTGTGGGTAACCCACCTTCTCTCTGGCTGCCCTTAAGATTTTTTCCTTCATTTCAACTTTGGTGAATCTGGCAATTATGTGTCTTGGAGTTGCTCTTCTGGAGGAGTATCTTTGTGGCGTTCTGTATTTCCTGAATTTGAATGTTGGCCTGCCTACTAGGTTGGGGAAGTTCTCCTGGATGATATTTGAAGAGTGTTTTCCAAGTTGGTTCCATTTTCCCCCTCACTTTCAGGCACCCCAATCAGACGTAGATTTGGTCTTTTTACATAATCCCATACTTCTTGCAGGCTTTGTTCATTTCTTTTCTTCTTTTTCTTTTGGTTTCTCTTCTCACTTCATTTCATTCACTTGATCCTGAATCGCTGATACTCTTTCTTCCAGTTGATCGAGTCGGTTACTGAAGCTTGTGCATTTGTCACGTATTTCTCGTGTCATGGTTTTCATCTCTGTCATTTCGTTTATGACCTTCTCTGCATTAATTATTCTAGCTGTCAATTCTTCCACTCTTTTTTCAAGATTTTTAGTTTCTTTGCGCTGGGTACGTAATTCCTCCTTTAGCTCTGAGAAATTTGATGGACTGAAGCCTTCTTCTCTCATCTCGTCAAAGTCATTCTCTGACCAGCTTCGATCCGTTGCTGGCGATGGGCTGCGCTCCTTTGCAGGGGGAGATGCGCTCTTATTTTTTGAATTTCCAGCTTTTCTGCCCTGCTTTTCCCCCATCTTTGTGGTTTTATCTGTCTCTGGTCTTTGATGATGGTGACGTACTGATGGGATTTTGGTATAGGTGTCTTCCTGTTTGATAGTTTTCCTTCTGACAGTGAGGACCCTCAGCTATAGGTCTGTTGGAGATTGCTTGAGGTCCACTCCAGACCCTGTTTGCCTGGGTATCAGCAGCAGAGGTTGCAGAAGATAGAATATTGCTGAACAGCGAGTGTACCTGTCTGATTCTTACTTTGGAAGCTTCCTCTCAGGGGTGTACTCCACCCTGTGAGGTGTGGGGTGTCAGACTGCCCCTAGTGGGGGATGTCTCCCAGTTAGGCTACTCAGGGGTCAGGGACCCACTTGCGCAGGCAGTCTGTCCATTCTCAGATCTCAACCTCCGTGTTGGGAGATCCACTGCTCTCTTCAAAGCTGTCAGAGTCGTTCGCGTCTGCACAGGCCTCTGCTGCTTCCCCTGTTGTTTTTTAACTGTGCCCTGTCCCCAGAGGTAGAGTCTACAGAGACAGGCAGGTTTCCTTGAGCTGCTGTGAGCTCCACCCAGTTCGAGCTTCCCAGCGGCTTTGTTTACCTACTTAAGTCTCAGCAATGGCGGGCGCTCCTCCCCCAGCCTCGCTGCTGCCTTGCGGTTAGATCGCCGCAGACTGCTGTGTTAGCAATGAGGGAGGCTCCGTGGTCGTGGGACCCTCCCGGCCAGGTGTGGGATATATTCTCCTGGTGTGCCCGTTTGCTTAAAGTGCAGTATTGGGGTGGGAGTTACCTGATTTTCCAGGTGTTGTGTGTCTCAGTTCCCCTGGCTAGGAAAAGGGATTCCCTTCCCCCTTGCGCTTCCCAGGTGAGGCGATGCCTCGCCCTGCTTCAGCTTTCGCTGGTCGGGCTGCAGCAGCTGACCAGCACCGATTGTCCGGCACTCCCTAGTGAGATGACCCCAGTACCTCAGTTGAAAATGCAGAAATCACCGGTCTTCTGTGTCGCTCGCGCCGGGAGTTGGAGACTGGAGCTGTTCCTATTCGGCCATCTTGCTCCGCCCCCGCTTGCTTACTTTAAATGCTTACTATATATCTATTACATCAAATTGTATAATTTTTAAAAGTTCAATTATTTATATATCTTTAAATATAAAAATATTTAAATTTAATGATTTAAATTTAAATTTAAAGCGATGATTTAAATATAAAAATCTTTAAATAACTGAACTTTTATATATAACAACTTTCAGGAATGAACCTGAGTGCTGTGGCTTGAACTGTGCCCCCAAAAAGGGTATGTTGAAACCCTGACATCCAGCGTCTCAAAATGTGACCTTATTTGGAAATGAGATAATCACAGATGTAATTAGTTAAGATGAGGTTATACCAGAACAGATTGGGCCCTTAATCCAATATGAGTGATGTCCTTATAAAAAGAGAAGAGACATAGGCACAGACACACAAGTAGAGAATGCTATGTGACAATGGAGGCAGAGACTGAAGTGCTGCAGCTGAAAGTCAAGAATTGTCAACAGCAACCATGAGAAGCTAGGAAGAAGCAAGGAAGGATTATTTCCAGAGTCTCAGAGAGACCATGGCCCTGCTAATACCTGGATTTCAGACTTAGAACCCCAGAGCTGTGAAATAGTAAATTTCTGATGTTTTAAGCCACTCAGTTTGTGGTATCTTGTTATAGTAGTCCTGGTAAACTAATACAGAACCTATTAATTTTGCCAGATGGCTATAACTGAAGAATCATAGCTAAGTGTGGCAACCTATCCTAAGTGAAGCAGGAAATAGTCTTCAGTGTGGAAGTGCTAACTAATGTGACTACCAACCCAAGATTGTGAAAAGTCCTGAAAAGTCAAACTGGAGAGAAACTTCTCTACCTTTGCAGTAGTAAGTTAGTGTTTGCCAACTTACTTATCTAGCTTACAAATAAAGATAGCAAGGAAAATTGTATCAAATAGAGTAGCATATCCTTTATGTGCAGCATATTCTAGGAACCATAGAACACAAAGATTTCACATTTATTATGCTGAACTATATAAAATTGCTATTTTGTGATTTTTTTTGTTGGTAAAAGTTTGGTTAAATATTGGCAATTCCATATGGTTCAACCAAATAGGTTACAGTGGAATTCAGAAGGTGACGATATAGATTTCCAACAATTATAAGGAGCATACAATGCACTTCAAATGAGAATTATTAAATTTGAAAGGATGGGAGAAGATTCAGGAAGAGCCTGGAAAGTGATGGGTATTTGATGGGGAGGGGAGACAGAGAAGGGAACAATTTCACTGGAGATGGAAGTTTATCTGTAGGGAGGGAAATGTCTGGAAAAGTATTTTGGAGAGATATTAAAGATCTTCAATGCCAACATAAGGGATTTCAACTTATTCTTATAAAATAGGGGAGTGAATTGTCAAAGATTGTCCACAGGGGAAGAATTGAAGTAGTGAAAGTGGTGATTTAGGAAAGTTAATTTGGCATGCATTTATTATATTTAGCAAATATTTACTGAGGCCACAGTTTTGCATACAGACAGGTTGGAGAGCTACAACATTGAAGACCTGGAAACCAATGAAGAGGTTATTGCTACAGTGTAACTATAATGTTATATGTGCTTGAACTGGAATGGTAGGTGTGGTTTGGCAAAGATCAGAGAGAGCTTGGTGATATGTTTAGGTGTGTAGGAAGAAGGTGGAGTCAAAGTTGACTTCAAAGTTTTGCATTTAAGTGAATTTAAGAATGGCATTAATAACAAAAATGCAGAAGGCAAGAAAAGAAGCTTGTTCAGGGATTGAGATGATAATTTTTTATTATGATAAATTTGAGGTGAAAGACCTCTTAGTATAACTGTCCAACATAGGACAAAGAATAAGGATAATTCAGGGTCCCCTAGATGAAGGTGATATGGTCAAGATCATGAAAGTCAACCATATCTCCAAGGGAGAAATCATATCAGAGAAAATCAGAAGACCATATCTTGTAGGATGACCATGATTACATTTAAACTATGCATATTGTTTCTGATTTTACAGATTTTAATAATAATCTCTCTCTGATATTGTCTTTCCAGGCTCAAAGATCATACTGGTTTCTGTCTTAGGTCAAATAGTGTCTCTACTTCACCTGATTTTTTAAAAATATTTTTTAAGTTTTGTGGATTCATAGTAGGTATATATAAATATATCCCATATGGGGTATATGAGATATTTTGACACATGCATACACTGTACAACAATCACATCAAGGTAAATGGGTTATCCATCCCCTCAAGCATTTATCCTTTGTGTTACAATCCAATTATACTCTTTTAGTTGTTTAAAATGTACAATTAAATTATTATTGACTGCAGTCACCTCTTATCCTATTGATTATAATTTTTGTACCTATTAAACATCTCCCCTCACCAACCCCACTGTACTTCTCAGACTCTGGTAACCGTCCTTCCACTCACTATCTGAATGAGTTCAATTGTTTTGATTTTTAGATCCCACAAATAAGTGAGAATGTGTGATGTTGATCTTTCTGTGCCTGGCTGATTTCATTTAAAATAATAATCTTCAATTCCATCCATGTTATTGTAAATGACAGGATCTCATTGTTTTTTTTGGCTGAATAGCACTCCATTGTGTATATGTACCACATTTTCTTTATCCACTCATCTGTTGATGGACACTTAGGTTGCTTCCAAACCTTGGCTATTGTGAATAGTGCTGCAACAAACATGAGACTGCAGCTATCTCTTTGATATACTGACTTCCTTTCTTTTGGGTATATACCCAGCAGTGGGATTGCTGGATCATATGGTAACTCAATTTTTAGCTTTTTGAGGAACCTCCAAATTGTTCTCCATAGTGGTTTTACTAATTTGCATTCCCACCAACAGTGTACTAGGATTCCCTTTTCTCTACATTCTCGCCAGCATTTGTTATTGCCTGTCTTTTGGATGTAAGCCATTTTAACTGGGATAAGATGATATTTCATTGTGATTTGCATTTCTCTGATGATCAGTGATGTCAAACACCTTTTCATATGCCTGTTTGCCATTTATGTCTTCTTTTTGAGAAATGTCTAGTCAAATCTTTTGCCTATGTTTTGATCCAATTATTAGTATTTTTCCTATAGAATTGTTTGAGCTCCTTATATATTCTGGCTTTTAATCCCTTGACAGATGGGGAGATTAAAAATATTTCCTCCCATTCTGTGGGTTGTCTCTTCACTTTGTTGATTGTATCCTTTGCTGTGCAGAAGCTTTTTAACTTGATGTGGTCCCATCTGTCCATTTTTGCTTTGGTTGCCTGTTTGTGGGATATTACTCAAGAAATCTTTGCCCAGACCAATATCCTGGAGAATTTCCCCAATGTTTTCTTGTAGTAGTTTCATAGTTTGCATTCTTAGATTTAAGTTTTTAATCCATTTTGATTTGCTTTTTGTATATGGCATGAGATAGGGGTCTGGTTTCATTCTTCCGCATGTGAATATCCAGTTTCTCCAGGAACATTTATTGAAGAGACCCTCTTTTCCCCAGTGTATGTTCTTGGCACCTTTGACAAAAATGAGTTCACTGTAGGTCTGTGAATTTATTTCAGAGTTCTCTATTCTGTTCTGTTGGTCTATGTGTCTGTTATTATGGAAGTACCATTCTGTTTTGGTTACTATAGCTCTGTAGTATAATTTAGAGTCAGATATTGTAATTCCTCCAGTTTTGTTCTTCTTCTTAGGATAGCTTTGGCTATTTTGGGTCTTTTCTGGTTTTATATAAATTTTAGGATTGTTTTTCTATTTCTGTGAAGAATATCATTGGTATTTTGACAGTGATTGCATTGAATCTGTAGATTGCTTTGGGTAGTATGGACATTTTTAAAATTATTAATTTTTCCAATCTATAAATATGGAATATCCTTCCATTAGTTGGTGTCCTCTTCAATTTCTTTCATCCGTGTTTTACAGTTTTCACTATAGAGATCTTTCACTTCTTTGGTTAAACTAATTCCCAAGTATTTAATTTTATTTGTGGCTACTGTAAAGGGGATTACTTTTTTTATTTTTCAGATTGTTCACTGTTGGTATATGGAAATGATAACTGATTTTTGTATGTTGATTTTGTATCCTGCAACTTTACTGAATTTGTTTATCAGTTCTAATAGTTTTGTTATGGAGTCTTAAGAGTTCTCTAAATATGAGATCATATCATCTACAAACAAGGATAATTTGACTTCTTCCTTTCTAATTTGGATGTCCTTTATATCTTTCTCTTGTCTGATTGCTCTAGCTGTACTAGACTTCCAGTACTATGTTGAATAAAAGTGATGACAGTGGACATTCTTGTCATGTTCCAGATCTTAGAGGAAACGTTTTCAGTTTTTCCTCATTCAGCATGATATTAGGTGTGGTTCTGTCATATATAGCTTTTATTATGTTGAGGTATGTTCCCTCTAGATCCAGTTTTTCAAGAGTTTTTATTGTGAAAGGATGTTGAACTTGGTCAAATGCTTTTTCAACACCAGTTGAAATGATCATATGAGGCCGGGCGCGGTGGCTCAAGCCTGTAATCCCAGCACTTTGGGAGGCCGAGACGGGCGGATCACGAGGTCAGGAGATCGAGACCATCCTGGCTAACATGGTGAAACCCCGTCTCTACTAAAAATACAAAAAAAAAACTAGCCGGGCGAGGTGGCGGGCGCCTGTAGTCCCAGCTACTCGGGAGGCTGAGGCAGGAGAATGGCGTGAACCCGGGAGGCGGAGCTTGCAGTGAGCCGAGATTGCGCCACTGCACTCCAGTCTGGGTGACAGAGCGAGACTCTGCCTCAAAAAAAAAAAAAAAAGAAATGATCATATGAATTTTGTCCTTCATTTTGCTGATATCATGTGTCACATTGATTGATTTGCATATGTTGAGCCATCCTTGCATCCCAGGGATAAATCCCACTTGGTCACAATGAATGATCTTTCTAATGTATTGTTGAATTCAATTTGCTAGTATTTTGTTGAGGATTTTTGCATCAGTATTCATCAGAGATATTGGCCTGTAGTTTTCTTTGTTTGCTGCATCTTTGGTTTTGCAATCAGGGTAATTTTGGCCTGTTAGAATGAGTTTGAAAGTATTTCTTTCTCCTCTATTATTTGGAATAATTTGACTAGTATTGGTATTAGTTCTTTAAATATCTGATAGAATTCACCAGTAAAACCATTGGTCCTGGGCTTTTCTTTACTGGGAGACTTTTTTTTTTTTTTTTTTAATGGCGTTAGTCTTATTTGGTCTGTTCAGGCTTTGGATTTCTTTATGGTTCAATAATGACAGGTTGTATGTGTCTAAGAATTGTCCATTTCTTCTAGGTTTCCAAATAAACTTCTGGGTTTATTGGCATATAGTTGCTCATAGTAGCCACTAATGATCCTTTGAATTTCTGCAGTATTAATCCTGCAGTTGCTTTGTTTCCTTTTTCATTTCTGATTTTATTTATTTGGGTTGTCTCTCTGTTTTTCTTAATCTAGCTAAAGTTTTGTCAATTTTGTTTAACTTTTCAAAAAAATAGCTTTTTGTTTCATTGATTTTTGTATTTTTTTCATTTCAAATTCATTTTTTTCTGATCTGATCTTTATTGTTTCTTTTCTTCTGCTAATTTTGGACTTGGTTTACCCTTGCTTTTCTAGTTTTTCAAGATGCATCATTAGGTTGATTATTTGGAGTTTTTTTTTTATGTAGGCACTTATGACTATAAACTTCCCTCTTAGTACTGCTTTTTCTGTATCTCGTAGTTTTGGTACGTTGTGTTTCTAATATCATTTGTTTCAAGAAATTTTTGAATTTCCTTCTTAATTTCTTCATTAACCCACCGGTTTTTCAGGAGCATATTTTTAATTTCCATGTGTTTGTATGATTTCTAGAATTTCTCTTATTATTGATTTCTGGTTTTCTTCCATTGTGGTCAGAAAAGATGCTTGATATAATTTTATTTTTGGGGATATTTTAAGATTTGTTTTGTGTCTGATATGGTTTGGATCTCTGTCCCCAGCAAAATTGCATGTCAAACTTTAATTCCTGAAGTTGGAGGTGGGGCCAGGTAGGAGGCGATTGGTTCATGGTGGGGAGCTTTTCATGAATGGTTTAGCACCATACTCCTGGTGCTGTTCTCATGATAGTGAATGAGTTCTCGTGAGATCTGGTTGTTTAAAAGTATGTAGCACCTTTCCCCTTGCTGTATCTCTTGCTCCTGCTCCTGCCGTGTAAGATGTGCATGCTTTTGGTTCGCCTTTCACCATGATTGTAACATTTCTGAGGTCTTCCCAGAGGCCTGGTAGATACCAACATCATGCTTCCTGTACAGCCTGCAGAACCATGAACCAATTAAACTTCTTTTCTTTATAAATGCCCAGTCTCAGGTATTTTTTTATAGCAGTGTGAAAATGAACTAAAACTAATACAGTGATTTAACATATGGTCTATCCTTGAGTATGATCCATGTACTGAGGAGAAGAACTTATATTTAGCCATTGGATGAAATATTCTGTAAATATATGTTAGTTCCATTTGTTCTATTTTTTCCGTAAGTTATTGGGGTACAGATTGTATTTGGTTACATGAGTAAGTTCTTTAGTGGTGATTTATGTGATTTTGGTGCACCCATCACCCGAGCAGTATACACTACAGCATATTTGTAGTCTTTTATCCCTTGTCCCTCCCACTCTTCTGCCCAAGTCCCCAAAATCCATTGTATCATTCTTATGTCTTTGTGCCCTTATAGCTTAGATCCCACATATCAGTGAGAACATACGATGTTTGGGTTTCCATTCCTGAGCTACTTCACTTAGAATAATAGTCTCCAATCTCATCCAGGTCACTGGAGATGCTGTTAATTCATTCCTTTCTATGGCTGCATAGTATTTCACTGTATATATATATATGTATACACACACACACACATATATGTGTGTGTGTGTGTGTGTGTGTGTGTGTGTACCACAGTTTCTTAATCTATTCATTGACTGATGGGCATTTGGGTTGGTTCCATGATTTTGCAATTGTGAAATGTGCTGCTGTAAACATGTATGTGCAAGTGTCTTTCTCAAATAATGACTTCTTTTCCTCTGGTTAGATACCCAGTAGTGGGATTGCTGGATCAAATGGTAGTTCTAATTTTAATTCTTTAAGGAATCTCTGCACTGTTTTCCATAGTGGCTATACTAGTTTGCATTCCTACCAGCAGTGTAGAAGTGTTCCTTGTTCACTGCATCCATGCCAACAGCTACTGTTTTTTGATTTTTTGATTATGGACATTCTTGCAGAGTAAGAATGTGGTATTACATGGCAGTTTTGATTTTCATTTCTCTGATCATTAGTGATGTTGAATATTTTTTTGTATGTTTTTAGGCCATTTGTATATCTTCTTTTGAGAATTGTCTATTCATACCCTTAGCCCACTTTTTGATGGGATTGTTTGTTTTTTCTTACTGATTTGTTTGAGTTTGTTGTAGATTCTGGATATTAGTCCTTTGTCAGATGTATAGACTGTGATGATTTTCTCCCACTCTGTGGATTGTCTATTTACTCTGCTGACTGTTCCTTTTGCCATGCAAAAGCTCTTTAGTTTAATTAGGTCCCAGCTATTTATCTTTGTTTTTTTTTGTTGTTGTTGGTTTTTTTTTTTTTTTTTGAGACGGAGTCTTGCTCTGTCACCCAGGCTGGAGTGCAGTGGCCAGACCTCAGCTCACTGCAAGCTCTGCCTCCCGGGTTCACGCCATTCTCCTGCCTCAGCCTCCCGAGTAGCTGGGACTACAGGTGCCTGCCACCTCGCCCGGCTAATTTTTTTTTATTTTTTAGTAGAGACGGGGTTTCACCGGGTTAGCCAGGATGGTCTCAATCTCCTGACCTCGTTATCCGCCCGTCTCGGCCTCCCAAAGTGCTGGGATTACAGGCTTGAGCCACTGCACCCGGCCTATCTTTGTTTTTATTGCATTTGCTTTTGGGTTCTTGGTCATGAAATCCTTGCCTAAGCCAGTGTCTAGAAGGGTTATTCCAATGTTATCTTCTAGAATTTTTATAGTTTCAGGTCTTAGGTTTAAGTCCTTAATCCATCTTGAGTTAATTTTTGTATAAGGTGAGAGATGAGGATCCAGTTTCATTCTCGTACATGTGGCTAGCCAATAATCCCAGCACCATTTGTTGAAAAGCATGTCCTTTCCCCACTTTATGTTTTTGTTTGCTTTGTTGAAGATCAGTTGGCTGTAAGTATTTGGGTTTATTTCAGGGTTCTCTATCGTGTTCCATTGTTCTACGTGCCTAATTTTGTACCAGTACCTTGCTGTTTTGGTGACTATGGCCTTATAGTATAGTTTGAAATCAGGTAATGTGATGCTTCCAGATTTGTTGTTTTTGTTTAGTCTTTCTTTGGCTATGCAGGCTCTTTTTTGGTTCCATATGAATTTTAGAATTGTTTTTTCTAATTCTGTGAAAAATGATGGTGATATTTTGATGGGAATTGCACTGAATTTTTAGATTGCTTTTGGCAGTATGGTCATTGTCACAATATTGACTCTACCTATCCATGAGCATGGGATGTGTCTCCGTTTCTTTGTATCATCTATGATTTCTTTCAGCAGTGCTTTGTAGTTTTCCTTGTAGAGGTCTTTTGACTCCTTATTTAGGTGTATTCCTAAGTATATATATTATTTGCAGTTATTGTAAAAGGGGTTGAGTTCTTGATTGGATTCTCCACTTGGTCGCTGTTGGTGTTTAGAAGAGCTTCTGATTTGTTTACATTAATCTTGTATCTGAAAACTTTGCTGAATTCGTTTATCCATTCTAGGAGCTTTCTGGAAGAGTCCTTAGGGTTTTCAAGGTAAACGATCATATCATCAGTAAACAGTGACAGTTTGACTTCCTCTTTACTGATTTGGATGCCCTTTATTTCTTTCTCATGTCTGATAGCTCTGGCTAGGACTTCCAGTACCACGTTGAAGAGGATTGGTGAGAGTGGGCTTCCTTGTCTTGTTCCAGTTCTCAAAGGGAGTGCTTTCAACTTTTCCCCATTCAGTATTATGCTGGCTGTAGGTTTGTCATAGATGGCTTTTATTACATTAAGGTATGTCCCTTGTATGCTGATTTTGCTGAGTTTTAATCATAAAGGGATGCTGGATTTTGTTGAATGCTTTTTCGTCATCTATTGAGATGATCATGTGATTTTTGTTTTTAATTATGTTTATGTGGTGTATCACATTTATTGACTTACATATGTTAAGCCATCCCTGCATCGCTGGTATGAAATCCACTGGATTTGGATGATGCTGGATTATCTTTTTGATATGTTGTTGGATTTGGTTAGCTAGCATTTTGTTAAGGATTTTAGCATCTATGTTCATGAAGGATATTGGTCTGTAGTTTTCCTTTTTGGTTATGTCCTTTTCTGGTTTTGGTATTAGGGTGATGCTAGCTTCATAGAATGAATTAGGGAGGGTTTCTTCTTTGTCTTGTAGAATAGTGTCAATAGGATTGGTACCAATTCTTCTTTGAATGTCTGGTAGAACTCTGCTGTGAATCCATCTGGTCCTGGACTTTTTTTGTTGGTAATTTTAAAGTTACTGTTTCAATCTCGCTTATTGTTATTGTTCTGTTCAGGGTATCTAATTCGTCCTGATTTAAGCTAGGAGGGTTGTATTTTTCCAGGAATTTATCCATTTCTTCTAGGTTTCCTAGTTTATGTGCATAAAGGTGTTCATAGTAGCCTTGAATGATCTTTTGTATTTCAGTAGTTTCAGTTGTAATATCTCCTGTTTCATTTCTTAGTGAGGTTATTTGAATTTTCTCTCTTCTTCTCTTGATTAATCTTGCTAACGGTCTGTCAATTTTATTTATCTTTTCAAAGAACCAGCTTGTTTCATTTATCTTTTGTATGTTTTGTTTGTTTCAATTTCATTTATTTCTGCTCTGATATTGATTATTTCCTTTCTTCTGCTGGGTTTGGGTTTGGTTTATTGTTTCTCTAGTTCCTTGAGGTGTGACCCTAGAATGTCAGTTTGTTCTTTTTCAGTCTTTTTGATGTAGGCGTTTAGTCCTATGAACTTTTCCTCTTAACAAACCGCTGTATCCCAGCGGTTTTGACAGGTTGTGTCATTATTGTCATTCAGTTCAAAGAATTTTTAAATTTCCATCTTGATTTCGTTTTTGACCTAATGCTCATTGAGGAGCAGGTTATTTAATTTCCATGTCTGTGCATGGTTTTGAAGTTTCCTTTTGGAGTTGATTTCTAGTTTTATTCCACTGTGGTCTGAGAGAGTGCTTGGCATAATTTTGGTTTTCTTAAATTTATTGAGGCTCATTTTAGGGCCTATCATATGGTTTATCTTGGAGAAAATTCCATGCGCTGTTGAATAGAATGTGTATTCTGTGGTTGTTGGATGAAATGTTCCATATATGTCTGTTAAGTCCATTTGTTCCAAGGTATAGTTTAAATCCATTATTTCTTTTTTGACCTTCTGCCTTGATGATCTGTGTAGTGCTGTCAGTAGAGTATTGAAGTCCCCCACTATTATTGTGTTGCTGTCTATCTCATTTCTTAGGTCTGTTAGTAATTGTTTTATAAATTTGGGAGCTTCAGTGTTAGGTGCCTATATGTTTAGGATTGTGATATTTTCCTGTTGGACAAGGCCTTTTACCATTATATAATGTCCCTCTTTGTCTCTTTTAACTGCTGTTGCTTTAAAGTTTGTTTTGTCTGATAATAATAATAGCTTCCTCTGCTGGTTTTTGGTGTCCATTTGCATGAAATGCCTCTTTCCATCCCTTTACTTTAAGTTTATGCAAGTCTTTTCTGTGTTAGGTGAGTCACCTGAAGGCAGCAGATAGTTGGTTGGTGAGTTCTTATCCATTCTATGGTTCTATATCTTTTAACTGGATCATTTACACCATTTACATTGAATATTAGTATTGAAATGTGAGGTACCCTTGCATCCATCATGCTCTTTGTTGTCTGTATACCTTTTTTTTTGTTGTTTGTTTTTAACTTGTATTTTTGTTTTATAGGTCCTCTGTGATTTATGTTTTAGAGAAGTTCTGTTTTGTTATGTTTCTAGGATTTGTTTGAAGATTTAGAGCTCCTTTGAGCAGTACTTGTAGTGGTGGCTTAGTAATGGCACATTCTCTCAGCATTTGTTTGTCTGAAAATGACTGTTTCTTTCCTTCATATATGATGCTTAGTTTTGCTGGATAGAAAATTCATGGCTGTGAATTGTTTTGTTTGGGGAGGCTTAAGGTAGGGCTCCAGTCCCTTCTAGCTTGTAGGGTTTCTGCTTAGAAATCTGCTGTTAATCTGATAGGTTTTCCGTTATAGGTTACCTGGTGCTTCTTTCTCACAGCTCTTAAGATTCTTTTCTTCGTCTTAACTTTGGATAACCTGATGACAATGTGCCTAGGTGAAGATCTTTTTGCAATGAATTTCCTGGATGTTCTTTGTGGTTCTTATATTTGGATGTCTAGGTCTCTAGTGAGGCCAGGGAAGTTTTCCTCGATTATTCCCCCAGATATGTTTTCCAAGCTTTTAGAATTCTCTTCTTCCTCAGAAACACTGATTATTCTTAGATTTGGTCGCTTAACATAATCCCAGACTTCTTGAGGCTTTGTACATATTTTCTTATTATTTTTTCTTTGTCTTTGTTGGATTGGGTTAATTCAAAGACCTTGTCTTCAAGCTCTGAATTTCTTTTGCCCATTCAATCTGATTGCTGAGACTTTCCAGAGCTTTTCATATTTCTAAAAGTGTGTCCAAAATTTCCTGAATTTTGATTGTTTTTTTATTTATGCTATCTATTTCCTTGAATATTTCTCCCTTCACTTCTTGTATCAATTTTTGGATTTCCTTGCATTGGGCTTTGCCTTTCTCTGGTCCCTCCCTGATTAGCTTAATAACTAACCTCCTGAATTCTTTTTCAGGTAAATCAGGGATTTCTTCTTGGTTTGGATCCATTGCTGGTGAACTAGTGTGATTTTTTGGGGGTGTTGCAGAGCCTTGTTTTGTCATATTACCAGAGTTGGTTTTCTGGTTCCTTCTCATTTGGGTAGGCTCTTTCAGAGGGAAGGTCTAGGGCTGAAGGCTGTTGTTCAGATTCTGTTGTCCCACTGGGTGGTCCTTTGATGTGGTACCCTCCCTTGATGTAGTGCTCTTCCTTGATGTAGTACTCTTCCTTGATGTAGAATACTCATCTATGGATGTGGCTTCCTGTGAGCTGAACTGCAGTGATTGTTGTCTCTCTTCTGGGTCTAGCCACCCAGCGAGTCTACCTGGCTCTGGGCTGGTACTGGGGGTTGTCTGCACAGAGTCCTGTCATGTGAACCGTCTATGGGTCTGTCAGCCTTGAATACTAGCCCCTGTTCTGGTGGAGGTGGGTGGGGAGGGGGGGGATGCATTGGACTCCATTTGGGTTCTTAGCTTTGGTGGTTTAATGCTCTATTTTTGTGCTTATGGCCTCCTTCCAGAAAGTGATGCTTTCCAGAGAGCTTCAGCTGTGGTAGTATGGAGAGGCACCTGCAGTGGGCAGGGCCCTAGAACTCCCAAGATTATATGCCCTTTTTCTTCTGCTACCATGGTGAGTAGAGAAGGACCATCAGGTGGGGGCAGAGCTAGGTGTGTCTGAGCTCAGACTCTCCTTGGGTGGGTCTTGCTGCGGCTGCTGTGGGGGATGGGTGTGAGAGTTCCAAGTCACTGGAGTTGTGTACCTAGGAAATTATGGCTGCCTCTGCTGAGTCACGCAGGTTGTCAGGGAAGTAGGGGAAAGCTGGCAGTCACAGGCCTCACCCAGCTCCCATGCAAACCCAAGGGCTGGTCTCACTCCCACTATGCCCCCGACAACAGCCCCAAGTCCGTTTCCAGGTGGAGGGAGAGATGGGCTTGAAAATCTGCCCCAGGCTACTTGCCTCCCAGCTGCGAAAGGAAAGGGCTTGGTTCTACCCCTGCCTCTGGAGTCTGCACACTGGATTTGTGCCCTTCCCTGAGTTCTGGCCAGGAGGCTTCTCACCCTGTTCAAATTGTTACAAAGTTCAGCTAGAGATTTCCTTCTCCCTGTGGAGTTTTACCTCCTGTTCTTCTGGCCACCCCCTAGATGGATCCCTGTGGTGCCAGGCAGGAATGGCCCTGCTAGGGGACTCAGGGAGCTGCTGCTTCCTGTACCCCTATATTTCGTTCAACTGTCCAAATTGACTCAGCTCCAGGTAAAGTCAGAAACTTCTCCCGCAAACAGGCCTCAGCTTCTCCAGTTGGGTGTGTGTTTGGGAGAGGAGGATCTCAATTTCCCATTTCCGCAGTTGGGGCACTCACAGTATTTGGGGTGTCTTTTGGGTCATGCAGGAGCAGTCTGCTTCCTTCAGAGGGTCTGTGGGTCCTCTCAGGATTGCTGGTTTGTTCTTGCTGTTGATGTGGAGCTAAAATTCACAATGGGAGCCCCCGCATGCTGCTCTGTCTGGAGCTGCAATCTAGTCCTGCCTCCTGTCCACTATGATGATCCATTTGTTTTATAGTGCAGATTAAATCTAAGGTTTCTTTGTTGATTTTCTGTCTGGAAGATCTGTCCAATGCTGAAAAGGTGTTGAAGGCTGTAGCTATTATTGTACTGGAATCTGTCTCCCTCTTTAGCTATAATAATATTTGCTTTATATATCTGGATCCATCAGTGCTGGAAGCATATATATTTAAAATTGTTATATCCTCTTGCTGAATTGACCCCTTTATCATTATATAGTAGCCTTCATTGTCTCTTCTTATAGTTGTCTTCTTGAAATCTGTTTTGTTTGATATAAGTATAGTTACTCCTGCTCTTCTTTGGTTTCCATTGTTACAGAATATCTTTTTCTATCCCTTTGTTTTCAGTCTGTATGTATCTTTATAGGTGAAGTATGTTTCTTATAGACAATAGATCAATGACTCTTGTTATTTATCCATTCAGCCAGTCTGTGTCTTGATTGGAGAGTTTAGTCTTTTTACATTCAATGTTGTTATTGATAAGTAGGGACTTACTTCTGCCGTTTTGTTATCTGTTTTCTGACTGTTTTGTGGTCTCTTTCTTCTTTCTTTCCTTCCTGTCTTCTTTTTTTGGTGAAGGTGTTTTTCTTTGGTGATACGATTTGGTTTCTTGATTTTTTTTTTTGTATCTGTTGTATATTTTTTGGTTTCAGGTTACCATGAGACTTGCAAGTACTATCTTATAACCCATTATTTTAACCTGATAATAACTTACCTCTGTTTGCATAAACAAACAAGCAACAAGAAAACTAATAAAAACTCTGTCTTAACTCCATTTCCTTGCTTTTTAACATATTGTTGTTTCTATTTATATCTTACTGTACTATGTCTTGAAAAGTTGTTGTGGTTATTATTTTTTATTGGTTCATCTTTTAGTCTTCCTACTTAGGAAAAGAGTAGTTTATAAACCACAATTACAGGGAGTTCTCTGGATTACCAGGCAGAGACTCTTGTTCTCTTCCCCTACGTTCTCCCAAACAAATGGAATCTCTCTCCGTTCTGAGCCACCTAGAGCTGGGGATGGAGTGACACACGCCCCGCTGTGGCCACCACCACTATGACTGTGTTGGGCCAGACCTGAAGCCAGCACAGTACTGGGTCTCATCCAAGGCCTGCTGTAACCACTCCCTGGCCACTGCCTATGCTCAGGGATCTGGGGCTCTACACTCAGTCAGTGGCGAAGCCAGCCAGGCCTGTGTCCTTCCTTCAGGGCAGTAAATTACCCAGGTCCAGGCGAGTCCAAAGGTGCTGTCTGGGAGTCAGGGATTAGAGTAAAAAACCTTAGAAGTCTACCTAGTGTTCTGTTGTACTGTAGCTGAGCTGGCACTGAAACCACAAGATATGTTCTTTCCCATTCTTCTCTCTCTTTTCCAAAGGCAAAAGATCCTCACTCTGTAGCCACTGCCACCACAGGCCGTGGGGAGTACTGCCAGACTACTGCTGATGTTCCTTTAATCCCCAAGGGCTCTTAAATCAGAGGGTGGTGGGGTGGTGTCAGCAATTCAAGATTGGTGAATGCTGCCTGGCCTGGGACTCAGCCTTCGGGCAGTGGACGCCCCTCTGGCCCAGGGCAGGTCCAGAAATGCCATCCAAGAGTCAAATTCTAGAATTGGTGGCCCCAAGAGCCCACTTGGTGCTCTACACCTCAGTCTCAGTGCTGGTACCTAAGGTGTAAGTCAAAATTCCCTTAACTTTTCCCTCTGCTTTTCCCAAGCAGAAGTTTTGCCCCTTTGCCACCACAGCTAATAATGTGCTGAGCCTCACCTGGAGTCAGCAATTTGCAGAGGCTCACCAAGGCCCTCAATGCAGTACCTGGGTATTACTGCTGGGTATTCAGGGCCCAAGGGTTCTTCAGTTAGCAGATGATGAATGCTACCAGGACTGTGTTTCCCTTCAAGGAATGTTTTTTGTTTTTGTTTTTGTTTTTGTTTTTTTTTTCCTGGCCCAGGTTGTGTCTAGAAATTTCATCTGGGAGTTAGAGCCTGGAACAGGAGCCTCACAAGTTGGCCAGTGCCATATCCTGCTATGATTAAGCTGATATCCAAGATATAACACAAAGTCCTCCTCACTCTTCCCTATCCTCTCAAGTGGAAGGAAGGCATCTCTTTTAGAGCTGTGAGTTGTGCCGCCTGGGGTTAGGGGAGGGGTGATGCCAGCATTCCCTTAGCCACTCCAGCTGGTGTCTCAGTAGGTCATACGCTCCTCAGTCCAGTGGCTGTGGGCATGACATCATTAGGATTCCCCTAGGTGTTACAGTCCTTGTGGCCTAGACTGTATTTTACATTTATTTAGAGCCCATAGCACTTTAGCCCTGGTGGTGAGGCTTGCGGGAACTCAAGTTCAGACTGCTGGATCAGAGATTCCCCTCTGGCTAGGGCTGGTTTAAATACTCCCTCAGTGGGTGAGTGTCAGCTGAGTTTGGTTCGGTTTTCCTTTCTGCTTGAACAGGACAGCACTGAGTTCAATGTCTCACAATTGCTGTGCTCTCCCTGCCCCTGGGCACAGAAATACTCTTTGCACCATGTCACCACTGCCTGGGAATTGAGGTGGGGTGGTATCAGCAATTCAAGACTTTTTTTTTTTTTTTTTTTACCTTTTCAGTGTGTCTTTTAGCCATACAAAGTTAAAATCAGATACTGTGAGTGCTCACCTGATTTTTGGTTTGTATGAAGGTGCTTTTTTCTCTAGATAGTTGTTTAATTGGTGTTCTTGCTGTGGAGACAATTAGTGGATCCTTCTATTCCAGTATCTTGCTCTGCCTTTTCCATGTTCACTGGGGCAAGATAATATCTCATTGCAACTTTTATTGTATTTTTCTGATTATCAGTGATGTTGAGCATGTTTCCATATACATATTTGCTATTTGTATGTTTTCTTTTGAGCATGTTTATTCAAATCTTTTGCCCATTTTTTGATCGAATTATTAGATTTTTTTTCTTTAGAGTTGTTTGAGATCCTTATATTCTGATTATTAATCCCTTGTCAGGTGGGACGTTTGCAAATATTTTCTTCCATTCTGTGAATTGTCTGTTCACTTTGTTGATTGTTTCCTTCTTCGTGCAGAGCCTTTTTAATTTGATGTGATCCTATTTGTCCATCTTTGCTTTGATTACCTGTGCTAGCAGGGTATAACTCAAGAAATCATTGCCCAGTCCAATGTTCTAGAGAATTTCCCTAAAGTTATCTTGTAGCACTTCATAGTTTGATGTCTTAGTTTTAAGTCTTTAATCATTTTAAGTTGCTTTTTGTATATGGCAAGAGATAGGGGTCTAGTTTCATCCTTCTGCATGTGGATATCTGGTTTTCCCAGCACCATTGGTTGGAGACTGTCCTTCCCAGTGAATGTTCTTGGTACCTTTGTCCAAAATGAGTTTGCTATAGATGTATGAATTTGTTTTTGGGTTCTTTATTCTGTTGCATTGGTTTATGTGTCTGTTTTTATGTCAGTACCATGCTGTTTTGGTTACTATATCTCTGTAGCATAATTTGAAGTCAAGTAATATGATTGCTCTAGTTTTGTTGTTTTTCCTCGGGATAGCTATTCTGGGTATTTTATGGTTCCATATAAATTACAGGATCTTTTTTTCTGTGAAGAATGTCATTGGCATTTTGATAGGGATTGCATTGAGTCTGTATATTGCTTTGGGTAGTATGGACATTTTAAAATTATTAATTCTTTCAATATATGAACATGAAATATCTTTTTATAATTTGGTGTCCTGTTCAGTTTCTTGCATCAATATTTTACAGTTTTAATTTTAGAGATCTTTCACTTCTTTGGTTAATTCCTAGGTATTTAATTTTAGTTGTAGCTATTATAAATGGGATTACTTTCTTGATTTCTTTTTTTCAGATTGTTTGCTGTTGGCATATAGAAATGCTACTGATTTTTGTATGTCAATTTTGTGTCTGGCAACTTTTCTGATTTTTAAAATCAATTCTAATACTTTTTTGTTGGAATCTTTATTTTTTTCCAAATATAAATTTTAAAATCCATAATATCATCTGCAAACAAAAATAATTTGACCTCTTTTCTAATTTGGATGCTCTTTATTTCTTTCTCTTTTCTGATTGCTCTAGCTAGGAATTCTAGAACAGTATGGAGTAACAGTGGTCTAGATCTTAGAGGAAAGGCTTTCAGTTTTTCTCAATCCAGTGTGATACTAGCTGTGGGTCTGAGCTATATGGTTTTTATTATGTTGGACTATGTTCCTTTTATACCCCGTTTTTGAGGGTGTTTATTGTGAAGGGATGTTGAATTTAATCAAATGCTTTTTCAGCTTCAAATGAAATGATCACATAGTTTTGTTCTTCATTCTGTTGATATGATGTATCATACTGATTGATTTGCATGTGTTGAGCCATGCTTGCATGTCTGGAATAAATCCCACTTGGTCATGAGGGCTAATGTTTTTAATGTGTTGTTGAAATTGGTTTGCTGGTGTTTTGTTGAGAATTTTTACATCAATGTTCATCAGGGATATTGGGCTCTAATTTTCTATTTTTGATGTGTCTTTGTCTGGTTTTGGTATCAGGGTAATACTGGCCTCATAGAATATGCTCTTGCTTCCCCAAGTGCATAGCTTCTTTCACCATGCCACATGGCCGCTGCCGGGGGATGGGGGAATGGTGGTGTCGGCAATTTAAGACGGTCTTTCCTACCCTCTTCAGTGCTTCTTTCAGTGATATGAAGTTAAATCCAGGTAATGCAATCACTCACCTGAATTTTGGTGTTTATGAAAGTGCTTTTTCATGTAGATATTTGTTAAATTTGATGTTCCTGCAGGGGGGACAATTAGTGGAGGCTTCTATTCAGCCATCTTGCTCCGCTTCCTTCCTTCACACCATTCTTGAAGTCACATTACATACTATCAACACATGATTCTGTAAGAGGATAGACTGATATTTGTGATTTGGTTTTCAGCACTTTTATGTTCTGGAAACTTAAGGCCCCTGAGGAGGGAGTGTGTCTTATTTAAGTTGGTATCTCAAACATTCAGTGCAGCACTCACTGCAGAATAGGTGGCTAATACATGTTTCTCATGCGGATGAATTTTGGAGAAAATGTAAAAAAAAGATTTAAGATTAATTAAAATTCTTGATAGAACAGAGAAGCAGTTCCTTCAAATATCTGAGATTCTGTTTTCTTATTTTGGTGAAAATAAAAAGTAGAGGGTTAAAAAAACTAGGCAGGTTTTAAAAATACATCTCTACTTTTAGAAACTAGCCCTTGTACACTATCAGCCTTCCTATATATTAAACCATAATTGTTAAAATCATTTGTCAAAATTCCTCTTCAATCTTCAAAATTCACTGTATTAGACCTGCTGTAAAGTTTCCTCAACTTACATATTTTTCTTTTTTTTTTTTCTCAACAGAGTTAAAGAGCCCTTTTTTTCCCCTCAAAGCATGAGAGGGACAAGGACAAACTGGGTCTTCTTACAAGCTTGAAAACCGCCCTGCTCTAGGCAGAAACAAGAAACATCAGGTAGCCTGATTGAATTTACTTCTTCCATGTACCAGCTGGCATCACATTCCAGATCTTGAAATTTCCAAGGTTCATTTATCTTTACAATTTCTTACTTGACAGTGAAGAGTACTACCAAGCTGATTCGGCATGTAATGTATCATAATGCCAATCTTGATGCATTGTTTTATGAGTTATAGCCAAAAGAGCTTATACAGTATTTGACAAAAAAATTCCCTACTTGTTTGTGAAGATAGTTAATCGCAGAGTTAGGAGCAGAGCAAGCTATTTTCTTTTCTAATCTAAATATGATTTTGTGATCAAGTTATAGAATTAGAATAGCTAGAACTCAAGATGGGGTATCTATCAGCTATTTATTAAAAATTAGTGGAAGAATGTTAAATTTATATGCTTTTTTCGTTATCACATGTAAGGAATAACAGCAAATTGGTATTATTTAAAGAACTTACTTTGGGTATTTTCCTTATTGTAAATCCATATCTTGGACTTAAATTTATTTTTGGCATTTGTAATGGAATTTGTGGTTATAATTATAGCATTGTCAATTTTTTCTCTGATTTAAACGTATACTATTTAAAAAGTAAATCATAAAAAGGACCAAACCGTTGATACATGCAACAACATGGATGCATTTCAAACACATTATGCTAAGTGGAAGAGGCCAGGCTCAAAGGCTGCATACTGTGTGATTCCATTTATAGGACATTCTGGAAGAATCAAAATTATAGAGACAGAAAACAAATGAGTAGTTCTAGGGGCTGGGGCCAAAGGGAATTGGGGAATTTTTTTAGGATTATTGAATGGTTCTATATGTTGAGTTTGATGTGGTAGTCACATGACTATATACATTTGTCAAAACTCACAGACTGTACACTAAAAAGGATCATTTTTACTGTAATAAATTATCCCTTCAAACAAACAAACAAAAGTAAATTGTGGCTGCTGGATCGGAATTATGTTGGTGAATCATCATCTTAATTATGCCTCATTTTGACTTAGGACTTAATGTCATTTGCCATTTTCTATATTTCTGTATGCTGATGACCCTTATCTGGGAACGAGGAGATTTGCATTTAGGCTATAGGCACATCAACAACTAGCTGAGTGAAGTTGGGTAAGGATTTAGGAAGGCTTTGGCCAAGGTAATTTATAAGGTCTCTTTCTGCTCTAAAGTCTTATACCCTGTGATGGTAAGTGTCTGTATGGGCCCTTTATAGGGAATCAACAGAGAGAAAAGAAAGAATAAAAGAAAAGCCAAGTGAAGCAAAAGGACAAAATGGAGAGAGAGAGAGAGCTCTCTTTCTGGGACCCCTTTGCCGTCCCACCCATTTATTCAGGCTATGATCAACTAATGTTGGGTAAGTTCTGGAGACTTGAAAGCCATCATGATTTTTGTATTTCTAACATATTGTCTTCTGTTATTTCAAGAAAGCAATTGTATTCATATCTGTGAGGGCAGGCCTTGAAGAATCTTCAAGGACATTCATTCAGGAATTTATCTTGAAATGTCTGTTGAAATTAAGTTTTCACATTCAAACTTCCATCTGCTATTCATTTGGGAGTAGAACAATTGATGTTAGAATGAATAAGGAAGAACATCTTTTCTCTCTCCATTCTTTATATTAACTGTACCTAATGTGAGTTCTCCTGGGATGCCAAGGAAAATATTTAGGATGCATTAGACAATAGTGTTTAATTCATCAATATGGACCCCGAATTCTTACCAGTTTTGGCAGCTAATAAAGAAAATATGCCTTGGGCGGTAGCAGAGACAGGTAAGGTTTTCCGGCACAACAATAGTCATGAAGGGGGTCAAAAATCTGTGAATTATTAGTATGATGGGATGGCAGTAAACGTGAAAGGAACAAGGGGCAATTAGTGTAGCACGTCTTAGGTTAATTCCACTTCATTCATTGAAGTAAGTAACTCCGGGAATTGAAATGTCATATTGGTTTACTGTGGACCCAACATATAGAACTTGATAGGTGCAATATGTGTGTGTGGTGAACCCTCCATTTAGTGGCCAAGTCCTATAAGTGCTAAGGTCTAGGAAAATGTTTGGCCTTCTCTCAATGGTAGCTAACCAAACTTCTCTTTACATACCTGTATAGGAGGTGAACCCTTCATTTCAGCCCCTCTCCTCACCTGTAATACCCTTGAAGTTCATAAATAAATAACACCATATCACCCAGTTCTCCTCAATAAAAATGTGTACATTGCAATAAGTAAAAAATAACAAGTCCAAGTTGAGGAAGAACACTGGACAGGAGGCTAGTTCCACTTAGTAAGTACTCACTCTTGCATACCAGCCTCCTGGTCTTCAGTTCAAATTTGTGCTTCAGGGCAACTGAAAAGTATTACATGTTACAGATATTTGGTGTCTTTTAAAGAAAGAATTGAAACTGTTAATTTAAAATCTGAGAATGTCAGTGGTTTACTGGAGTGTGTACATCTTAAGTGCCTAAAAGAGAAGAAAGGACATTTATTTCCATACTCATATAATCACTGTAGATGCTAGGGTGTCATTTGACTCAAACAGAAATGAAAGATTTCTTATCTTCTGTTTAGGCAGTTTATTTTTTCTACTTTGTTGTATATGTCCTGGAGACCTGTATATGTCTATATCCTTTATTCTACTTGAGTGCCAATGGGTCTGATTCACTTCCCCACTTATTATGATCCATAAGTTGGTTCTGAATGGATAGCTTCTGTCAACTCAATTCCAGAAGTCTACTGAAGTGAAGAATTGGTACCAACATTTGGATAACACAGGCAAGAAACAATCCAGGCAAGAAATAATTTTATTTTCTTTCTAAGCCAAACTTTCAGGTAGCATCATATTTATAAAACATTCCCTCACATCAGATATAAAGTTCAAGTAGGAGTAAAAAGAAGGTATATTTCCTTTAAATTTCTTGTAAATAGCAGTGATGGAGAATAGAAAGCCGTTATTGCAGCTCCAATGTTCCATCTATTGTGAAAATGGAGCCCAGAGAAGGAAACACATTTATGTCAATCATCAGGAAGCGAGTTTTGAGGCTGAATTATCCAGATAATTGCCCTAATTTTTCATCCTGGCCTGTGATTGTTTCCTTTTCTACTGCCTTATACAGTTTTGCCTTTTTCCTTTGCCATCATTTTGCACTTTCTGATATCCTCTGTGTCAGCTGGCCATGTTATTGACTTCTATTTTTGTTGAGGTCACTTCTGTAGGAGCATCTCTTCAGCTTATGATTGCCCTTAGTGGTGAGGAATTTGAATAAAAATGTATGACAGATGCTATTGACATGGGGAAGGGTTTGCTGGTAGAGAGGTGAATCATAATGTGAAAGCTGTATAACCCAATCCCCCAAACACCCACTCCAATTTTGGCTCTTTGACAGTGCTGTCTCTTTGAGAAAGAACAGTTTGATCTGAATTCTTATTAGGTTCAGAGCCATCAAATTAGAATCTAATAAGCTCATTTGGAAGGGTTTTGAATTAGCTTAAAACAGACCCACGCTGAGCTCATAGAGGAGACCCTCCTACTCTTTCCAGGCAACCTGTAGTTCGTAGACTTAATTTTCAAACTCTCTTCTTTGTCTCTTTTCTCATCTAATACTTGTTCTCTTTTCTCCTTTCTGATGGACTACTTCTAGCTACATATTACACGTCTAGGGCTACCTGTAACAGACCTTTTTTGTAAGGTTCCTTAAGAAAGTTGTAAATTTAGAGAGGAAAAAATGCACCTTTCTTTAATATGAGAAACAACTTCTGGAATCTTCCAGTTTGACATCCTCTAGTAGTACTAGTTACCTTCGAATGAGGAATATTTTGGCATACATAAAAATGCTCCCCCAAATACTAAGATATATCATTACCTTGCCTGTAGATATAAACACACGTGAAATTGTTTAGGGAAAGGAGAGTCTGGGAGCCTTAGATTGGTAGGAGGGGAACAGATATTGTTGTAGTCAGCTTGTTGGACCTCTGAGGTTATGAAGGAAGTAAAAGAGGGAGAGGGAAGGAGAGTGGCTATTAAGAAAAGATAACTTATCAAGGTTTGTTGGGGCTTCCTCTAGTTGGCCCAATCACTATGCTTTTATGTTTATCATTTTGTACCTGTGCAAATATACCTGTAGGGTGAATTCCCAGGAGTGGAGCTGCAGGGTCAAGGTGTATGTGCATTCTTTGTTTTAATTTTGATAGTTACTGCTAAATTGCTAGCAATAAAGTTTGTATCAATTTACACTTCCATGAGAAATGTAACCATAGAATTTAGAGACTTTAAAAAATTTGTTGTCTTTTGACATCCCATGTTGTGGACAAGAATTATGATGTCAGTCAAATTCTCATTTCTTGGCAAGTAACGTTTTTGTTACTTCTCAGGAAGCTTTTATTGTTGTTGTTCAGAGATTTTGCCAGTCCTCATCTTTTTTATGTCCTTTGATTATTACCATTTGATACTTGCTGGATTTTACAACCTGAAGAGTCATCTTTCCTCAGCTCAGTAAACATTTTCTCTTTTATTTCTTTAATTATTTCCTCAAGTCCATTTTCTCTGTTCTCTCCCTCTGAAGCCCCAGTAAATATGATACTGGAACCACTGAATCTAATCTGCATGCTTTTTAGTTTTTGTCTCCTACTCTTATCCTTATACACTGTACTCTGGGAGACTCCCTTGATTTAATTTACTGCTTTTAATTATAACCTCAACCCATCCACTGGACTTTATAAAAATGGCCATGGTATTTTACATTTTTAAGAACTCTGTTGCTTCTTTTTCAGAGAAGCCTGCTCTTTATAAATGGATAAACCTTGCCAAAAATGTATTTGAAAATTTCTTCTATTTTCTATACTATCTGACACTGTGAAGTTAATTTTTCTGTTATTTGGTTTTGGTGGTCTTTCATTCTGTTGATTTTGCTCAAATATTTGAAGGTTCTTGGTTGTCTGTCTAAATTTATAGTTGCTGGGCTAGATTGGTCACAGTTAGCTAGTTGAAGCGTAGTTCCTACATCCAAGGAGATAATTTCTATTTTTGGGGGGCAACGGATATATATTTTGATGATAGGGATCCTGAATCCAACACTTACGTGGAGGAGGCAGAGGTTATATGGCTAGGTGCCCTTCCATTTAGAATGTGTGGGCGCCGTGTTTTTTGTGTGTGGGACATTCCCTTCTTCCCTTATGATGGCCTTACATGACCTGAGGCACTGTCCTACTTTGCCCAGCCCAAAAGACACTCTGAGGGTACTTGGCGGAACTCCCAAATTTGTTGCATAGAGTTGTTCTGAATGCCGTAATCCATATAGCAAATGCCACAGTCATCATTCTGTCGTTAGAGGATCAGTCTGGCTCTTCTCTGTTCCTTTAGTCAAATCACCTGACTGTCCACTCACCCTCTGTTCCTTTTCTCAGCTCCAATGGCTTCTGATATTGGGATTATTTGGGGCTTTTGGGAAAATTCACTTTTTTCCCCTTTGTCTTGAGAGCTTTACAAATTCCTCAACAGTATTGTGTTTTTCTGTCAATTTGAGTTGTTTCATGTATTTAAGGATGTTCTCACAGTTCTGGTCTTCTGATGATACCCTTCTCAGCTTCTAGCGCTAACATAGATTTATTTGCATTGTTGTATTTTCTTCCTGAATTTTCAATAGGGTTTGAGGACAGAGGGGTGTGTGGGTGTGTGTTCTCTACTACTGTTGAAATAGTTGAGGATTTTAAGGTTTGTAGCTATTTTAAGACAAATCTAATATTTTTAAAGCCAGTCTGTCTCTCTTTGTAAATTTCTGAGGTAATTAAAATTCTTCTTTAGATTACCCCTGAACATAAATTGAAATCAGTAATTGTGAAATTGGTAATTATACGGAAGAGTGGCAGTGTCAGAATTTTGCCAAGATCTTTTCCTTTCACTTTTCATAATCTAATTATCATCACTTAGATTTTCATTTCACAGTTGAAATGCTAAAATTGGGGGAATAATGTCTGCTCTAGTTTCAAAGCATAATTTATGGGAAAAACCAACTTACTTGCTATTTATTACTTTTAATTTCTGTAAGAACTTGTTATTTATCACCTACCACAATTTACACTGGATAAAACAAAATCATGGACCCTCTGATTCATATTGTCTTGTGGTAATATATTGATCCAAGATTATTAGTAAGCCCTATACGTTTTGAGGAATTGCCTCACTTTTTTTGTAAAGCAGGCAAAATCTTTTAAATCTATGAGAGATGCTAAAATTATGATTGATTCTTATGCTTTTAAGATCTCCAATATTTTTTCTCATATTGATGTTTTTCAATGGAGGTGTAGGAACATTCGTATTTATTTAGCTGGAGAGGGAAGATTATGAATTTGAAATTTCAAAGCCATTTCTTAGTCAAAGGGGAATGGAATTTTAGAGCCAAAAGGCATCTCCTAATAGCTTTGTGGTAATGTGTGAAGAACAGAGACTGAAGTCAGAAACCTTAAGGTCGGATTCCCACTTTCCACTTTCTAGCTGTGTGACCCAACTCAAATTACATAAATTCTTTTTTTTTTTTTTTTTTTTTTTTTTTGAGACAGAGTCTCGCTCTGTGGCCCACTCTGGAGTGCAGTAGCGCGATCTCGGCTCACTGCAAGCTCCGCCTCCCGGGTTCACGCCATTCTCCTGCCTCAGCCTCCCAAGTAGCTGGGACTACAGGCGCCCGCCACCACGCCCAGCTAATTTTTTGCATTTTTAGTAGAGACGGGGTTTCACCGTGTTAGCCAGGATGGTGTTGATCTCCTGACCTTGTGATCCACACGCCTCGGCCTCCCAAAGTGCTGGGATTACAGGCGTGAGCCACCGCGCCCGGCCAAATTACATAAATTCTTAAACTGCATTTCTTCATCTGTGAAAGGAAGATAATCCCTGCGCTGTTAATTTTATTGCTTTATTGTAAGACTCAAATGAGACAGTATACAAAAAAATGTATTGGGAATTGTGAGCTGCTGTTGAAATGTACACAGATTATTTTCCTGAGAAGTGAAAAACTCCTGTTTATTAGGGTAGTTGCCTGATTTCATCAGTTAATTAGTAGTAGAGCTAGATCTCCTAAATCAGTCAGATAATCTTTCCATTGGAGTGTAACTTTCAAAAATTGTTCATTTGCCTAGTTGGATATGCAGAGAACTTACTGGAATTCTAAAGTTATGCCACTCTTCATAAAGACAAACTTCTGGATCTTAGTAATGTGTTTTCCTGGATGAGAGGGAACAATTGGTTTATTTTGACTTACCATGTTTTGTCTGTAGCACTTGGATAAATACCTAAAGCTGGTTCTGTTTTTACTTGTTGTTCTGTGATAAAAATCTCCCTGATTTATACTTAGAGTGGTATTTCCCTTTGTTAAATCCGCCTCTTATCATAATTTTACAACGTGCTGCTTCCATGGACTTCTATTAATTTGGAGCCAAGTATTCCATAAATGGCTTTTATTTTTGTTTCTTATTTAATAAACTGTATAGAATTTCCCATCCACATTTTCTTTGCAAAACGACTAAAATTCTTGATTGTTTAGTTTCCTTTTATAGCTACTTCTACAACGTATGGTTCTACAAACAGCTGGAGGATGAATTTCTGCTTTAGTCTAAGATCGTCTGGAACAAAGTGGTTCGAATTCTCTTCTAGAGTTCTCAAGATAATTAAAAGGAAGCCGAGTGCTTCATGTTAAATATAATCATTTAGGTTTATTAAGCAAAAGGTCCAGGATTGGAAATTGAATGTTCAGGTTGAAGATACAATTCATTGAAACTTACAATATTGCTCACTTAAGCAGATATGGAAAAACAGGCAATAAGTCATTTCAAACAGGGAAAAGTGAAGATTCATGTTCAGCTAGAGAGAATAAAGGGACAAGAATATTCCGAAACGTTACTGCTACTTCATGTAACATTTAGAAGGTATTAGAAAGTATAGAAGGTGTTAAGAATACTTCAGAATTTGTGGAAAGAACAACCATTTTTTTTTTTTTCTGAAACATATACTTTCCTGTAGGTCTATTTTCGTTATTAAGGAGAACACCTGGCATGCAATCAATTGGGTAGCTACTTACTATCAGGAAGAAAAACTGAATTTTAAAAATAAATTGAAAATTTTAGAATAGTTTTAGATTTATAGGAAAGGTGAAACCATGGCATGGAGATATCCCACATCTACTTTCTCCTATTGTTAATATTTTAGTATGTGCATATTAGTATGGCACATTTTTCACAACTAATGAACCAGTATTCATATATTAATATTACCTGAAGCCCATACTTTATTCAGATTTAGTTAGATTTTTGTTTTTGTTTTAAATTGAATGTCCTTTATCTGTTCCAGGTTTCTATCAGGATACCACATTGCATTTAGTCATCATGTCTCTAGCCTGAGACAGTGTCTCTGACTTCCCTTGATTTTGGTGACCTTGACAGTTTGAGGAGTATTTGTCAGGTATTTTGTAGAATGTCCCTCGGTTGGGATTTGTATGATGGGAAGGCTATGGTTATAGGTTCCTGGAGAGAAGACCACAGAGGTGAAGTGCCATTTTCCTATCAAGAGTACATATAATCAACTCGACTTATCGCAGTTGATGTTAACTTTGATTGCTTGAGGTAGTGCTTGTCTGGTTTCTCCACTGTAAAATGACTCTCCCCCAACCCCTCCCGTATTCTACTCTTTGGAAGTAAGTCACTGTCTGAAACCCCCATTTATGGGTTGGGAAGGAAATATCTAATTTTCACTATAATAAAAACATTATCATTGGCAAACATTCTCATCTTGAAGCAGTCAATATTATGATTGCATTTAGCAGGCTCATTTGACTGGTAAACTTAGAGGTGTGTTTTGTAGCTAACATCTCAGAAGGCGAATTGAGTGGCCATATTTCCTCATATAGAATTCTCCTTTCGGGCAGTTTTCTTTTTGTCCATAGGAGATGGCCAGAATTGTAGGCTCTGAAAACTCAGCCTCCCACTGCTACCACTTCTCTGACATATTCCAGGTCCTACCTGTACTTGAGTCAGTTTAGAAGAGTGGCTCTCACACTTGAGTGAGCATCCAAATCACCTGAAGGGCTGAAAACACTGATTTCGGGGCTCCACCCCCAGTTTCTGACTCAGTAGGCCTAGGGTGATGCCTGAGAATTTACATCAACAAATTCTCATGTAATGCTGATGCTGGGGACCACACTTTGAGAACCACTGGGTTAAACCATAGAGAGTCAGAACACCTGAACGACATTATTTCAATCCTCTGCTGAGCTTTTCTGTGAAGCAACTGATGTAGGTTCTGTTCTTTGAGAAAGAGAGTGATAAAAATGTTGCCTTGGCCTCTACACAGCTGATAGTCTCACTTGACTTTTGACCTTTTTTATTGCTATTTCTTTATTCTGTGTCATTATGCCCCCTGCCCAAATGTATTCAATTTATTTTTGTATATGTACTGTACATAGGTAGCGTATAATTCTCTTTGGAAATTAGTAATATCAACTGGCATATGTTAAGCACATATTCCTTTAATTTTTGCACCTATTCTAAGAATTACATTTACTGTTCTTCCCATTTTAGAGAAGAGGAAATGGAAAAATGGGTGAATTATTTTCCTAAAGATAATGCGGCTATGACATAGTAGACTAGGGGTTGAAACCTATGTTTCTTACTCCCAGCTGGTGCCTCTCATTTCTGAACTTATGAAGACGAGGCCATGTGGTGTAGAAGAAGTAACCCAGGTGGCCATTTGCTGGAGATATCACTGGAGCATGGTACTTAACTTCTTCCAAACTCATCTTCCTCGTTCCCCAAATGGTGGATATTAATACTTTCCTTATAGAGTTGCAAGTATTGAAGAAAATAATGGATATAAAGTACCTAGTGAAATGCCGTGTTCATGATGAGTACTCAGTAAATATCTTTCTAAACCACTTGCTGACATAAAATTATTTGTTTTTTATAATTGTGTAATAAATAGTGCCTGAGTTAATAAGAACATTCTATTTGTAAAGGAATAAATTAGGAGTGAAGAAAATATTGCTAACTTTACTCATATTGGTATTGAAGTTAGCATCTATACTTAAAATTCTCTTTTGTTGAGTTCTTTATTATTATATAAATTTTTTTTTTTTTTTTTTTTGTGATGGAGTCTCACTCTGTCACCCAGGCTGGAGTATAGCGGCATGATCCCAGCTCACTGCAACCTCCGCCTCCCGGGTTCAAGTGATTTTCCTGCCTCAGCCTCTTCCAGTGGTGGTGCGTGCGCCACCACACCCAGCTAATTTTTGTATTTTTAGCAGGGACGGGGTTTCACCATGTTGGTCAGGCTGGTCTCGATCTCCTGACCTTGTGATCTGCCCACTTCGGCCTCCCAAAGTGCTGGGATTACAGGCGTGAGCCACCATGCCTGGCTATTATATATAATTTTTTTAAAAAAATAACGTTTAAAAGGCTAATGTGGCAATTTAGAAACAATATACAACTTATATATAGGATTATCATTTTATCTTTGGATAAAATCATTTCAGTCCCTGAGGAACATAAATGGAGTTTGTGTTCCTAAGAAGTGTGGGTCAGAGGACTGGGTATAGTATACCAGATTCTGAAGTCTTTGATCTGCTACCAATTTTTGAAGTTGTGCGGTCAAACTTCCATTATCTGCCTTGTGGTTTTGTGTAAAATTTTGCCTGTGGAATTCTTTGTCTTTACTTTTACCTTAAAAAAAAACCCATATACTGAATAACAAAGTATATTGCATTTTATTACTTAATAAGTATGTTCCTGTTTATTATCTCATTCAAGCTGCAAACACAGTCCCTCTATTTTCTCCTATTGATTTGTGTTTTTCCCCTTCTTTTTCCAGTAATTACTTTGCTTATGTTCTAGCTTGACTTTCCTTTATGTTCCTAAAATCAGGTGAGTTTTGAGATGTAGGTATTTTGTTCTCACTGGTCCGTGACATCAGCCTGAGCATATGATCTGATTTTAGAAGAAATCAAGCAGAGGCTAGAATGGCAAGTACAGTTTGTCCTAATGGGAATCTGGTCTGTCCAGCATGGGATAAATTTCCCTTTTAACATAATGTTTCAGAGGCTAATATCTAAGGAATTGAACCTTACTACAATAACTCAAGTGAGAAAAGAATGCAGTCCAAGGTAAAATATCATTTTTAAAAGGTCTGTATTCCCAGATTGTCTACATGTCTGCTCTGTTCTGTCAGTATAAGCAATCCAGAATCAACTAATGATGTGCAGTGTTCTTGTGCCTGTTTGTAAATTGGACAATTGCATTCATCATTCCTTATCATTCCTTCTTGATTGGGAGAACTGGCTCATTTCATTGCTAAAAATTCCCAGAGATTAAAATGCTGTCTCTTTTTTGCTTAGGCTCTTATCTGAAAACATTTTCTTGAAGTTTTGATAGTTGCACAAAAACCAGCAGTATAGTAGAAAGAACATAAGCTTTGGAGGCAGATAACTAGCTTTGAATCCCTGAGGAAGTTACATGCATTCTCTGTGTCCACTTCCACATATATAAAACGTATACAATAATAGTACCTATTTGGCGAGGTTGTGGTAAGGGTTAAATGAACAATGAACAATATGCATGGGGAGCCTGTGGTGGTGTTAGGGACATATTAGGAGCTCAAAAATGTTAATTTCAATTCCTTGGTAGTAGTGTGTGTTAAGTGCCATTGATTCTACATGAAAATGCCTCAAAGAAGAATGCTTGCAGAATTTTCAACCTGAAGGAAATGGGAGAACGTCAATAAGTGCTCTTGGAAGACTCAAAACATCTCACCCCTTACCACCATTCGGAAGTGACAAATTTTGTTAAATGACAAACTGATAGGTACATTTCCTTTCATAGAAATTATACTATCTAGAGGATTTCTAATAGCCTGAAGTCCAGTTGACATTCTCTGACTAATATTTAAAATAAATAATAGACAACAAAATTAATAGCTGGCATTTTAAGTGCTGCGGCTTGTCACCAAATACCATAGCTCCCTAAACCATTAGCTGCCACCTCATGTAATTGGTAGAACAGCACTGTACTATACCCAATATTGCTGAAATGTTCTATAATACCCGCAGACAATTCTGTGGCCTATTTTTGGTGCTCCATTTAACTTTTTGCCAAATCTGAATTACTGGGGTTTGAACTATTCAAATGGTACCTCATGCTAGCTTTCAGATTGATCCTAATTGCATTAATTGATAGTAATTTCCCCATCCCAAAATTTGGGGGAGTAATTTAGTCTTGGTAAGATTTCTGAAGCCACCAAGGTGCCACCACCTGAAGACTTAGTTCACTACAGTGACATAAAGAATGCATGATAAACCTTGAGTTTGAAAAGAGGTTTATTTATGCACCATATCCTTTGTGAGAACAATTTTCTGAAGCCGTTGGCAAATAATATTCCTATGGATAAGATGCAAGAAAACAGTAAAATGGCTTTGTTTTCCTGGATATCCTATAGAATCCACTCACCTCTCTAAGTTCTCCAATGTTTCCACTCACCACTCACTAGATCAACAAATCTGGAGGGCTCCTATAGGTTAGTCTATCAGGCATTGTGTGTGTATGGGAAAGGATATAATAGGAAAGGTAGTGTTCTTGCTCTTATATGACTTTGCATTTTAATTTGGGATATAGCTTATATCCTCCAAATAACTGTACAGTAACAAAGAGTGCTAGCAAAGTAAATATGTAATTTTTCTTGTAAGTGGTCAGTAGGTATATAAGCTGATATATACTGTTTGTAGACCAATTTGGCAAAATGTGTATGTCAAAAATCTTTAAAAATAACTTGACTTTTGACCTAGCAATTTCATTGCTAAGAATTAGTTCTATGGATATATATACACATATATGCAAAGGTTTATGTGAAAGAATGCTCTTTGAAAAATTATTTACAATACACACATAGAAATAACCTGAATATTTATTAATGGAGGACTGTTTAAACAAATCATGGTCCAGCCAGGGCATGGAATACTATACACCTGTTAAAAATAACAAGATAGTACTATATGTACTAACATGAAAGATGTTTGAAATAAGTTTTTTTAAAGGGAAAAGAACAAGTTGAAGAAAAGATATATATTATTGTTATATATGTGTGTATATTATCAATATACCCACATATTTATGGGGGATAAGATATACATATGTATATTATCAGTATGCACACATATATTATGGGGGATAAGCTCTAAATTTTCAGTGCCATATTTTAGCAATATTGTCTCAATAAAGTGGGAATAGAGGAGAGGAGGGGGGTGGGACTTTTAATCCTTATTTAGACCCTTTACTGTTAATTGTTTATATAACTATATTACTTTTATGATTCTAAAAAATCAAAACAAGTGAATAGATTCATTTTTCAGCTTTATTGAAGTACAACTGACAAAGTGAATATGTTCTAAGAGTAGAAAGTGATGAAATGATGAGAAGTGTATGTCATTGACAGAAAAATACCATTATTATTGATGATGATAAGAAATGAAATGTCTAGAGTGCTTGCTACACCAAACACTGAATGCTTGACATACATCATCTCATTTAGTTTCTCATATCTGCTAGGTACTAATTTAGCAATAAGGAACCAAGGAATTGCAAGCTAAATAATTGGCAGAACCTGAGCCCTGGTTAAAGTCTATTCTGTTAAGTATGCTTTCATTTCTACAGCATTCTCTATGGTCCCAACTGTTTAGACAACTGAGGCTCCTGGACCATGATAACTATAATCATGCAATGGGGCTGGGAAAGTAGAAGGAGGGGGTATTCTATCTTCACTACTGTTTTGGAGCAGAAAAGAAGGTTTAATTCTAGAGTGTTTTCCATTTGAAATTGTCAATTTTTAAATAAGGGGTTTTCATGCCAGAACATTGATATTTTCAGCAATTTGTAGTGATTTCTCAGCATTCATAGGATTGATCACTTTGCTACACATAGATCCTCATAATAGACCAAGAAGGAAGAAGGCGGTTTGGGTAGTTTGGGTAACACTGGGGTGGAGAGCGAGCTACAAGCTAATCATGAATAGGTGTGTATTCACCCCTATCTAAGCACTGTAGCATGACCATTCAAGTTTCCCATAGATAGATAAGTTAAAGTGGGAAGGCAGTTCTTTTGCTGTATTCTTGATATTACATTGTGACTGTATTCTTGGATATTACATTGAAAAGATAGCATCCTCAGCTTCCAGACACTTTCATTGCAGAGTGCCCTCTGCTGAAGAAGCAGGGAGGTTCACCAAGAATTTTGCAAGTGAATAGCACTGTACATCTCTCCTTGTTTCTATGCTCTGTTATTTCTATCTATATTAAAGAGCAATTAAATCATTACCTTTTAATAGCACAAACCTTTATTTGGCATTAAAGTATGCCACGTATGATACTTGCCCCAAACACAAAACCGAAACAAACAAAACCAAACCTAACAACTGTGAAATCGCCTTGCCTCTTGTATACATTTATACTGATGCTTGTCAAGAATTACAAGCCCATCGAAATCCCTACTTTCTACAGTGATCCACAAGGTGAACAGATACTTGTAGTTTCTTTCTTACATGCATTTCTGAATTATTTGCAAACCCCTTGATTGCCCTTGTTTCTCATTCTGGCTCTGAAACCTACTTTACAAGTATTTATAAATAAACCTACTTTACATGTTTGCAAAATCCTTTAAAGAGGGAATGGTATGTTGTGGTTTAGTTTCTTCTGTTTTCAGTTTCTTGTACAAAACTACAGCAAATTTTTCCTTTAGTCTTTTGCGTAACCTTTGTGAATTACGAATGTAGATAGTGACTAACTTTTCTTGAAACCAAGACATATTTTAATCAAAATTTATCAAAATGCTTATAAGCTTTATTATTATTATTATTATTGGAAAGTAAAGAGAAATAGGGACACTTTCTTTAGCTCTTGAAACTAGCTTAATGAGATAAAATGGAAACGTCCGAACTAGATTTTTATTAACATTATTGTATTTCTTTTGGTGAACAAATTTTATAAAGCTGGTTAATGCTACATAGCAAAACAAAAACACAAGCAAAGCACACACACATATAATATTTTAATTGATTTAAGGATAAACAACTGTAAGACCATGAATTATACATTTTTATATTTATTTTACTTTATATTTTCACTAGTATAGCATCTCATAAAATTAAAACACTGTCAAACACTATCTCTTTAAATCTCACAGCATGCTATATATTCCAAGTAAAAATTGGAACTGTTATCTGTTTTGGCCTGTTTGATGATAGAGGATTTTAATTTTAGAATGTCCTGGAGCATTTGGGAAGTGGGATTGCGTAACTATATGTATAATTATTCTTTGAGTTTCTTTTCCTGGGATGTTGGTTAATTTCATTAACTACTCAATATCCATTACTTTGCCAGTAAATTAAAGACTAAAAAGGGAGTGAAATATCATTATGGCTATTTTGCTTCTTTGTATGGCCCCTTTTGAGTTTATTGAACATTTTTGGTTGTTAAAATATGGGAAAAATGCTTTATGCTAATTTTTTTGCTTCCTTCATTTTCGTTTTTTGTTTTTAGTTACATTTGTGTCTTAATGCTAATGTTGGAAATATGCTGCTTGGTATGATTTTGAAACAATTTATTTACTTTCGAAAACATTTTCGTGTTTTCTCTCCTCACTTCATGAATATATTTGCTCTAGCTTACAAAAAGAGTATTGTTTGGGGGAAAATGTCAAAATACCTTCAAATATCTTCCATTATACTCTTTGTTGCTTAGTTGTATTTTTGTCTTCATTTCTGTTTTATTAAGAGGTTTTCTTTTACTTTAAGAATTTGAAATTTGTCAAAACAGTGCATTAAATGATTCTGAATCATCACGATCCAATGTTTTCTTTCCTTCTCCCAGAGATGGGCAGCCTAAAATGCGTGATTGTTATGTAGTTTTGACATATTTATAACCTTGTTTATACATACTGATCATGAGCAATCTCAAGCTTCTCGGCTGAATCTAGGGTTTGGGAGTGAAGAATTTGGTTGGTAAGGATGGGCAACAGTTTTCTGGAAAGTTTAGTACTTCTGATGTATGTTTCAAAGCATGGCGTTTGATTTTCCTGTGTATTTTTAGCTATGTGTATTTAGAATGCTACATTCTTCTTTCCCTGCTGGGCACATTGAAAGTCTCGTTTTTCCCTGTTGGTTTACAATTTTACTGACAGAAAAAGGGCAAATGAAAAGTCTGTTTGTACAACCTAAATTGATTTTTAGTTCAAGTTGAAAACTTACTTTAAAGATATATAAATCATAACCAAGTTACTCCACCTGAGGCTCTATGCATTGTGCCACTCTGGTTTTGGAAAAATATTTTGAAGTATCATTTGGATTTTGGCAAATATTACTGGGTCAGAAACTGGGCCACCCAAGTCATTACCCTTCTCTGTTAGAGGAGTGTTACCCTAAATGAACTTTCATTACTGACATCCCGTTGTGGCTAACTCCTTTCCCCTGAATTGTACTTATGCAGCAGATAGTGTTGAATATATGCATATGTTTTTGTGATCAACGTCAAGTTTGCTGAATTAGTACGGTAGAGAAGTGTGTAATGGAAACATACCTGTAAAGTGTTAGAGTTGGGTGTTAGATTAGTTCATTGCCATCTATCTTTATTTTGTTAATCCACTTCAGTGGATACAACACAAGTATTGTAAGTTCCTTTCCAAAACCGTGTATGTGTCTGTGTGTATTTGTGTGAGTGTGTGTGTGTTCTACCACATGAAATTACCACAACATCTAGAACACCTTTCCCTGTCTCCAAGTAAAACAAATCAAAATAAAAAAACCAGGCTTTTAAAAAATATTTCTATTGGTATTCCTAATCTTTTCTCTTTTTTTTTTTTTTTTTTTTGAGACGGAGTCTTGCTCTGCCGCCCAGGCTGGAGTGCAGTGGCTGGATCTCAGCTCACTGCAAGCTCCGCCTCCCGGGTTCACGCCATTCTCCTGCCTCAGCCTCCCGAGTAGCTGGGACTACAGGCGCCCGCCTCGTCGCCCGGCTAGGTTTTTTTTTGTATTTTTTAGTAGAGACGGGGTTTCACCGTATTAGCCAGGATGGTCTCGATCTCCTGACCTCGTGATCCGTCCGTCTCGGCCTCCCAAAGTGCTGGGATTACAGGCTTTAGCCACCGCGCCCGGCTCTAATCTTTTCTCAGTATTGATTTTATCCACAGTTTTCTATAGATAGTGAGAGGGTAAGTCATTGGGTTGCAAAGATTACAGAGATTTTACTCTAGAACCATAAAAGAGAAATGCATTGACAATTTTTGTATTGCTGTTTTTCTCATTTGAGCTCTCAGTATTTAATTACCTAATGTTAATACTATAAGTGGAAAGTTTCTGTAAATAATATTAGCTCTTTGGGAGAGAAGATTTCTGAAGAAATTTAGTGAATACATGAAATAATGGTCTTCAGAACACATTCTTATTGGATATATAGTATCCAAAATATATGAGGAATTCCACTTAATAGCAAAAAAACCAAACTCCATCTAAAAATGGGCAAAGGACCTGAACAGACATTTTCCCAAAGACGACGTACAAATGGCCAACAGTTATATGAAAAGATGCTTAATGTCACTAATCATCAGGGAAATGACAATTAAAATCACAATGAGATATCACCTCATACCTGTTAGGAGAGCTTTTATCAAAAAGTCAAGAGACAACAAGTGTTAGCAAGGATGTAGAGAGAAACAAACCCTTGTTGGTGGGAAAGTACAACCATTGTGCAACCATTATGGGAAACTATGGAGGTTCCTCAAAAAACTAAACATAGAACTACCATATGATCTAGCAATCCCACTTCTGGGTACATATCCAAAAGAAATGTAATCAATGTGTCAAATAGATATCTGCATTCTCGTGTTTATTGTAGCACTATTCACAGTAGCCAAGCCAAGATGTGGAATCCACCTAAGTCTCCATTGACAGATATTGGTTAAAGAAAATGTGATATATACATACATACAATGGAATACTCTTCAGCTTTAAAATAGAAGGAAATCCTACCATTTGCAACAGCACACATTAACCTTGAGGACATTATATTAAGTGAAATAAACCAGACACAGAAAGACAAATGCTGCATGATCTCACTTATATGGAATCTAAAAAAAGTCAAACTCATATTCAACAGAGAAGTATCATGGTTCTCAGAGGCTGTGGGGTGGGGGAAAAGGAAAGCTATTGGTCAAATGATACAAACCTTCAGCTGTAAGATGAATAAGTACTGGAGAACCGATGAACACTACGGTGACTATAGTTAGTGTAATGTATACTTGAAATATGCTAAGAGAATAGATCTTAAGTGTCCTCACCACACACACACAAAAATGGTAACTATGTGAGGTGATGGATATGCCAATTAACTTGATTGTGGTAATCATTTCACAATGTATACATATATTAAAACATCACATTGTATGCCCTAAATACAGGCAACTTTTATTTGTTCATCATACCTCAATAAAGCTGAAAAAACCCCTCACATCCTTATATAGAATAAGTTGATCAATACTATATCGTTTGCAAAAGTGGTGAGAGTTATATGTTATTTTCCAAAGGTAAGGAGCCATTTTTTAAATATAGGACAAAATAATTATTTCCAAAAGAGTTTACATATTCGCCATAATTAATGATGAAATGAGGTTTTATTGATTTTGGAAAAGGAGAACAGTGAGTGGGCATTTACTCATTTAGATGTTATAATATTTTTTAATGTTACAATAATAAGGTAGAATAGGAAACAGCATTTTTAAAAATAAGAAATCTGTTTATCATTTATCTGAGAGCTTATTATTATTCATCGTAAAGTTTAAGAACTCTAAATACTGCAATAAATAACAGTAGTCTTTTTATAACAGTCAATAAAACTATTTAATTACTTTTGCGAGAATCCTCGCTTATATATTTGATTAATTTTTCCATTTTGTAATGATGTTTGACTATTTTCTGTTATAATCTTGTACATTTAAGTATTTGTTTTATTCTAAAGGTGACACACTTAAGTGATTTTGGGCATGTGTATGTATATATGTGTGTGTGCTGGGAGATTTCTGTTAGAAATAGTACCAAAAACAAAGTCCTCTTTTGTCTTGACTTTTAATATCCACAAATATCAAACCAATACTGTGGGAAAAATATTGTATGTGATTGCTACATGAGTCAAAACCATAGCTGCTGGGGTTCAAGCCCATTGCCACTTAATGTGCTCTCAATCCTCTCTGTTTGCCATACCTTAACATCCTAGGACCACCTGTTTTTTATCATATAATGTCATTTAGCTTGTGTGGATGGCTAGATTTAGTTTTAAAGATCCTGGTTGACAGTGTTTCTTTTTTTTTTTTGAGGCGGAGTCTCGCTCTGTCGCCCGGACTGGAGTGTAGTGGCCGGATCTCAGCTCACTGCAAGCTCCGCCTCCTGGGTTTACGCCATTCTCCTGCCTCAGCCTCCCGAGTAGCTGGGACTACAGGCGCCCGCCACCTCACCTGGCTAGTTTTTGTATTTTTTTAGTAGAGACGGAGTTTCACCGTGTTAGCCAGGATGGTCTCGATCTCCTGACCTCGTGATCCGCCCGTCTCGGCCTCCCAAAGTGCTGGGATTACAGGCTTGAGCCACCGCGCCCGACAGTGTTTCTATTTGACAAAGATAGCTTTCTTATTTTCTCCTTTGCAAGTCTGATCCAGCAATGCTTGCTTCTTGACCCACATGAATGTTGTTAAGAGTACTTTGTGTCTGGAAAGAAACTTGAGTTCTTAGACTAAAGGATGCCATCTAAATACCAAATTTTACATTGTCGATTGCTTGCTAGATTGTACTATGCGTGTATCCTGTCCAACCTAATTTTCTCACTAAAAACTTTGCCATCTTGCCTGCTGAGACTTCCTTTTCACTACTTTGTGTTGGCTTCCCTCCTCTCTCTGCCCATGCTGTGATAAAATCACTATGGTTAGAGCTAAAGTCAAACCTTTTAAAAACCTAATTAAGTCTTTTTTTCTATCTATGATAAAATATCACTGACCAGAAATCTAAAGAGCATCAGGGGAAGAAAACCATAAATAATGCCCTAAAATATAAGGATACACATCAGTAAAGAGAAAAACAACTCATTGAATCATGCCACCATGCTGGGGCACTTTCACGAGGCTTACGTAGAAAGTGGTACTTTTATAGTCACTGGTCAGGACTGTAATTGGAATAGCGGTTACTGCTAATATTGCTGTTATTGCTGGTATCTCAAAAATGCGAATCACTTTTTATCTCTTTACCATAAACAGATACCACAGCAAAAATGAAAAAAAATTTATTCATAAATTCCACAGATTGAGAAAGACCTCAAGCTGAAAGCAGGTAAGCTTTAGCTTCATAGGCTATAAGTCCTGAGCATTTCAGAAAAAATAGCTTTTCTAGAAGTTTAGATAATTTTGGTGAATTATGATGTCCTTGAACTATTGTTGGGTCTATAATTTTTAGGAGGCTGAAAAATCACCAAGAGAATGACTAAGAAAACTTTTCCTGCATTGCCATATAGTTGTTAAAGTTCAAGTGGTAAACAATAAAGGATGGAAATGTCATTCTGGTTTCTAAATATACTGTAATTTCTTTGAGATTCCTCTTATCAGGAAACTTCCGCCCTTAGGATTCTCTGACATCTAATTTGTTGAACTGTTTATAAAACACAGAAATGTGAAGATGCATGAGATGTTGTTTACAAAATATTCATGGCCCAAACTAGAAAAAAAAATCCACATTGAACGCCTAACTGTTGAATATAGTCTGGCTGTGATATCTTCTTAGGGGGAGTTCTTGATGTTTCTATTCCTTGAAAAAATTTGACATGAGACTACTATTGTCTTTGTGTGGTAGATTCGGTTATTGTTCAGGAAATAATCATCCTTTTCCTGTCCATCTCCATGGGAAGATTGTCTACTACCCTATCCTATAGATGCTGGTCTTGGCCATATTACTTGCTTTGGCCAGTGGCATGCTAGTGAATGTGATGTGAGCAGAGGCCTGAAATGTGCTAGTGTAGTTGGGCTTATTCTCTTGTGTTTGTTCCTCTGCCATGAAATATACTCTTTGGTCTAGATAGCTCTCTGTCCCAAGGACTATGCTCATGCAAAATAGACTTGAACCCAAACTGCAGCTGATATGGTTTGGCTGTGTCCCCACCCAAACCTCATCTTGAATTGTACTTCCCATAATCCCCACGTCTTGGGGAGGGACCTGGTGAGAGGTAACTGAATCATGAGGGCAGTTACCTCCATGCTGTTCTTATAATAGTGAGTTCTCATGACTATTCTTGTGATAGTGAGTTCTCATGAGATCTGATGGTTTTATAAGGGGCTTTTCCCTCACTTTGCTCTGCACTTCTCCTTGCTGCCGTTATATGAAGAAGGATGTGTTTGCTTCCCCTTCCTCCATGATTGTAAGTTTCCTCAGGTCTCCTCAGCCCTGCAGAACTGTGAGCCAATTAAATGTCTTTCCTTTATAAATTACACAGCCTAGGATATATCTTTATTAGTAGTGTGAGAATGAACTAATATGGTAGATTGGTACCAGGTAGTGGGGCAATGCTGTAAAGATAGCCCAAAATGTGGAAGTGACTTTGGAACTGGGCAACAGGCAGAGGTTGGAAAGGTTTGGAGGGCTCAGAAGAAGATAGAAAGATGTGGGACAGTTTGGAACTTCCTAGACTTGTTGAATGGCTTTGACCAAAATGCTGATAGTGATATGGACAATGAAGTCCAGACTGAGGTGGTCTTAGATGGAGATGAGGAACTTGTTGGGAACTGGAATAAAGGTCACTCTTGCTGTGCAAAGAGACTAGTGGCATTTTGCCCCTGCTCTAGAGATCTGTGGAACTTTGAACTAGAGAGAGATGATTTAGCGTACCTAGTGGAAGAAATTTCTAAGCAACAAAGTGTTCAAGAGGAAGAAAAGCATAAAAGTTCGGAAAATTTGCAGCCTGATGATGCAATAAAAAAGAAAACCCCATTTTCTGGGGAGAAATTCAAGCCAGCTACAGAAATTTGCATATGTAACAAGGAGCCAAATGTTAATCACCAAGACAATGGGGAAAATGTCTCCAGGGCATGTCAGAGACCTTCACAGCAGCCTTTCACATCACAGGCCTGGAGACCTAGGAGGGAAAACTGGTTTTCTGGGCTGAGCCTAGGGCACCTGTTCTCTATGCAGCCTTGGGACAAGGTGTCCTGTGTCCCAGCTGCTTCAGCTCCAGTCTGGCTAAAAGGGGACAACATATAGCTCAGGCCATTGCTTCAGAGGGTGCAAGCCCCAAACCTTGGTGGCATACACATGGTGTTGGGCCTGCAGGTGCACAAAAGTCAGTAATTGAGATTTGGGAACCTCTGTCTTGATTTCAGAGAAGGTATGGAAATGCCTGGATGTCCAGGCAGAAGTTTGCTACAGGGCTGAAGCACTCAAGGAGAACCTCCTCTAGGGCAGTGTAGAAGGGAAATGTGGGATTAGAGCCCCCACACAGAGTCCTCACTGGAGCACTGCCTAGTGGAGCTGTGAGAAGAGGGCCGCAGTTCTCCAGACCCCAGAATGGTAGATCCACTGACAATTTGCACCATGCACCTGGAAAAGCTGCAGACACTCAATGCCAGCCTGTGAAGGCAGCTGGGAGGGGGCTGTACCCTGCAAAGCCACAGAGGCAGAGCTGCTCAAGATTGTGGAAGCCCACTTCTTGCATCAGCATGACCTAGATGTGAGACATGGAGTCAAAGGAGATCATTTTGGAACTTTAAGGTTTAATGACTGCCCTGTTGGATTTCATACTTGCATGGGGCCTGTAGCCCCTTTGTTTTGTCCAATTTCTCTTTGGAAAGGGTGTATTTACCCAATGCCTCTACCCCTAGGATGTAATTAACTTGCTTTTGATTTTACAGACTCATAGGAGGAAGAGATTTGCTTTGTCTCACATGAGACTTTGGACTTGGACTTTTCAGTTAATGGTAGAATGAGTTAAGACTTTGGGGGACTGTTGGGAAGGCATGATTGTGTTTTGAAATGTGAGGACATGAGATTTGGGAGGGCCCAGGGGCAGAATGATATAATTTGGCTGTGTCTTCACCCAAATATCACCTTGAATTATAGTTCCCATAATCCCCTCATGTCATGGGAGGGACCTGGTGGGAGGTAATTGAATCATGGGGGCAGTTACCTCCATGCTGTTCTCATGGTAGTTGGTGAGTTCTCACGAGATCTGATGGTTTTATAAGGGGCTTTCCCTCAACTTTGCTCCACACTTCTCCTTGCTGCCGCCATGTGAAGAAGGATGTGTTGGCTTCCCCTCACGCCATGATTGTCAGTTTCCTGAGGCCTCCCCATCACTGCGGAACTGTGAGTCAATTAATCCTCTTTCCTTTATAAGTTACTCACTCTTGGGTATGTCTTTATTAGCAGCGTCAGAACGGACTAATACAACAGCTTAGAATTAAGCCTTACCCTAGTCTAGATCAGAGTTCCAGCCGACCCGGAGAGATGTGTGGGCAATACATAAATGCGTATTGTTATATTCAGTGAGTTTTGGAGTGATTTGTTTTACAAGATGAGCTGACTGATACATTTGGCATTAGCAGCTTTACCATTCACAATTTCAATCTTCTCACACCTGTCCATGAAATGAGAAACTTGAATTTTGCTAGAGCATGTGATTGAATTTTGATCACTTATCTAGCAAGTGGGGCCATCACTTCTTTCTCAGGGAAATTTTGTTTCCTATTTATTGCATATATATTTTATTGGAGAGAATGGTGTTCTTAGGTGGTATTTGAGAATTAAGGTTTGGGCGCTTATATTTTGTGAATATTCAAGGTTTACCATACATTTAACTTTAGGGTAGAAAATCTGTTATTTACCTTATATAACTGTATACACTTCATTTCATATAGCAGGTTGGAAGGGCTCATTGCCTAATTTTCTTCATTAATACAAATGATGAGGTATGTATATATAAAAACAGAAGGAGAACGTTGAGAACTTCAAACACTGGCTCATAAAGTAGAGTAAACTGAAGTTCCTGAAGCAGACAGATCTGAAGGCTTGAAGAATGAGACCAGAGCATCTTGAGATTTTTTTCCAGTTAATTTCTTCTCAAAAGCTGTTTATTTTCTTGTTTCTCTTAAGAATGTATAGAGGTAATATAGCAGACACTATTGGTGCAGGTACCCATAGTAGGAACCACTTATTAACACACCTTTCATTGGGTTTCCTCCTTTTGCTGTTTCATTTCTACTCTTTCACTATGCTTCCTGGGATTTCTCCAAAATAAACTTGTCCCAACATTGTACTCTAGTATGACTTTTTTTTCTGATGGATATAGGAGTCTTATTGGATAGAGAAAAAAGAGTCCTTATTTCTTTATTAGGCTTTATTTAAAACAAAACAAACTGAATAGTCATCTCTTAACCAATTTTAAGAAATAGAATTAAGTTACATTTAATATAAAATATTACAGAAATATAAAAAATAAGAATCATCTATTACTATTCAACCAATATTTATTGTTTACCACCTTGTTATTTGTGTTTATATTCCCAGTGCCCATTATATAATTAGAAAAAGGTTCTAGACCAACAAACATATGAAAAAAGCTCATCATCACTGGTCATGAGAAGTGCAAATCAAAACCACAATGAGATACCATCTCATGCCAGTTAGAATGACGATCATTAAAAAGTCAGGAAACAACAGATGCTGCAGAGGATGTGGAGAAATAGGAATGCTTTTACACTGTTGGTGGGAGTGTAAATTAGCTCAACCGTTGTGGAAGACACTGTGGCAATTCCTCGAGGATCTACAACCAGAAATACCATTTGACCCAGCAATCCCATTACTGGGTATATACCCAGAGGATTATAAATCATTCTGTTATAAAGACACATGCACATGTATGTTTACTGCAGCACTGTTCACAATAGCAAAGACTTGGAACCAACCCAAATGCCCATCAACGATAGACTGGATTAAGAAAATGTGGCACATATACACCATGGAATACTATGCAGCCATTAAAAAGGATGAGTTCATGTCCTTTGCAGGGACATGGATGAAGCTGTAAACCATCATTCTCAGCAAACCAGCACAAGAACAAAAAACCAGACATCACATGTTCTCACTCATAAGTAAGAGTTGAACAATGAGAACACATGGACACTGTGAGGGGAACATCACACACTGGGGCCTGTCAGTGGGTGGGGGGCTAGGGGAGGGATAGATTTTGGAGAAATACCTGATGTAGATGATGTGTTGATGGGTGCAGCAAACCGCCATGGCACATGTATACCTATGTAACAAACCTGCATGTTCTGCACATGTTATCCCAGAACATAATAACATAAGTATAATAAAAAAAGACAAAGAAAAAAATAAAAAAAGAAAAAGGTTCTAGAATCAGTGAATGAATCAATGAATGAAAGAATGGATAGAACATAGTGCATTCCCTCCAGAAGCTTACAACGTAATTGTAAAGACAAACATGTAAACACGTCAGAGCAATGTGATATGTACAGTAATAGAGAAATGAATAGGGTGCCATAGGAGCACAGGGAAGTTATAGTTAATTTAGTCTTTCCAAAGGAGCTGATGGGTAAACTGAGTCTGAGAGGAGTTAGCTTAACAGACTAGGGAGTAGGAAAAAGAACTTCCAGATAGGGAGAGAGGAACGGTCAAAGGCACAGAGTTGTATGACTTGCAGAATTGCCTATTTTGGAAATAATTATTTTTGGTGGTATGGCTGAAGTATAGGATGTATATGGCACAGCATAACAAGAAGAAGCTAGGCAGTTGGAATCCATGTCATGGGTCCTTTGCTTAGAGTGCCCCTTTCTGATCCCCCTATGACTATGCCCTCTTCATGAGGTGAGAAATCCATGGAGCTAATAGGATATTTCCACCTAGAGTTTGAACTTCTTCTTATAAATCATGCTCCGGTACTTGTGACTTAGGAACTTTCCTCTCAGATAACCTCAGCCCACTTTCAGGATCTGCACAGTTTTCTTCCCAAGATCTGTCTTACTGGAAGAAGACTATGACACTGTTGTTTGCACCCTTAGATGTGAGAGATGGCCAAGAGATATCTGCTTGGGGAATGTCGATGGAGCTTAGAAATACAAGTTGGGGTGTCTGTAGATTTGTTAGGGAGGGAGGCTCTCATAGTGCTAGAGGGAAGAGAAGGATCTAGGCAGAGAAGAAAAATGTGTGGGGTAGGTGGGTGGTAGTAAAGGCTTCCATTTGTATTCTTGCTCTGGGCTCTGCAAAAGTTAGTACTGGGCTTCCATGAGAACCTTACTTTTAATTGTGAATCAGGAGAAAAGTTTATCTCCTGAAAGGGAATAAGAATGGTACAGAGGTTTCAAGGAGAGCAGTAAAGGTTCAGAAAAGCTTCTGTAAAAATGAAAGCAGGACACTTACAAATGGTTAAAATGATAATAGTACATGTGTATTTTACCACAATAAATTTAAAAAAAAAATGAAAGCAAGAACAAATTAGAGATTTATAAGAAGTTTGCTGAGAGCCAGTTGAAGACCACCTGCAGCTGGAGACCATGCCTCTGTCATGAAACCTATCTGTGCAGTTATCCTGTTTCTCTTTCTCTCAGCAGGCTGGATATAAGAGGAGAGAAGGTGGCTGCTAGTACCTATTAGATGCTGAGCGATGTCAGAGTCAATGCCATGGATGGATAAGAGATTGAATAAGTTGGAAGTGCTTCCAAGAAAGTGATTCAAATTATTCTTTCTGGAGTTTAAGTTTGATAGGGAAATATGTGGAGCTGAAAGAATATGATAACCTGGTGACTGGGGAAAAAAGGAAGAATGAAGATATATTGTTGGTAAAGTTAAACAGGAAGTATAGTGGAAAAATAGACGTTGTTTCAGCCAGTGGGACCTTGAGTTTGGTATATTTCAAGCGGAAAATTTCCTGGAGAAGTGAAGATTTGGGATATGGTCTTAGGTGATAGTAGCTAAAGTAGAATGGGGTTGAAAAATGTGGATCTTTGTGGATACAAACTGCATGAGACATCCTCAAGGATGTTGAAGTTACCCAGCATGAGATCAGGGCTCAGAGTTAAAAGAAGGATATAAGCCTCATTGAATGTGAGGGAGCTACTCAAGACCTAGACGTGAATGCAAGGAGATGCAGAGGAAGTGGAGCCTGATGACATAATCTTGAAAGCAGAAAAGTTCTTACAAGAGAATGATCAGAGCAATGGTTTTTGAACAGCAATTAGAAGTGAGGATGCTCTACTGGATATACAAATGTGAGTCTGATGTGACTGTTGTCTTCAAATAGCTTTCAGGAAAGTAGAGAGGCAGATGTATAACATATTGTGATGAGGGAATTCATGGAAACTATACATTGAATGTTATAATGGTATTAAGGAAAAGTATTCCTTTAATATATTGCTTTAAAGGGCTACCTGAAAGAAATATGTTACAGGAATATGGCAAAATGACCTACTTCCACTTAAGAACGCTTCAAGATAAATGGTGATATCTTGGGAGAACCAGATTTTAGCTGATTAAAAAATAGCAATGAAAATTAGAAACTAATTTTGTAAGAGGGTGAGAAAAAATTTTAAAGTTTTTGAATCAGAGCTATGGTGTGCTGGTGAATGTTTAAAAAATGGATCTTAATTTTCAAAATGCCCCAATTTGTAGTGTCTGCTGATTTCTGTGATATAAATACTCCCATTATGGATGATTTCAAGCCACCATCATAACATTACTGAATGAGGAATTGGGAGAAGGTGTGCACAACTGGCTCTAGCAAGGCCATAGGGAGCTAGCTCCAGCACACCATTAAATCAAAGCTCCAGAAATAAAAGTTTTGGAAGAAGATTTTCAGTAGAAGAAAGAGTTGGTTGGGGTAGGGAGATGGTGAAGCGGGGAGGTGGTTGAAACTAAAGAAACTTAGGTGACTCAAAGGGTTTCCTTTTGGGGGCAGCCATCATGGGTATCAGTGATTAAGAGGCTTGGTTGGATCAAGTGTCCTTGAGGAACCATGAAGGTTCAGCCTAAAACCTGAGTTTTCTCTCAGGGCTGCTGATAGAATAGTGGCAAAATTTCATTTTGGGGTCTCTCAAGAAGGTTTTGCCTAGGGTCGGGTAGGGAGGATATTACTTTTCAGTAGCATCAACAATGTGGGGACTTCCAAGGAAATAAACCTGGGTTTATTGAGCATAAGCAGGCAATCTTTTATTGTTGTGCACAAATGCTGCAGGCTATGGGTACTGTTGAGGGCTGAAATTGAACCCAGAGCCTCAGCCTTGATCCAGTGGAGCAGTATCTATCTACCAGAACCCCTTTTTCTATTCACAAGAAGACATCAAATATGGGAGCTGCAACCCTGAGTACACTGTTCTCCCTAGGAATATTTGCATTTTTAAGAAGACATAGAGAATGTTGACAATAAATGATTTAATATTATAGAAATTCAGGCATTGAGGCAGGTTGGTAAATAAGATGTTTCTTAGAGTGTCTTATCTAAGTGCCTGTTAATAACATAGAATATTTATCCAGATGGTTGCCCTCCTGACTGTCTTCTTTTGGCTCAGTAAAGGTAACCAACTCCAAACACAAGTTGAGTCTTCTTTTTTGTTTACTCACACATCTGACTAATTATTAATTTTTCCAAATATAGAACAGAATATATCACAAAGGTTTTCCCTAAATTCTTGTAAGGTAGAAATCTAACAATCTGAGTGATGCAATCAGTATATCTGAGATCCATTCATTGCAATATGGATCTTGCAGAATTCTGTTTGTTAACATTTTAGAATGGATGGTTTTCGCTTTGTAGTAACTCTGCTGACATCTCTTTGATCTTTGCTGAGAGAATTTAATCAACGTTGCCTTGCTACATGCTTGACCCTTAGGATGTGCCAAATTAAATTTGATGTTTCCTTGGCTGGATTGTTGAGTGTTGTTCTTCTATTTTCTTTGAGATGTTTTGTTTCTGTAGCAATAAAGTGAAACTTGGTTATCACCCTTGTGGCATCTGCACTCCAGAACTTTTAAAAGTCTGTGATGATAATTATGTTTTTTTAAAGTATAGTTTAATCTTTGAATAAAAGACTTACTTTGTTCACTAAATCTGGTTTTAGGTTAAGTTCCAAGTAAGCCCTCTGTCTCCACACCAAACACACGCAAGTGCTTGGCTTTTCCAAACAACAGGTCTATTCGATGAGGAAAACTTGGAATGCATGCGGTCCAGGTGTATTAAAGGGTAAGCTAGTCTTTTAAGGTGGAAAAGTTAAGGTGCTGGTTTACTTTATGTTGGAATTTGAAGACTATATATATATATATATATATATTTTGAGACAGGGTCTTACTACTCTGTCACTGAGACTGGAGTGCAGTGGCGTGATCATAGCTCACTGCAACCTCTAACTTCTAGGCTCAAGCAATCCTGCCACCTCAACCTCCCAAGTAGCAGGGTCTGTAGGTATGTGCCACCACACCTGGCTAATTCTTTTATGTTTTTGTAGATACAGGGTCCTGCTATATTGCCCAGGCTGATCTCAAACTCTTGGCCTCGAGAGATCCTTCCACCTCAGCCTCTCAAAACACTAGGATTATAGGCATAAGCCACCATGCCTGGCCTGAAGACAATAAATTGCCTTGTTATAATAATGTTAATAGTTTGGATTCTAAGAGCCAGGAAACACATTTTCAGCTCATGCAAGTAGACGAAATATTAGTACTAAATATTTAATATCTAAAATTGGACATTATGAAGTAATACCAGTATAAACCAGAGGCTTCAAAGGTGAATTTGGCAGGATTTACTTATAAATGTGATTATATAAATACAGTCAGCATTTACAATGAAAAAATCCATCATGATGGAAATGTCCAAAGTAGGTAGCCACTGTCAAATATTTACATAGTACTGCCAATGGTGGTTGTAGTTTTAAAAGTAGTGTGAATAGCATGAAATTATGAAAACAATTAACTCAAAATAATTATAGATATAAATCATTGTAATCCCTTTAATTAACAGTGCCAAGACTGTGATGGTAAGTTTCCTGATGGTGGGTTTTGGAGGATGGGACATTGGTAGATTGCAAAGAGGGTGGGAAGGCATAATGAAAATGTTTGTCCCTGAAACTCAGTCACTTGTGTATTGTTGGTTGAAGAATGTGTCTCTCCTACCAGGGACAGTAGTTACATTTTTGATCAATTAGAAGGCTTCTGGGAATTACATATAAAAAAAGGGAAACACCTGCAAACCAGCAAATTCGCCAAATCAACCCTTGTGATATGGAATGTCTTCTATGGCAGCCAAATTGCTCTCAAATCCAGCTGGCTGCTTTAAGGACAAAGTCACATTAGTTATGTGAACTAGAATTTATATGATTTTGTGCTATATAAACTTTGTGTATAAATGAAAGACTTGTTCAACTACTCATACACTTGCAAATGCTTATTTCTCCAGGCTTGCAGGGTTGCAAATATAATATGGATTATCTTTCCTTGAAAGTCTGATTTTCTAACGAGCCACTTTTTATGTATCTCTTACTTGATGGCACTAGGCTTATTTAAGAAACAGAACTATCTAAACTCAGGGAAAGCACCTTTCTTCATGTTCATTCTAAACCTAATCCCCACCCAAACAAAAACTTGGTCAATGCTAAGAAGCTCTGAGAAATAACAATGTTGTTTAGTCTTCCTTAAGGAATTGGAAAACCAAGGTGTACTTGTACCTAGATTGCATAGGTAGCTATCACTTGTTGTATAGCTTGTGAATGTAAAGAAACAAAGTGAATGAAGCTTTTTACTACACAGATACTCTTCCAGGACTTTCTTAATTATTGAATTCCACTATTGTTTAGACAGAGTTATGTGACCCCCAAGAAACATTGGCTGGGGGTAAAATATGGATTTTTATGTGTGTAATAAAACTGTATTGTGTAGATTGATGGGTGTTTTTCATTTCTAAGAAAGGCAATTTCCTGTTGGATGGGAAAAGGGGCCTTCAGTGGGCACTAAATAATTGAATGGAATAAAATCCATCAGCTAACTGTTGATCACTTTTCAACCTATTGACAGGGAGGATATTTTCAATTCAATCTTCTTTTCCTGCCTAACGAAAAATGGGTAAATATACTAACTCCTAGGAAAATATGGCAAAGTAGGCATTTTTATTTCTATTTTAGTATTTCTAGATATATGCAGTATAGTCTTTTTTTTCTTCTCCTAACCACATCTGTCCTAACAGCATTACATTTTAAAGTATAATGTCCCCTTTCAATCACTGTGACTGCTAACTTTATCATCTGTGAAAGCTTCCCCAGAGGTTGGTCTCTTTAGAAGCAGAGATTTTTCTTAACTGGTCTATCAAGATTTTTTTCTTGATCAGGGGATTTGTCTAAAAACAGAGGTTTTTGGATGTTTTTTTAATACACTTTCTAAGCAGTGTGGATTTTGCCTCACCACATTTCTTCTTTACCCTTGGGTATTCTTAGAGGTCAGCCAGTAAAAGTAGAGTCCCCAGGAAGGTTCCAGTGCCTCAGAGTCAGGGTAAGCCACTTTTGCTATTTACATTATAAAATGATGTGATTAAATCCAGTTCTAGAGAAAAATGCTTCCTTGATTGTGTTGCAATTCTGCCATTACTTTGCAGAAAAAGAGCACAGCTGGGGTGAGCTTTGATGCCTTAAGGCCCTGATTTTTTGATAGATTAGAAGAAATCTGTGTAGCAGGATTTGTTGATAAATTTACTTTTCTCCATTTATAAGTAGTACAATGGACAGGTGGTTTTATCAAGTAGAGCAGCACTGAAAAAAAAAAAAACTTCAACTGGCATGTTGTAGAGTGAGTGGGATAATCATAAGCCAAGGCAAGTGTACTGATGTTACCATGGTACCCATTTGGAAATACTTAATGCTTGCAATGTTCACTGTGGACAGTGGATAAGTAAGGTTTAAGAGCTATCACTTCCATCCCTGCAGGCTTGGGAGCACTCTCAACAGCTACAATAGAGCAATAAAATGAAATTTTAAAATATCCCTCATACATTATATGTGTAACCTTTGTATTTCAGTGTGTAACCTTGAGGTTGGTTACTTCTTAGACATATTCCATCCTCATTCTTTCCAACTTGCCATTCAACTTCATGGTTCTCTTTATCTTCTTGCCCTTCCTCATAAGTTAGAAATTCTGTTGAGCACAGCAACCAGGCTCTTTCCTGTCCCTCTCTACCATGTGGCACAATGCTTTGCACCTGCTAGACATTTACTAAAGATTTTTAAAAGCATATAAAATGAGAATGCTTTTACAATATTAGGAAATTATACAGGGGATAAATTTTGCACTTGATATCTACATTTGATGAATGATTGAAACTGTCACATTTGTTCATTAAGTATAGACATTTGTTGTCTTCACAGTCTTGTCCTTTGCTCTTCTCTTTCTCCATTCTTTCTCCTGGAATGCTCATCATCTTGAATAATTTTCATCAATCATTTCCATGTTGATGACTGTAACTTAGAGTTTAAAGCTTGTCCTCTGTTTTAATTTCTACTTTCATTTCTTGCTACCACCTCAAACTCAATCAGGTCCAGAGTTATCACCAGAATAAGATTTCTTCTCCTAAATTTTGTGTTGGTCAGTAATTTGACCATTTATCAGTTTGTGAATGTTTTATTTTGTTCTTCATTACTGCCTCTCTGACTTAATGTTACTATATTTTGTGCCCTTATTATCTCTTGGGTTAATTTCTTTTCTTGTTGTCAATCAGTTTAGAAATTACTTCAAACCATGCTTACTTTGCAGCATCCCAATAGTCTTTCTGATCCTATTCACTTTCCTCTTTAGATCAGGAGTTGGAAAACTTTTCTTTTGCAATGGACTAAATAGTAAATATGTTAAACTCTGCAGGCCATATGGTTTCTGTTGCAGTTACTCAACTCTTCCATAGACAGTATTTGTATGTGTATGTACACATATAGTACATATATGCCTGTGCATATGCATAATAATTAAATGAGTGGGTTTTGGAGTGATGGAGACCTTGGATCAAATCTTGGCTCTAACACTAGAGTTTTGAGATCTTGGCCAAGTTTCCTAGCTCCCACAAACCCCAGTTTACTTGTCTGTAAAATAGGCATACTTTTCCCCTCACAGGGTGTTTTGCAAGGTCCAAATAAAATGATAGGGAAAAAGCTCTCAGCATACTAAATAAATGTGTTCAATAAATATTAGCTATTTCGTCAATAAACCAACTACATTTATTGAAGGTCTATTGTGAGGCAGAATTAATCTTATTATAAGGCATACAAAAATGCCTACATGTTCCCTGCATTGGAGAGTTTTATAGTTTATGGGGAGAGGTCAACCTTAGGTGGTTAATTACAGGGCAATAGGGATAAATATTATAATAGAGACATATAAAAAGTATTACTAGCAGCAGGGAACCCTTGAAAGAGAAGGCAGAATTTGAGCTGGATCAGGAGGGAAGAGTAGAAGAGGTTCACTGAAAAGGGAAAGTGGGGGAAAATTTTTCAGGTAAAGGAAAGCAAAAACAAGGCATTATTTTAGTCCAGGTATGCTTGGGGCTATCTATGGGAAGTCTAGTCTGATAGAGATAAGGCTGAACAAAAAGGCTAGCCAGGTTGTGAGGGGCCTCCAAGGGATTCATTTGCATGTGGAGTTGTGGCATGCCTTATCACTGTCATTTAAAAACATATATCAAGTCATTTATCAATATTTTATGCAGATTGCCGTTAACTCTGATATAGCCATGGGCAGGCAATAACATACCTCTGTACGTTTTAGTTTACTTGTGAACTCTTTATTTTTTAGTGTTTGCCAGAAGGTCAAGTAGACAGAAACCGAACATTGAAGTTAAGGTAAATATGCTGTGATGGTTAATATTGAGTGTCAACTTCATTGGATTGAAGGATGCAAAGTATTGATCCTGGGTGTGTCTGTGAGGGTGTTGCCAAAGGAGATTAACATTTGAGTCAGTGGGCTGGGGAAGGCAGACCCACCCTTAATCTGGTGGGCACCATCTAATTAGCTGCCAGTGAATATAAAGCAGGCAGAAAAATGTGAAAAGGCGAGACTGGCCTAGCCTCCCAGCCTATATCTTTCTCCTGTGCTGGATGCTTCCTGCCCTCAAACACTGGACTCCAAGTTCTTCAGTTTTGAGACTTGGACTGGCTCTCCTTGCTCCTCAAGCTTGCAGACAGCCTATTGTGGGACCTTGTGATCATGTAAGTTAATACTTAATAATCTCCCCTTCATATATCCTATTAGTTCTGTCCCTTTAGGGAACCCTGACTAATACATACAGAGAAACTGTTTGTGGGGAAAAACACAAATTGGTCATTTGGAACTATAGTGACCAACTACACAATTCAGGAGAGAGAAACTCATGGGAATAAAATTGGCATAATAGAATATGGGTTTTATCTATATAAGATTATATTATCTGTGAACAGAAATAATTTTACTTCTTCCTTTCTGAATTGAATGCCTTTTATTTTTATACTTGCCTAATTGTTTGGGCTAGGACTTCTTATACTATTTTGAATAGAAGTGGCAGGAGCAGGCATTTCTGTCTTGTTCCTGATCTTAAAGGAAAATCTTCCAGTCTTTCACCACTGAGTATGATGTTAGTTGTGGATTCTCTATATATAACTTTTATTATTTAGGGGTAATTTCCTTCTGTTCCTCATTTTTGTGTGTCTCTATTATGAATGGGCATTGAATCTTGTCAAATGCTTTTTCAGCGTTGTTTGAAATGATCATGTGGTTTCTTTTTCCTTCAGTCTGTTAATGGGATATATCACATTGATTGATTTCAGATGTTGAAATATCCTTGCATTCCAGGTGTAAATGTCATGGTATATAATACTTTTAATGCATTGTTGTTGAATTCAGCTTGCTTGCATTTTGTTGAGGATTTTTGCCCCAATATTCGTCAGACAAATTGGTCTCTAGTTGTCTTGTAATGTTTTGTCTGGTTTTGGTATCAGGTTAATGCAGGCCTCATAAAATGATTTTTGAAGTATTCCCCCCTAATGTGTATTTGGTCTACTTGATAGTGTCCCATGAATCTTTTAGGGTCTTTACTTTTCTTCATTATTTTTGCTCCTCAGATTCAATAATTTCAAGGACCTATCTTCAGGTTCACTGATGCTTTCTTCTGCCTGTTTGAGTCTGCTGTTAAACTCTTGCAGTGAATTTTTCAATCCAGTGATTGTACTTTTCAGCTTTAGAATTTCTGTTTTGTTCTTTAGAAATAATTTCTATCTCTTTGTCGATATTCTTATTTTGTTTATATATCATTTTCCTGATTTTCTTCAGTTCTTACAGGTGTTTGAGCATATTTAAGTCAATTATTTTAAAGTATTTGTCTAATAAACACAATTCCTGTATTTCTTCAGAGATAGTTTCTGGAGATTTATTTTATTCCTTTGAGTGGGTCATGTTGTTCTGTTTCTTCTTGTGCCTTTTGATCTGTTGTTGAAAACTGGGCATTTGCTAAAAATAATAGTCACTTCTCCCAGTCTTTGAGACTTGCATCAAAGACCACCACTAATTAGTGGGCCCTTGAGCCTTAGCATTAGTCCAGAGTGAAAGCTTAATTCTCAGGTCTCTTCTGGGCATGCATCCTGCCTATTTGTGTGCCTTTTTTTAAATTCCTCTGTATACATTGGCTGTTTTAAAATTTCTTAATTTCCCATAGATTTTTATCCCAGTTTTTTTAGGGCATTACATATTCCACTGTATTCCTCTGCCCACAGTATCTTGCACGAGGCATCTGAATGTCTGCAACCCTCCTGCAGTTTTCACATACTATGGCATCCACCATTGCCTTCCCTGGCTTCTGCTAGCTTGAGATCCAAACTATTCCACTATTTCCTGTCTGAGCTCTGAGTCAGGCAAACAGAAACTAGACGCTTGAACAGCCTATGGACAGGATAGAACATTGCAAATATCTTCTCTTTTCTTCTGGCTCAAGGAAAGAAACCAGGAAATGGGCCACTTCCTCCTGAATTCGCTGTTCTGGGGAGAATGTGAGCAAAGACCAAAAAAAGCCAAAAATTTCCTACCATTTTGTGAAGCTTTTTGTTGATTAGGTGTTTGCTTGGTTGCTGTAGATGTTTAACTAGTTTCCAGGGCTCTATAAAGTTATTTTAATCAATCTATATATATATTTTTTAATGTTTCCATGGAAGAATGAGGACTTGGAGCTTTGTAGTCTGCCATTTTGCTGATGTCACTCTCAGAATATGAGTTTTAAAGCTGAGCAAAACGAATATGAATAAAGAAATGGAATTTCATTTGGAAAGTTTATCCTAGTCTCAAAGACCTAATTATATTCTTTTATGAGATATAGTAGTAATGACTGGATATCTTTGCCTGACACAGAAGCTAGACCCAGAGATCTATATGAGTATATCTGAGAGCCAGACAAGATAGGTCTGAAAGAAACAATTTGCAAGAGGAAATGAGATGACATTTGGGATATAATTTATTCAGGGCTCTAGACTATAAAAGCCATATGGTACTAGAAATGGTATGTATCCAGTAGGAAGTCGTTCAACCATGGTGACAGAGGAAGAGGCCAGATAACTTCACATAGCTTTGTCACCACTGGGGGCCTTAGCAGTCTCCACTGAAGGAGGCAGGTTCAAGAGATCCAAGAAATAGTATCAAGTGCAAACTGATAGTAATTGCTCATGATTACATGTGAGAAACCCCTTGGGGACTGCTAGAAGTACATGGTAGAGTAGAATGTGTGGGGGACACTTTTATCAGGCTAGAAATCTTAGAGGGATGGTAAAATGCAGAACAATTTAGTTTTCTAATGTTAATAGAATTCTCCAGGCTGATGAGGTCTGAGGATATATGTGTAATTGAAAAATGAATTTTAGAATAAAGATCCAATGAAAAGGTTTTGCTTCAAACCATTTCAATAGCGTGGTGTAGGTATAATCCAAAAGTTAACACTTACTGTGTGTACCACACTGGATCATTTAGAGCTTCCTTTAATAGCATGGAGCTTCGGTGAGGCCTGTGCTTCAATTTGGTCTGCCATTAGCCAATCTTGGGCAGCAGTAATACCTAGCAGGAGGAGTACCAATGCTGTTTTTGTACTTCTTCAAAATGTATCTGTAGCTAGCATTTCTTTTTTTTAATAAAACATCATTTCATCTTTACATTTTAATTGACAAATAATATTATATATATATTTAGACCGTACAACATGATGTTTTGATGTAAGCATACATTGTGGAATGGCTAAATCAAGCCACTTAACATATGTATTATTTCTTTTTTTTTTTTTCTGAGACGGAGTCTCACTCTGTCGCCCAGGCTGGAGTGCAGTGGCACGATCTCCACTCACTGCAACCTCTTTCTTCCGGGTTCAATCGATTCTCCTGCCTCTGCCTCCTGTAGCTGGAATTACAGGCATGCGCCACCATGCCTGGCTAATTTTTGTATTTTTAGTAGAGACAGAGTTTCGCCATACTCCTGACCTCAGGTGATCCGCCTGCCTCAGCCTCCCAAGTGCTGGGATTACAGGCTTGAGGGACCATGCCCAGCCTATTTCACATACTTATTTTTTGTAGTGAAAACACTTAAAATCTACTCTCTTAGTAGTTTTCAAGTATACCATAATCATTATTAATTATAGTCACCATGATGTACAATATATCTCTTGAACTTATTCTCATTGAACTGAAATTTTGTATCCTTTGATCAACATCTCCCCAGTCTTTATCCCCCCAGCCCCGCCAAGCCTCTGGTAACCACCATTCTACTCTTTACTTTTATGAGTACAACTTTTAAAGATTTCATATATGTATGATCTCATGTAGACAGGATAGAACATTGCAAATATTTTCTGGGTTTTTTTCTGGCTCAAGGAAGGAAACCAGGAATTGGGCCACTTCCTCCTGAATTCACTGTTCTGGGGAGAATGTGGGCAAAGGCCAAAAACAAAAAACAAACAAAAAAAAGTCAAAAATTTCCTACCATTTTGAATGAAGCTTTTTGTTGATTTGATGTTTGCTTGGTTGCTATAGATGTTTGACTAGTTTCCAGGCCTCTATAAAGTTATTTTAGTTGATGTATTTAGTCAGTCTAAATAACTATAAAGTTGTTTTAGTCAATAAATAAGATATATATGATATATATCATATATAAGTATATGAGATCATGCAATATTTGTCTTTCTGTGTCTGGCTTATTTCATTTAGCATAATGTCCTCCAGGTTTATTCATGTTGTCACAAATGACATTGTCCTTCTTTGTAAAGGCTGAATAGTATTTCATTGTGTATGTATACCACCTTTTCTTTATCCTTTCTTCCCTTTTTGGACACTTAGGTTGATTTTGTATCTTTGCTATTTTTTTTTCTTTGAGACAGAGTCTGGCTCTATCGCCTAGGCTGGAGTGCAGTGGTGCAATCTTGGCTCACTGCGACCTCTGACTCCCAGGTTCAAGTGACTCTCCTGCCTCAGCCTCCTGAGTAGCTGGGATTACAGGCACCTGCCACCACGCCCAGCTAATTTTTTGTATTTTTAGTAGAGATGGGGTTTCACCATGTTGGCCAGGCTGGTCTCAAACTCCCAACCTCAGGTAATCCACCCACCTCGGCCTCCCAAAGTGCTGGGATTACAGGCGTGAGTCACCATGCCCGGCCTTGGCTATTGTTAATATTGCTGCAGTGAACACAGTAGTCCTGATATCTCTTTGGCATACTCACTCCATTTCTTTTGGATATATACCCAGTAGTAGGATTGTTGGATTATACAGTAGCTCTACTTTTAATTTTTTGAGGAACCTCTATACTGTTTTCCATAATGGCCTTACTAATTTACAGTCCTATCAACAGTGATCCTCCCACCCTGGCCTCCCATCTTTGTCTATTTTTTAATTAGGTCATTAATTTTTGTTGCTATTGAGTTGTTTGAATTCCTTATATATTTTGGCTATTAATCCTTTATCAGATATATGGTTTGCAAATATTTTCTCCCATTCCACAGGTTGTCTGTTCACTCTGTTGATTGTTTTCTTTGCTGTGCAGAAGGTGTTTAGTTTTATGTAATCCCACTTGTCTATTTTTGCTTTCGTTGCCTGTACTTTTGGAGTCATATCCAAAATGGTTTTTTTTTTTTTTCACAGACCGATGTCACAGAGGCTTTCTCTTATGTTTTCTTCTAGTAGTTTTACAGTTTCAGGTCTCCAGTTTAACTGTCTAATTCATTTTGAGTTGATTTTTGAATATGCTGTGAGATAATGGTCTCATTTTGTTCTTTTACATATAAATATTTCTTTTCCAGCATCATTTATTGGGGAGACTACCCTTGCCTCATTGTGTTTTTTTGGTATTTTTGTCAAAAATCAATTGACTACAGATACATGGATTATTTCTGGACTCTCTATTCTTATAGCTAGCATTTCGTTTGCAGTGAGTGGAGACTGCTGGGTCCTCTGAGTAGATACTTATGGAGATTATTGATCTCAGTTTAGTGCCGCCGGGGAATTCAAGTAGGGGCTCATCTGAAATGGCTAAAGCCAATCATTTGTAGATGATCAAAATGTAAGCAAATTATATTCTGAAAGATGGCTCAGAAAAATGGAAAGTAGGGGCTTTGTAGGAAATGGATGCTATTAATTTTTAATGACACTTACAGTTTATAAAATCCATTTTTCTAATATGGGCAGATTTATTAAATTTAATTTCTGCCAGGTGATAGAATGTTGACAGTTTTGCAAAGGAATTCTTTGTAGATAAACTTAAAAAGAGGAAGAAAAAATATTTATTTCTTCCATAATACTCACTTAGGCTTTCTAATATAGAGAAGATTACTGAGTCCTGAGAATGCATTGTCTAATGTTTATTCCATTAAAAACAATTTTTTCTTAATTTTATTTTTTAAACTATAAAGAAATGTTTTATGGTTTTAAAAGTAAAACTGCATTCATAATTTGTCCTTTGCTCCCCTCACTACCCTAATTTCTTTTTCTGATCTTTTTCATATAATGAGATCACCACTCCTTAAATGTTAAGATGCCTGGGAGTGGTTTTTGTCTATTCTCTTTACTTCATTTGTCCCTATATCAAAGTTGTCACCAAGTCCTGTCATTTTTGTCTCCTCAAATTTTCTTGATTCTATTCTCTCCTCTCCAGCATTATAGAGGCTATCACAATTTCAAACCTTCATGATCTCTCATGTGAGCTCATTTCTTCTTAATTGAGCTTTTAGAATCTACTCTTTCTCCCCCAATACCAAATTCCTTTCTCTGCCATTAGCATCATCTTTCTCAAATGTAACTCTGTGTTATCAGTCTCCTGTTTAAAGGCCTATGTTTGCTTTCCATTCAGTGCTTTCAGAATAAAGTTTAGATCTTGCCCTGTGTGGTGGACTAAAGATGGCTACATATACTTTGATACTTTTCCCACTGAGAAATGGGGTCTATGTTCACTCCCATTAAATATGCAATGGGGCCGGACGCGGTGGCTAAAGCCTGTAATCCCAGCACTTTGGGAGGCCGAGACGGGCGGATCACGAGGTCAGGAGATCGAGACCATCCTGGCTAACACGGTGAAACCCCGTCTCTACTAAAAATACAAAAACTAGCCGGGCGAGGTGGCGGGCGCCTGTAGTCCCAGCTACTCGGAGGCTGAGGCAGGAGAATGGCGTAACCCGGGAGGCGGAGCTTGCAGTGAGCCAAGATCCGGCCACTGCACTCCAGCCTGGGCGACAGAGCGAGACTCCGTCTCAAAAAAAAAAAAAAAATGGAATGGGCTCTGTGACTGTTTTACCAAAATTATGACTGAAGTAATCCTATTCTATTTTCTGGACCCAGAAGTTAAGAGACTGGCTGTTTATACTTTCTGTTTCTTCAACCAATTACTCTGGGACACTCCTTCTTACAACCCAGCTACCATGATATAAGAAGACTCCTTACAACCCAGCTACCATATGAGAAATCCAAGCCATGTGGAGGGGCTATGTGTATGTGCTTCAGTTGATAGCTCCAGCTGTGCTCACAGCATCAATTGCCAGCCATGTGACTGAGCAATTTTGAACCTCCAGCAGAATTGACTGAGCTTTCAGATGAACTGCAGCCCCAGCCAACATTTCATTGCGATATCATAGACCTCAAAATAGAACCATAGAGCTGAGCCTGGTCAACCCAAAGAAACAACAGGTAATAATGAACTGTGGTGCCTCCAAAAAAATAATAATGAACGTTGTTTTAAGCCACTGAGTTGTTTTTTTTTTTTTTATTATTATACTTTAAGTTCTAGGGTACATGTGCATAACGTTTATATCATGTATAACTCCCCAATGCAATCCCTCCCTCCTCCCCCCTCCCCATGATAGGCCCCAGTGTGTGATGTTCCCCTTCCCGAGTCCAAGTGATCTCATTGTTCAGTTCCCACCTATGAGTGAGAACATGCGGTGTTTGGTTTCTCTTCTTGTGATAGTTTGCTAAGAATGATGGTTCCAGCTGCATCCATGTCCCTACAAAGGATGCAAACTCATCCTTTTTTATGGCTGCATAGTATTCCATGGTGTATATGTGCCACATTTTCTTAATCCAGTCTGTCACAGATGGACATTTGGGTTGATTCCAAGTCTTTGCTATTGTGAATAGTGCCGCAATAAACATACGTGTGCATGTGTCTTTGTAGTAGAGTAATTTATAATCCTTTGGGTATATACCCAGTAGTGGGATGGCTGGGTCATATGGTACATCTAGTTCTAGATCCTTGAGGAATCGCCATACTGTTTTCCATAATGGTTGAACTAGTTTACAATCCCACCAACAGTGTAAAAGTGTTCCTATTTCTCCACATCCTCTCCAACACCTGTTGTTTCCTGACTTCTTAATGATTGCCATTCTAACTGGTGTGAGATGGTATCTCATTGTGGTTTTGATTTGCATTTCTCTGATGGCGAGTGATGATGAGCATTTTTTCATGTGTCTGTTGGCTGTATGGATGTCTTCTTTTGAGAAATGTCTGTTCATATCCTTTGCCCACTTTTTGATGGGGTTGTTTGTTTTTTTCTTGTATATTTGTTTGAGTTCTTTGTAGATTCTGGATATTAGCCCTTTGTCAGATGAGTAGGTTGCAAAAATTTTCTCCCATTCTGTAGGTTGCCTGTTCACTCTGATGGTAGTTTCTTTTGCTGTGCAAAAGCTCTTTAGTTTAATTAGATCCCATGTGTCAATTTTGCTTTTGCTGCCGTTGCTTTTGGTGTTTTAGACATGAAGTCCTTGCCCATGCCTATGTCCTGAATGGTACTACCTAGATTTTCTTCTAGGGTTTTTATGGTATTAGGTCTAACATTTAAGTCTCTGATCCATCTTGAATTAATTTTCGTATAAGGGGTAAGGAAAGGATCCAGTTTCAGCTTTCTACTTATGGCTAGCCAATTTTCCCAGCACCATTTATTAAATAGGGAATCCTTTCCCCATTTCTTGTTTTTGTCAGGTTTGTCAAAGATCAGATGGCTGTAGATGTGTGGTATTATTTCTGAGGACTGTGTTCTGTTCCATTGGTCTATATCTCTGTTGTGGTACCAGTACCATGCTGTTTTGGTTACTGTAGCCTTGTAGTATAGTTTGAAGTCAGGTAGCGTGACGCCTCCAGCTTTGTCCTTTTGACTTAGGATTGTCTTGGCAATGCGGGCTCTTTTTTGGTTCCATATGAACTTTAAAGCCATTTTTTCCAATTCTGTGAAGAAACTCATTGGTAGCTTGATGGGGATGGCATTGAATCTATAAATACCTTGGGCAGTATGGCCATTTTCACGATATTGATTCTTCCTATCCATGAGCATGGTATGTTCTTCCATTTGTTTGTGTCCTCTTTGATTTCACTGAGCAGTGGTTTGTAGTTCTCCTTGAAGAGGTCCTTTACATCCCTTGTAAGCTGGATTCCTAGGTATTTTATTCTCTTTGAAGCAATTGTGAATGGAAGTTCATTCCTGATTTGGCTCTCTGCTTGTCTGTTACTGGTGTATAAGAATGCTTGGGATTTTTGCACATTAATTTTGTATCCTGAGACTTTGCTGAAGTTGCTTATCAGCTTAAGGAGATTTTGGGCTGAGACAATGGGGTTTTCTAAATATACAATCATGTCATCTGCAAACAGGGACAATTTGACTTCTTCTTTTCCTAACTGGATACCCTTGATTTCTTTCTCTTGCCTGATTGCCCTAGCCAGAACTTCCAACACGATGTTGAATAGGAGTGGTGAGAGAGGGCATCCCTGTCTTGTGCCAGTTTTCAAAGGGAATTTTTCCAGTTTTTGCCCATTCAGTATGATATTAGCTGTGGGTTTGTCGTAAATAGCTCTTATTATTTTGAGGTACGTTCCATCAATACCGAATTTATTGAGCGTTTTTAGCATAAAGGGCTGTTGAATTTTGTCAAAAGCCTTTTCTGCATCTATTGAGATAATCATGTGGTTCTTGTCTTTGGTTCTGTTTATATGATGGATTACGTTTATTGATTTGCGAATGTTGAACCAGCCTTGCATCCCAGGGATGAAGCCCACTTGATCATGGTGGATAAGCTTTTTGATGTGCTGCTGAATCCGGTTTGCCAGTATTTTATTGAGAATTTTTGCATCGATGTTCATCAGGGATATTGGTCTAAAATTCTCTTTTTTTGTTGTGTCTCTGCCAGGCTTTGGTATCAGGATGATGTTGGCCTCATAAAAAGAGTTGGGAGGATTCCCTCTTTTTCTATTGATTGAAATAGTTTCAGAAGGAATGGTACCAGCTCCTCCTTGTACCTCTGGTAGAATTCAGCTGTGAATCCATCTGGTCCTGGACTTTTTTTGGTGGGTAGGCTATTAATTGTTGCCTCAATTTCAGAGCCTGCTATTGGTCTATTCAGGGATTCAACTTCTTCCTGGTTTAGTCTTGGGAGAGTGTAAGTGTCCAGGAAATTATCCATTTCTTCTAGATTTTCTAGTTGATTTGCGTAGAGGCATTTATAGTATTCTCTGATGGTTGTTTGTATTTCTGTGGGGTCGGTGGTGATATCCCCTTTATCATTTTTTATTGCGACTATTTGATTCCTCTCTCTTTTCTTCTTTATTAGTCTTGCTAGCGGTCTGTCAATTTTGTTGATCTTTTCAAAAAACCAACTCCTGGATTCATTGATTTTTTGGAGGGTTTTTTGTGTCTCTATCTCCTTCAGTTCTGCTCTGATCTTAGTTATTTCTTGCCTTCTGCTAGCTTTTGAATGTGTTTGCTCTTGCCTCTCTAGTTCTTTTAATTGTGATGTTAGAGTGTCCATTTTAGATCTCTCCTGCTTTCTCTTGTGGGCATTTAGTGCTATAAATTTCCCTCTACACACTGCTTTAAATGTGTCCCAGAGATTCTGGTATGTTGTATCTTTGTTCTCATTGGTTTCGAAGAACATCTTTATTTCTGCTTTCATTTCGTTATGTACCCAGTAGTCATTCAGGAGCAGGTTGTTCAGTTTCCATGTAGTTGAGCGGTTTTGATTGAGTTTCTTAGTCCTGAGTTCTAGTTTGATTGCACTGTGGTCTGAGAGACAGTTTGTTATAATTTCTGTTCTTGTACATTTGCTGAGGAGTGCTTTACTTCCAATTATGTGGTCAATTTTGGAATAAGTGCGATGTGGTGCTGAGAAGAATGTATATTCTGTTGATTTGGGGTGGAGAGTTCTATAGATGTCTATTAGGTCCGCTTGGTGCAGAGATGAGTTCAATTCCTGGATATCCTTGTTAACTTTCTGTCTCGTTGATCTGTCTAATGTTGACAGTGGAGTGTTGAAGTCTCCCATTATTATTGTATGGGAGTCTAAGTCTCTTTGTAGGTCTCTAAGGACTTGCTTTATGAATCTGGGTGCTCCTGTATTGGGTGCATAATATTTAGGAGAGTTAGCTCTTCCTGTTGAATTGATCCCTTTACCATTATGTAATGGCCTTCTTTGTCTCTTTTGATCTTTGATGGTTTAAAGTCTGTTTTATCAGAGACTAGGATTGCAACCCCTGCTTTTTTGTTCTCCATTTGCTTGGTAGATCTTCCTCCATCCGTTTATTTTGAGCCTATGTATGTCTCTGCATGTGAGATGGGTCTCCTGAATACAGCAGACTGATGGGTCTTGACTCTTGATCCAGTTTGCCAGTCTGTGTCTTTTAATTGGAGCATTTAGTCCATTGACATTTAAGGTTAATATTGTTATGTGTGAACTTGATCCTGTCATTATGATATTAACTGGTTATTTTGCTCGTTAGTTGATGCAATTTCTTCCTAGCCTCGATGTCTTTACATTTTGGCATGTTTTTGCAATGGCTGGTACCGGTTGTTCCTTTCCATGTTTAGTGCTTCCTTCAGGGTCTCTTGTAAGGCAGGCCTGGTGGTGACAAAATCTCTAAGCATTTGCTTATCTGTAAAGGATTTTATTTCTCCTTCACTGATGAAGCTTAGTTTGGCTGGATATGAAATTCTGGGTTGAAAATTCTTTTCTTTAAGAACGTTGAATATTGGCCCCCACTCTCTTCTGGCTTGTAGAGTTTCTGCCGAGAGGTCTGCTGTTATTCTGATGGGCTTCCCTTTGTGGGTAACCCGACCTTTCTCTCTGGCTGCCCTTAAGATTTTTTCCTTCATTTCAACTTTGGTGAATCTGGCAATTATGTGTCTTGGAGTTGCTCTTCTGGAGGAGTATCTTTGTGGCATTCTCTGTATTTCCTGAATTTGAATGTTGGCCTGCCCTACTAGGTTGGGGAAGTTCTCCTGGATGATATCCTGAAGAGTGTTTTCCAACTTGGTTCCATTTTCCCCCTCTTTTCAGGCACCCCAATCAGACGTAGATTTGGTCTTTTTACATAATCCCATACTTCTTGCAGGCTTTGTTCATTTCTTTTTCTTCTTTTTTCTTTTGGTTTCTCTTCTCGCTTCATTTCATTCATTTGATCCTCAATCGCTGATACTCTTTCTTCCAGTTGATCGAGTCGGTTACTGAAGCTTGTGCATTTGTCACGTATTTCTCGTGTCATGGTTTTCATCTCTGTCATTTCGTTTATGATCTTCTCTGCATTAATTAGTCTAGCTGTCAATTCTTCCACTTTTTTTTCAAGATTTTTAGTTTCTTTGCGCTGGGTACGTAATTCCTCCTTTAGCTCTGAGAGGTTTGATGGACTGAAGCCTTCTTCTCTCATCTCGTCAAAGTCATTCTCTGACCAGCTTTGATCCGTTGCTGGCGATGGGCTGCGCTCCTTTGCAGGAGGAGATGCGCTCTTATTTTTTGAATTTCCAGCTTTTCTGCCCTGCTTCTTCCCCATCTTTGTGGTTTTATCTGTCTCTGGTCTTTGATGATGGTGACGTACTGATGGGGTTTTGGTATAGGTGTCCTTCCTGTTTGATAGTTTTCCTTCTGACAGTCAGAAGGACTGTCTGTTGGTCTGTTGGAGATTGCTTGAGGTCCACTCCAGACCCTGTTTGCCTGGGTGTCAGCAGCAGAGGTTGCCGAAGATAGAATATTGCTGAACAGCGAGTGTACCTGTCTGATTCTTTCTTTGGAAGTTTCCTCTCAGGGGTGACTCCACCCTGTGAGGTGTGGGGTGTCAGACTGCCCCTAGTGGGGGATGTCTCCCAGCTAGGCTACTCAGGGGTCAGGGACCCACCTGAGCAGGCAGTCTGTCCGTTCTCAGATCTCAACCTCCGCGTTAGGAGATCCACGGCTCTCCCCAAAGCTGTCAGACAGAGTCGTTCGCGTCTGCCACGGCCCCGCTCTTTCCCCTAATGGACTGCAGCTGTGCGCTGTCCGCAGAGGTAGAGTCTACAGAAACAGGCAGGCTTCCTTGAGCTGCTGTGAGCTCCACCCAGTTCGAGCTTCCCAGCGTCTTTGTTTACCTACTTAAGCCTCAGCAATGGCGGGCGCCCCTCCCCCAGCCTCGCTGCTGCCTTGCGGATAGATCGCCGCAGACGGCTGTGTTAGCAGTGAGGGAGGCTCCGTGGGCGTGGGACCCTCCCGGCCAGGTATGGGATATATTCTCCTGGTGTGCCTGTTTCCTTAAAGCGCAGTATTGGGGTGGGAGTTACCCGATTTTCCAGGTGTTGTGTGTCTCAGTTCCCCTCGCTAGGAAAAGGGATTTCCTTCCCCCTTGCGCTTCCAGGTGAGGCGATGCCTCGCCCTGCTTCAGCTCACGCTGGTCAGGCTGCAGCAGCTGACCCGCACCGATTGTCCGGCACTCCCTAGAGAGATGACCCCAGTACCTCAGTTGAAAATGCAGAAATCACCGGTCTTCTGTGTCGCTCGCGCTGGGAGTTGAAGACTGGAGCTGTTCCTATTCGGCCATCTTGCTCCGCCCCCGCCACTGAGTTTTGAAGTGGCTTGTTATGCAGCAATAGATAACTGAAAGAACCTGGTTTAAAATGTGCCTTGTGATCCTCTTTGACTTGCTCTTTTAAACTTGCATCCCACAATTACCCCTACAAGCACACTACATTTCAGCCAATCTAAATACTTGGGGAGTTCTTTTGTGACTTGATATGTTTTCATGTACTGTGCTTTTTCCTGGAATACACTTCTACTCCTTGTCTACCTGGAAAATTCTTATTCCCTTCATTACTCAGCTTCTGTCATCTCTTCTGTGAGGGCATCTTTGTCTTCCTTTGGGTAGAATTAAGTTCTCCTTCTACTGAGCTCCAATTGTAGCCTGGATAGAAGATCTTATTACACTCGATCATAATCTTTTCATGGTTTTTATTTCTACTTCCTCCTTAATGGTAGTGATCATGTCTTATTTAACTCTGTGTTCTTAAGCACTTAGCAGAGCTCTGGCATAGAGTGGACAGTACCTCTGTTTCTATGTCTCTGTATGCCTGTGTGTGTACCTGTTTGTGAAGGGGCAAGGTATATTTGTGGATCTGGGGCAGAAAAAATATAGGACTAATGTGTTAGATTATCTTAGGCTTTTCCTTTCTTCTTTTTCAGGCAAAATATGATTCAATGATTTGGTGTGTGATGCCAGAAACTCCTTAGGGTATTTCTAACTAGTAGGTCCTCAAATTAAATTTCAATCAAGGTAAGTAAATTTAATAAATTTTAAAGACTTATTTTGGACTAGGGATATCAAAATTCAGCCACACACACACACGCGTGCGCACACACACACACGCACGCACACACACATATATATGTTACATATGCTATCAAATCAACTCAATGGTCTATTGGTCTAAGGATTACTTAGGATTAAAGATCACCTCTAATACATCAGGTATACTTACATCGGTAACATATGTATCCTAGTTAGGATAGACAGTGCTGAATTAATAAGAAAAAAATTCTTCTACATCTCAGTGGCTATTTTTACTCACATGAGGTCTGCTGCAGTTCTAGAGATTCTCCAGAAAAGCTTCCTTCCAGTAGGGAGTGACTTAGGAATCCAAGCAGATGCCATCTTGTGATTCCATCTTTACAACATGGCCTTTTTATTTGCTGAAGACAGTCACAAGAGAAGGATAATGTAAGACTTTCTCACTGCCTTAGTATGAAATTGAAACATGTCTCTTCCATTTCTTTCCACTCACAGTCCATTTGCCAGAATTAATCACATGGTCCTGCCTAACTGCAAGAAGGGCAGATACGCAGGAAGAAGAAAGGAACCAGATTTGGTGAGTACTAGCAATCTTCCCTCTTCTTTTTATTTTTTATTTTTTATTTCTATAGCTTATTCTGAGGCTTACATTGTAATTAGTTTTTGATCTATTAGTTTTGTAAGAACTTTTACCATATGCAAAGAAATCTGACTGCAATTCTAGATAGACTAAATCACTTCTATGATTCCCCAACACAAATTCTATGGTAGGGAGGAAATTCATTTAGAGAAATGGAAGTGATGAATGAAATTTCTATACTGTGGAAGAGATGACTGATCAGTAAGATCAGCTTAAAATGGATGATATATGTATGTACTTTGCTCCCTGCACAGCCCTCATGAGTTATTTTCTATGGTTGATTTTGTGATACATGACCTTGCTTTATGGTAGAGTATGGCTTTCTCATCAAGATTTGGCTTAGATAGCAAACAATTGTACATGTTAAATGTGTCTTATTTTTTCCCTATTCTTAGTTTCAAGTATGCAGTATGGCCTTTTTTCCCCTTCTAGTGTCTCTCTTATGTGTTAATGTAACTTGTGAAATCTGAGTATAAGACAAATATTCAAAGTTTAGTCTTTAACCATCTCAGAGCTTGGGTTTGCTTCAGGTTTCCTGAATGCCATATTTGCATCTTTTATCTAGTAATTACAGGAAAGAGGGTCAAGGAAAGGAAGCAGTAAGTGTAGAAACATCTGGGCCCTATTGTGTAGCTACAATCAGTGCCATCATTAGTCTTTAAGATCCTCACCCCTATTTACTAATAAACAGTGAGTTCATCCAGAGTATCACAGCAATCAAAGTTAAGTGGTGAGGTTAATTGGAATCCAGCAGCCTCCTGTATCCCCAGTCTGTAGCTATTTCTTGTGTTAAGCACACAAAAATGCTCAATGATCCTGGTTTTGTTTTTGACTCACAAGGGGGAGATTGAAGGAAGTAATTGAGAAGAAGATAGATTTGGATTCTGCAATTCCTTTTTTTCAGGTTTGGGATTTCAACACAGAGGTTGAGGGGAAGAAGGATCAGGAATTCTCTGGTGTTGCTGTTTCCTCTTTGTGACCCTAGGAGGTTAGAGGCACAATATTCAGCAGCCTCCTTCCCAGTTGGTAGAGGAGGGAGGAGAAAGAAGGGGTAACATGAAAAATTGGGGAGCCTGATAGACTCCTCAGTTTTTCCTCCGTCCATGCATGTGTGATTTAACTTTTGGACTTCACTGGCTTGAATCATTTTTTAATGTGACTGGTATGCTTCTCATTCAAGGTTTCTGCGAGGGCATGCTCCACACAAGGAAAGAGTAAAACTCATGGTCTCTGACCATTAGCTCAACTCTTCTCATCGTTGGCTGTGTCTAACAGGAATCGGGGCCACACACAGGCATGTGGACATTCCATCTAGACTCTCTTCACACCTTATGAAACAGCTGTCTCTTGGGTTTAGGGACATACATGCTCTAGCATGGCCAACCTTAGGGAGGCCAGATTCAGGGAGGTGAGCTATTGCAGGCTTTGGGAACTCCAGGTCTTCAGTATCCCAGGAGAGGGAAGGTACTGAGTTTCAAATGGACATGTACCCTTGGGCCTTCAGAGTCATCATCCGGCACAGAGGGTCATGCCCAGAGGGCCAGAACTGGTCTCTCTAAAGTAGGACCCAGGGCAGGGGCTCTAGTTGTGCAGGTCTCAGAGAGTACTAATGACCATATTATGCTTTGCGACATCACAGCTAGAAACAGCAGGTATTAATTAAACTAGTCAAAAACAAAGGTGGTGGAAAAAATAGTTAAACTTGTTTCTTTTGATGTTAAATGAACTAAACCCCAAAGATAATATGGAAATTACCTACTTATTAGGCCAGTCCATTACTTCAAGTAATGAAAATTTGATATTCTGAAACTTCAAACTGCAAAGATTGACCTATATTTTCTCACAATTTGGAGAAACTCCAGAATAATAGCCTTTACCCTATTTACCCATAGGATTATAAATGAATCACCTAGAAGTAGAGTGGGATTAGGTAAATGGGAGTAGGTATCAGTACTGTCCTCTAAGTAACTCTTCAAAAGAGTGACATGTTGTAGCCCTGTAATTATTTCCCTCTATTAAGACAAAAGCTGAATCAAGAGCAAAGAATGTAAATGTCTGTCTGAAGATCTTTTTCTTTAGCTTTGTGTGGGAGAGACCTTAAGTTGAAGGCATTATAGAGACTACTCACTTAATGAATTAATATTACATGTGCTATGACCCATTAGGGATGCAGAGAATGACCTGAGTTGAAGTTGCTGGCCATTCTGATATAACGATTAAATATGAAAACAGTTCAGTATGTTAATTATATAATGCCCTTTACTTCCCTTACACTGCTAATGAAACTATTGCCATCTCCTTCATTCCTTCCTAGGTCATCTAGCCATTCATTTTTAATATAATGAAATAACATTTTTTTCTTTATGCTTATTGGATGGACTTTTTTCTCCTTTTGCATTCTGATAATTACTTCTTTAGAATTGTGCATAAAATTATAGAATAGTAGAGTTGGGAGGAACTTTGGATCTTATCTTGTTCAACTCCTTTACTAATGAAAGTTTCATCAGAGACGGGGTACTTCCCTTCTCTCCTTGCATACTGTCAATGATGGACACTCCTGGGTAGAAAAGGTAGATGACTTGGGAGGAAGATGATAATTTTTTTTTCTGGATTTTGTCTGAGAATTTAGAGCAATGGGAGTGATGTGACCCACACAGTCTAAAGTGAAGGGTACATCTATACAGGACTTGCTAAGGGGTGGTCAAGCCAGTCTTTCAACTATCAGTTCCCATTACTGTCCTCTAGGAGACCAGAGGATGCAGGGCAGAATAAGGGAGAGGAAATAACTGCACAGACAGAGGACTTCAGAGGTCTTAAGAGGGTTTCTTTCGAGTCTTTAGCTGACTACTGATCAATGCATGCTTGTGAAAGAACTAACGGAGACTGTGGAAGGAGTCACTTGAAGGGATTACAGAGAACAATTTCCTGTGCTCACTCAAGGCTAGGAATAGTTACTGTTCTATCAGCCAGAGATAAATGCTCCTTATGTGCTGTCAAAAATCTCATTATTCATGAGACATTGGGTAGAGTATTAAGAAGTAGAGGATAATAGCCCTAGATTAAATGATCTGGTCTCAATGAAGAAAGCTTAAAAACAACTCTGATATTGAAGACAGAAACAACTAAAGAAACTATAAAAAGAAAAGCAAATGTAACAAAAAATAAGTAGAAGAAAAAATAAATAAGGATCAGAGTGGAAACGGATGACATAGCAAACAAACAAGTAGAGAAAATCAGTGAAACCAAAAGCTAGTTTTTGAGATCAATAAAATTGATGAACCTCTAGCCAGAATAATCAGGAATAAAAGAGAGTAAACATAAATTGCTAGTATCAGGAGTGGGAGATGACATTACTACACATTCTATCAAAAGATTAATAAAGGAATGCTATGAAAACTTTATTCCAATAAATTAAACAACTGAAATTCTACAGATTTTAAAAGGCTCTACTCTTCCCACATTCAATCCCTGTTTCTTAAAGATTCTGATGCCTAAATATCTCTAAAATTCGTTTACTTTTCCCTATCCACAGCATCATATTCTGGCTTAGGCCACCATTTTATCTCATAGTATGAAACTCTTAGCTGAGTCCATGGAGTCTCCCTGCCCCTCCTATTAAGAAAAAGTAATAATTAAAAAATTACATCACCCCTTCCATTCCTGCTCACATGGTTTTCTATTACCCTAAGGAGAATTTCAGACTTACTAATCTGATTAAACTCGTCCAGGTGTTTTTCTTACTGCTCTGGCTCCCCATTCTGTTCTACAGCAACAAGCTATGCTTTCTGTTGCCTCTAAGCACATGCATTTTCCCCTGTCTATAATTTGTTTCTTCTTCATATTAATTTGACTAGCTTCTACCCTCTTTCAGGTCTCAGCTTAAAAGTATATTCTTTCAGGAAGTTTTCCTTGGTCATTCATATCTGAGATAAATGCTCCTTATGTGCTGTAAAAGCACCGTGTCTCCCTCCCAATGCTTATCACACTATATCATCATTGTCTGTTTATTTCTCTGTAACCCTCAATGGTCTGAAAACTCAATAGGATGAGGAAATGCTTATTTTGTTCCTTGTATTGACTCTTCAATAGGGCAGAGGCATATAATAGGGTGTTTATAAATAATTGTTAGAGTGATTATTTAAATTTTACTCTATTCAAACCTCAAATCCAATGGCACTCTAATTCTTAACACAGGTTATTTTAGGCAGTATACGAACAGTAGGTTCTTGATTCTAATTTCTGACTACTGATACTGAAACATGATTTTCTCCTTCTTAAATTTTCTTTATTTTGTATGTATTAGTATTATCAATCTATTATCCAAAATTGAGTGCTGCAGTAATTTAATTGTAGACTTTTGACACTATTCATAAACCATCAGATGGAAGCAGAGATTTCAATTGGATTATAGTATTTTACTCCATCTAAGAGTGTATAATTGAGAACTACATTATACTTCATAAATTGCTTTTGCTTTTAGTAATCTTCCAAAGTTCTTTTCCTTTGGCTTTGTTCTTTTGACCAAAGCCCCTTCTAGAATCAGAAACTAGTAACTCCTATTCTGAGGGAAAGCCCTTTGCCATCACTTATAGACTAATTCTCATTTCAGTTCTCGTTCATTGTAAAAATCTTTGGTGATTTTTATTTTTATTTATTTATTTTATTTTTTACTATTATTATTATACTTTAAGTTCTAGGGTACATGTGCATAACGTGCAAGTTTGTTACATATGTATATTTGTGCCACGTTGGTGTGCTGCACCCATCAACTCGTCAGCACCCATCAACTTGTCATTTATATCAGGTAAAACTCAGAATGCAGTCCCTCCCCGCTCCCCCCGCCCCATGATAGGCCCCGGTGTGTGATGTTCCCCTCCCGAGTCCAAGTGATCTCATTGTTCAGTTCCCACCTATGAGTGAGAACATGCGGTGTTTGGATTTCTGTTCTTGAAATAGTTTGCTGAGAATGATGGTTTCCAGCTGCATCCAGGTCCCTACAAAGGACACAAACTCATCCTTTTCTATGGCTGTATAGTATTCCATGGTGTATATGTGCCACATTTTCTTAATCCAGTCTGTCACTGATGGACATTTGAGTTGATTCCAAGTCTTTGCTATTGTGAATAGTGCTGCAGTGAACATACGTGTGCATGTGTCTTTATAGCAGCATGATTTATAATCCTTTGGGTATATACCCAGTAATGTGATGGCTGGGTCATATGGTACTTCTAGTTCTAGCTCCTTGAGGAATCGCCATACTGTTTTCCATAATGGTTGAACTAGTTTACAATCCCACCAACAATGTAAAAGTATTCCTATTTCTCCACATCCTCTCCAGCACCTGTTGTTTCCTGACTTTTTAATGATTGCCATTCTAACTGGTGTGAGATGGTATCTCATTGTGGTTTTGATTTGCATTTCTCTGATGGCCAGTGATGACGAGCATTTTTTCATGTGTCTGTTGGCTGTATGTGTGTCTTCTTTTGAGAAATGTCTGTTCATATCCCTTGCCCACTTTTGATGGGGTTGTTTGCTTTTTTCTTGTAAATTTGTTTGAGTTCTTTGTAGATTCTGTATATTAGCCCTTTGTCAGATGAGTAGATTGCAAAAATGTTCTCCCAGGCCTGCCTTACAAGAGACCCTGAAGGAAGCACTAAACATGGAAAGGAACAACCAGTACCAGCCATTGCAAAAACATGCCAAAATGTAAAGACCATCGATGCTAGGAAGAAACTGCATCAACTAACGAGCAAAATAACCAGTTAATATCATAATGACAGGATCAAGTTCACACATAACAATATTAACCTTAAATGTAAATGGACTAAATGGTCCAATTAAAAGACATAGACTGGCAAACTGGATAAAAAGTCAAAACCCATCAGTCTGCTGTATTCAGAGACCCATCTCACATGCAGAGACACACATAGGCTCAAAATAAAGGGATGGAGGAAGATCTACCAAGCAAATGGAGAACAAAAAAAAGCAGGGGTTGCAATCCTAGTCTCTGATAAAACAGACTTTAAACCATCAAAGATCAAAAGAGACAAAGAAGGCCATTACATAATGGTAAAGGGATCAATTCAACAGGAAGAGCTAACTATCCTAAATATATATGCACCCAATACAGGAGCACCCAGATTCATCAAGCAACTCCTTAGAGACTTACAAAGAGACTTAGACTCCCATACAATAATAATGGGAGACTTCAACACTCCACTGTCAACATTAGACAGATCAACGAGACAGAAAGTTAACAAGGATATCCAGGAATTGAACTCATCTCTGCACCAAGTGGACCTAATAGACATCTACAGAACTCTCCACCCCAAATCAACAGAATATACATTCTTCTCAGCACCACATCGCACTTACTCCAAAATCTTTGGTGATTTTTAAATGAAGAACAGCCTGTCTCTGCTAACCAGAACCTCCTTGGTAATTCCTTTTTTATTTTATATTTTTCTTTTCCTTTCTCCTCATAACTTCTTTTTTTACTAATTACATAGGTCATTTTGTTTACTGATAAAAATTTCAAATGTGCATAAAGTTAGAAGAGGAAAATAACATCCAGAGATGAAGCTCTGTTAACATGGGGTATATTTTTCATACCAATATGCTGTCTACTGTTTGAGCCTCTCCTTTGTCATGGTTATTTCAAATATTTTCTCCTTATTTTAACTTTTGCCCTTAAATTTTGGTTCAAATATTTTAAATATAGAGAGTTTTCTCTTTTGTGCAATAAAATCTATTTATTTCACTGTTTTTATGCTTAGATATTACTTTCTTACATGGTGTGCACATATTTACCTATATTAGTCCTATTTTTAAGGTTTTAGTTTTTATAGTTAACTCTGTAGCTTACGTAATTTAATTTTATGAGTTTATTAATTTCCCAGTAATCAATATTCTTTAAATTATAGTCAGTTGTGTCCATCTTTTCCATTGATTTGCATTGTTTCTCTAAAGAAATAGTAAAGTCTTTTATAGATTAGTACCTGTTGATAAGTTATTCTATATGTTTATATGATTGTTTATATTGTACCAGTATAATAGTGTTATTATAGATTGTCAAACATTTCTTATAGGCAATTCTCCTATAACTTTTCTTTTTTCCTTATTAGCTGTTTTAACTTGTTTTATGTGTGATAAACTTTGGACTAATTTTATCAAGATTCAAATGATCATATTGGGATTTTGATACTGCTTTACTACTATATATTGATTTGGAAATAATGGATATATGCATGAATATATATTATTGTACATATTATAATATTTATGTTTATTCAATCTTCCTAAAATATACTATATCTTACAGAACTTTTCTGTTACTCATTTATCTTATAGATCTCATGTGTTTTGGATTAAGTTACTTCTAAGTAAGTTAAATCTTTTTTATTGTTGTTACAGTAAAAGTTAGCTTTATTTCTTTATTTTTTCATTTAATATTTGAATTAACTATAGCTGGTGGATTGAAAAAGTATTTAAAACATATTTGGTATATATATATATATATATATATATCAAAACAAGTGATATAAGCAGTAGATTTTATTCAGAGGAAGAAGTCAGTGCAGGCTCCCATAGTTGACTAAAGGTATAAGAAAGATAAAGTCCTTAAAAATGGACAGAAAAGAAGAAAAGATAGGGCTATTTGTGAAAATTCAGGGCAAACAAATGTAGAGATGAGCAAGGTGTATTCAGGCTCAGTGAACAAAGCACCTAACTTTGTAAATTCTTGGAGATAGTTAAGGTTAGAAAGAGCTAAGATTGTGGCAAACCTTGGATGCTAGATAAGGGCAATAATTCAAACAGCATTATAGTCACAGAAGAAGACACAATCATGTCAGCAAAACATATGTTCTTGAGGAGAAAGTAGCATGCCCAAAGTGTTACTTTTGAAAGTAATCTTTAGGTGATGATATGGTTTGGATTTTTGTCCCCTCCAAATTTCATGTTGAAATTTGACCCCCAGTGTTAGATGTGGGGCCTAGTAGAAGTGTTGGGTCATAGACGCAGGTCCCTCCTAAATGGTTGTGTCCTCCATTACCCTGTGGTAATGAGTGAGTTTTCACTCTGTTAGTTCATGTGAGAGCTAGTTGTTCAGAGTTTGGCACCCTTCCTCCTCTTGCTCCCCATCTTACTATGTGACACACTGGCCCCCCTACCCCTTTTGCCATAATTGAAAGCTTCCCGAAGTCCTCACAGGAAGTGGATGCTGGTGCCATCCTTCTTGCATGACCTGCAGAACCATGAGCCAAATAAACTTCTTTTCTTTATAAATTACCCAGCTTCAGTTATTCCTTTATAACAACACAAAACAAACTGAGATAGGTGATGTTTAGGTTTGGTGTATTAGTCTGTTTGAGCTACCATTACAAAATGCCAGAGACTGCTTGACTTAAACAACAGAAATACATTTTCTCATGGTTCTGGAGGCTAGAAGTCCGTGATCCAGGAGCCTGAAGATCTGGTTCCTAGTGAGGACTCTCTTTCTGGCTTGTACATGGCTGCTTTCTTACCATGTGCTCAAATGACCTCTTGTTTGTGCTTCTGGCAAGCAAGCAAGCACTCTGCTCTCTCTTCCTCTTATAAGGACACCAACCCTGTAGGATTAGGTCACCATCTTCATGGCCTCATTTAACCTTAATTACTTCTCACAGGTCCTTTCTCCAAATGTAGTTACATTATTTTGGGGGTTAAGGCTTCAACATTTGATTTTGGGGGAGACATAAACATTTGGTCCATAACTTTTGATTTGTGAAAGAGAGAACCTGGAAGGATACTGGCTAGATTGGCAGTAATGAGGAGATGGGAAATTAAGGGAAATTTTGAAGGAGGATATGGGAAAAAAGATCATCAAAGTTAACTGTTGAATCCTTATTTTGGGAAGCCAGAAGAAGGTATTCAATTTTTAGGCTTTGTTTTGAGTACATTACTGTGAATATGCTTGTAAATTCATCTCACCTGGAACTCATGTTCCCTGGAGGGACTGTGAAGATAACATTATAAAAACTACCCACTGGGTAGATTTAGTTTATAACCTGCTTGGATGTTTTTTGTTCATTATATCATACCAACTGTTTGTATTCACATTGTCCATGCCAGAGTATAAAGTTTAGAGAATGGTCCTATATCCTGTTTAAAGTGATTTTTATAACTTTCAGGAGAGTATCTTCTACTTGTATATACTTTACTAGTTGAATATGATGAATAACCCTTTGGCATCAGTAACTTAGAACTGTTTTGAAAAAAGTGAAGGACGTTTATAAAAGAACAGGAGGCTATGAGTTTTGGTTGTTTGGGCTTTACTGAACTTGGGAAAGATAATATTGATGTTGTAAACATTGTTTTAAATATTATAGGAGCCTTAGGATAGAATCAAGGGGATTATCCTTTTAATAAGGATAAGACAGGATTTTCATGAAAATGGGAGATTATTCATTCTAAAGTTCTCTATAATCCAAGGGCTAGAAAACTTTATCTGTAAAGGTACACATAGTAAATAGTTTAGGCTTTGCTAGTCACAAAGTCTCTTCTGAACTCCTCAACTCTGCCATTGTAGTGCAAAAATAGCCATAGACAGTGTGTAAATTAATGAGTATGGCTGTGTTTCAATAAAATGTTATTTACAAAAACAGGCTTTGGATTGGCTTTGGCTCATGGACTATAATTTCCTGACCTGTGGTCTAACTCATTATGCAGAGTATTTTATAAATTCAATAACTATTGGGATCACATGTTGAGGTAGATGAATGGCGTATGTGGTTACTATGCTTTAAAGATTAAAGTCCTGCAATTGTTCAAATCCTGAGAAAATTTAGCCAATTTATTTTTCAATAACCTAAGAACTTTCTTCTACTATATTATTAGGTGCTCGGTACCTTGAAGGTACAGATTGGGGTGATATATGAACTTGAAAAATTATCCAAATATCATTTTGGTCACCTTTCTTTTTCGTGTTTTTTTAAAAATTATTTTTCAAGTTGACAAATAAAAATTTAATACATTTATGGAGTGCAACATGATGTTTTGATATTGCAGAAATCATACTCTTTTTTTTTTTTTTTTTTTGACGGAGTCTCGCTCTGTCACCAGGCTGGAGTGCAGTGGTGTGCAACTTCCGCCTCCCAGGTTCAAGCGATTCTCCTGCCTCAGCCTCCCAAGTAGCTGGGACTACAGGCACGTATCACCACGCCCAGCTAATTTTTGTATTTTTAGTAGAGATAGGGTTTCACCATGTTGGCCAGGATGGTCTCGATCTCTTGACCTCGTGATCCACCTGCCTCAGCCTCCCAAAGTGCTGGGATTACAGGCATGAGCCAGTGCGCCTGGCCTAATCACACTTCTTTTTGACCTCAGTAGCTAATCAGTGACCAAGTGGAGTGCCTTAAATTTAACTTATATTTTACTCATCTCAAATTCTTGTGTCTTTAAGATAACCTTCTGAAATATCCTAATTAGAAAGAATGCCTCCCTTCTTGGCATTATATTTATGACATTAAAGGAGCTTTATATATAGAGGTTATGAACATGGGTTTTGGTTTTATGATGTTCTGCAAGTTACTTAAACCTCTATGGATTTCACTTTCATCAACTATCGAATGGTGATATTAATAGCTCCCATCTCATAGGATTTTTTTTGTGATGATGACATGAGTTAATATACATAAGTAAAGCATTTAGAACAGTGATGACACATAGTAACTGCTTAATAAAGTATCATCATTAGAATTTTCCTATTATACTGTAAGTAAGTTCTTTGAGGGCAAGGAGTATATTTTGCTCTTTGATTATAAAGCAATTTTCATGGAGGATACTAATATTCAACATATGGTAGTTAATGTAATTACTGTTATTGTCATCACTTGGTGCAAGGAATCATTAACTTTTTGTTAAATCAAATAGCCTGCATTCCCGTATTAATTCTTTGCAGAAGATGTTAGCTTGTAGTAAAATTCACAGTGTAAAGAGAAACAAGGTAAATAAAGGAATGTTTAAAGGAATCTTAAAAATTAGCTCAATTGCCTGTGAGCATTTTCCAAGAATAATTTATGAATCTATGAGGAAGGAAGAGTATCCACCTAAGCCATCTCAAGGTCTTTGTGGCTTAATATATTTGTTGGCATTGCTGCTTTTCATTTTTCTCAGTCTAATGGGCAGAGTAATAGCTATATTTGGGCTAACGAGTCAAAATGTATGAGAACAGAAATTTATTAAATAGTTTCAATATCTACCAATACCTTTTTTCCTATCCTATGATGCTGGTATCCCTGCTACTGGACCATCTTGATTACTCTCTCTAATACTTATTAACTTTAATTCTGAGTTGATTTCATACTCCATGGTAATTTCTTAATGAAATCACTGAGGTTCTTCACTTTTTCTTTTTCTTTCTCTGACATTCAGATTCAGTTTTTTCCCCCAATTTGTGTTCAGTTTCACTCTATATTTGCATTAGTGCCTCAAACTTCACCCAATATAGACATCTTTGTCAAGGCTTAAAGATTATTCACAGCTTTTTATTTATTCTCAAGTATCAGTATTTTTTTCTTTGTCCTTGGACTATTTCTTTATTAGAAAAACTTCCTCAGGCTATTCCTGAAAAATTTTAACAGCCTGAGCAATTAGGAGACTCCAGAGCTTCTAAAAAGCTGGTTGGTCAAGAATCCCAGCAATTCTATAGTAGACAACCTTAGTACTGATTTTTCTTAAAATGTGCACATACTCCCTTGGGTTTATTATTCACTGGTTTTATAAAAATAAATCTTCCTACTTTGAGTGCCAAACTTAGAAATGAGCTTTGAATAAACAGTAATGTTCTGAGGCTCAGTTTATTTTCTTGTCAAGATCTTTAATAGCTCTTCTTTGTGTGTGCGTGTGTGTGAGTGCAGTTGACTATTATGATAAAAATCCATCTAATTAGCTATCAATATTTGACAGAGTACTTTTTAGCAGTGCCATTCATTCAACTCAACAGAGCAGTCATTTCAATCAAGGAGACCACACCAGCCATTCAAATGAGAGAATACTGCTAGAGCTGGGTTTCATCTTACTGGGCTCAATAAAGAAAATGTAGCTTCAGGGTTTCTATTAGCCAATATATCTCATTAATATTGTGACTGAGACTGTCAATATCCATATGCAAAGCCATCAGTGTTTAGAACTTATCCTGAAGTGATAAGACAAAAGAGAAAACGGGCTTCATATGTGTTATTTTTAATGTAGCAACACGTAGATCTTTTATCAGATCAAATTCATGTCACACACAGCCTCATAAATGCCATTGACCTTTTTTTGTTATCTTATTTTTCATATAGGCAGCTATGGTTCTGTTATTTAATTTTTAGGAAACTCTGAGCAGGTTACTTCTCTGAGTCTTACTCTCATTATTTGCAAAGTAGGAATAATGACAGCAGAAGTGACAATCAGCTTTTGTTGCATAACAACCACAGTTTATCTGAGGTTTATTAGAATACATATCTATTCTGGCTTACATGTCAGCAGGTCAGCTGGGGTGAATCTAGGCTGGGCTAAGCTGGGCTTGTCTTCAGGCTCCAGGTTGTGTCTGCTCCAAATATCCCTCATTCTTCTGGGACATAGTCTTTCATGGCAGTGGCAAAAGCCCAACTGTGCAAATATATTTCAAGTCTTTGTTTTCATCATGTCTGCTAATATCCCATTGATCAAAGCAAGCCACAAAGTTCAAAAATCAGTGGGGCGAGGAAATGTTCCTTCTACAATGTGGGCTGGGGTAGGAAGTGAGTACTTTCTGAACAATAATCTAATCTATCATACCTAACCTCACATGATAATTACGAAGATTCTATGAAATTAGCTATATGAGAGCTCCTTGTCAATTTTAAGGTACTGTATGACTATGACATTTGTAAGCGCTCTGTCATTATAAAATTCTAGCCAGACTCCTTTTGATTTTAACCTACTACCCATTCCATAACCATCTACTAAGAAAAGCCATACACGATGCTTGTTAGCAGCTGTTGACGTAGAGTACGAGGGGTCATTGCACATTATTATAGTGGGAGGCTAAAAATCAGGAGTGTCTGTTACAGTCTGGGATGTTTAAACTACTTCTTGGCTTACCATAAGACTTTAAATTCAAGGAGAAAGCAAGCTAAGGAAAGAGGATTACGCTTGAACAGTCTTCATGATAAAATAGTAGTAATTACTTTGAGTACAATTCATATATATATATATATATATATATATATGGCACTTTGAAGGAAACCAAATGGCAGACAGATAAAACAAATTACTTTACTCGAGGTAATTAGCAAGTGATATAAGGTTCTGCCTATGTTCTCTCAAGAGTACAAGAGCACAAAGATCATGCCCTGCTTTTCAAAGAACTTTATTATGCTCAATACCTAATCCACCTAAAGTCACTGCAAAATCTGACAGCCACCTCGCCACAAACACTGAACCACACTGAATACCTGGGAGACCACAACAATGCTAATTTAATGATGAGAGGGAGGAGGGAACAAGAAACACGATATTTTTCTTTTCTTTATTATTTATTTATTTTGCTACCTTTGTTGGCCCCCAATTTGCGTTTTTCTTCATGTAGGTATCACACAGTTCCTAAGAATTAAGAACTATATATTTATGTATCAGTGTCTAGGACTGTGAACTAAAATATTATTGTGTCTTTAAGTCTAGAGCATTTCATCTGAGAACAATAACATCATTGAGAGAAAGAATTGTCCTCTTGATAGAGGTCATAGAAAATTCAAATTAATTTCTAATCAAAAATGACTCAGGAAAAGAGATAGTTCACATAACGTTTTGATTGAAGGACACCGAAACCTTTCAGGATAATGTTGCTGCCAAATGACAAAAATAAGGCCTCTCCTATAAGTGGGGGAATATAACACAGCATACAGAGTTCTATTTAGACATAGAAGCTATATGACCTACCCTCATTAAATATGGTGAACCCATATTTAATGTTTTGAAGTTTGTTTTTTTTAAAAATTATACTTTAAGTTCTGGGATACACATGCAGAACGTGCAGATTTGTTACATAGGTATACACATGCCATAGTGGTTTTCTGCACCCATCAACCTGCCATCTATATTAGGTATTTATCCTAATGCTTTCCCTCCCCTTGTCCCCCCCCCCCCAACAGGTCCCGGTGTGTGATGTTCCCCTCCCTGTGTCCATGTGTTCTCCTTGTTCAACTCCTACTTACGAGTGAGAACATGTGTGTGTTTGGTTTTCTGTCCTGTGTTACTTTGCTGAGAATGATGGTTTCCAGCTTCATCCATGTCCCTGCAAAGGACATGAACTCATTCTTTTTTATGGCTGCATGGTATTCTGTGGTGTATTTGTGCCACATTTTCTTTATCCAGTCTGACATTGATGATGGGAATTTGGGTTGGTTCCAAGTCTTTGCTGTTGTGAATAGTGCTGCAATAAACATACATGTACATGTGTCTTCATAGTAGAATGATTTATAATCCTTTGGATATATACCCAGTAATGGGATTGCTGGGTCAAATGGTATTTCTGGTTCTAGATCCTTGAGGAATCACCACACTGTCTTCCACAATGGTTGAACTAATTTGCACTCCCACCAACAGTGTAAAAGCATTCCTATTTCTCCACATCCTCTCTAGCATCTGTTGTTTCCTGACTTTTTAATTTGACGTTTTTGTTATAGAGATGTTGTATAACCTTTCATTAAGTTTTATTCCTAAGTATTGTTTGTTCATAGAATTTCTCTTTAAATTTCATTTTCCAATGGTACATTACTACTATATGTAAATTCAATTGATTTTTGTATTCTGCCTTTGTATCCTGTGACGTTACTAAATTTACTTATTTGATCTAGTTTTCTTGTAGATTCCCTTTGATATTCTAATACAGTCATGAAATTTAGGAATAAGGCAGTTTTTATTTTTCTTTCCAACCTTTATGCTTTTTTTTTCTTTTTTTTTATTATACTTTAAGTTCTAGGGTACATGTGCATAACGTGCAGGTTTGTTACATATGTATACTTGTGCCATGTTGGTGTGCTGCACCCATCAACTCATCAGCACCCATCAATTCGTCATTTATATCAGTATAACTCCCAATGCAAACCCTCCCCCCTCCCCCCCCCCATGATAGGCCCCGGTGTGTGATGTTCCCCTTCCCGAGTCCAAGTGATCTCATTGTTCAGTTCCCACCTATGAGTGAGAACATGTGGTGTCTGGTTTTCTGTTCTTGTGATAGTTTGCTAGAATGATGATTTCCAGCTGCATCCATGTCCCTACAAAGGACGCAAACTCATCCTTTTTTATGGCTGCATAATATTCCATGATGTATATGTGCCACATTTTCTTAATCCAGTCTGTCACTGATGGACATTTGGGTTGACTCCAAGTCTTTGCTATTGTGAATAGTGCTGCAATAAACATACGTGTGCATGTGTCTTTATAGCAGCATGATTTATATCCTCTGGGTATATACCCAGTAGTGGGATGGCTGGGTCATATGGTACATCTAGTTCTAGATCCTTGAGGAATCGCCATACCGTTTTCCATACTGGTTGAACTAGTTTACAATCCCACCAACAGTGTAAAAGTGTTCCTATTTCTCCACATCCTCTCCAGCACCTGTTGTTTCCTGACTTTTTAATGATTGCCATTCTAACTGGTGTGAGATGGTATCTCATTGTGTTTTGATTTGCATTTCTCTGATGGCGAGTGATGATGAGCATTTTTTCATGTGTCTGTTGGCTGTATGAATGTCTTCTTTTGAGAAATGTCTGTTCATATCCTTTGCCCACTTTTTGATGGGGTTGTTTTTTTCTTGTAATTTGTTTGAGTTCTTTGTAGGTTCTGGATATTAGCCCTTTGTCAGATGAGTAGATTGCAAAATGTTCTCCCATTCTGTAGGTTGCCTGTTCACTCTGATGGTAGTTTCTTTTGCTGTGCAGAAGCTCTTTAGTTTAATTAGATCCCATTTGTCAATTTTGCTTTTGCTGCCGTTGCTTTTGGTGTTTTAGACATGAAGTCCTTGCCCATGCCTATGTCCTGAATGGTACTACCTAGGTTTTCTTCTAGGGTTTTTATGGTACTAGGTCTAACATTTAAGTCTCTAATCCATCTTGAATTAATTTCGTATAAGGAGTAAGGAAAGGATCCAGTTTCAGCTTTCTACTTATGGCTAGCCAATTTTCCCAGCACCATTTATTAAATAGGGAATCCTTTTCCCCATTTCTTGTTTCTCTCAGTTTGTCAAAGATCAGATGTCTGTAGATGTGTGGTATTATTTCTGAGGACTCTGTTCTGTTCCATTGGTCTATATCTCTGTTTTGGTAGCAGTACCATGCTGTTTTGGTTCCTGTAGCCTTGTAGTATAGTTTGAAGTCAGGTAGCGTGATGCCTCCAGCTTTGTTCTTTTGACTTAGGATTGTCTTGGCAATGCGGGCTCTTTTTTGGTTCCATATGAACTTTAAAGCAGTTTTTTCCAATTCTGTGAAGAAAGTCATTGGTAGCTTGATGGGGATGGCATTGAATCTATAAATCACCTTGGGCAGTATGGCCATTTTCACGATATTGATTCTTCCTATCCATGAGCATGGTATGTTCTTCCATTTGTTTGTGTCCTCTTTGATTTCACTGAGCAGTGGTTTGTAGTTCTCCTTGAAGAGGTCCTTTACATCCCTTGTAAGTGGATTCCTAGGTATTTTATTCTCTTTGAAGCAATTGTGAATGGAAGTTCATTCCTGATTTGGCTCTCTGCTTGTCTGTTACTGGTGTATAAGAATGCTTGTGATTTTTGCACATTAATTTTGTATCCTGAGACTTTGCTGAAGTTGCTTATCAGCTTAAGGAGATTTTGGGCTGAGACAATGGGGTTTTCTAAATATACAATCATGTCATCTGCAAACAGGGACAATTTGACTTCTTCTTTTCCTAACTGGATACCCTTGATTTCTTTCTCTTGCCTGATTGCCCTAGCCAGAACTTCCAACACTGTGTTGAATAGGAGTGGTGAGAGAGGGCATCCCTGTCTTGTGCCAGTTTTCAAAGGGAATTTTTCCAGTTTTTGCCCATTCAGTATGATATTGGCTGTGGGTTTGTCATAAATAGCTCTTATTATTTTGAGGTACGTTCCATCAACCGAATTTATTGAGCGTTTTTAGCATGAAGGGCTGTTGAATTTTGTCAAAAGCCTTTTCTGCATCTATTGAGATAATCATGTGTTCTTGTCTTTGGTTCTGTTTATATGCTGGATTACGTTTATTGATTTGCGAATGTTGACCAGCCTTGCATCCCAGGATGAAGCCCACTTGATCATGGGGATAAGCTTTTGATGTACTGCTGATCTGGTTTGCCAGTATTTTATTGAGGTTTTTGCATCGATGTTCATCAGGGATATTGGTCTAAAATTTTCTTTTTTTGTTGTGTCTCTGCCAGGCTTTGGTATCAGGATGTTGCCTATGATTGGTGGACCTCATGAAAGAGTGGGTCGCCTCTTTCTGAGGAATCCCTCTTTTTCTATGTTTGAATTGAGTTAGTTCAGAAGGAATGGTACCAGCTCCCTCCTTGTACCCTGGTAGAATTCAGCTGTGAATCCATCTGGTCCTGGACTTTTTTTGGTGGGTAGGCTATTAATTGTTGCCTCATTTCAGAGCCTGCTATTGGTCTATTCAGGGATTCAACTTCTCCTGGTTTAGTCTTGAAGAGTGTAAGTGTCCAGGAATTATCCATTTCTTCTCGATTTTCTAGTTGATTTGCGTAGAGGTGTTTATAGTATTCTCTGATGGTAGTTTGTATTTCTGTGGGGTCGGTGGTAATATCCCCTTTATCATTTTTTATGGCATCTATTTGATTCTTCTCTCTTTTCTTCTTTATTATCTTGCTAGCGGTCTGTCATTTTGTTGATTTTTTCAAAAAACCAACTCCTGGATTCATTGATTTTTTGGAGGGTTTTTTGGTCTCTATCTCCTTCAGTTCTTCTCTGATCTTAGTTATTTCTTGGCTTCTGCTAGCTTTTGAATGTGTTTGCTCTTGCTTCTCTAGTTCTTTTAATTGTGATGTTAGAGTGTCAATTTTAGATCTTTCCTGCTTTCTCTTGTGGGCATTTAGTGCTATAAATTTCCCTCTACACACTGCTTTAAATGTGTCCCAGAGATTCTGGTATGTGTGTATCTTTGTTCTCATTGGTTTCAAAGAACATCTTTATTTCTGCCTTCATTTCGTTATGTACCCAGTAGTCATTCAGGAGCAGGTTGTTCAGTTTCCATGTATTGAGCGGTTTAGATTGAGTTTCTTAGTCCTGAGTTCTAGTTTGATTGCACTGTGGTCTGAGAGACAGTTTGTTATAATTTCTGTTCTTTTACATTTGCTAAGGAGTGCTTTACTTCCAATTATGTGGTCATTTTGGAATAAGTGTGATGTGGTGCTGAGAAGAATGTATATTCTGTTGATTTGGGTGGAGAGTTCTATAGATGTCTATTAGGTCCGCTTGGTGCAGAGATGAGTTCAATTCCTGGATATCCTTGTTAACTTTCTGTCTCGTTGATCTGTCTAATGTTGACAGTGGAGTGTTGAAGTCTCCCATTATTATTGTATGGGAGTCTAAGTCTCTTTGTAGTCTCTAAGGACTTGCTTGATGAATCTGGGTACTCCTGTATTGGTGCATATATATTTAGGATAGTTAGCTCTTCCTGTTGAATTGATCCCTTTACCATTATGTAATGGCCTTCTTTGTCTCTTTTGATCTTTGATGGTTTAAAGTCTGTTTTATCAGAGACTAGGATTGCAACCCCTGCTTTTTTTTGTTCTCCATTTGCTTGGTAGATATTCCTCCATCCCTTTATTTTGAGCCTATGTATGTCTCTGCATGTGAGATGGGTCTCCTGAATACAGCAGACTGATGGGTCTTGACTCTTTATCCAGTTTGCCAGTCTGTGTCTTTTAATTGGACATTTAGTCCATTTACTTTTAAGGTTAATATTGTTATGTGTGAACTTGATCCTGCCATTATGATATTAACTGGATTTTTGCTCGTTAGTTGATGCAGTTTCTTCCTAGCCTCGATGGTCTTTACATTTGGCATGTTTTTGCAATGGCTGGTACCGGTTGTTCCTTTCCATGTTTAGGGCTTCCTTCAGGGTCTCTTGTAAGCCAGCCTGGTGGTGACGAAATCTCTAAGCATTTGCTTATCTGTAAAGGATTTTATTTCTCCTTCACTTATGAACTTAGTTTGGCTGGATATGAAATTCTGGGTTGAAAATTCTTTTCTTTAAGAATGTTGAAATTGGCCTCCACTCTCTTCTGGCTTGTAGAGTTTCTGCCGAGAGATCTGCTGTTAGTCTGATGGGCTTCCCTTTGTGGGTAACCCGACCTTTCTCTCTGGCTGCCCTTAAGATTTTTCCCTCATTTCAACTTTGGTGAATCTGGCAATTATGTTCTTGGAGTTGCTCTTCGGAGGAGTATCTTTGTGGCGTTCTCTGTATTCCTGAATTTGAATGTTGGCCTGCCCTACTAGGTTGGGGAAGTTCTCCTGGATGATATCCTGAAGAGTGTTTTCCAAGTTGGTTCTATTTTCCCCTCACTTTCAGGCACCCCAATCAGACATAGATTCGGTCTTTTTACATAATCCCATACTTCTTGCAGGCTTTGTTCATTTCTTTTCTTCTTTTTTCTTTGGTTCTCTTCTCGCTTCATTTCATTCATTTGATCCTCATCGCTGATACTCTTTCTCTTCCAGTTGATCGAGTCGGTTACTGAAGCTTGTGCATTTGTCACATATTTCTCTTGTCATGGTTTTCATCTCTGTCATTTCGTTTATGACCTTCTCTGCATTAATTATTCTAGCTATCATTCTTCCCCTCTTTTTCAAGATTTTTAGTTTCTTTGTGCTGGGTACGTAATTCCTCCTTTAGCTCTGAGAAGCTGATGGACTGAAGCCTTCTTCTCTCATCTCGTCAAAGTCATTCTCTGACCAGATTTGATCCGTTGCTGGTGATGAGCTGTGCTCCTTTGCAGGGGGAGATGCCCTCTTATTTTTTGAATTTCCAGCTTTTCTGCCCTGCTTTTTCCCCATCTTTGTGGTTTTATCTGCCTCTGGTCTTTGATGATGGTGACGTACTGATGGGGTTTTGGTATAGGTGTTCTTCCTGTTTGATAGTTTTCCTTCTAATAGTCAGGACCCTCAGCTGTAGGTCTGTTGGAGATTGCTTGAGGTCCACTCCAGACCCTGTTTGCCTGGGTATCAGCAGCAGAGGTTGCAGAAGATAGAATATTGCTGAACAGCGAGTGTACCTGTCTGATTCTTACTTTGAAAGCTTCCTCTCAGGGGTGTACTCCACCCTGTGAGGTGTCAGAATGCCCCTAGTGGGGGATGTCTCCCAGTTAGGCTACTCAGGGGTCAGGGACCCACTTGAGCAGGCAGTCTGTCCCTTCTCAGATCTCAACCTCCGTGTTGGGAGATCCACTGCTCTCTTCCAAGCTGTCAGACAGAGTCGTTTGCATCTGCACAGGTTTCTGCTGCTTTTTTTGTTGTTGTTGTTTAGCTGTGCCCTGTCCTCAGAGGTGGATTCTACAGAGACAGGCAGGTTTCCTTGAGCTGCTGTGAGCTCCACCCAGTTCGAGCTTCCCAGAGGCTTTGTTTACCTACTTAAGCCTCCGCAATGGCGGGCGCCCCTCCCCCAGCCTCGCTGCTGCCTTGCGGTTAGATCGCAGACTGCTGTGTTAGCAATGAGGGAGGCTCCGTGGTCTTGGACCCTCCCGGCCAGGTGTGGGATATATTCTCCTGGTGTGCCCGTTTGCTTAAAGCGCAGTACTGGGGTGGGAGTTACCTGATTTTCCAGGTGTTGTGTGTCTCAGTTCCCCTGGCTAGGAAAAGGGATTCCCTTCCCCCTTGCGCTTCCCAGGTGAGGCGATGCCTCACCCTGCTTCAGCTCTCGCTGGTCGGGCTTCAGCAGCTGACCAGCACCGATTGTCTGGCACTCCCTAGTGAGATGACCCCAGTACCTCAGTTGAAAATGCAGAAATCACCGGTCTTCTGTGTCGCTCACGCTGGGAGTTGGAGACTGGAGCTGTTCCTATTTGGCCATCTTGCTCCACCCCTACCTTTATGCTTTTTATTTCTTTTTCTTGTATTCTTGCATTACTTAGTATTATTTTGTTTTATTTTATTTTGGTAAGAACTCTTAAATGAGATCTATCCTCTTAAAAGCATTTTTGGGTATATAATAAATTATTGTTGACTACAGATAGAATGTTGTCCAGCAGATTTCTAGAGTTTATTGCTCTTCCTGGACTGTAAGTTTATGTCCATTGATTAGTAACACTCAATTTCTCCCTCCCTTAAGCCCATGGTATTCAAAATTCCAACTCTTTGAATCTATGAATTTGACTATTTTAGACATCTCATGTAAGTAGAATCATGCAGTATTTGTCTTTCTATGTCTGGCTTATTTCACTTAGAATAATGTCCTCAAGGTGCATCCATGTTGTCCCATATTGCACAATTATTTTCTTTATAAGGCTGAATAGTATCCTATTATATATATAGTATCCCATTATATATGTAGACCACATTTTCTTTATCCATCCATAGATGGATATTTAAGGTTTTTTTTTTTTTTTTTCCACATCTTGGCTATTGTGAATAGTGATGCACTTAACAGACGAGTGCTGTTATGTTTTAAAAATTCTGATTTCAATCGTTTTTGATAAATTCCAAGAACTGGAATTGCTGGATCATATGGTAATTCTATTTTTAACTTTTTGAGAATGAAGACCTTCTACACTGTTTTCCACAGTGGCTGTACCATTTTACATTCCAACCAACAGTGTGCAAGGATTTCAATTTCTCCACATCCTTGTCAACATTATTGTTTTTGTTTTTGATAATAGCCATCCTGACATGTGTCCCGTCACAAAGGAATCAGTAAAATTGTCCCTGTTTGGAGACATTATAATCTCATGTATAGAAAACCATAAAGATTCCATTAAAAAGCTCTTAGAACTAATAACTGAATTCAGTAAAGTTGCAAGATGCAAACTCAACATACAAAAATCAGTTGCATTTCTATACATTAACAATGAACAATGAACAATGAAAAAGAAATTAGAAAAATAATGCTGTTTACAATAGCAACAAAAAGAATAGAATACCTAGGAACAAATTTAACTGCGTTGATGAAAGACTTGTATATTGAAAACTATTAAACATTGATGAAAGAAGTTAATCAAAATACAAACAAATAGAAAGACATTCTGTGTTCACAGAAGACCTAAAATTGTTAAAATATATGGACTACCAAAGAAATCTACAGATTCATTGCAATCTCTATCAAAATCCCATTGGCATTTTTTTGCATAAATAGAACAAACAGTTCTAAAATTCATGTGGTACCACAAATAACCAATCAATCCTGAGTAACAAGAACTAAGCTGGAACAATCACAGTTCCTGATTTCAAAATATAGTACAAAGCTACTGTATTCAAAACAGTATGTGACTAACATAAAGACAGTAATATAGACCAGTGGAATAGAATGGAGAGCCCAGAAATAAATCCACATGTATACAGTCAACTGATCTTTGACAGGGTACCAAGACTACATAGTGAGGAAAGATAGTCTTTTCAACAAATGATGTTGAGAAAATTGGATGTCCACATGCAAAAGAACGAAATCAGACTCTTATGTTACTGCATACACAAAAATTAACTCAAAATGAATTAAAGAGTTAAATGTAAGACCTGAAAACATAAAACTCCTAGAAGAAAACTAGGGGGAATCCTTTATGACATTGGTCTTGGCAATGATTTCATGGCTATGACACCAAAACACGGGCAACAGAAGCAAAAATAAACAAGTGGGATTATGTCAAACTGAGAAGCTTCTGTAGTCAACCCGTATCTACTAAAAATACAAAAATTAGCCAGGTGTGGTGGCACGCACCTGCAATCCCAGCTACTAGGGAGGCTGAGGCAGAAAAATTTCTTGAATCTGGGAGGTAGAGGTTGTAGTAAGCCGAGATTGCACCACTGCACTCCAGCCTGGGCGACAGAGCGAGACTCCATCCAAAAAAAAAAAAAAAAACCAAAAGCTTCTGCACAGCAAAGGAAACAATCAACAGAGTGAAAAGATAACCTGTAGAATGGGAAAAAATATTTGCAAACCATATATCTGATAAGGGCTAATCTTCAAAATATATAGGGAACTGCTACAACTCAATAGTACAAAAATGAATAACCAATTAAAAAATGGGGTAAGAGTTTGAATAGACATTTTTTCAAAGAAGACATAGAAATGGTCAGCAGGTATATGGAAAATGATCAGTGTTACTAATGCAAATGTAATGCAAATGAAAACCAGAATCCAACAAATTTGATAAATATTTATCTGTTATATTTTAAATGAATATAATGTTATTATATTACACTTTTCTCCCATGAAAGCACTAGATATTATTCCACTGTTTCTTGGCAGTAGAAGGAGATAGCAATCTGTTTTCTCCCATCTGTAGATGATTTGCTTTATCCACTGAATGCATATAGGGTTCTTTTATTTCCTTAGTTTAGTTATTACATCAGATTATGTCTTTGTATTGATTATTGTCTATCGTGCTTTTCAGAATACATTTTGTCATTGATTTGTAGATTTGGGTCTTTGTTTATTTCAGAATGATTTCCTGTTATTCTGTTTATTCTGCTCTCTTTCTGGTGCAATTATCGTCATCATCATCTTGACATTGGATTTTCTTTGCCTGCCTTTATTCTGTTTGCTCATCATGCATTTGCCTTTATCTTCTGGATTTTGTGTTATTTTCTCATACTTCTTTTCCATGTTGTTGACTCTTTCTCAGCAGAATGTATTTTACTTGCCATTATTTTTATTTTCAAGTTGCTTTACAATTCTTTTCCTCAGTTTTGCCAGATCACTTTTTATCTCTTGCTGTTTTATGTAGTATTTGAGCTATTTCTTTTAAGAGTACATATTCCTTTACTTTTTTGACATTATAAAATGCTTATCTGAGCTTTTCTTCAATTTCTGGAGGATAATGCATCTGAAGTACATTTTTCATTCTGTTTGCTTACTGTGTTAATTTACCCCTTTTTTAATAGTGTCTGTGTATGCAGGCCAAGTTGAACTTTTTCCGCTTCTTATCTGTGAGTGGGGTAAACCGCCAGATTTAGCAAATAAAAACATAGGGTGTCCAGTTAAGACTGAATTTTAAATACATGTGGATACATTTTTCATGTATGTTCCATGCAGTATTTGGGACATCCTGATACTAAAATTCCATTTTAGTATAATTCTAAAGGGTACTTTTTCACTATATATGCTTGTGTCACTTTCCTTGAGAGTGCATTTTCCCCACAGAGAGCTTATCAACCAGAGATCAACATGAACCAAAGTGGAACCTCTGAGCTAATAGGTCTTTGATTATTTAGTGTTTATTCATCTTTGTTGATAAGACTGCTGCAGAACCAATTGGTGTTTTCTCTTTCCTCCAGGTCTCACTTCTTTCAGTTTGTAGTTTGGGTTAGAAATAATATAGCAAAGTTGTGCAATACCTTCATCAACCCACCTCCCGTGACATTTCATGACTTGGAACTGTTTGGACCTGCAGTTCCCACATAGCCCACCCATCCCTGTGATCTTCATTGGTCCAAATATATGAGTTTCAATCCAGTCTCTCAAGATTCTGTAAGGGAATCAAGGGCAGTGGAAGTGACTTTTGGCTTTCAGCATCCTTCCTCATTTAAGTCCAAACTTCATGGAATTTTGGCGTATATTGTTCATAAACTGTGAGTTGCGGTTTTTGCTATTTCCTGAATTTATATAGATTGGATTTTTAAAAACATATTGTGTTTTGGAGTTTTCAGAGAGAGTTGTAGAATAAGCATACTTTTGTTGTATAATATATCAGAAATTTTTTGGATGGGTTCTGAAGGTGGATTTTGGTATCTCCAATAATGATAATAAATATTTACTGAGTATTTCATGTGAAAATCACTAAATTAAGTAAATTTACATGGGTTTATGCAAAACCATCCTATTACTGTGCTCATCAATTTACAGATAAGGAAACAAAAGCTTGGAGAGTTTAGCTAACTTCTTCAAGGTTGTACAGCTCTTAAATGATGCAGACACAGGATTTGCATCTAGTTCTGGAATCCACTCATAACTACTATGTGACTCTACCTCTAATATCAGAGCAATTACTGAAGGGGAAAACTTCTCAGTTTCCCAAATCATCAATGTTCTGGTATTCAGATGGTTAAAAAGTGACAGAGTGTCACAAGAATGGAGAAAAAGGCACTATAGTCAGATAACCTGGTGGTCAAGTGGTTGATGGAAACATGGTCTAAATGGGGCAATAGAAGGCCAAGAGAACCACTGTTTTTGACTTCCTTATAGTGTGTCCTGTTCCTCAGTTAAAGGCAAAAGTCATCTGAGATCTCTAAAAATCTCTTTTCATACACTTTCTGTGTTCAGTTTGATCAAAATAATTATCCACAAACTGTGGAATGCCAGAAGCTCCATTTTCCAGTGGGGATCTAGCTGAAGAATCCTGGAGAGACCAGAAGTTCATGCTGAAAATTAAATATTTATGTAGCAACCTAGTGGAATTGACTCAAATATTGTATTAGCTATGTCTTATTACTCTGAAATAGAAATGAATACTAGAGATCTCTGCAAAGACCCAGGGCATGCTAGAATAAAGACAAGTTAGGAAAAAATCAGATCATCTGTGACCTACTTTGTACTTCACTGGGGAAAGGTCAAAAACTCTGTCCTGTGCCAATGTTGCACTCATCCTTTCTGCAAACCCTTTCAAAAGAGATTAGGTTCCTATTACTTTATTACTGCAATAAAATGTGTGGCCAGAATTCTGTAATGAAAGAGCTGCTGCTATAGAGGCTGTAATAGAAGAAGCCATAACTTAAGTGTCAGCTTGAAAAATTGCCATAAAAGCAATCTTTTATAGAGAAAATACCTTCTAATTTCTTGTGCAGCATAGGCACCATCAGATATGAAATGTCATGGACACTGACTTCTTTCAAGAATGGAAGATTTTCTCTCTTGTCTGTCTATCCCTGTTCTTTCTCTTTTGCATCTCTCCTATGTCTCCTTCTCTTTCTTTTCGGAGTAGATTCTCCTGTCCTTAAAAACTGGTATGATAGGAGAGGCACATCCATTTCTTGATTATTTCTTTTCACAGATCGTAAACTGTGTTTTGGTAATTATATCAGCACAGATGTAGGGACTGGATTTACTTTGGAGAAACAAGGTTACAGTCAGGGTCACCCTTCCTGAATTTTTATAGTAGACCAGGGGAATTTTTGTGATGTGATTCACTGACGTCTTCCAACGGACACTGTCTTTGCAGGTTAGAGACACTTGACTCACAAGTTTTTATATGCCTGAATTGTCATCAAAAGCCTCTGTGAAATAAATGACAGAAGGGATTTTGCACAAACACGGGACACATTGTTTTAGTTGCTATAAAAGGAGCTGTGAGGCAATGCACAAAAGCCAATATTGTATTTTAATATAATTTCTAATAATAATATTTGTACTGATGCAAATTGGGGGAAACCCACAGATTCTAGCCATCTGAATTTTTTAATGTACTACTAAATCATCTTACGGCATAAACACCAACATTATGCTTTTATGTTGCTAAGAATTTATGAGGGAGATATTTTTACCTTGCCAGCCCCACCATCTCCATTCTCCTAAGTCGTATCTCTCTTTGGAATTACCTTTTATTTAGCTTCCCTACTGCTTTAATGGATATTGCTTAACTTGTTCCTTACAACAACTTTAGCATATGGGAAGGGCAGGTATGGCTATTTCCATTTAACTAATGAAGCAATGGAATCTCAGAGAATTTAAATTATCTAGAAAGTAAATGTTAGTAACCAGAGGCTCAGAGCTTCTGAGTTATACACCAGAACATAGGGTAGGTTGGCTGCAAGAATCTCAGCACTGAGGGATGCTCTCATTATGATGCTCAACAAGAATGGGTAGCAGATGGGTCTTTAGCTCATGCCACTACTTCCCTCCTTGGGGTGTGGTGTAACAAGGGCTTGCATAGTGTATAAAAGACATAAACCTTACATTCAAACTGTAGAGATGTCTTATGTGATGAGAATTGATAAAGCATTTGATCTGAGGCTTAAAAAATAAACTGGTGTAACCCCAGGACAATTTATTTTGCATCTCAATATGTTCTTTTGGGTACTATGATAACTGATGACTGAACTCACTCTGAAATGTCATTGTTTCAGGGGCAGGTGCTCTCGTCTTCCTCACTCAAGCATCTTGATTCTTGTGGGTGGAATTCACTCATATGTTACTTGGCCCAGATAGGATGGTTTGGGTCAGTATTTTAACCATAAATTTGCCTCTCCACTGGAGGTTTTGTAAACCAGATAAAGCAGGTGAACTGCCAAATTAACTATCTTCCTACATTACATTCTTTCTTCTGCTTTTGTGCTTTTGCTAAAGTTACTCTCCCACAGGGGATTCTTTATCCCTTCTTTTTTGCTGCCCAAATCTCCTGCCTCACCACTCCATTTGAAGTTCTATCTTTTCTTGGAAGTCTTCTCAGTCCAACTTTTGCTCTCAAATAGTCCTTCACTTGCCTTAATCTCGGTAACATTTATGGAGACTTTATAATTTAATATTGGATTTTCTCATTCTCTTGTGTTATATTTGATTGTATCATATTCCTTTAACCCACTAGGCTTCATTGTTTCTACCAAATGGGAAAATCTTCCAAGACCGCCATTTGAATGTTGAAGGTCTCCTGAGGAATCAGAAGGAAACTGAAGTTGGGTAATTTTAGAAGAGTTTAATGAAGGACTATTTACAAAGGTGTGGAGAGTATAGAAGGAACTCATTCACACAGTATCCTGGTTAATAGCAGCATTAGCTCCTCTAGGTTGAAAAGGGCGGGTAAATGGAGTAGGTTTTGAGACCCAGAGGCGCTGTGACCCAGCCAGCCTGTAGTGGCCTCATAGGAAATAAATGCAGCCAGTCCTTCATATCTGTGGATTCTGTACCCACAAATTCAACTAACTACAGTTTGAAAATATTCAGGAAAAAACAATAAAAATAACAATATAACAATAAACAATAATACAAATAAAAAACGATATGGTGTAACAATTTGTACAACATTTACTTTGTATTAGGTATTTTAAGTAACCTAGAAATTAAAGTACACAGGAGGATGTGCATAGATTATAGGCAAATACTATGCCAATTTATATAAGGGATTTGAGTATCTGCAGATTTTAGTATCAGAGGGGTGTCCTGGAACCAGTCCCCTGAGAATACCAAGGGACAACTGTACTTCTTTCACTCTCCTCCCATCATTCACCTCTTGCTGGGGCTCTTTATTGGCCAAACACTGCCAGAAGCTGGAGGACAAGTGAATCCTTGATATGATTCATGCACATCACCTTTCTGGGGCACAGAGCAGAATACAAAATGGTGAAGAGTGAATCTGGAAGAGCAATAACCTGTGATAACAAGTGATAACTAATGCAGACATCCTACCATCCTTATGCTTGCTTTGTGTTTCTCAAGTTTCTAGCACATTGTAAAGCTGACTGACAATTTGTAGAACCAAAATGGCAGAACCATAAACACCATACGTTGCACATAGCTGCTACAGTCACTCTCCAAAGAAAATCTTCATGGATTTTTCCACATACTTTTCCCTGAATGTTACTTTAATTATTCATCAAAATATTTGGCTGCAGGTAACCAAATATAGGATCATCATTAGAAGTATCATCATTAAAAATGCAAAGAATAGAACTTTTGAATGTTTAGCAGTGACTTGATAAGTGGGTGGCATGTGGCAAGATCTGACTAGGATGATTCACTATTTCATCTAAAATCAGTTTTATAGCTTCTTGCATTTCAATTATTCCTTTGGAAAGGAGTCTTTTGGTTTGGAAATTTTGCTTATCTCCAGAAAAACGTTTTATTTTTATTTTCATATTTCCTGTCATTTAAATTTCAATTAAGGCTACTAAACCCCTACAAAAAGACTTCCTCCTAGCACTCTAGCTCTCTGCCTTCTTGTGACAAAATGTATTAGGGCAGATCTCAGGCATCTGAGGTAGCAATACCCAAAAGAACATTTTAAGTTAAGGCTCAAATGGAACTGATCGGAATTAAAGCTTGTTGAAATACACAATGGTAAAGAAAAATATTTCAGCTGGTAAAAATTTTAGGATTGCAAGATGCTACAATACTGTGGATGAATGTCAGAAGACATCTTAACAAATGCTGTTGAACATCAGAGTCACTTGGAGTGTCAACTGCTTTGGGAGAATATAAAGAAAATCTGATTAATTTCAACCTGGGGTTAAATTTAAAAAGCTCTGGCAGAGATAAGAAAGGAAGACCAGAAGTTGCATAGTCATTCTTTGACCCAAGATGCTAAAGCTTATTAAAAAATCCCAAGGTTGCCAATGCTAAAGATGGTATTAAATTCAAGGTTGAGTACTGCACTGTAAATTATTTATTTGTTCATAAACACTTAAATGTTATCCTTGCGATTGTTCATTTTAATTTAATATGAGAACTTGATATTTTATGGCAAGGACTTGTTAAACATGAAAGAATTATACTAAGATAGTGGAAGGATAACTGATATAAATGATAAGTGACAAGGTATACTGGTTTAAGTATTTATTGATTTCATTTCAACAAATAATGATTATTTTGATATTACATCCACTTATTTGATACATGCATGAGGTAAAATCAGGGCAGTTTTTCTTAATAGCTTGCTTGGTTTTCTCATGGGCTGCCGTTTCTTCTTTTATCAAGCAAATTATGTCCTCTATCAACTCCTTATAACTCGGTTTCAAGTCTCTTTCTTCTAAGCATTTAGGGCGTCATAGTAACCAGCCATGTAAATGAGATTTGTTTCCTAATTCCAAATGTCTACTTCATCTCTGAGTAAGACAGTGCTCACCTCTCGACTTTCACACTGTTCAAAATAAATTCCTACCATAAACATTTATTAAGTGTTTACTATGTACCAGTTTATGAGGACTGAGGATAGAAAGGTGAGCATTGCAGAAAAGAGCCCTGCTCCCACATAGCATACATTTGAATGTCAGGAAACAGTCAGTAAACAAATAGATGAATAAGTTATTTTCAGTGTAATAAAAGAAAATGTGTAATGATATTTAAGTATAATGAAGAAAACAGTAGGATTATGTGATAAAGAGTAACCGTGTGTGTGTGTGTGTGTGTGTGTACGGGTGGGTGGGTGAGTGTAAGCTACTTTAAATTGAATGGTCTTGGAGGACCTTTCTGAAGGGGTACATTTAAGTTGAAAATGGAATGACAAGTAAGAGGGAGATAAGAGGAAAGAATGTTCTAGCCAAATTGAAAAGCAAGTGCAAAGGCCCTGAAATGGAAACATGCTTGACATGTTCATGGTAAGCAAGGAATGGTTGAATGCCTTTACAAAAAAGCCTAAAGTGGTATTTTATTTGAAATTTGAAGAATTATATTGGTCTAAACTTGTGTTAGTAAATGGTTCAAGGGTATTTGGAAATTTAAAGTTTACTAATAAGAATTCTAATCTGATAATGACTTTTGAATGGATTGTTACTTAAATATATTTCAAATTATTGGAGAGAAAAGTTAATTTTCACAAATTATGTCATTTCATTCTTTTTTAGTAAGAAATTGATCGACTTATGTTTATTGAACATCCACTAGTTGCTATGTGTATTGTGTGCAAGCTCTATGAGGAAAATACAAAGTAGCATAAGATGAAAGTAGCATAAGATGACTTTTACCCTCAAGATGAGCAGAGCTCAGTTGCTGGGAAAAGGTATACTCTCATTGAAAATAACTAATGATACAACGTCATACCAAAATGCAAATGAATTATGAGGTCATAAAGAGGAAAGAAAGCTTATTTGTGGATTACAGTACCCAGAGTGGCTTCTTGGAGGAAATAGGATTTGAAGTGGTAGGAATAAGAATTAAATGACTAGAGACTGGTAGAGTTTGTGATAATGAACAGGAAAGCTGGGGATCAGTGACATAGTCAAATGCTTCAAATACTGTTTATTGCCTTTATTTCTTCTTCATATCATGAAGTTGAATAAAGTTTGCATTTGGCACAATCAAAATATATATCTAAGCATTAGAAAATAGTGAGAGGCTTTTTACTTACAGGAGTGATATCTTTCTATGATATTTATAAGGCTTCCTAACCTACTAGATAGCAGCTCACCATATGAAGAAAACTCTAGTCCTCAAGGTGTTAATTTTTTTATTTTGGTGATGCTTAACTATTGCAAACAAATGAAACAATGTAACTTCATTTACTATTGACAAACAGAAGGGACATGATGTAATTATTGATATTTACCAATTGTTGATATTGATTTGTACCAATTGTTGATACCCCATTTCTTCTACAGTGAGGGGTATGACTTGGGGTTGCTGGTCCCCATGCATCACAGCCACACTTTATAGTGTTTTCTAGGTAATTTTCCTTGAAGGTGAATCAAGGTTGTTGATGTATCCAGAGTTGCTAGATGCCTCTCAATGGAACCTGCTTGAAACTGAAAAATGATGCAAGCAAATAAAGAAATGCAGCTCAGTGGGCAGTTAAATCAAAGGTGTAAATGACGCTTCTCATATCATTGATTTTCACTGGTCGTTGAGTAAGGTCCATGTTATTGTTGAGGGTCAGTTCAGTAACATTTTCTTCCTTTTATCATTTGATTGGTGTTTCTCTCTATTGGGGCCATAGCTGCTGCAGACTGTCTGAGATGTTACATTGTGTGTGTGCGTGTGTGTGCATGCATGTGAATGTTTGTGCACGTGTTTAATTTCTTGAGGTCTTAGAGTGGTTCTCAAAACTAGATAATAATTAAATTACTTGGGGTCTTTTACAAAATAAAGATGCTTGGGATTTATTATAAACCATTTAGATAAGGATCACTGTGCTGGGACCCAGGCACCAGTATATTTTTTAAAAGCTCCCAATGCTTCTAAAGTGTAGCGAATTTTGAGATCCACTGACCTCTCATGGTCAGCAGTGAGAGGACAAATGCTTTAGTTTGTATGCGTGCATTTCTGTTGAATGCTTTAAATGAAAGTCATTAACCAAAAAGCATTGCCAGAGTTTGGGTCATTTAGTTTAAAATCAAACAAAATGCATTTCTGGGATAGAACAGTAAGGACATGAAGAGAAGCAGGGTGATGTACACAGGTGTAGGTACTATCTCTGATACAGCACAGATACTGACCCAAAGAAGCTAGTACCCAGGTCACAGCTGCAGAGACACATTTAAGAAGGACTTCACAATGACATTACACCAGCTATAAGGTTGCATTGGCATTCAACTCCCTGTCCCTTGATCAAGAGGACGATCCTCATCTGGATAACAAGGCTAATAGGTTTGTACCAACCTACTCCATACATGAGTGCTGAGAGGATCCAATGACACACAATATAGTCTTGATTTCTTTGTGGAGTAAAGTCAGAATAAAGAAAGAAAGAAAGAATCCACATGTGAAAATCCTTTCTATCTGTCATGTGCCATGTGATAGCAAGGACTAGTCTTCTTTCTCAGTGCAGTGCAGTCACTATGTAGGTTGAGCTCTTTTTCAGAGTACTATAATTAGTAAAGCAGTCACCAAAAGTACAGAATTTAAACTCAGATAATAGACTTAACTGTGGCTACACCTCTAACTTGCTGAGTGACCTTGGGCAGTGATATGGTCTAGCTGTGTACCCACCCAAATCTCATCTTGAATTGTAGTTCCTATAATCCTCATGTGTCATGGGAGGGACCTGGTGGGAGGTAATTGAATCATGGGGGCAGGTTTTTCCCGTGCTGTTTTTGTGATAGTGAATAAGTCTCATGAGATCTGATGGTTTTATAAAGGGCAGTTCGTCTGCACATGCTCTCTTATCTGCTGCCATGTAAGATGTGACTTTGCTCCTCCTTCACCTTCTGCCATGATTGTGAGGCTTCCCCAGTCATGTGGAACTGTGAGTCCATTAAACCTCCTTTTCTTTATAAATTACCCAGTCTTGGGTGTGTCTTTATTAACAGTGTGAGAACCGACTAATACAGGCAGGTTCCTTGGCTTGTCTGAATTTGTTTCTCTAAAATGTGGACAATTACAAAGTGTGACAATTATAGATATTTTGGTTATAAATTCATTCTATGAATATTTATTGAGTAACTACTATGGGTGAGGTACTGTTCTAGGTGCTAGGGATAAAGCTAGGAACAAAACAAAGTCTCCAGGTCTCATGGATCTTACAGGAATTTAGGGGAACAGAGACAGTAAACAAATCAAGAAGCAAAGACATAGTATGCTAGGTGGTCAATAGGGCTTTGGAGAAAAAGCAAGCAGGGTAAATAGATAGTAATTCTTGGGGGAATGTGGAGGTATTTTGTATCAGAAAAGCCTCACTGATGAGGCGATATCTGAGAAGGGTTGTGAAGGAGTTGGGCAACTGAGCCAGGTGGATATCTGTGGCAAATTCACTGCAAGCAGAAGACATAGCAAGTACAAAGGCCTTGAGTGGTATTGTGTGTGGAATGATGGAGAAACACAGGGAAGTCAATATGGCTGGAGTGCAGTGAGAAAGAAGGAGACTGATAGATGAGGTTACAGTTACTAAGGAGACCAAGTCATGGAGGTAGCCGTTTCTAAGCTTTAATGTGAGTGTGAATCCTCTGGGGATCTTGTTGAAATGGGGGTTCAGACTTAGTAGGTCTGGAGTTCTGCATTTCTAATTCCTCCCAAGTGTACAGAGTAGCAGTGGTGCAGGGCCATGTAATCAGTTGTAAATAAAGATGTTAGCTTTTGTTCTGAGTAAGAAGGGAAACCCTGGGAAGGTTTTGAGCAGACTGGTCTTTTGAAGTGATCCCTCTGGCTGCTCAGATAATGAGGTATGGTCAAGAGCCCTGGCTGGCTTTGCAGACAGAATGTCTGGGTTTCAGTCCTAGTGCCACCACTTACTGTCTGTCTTTGGCAAGTTGCTTAAACCTTTTTTTTCTCCCACATTTTGTTGTGAAAAATGTTAAGCCTAGAGAAAAGGTAAAATAAAGTGTAATAAGCACCCTTATATCCTTTACCTAGATTGACCAATTGTTACTATTTTGCTATATCTACTTTAGCTCATACTCTAAGTACATATTATTATTCTTATTTAAGAGGAGTACAGTTTTGACATAATGACCCTTTATCTCTAAATATTTCATTATATACTTTCTAAAAATTAGAGTAATATCTTCTATACAATTAAGAATTCAGAACAGTTGATATTAATATCGTCATCTAATACAAAATCCTTATTTAAATGTAAACAATTTTCCTCCCAGATGTCCTTTATAACAATGTTCCTTTTCTGATGTGGGACCCAATCTAGGACACTATAGTGCTTTAATTTTCATGTCACTTTAGTTTTCTTGACCTAGGACAGTTCTTCAACCTTTTTCTTGTCTTTCATCTTTCATGCCAATGTTTATTTTATTTTATTACTATTATTTTCAGACATAGTCTTGCTCTGTCCCCTAGGCTGGAGTGCAGTAGCATGATGATAGCTCATTGCAGCCTCCAGCTCCTAGGCTCAAGTGATACTCCCACCTCAGCCTCCCAAGTAGCTGGGACTACAGGTGCACACCACCACACCTAGCTAATGTTTTTATGTATTATTTTTTTAGCGATGAGGTCTCACCATGTTGTCCAAGCTGGTTCTAAACTCCTGGCCTCAAGCTATCCACTTGTCTTGGCCTCCCAAAGTGCTGGGATTATAGGCATGAGCCACTGTACCTGGCTCCATTATTATTTTTGAAAAGTCCAGGACAGTTGTTTTGTAGAATGTCATTCAATTTGGGTTGAAATTATTTAATAATTTTATTCAGGTTATGCATTTTTGGCTAAAATACTTCCTAAATGCTACTGTGTCTTGCTCAGTGCATCGTGTTTGGAGGCACTTGATGTCAGTTTGCTTCATTTTTAGTGATGTTGACATGGGTCACTTGCCTACATTGTTACTCACCAGATTTCTCCACTGTGTAGGCAGCTATTTCCTTTGTAATTAACAAGCCATTCATGGAGGAATGCTATCTAAATATCCTTTTTTCCCCCAAAAAGCATTTACCCAATTATTTTTTACCTATTAATAATTCTCATCTGAGTAAATTATTTATATAGTGTTGCAAGGTGATTTTTTTTAGCTCTATCATTATTCGTGTTTATTACTTGGAATTCTGCTATAAAGAAGAAGTTCCCCTTTACGCCTTTTATCTGTCTGTCTGTCTGCCTATCATCTCTATTTATCTATCTGACTCTCTATCTACTTACCTACCTACCTCCTTACCTACCTATTGAACTGAGCTATCTATAACTTGGCTAAGTATTAACTCTTAGATTACTTTTTAAAAATTCAGTTGCTATTGTAAGCAATTACTGTTATTATTTTGATGCTCAATTTGTCCCAATTTTTCAAGTGAGTGCCTATTTAATCTGGTTTCTGTGTTCTTATGAGTTTCTGTGTGCTTCCTTACTTTCTTGCCTCACAAAATATTTCCAGGTTCACCTGTATTTTACCTTCCCCAGCTTTGGACCAATGATTTCTCCCAGGAGCCTTGGTTCCTTTTTGTGGGGATTTATACTTGTTTAAGAACTAGGTTTTTTATCTGTAAAATGGGATGGCACGTAGTACAATACCCACAGATTTTTTTTTTGAGAGTTAAATGAGAAAATTAATGTAAAAGACTTTGCACGATACCTGGCACATAGTATATGATCCTAAATTGATTTTATTCCAACTATTTCCAAGGCAGTATAAATAATGAAAAGATGGCTAGATATTTCAGGGCAAAAATATAGATGAAATGGATGAAAAAAATAAATGCAATTTTAAAAATGTAAATTGCAGTGTCCTGTGAGGAAAAGCCAAAGGTTAACACATTTTCATAATAGGTCTAGAAATATCTACTTTGCCTCTTGATGCACAGATGAGAAACAGTTTGCCATCACATGTAGCATTTTAGCATAAACAGTTGCCAATCTTATGCTTAAGTCCTTATGCAAATAACATAGAAAACAAGTCATACTCTCAAGGAAATGAATTCTTAGATTTGATGATGTGGGAAGAGATTTTACATAAAACTTTCAATCCTAAAGCATTTTATTTAAAATTATTTGCAAAAAATTTATTTAAGAAGGGAACTTCATATGGAGAGAGATTGGTCCCATTTAGATCCAGATATAGAACCAAGTAGCATGAGAATGTATTAGTAGAGTCTTATGGTGAAGAGGAATTTACGTTGCTTCACCATTTGTAATTTTTCTGACCATGAACAATCATCCTTTGCTTCAAGGGTTGGTCTTTTTGTGTGTTAACCTTTTCTTAAAATTACCTTTAAGTTTTCTTTATTATACAAGTTCCTTGTAGATACATGAGAAAATACAAACAAACAAAAAGAAAAAGAATGGTCATCATTCCACCACCAAAGGTAACCAGAATTAACATTTTAGCCAATATGTTACATTTCTGTATGCTATGCATTTATATGTGTATGTATTATTTGCATATAACAAGTATGTTCTGATGCTGCAATATGGCATGCAACTGCCTTTAAAATATAATATATCAAAAACATTTCCACATCAGTAAATATTCTATAATTTTATTTTCATTGGTACAAAATAGTAAGTTATATGTTGGTATAAAAATTTACTTAGCCAACACCCTGTTGCAAGCATTGTTTCTAACACTTCCCTATTGAACACAATACCCCTTTGTAGTTTAATTAATTACAACTCCCTTTTGTCTCTTCCACCAGATAGCTGCTTGAAGATATGGGACGTATCTTGCTTATCTGAGTTTTCCTAGCACCCAGTAGTATTCCTGGATCTATTTGACACTAAATAAATATTTCTTAAAGGCATGCACAGTCTATAAATACCTCAAGCTCACTCTTGTCTTTGGGATTTTGTGTTTGTGGTGGGATGCTTGGTGGGACATGATCTAAAAATAATTTTAGCAAAAGAAACTAGGAACTGCTTCTCTAAGGTGAATAAGAACATGGCCTAGGAATAAAATTCTCTGAATCTTTCTTGAACCTCTAAGTAATATTTTAGGTATGGAAGTGGAAAGGAGATAGACGCCCATAATTTTTTATGACCTGATAAATGTTGCCTCTCAGGATACTCTTTGGTATGTATAGTTGTTCCCTGGGAGAAGGGAAATATTTGCGTAAGAGTGAGAAGCCCCATGGGAATAAAGGCAGTGACACACTGTTCATTGTTTTGGTGAGACTGAAAGTTACTAGCCTCTCTCTGATTGTTCAGAATAGATGCTCTCACCACAAGAAAAGTGAGAGTGTTCCTTTTCCACTAGGGTCTAGAAAATGTTGAGGGAGGTCTGGTTCTCACGCAGCTTGGAGTTGAGGCTTTGAGGTCCTGTGAACCAGCTGCTTTGGCCCAACAATTTCACTTTGAGGATAAAAGGTGAACACGTAGATAGACATTTTTGAAAAGGGTATAACCTTGAGAGTTTGAGTGGTGGTACTCTGAGTCCTGTACAAGCCTCAAAACTAATCTGGCTATTATTATAGTAGTGAAGAAAGAGAGCAATCTGTGGGATGAGTTTTCATAGTGATGGCATGCAATAATGATGGGGGCAAAGAAGCAAACAGGGTTTCCTACTAGGATAAGAAAATTCTTGGTCTCTTCTAGCCTGTTTTGGACTGAGTCAGTGACTACAGTTCTTGTACAAACTAGGAGGGAGGGGGTATGCTGATTTTTAACAAGAGATACCGGAACTCCTGCTAATATGGTCTAGTAGGATGATGAGTAATAGGAGAAATAAAGGAAACAGGAAACATGTATGTTCTAAGCTCACAAGACATGTTATATTAGAAACAAGCGCCTTCTTGGTTTACCCTTCACCTATTCAAGCTATATCCTATCTCCAAGTGCATCAATCAGTTATTGTTGTATAATAAGACTCAGTGACAAAGTTTTTTTTTTTCATGTGTCTGTGAGGTGCCTAATCTAGGCTGTGCTCCACTGAATAGCTCTACCTTAAACTATGAGTCCAACTGAGTTTTGCTCCTTGCAAAAAGTTGGGCTTAGGCCTGCTCCACATGTTCATTCTGGGACCCAGGCTGAGGAAGCAGCAGCTATCTGGGGGAGGCTCTTCTCAAAATGATAGCAGAAGTGCAAAAGGACATGCCCACCATGGGAACACATTTCAAGCCTTTGTTTCCTAACATTCCATTGATCAAAGAAAGGCACAAGGCAATTCTCAAAGTTAAAAGCCATGGCAATATAGTCAGTCTCTAATGGAGGAACTACAAAGTTGCCTGTCAAAGCCTATGGATATAGGATAGGGTGAAGAATGGAGCCCATAAGACAATCTACCACTCCAAAGATCAGATTAACCCCCTCTCTGAGCTTTTCTTTGTCTGTGTCCATTCTCATTGAAGTTACTCTCTTTAGAACTCATCTAGGAAGAACTTTATCTTAGGATTTAGTTGAATTTGGTCTTATGTTATTTCAGTTCCTTAATGTTTTCTCATCAGCCTAATTATAAGCAATTTATTTAATGATGGAGATCACATTTTATGTTTTTGTATGTTTTCTGCAGGTCTTACAATAGTGATGAATGTGTATATATTAGATACCAATAAAAACATAAGTAATATATGTATGGAAGTCACATAAAAACACTCCTGGAGAAAAGCACATATTATAATTGCTAAGATCTTAAGATTCTCATAAAAGGTAGGTTATAAACATACAACACCTTCTTAAAGAATTTGGCACAAAATAGACTGCCTAGGCTGTCTCCCAATAAATACAAATCTGAAAGCAGACATAGCCGTATGTTTCTGGGCTGTCTACTGCACTAATATTAACTATTTCTAGTGTGATGGCAGGCTGTCTCCTCTATAATCAAAGGAGAGTGTACAGATTGACAATTCTTCTGACTATTCAAATGTCTATTAAAAATAAAACTGATGGCAAGTAGCAAGCACTTTGCATGTGCTGATTATTTTGACCTGATGGATTTGCAAATTTCTTATGAGCACAGAAAATAAAAACTGCAGCTTATTTTCAAGTACAAATCTTGGGTACAGCAAATGAAGTCACATTTTTTATTTGTTCATTTATTTGTTTATGCTGTTAGAAAACCACTTTGCAGCGAGTGTGAGGGAGAATACTTATTAGGCTAATAACAGCGGAATCATAAAAATGAGGCATGTAGACAAATCTGCCTCTAGAAAATAATGTGGAGTTACAGAAGGTTAAGAATCTGTGATGATCAATGGATGCTAAGAGCTAAAAATAGATAAGCAGCATGGAGAAAAGGAGTAAAAAGAAAAATAAAATATCAAGAAGCCACTAGTAGTGTTTAGGATGGTTATTTTGTCTTTGTTCCCTATTGAAAATTCCTAAAACTTCATTGACAGACCTTTAGAAATTCTTCCAAATGGATTATTATTATGCACATTGTCTAAATTCCTGTGGGTGTCTTTCTTTTCCACTTTAAGCAGGCACACATGTATGTATACACACACACACAAACACACACACATGCCTTTGACTTATATAATGAAGCACATCTTCAAATTATGAGCGTAACTAATTTGGTAAACAATGCTACCATGAGCAGTTAAAAGATGAGGAGAGTTGTAACCACTAATGCTGATTCTATAATGCTGAAGTATAATGTTTCCGATAGCCACGTGGACATTTTGTAACTATTATTATTGAAACATCCTTATATAATTTGGGAGATAATGCATCATGCTTTCTTTGCCAGAAATACAGATGTTTTGATGAGAGTCTTCTGCCTAATTTCCTCTCAAAACGGAGTGGAGTATCAGGAAACATGTTTGCTCTTTATAAGGGCATCTATTCAGAGTGAAACAGGAAGATCCTGGCACAAAACTAGACAGTTTTATTTGTCTATAGTCATCTCCATATTTTATCCACCCTATCTCCAAAATCCCAAAGGAATCCTGGCATTCATGTTCTGTGTTCTAGGAAAATAGGTGAGAATTACAAAAAGGCTATCCTTTGTTTTCTTTCTAGTACTCTAATATTCATAATATTGTTGGCCCTAACCTGTAACTCACGGCCCACTCTGAAAGTTGATAAGAAATAGTAACACATGGTATTTTTACATTACTTTACCCTTTCCTTCCATTTACCAATTGTAATTCTGGAGTTATTTTTATATCCTTCCCATATCCAAAATTAAACAACTCCAGTTTCTGACTTCTGATTTTTGGGAACCTGGATAAGGAGTGAGTACTCTGCTCGCTACCTGAGTGATGAGCTCAATCATACCGCAAACCTCAGCATCATGCCTTTGTAACAAACCTGCACGTGTACTCGCTGATTCTAAAATAAAAGTTGATAAAAAGGGGTTAAAAAAAAAGGACTGGGTTCTGTATGGTACACTGTATTAGTCTGCTAGAGCTTCCATAACAAAGCCACAGAGTCTGAGTGGCTTAAACAACAGAAATTTATTTTCTCACGATTTTGGAGGCTAGAAGTATGAGGTCAAGGTGTGACAGGGTTGATTTCTTCTGAGGCCTCTCATCTTGGCTTATAGATGGCCACCTTCTCCCTGTGACTTCACACGGACACAGACACCAGTCACAAAGAAACCAGTCACATTGACTTTGGACCCACCCATACAACCTCATTTTATTTTAATTATGTCCTTAAAGGACCTATGTCCAGATTCAGTCATATTCTGAGATACGGGGAGTTAGGACTTCAACATATGAATTTTAGGAATACAAAATTCAGCCCATAACATACAGTTTTCACCAACATGGTACAAAAATCTCTAGACCACTTTACTGTAGAGAAAAATCCCTGTTTCAAGTCTTATTTTTCTAAATCGTATTGATGTAAATTTTTTTTTTTTTTTTGAAACGGAGTCTCGCTCTGTCGCCCGGGCTGGAGTGCAGTGGCCGGATCTCAGCTCACGGCAAGCTCCGCCTCCCGGGTTTACGCCATTCTCCTGCCTCAGCTTCCCGAGTAGCTGGGATTACAGGCGCCGCCACCTCACCCAGCTAGTTTTTTGTATTTTTTAGTAGAGACGCGGTTTCACCGTGTTAGCCAGAATGGTCTCGATCTCCTGACCTCGTGATCCACCCGTCTCGGCCTCCCAAAGTGCTGGGATTACAGGCTTGAGCCAGCGCGCCCGGCTGATGTAAATTAATGTAAATATTTGTGGTTCATCATATGGTTCGCAAGTCAGAAGTGACTCCGGGATTCAAAAAAATGTTTTAGATATTCCAACACATTCAGTAGGTAATCCAGTTTTATTGGGCAGACTGCCTGGATTTCAAATCTATACCCACACTGAATAGAGGCCAAATATATTCTTTTTCTGCCCTCTACTCTCCACTCCATCTCAACTAAGTGAGTTGGAATTATTTGAGGGGGAATAAAGGTTGTGAACAAAAGAATCATGGAGAAACACCAGATTCTCTTCTCTTAAACTCTTCCAACTTTCATCTAAAGTGGCATTTTAAAAAATTTTCCAAAGATCTATTATCATAGTGGGAATGGCATAATATAATCCCTTGATCATATAATGTCTCTCCTAGGTACACTGCTATAAATATCTGATATATCACATATTTCCTTCTTTCCTTCCTTCTTTCCTTCCTTCCCTCCCCTCTGTGTCTGTCCCTGCCTCCTCTCTCCTTAGACCCTCTAATTCCCTAATTAACACATACAAGGAGGCAGGGTGAACCTTACGTAAACTGATTGCTAATGCAATTCATTTACCAATCATCTCTCCGTGATCACTCCAAGTCGTCTGATGAGGACAATGAAGTTAATAAGGACACATAAATGAAGAAAAGCTGGGAAGGATAGCTATAAGGAAACAAGCACAGGATTGAGAAGAATGGGGGAAGGGGTCAGGCTGTGATCACAGTCAGGGGCACACTGGAACACAGAAGCAAGGGGATGAATGAAGGCTTTTTGTGACCTTAGTACATTGGGATGTATCTGATCACATTACCCAATTGGATTTTCTAACAAAATCTCAGTTGATACAAAGATGTTATTCTGAAGGTAATATGTATATGCGAATGATTATATGGCTTTGGTATGTTATTTCCTTGCTGTAGAGAAGAATCTGTTTATTTATAGAAGTAGCACCAGTCTCACACAGTTTCCACAAGTATGAGGGATAATTTACAAACAAAATATAAGAATCTACCAATGTCGAGAGCATCAAGGTTGTAATGAGGAAGATGATTTTTTTTTTTTTTAGCAGAATAAAAAGTGCTAGCATGCTGTCACTGAGGATAGCCATGTAGTTGTTTGCAGGTCATGTTTCTTGGTAAATTGGTCCAGTGCTATTAAGAAGGAATTATAGAAAACACATTTGTTTTTCTGCTTCATGACCAGAAGTAATTTTAATAGATTCCTGAGTTTTGTCACAAGGCAAGCTAGGGACATATGGAAATCATTTTTAGTTGTTAATAATTTTGTTGCTGATGGGAATTGTAAAGAGGATTTATTTTAATCATTTTAGGACTTATTAAAGTGACTGCTAATAGCTGGGGCCTGGGAGGATTAATTACTTCAAGTGTGTTCACTAACAGGCCCATGTAAAAGTGGGATTTTAGCTGTCAGGAGACAACATACCTACTCCAACTAAACAAATGGCACAGGTGTTAAAGGAGCCTCAGCTCCCAACCAAGGTCAGAAAGCAAAGCCTGGTGATAGATCAATAAATCCTCTAAAGCATCTCTCATTTTTTTGAACTTCTTCCCAGCAAAGTAAAACACACTGGGTTTGGCTTGGAAAGTTACTAACTCCATGGTCCTGAGCAAGTTACTTCACTTTTCTCTGCCTCAATGACTTTATCTGTAAGAAGGAGATAACAATAGCAACTACCTACCTACAATAGCACTTTGAAGGTTGTATTAGTCCATTTTCATACTGCTGTGAAGAAATTCCTGAGACTGGGTAACTTATAAAGGAAAAGAGGTTTAATGGACTCACAATTCCACATGGCTGGGGAGGCCTCACAATCACAGTGGAAGGCGAAGGAGGAGCAAAAGCATATCTTACATGGCGGCAGGCAAGAGAGCATGTTCAGGGGAACTGCCCTTTATAAAACCATCAGATGTTATGAGACTTATTCACTATTACAAGAACAGCATGGGAAAAACCCACCCCCATGATTCAGTGACCTCCCACTGGGTCCCTCCCACAACATGTGGGGATTATGGGAGCTACAGTTCAAGATGAGATTTGGGTGTGGACACAGCCAAACCATATCATTCCACCCCTCTCCCAAATCTCATGTTCTCACATTTCAAAACCAGTCATGCCTTCCTAACAATCCCCTAAAGTCTTAACTCATTTCAGCATTAACTCAAAAGTTCACACAGTCCAAAGTCTCATCTGAGACAAGGCAAGTGCCTTCTGCCCATGAGCCTGTAAAATCAAAAGCAAGCTAGTTACTTCCTAAATACAATGGGGGTACAGGCATTGGGTAAATACACCCTTTCCAATTAGGATAAATTGGCCAAAACAAAGGGGTTACAGGCCCCATGTAAATCCAAAATCCAGTGGGGCAGTCAAATTTTAATGCTCCAAAATGATCTCCTTTGACTCCATGTCTCACATCCAGGTCACACTGATATACGAGGTGGGTTCTCATGGTCTTGGGCAACTTTGCCCCTGTGGTTTTGCAGGGTACAGCCTCCCTCCTGGGTGCTTTCATGGGCTGGCATTGAGGATCTGCAGCTTTTCAAGGTGCATGGTGCGAACTGTGGGTGTATCTACCATTCTGGGGTCTGGAGGATGGTGGCCTTCTTGTCACAGCTCCACTAGGCAGTGTCCCAGTGGGGACTCTGTGTGGGGTCTCCCACCCCATATTTTCCTTCCACACTGCCCTAGCAGAGTTTCTCCATTAGGGCTCCTATAGCACGCCTCTACCTGGACATCCAGGAATTTCCATATATCCTCTGAAATTTAGATGGAGATTCCCAAACCTCAATTCTTGACTTCTGTGTACCTGCAGGCCCAACACTATGTGCAAGCTGCCAAGCCTTGGGGCTTGTGCCGTCTGAAGCGATGGCCTGAGCTTTATGTTGTCCCCTTTTAGCCATGGCTGAGACACAGGGCACCAAGTCCCGAGACAGCAAAAGCAGCAAGGACCTGGGCCCAGCCCATGAAACCATTTTAGGCTCCTAGAGCCCCTGGCTTGTGATGGGAGGGACTGCCATGAAGACTTCTGACATGGCCTGGAGATATTTTCCTCATTGTCTTTGAGACTAGCATTTGGTTCCTCATTACTTATTCAAATTTCTGCTGCCAGCTTGAATTTCTCCCCCAGAAAATGGGTTTTTCTTTTCTATCACATCATCAGGCTGCAAATTTTGTAAACTTTTATGCTCTGCTTCCCTTTTAAACATAAGTTCTAATTCCAAGCCATATTTTTGTGAATGAATAAAAATGAATGCTTTTAAGAGCACCCAATCACCTCTTGGATGCTTTGCTGCTTAGAAATTTCTTCTGCCAGATACCCTGAATCATCTCTCTCAAGTTCAAAGTTCTAGACATCTCTAGAGCAGGGTCAAAATACCATGAGTCTCCTTGCTAAAGCATAGAAAGAATCACCTTTGCTCCAGTTCCCAATAAATTCCTCATCTCCATCTGAGACCACTCCAGCCTGGACTTCATTGTCCATTATCATTATCAGCATTTTGCTCAAAACCATTCAACAAACCTCTAGGAAGCTCCAAACTTTCCCACATCTTCCTGCCTTCATCTGAGCTCTCAGACTGTTCCAACCTCTGCCTGTTTACCCAGTTCCAAAGTCACTTCCATATTTTCAGGTATCTTAATAGCAGTACCCCACTCTACTAGTACCAATTTACTGTATTAGTCCATTTTCATACTGCTATGAAGAAATACCCTAGACTGTGTAACTTATAAAGAAAAAGAGGTTTAATGGACTCACAGTTCCACATGACTGGGGAGGCCACACAATCATGGTGGAAGGTGAAGGAGGAGCAAAGACATGTCTTACATGGTGGCAGGCAAGAGAATGTGTGCAGGGGAACTGCTCTTTTTTAAACCATCAGATGTTGTGAGACTTATTCACTATCATGAGAACATCATGGAAAAACCTGACCCCATGATTCAATTACCTCTTACTGGGTCCCTCCCATGACATATGGGGATTACGGGAGCTACAATTCAAGATGAGATTTGGGTGGATACACAGCCAAACCATATCAAAGGTCAAATAAGATGATACACGTAAGTCTTTTTTTTTTTTTTAATACTTTAAGTTCTAGGGTACATGTACACAACGTGCAGGTTTGTTACATATGTATACATGTGCCATGTTGGTGTGCTGCATCCATTAACTCGTCCTTTACATTAGGTATATCTCCTCATGCTATCCCTCCCCCCTACCCACTTCCCACAATAGGAGCCGGTGTGTGATGCTCCCCTTCCTGTGTCCAAGTGTTCTCATTGTTCAATTCCCACCTATGAGTGAGAACATGCGGTAATTTGATTTTCTGTTCTTGTGATAGTTTGCTGAGAATGATGGTTTCCAGCTGCATCCATATCCCTACAAAGGACACAAACTCATCCTTTTTTATGGCTGCATAGTATTCCATGGTGTATATGTGCCACATTTTCTTAATCCAGTCTGTCACTGATGGACATTTGGGTTGATTCCAAGTCTTTGCTATTGTGAATAGTGCCGCAATAAACATACGTGTGCATATGTCTTTATAGCAGCATGACTTATAATCCTTTGGGTATATCCCCAGTAATGGGATGGCTGGGTCAAATGGTATTTCTAGTTCTAGATCCTTGAGGAATCGCCACACTGTTTTCCACAATGGTTGAACTAGTTTACAGTCCCACCAACAGTGTAAAAGTGTAAGTCTTATAGCACCAAACCTGACACAGAATGAGTGCTCAGCAAATTATCACTATTCTGAGTAATATTGTTATTATTATGCTTAAAATCTGTGTCTGTTTCATTATACATGTTAGAAAGAGAAACACAAAATTAGAGTATTGAGGAGAGAGTAGGCCTAGGTCTAAAATTTTTATGGTATTTGTTGCAAAATAATGGGATTACAGTTTGGAAAATAGAATTTACAACATTTTCTGCATGAGAAAATTCCTAATGTTCTGATGCTTGCCAATTCAGGATTTTTTTCAGTTGTGCTTTTGTTTTATTTTGCTTGTACCTTTGCTACTCAAAAATATTGTTCCTATCTAAATAAGCGTTTGTGATATTTTCTCTGGTTACTTTTAAATTGTAACGTTTATATGATTGGCTTTAGCCCTTTTTTTAAAAAAAACTTTTATCCAGTCTAACCATTTCCTAAAATTAAATATCTGTAACCTTTCCATTGAATAAGCAGGGTTCATGGGATGTAATTATAAAGCAACTTTATTTTTGTCTTCCAATATTTAGCTCTTTAAATTTATTCTGTAGGGCTGGTTCTTTTGTTGGCTTCTGATCAAAGTTAAGGACAGTCCCATGATTCTGATGGTTACTTTTTGGATATGAAACAATCTTTAGTCAGTAATTAATTTGTCCTGTCAAGGTACTAAGTTTCATTTGAAGGCAAAGCTTCTCTCTTCTTCTAGTCTGCTTGCTGCAGGCTGTTTGCTAGTGGGTGGGTGGAGGTTCTGGTTAACTTGCTCTTTCTTTCTCCTCTTGCACATTAACCCTTTTTTCCACAAAGCCATTTCAGATCACTCTAGGTTTAGAGCTACGGGAGGCAGAAGGGTATAAGACAAGAACATTCTTGCTTGCATGTCATTGTGTGATAATCTAGTATCAATGCTCTCTAGCTCTGGAAGGTATTTAAAGGTGAGTTTTTTGGGTACATCTTTATGAGTTCACCAGAGACCCATGTGGTGCTTTGCCTTTCTTCATCTCAATACTGGGGATCTCTCACTTCAAGTTCCTTTGATAGGGACAAGTGTATCTCTGATTGCCCTTGGCTGGTTACTAACTCCTTCCACTTCTAGCTTTTGACAGAGCCTCACTTTGTCGCCCAGGCTGGAGTGCAGTGGCACGATCTTGGCTCATTGCAACCTCTGCCTTCTGGGTTCAAGCAATTCTCCTGCTCAGCCTCTTGAGTAGCTGGGGTTACAGGCACGCAGTATCACGCCCAGCTAATTTTTGTGTTTTTAGTAGAGATGGGGTTTCACCATGTTGGTCAGGCTGGTCTTGAACTCCTGACCTCATGATCCGCCCACCTCAGCCTCCCAAAGTGCTGGGATTATAGGCATGAGCCACCACGCCCGGCCCCTAGCTTCTATTTGACCCTTTAGCAAACTCTCTTGGACAAAACATGAGATTAAGATATGCTAATTATCTTGTGTGTAGATGGCATGCTTCTCCCAAATTATTGTAGGAATACACATGATCCCCAAAGAAGCAATATTTCTTTCACTTATGTTTTAAACCAGCTCAGTAGACGGATTCAGGATCCTGTACATCACTTAGGAATGAGTCTGACTCTTACCAGTGTGTTTCTCAGCCTACGTGAGAAATACAGGAAACTTCTTGGGTGGTCTCCTTATACTTCTTTCTCTAGGTTTAGGGAAAGTGGTTACAGCAAATCAATTTCTTTTTCTGAATTCCTCTGCTAATGTACAAGTACTTTTAATCCTTTTATATCCTGTTTGGGTGTGAGATTGAGTGCAATAACAGGTTATTTTTTTTTTTAACTCTAAAAAGTAACATTCTAGTCTAGAAAATGCGATTATTATGTGGGTGTATCACAAGCCAGGATGCTTTATTCTGATTTTTTTATAACTATGTAGTATGTCCTATTTTTAATTTTATATTATCTCATATAGTGACATACAAATTGAAAAAAATAGATATATAATGTATATAACTTATATACATGTGCATGTATGTATAATTGTGGTAAAAAAACATAAAATTTACCCTCTTAATCATTTTAAAGTATACAGTTCAGTGATATCAAGTATATTCACATTGATGGGAAACATGGACTACATATCAAATGTCTCATTTTATATTAAATAAATCTGGCTTTTTCTGTGATCAAACTTTGTAAAAGCATTTTGGTTAGAATATTGTCATGAGAAACTTATTCAAGCTGCTTTCTAGAAGGGAAACTGGTATTAGGATAGACATGGCCAATAAGGAGATAGAATCTCCTAAAAATTCCAGTTGAGTAGCTATAACAGTGTCAAGCCTCATGGAAATTATTGTTGGAAGGAGAAGCAGGAACAGTAATAGCTCTCCAAACCTCAGCTCCAAGAGTCTCCACTGCATAGATTCCCTATTAATAATACTTAGGTGTTCCTAGTCTGCCTGCTTTCTTATGAACTGATACTATCTGCTTATTGTTTTCCTCTCCTTCATCTATCATTTTTTAGTACATCGTAATTTTGGTTTTCTCAGTTTCTGGTTCATAATAATTTCTGTTTACTGCCTTATGACCCTGACAAACTGTTCATAACTCCAGCTCATTGTCACAGAGTCAAATCCTCATTCTCTTGTTGTTGGTATTTCCTAATTGAAATTTTCAAGAGAGGAAATTAGATTTTCTTTGCTTATCTTTTCATACTATGTGAGCAAAGCTCTGGCTACCCTTGGGTGAAAATGTGGCCATATATGACTGCCCACTTGAGCAAAGGCTTGGGGGACATGCTTCCTGAGAAGGAGACCTGGGGATGGGAGGCAACATGCTTAATTTCATGTACTTAATAAAAATATTTTTTGCGGCTGGGCATGGTGGCTCACACCTGTTAATCCCAGCACTTTGGGAGGCTAAGGCAGGCAGATCACTTGAGGTCAGGAGTTCGAGATCAGAGTGGCTAACATGGCGAAACCCCATCTCTACTAAAAATACATAAATTAGCCAGGCGTGCTAGTGCACACCTGTAATCCCAGCTACTTGGGAGGTTGAGGCAGGAGAATCACTGGAATCTGGGGGGGTGGGCGGAGGTTGCAGTGAGCTGAGATCACCCCACTGCACTCCAGCTGGGTGACAGAGTGAGACTCCGTCTTAAAAAAAAAAAAAAAAGTGCATGCTTACACAAGAATAAGTCTGTCTCTCTATATTCATTTTCGCAGTTTTCAGCGGAGAACAGGAACTCTTATAGGAGAAGGAGGCTAATAAAGGCCCTTTGAGAACAAAGAATTGAAAAAGGGCTTCTGAGTTTCTCATGGTAATGGGGGTGGGTGGGCGGACCATTTTCCTGATTTGGGTTCCCCTAGTAGCAGACCCTGAGACAAAGATGCTACTGCAAATAGTTTATTTGGGAGATGATAACAGGAGACACTGGTAAGGGAGGTGAAAAAATGAGACAAGGGAGGAAGGCAGCCAATAAAGAGTGCATTATTAGGCAGTTACCGTGGTGGCTGTTCGCCGGTTAATTCTAGGAAATGTAGAATGCATCTTAGAGTTATCCCACGTGCGGACCTAGGAAACTGGATATTTATCCACCAACTTCCCATCTATCATCAGCTGAGGGCTGCTTCTGGGAGTTATTAATTCTCTGGTACTACTGGCTTGCCCTGTGCACATCTTATAACTCCATGCCCAGGAAAACCTCTCAATCCAGGAGTCACAGGAGTTTGTAGTCAGCAGCATTTAAAGTACAGGAGGGAGAGCAAAAAAACTGTGGACAGGGCATTGACAGCACTTACCCCAACACCCCTTCCACTCTCTTCTTTATTGAATGAAGCCTGATTTTATTCAGGCATTCAACCCTTTGGGTAGGTGACCCTACCTAGAGCTTAAGAGTAAATCTTGATTAATCTTAGCTAGTCATGGAGATTCCTTTCTATTGGGCATAGGTATTCACCGTGCAGTCTGGCATGAGATGTGAGATGAGATCTGCTGGAGGGTCTCTGGGAAAGGCATCTTCAGTCTTAGAAAGAGACTCACAGGAAAAGGCAGCATCTTATTTTGTACCAAATGTTCCATATATTCATGTGTCACTTGGAAGTGTGAGACTCATCTTGGTGCCACAAGCCTTGAATTAACTGGCCCTAAAGATACCCTACCATATTATTTCTCCTTTTTAGAGATGACAACTTTCCTGACTATCTAAATCATTTTGGGTATAATTTATTCTTGCCTGCAGCCCAAGACATCCTAGTTGGTACAAGGATAAAGTGTAAGTGCACAATAAGAAGAAAGCTCATTTCTTGATGTTTTCAAAAAGACTAAGAGATTATAGGATGATGTTAATATGTTGTGACAATTTCAACTCCCTTTGTGTAACACTTATATCCCTCTGGTAGTACAAATACAATTCAGGGGGTTTTGTTGATGATTGATCTTTAATTCTAGAATAGCATTTTTTTCATATCAACCTCGATTGCATGTCTATTCAATATTCCGTGTGATTAAATATGAACTATGCATAAAACACTTGTTCTACATGCTGAAGTATAAGTAGTTGTCTTGAAGGAAAGTTCATATGCAACTGGTTGTGCTACCAGCCAAACTAACCACTTTTTCCCCTGATGATTGTTCTTAATGGAAAGACAGACAATACAAATGTTGGCTACTCAGTTTTGGGTATTTGGCAGACAATTTCTCAAAAATGAATAAAGTGAACCTGTTACCTGAAGAAAAATGATTGACAGTGTTTGTTGCCAATGATAAAATGTAAGCTTTTAAGTACAATTTTAATTTATGGAAAACTTTTATCTGCAAAGGCAACAGCTTTCTGTACTTACGGACTCATTTGATGAGATTAGTGGTGGTATTAACAAATGTGTTTTTTTGATATTGTATGATAAAATGTGTCAGCATTTGGAACATCTACACAACTCAGTGAAGCAATATTTTTCAAATGAGTGATGCATGATGTTATAAAATCATGCATAGGTAGAAGATCTATTCAAAGTGTAGGATAGAATTTTAATGTAACAGAATAAAAACAACTTTATTAATATGGTTTAAGGTTCCACATTACAACTAATTTTTAAGAAACTACCATTTGTTGAGTTTTGATATAGTGTCAAACAAGAATATCCACAATTATTTGAAAATATTCTTAAAATATTATTTGTGTTCAAACTACATATCTGGGTAAAGCTGAATTTTATTCATATACATCAACTAAAATAGTGCATCACAACATGTTGAATGCAAAAGCAGATATAAGAATCCAGCTGTCTTCTAATTAGGCGGGCATTAAAGAGACTTAAAAATTATAAAATATTGCCACTCTTCTCACTTAAGTTTTTGTTTTTATAAAATAGATTTTTCATAAAAGTATGTAGTGCATGTTACTGTGCAATGAGTTTATTTTAAATAATTTTTTAACTTTCTAATACAACAAATACTGGTAAATATAACCCACATAAACAAAGCTTTTTGGGTGTCCTCATTAATTTTTAAGAATTTCCAGGAGTCCTGTGACAAAAAAATTGGAGAACTATTTTTAAAGGGCATAGAGGAAAAGGCTCAGAGCTGTGAATGGGTGGGAGATTGCATCAGAAAAGAGAGGGACAGTGTCCTACGGTAATGAAGGTTTAGCGAATTAACGATAAACCAAGAGACCTCGGTTGGTGACTGATAAACACAGAAGTGAAGGGTACAATTGAATTTGAGTTAATGATCTTGAAATAAAGAACAGTGGAGAGGTTAAGAGTTTACATAGGAGGAGGCATGTGGGAAATTTCCTGAAGCATGGGAATTCTGGGTCCTCTCTCGACCCCTGTAGATGGAGGAATGGAGGTCAATAAAAGAGAAAAATAGATCTGGGATGATTTATTGATATATCCTACATTGTCATAGTTCTTTCTTTTCTTCTTTTTTTTCTTTTTGAGATGCAGTCTCACTCTGTTGCCCAGGCTAGAGTGCAGTAGTGCGATCTCAGCTCACTGTAGCCTCCACCTCCCGGGTTCAAGCGATTCTCCTGCCTCAGCCCCTCAAGTAGCTGGGATTACAGGGGCACACCACCATGCCTGGCTAATTTTTGCATTTTTAGTAGAGACGGAGTTTCACTATATTGGCCAGGCTGGTGTCAAACCTCTGACCTTAGGTGATCCACCTGCCTCGGCCTCCCAAAGTGCTGGGATTACAGGCATGAGCCACTGCACCCAGCCCATAGTTCTTTCTGTTTATCAAATACACAATAAACAAACAAAACAAAAGTAAAACACAACTTTAAAAGGACTTTTTAAAAAAGAAATGAGCATATTTAATGTTTTTAAGTTTGGAGGATGCAGAGTTAATGAAGGTTTTTCTCTTTCAGGAGGTACATGAGCTTTACTAGGAAACCAGGGAACACATTGGCATGTCTGAATGACTGAATCTCAGATTGTTGGGGAGAACCCTGCCTAATGTGCCAAATATTAGCAAATGTTCTAGACATGTTTCAGCTGTATAGACTTCACATAAAAAAGTGACTGATGAAGGGCCCTCAGAATGAAGAATGGCATTTACTGTATCTGAAGCTCCTGACTTCTGGATTCAAATTCCACAATGTCCAGCTTGAGCCTTGATATTGTACCACTTTTATTGTAAAGTATATCATCCTTTCTCCTTAGGTGACAAACTTTGCCTATTTGACATTTATACTTCAAAACATAGGCTACTCCTTGGAAGAAATCTTGTTAATTATTTGACAGTAGAAAAAGAATGATGGCTTAAAGTAAATACATACTGCCAACCTGCCAATAATTATTTAATACCACTATGTACAGGGAATGATTCATGTCAAATTGCTCTGAATGAATTAGAATGAATTTCTGTCTTTACAGAAACTAGACTTACAATTCTGGAGTAGTAACATTACTAATATAATAAAATAATATTTGAGACAGGGAGATGGGTAAAACCATTAGTAAAACCAAAACCAAAGATATATTTGAATCAATCTTGAGGAATAGTATTTATTCTAAAACCCGTTGGAAAATGAGGGAAAGATATCTCACTGGGAAGGGAGGGAGGGAAGTTGCCAGATGATCTAATATTTTATGAATCCCTTCTGTTTCTCAGACTCTCTGTAGCTTATTTCATTTTATCCCGCAACACCTTCCAAAGTAATTTTTGCATCACATTTTAGAGATTAAGACACCCACACCCCCCACCCCCAAATTTTGGCAAATTGCCTGAGAGCAAAGATCTCGAAGGTTTTCAACTGAGATTAAAACCCAAATATTGTCATCTTTGAAGACCATTCTTTATGATTTCTTGGAAACTCCCAACTCAGATCCTACAGAGAACATTCCCATTAACTGTAGGGGAATATAAGAAGAAAGCACATTGCTACAACTATTGTTTCTATTTTATATCACCTAGTTTATAAACAAAAAGTCTTAGTCTCCATTTTTATGGTTCTTTGAAACAGTTGAGAAGGAAGTCCTCTTTAGAAAAATAAACACAGTTTTGAGGATTTTAGAGATAGATCCTATAAATCAGCAATATAACTGCTACTTACTCATATTTAAGCCATCCATTGAGCCAAATTGGGTCAGAAGACTTCATTTTTGCTGCCTAAAAATAGATAAAATAATACGAAGTCTCTATGTTTCATATTTCTGTTAAGCAAGGAGTCACACCACCACTGTCAAAACAGTCATGCACAGCATACATAGCTCAAATATGTATATATGTATGACTTCAAATAAAAGATTCCTCTTCAAGGGGTTTGCGCTCTGCGGAAGAAGGCACATAAACTTAACTTTTCATAGTTAAATGGTTGCTGTGATTAATATTCTTTAAGGCATCATTCTGAGAGTAGATAACAATTCTTAACCCCTTACCTAATTTGCTCCCATTATTTTGGCAGCCTTCTCCTCTTTGTTCTCAAAATTACCCAATCAGCCAGGCATGGTGGCCCATGCCTGTAATCTCAGCTACTCAGGAGGCTGAGGTGGGAGAATTGCTTGAGGCCAGGAGTTTGAGACCAGCCTGAGCAACAAAGTGAGACCTTGTTTCTGCAAAAAATTACCCAGTCTACTTTGAGCTTATTTACTATCCTGTTCAATTTTGTCCTTGGAAAGTCTCCACAGTGCCATTAATCAAGTTTTATAATTAGAAACTAAATATTGGACATTAATTATCATAAGTTAGATAACTGGGAATAAAAACACTGTCTCCCACAGTTGTCAGAAGTGAATGAGATAATATTTGTAAAGCCATTAGCCCAATGCGTGACTCAATAAATGCTAGCTATTATTATTGTTATTAATACTGAATCAAATTATAAAACAAGCCCGCCAATTTCAAACCATCTAGCGTTTTATTTTGCCAAAGTGTTTATTGTGTTAAAGAAAAATTGTACTATACTTCCAAAAAATTTGAAGAGCTTACCATTAAAGCCGTATTAAAAATAAGGTTTTAAAAATAAGAACAAAAATAAAAAATCTGGTAAAGTAAACTGCCTCAGAAACATAAGCAATTAAGGCCACCGCTGACTCTCTCGATAGGCATTTGAATCCCTTTTCCATCAGAAGAATACTGGAAGGGAGTTAGCTGTTCTTAGAGCTGTTTCTGAGCTTCTAGGCAATAGAGACAGGAAATTGGAAATAGGAACTCACACTGTTTTTTCCATGACTGATCAAAGGAAATTACTGTTCAATGATGAGAGAGCAAAAAGGTTCTGTCCTTACATTTCAAAAGGAAGTTATTGATTTGAAACTTCACAATAGAGACATTGACCAATACTATATGCATTATTTTACGGAATGTGAAGAAGTATTCTGTATTTACATCTATTGTTTTACCTAGCAACTGGGAAACACTGCATGTAAGATTGAGCTCTTTGATGAGAGCCCTCACAACAAGTTTGTGCTGTTGACAGAAAAGGTATATTTAGTGACCATTATCAGATCTGTAGGTGGGAAATTTTATTTGGAAAACTGGCAAGTCTGGTATATATAAAATGTTTTCCCCATTCCAGTGAAGAATCAGAGTACTAGAAGAATGAAAAGAAACTTCCTCACCAAAACAAAAAATTTTGAATTTTAGTTTATAAGAACCTGGAGAATATACCGGAGAAGAATTAAGAGCAGGGGATATCAGTTTCCCAAAAGCTTAATTCCTATTGTGTGTGTATGTGTGAATGAAAGTAAAATAGGAACTTATTTAACAAGAAACTTCAATATTTACATATTTTCAAAAGTAATGAATAGTACATGATTTCTTATATTAAAAGTCTGAAGTTATAAATATTGAAATTTGTAGATGGAAGTGGCAAAATGTCTAGGAAGGAACATTGGCTAGGACTGACCATGACCTTGTTGAGGAATACTTTTTGGGTAAATGCACAGAAGATGCAGACAGGCACCAGGTTGTCAACTGATTAAGGTCACATCAGAAATAACTGTCAGAACACTGGAATACTCAGTATCTGTATAAGTACATTCTCGCCTGTGGTCAATTCAGTACACATCTAAAAGTTTGCTTCACTAAATAAGAAACAAAGCTAATGTCATGAAAAGTCATCCAGGTAAAATAGATGAACAATGATATAAATCATCCTATTATAAAGATACATGCACACATATGTTCATTGCAGCACTATTCACAATAGTGAAGACATGGAATCAACCCAGATGCCTATCAATGATAGACTGGAAAAACAAAATATTGTACATATACACCATGGAATACTATGCAGCCATGAAAAGGAATGAGATCATGTCCTTTGCAGGGACATGGGTGGAGCTGGAAGCCATTATCCTCAGCAAACTAACACAGGAACAGAAAACCAGACACCTCATGTTCTCACTCCTAAGTGGGAACTGAACAGTGAGAACACATGGACACAGGGAGGGGAACGACACACAGGGGCCTCTTGGTAGGAAGAGCATCAGGAAAAACAGCTAATGTATGCTGGGCTTAATACCTAGATGATGGGTTGAAAGGTGCAGCAAACCATTATGGCACACGTTTACCTATGTAACAAACCTGCACATCCTGTGTGTATATCCTGGAACTTAAAATAAGCTAAATAGATGACAAAATCTTCCTGTTTCAGGAGTTGCTTCACTACTGGGACAGAGGTATTTGAAATCTCTTGTCAAAAACTTTCTTTGTTCGAGCTATGTACCCGTTGTTGAAATTTCATATCTATTCATCACTTTTATTTATGCTTCATTGTGATGTTCTGTAAATACTCACTTTCTTTTTGCATCTCTTGGTACATGTCTGTGTTGCAGTTTTGGCACACGGACATATTCCTTATTTGCCTGAAACAGTGGTTCTCAATGCTGGCTGCACATTAGAATCACCTGGGGAGCTTTGAACTCTATCAATTTAGTCATTAAGTCAAAGGCCCTGGGATTGGAGCTCAGGCATTGGCAGGTTGCAGAAACTCTCCAGGTGATTCTAATGTGTAGCCAGGGTAAGAACCACTGGGCTAGAGTCTTGGAGAAGGCTGTTTATTTAACCTTTTAAATCTGTTTTCTTTTTCCTTAAGGTTGACTATGTTACAACAGGTTATACCTCTATGTAGTACCTTTACATGTTTATTTTCAAAGGCTGTCTATTTCTGTATTTCCCATTTCTTGGGGATATCTCTTTGTAACCTCAAAGAACAATCAATAATAAACAGATGCTATACTTTAAAATGATTTAGTTATACCAAGTTAGGGCTTTTTATTGTTCTTCCTCAATATTTGAATGTGCAGTGTTTTTCAACCTTGACTGCACTTTGTAAATACTTAGGGATTTTTAAAAAAATATCGATGCCCTGGTGGGGTCTTATCCCCACAAATTTTGGTGAAATTGATCTGGGGTTTAGCCTCGATGTTGGGAAGGAAAACAAAGCTCCTCAGGTGATACTATTAATAGACTCTTAGCAGATAACTCTTGTAAATATTTTTAAGAGAGGTAAAATGCATGGCAGGTAAATGATATGCTAATCCATGGTCAAACTAAGGCAGGCAGTCAGCCTTAGCTCCGTGTGGGAATTGCTTGAGATCAAGGAGCTTTAAAAAATACTGATGCCTATGCCCTAGCAATTATGATGTAATAAGTTTGGGGTATAAGCTGAATTTTGGGATTCTCCAAATCTTCCCTGGTGATTCTGATATGCAGCAAAGTTTGAGAACCATAGTTTAGCCCGATCTACTGTGTTTAGCCTGGACTACTGTGATGGTTAACATTAAAGGTTAACTTGATTGAAGGACGCAAAGTATTCTTTCTGAGTGTATCTGGGTGTTTCCGGGTATGGTCTGCAGATATCAATATTGGAGTCAGTAGACTGGGAGAAGACAAGCCCCCACCAGAAGACCCACCCACAATGTGAGTGGTACCATCCAATCGGCTGCCAGCACAGCTAGAAAAACCAGGCAGAAGAAGGTGGAAGAGCTAACTTGCTGAGTCTTCCGGCCTTCGTCTTTTCCGTGCTGGATGCTTACTCTCCAACATCGGACTCCAAGTTCTTCCGCCTTTGGACTCTTTTTTTTTTTTTTGAGACAGAGTCTCGCTCTGTCGCCCAGGCTGGAGTGCAGTGGCAGGATTTCAGCTCACTGCAAGCTCCGCCTCCCGGGTTCACGCCATTCTCCTGCCTTAGCCTCCCAAGTAGCTGGGACTACAGGCGCCCGCCACCTCGCCCGGCTAGTTTTTTGTATTTTTTAGTAGAGACAGGGTTTCACCGTGTTGCACAGCCTGGTCTCAAACTCCTGAGCTCAGGCAATCCACCCGCCTTGGCCTCCTAAAATACTAGGATAACAGGCGTGAGCCACCGTGCCGGCCCGCCTTTGGACTCTTGAACTTAGACCTGTTGTTTGGTGGGGCTCTTGGGCCTTTGACCACAGACTGAAGACTGCACTGTTGGCTTCCCTACTTTTGAGGTTTTGGGACTTGGACTGAGCCTTCCTTGCTCCTCATCTTGTACATGGCCTATCCTGGGACTTCATCTTGTGATCGTGTGAGTCAATTCTCCTTATAAACTCCCTTTCATATATACATGTATTCTATTAGTTTTGTCCATCTAGAGAACCCTAATACATCTACCAAACACGTATCTGTTTAGTCCATTTCAATAGTTTAAATCATACTAAGGATGTTTTAAAGGGCACTTTTATGTGAATTTTATTGAATACAGGCTTAAATGACTTAGTAAATTGACAGTATATTCCTTCTTCTTTTTGTTCATATGTGTTTCAGAAGAAAACGTACAAACTGAAAATTGAATATGGTACAGAGTCTACAGTTCATTAATTTTGATTTACTTATTGTTCCAACCTCTGTTATTGAATTTTTTCTTTCTTTGATCTGATTTCTTTTGTCTTGTGTTGAATGGGAGTTTCTAGAGGGCAACCCAATCTCTTTAAAATGCTTTGTTGCCCATTGAACACATCCCCATATGTCTTTCTGGAATTCAGTTGGATTATCAATTATTTTTCCAGAGTTCAATTGGACTTACATAAGTAGCTGCCTATTAAATCCCCACTAAGGCTCACGCTCAGAACCCAGTGGACACTCAGGGGCTACAGGTGAACCCAGGTTTGACATTTGGCCTCATTTCCGCCTTTTTCTTTGAGAAGGGTAAAGCACCTGTAGAGCATTATTGACCAGGCCTTCCACAAACTATCTTACTTGAAAAAGAGTCTCTTTTGAAAGGAAAACTCATACGTTTAACTAGTGACAATAAAGTAGAGGAGGGATATTGATTTTTTTTTTTTTTTGGAAACCAGCACACAGTTTTTATTACAGTTCAACAAAATTGCCAATATCCTTCTTAAAGCATTTTAATAAAATTGACATCCTTGGCAGAGAAACAGAGCAAGTCTTTCATTTTCAGACAGTTGCCACTGGGGGTCACCATTACAATTGCTAAGCTTTGCCTGCAGTTCCGGAGCCACGGCAGCAACTCGCCTAAAATGACAGAAAGATGAGGGAAGGACTAATGTCTTTCAAGCAGCCTTTTTTCCTTAGTGTCGCAGAGAGGCATTGTTCAGATACAAAGATAAATATTTGTGTTTTGTGGGTAGGATACTCACCTGTGGTAAGAAGGGATTCAATAAATTGTCTTGTCTGCCCAATAGATAAAACAGTTCTTCATAGTTATAGCTTATCTCTGAGGTCTGTGCCAACCCTCAGAGAGGGTGATCAATATGCACTTTTCTGCTCTTCTGAATTTTTCAGAAATTAAACTAGGATTTGTCTGCAGCTTGTTTTTTAAATCACTCAACCTTGTTTTCTTTATTTTATGACTATCAACCCTTACTGTTTTATGTTATTAGTCAATACATTGTTTGTGCCTAGAAAATCCCTTTAGCTGTTTGCTTCTTACATATTAAATCACTGTCATTGCCATTACATAAGGGAAATCAAATAAATAACCAAACCAAAGCCAGCTTCCCCTAGAGTGTGAGTCATCATAGGACAAACAGGGCTTTTGGACCATGTGAGGATATGTATGTATAAATTCTGCAATACAGGTACTCAGGAGAAGCAACCTAGGCAGGAGAGGGGGCCATGACAGCAGATGGCACTCCTGACTGTGTCTTAAACAGGGTATCTTAACTATCGGGTGGACTCCACTTATGTTAAACTTCTCCCAAGTAAAGCATCCCTTTCCGTAAAATTCTCCTGACCTTCATTGTTCACTCAGTACATTTAATCAGCATTTCCCAAATATTCCCATGGTAAAAACTATGGTTAAAACAATACATAACACAGAATTACTGCCCTCAAGGATCGCTTCCTGAGTTGTGACTTGTGCACACGGGGCCTTCTGCTCAGAAGTCCCCCTCTCCCATCATTGTCTTAAAATTCTTAATAATTTTGAAACAAGGGGCCTTGCATTTTCATTTTGTTTTGAACCTTGAAAATTATTTAGCTGGTTCTGACTGCCCCAAAGGGGCTAATACTGTACAGGGGAGAGAAAAAAAAAAAGTGTACTTGGTAATGTAATGCCAAGATTTCAGATGTGATCTATTAGCCATATGAACAAAAGAGACCATAGAAAGAGTATTATCCTGTTTGCAGGGAAGTGGGGCGAATTTAGGAAAGGTTTGTTCATAATTCCCGTATTACTAAGTACTTATTATGTGCAAGGTACTGCGCTAAATGATTCAGAGTATTCAAATATGAATTACCATGAACACTGCCCATCTCAAGTTAACTCAGTATATGAAAAACATATAGGGCAGAATGAGTTTGATCAGATTAGGTAGGACATGCGACTGTGATCGAGTGTTTTTGTGAATAATATATTTTTCCTACTTTTATGCTTTTTTTTTTTTTCAAATCTATCCCATGCAGGTCTGCTAGACCAATCTTTCTAACACATTCCTTTGAAAACTCCCTTATTCAAAAATACTCACAGGATCCTTGTTGCTTCAAGATAAATTCTAAACCCCTTAGCATGGCATTCAAGATATCCTGCAGTATTTCTCCAGCCTTCATTTTTAACCTAATGCTTTATTATTCTATGTGATTCCTTTGACTTTGATCAAAGTAGGCCATCTGAAATCCTGATGTTTCAGTTATCTATTGTTGTGTAAGAGATTACGCCCAAATTTAGCAGCTTTAAACAATAAATATTTATTATCTCAGTTTCAGTGGGTTAGGAATCTGGGAGCAGCTTAGCTGAGTGGTTCTATACTTGACTTGGCAAAAGTAAAGGAAGCTGGAGAAAGAAGCTGACCATATAAAGGGAAGCAGAAACAGAGTGAATCTCAGACATAAATGGGGTAGTATATCTAGAGAAATGAGTGAAGATGCTACCAAATTCTCAGACATCTTGGTTGAATTGAACCATTCTACTTGGTAAAAAATTCTGCCCTCCTGAAATGCTGGCTGAAGGCAAGGGGATTATTGAACGGGCTATGGAGAAATGAGAGTTGTGGAGTTATTTTTCTCACTTATCGAAATATTTGGATTTTAGTTGTTGTTACTGGCTTAATGCTGTTCTGGATTTATTCACTTTTGTATATGAGGTATGTTCTTTATGGTTAAATATATCATTTAGCTCAGGGATGTAGAGTGATGAAAACCAGCACCTGGAGAGGTAGTGACAGCATTCAGGGAGAAATGGACATTCCCTGGGAATCATGGACTCTGAAACCAACAAACAACTTTTCCATTGGTTCCCAAAGCACCTCTCTTATATGAGTGGCTGTCATTTTTTTTGGTTTGTTTTTGTTTTGAAATGGAGTCTGGCTCTGCCACCAGGCTGGAGTGCAGTGGTATGATCTCGGCTCACTGCAAGCTCTGCCTCCCGGGTTCATGCCATTCTCCTGCCTCAGCCTCCCAAGTAGCTGGGACTACAGGTGCCCGCCACCAGGCCCGACTCTTTTTTTTTTTTTTTGTATTTTTAGTAGAGACGGGGTTTCACCATGTTAGCCAGGATGGTCTCGATCTCCTGACCTCATGATCCACCCGCCTTGGCCTCCCAAAATGCTGAGATTACAGGCGTGAGCCACTGGGCCTGGCCACACCCAGCTATTTTTTTTTTTTTTTTTTATCTTTTTAGTAGAGACGGGGTTTCACCATGTTGGCCAGGATGGTCTTGATCTCCTGACCTTGCGATCTGCCTGCCTCCACCCCAAAGTGCTGGGACTACAGGCGTGAGCCACTGTGCCCAGCTGAGTGGCTGTCATTTTATATGGGAAAACAGATTACATTTGCAGTTATTCAGAGGATAGTTTGAATATATTGGTTATGGCTCAAATTTGAAGTTATATCTTCGGAAGAAGCTTGTTGCATTCCTGGCAGCAAGCAAAGGTTAAAATGTACTGCGCGTGTACTTATGCCATTGTAAAATATTTGACCAGATCCAGAAACCAGAGGCATGTCATTTGGAGACTTTCTTCATGCTGACAGGATCCATTAATTAACCACCCATTAATTCAACCTTTGAACTCACTTAGTATGCTAGTAAGCCCTAATTGTTCCATCTGAGCCATAAGGGTATTATGACACTGGTCAAACAAACCCAGAAGTGAAGTAAGAAGAAAAGAACAAAGGAGAGAAGGAGAGCAATGCTGCCCTTTTAAATAAAGGTACCTTGGGGATTATGGGCTCTATGTCCTTGATCTTGAATGTCTGTCTCTATTTATATTTAATGGTTGTTCTGGGACCTGGGACAAGCTTGTCGCCATGGGACTGGAAGTGAAGGTACATTTTCTAAGGAGGAGATGGCTTTCAAATAATGGCCTAAAACTATTACAGTGTTCTGTGACAAATCTCCTGTGGCCCTGCCCTAGTTAGAACTCTGGACATGAAGTTACTTTGGTATGGATTAGAATAAAGAAAATGAAAGGTTGGAAGACATCTGAAAGGGCGTCTTGTGTAACCTGTGCCTGAATTCCCTTTAAAAAGCAGCCTCTGTCATGCAGATAAGCCCACACTTATACAAGCTTGTCAGTGACAGAAAAGTTTTTATTGTATAGAAATCCTGGCATATATTGTACTGAACTCTAATTTCCCATAGCCGCTTCTCATTGTTTTTTGGCAGTTATAATGAGAAAATGGAATCTCTCACAAAACAGTTTTCACATTTTTTTATACATCATGATTTCTAAACACAAGTAAGCCAATACAGCTGTGCTTTCTTGATGATACAATGAACAGATTCAGAGCTTTTAACTTTAAAACCTAACCTTGCATATTAGTCCGTCCTCATGCTGCTAATAGGACATACCTGAGACTGGGTAATTTATAAAGGAAGGAGGTTTAATTTACTCACAGTTCAGCATGGTTGGGGAGGCCTCAGGAAACTTTCAAGGCGGAAGGGGGAAGCAAACACATCCTCCTTCACATGGTGGCAGCAAGGAGAAGTGCCGAGCAAAAGGGAGAAAACCTCTTATAAAACCGTCAGATCTCTTGAGAACTCAATCACTATCACAAGAACAGCATGATGGTAAGCGCCCCCATGATTCAATTACCTCCCACCAGGTTCCTCCCACGACATGTGGGGATTATGGGAATTACAGTTCAAGATGAGATTGGGAGGAGACACCGCCAAACCATATCACCTTGCATAGGATGGGATGCTACTGCACATAACTTACATCCCTCTGCTTCTATCCTGATCCCATACAATCTAGTTTCAACACAGCATCTAGAGTTAATTCTAAAAAAATTAAAATCTGCCAACATGGTAAAACCTCATCTTTACTAAATATACAAAAAAAAATTAGCCAGGTGTGGTGGCAGGCACCTGTAATCCCAGCCACTCTTTAGGCTGAGGCAGGGGAATCACTTGAACCTGGGAGGTGGAGGTTGCAGTGAGCCAAGATTGTGCCACTGCACTCCAGCCTAGGCAGCAGAGCGAGACTCCATCTCAAAAAAAAAAAAAAAAAAAAAAAAAAAGAAAAGAAAAAGAGGTCATATCATTCCTCTGCTAAAAAACTATTAATGTCTGCATTTCACACAGGCTGTAATACAAAGTCCTTACCATGGCCCAGGAATCCCTACATGTTTGTCCTCAATTACCTATCTGGTGGTCTCTCCTAACTGCTGGCCCTGCTCCGTCCATGCTGACTTTCTTGCTGGCCCTGGAACATGCCTTTACATTAGGATGTTGACTCCAACAATCTTCTCCTAGATGGATTGGCTTGCTCTCTCACTTCCTTCAGATTTTTACTCAGATTTCACCCTTTCAGTGAGGCCCATTCTTTCTCTCTTATTTTAAATTGCACCACTCTCTTCCTGTACTTCAGGTTTCTTTGTCATTCCCCTGTCCCCCATAAGCCAATCTCTTTTAATGCTTTACTATTTCATTTACTTATCCATTATGTCTGTTGTTTATTGTCTCCCGCCAAGAATGTGAGCTCATGAGGGCAGGAATCTTTGCCTGTTTTGTTCACCAATGCATCCCAAGTACCTCGAATTGTGCCTGGCAGGTATAGTACGTGTTCAATAAGCACTGAATAAATTAGAATTTTGAAATTCTCCCAGCCCCTTCTTAATGGACGTTGAGCTTTCCATTCGGTATGTTTAGGAATTGATCTTTGCTTCTTTCTTGAAAATCTTGTGTATTTTCAATGGACATTTTGACTTTTCTTCCTATTAAGAAATAATAGTGGGGTGAGGGATGTTGTATGTTCATATCTACAAATTATTTATCGAAGCAAGCATTATGTTCCAAAGTCCCAGCTGTACTATGGACTTTGAAAATGCCAGACTCCACAATTGTTTGATTCTTGAATTCTGGTCTAACTGCTTACTAACTCTGACAATAGGCAAGTCAGCCATTTTATTTGAGCTTGAACTTCTTCATTTATAGTAAGAGAAATGAAATATACCTCATAGGGTTTTGTAAAGTTTAACTTAGATGATGTATGTACATCTCTTAACATGCTTCCTAGGCCAGTGTTTTAAAAATTAATGTGTGCATGAAATCACCTGAGACTCTTGCTAAAATGAAGATTCTGATACAGTAGATCTGCGGTAGGGCCTGAGATTCTCTGTTTCCAGAAAGATTCTAGGTGATGCTGATGCTACTGATTCGTGGATCACACTCAGAGTAGCAAAACCCTAGAATGAAGAAGATGCCCAATAAATGTTTGTTTCCTTTGTCATCTTTTTTTTTTCCCTATCTCGCCTATATTACCTCCAGTTATTTAGTGCCGGGAGACACAAGCTCATTTAAAGTGGCTCTCACTTCTTTACTTAGGTTTCAATTCCCTCTTAATGAGGTTTGTTCTACCCTTTCCAAGTTGATGATCATTTTCATTGATGGAAAAGTTCGAAGTAACGTAAGAATTAAGAAGTTTTCCTTTTCATTCTCATTTGATGTCTAGCCTAAAGAATTTTATTTTCCTTATTTTTCTCATGCCTCAGTCATGGCAGAGTTGGTTTTCTGGTTCTGATTTTTACAAGTCCATTCTATTCCGGGTGATTCTCAAGGACTGTATGCCTCCCTTTCAGTTTTGTGTATGAACTTTTAAGATCTGACTGAATCAGGGAAGACCCTTTGCCAAGTTAAACAAAATATCTCCTTATAAACTCAAATATCAGAAAGGAAAAGTTCAAAACAAATCAGTAATGGGCATAGAATTCTGATGTTATTAATCACAAAGTTTATCCCTCTTCTTATACACAAACACTCCCCCAGACACACATACACATATCCTCCCTCTTACCAAGGAAAGAAAAATAAAAGTGTTCTAGTAAAAAGAAAAGTGAAAGGGATTGTAGTCACTGTGAGATATCCTAGGAAGTTTTCTTTTGTTGTGTAGTTTATACAAAACCAGAGATATTGTCCAAGTCCCCTTTGCATGTGAAGATACTTTGAGCTGCATTAGCGTATCTGTTAGTGTGTAGTGTTGAAGATCTGGAATTCATATCACTATTATAATAAATTCAATTCAATTTCACAAACGTAGAACTCCTGGTGTGTGCCAATCACTGTGTAGCTAGCATTACAAAGATGTACATGAATTGGGGGCCTTACCATCAATTAGGGGAGATATATACACAAAATACACAAACACAGGGTAGTATAATGAGTGCACAAGTTATGAAGATAGCAGACAGAAAGCAGGTAGGGTGCAGGCTTAAGTGGAGAGGGAAGTGGTCAGGGAAGTATTTACAAAGGAGGCCTCACGTTTTATTTATAAAGAATGAGGGTGAGACCTTGTTTCCATTAGATGGCATTATAGCCAAGAAGACCAGGCAAACTAGAATTTTGCCTTTACTCATAATTGGATAATTCTCTCCTCTGTAAAGTTTCTAAGGAAACTATGCTCATGAGAGCGTATCATGAAGAATATAAAAGGATCACCTTTTCATTCCTTGAATAAGTGTTTGCTTCTCCAAAGCTGGCCTCCATAAGTGGTGCAAGAGTGTGTGTCTCCCATTTCTCCCTTAATTCTCAGATCCCATCCCTAAATGGATGGGATCTCTTGATTGCTTGAATGCGCCTGTGGGAAAAGAAAGAACCTCAGCTTCCTCAAACAGGTGCAATGGTAGGGGAATTGATGAAGAGAACAAGATAGCCTGTATTATTTCCTGTAGGACAGTGCCAGAGTAAGAAGGGAGAGAGGAAGAAGCCTGGGATCAGATCTTAGCCCCTTGGACGAGGGAAGTAGAAAAGAAGATTGCATGTAGATAAGTGACCTCTTACTCTGTAGTAGATCATTTGCAAAGTCCCTCTCTGTACACTATACCTTTGCCACTCATTGCACCAAGATTTAATCTGGGCAGGCCTTGTGACTTGCTTTGGCTGATACAATGTGGCAGAAGTGTTTTGTATAGGCTTTGAAGCCAAGGCCTTGAGAGACTTTGCAGCTTCTGCTTCCCACTTTTTAGAACCTTGAGATGGCTGTGTGAAGAAGTCAGGCTAGCCTCCTTGGGTAGATGACAGGCTACATGGAGGAAAGAGAGGCCCAGCTGACAGTCAGTGTGAGCTGTCAGACATGTTAGTGAGGCTATTATGTAACATCCAGTTCCCACTGAGCAGCAAGGCCAGCAGGAGAAATGCCCAGCTGAGTCCAGAGCACATTACTGACCCAGATAATGATGAGTGACATTTAAGTTGCTATGTTTTGGGGCAGTTTGTTTTGCAGCCATAGATAACTGATGCAAATACCTAACAATAGTGGGCAAATTCATGGGCTGGAATCTAAGCGATCAGATTTGAAGCTTTTTTTTTTTTTTTTGCAAAGGCTCTAGGACAAGAATTGGAAGAGGATAAAGAAGGGGATAAATGATCCTCTGTGTGGTTACTAGGAGGCTTGTCATCTGAGCAACTTTCTAAGAGTACTTGCAGTTACATAGGTCCTTTGAAATTCTGCTTTGGCAGCTTGGAGACTTTGATTGTAGGAAACAGTTTAAAGCCTTTAACGGTCCTCTCTCCACCTCGGACTTGGCAATATTAAAGGCCAAAGAACTCTGCAAAGTGTTGCTTGAAGGGCTCTTTTTTACTTGCTTATTCTGTTTAACTCCCAGTTTTCTGCCGTTTTGACCTCTTTTATGAATTTGATGTTTCAAGTGTTCCTTGATTTTCAACTTGCTATTTCAGCAAAATAAACACCCTTTCTTACTTGCCTCTCACTTCCACCTGGGGCTTAGACTTGATCACACTTAATTCCACATTGGATCACCTCCCCACTCAATCCTGGGTTCCAGGACAAACCACAACCTGGGATGCCACTTCCTTGTACCAGGTAAAGGTGATCAGACATGGAAAATACTCTATACTCACAACCGTGACTTACAATTATCTTTTTTTCCCCAGGAGTCTCCTGTATCGCTATTAAAATTGCATGGTTATTTCATGTTGCTGGGATACCATAAAATCTTGGTTATGTTCTACTTGATATAGAAAGAAGGTGTAAAATTAGTAGATAAAACTTTCTAAATATTGCTTATTTTAAGGCAAAATATGTTAAAATATGGGGCAAGTCTTCCTATTTCAGGGTCTTTGAACTTATTATTTTCCAGCTTTTCACATGTTTCTTGCACTTCACTCATGTATTTATTCAAATGTCACTTCCACAAAGAACACTACCTTGATCAGCTAGCTGTCCTGTCACTCTCTGGTCTGTTAAGCAGACTAATTTTTTCATAGGTTTTCTCACTTTCTGATCTTTTACTGTATTTTCATTTGTCTACCACAAGGGTAGGATCTTTGTCTTGTTCTCTGCTATATCTAGGACCTGAAAATGTGCAGAGCCTAATAGTTGCTCAATAAATTTTTTTATAAATAAATCTTTAACAAATCTCCATGCCGGTATTATCTATGATTTTGCTAAAAATTCCTTCTGATTCAAGTAATAGGTAATACTATTGAGCAGCATATGTTGGTGCAAAAGTAATTGTGGTTTTGGCCCTGAAATTTGCTGTTTGATACTGGAATACATTCTTAAATGTGGTTATGTTATACATCATTTTAATGTGCATTTATCGCTTTGTTTTTTTGCTGATGACTTATTTGCTGTTTATACTTATTTTTGACTATGGAAATGATGTTAGACAAAAAGCAAATTTGAACAATTTTCTTATTTAAATTCAAACTGGGTTGTAAAGCAGTGGAGACAACTCCCAACATCAACACATTTAGCCCAGGAACTGCTAACGAACATACAGTGCAGTGGTGGTTCAAGGAGTTTTGCAAAGGAGACGCAAGAGCCTTGAAGGTGAAGAATGTAGTGGCCGGCCATTGGAAGTTGACAATGACCAATTGAGAGCAGTCATTGAAGCTCATCCTCTTACATGAGAAGTTGCTGAAGAATTCAACGTTGACCATTCTACGGTCACTTGGTGTTTGAAGCAAATTGGAAAGGTGAAAAAGCTTGATAAGTGGGTACCTCATGAGCTGAGCGAAACTAAAAAAATGATTTTGAAGTGCAACACTTCAAAATCTGTGTAACAACAGATTTTGTAACAACATCTGTGTAACAATGAACCATTTCTGATCAGATTGTGATGTGTGACAAAATCTGGATTTTATACGACAACCGTTGATGAGCAGCTCAGTGGTTGGGTGGTTGGACCAAGAGGAAGCTACAAAGCACTTCCCAAAGCCAAACTTGCACCAAAAAAAAGGTCATGGTCACTATTCAGTTTGCTGCTGAACTGATCTATGACAGCTTTCTGAATCCCAGTGAAACCATTACATCTGAAAAGTATGTTTAGCAAATCAATGAGATACACCGAAAGCTGCAATGCCCTGCAGCCAGCATTGGTCAACAGAAAGGGCCTGATTCTTCTTTGTAGCAACACCTGACTGTATGTTACATAACCAATACTTCAAAAGTTGAATGAATTGGGCTACAAAGTTTTGCCTCATCTGCCATATTCACCTGACCTCCACCAACTGACTACCACTTCTTCAAGCATCTCAACAACTTTTTCCAGGGAAAATGCTTCCACAACCAGCAGGATGCGGAAAATGCTTTCCAAGAGCTTGTCGAATCCTGAAATATGGATTTTTATGCTACAGGAATGAACAAACTTATTTCTCATTGGCAAAAATGTGTTGATTGTAATGGCTCCTATTTTGGTTAATAAAGATGTGTTTGAGCCTAGTTACAATGATTTAAAATTCATGGTCCAAAACTGCAATTACTTTTGTACCAACCTAATAACAAAGGAAAGAGCTCTATGGCATACCATTAGAGACAACCCTCTCCACTGAATGAGAACAAATAATCAACAAGAATAGGTGTTAATTACTTAAATATGTGTGCATTTTTCCTAACAAGAGTATCATGAAGCCATGGTGGAGCACTTTGCCTACAAGAACACCATAGTAGGGTGACCAACTTGTCTTGGTTTGCTTGAGACTTTTCTGGTTTTAAAACAGAAGGTCCTGTGTCTGAGAACCCCCTTGGTTTTGAACAAACCAAGACAATTGGTCACCCTAACATGGGATATTTTCCTGAATCCTAGATAAACTGTCCATGTCAAACCTATGAGTTGTTATTTTGGTTTCCTATCAAAAACAGTGAGATTTGCTTGGAATGCTTTGTTAATGATGTCATAGCTGGTGAGGTTGACAACTCATGTTTAATCACTTCTATAATTTTTTCATGGATGAATATCAAGCTAGTTATCTTTTCCTTTCTAATACTCATGTTACTCATTTTTGAATATTGGGATACTTGAATTTCAGGTACTCTGACGTATTCCTTTCTCTCAGAATTTTTGAAACACAGTGGTGTCAAGTTTTTGCACCTGATTTGTCCTTAAGATTTCTGTAAGGCAATATATGCCAGGAGGCATTTGTTGTCAAAGAAGCACAACGATGTTAGGAAGTTTTGAAGATTCATCTCTTGGGATAGTGGGTTTGTTCCTTAGCAGGATGCCAGTTGATGGTAAGGCCAGGGAAGCACATGCTATTAGCTAGGCTCTCAATTTGAATCCCTGATCAGTTGTCTATGACTCAGTCTGTGTCAATAATATTTTGGATTTTTGTTTTATATCTCATAATACATTATATGTTTTTCATTCATGGACCATTTTATGTTGGCTTAAATATATATATTATAGAATCTCTAAGAGGATGGGTTGTGTGCTTTGCTTTAATATGGGTATAGCGCTTAGAATGGTAAATGGTTACTACATGTTATTCTTTCTGTGTTTCATCATGTACATATGGCCTCATAATGTCTCCACTGCCCCTTACATATTGGTGCCTGTATGTCTTCTGTGTCTCTGTGTCTTGTACATTTATCATCTCTTGAGATAATTTCTTTCTTACCTATGGTTTCAACTGCTTCCTATATGCCTATAAGACTATGCCTTCCAAATCTAATTCATACCTCTAGCCTTTACTTTTTTTCCTGAGCTTCTTATATAGCCATCTGTCTCCACTAAGAATTGCACCCAACACATCTCCAGTCCACCTGTGCCCTGCCTTGTTCCTACCGTATTTCTTATCTAATATTAGGACTATAATACAGATACCTGGCCACAGTTATAGGTCACAAGAATGCAGGTACCAGGGATAGCCTAAAATGAGTCCTATGCCAGACTATGGCAGGCCAGTTGTTGGGGGTCAAGAACAAAACAGAAATCTGAAAAAGCTATCATTTGACTATCAAACACAAAGAGACAGGGAAGAATTTAGGAAGGATGAAGAAGAAAATAGGCATAAACCAGAAATATGGAGATGTAGGCAAGTCAAAGGACAAATAAAGGATTTCACTGATGTTTAGTTTCAACTGTAGCATTCATCTCTTGTGTAGTGTATAACTCCTGGTGTATAGGTCCTGTTTCTTGGTATATAGCTCCTGTTACTCAGTAGACAAAATATTACTGTGCTTGGAAAAATGATGCATGTACCAACCTGACTTCTATATTATGTGTAATTCCCCATTTTACCAATTGCATATGAACTAATTCATGCTGCAGACACACATGTAGAACACTAGGTAATTTATGTTTTTCTGATAAGAAAACTGAGGACAAAAGTTACATATCTTGTCTAAAGCTGCATAATTAATGTATTCATCAAGATAGGATGGCTATTATGTGGGAATGACTATCCCTGAAATCTAAGTGGTTTAACACAGTAAAGATTTATTGTGCTTATAGTGTTTATTCTCACTGATGTTACATATCAGATGTGGGTTGGTGGGGGGCTCTGCTCTGTACAGTTATTAAGAGACTCAAGATGATGAAGGCTCTGCCACCTTGTATCGAAATAATCTGGAACAGGTTTCCATGAAAACAAAAGTGGAAGTGGTAGGTGAGAAACACTATTCTTAACTGCTTGTCCATTGGCCAAAACTAATCATGTTACACTAATCTAACTGGAAGAGAGGCTGGAAATGTGGGATTGCAAATAGAATATTTGGGAAGCACTGTCTGAGCAAACCAATAAATGTGGCAGAGATGTAAACTCAGGTTTGTTTAGTTCCAAATTCAATACTATTTCCACATCTAACCCTCTGTCACAGGGTTTTTGAAGGGAAGGATCTCTGGAAGCAAGATTAGGTGCCAAGGAGTCTAGAGAGTCTAACAGGATCAAATTGAATAGATCAAATGTGACCAGTTATGCCTAGAACAAGCACAGCACCATGGAATAGAAGGCAAGCCATGAGAGGAAAGAAGTGGGATGGTTTTGAGGCACAGAAAATGTAATCAATAGAGATGTCAAAGTATAAAGGCCAGAGCAAACAAGGATTTGGAGACATTAAGTAGTAATCGATACAGAGCAAACAGAGATGGATCATGGAATGGGAAGATGAAAGGCAGCTTAAGAACCAGCCAGGGACATATCCCACTTATACTGACAGCAGGCCTTGGAATCCTCTCAATGTGCCAATTGTCAAAATCCATGCTAGGCAGAAAGTGTCCTAAAATGATCAAGACTATTGTTTAAAAATCCATCAGTGATTCCAAATTCCTTTACCAGCAGAACCAGGTCCATCTCTTTGCTGCATGCCAAACTTGTTACTGTCATAAACTATTTGCAGATCTTCAAGTATGCCATCCTTTTTCAGACCTCCATGCCCTTTACCAGTTGGATCCCTTTCCTAGAATGCATTTTTGCCTCTTCTCCTTCCAGATAAAATCTTCTCACTGTTGTTGAAGTAATAGGTACCAGAGAAAGGAGTCTGAACAAACAAAACATGCCTTCTGTTTCCATAGCAACCTGGGCCTATTTCTATCACTGCATTTATCACGTAATCTTTTAACTAGTGGTTTTCTTGTGAGTGTGAGCTTTGTTTCCCATCACATAGCAGAGTCTGGCCCATAGAAGGTGCTCTGTATTCACTGAATGGGCAGAGCTGCAGGTTAGTCTGTTTATGTGCCATTTCGTGGCGTGGCGTTCCATATCAGCTCCATGGGTTACTTTGAGAATGAATGTAAACACTAAAATCAACCTGCAAAGATCAAAAGTACCTCATGTTAATTGTCTGACATAAGGCAAAGCTATGTGAGTGTCAGAACATTTTATTTGTTTTCTCCAGATAATAAAAGCATTTTGGTTAAATATTTACAGTTTCTTTCAATTATTTTTCATTTATTGGTGAGACTTGACATGTTTTCTTTTTTATTTAAAAGACAATATAGTGCAATAGTAGAAGATAGTTTATCAATTATGGTCCACTCTGGAGAAAGATACACAAGTGTTTTGATTGACAGAAATTAATCAAAAGAATTATCAAAATAATTGTTAAATCAAAAGAATTGTTAATCAGGTGTTAGAGAACCTAATTGTTAATCAGGTATTAGAGAACCTAAAAGACAATGTGAGGGCATGGAGGTATAAGCAGTGGTAGTAACAGCAGGAAACTATTACTTCCTGTAGCTCCCAGGACTAGATGAACAAAGAAAAGAGGTTGAAATGATCAAAGATGGAGCTTGAAGGAGTCTCAAAGAACTGGGACTCAGACCTGTGAAGATGGGGTGCCAGCCATTTGGTACTGGCGTCTGAGGGGGTACAATGAGGCTGGTTTTGGATACATGAAAAAAAACTACAAACTAGAACTAAGTGCCCCTGGTGGGGTAAAGAATCATTGTTGGGATGACTCCAAACAAGAAACAAACAGGAGAAAGCAAGTCCTTTTTACTCCTCGAACTTATTGTCTCCCTCTAACGCCACCTAGTGGTAGAGAATAAAAGGGAGCCACTGGCAGAGCTGAAACGGGATTCCCAGAGTCCCAGCTTGAGCCTCGCGGATCAGTATACACTAGCAGTTTGAAGCTGAAAGATAATGAAATCTTAATAACCAGTGTGTAAAATAAAGAGAAAGCCCACCAACCACCAGCAAACATCTTTTTAATTTTTGCTTCTTGACTTTCATATGTGAATTCATCTTTACATAGTTTTAGCATTATTCTATATTTGGTATTAAATCATTATTTTTTATGTTTCTACATTATATGAATCATCGTGTCAGTGGTTGCATAATGGTACATTGTTTCTGTGGAACCTAATTTATTAAACTGTTCTCCTAAAGTTGGGCATTTATATAGTTTCTTATTTATAGCTGCTATGGAGAAAACTTATAATTAACATTTGTGTACATACCTTTCTCCTATTTAATATTCCTGAGTGGAATTATTATTTTAAAAGGTATTGACATCTTTGTATTGCCTTATTGCTCTTCAAAAGTAACTTATGCCACCATCAGCAATAAATGAGTATACTGATTTAACCAGTAAATACTGATTTTAAGCATCCATATGAAATCATGGAAAAACAAAGGCATATATTTTGAAGGCAATGGCAAAATTAATTGTAGGACAGAGAACATTTAAAACTTAACTTTTTAAACATGCACTTTGCTCTTTAAACAGGAAATATGGCCACAATGTAAGGGTGACAGATTTCTTAGCTTGGTCTTCTATAGGTTAAATGTTTCCAATGAATTAATTACTTAAGGCAGTGGTTCTTAAAGCATGATCCCTGGACAAGCAACATTGGCATAACTTGGGAACTTGTTAAAAAACAAATTTTTGGCTTCTGTCCGGGATCTACTGAATCAAAAAATCTGAAGGTGGAGCTCAGAAATCCGTGTTTTAAGCAGCCCTCCAGGTGACTCTAATACATACTAAAATTAAGGAACCACCAACATAATATGTATCTGTAGAGAGAGCTTGTTACTTTAACTCCAGTTTGCACTTTGAACATATTTAAAGAACTTTTTCACTTTGTATTGAGAAGTAAAAAATAATAATAATAATACAATTCTTAACGTAGGGAAATCTTAACATTAAAACACTTTTCTCCTGCAGCTTGAACTTTACAAGTGTCAGCAAAGTATTTTAAAAAGTGAAAAAACAGAGGTCACAACGTTGATTCAGCTTTTACCTTGTGTTTGCAGGCAGACTCTCCATTTCATTCTTGTAGTTATTTGCAGTGGTTCCTGTGGCACTGAGGCAAAGAAATTAAACTGTACTTAGAAAAGAAATGTGAGGTTTGTAAATAGTGTCCCAAACACATTAAAATTTTAAAGTAATTACATCTTGATTTGCATGGAACTTTAAATTTTCCCAGCTTTCCATATTCATTGTGTTGAGACTTCTGATTGCGAGAAACAAAAATCTAACTCAAACTAGTGAAGCAAAAAAGAATTTTTTTGGATCATGTATCCAAAAGCATGGGAAGCTGGAGGTCAAGCTGGGATTCAGGGATGATTGGAACTAGTCATGTGACACCAGTCTAACTGGAAGGGAGGCTGGAAATGTGGAGTGGCAAATAGAATATTTGGAATCAGGGAGTCTATTTCCTGTCTCTGCTTTTCTACTGGCTTCTTCTATATACCCAGAAACATGGCTGCCCAAATCTCCTTAGCTCAAATGATGATGATGATATAATAATAGCAATGGATCTTAATGAATATTTAACATGTTCTAAGTACTATGGTGAGTGGTTTACATGTAACTTACTTAGATTATGTATTACTTATTATACACACTTTACATCTAAGAAGGCTGAGACTTAAGGGGTTGATAATTTAATTGAAGTCACACAGAAAGTAGCTAGAACAGGACTCAAACTCAGGAAATCTGACTTAAGAGTCCATGTTCGAGATCACTGGGCAATACTGGGTTAGTCATGTGTGGTCAAAAGGGCCATTCATAAAGAGTGGGGACTTCTACTTGAACCACATGATTAGTATAGAGAAAAGAATAGTTTCCAGGAGAGAGAGAGTGTTGTTTTCAGTGGAGAATGCAATATCAGACAACCAAATTCAACCAGGGCAATTAATACCGACTGTGAGGTGTGTTTACTACCCATATTTCACAGCTTTAGAAAGCTTGAGTAATTTATCTTAGTTAATTCAGCAATTCAGTCGCAGAGTTGTAACTAGAATTAGGTCTTTTGGCTCAGAGATCAGTGTTCTTCATTATAAAATTCTATACTTCCCTATCTGTTACATTCTATTCACTGAGTTAACTTGTTCTTCAAGGTACCCACTGAGAGTTCTCATTCCTGCTGCAACTGTATGAGCTATTCAGCCTTGGCTGGATAGAATCTGTGTTAACTCTTCTCCTTTTCCCCTTCAACCCACCCAGCTCTCCTTCACTCCCAAGCAAACTAAGGAGCAGCATCTTCTAGGTCCCTGTTATGGTTGCCGAACACCTCCATCATAGGAAGTACCTTATTTACTTCTACTTGTTTATTGGCATGCATGTCTCCCTACCAGAATATAAGTCCAGGAAGGGCAGAATAGAATTTTCACTACCTGTATAACCCAGACAAGTCTGATGTGAATTACATATTAAGATTGTAATATATACTTGAATGGATAGTTTGGAAGTATTCATTTCACAAATATTTATTGAACAACTTTTCTGAAAGATTATGAGAAGATAATGACCTCAAGGGATTCACTATCTTATAAGAGAGACAAGTCATGGGTTATGAATAATAATATTAAGTAGGAATTAAGACCTAGGGTAAAGCCAATCTTTCCTAGAATGAAAACCTTCTCCACACTCAGTGTCAGCAAATGCAACCCAAGAAGTCCTGCCCTTCTGACAGATTTTTACTACAGTGAGTCAGATAGAATAGAAGTTTCATTCAGTTTCCAATGCCACTACTTAAATTGACCTCCAATCACTAGGTTGTTTTCTATTGCTAATATTAGTTAATTTATCTTTGTAAGTGGACATTTGTATATTTGTACTGCCCTAACAAATCCACTTTAGGAAAATAATCTTTACCCTGCTGGGTTAATAGTACCTTTTGGGTTGTGGTAAGAATTAAATGAAATATTCCTGTAATACATTTTATATCGTGAGTATGTTAGTCTGTTCTCATGCTGCTAATAAAGACATATCTGAGACTGGGTAATTTATAAAGGAAAAAAGTTTAATTGACTCACAGGTCCACATAGCTGACGAGGCCTCACAATCATGGCGGAAGGTGAAGGAGGAGCAAAGGCACAACTTACATGGTGGCAGGCAAACAGAGAGCATGTGTAGTAGGAGAACCTCCCTTTATAAAATCATCAGATCTCATGAGACTTACTCACTACCACCAGAACAGCATGGGAAAGACTGCCCCTGTGATTGAATTACCTCCAACCAGGACCCTCCCACAATACTGGGAATTATGGGAGTTACAATTCAAGATGAGATTTGGGTGGGGACACAACCAAACCATATCATTGTGCCCCTGGTCCCTCCCAAATCTCATGTCCTCACATTTCAAAACAAATCATGCCTTCTCAGCAGTCCCCCAAAGTCTTATTTCAGCATTAACTCAAAAGTCTACAGTTCAAAGTCTTACTTGAGATAAGGCAAGGCCCCTTCCGTCTATGAGCCTGTAAAATCAAAAGAAAGTTAGTTACTTCCTAGACATAATGGGGATTTAGGCATTGGGCCAATAAACCCACTCCAAATGGGAGAAATTGGCCAAAACAAAGGGAACATAGGCCCCATGCAAGTCTGAAACTCAATAGGGCAGTCATTAAACCTTGAAGTTCCAAAATGATATCCTTTGACTCCATGTCGCACATCCAGATCATGCTGATGCAAGAGGTGGTCTCCCATGGCCTTGTGAAGCTCTGTCCCTGAAAGCCCCCATCCTGGCTGCTTTCACAGGCTGGCATTGAGTGTCTGTGGCTTTTCCAGGTGCACAGTGCAAGCTGTCATTGGATTTACCATTCTGGGATCTAGACAATGGTGGTCCTCTTCTTACAGTTCCACTAGGCAGTGCTCCAGTAGGGACTCTGTGGGGGGACTCCAACTCCACATTTCCCTTCTGCACTGCTTTAGCAGAGGTTCTCCATGAGGGCCGTACCCTTTGCAACAAATTTCTGCCTGGACATCTAGGCATTTTCATACATCCTCTGAAATCTAGGCAGCGGTTCCTAAACCTCAATTCTTGACTTCTGTGCACCCACAGGCTCAATGCCATGTGGAAGCTGCCAAGGCTTGGGGCTTACGCCCTCTGGAACCATGGCCTGAGCTGTACCTTGGCCGCTTTTAGCCATGGCTGCTGTAGCTGTGACGAAGGGCACTAAGTCCCTAGGCTGCACACAGCATGGGGACCCTATTCCCAGCTCAAGAAACTATTTTTCCCTCCTAGGCCTTCAGGACTGTGATGGCATGGGTTGTCTTGAAGGTCTCTGACATGCCCTGGAGACATTTTCCCCGTTGTCTTGGGGATTAACATCGGACTCCTTGTTGTTTACGGAGACTTATGCAGCCAGCTTGAATTTCTCGTCTGAATTTAGGGTTTTCTTTTCTATCACATCATAAGGCTTAAAATTTTCCTAACTTCTATGCTCTGCTTCCTCTTGAACACTGCCGCTTAGAAATTTCTTCCACCAGATACCCTAAATCATCTCTCTCAAGTTTCAAAGTTCCACAGACCTCTGGGGCAGGGCAAAATGCCGCCAGTCTCTTTGCAAAAGCATAGCAAGAGTGACCTTTACGCCAGTTCTCAACAAGTTCCTCATCTCCATCTGAGCCCACCTCAGCCTAGAACTTACTGTCCATATCACTATCAGTATTTTGGTCACAGCCGTTCACCAGTTTTTAAAGTTCCAAACTTTCCCACATTTTCCTGTCTTCTTCCAAGCCTTCCAAATTTTTCCAGCCTCTGGCTATTGCCCACTTCCAAAGTCACTTCCACATTTTTGGGTATCTTTATAGTAATGTCCCACTACCCAGTACTAATTTACTGTATTAGTCTGTTCTCATGCTGCTAATAAAGACATACCTGAGTTCGGGTAATTTATAAAAGAAAGATGTTTGATTGACTCACAGTTCCACATGACTGGGGAGTCTTCACAATCATGGCGGAAGGTGAATGAGGAGCAAAGTCACATCTTACATGATGACAGGCAAAGAGCATGTGCAGGGGAACTCCCCTTTATAAAACCATCAGATCTCATGAGACTTCACAGAACATCATGGGACAGATTGTCCCCGTGATTCGGTTACCTCCCACTGGGTCCCTTCCATGACATGTAGGAATTATGAGAGCTACAATTCAAGATGAGATTGGGTGGGGACACAACCTAACCATATCAGTGAGCATTCACAATTGTTTTTCTTGGCAGTAGGGATGTTAAAATAAGCTTTGAAAATTACACATGCAAACAAAGAGTATCAATAAAAACCTATATTTGACAAATTGAAGCATTGTTCATTTTAAAGAAAGTCTTTGCTAGGCTTCAAGCATGCACATATGATCCTGTTCCCAGTCCCCACTGGTTTTTACATCTTCATTTCAGACTTGTTTGAAACCAGACTTCCTTGCAGCAGTAATGTGAAATCTTAAAGCATCAACTCAAGCAATAGTTCACAATTTATCTTGTAAGACAACCAGAGAACTGAATCCAGAATATTGCCTTACTTGGAATACTCTTCTTCCTTTTCCCTGTATATTTAACTCTTAATTTATTCTGGACACACAGCTGAGGGACATGGCTCTCCCTTGCTAGGCAAGCAAATACATTCAGTTTTTTTTCCTTCTATTTAACACCTGTCCTCTGACTTCCTTTAACTTTGGAAGAGGTACAGGTTCATCTGTATTGGAGCCTGGAAGAAATGAACATATCATAGAAAGCCATCATAGGGTATAAAACTCTCCCAGCCTAATAAAGTTCTCAAAAATGATGATATTAAATTCTTATGGACTGTAAAGTCATAGTATTTGTACCTAAAATGTTAGAACAGCCTTCAAAAATTTTGGAAATGAGAAGAAAGGTATTATTTGTAGGTGGGAAAACTGTGCCAATAATTTCATTTTTAAAGGTACATCCTTCTATATGCTGTTAAGTTTCTGTTTGCTTGTTTGCTTGTCCTTTCTCTATGTTGTCAATTTACTTGCATACATTGGGGGCACCTTTTAGGAGAGTTTGGATAAATAATACCATGGACTTCTTTTAATTCTTTTATCATATCTTTTTCTAGGTAAAGTCATGTTAAAAAAGACGTAAAGGGGTTTTGAAACAGGAAATAAGTCATAAAATATGCAACTTGAGAGAGAAGAGTATAAATAAATGTGGGAGTAAGGAGAGACACATCTATTCATTTTGCCCTCTTTTAATTCTGGTTTGGTGAAAAACGTTTAAGAACTGATTGTAGGCATATAAAGCTGCTTTTCAAGCTGCATAACTGATAGTCTAGTCTTCTTTCTAAGGGCCAAAACACATGATAAAGATGTGACTCTAGAGAAGTAATTGGCCTTTTACCCCAAACTTTACCTTTCTATATACCATCTATCAAATTAATCATGTTCAATGGCTTCCTCCTTTTTTTACTCCTTCCTCCATCCCTTCCTACTGTTCTGTGCATGTTTTTTCTCTTTCTCTCTCCCTCCTCTTTTATTTCTCTCCCCATGCATCATCCCTTACCACTCTTGAACCTATGTTCTCTTCTTACTCAGCCCTCTTTTAAAAATTGCTTATTGTAATACTGACTCAGAGAGCACAATGACTTTCAGCATATGGTTGTTAGCTAATGCCCCATAAGTCTAGAGAGAAATGTATTAGCTATGATTTGATTTGTCAAGAGGCAGCAGAACTTACTACTTAGAATATGAAATACAAAGAGGAATCCCACATTTGCTGTTAGTGGAGATGATTAATGTACTATGCTGGGGGTTGATGACTGTGTCTTCCCCCCTCAGATAGGGGCAGATATTCAATCGCTGGCCAATGTATCCAGATGTAACGAATGTGTAGCTATAAAGGAGATGGGCTCTGTGGTTTAGTGTTATCTGTAGGCCTTTAAACATTGCAACAGTAATTCTCTTTTGTGCTGGCTGCTCAAGGAAATCTTATGAACCTCAGCACTTTCACTGCCAAAAGGTTAAAGATTTCCTGGAAGACTGAGAGAAAAGGTTCCAAAACTTCTACCTTGCATTCTGTCCTTGAAGGTGTTATGTGACATGCTGATGAAGAAAAGAAAGAGCCAGCAAAATTCTGCATAGCAAAATAATGACAAATAGTGTCTGGCTTTTGTGATTACAACCAAAGCCATTCAGGCTTACCACAAGCTTTCAGAAAGTCAATAGTTTTAAAAAAAATGTATTGATTGTTACTAGGACCCTTAGAGAATGGCCAAGAATTTTCCAGTTGATCAAAGATGACGTTCTAAGAACAAGAAACTTTTCCAGACAGGTTATAATCACCAGAGATGTTAAAGTTACGTTAAAAATGTGGTGGTTTTATTTGGAAAGGAATGAAAGAGTAATCAAAGCTAGTACGTGTATTAACAACCACAAAATGATTTTTCTACTCCCCAAATTAATTTGTTTACTGTTAAGAATAATTTAATACAAGCAATATAAGATAAAGGCAACTTTTCAAATTATAAAATGGAATGTCATGTGTTAATACACAATGCTTGATTCTGCATGCATTATATTGAAAAGAACAAGAAGAGTCAGACAAGGCTGAGATCAAAGTTCTTTGGGCCAGTTATTAGTAATATGCCCCTGAGAAATTTAACCTCTTTAAATCTGTTTTATTCTCTGTGAAGTGGAGATACTATTTGCTGTAGTATTTAATGAGTACACAATAAGAGTTATATTCCTGAGCTTTCCAACAACATTTGATTATTATTATATGTTGAAGAACAGCAGCCTTATTTGTTTGTTTGTTATGTATAGGGAGCCCCAGAGGCATCCAAAATTTGAAGAAAAAAATCTGCTATTCTTACTTTATGTGGAATGCTCTGATTGGGTTCTCAGTGGGAAGCAAAAGGACAGACTAGATGGCTTACTCAGGGCTTCTTGGGACTAGGGTGACTGAGTTACTGCAAGCAACTTCAGCATCTATTTCTTGAATAATGCCTATGCAGAGCAAGGCAACACTGCTCCTTTCCACTTTGTGTTTCTTCTTCGGCCTCTGTCTCATGGTCTATCTTTGCTTTAACTGAGCCACCTCCTGATTAATGAGTCCAATGTGTTTGCTGCCATGCACTCCCAGGAGCTTATCAATATGTCACTTTGGATCACAGGAAGCTTCAGTGATATATAAAGTGCACATGTAGTAGGAACTTTTACTTTAATAATTGTTACCAGCATTTCTACACAATATTATTTCTTAGCAACTAAATTTAAGAGTGCAAGGGAGTTACTTAGCCATGTGAAAGAGTATCAGAGTTCTAGGTTTTATCTGTGACATCATGGCAATTCTGAGAGATGGATTCATTTAGATTTCCTGGGTTGCACATTTTGTGCACATAAAATGGATGTATTTGCCCTCTCCCAGATTTGAATGACAATGTAGAATAACCAAATATACTGCAAATGAAAACAACAAATTGTGTAAAATATAAGTAGGTCTTTACATTCTGAAGCTTTATTAGTCAGTTTATATATCCTCACTTGGACACCAAAAGATGACAAAAGTTATTACCTATACTGTTGCATATTTTGGAACTTGTACAAATTTTGTACTGCCTTTATGACTCTGCAACTCATTTATTATGACAAGAGTTACATATGAATAATAGAAAAAGGTTTCAGCCATATGCAGGTTGTTGCAGTTAACATTCTTTGAGAGTGGAGATTCATACCTAATGAAATCATTTTGTTAAATAAGGAGGGAGCCTCTCATCAGGCATTCAAGGAACTGTGGGTTTGATTTCAGATCTATTTATATTTCTGGCAATTCTCGTTAAATGTATGGTTACAGATACTGGAAATATGTTCATGTTTCTTTGTGAAAGTCTTCTTTCTAAGGGGCAAAACATAACATTAAAGATGTGATTCTAGGAAAGTAATCTGATCTGTCTTATGTCAAACGACCCAAGTGGCGAAGGATAGAATCTAAAGTATGAGTCTGAACAAGATTGGGTTCCTGCTGTGGCTGGTGGGAAATACTGCCTTTATTTGGGAGAGAGTGCCAGTAGACTTTGGGAAGGACATAGGGAAACTACAATTTATTGAACTCTGTTGTGTTCAAGGCTCTGGACATGCTTATTTACATATATCACATTGCTTAATTATTCCAACAACTTGCATATTCTGTCCCTGCAGGCAAGCTACTCATGAAGCCAAATTACATTCACAGGGTTCTTTGGTGAGCATGGAATCAGAACAAAAAGAGTTGGTTATATAGTATGAATGTTTAATGTTTGTAATAACTTCCCTGTTAAACATAAGCCTGCAAACATAGATCAGAGAGGTTGTGTCCTTGGGTCTGATCTACCTCACTCCTTGTGATAGATCTTGTCTTGGATAGGTACAACATTTGCCTTTTAGAGTTTCTTTTTTTCGTGTTCTGTGGCTGACCACCCCCATTCTTATAGACATTGGCCTGGGAGAAGTTATTTCTTTGAGATGACTGTAGTAGTTTTTATTGCAAAAAAAAAGCAACTTGAAAATCCAGTGGTTATGGCACCAAACATTTATTTTCAAGCTCCTAGATCTGTAGGTCAACCATGATTCAGCTGATCTAGGCCGAAGTTGGCTGGGCCACATTGGACACCAGACTTCTGGTCAGGTTCAAATCTGTTCTTCTGTCTTCTGGGGCCAAGGCTAGAGAGGTCATGGCTCTCTGGAATATGCTCTTCTAATGGCAGGTGACAGGAGCACAAGATGGCAAGCAGAAACAGGATGTTTCTTAAGGCCTTAACTTGGAACTGTCACACTGTCACTTTCCCCACAATCTGTTGACTAAATAAAATCACAGGTCCAAGCTCAGCATCAGTAGACTGGAGAAGTATTCTCTTACTAAAGTAGCTAAACTGTTCCAATCTACCACAATGACTGAATACATATACTCTAATATATCATGTGTCATTTTATATTTTAATTCTCAGAGGTCTAGTTCTTTAGATTCTTGGGAGTGGCAAAGGAGCATGGCCTCTTATTTTTGTTTTCTATTCTTACCTGCAGGAAGGGGGCATGATTGAATCTTCTGCTTTCCTTTTGAGCATTTTCTCTGTGAGCCAAACTGACTGTTATCCCTGCCACCAGGTATATTAATGCTGTAAGGAATTGTGCAGGAGGTCAAAAACCTGGGGGATGCATTACTTGGCCTGATGTCAAGGTAGATGACAAATTCTATTAAATCAGAACCTTTTCCCTTCCTGGTAAATCAGCCTCATCTATCTTTGCTAAAGTTCATTTACCAGCCATCCCAAGGCATCAGTGATGTTTGGGCATCTGCGTTTCTACTATACTGGTTGCCTCTGAACATTAAATTGTTTACCTATTTCACTAAGTATAAAGATGACTATTTCATTCTGAAAATTATAAAATATACATACAGGATAATGTATGCAATATATGTACAGATCAAGGCTAATTATAAAGCTGTAAAGTATTCTGTGTTATGAACATAGCACAATTTATTGATCTATTCTTCTTGTGGATGGACATTTGAATTTTTCTAGTTTTGGACTTATTAGTCCATTCTCACACTGCTATAAAGAAATACTTGAGACTGGGTAATTTATAAAGGAAAGAGGTTTAATTGACTCACAGTTCTGCATGGCTGAGGAGGCCTCAGGAAACTTACAAATCATGGTGGAAGGGGAAGCAGGCATATCTTACATGATGGCAGGTGAGAGAGAATGTGAAGGAGAAACTGTCAAACACTTAAGAAGCCATCAGATCTCATGAGAACTCACTCACTATCGTGAAAACAGCATGGGGGAAACTGAACCCATGATCCAATCACCACTCAGCAGGTCCCTCCCTTGGCATGTGGAGATTATGGGGATTACAATTCGAGATGAGATTTGGGTGGGGACATAGAGCCAAAACATATCAGGACTATGATAAATAGTACTTCTATGAACATTTTTCTATTTGTCTCCTGGGGAAATTGTGTTTCTCTTGAGAGTTTCTCTAGGATATAAAATGAATGGAGTCTGAGTCAAAGGATATGAATAATGAACCAGTTATCTGTTTCTGTGTAAAAACCATCATAAGTGTAGTAACTTAGAACTACCACTATTTTATTTGCTTATAAATTTTGTGTGTCAGTAATCTAGGCTGGTTTCAACTAGGCAGTTCTTTTTCTGGTCTCTCCTGGGTTCATTCCTGTGGCTGCTGTCATCTGGCAGCTCAACTAGAATGAGATGGCCCAAGATTGCCTCATTCATATGTCTTGCTGTCATTGCTGACTGTCAGTCAGACCTCTTTCTCTATGTGGTCTCTACTCATCAAGGACTAGCTCTTTAAAAATACTTATTATTTATTTATTTATTTTTGCTTATCAGTCGTGACAGCAAGGGGGCAAGACCTAGGCTCAGTATTCAATATTCCCACTCCATCACATCCATCTCATTCTACTACAGCAGTCAAAGCATGTCATAAGGCCAACTTGGAATAAAGAATTTGGAGAAATAGACTCTACCTATGGATGGCAGAGCTGCAAGTCCATATTGAAAAGGGGGCATGCCTACACGAATAGGAAAAATTTGTGGTGATGTTTTGCACGAGACGTATCTCTAACTGTACTAGGTAATGATGAACCACTTTTCAATGTGGTTGTATTTCAAAATTTATGCACTTATTGGTAGTGAATGAGAATTTTTATTACTTCATTTCCTTTGCAACTCTTGGTAATGTTAGATTTCTAAATTTTGTCTGCCTGCCCAATATTTAATTGCAGGTTGTTTTAATTTACATTTTCCTAATTAGTAATGAACTTGTATCTTTTCTTGTATTTCTTTGCTATTTGGATTTCCTGTTTTATAAAGTGCCTATGTCTTTAGATAATTTTTCTATTGGGTTGCTTTTGTTTTATTTTTAATGACTGATGGAAGTTTTTTGGTATATTTTGGATATTAGTCCTTTGTTGGTTATAAGACTTCTGGATTATTTTCTTTTTTATGGTGTATTTTGATGAAAAAAATCTTAATTTTAATGTAGCTCAGTTTCATCAGTCTTTTCCTTTTGTTCAGTGCTGTTTGTGATTTTAGAGATTTAGTTATGAAAATCCTGTCTTATCCTGATGCTATGAAGATAGCCTCCTGTATTACTATGTAAAGGCTTTTAAGTTTTCTTTTATGCTTCAATTTTCATATTAATCTGGAACCAAATTTTGTTGTAGTAGTAGTAGTAGCAGCAGTAGTAACAGCAGTTGTTGTTGTTATAGATGACTTTCCAATAGATGAAAACTTTGAACTTACTGAGGTTTGAGGGGGTTATTTTCAGCTTATTTCCTCACTGAAAAATAGGTTATGAATTAGGTAAATGGAAGTAAAAATATCAGCTTAAATTAATAAAAATGAGACAATTATGTGTATCTTGAGGACAGGAGCTTTGGAAAGAAGCAAGCCTGGAAGAACCTGAGTCAACATGTACCTCCCAATTCTGTCATTTTGATAAGAAACTCCTCATCCTTCCTTTGGGGAGGCATGCCTGAGGAGGGAGTATAGAGTAAGAAGCTGAGTGGATTCCTTCATTTTTTCTTTCCTGCTGTAGAGTGGAGTGGAAATTTTCTTCCCTCTGGATGAACTTGGAGACTAGGGAATAACATCCCTGGCCATTCTGACACTTTTCTTCATTACTAAAGGCATGAGTCAAACTGAGAAACCTTATCTAACCTTTCTTTGATCACATGGATGAGTTTCTTTCAAAACTCTTTGGGCGAGGAAGTAATGAATTGCACTGACATTCTAGAATGTATTGTAAAGTGAGCCCAGCAAGGTAAGAGTCAGGAGATTTGGATTCCAGGTTCTTCTGCCATGGACGATGGCCAGAAAGAAGTCACCCTCATTTTCTGTGCTTAAGATTCATCACCTGCAAAATAAGGGAACTTAAAATGATCTTTAAGGTCCTTTCCATGTCTCTCAATTATTTATTCCATCATGGCAGTCAGTTGGGTATGTTAAGAGGCAGTATGTTCAGAAGTCTTGCCTATTGGGTTGGCATACTAAAGCCTTAGCTAGCACAAAAGGTCCATGTAGCATGACAGACACAACTGCTATGATGTTAAATTTTTGATAACAGCAACTTATATGGAGTGCAATCATATATTTTTTATATGTAAACACAAGAGCTTAGGGAACAGTTCACATGAAATGAAAAAAGTGAACTTTTGTAGAATCATGTCTTTTTTAGATTCTAATAAAATGCTAATCTGATCTTAACTGCTGTAAAATAATGATTTTTTAAAATATAAAGATTATTGTAAGATACTGCCTCACTTATCTGTTATCATGTGTTGGAAAGATGATTCATGAAATCTGGCTTGTGAGTAAGGCTTTTCTGGTGGGCTTTCTGAGGAGGCCTTTGAGATTACAGAGTCTCTTTAAGAGAATGGCAAAGCAATAGAACTTGATTAATGTAGATATTTTTCCCCTTCATCTAATGATTAAGGCAAGTGAGATTGTTCCCATTAAAAGCGCAGGCAGTCTTTACCAATTACTCTGCGGAATATTTGACTAAAATGAAGATAAAGTCCTCATTTAGCATTTATTCTATTTTCAAATGCTGGCATTGTATTATTTTGATGTTAATTTATGTACAACTACTTGTCAGACCACAAAGGTTTAGGATAGAGACTAAATTCCAATTTTCTTAGTCAATGGGTGCTTCTGGCCTCCTGGAAATTTAAGTGTATGTTAACAGAAGCAATATGAACGTCTTGTATTATAATAATTCCTACAGCTACAGTCATTTTAGGGCATACTTTAATTTTTTAAACCACCTTTTAAATGAAAATTTTACTGTAGAGTCTAAAAATGGGAAACAAAGAGGCTCACAACTTTCTATGTTATCCAGAAGAGCCTATTAATTAATTGGTCAAGGAAACATTATGATGTAATATTAGGAGAACGGTTTTTGGTCTTAGACTGAACAGGCCTGTAACTAACAGGCTATTTGACTTTGGTTAATTTATTCAAACTCTAAGTCAGAGATGATCAAAATTTAGTTTGTATCAGAATCAACTGGAGCATTTTTTAAAGCACAAACTGCTGGGTTCCCCTCCCAGTTTCTGATTAAGTATATGTGGGGTGGGAGGGCACACAAAAATCTGCATTTATAACAACTTTCCAGGTGATGCTGTTAGTCCCAGAACCATTCTTTGTGAGTTACCCAAGTCAGTTTCAAGGGAGGCTAATACCTCCTGGAATGGTTGTATTCAGTAAGTTGCTCTTTATGAAGCAAATCCCAAGGTATTTGACTAATAGGAAAATTTTAGTTAATATTAGTTTCCTTTCCCAACTATCTCTTCTCTTCTTCCAATGAACACTAACAAAGTGCTCTGTGGAATATGATGGATGAATAGGGCAAGTTCCCTATATTCGTGGATCTTTATTTAAATAAGAACAAAACCCATATATGTGACGATTTAAAAAAATAAGATCATTAAACGATGAAATGCTAAATTTCTTTTTATATTGACTTATTGGCACTTGAGGATTTGAGAAGAGGGAGAGATCACTGGAGTCTATTACTGGTCAGGGAAGGCCTCACTGAATAGGTGAGATTTAATTTGTTCTGGAGCAAGAAGTTCTAAATTATCTGCAGGTTGGTCACAGATTACAAAGCATCCTAAAAGCCAGGTGGAGAGATTTAGACGAAGTGGTGAGCACTAGGATGGGAAAATACTTCAGGCTTTTGAGCAAAAGAATAATACTATGAAAGTTCTTTGGAAAACAGGCCCATATGGAGTGTACAGAAAGTTTGGATGTGAAAAATGTAATACCACTTCCTTCTAGTAAAAGGCTGCTACAGTAGTGGACACCCCAGCTTAGCTTGCAATGGGAGCAGTTGGAGTGCAAGCTAGATCAACCTTATGGGAAGAGCTTTTCCAGTCTCTGTCTTCTGTTGCATAGTTGTTTGCATCTGCTCCCTCACTAGAATGTGGGGGCCTATTCCTTTGAATTTCACAGTACCTCCTATTGTGTCTTTCACAGACACAGGTGGGTGACTGACAGACATGAACCGAATTAAATTAAAGGAGTTTGAAAAGTCTTGTTGATGACTGGTCATGAAAGAGAAAGGACAATGTAGCAAGAATGAGAGCTCTGATAAGCAGGATTTTGAGGTTAGTTCTAAAGTTAAGTGTCAACAGGGAGGTTTGTACAGGCAGCCAATTGGGAGTATAATGATTTTACTGTGGATCTGGCATTACTATAATGTCCAGGTATGCAAGTGGAAATGTTCAGAGACTGCAGCCCCTGCAAGTGATCAGGATGGAGGATGTGAATGTCATCGGACTACAGAATCATAGTTTAGGAAGGAATCTCAATTTTACTCCAATCCCTTACCTAATACAGGAACTGACTCTATACCCGTATTACTCGAAGTGTGAGTTCCAGATTCTCAGCGTTGACAAGATGTGAGAGCCTGTTGGAAATGAATCTCAGGCCCTACACCAGACCTAATGAGTCAGAATCTGCATGTATACAAAATGCCCAGAAGATCTGCGTGGACACTAAATATTAAGAAGCATTGCCTATATACCATTCTTGATTTGCACTAGTTGTTTTCGTACTTCTAGTAAAGGAGAGCTTGTTAGCTCATAAGATAACCCATTCTCTTTGGACACTTCTAATTGTAATGGTTTAGACCAAGACATCCTCTCTGGGGACAATTATGTAGAAAAGCAGTTCTCAACCTTGACTACAAATTGTAAACACCTAGGGAACTTTAAAAACTAGTAATGGCTACACTACATACTCACTAGAATGGCTAAGATTCAAAAGACTTAACCATTTGTGCCAGCAATTCAACTCCTAAGTATCCAAGGAAAATTAAAGTATGAATCCATATAAATATGTGCCCAACAATGTCTCTATCAGCCTCATTCATAACCCCAAATAGGAAAGAATTTGGATGTCCATCAGCAGGAGAATGGATTTTAAAAATACACATATAGTCATACAAGGGATTATCACTCAGTGATAAAAAGGAACAAATTGCTGATATGTGCCATAACATAGATGGGCCTCAAAAGTATTACGGTGAGGGAAACCAAACATGAAAGGTATGTGCTATAAGGTCCCATTCATATGAATTTCTAGAATAGGTAAAAATAATCCATAGTTTTAAAATCAGAACAGTGGTTACCTTTGGGGGGTGGTGAGGTGAGGATTGATTGTAAAGGGAATTAAGGAAACTTCCTGGGGTGAAATGGTCCATATTGTGATGGGGGGGGTGGGGTAGGTTACACAACTGTATACATTTGCCAAATGATATGAAAAGTTTGTGCGTTTAATGGTATGTAAATTATAACTTAATTAAAAAAAATTCAATGCTTGAGTTATACCGCAGAGATTCTGATTTAACTGGTCTGGGAATGCAGCACAGGCATCAGCGTCTTAAAATCTCACCAGGTGATTCTACTGAGCAGCCAGGTTTGGAACCACTGGGGAAGGCTTTAGCATGGAGCCTCCTTCTTTGGGTGGTTGCAAAGGAAGTTCTAAATGTTTATCTTGTTTTGTTGCCATTATGCAAGCACTAAATGTCTTTGTTGTAAAACCATTTCCATCTGTAAGTTGATCTCATAACAAGGGCCCCTGGAAGAGAGTTATTATAAAGGGTTTGGAAGGTTTTATAACTAACTGTCCTATAATTTCTAAATAGCATTGTAAATATTGGCTTCTGTCAACCTTTTACTGCACACTCCTACATCATATGTCAGAGTTAAGTATTATTTTCTCCAAAACCTTTCAGGAAACCACACAAAAATTTTGTCCTGGTTCTCTTCTTTGGTGAAAAAAAAAATTGAAACAGTAGCTAGAGAATTGAATGAGGAAAAATATGCATGACATGAAGAGCTTTGAGCCTAATGCTTTTTGCTATACTTGTCTCTTAGCTAATACAAAGTCCCTTAAATTGCATGCAGGTGAAGGAAGACCTTAAGTGGGATTTTCTACAGAGGTTTTTTGACCCAACCATGAAATCTCTGTGGATACTTCTGGAGAGAAGTCCTCTGTGCTCATACTTCAGCTCTCTGTTCACTGAGTGATTGATTTGGGCCCTCTAATAGGGAGAGGGATGAAATATTTCATATGTTATGAATTAATGTTTCAAATTCAATGTTCTGTGTCAGAGAAACAGATATGTGCTCATCAGCATGCTCTCCTGAAGGCATCATAGCAAAGACCACAGAAACATTTGGACAGTCTGTGCCCTATCCAATACCCTTACCTGAATCACATCATTCTTTCCAGGACAGTTAACACAGCAGGCAGTTCAGAGTAATGAGCTCTATTTGATGTCCCTGAAGTTGATCTCCAGCATGCTTGTTGTATTAGCAGGCTAATGTGTCCAGAGAAAGCAGAATAGAAAACAATAATCAGACCTTAAAGAAATTTGCCTGCTTGACAGTGACAAATTAAGGTACTGCCAACCTCTGGCAGAATGATGGACCTTAAAGCAACATTAGCTTGAAAGTTTCAAGCTACAAGTTTGTGAGGTGGAGCTCTGTCTCCTTTTGGTGTGGGATTTTCACACAGGGAGAAGATGTTTTCATTAATAAGATCCAAGATTTCCTTCTGTACTTCTGCCCCCTCATGCCCCAGTTCCCACACTTCCTGTCTCTCCCTGCTCCCACAGTCACAAGAAGAGACTGGGAAACTTGTTTTATGACTCACTGCTTATTTATATTATTACCATAGCCTTTCTGTGAATTCTAATACTTACTCTCAGAAAGCAAAATGTTCAGGAGTCTAAATATTGAAGATTTAGATGTTTTGTATATGATAAGAAAGTGAGAAAGGAACAGCTACTGGCTCAAAGCTAGCTTTTACAACAGAATTGTAGATTTTGCTTTATTATGTTTTTCAAATGTTCAAAGGGATTATCAGGTTATTTGGTACCTAATTAAGTCCAATATTGGGATGAAGGACAATTTTATTGCGAATTTTATTCATGGTTCTCACTAGTTGGTATATTCTGTTGATTTTTGTGATTCAACTTCTTAAAGATACGAAATATATACAATCTGGCTTTTTTAGACTCAAAGGTGTGACAAAGAAGGATGTTAGGAGAAGGGGAAAAGGGAAGATTGAAGTTAGGTGACTTTGGGAAAGTCATGTATCTTTTGGTTTGTTACCTATCTATCTTCCTTAAAATATTCTTAATTCTCACTTCAGCTTCATGGGGATAATAAGTATTTCATAATATAAAGAAGTCCTAGGCCGGGCGCGGTGGCTCAAGCCTGTAATCCCAGCACTTTGGGAGGCCGAGACGGACGGATCACGAGGTCAGCAGATTGAGACCATCCTGGCTAACAGAGTGAAACCCTGTCTCTACTAAAAAATACAAAAAACTAGCCGGGCGAGGTGGCGGGCGCCTGTAGTCCCAGCTACTCGGGAGGCTGAGGCAGGAGAATGGCCAGAACCCGGGATGTGGAGCTTGCCGTGAGCTGAGATTGCGCCACTGCACTCCAGCCTGGGCGACAGGGTGAGACTCCGTCTCAAAAAAAAAAAAAAAAAAAAAAAAAAAATATATATATATATATATATATAAAGAGTCCTTGGGCTTCTGAAAGTACTGTAAATCACACAAAGGACATTTATTTCTGTATGTGTGATTAGAATGAAATTAATGCTTATTCATTGTCTAAAGCGATATCATTGTAATGGTATAAGAATTCTGATTAATCTTCACTTAATAACATTTATTTATGTTAGGTTTTGCTTTTTTTCCCACCATCTTCCTTTGGCAGGGGCAGCCTGTCTCTCTCCACTCCGGCAATCGAAATCTTACCCCCTATCTGAGGCCCAATATATGTTCCATTTCACCCATGGCACTCTTCCTAATGGCTAGCATAACATTACTTTTTCTTCTTCTGAATTACTTCCTAACTTAGAACCACTCATCCCTCTTTTATTCTATCCCTTGAATACTCATCTACCTGAAATATATAATTGGATTATATGCTCTTTGTCGACTCTCCTCCTTTCTTTTTCAGTTTCATTTTCTAACACAGAGCTTACATAGAAATATCTGACTTGATTCGATCTGATTCTAGATATCTACCTGGATTCTTCTAATCCTATGTGGTGAATAGAACTAGTAAGATAAAACCTTTTTACAGAAATAACCGAGTTTCATTGATAAACATAGGAAGAACCTTTTAATGTCTGTACTAGACCTAAAAATTGTCAAATTCCTGAGGTTGATGATGTCCAGAATAATAAACCAATTTTGCCTCAAAGTGGATTATTTCATTAGATTTTGATCTTGCCACCATATGAAAATGTTCACTAATATGTGTTAAGTGCCATCAACATGATTTGTGTTAAAACTTTTATGGACCTGTGGCACTATGGAAAGGTAGGCATATTTGGTCTTTTCCTAGTCTCTGTAGCTTATAAATCATCTTAATACTATTATTACACATCGTTATGGAAGATAAATATTGTTTTATAATACGAAGTGAGGAAACTTGTTAGCTTAAAGATTTAGCAAGGACAAACTGAAGACTAGTCTTTCGGGAATAATAATAACAACATAAAGGTACATGTAACCATGGATAGTCTCTTGAGCCTCGTCAAATGACATTTATTTCTTCTAATTAGCAATACTGATGTATTTTTTGGCATTTCAGATGCTCTAATTTCCTTTGTGATAGCCTTTATATTCACTAATGTCACTGCTAAATAATTTCCCTTTAGTTCTCCAATGTCATCTCATATACCTTCTTTATTGTGCTCAATGGGAAAATACTTCCTCCAAGCAATTTTGAACATTGTATCACTTAGTTATTGCTGTGTAACAAGTCACCCTAGAACTCAGCCCTTAAAACAAAAATTACTTATTTTGAATCTGTAGAGAGTGGCTGATCTGAGCTGGGATTAGCTAAGTCATTCTGCTGGTCACTGCTGGGTTCCCTCATGTGTCCGTGGCTAAGTTTGGAGCTGAGCCAATTCACGTTGAACTTGGCTGCTGGGGGAAGGTCTCTGATCCACACATTTCTGACTCTCTTGCTTGGAACAGTGTGGTCATCTCTTTCTCTTGACAGTACAGAGGTTTTTGAGAGCGAAGCTACTTCACAAGCACTTTTCCAAGTGTCTGCTTGTGTTACATCTGTTAACATCTTAATGTCAAAACAAATTACAAGTCTGAACCAAGAATCAAGTGGCAAGGAAATATTTTGTTTTCTTAAATTATAAATCTTGCTCCCAGAATCATTTTTACCCAATAATCTTCCTTAAGGTAAGGGTTAATTTATTTAAGACTTACACCCTGTAAGTTGGCCTTTCAGAAAGAAGATGATCTGCAAAGCTCTATGGAAATTAGTTATGATGCAGTGCATATGACAGTCCATCCAGGTCTACTACAAGGGTGGCTTAGATCTCTGCCACTCCAACCCCTACTCGTATAAAGACAGTGATAGTCACTTCCACAAACATGATGGTTGATGTAGTGAATCCTACTGCTAGTTTGCTATGTCATTTGGCTGCAACCACAAGGTTTAGATTCCAACTCACTGATCCTGAAGATCATGGTGCTTCTTTCAATCATTAATGCTGAGTTGACAGGATAGAGGTGGAGCCAAGGTTTTGGCAAGTGATATTACTACTATGTTCTGGCCTCTAATTGCACTTAGGCAGAGATTAATACTGCCTTAATCAGGCTCGGAGTCTGACATCCAGCTCTGTTAGATCTCTGCAGGCTGCCCAAGGATGAATGAGTAATGGAGGACCTGCACATCTGTTACTAATCCTTTCTCTGAGTTGTTCCCAAAGAACGCTGCTCCAATGTATGGTGTAGGCACTGCTTGACCATTTGTCCTTGTTTTTACATTATTTTTAGTCTCTTTTTTACTCTGTGTTAAGACAAAACTTATGTCATTTTCTCTCTGGACCCTATTCTTGATGAATCCGTTAATTCCTAATCCGAACCCTAAAGTTTTTAATTTTACCACTTAAAGTGCCATCTTTTCCCATTACTTGGAGTCTGGAGTCACTTTCATCAGTACTCTTCCTAGCTTCTGTAATTCTCAAAGACATCTTGAAATTTTATGTTTAATACAGAGCCTTGTATTGGTAAGTTTCTAGGTGGGTCATACAACCAAAGAAGTGACCTTTTCTGTTCTGCAGTAAGAACACTTAACCTGTATCTAATGTCAACAGTTCTTACCTCGTATCTCCTCCATTGTGATTGTTAAATATTCAAGGACATCTTATCAAGTACCTATCATATTAATATTCCTCATTTAAAAATATAAACCTCTAGAGAAGATAGAATGTGTATATGGCTATAGTAGTACTCTATGTATGTCTCTGAATTATCTTTGGAGGAAGTTGAGTACAGTTAGAAGTAGACATTGAGTTTCTTATACTCAGTTTTTTCTTTGCCTGGCTAGTTTGTCTATTTTTTCTTTTGGAGACGGAGTCTCGCTCTGTCGCCCGGGCTGGAGTGCAGTGGCCGGATCTCGGCTCACTGCAAGCTCCGTCCCCCGGGTTTACGCCATTCTCCTGCCTCAGCCTCCCGAGTAGCTGGGACTACAGGCGCCCGCCACCTCGCCCGGCTAATTTTTTGTATTTTTTTAGTAGAGACGGGGTTTCACCGTATTAGCCAGGATGGTCTGGATCTCCTGACCTCGTGATCCGCCCGTCTCGGCCTCCCAAAGTGCTGGGATTACAGGCTTGAGCCACCGCGCCCGGCCTAGTTTGTCTATTTTTATTTTAATAGAAATGAGTTGGAATAGAATTAGGATGTGAACCTTGAGGTATTGCTCTTTTATCTGGGAAAAGCTATTTTCCCCAGACACCCTAAAATCTTATTAATTCTGACAAGACTGTGCTGGAATTGAAGAGAGTTTTCCTGGCCACTTCACACTGGATCTGTCTACCTTTACTGAACTCATCATGCACTCTGTGTTTTAGTGCTTGAGCACAAACCACCTCATTCTGTTCTATTGCTGTTGCATTTAAGTGTCTCATTTTCCCAAGCAGCTTTCAAAATCGAAGATGGAACCCTTATGTTGACATTCTCTTTGTCTCCTTCTTCTCATCGTCTAAGTGCTGTAGCATAGCAGATTGTTTTTAAAAACTTCATTATGAATGAATGATAGACAAACATAAGGAGAAAGCAAAAAAAAAATTATTTGTTTAGGCAAATAATTACTGAGAGGAAGAGGAAGTATAATAAGCAAATGATACTAAAGAGGTGTGCTCCCATCTTCATTCTGTTTTTCTTTAGCTAGGAGTATTCTTTTCTTACATCATCCTCTTGGGAATTTCATAAAATCCATCTTTGTCTTTTCACATATCCCTCTCAAAAATCTTTTAACACCTCCTCAAACTTTTCAAGCAAGCTAGGACTATCATCCAGAGTGAAGCTCTGACAGAGATGATTTTGTGTGTGTATTCCATTCTTAAAAGCCAATTTCCTTAAAAGAAATTAGAAATTTCATTAATCAGTACTGACTTTAGGCCTGCTGAGAGAGGACCCTGCACTGAGCCCCACTATACAGAGGGCTCCACTATATTGTCGGGGCTTGGGGCGGACTTGAGGTGTTCAGGCGAGGGTGTCTACACATGTGTGTGAAAATTTGCAACATGGAATGCAGGGACGTCAGGAGAAAGAAGAGAGCATAGCAGGCCACAGGCCACAGGCTTGTCCTGCATGATCATGTTCTTACTTAGAACATCAAGGACTCCCAGCATTCTAAATTAAAATCTGGTCTTCCAGCTTGTTAGAAAGACATATGATACGTAGGCCTCCATGTGTATTCTACCCCAATCCTGCAAATGTTAGGGAAGGATCTATCAGCAATAATCCAAAAATTCTGTGCTTTCCCCCCACCCCTTTTGTCTGTGTTTCTTATTCTTGTTAAATGGAGGTCACAAACACAATGCTTTTTGAAAGTAATGGGATTACATTGTCTGCCAGGCTTTTATTGAATGAGATGTGTAGGTGCCCCAAGTGTCTGCAAAGTCCATGTTTAGGCAAATAATCTTTTATTTCACTTCAGTATAGCTTATGAAAATAATGAACTTGCATGTCTTTCAGTGGTAATCCATTCATTTATGGGCAGCGATTGAGAAAAACAAATGGTTAAACTATTTGAGAATTTTAGATGGTATCTTGGTTTGAGCTCTTATAACAGAGCGCAATAGACTGGATGGCTTAAACAACAAGCATTTATTTCTCATAGTTCTGGAGGCAGGGATGTCTGAGTTCAAGATGCCCACAGATTCAGTGTGGAGTGAGGGCCTGCTTCCTGGTTTGCAGGCAGCAACCTTCTTTCTATCCTCACATCACAGAAAGAGAGATCTTGTGTTTCTTCTACTTTCTGTATGGACATTAATCCCATCGTGAGGGCCTTACCTTCATGACCTAACCTCACTCCAATGACCTCTCCAAGGCCCTACCTTCAGATATCATCACATTGGGATTAGGGCTTCCACATATGACTTATGGGGGGACATAAACATTTAGTACATAGCAGATGAAGAGTGCTTTTTTAGCTATATGTAAAAGGGACCTCAGCCATGATATTTTAAAAGTTGTAAGAAATGATAACTCAGACAAACATAAGGAGAGAGCAAAAGACAAAGCAGGAGGTGCCATTTAGTAAAAATGACTTTGAGACAAAGCTATTTCCTTACCTTCATTGGAAAGCCCTATGAAACATCTAACAGTTCTAACATTAGGTCTCGCTATACATAAGCAATTATGTTGCTGACCTTCCTGTTCAGTAGTTGTTACAAAGTTAGTCTCACTCAATTGAATTTTCATTATTACTTTGTCCCTGTCCTCGACTTTTAGAGAGAGGAATTTTTTACCCTCTTTTCATCACATCAGTTTTTTCCCTGGCACATTTTGTTCTGGGGAAATGTTTTATGGCATTATTACTTTTTTTCCCCCCACTCTAAAGTGGAAAGCATTGTAGTTGATTCATCTTCTTTGTCTTGTCAAACACTTCACTCATCTTGACATTTGCAGAAGGCTTCAAAGGTGTGTCTTCTATTAGTAACATTAAATTGCAATTATGCTCATAATTTGCAACAGAGTTTGAGTAGGATGCAGAAAATCTGATTTTGGCATTTGTTAACTGAATGATGCATTGTCAACAACCTTGGCTTTTTGTTCTGTTCAATGGAGAAAGAAAATCACTCTGAATATTCATTTAGAACAAACATGAATAGACAGTATGTGTGGTGTTGGCTTTGATTTCTGTACATTTCTGGGCTTTATATTGTAGTCTATACACCAAGTGCTCCAGACATTCTCTTGACCCCTCCCTATACCTCAGCGTGTACCTCCTCATAAAATAGTATTTAAATGAGGACAGTGGCCTAGAGAAATTCTTATTATGCATATAAAATATTCACAGCAATCTTGTTAGTTATAACAAAAAATTGGAAATAGCCTAAAAACCAGTAGGAAAATAAACTATAGTCATATAGTCACACAAATACTGGACAAAAATGAGAATGAATCGACTAAACCTAACATGGACAAATCTCAAGAGCATGTTGAGGGGAAAAAAAAATAAAATACGTTGCAAAGGAAGGCACACAGTATGTGTGGCTGCCATTGCTCCTTTTCTCTGACATCTAGTTCTCCTCTCCTATGGGGAACATGGGAGGATTTTACATCTCTGTTCTCTTGAAGTTAGATATGGTCCCGTTACATGCTTTCACTAGTAAAATGTGAGCAGCAGTGATGTCCACCACTTCATGGAAGCATTTAAGTGCTGCTTTTTGGTGCAGGCCTCGCTTTTTCTCTCCCTATACTTGTGGAAAATACATCAAAGCATGTATTATGTGGAGGCATAATGCTGAGTTACCATATGGGGGAGGCTACCCTAGGGTGTTGCCTGGACCCATAGCAGACTTCGAGTAAAAAATAAACCTTCATTGTTTTAAGCCACTGAGATGGTTCTACTGAGTGTGGGAGAAGCTGGAGTGTTTACTCATCAACTTCTTTTTATTATTATTATTATTATTTGAGATGGAGTCTCACTGTCACTGGCTGAAGTGCAGTGGCATGATCTCAGCTCACTGCAAACTCCGCCTCCTGGGTTCAAGCATTTTTTCTGCCTCAGCCTCCCAAGTAACGGGGATTACAGGCGCCTGCCACCATGCCCAGCTAATTTTTGTATTTTTGGTAGAGATGAGGTTTCACCATGTTGGCCAGGCTGATCTCGATCCCTTGACTTCATGATCCACCCGCCTTGGCTTCCAACTTCTATTTCTCATTAGTTGTAGATATTTGATCTGTGGCACTTTTAGACTGCCCAAGCTCCATCACTGAATAAGCCATATGGAAATAGAGGAACTTGGGTAGTTTTAGTGAGAAGCTGTCAGTGTACACATGAATTGTCTATTGAAGCTCTGGGTAAGGTCAGAGGTAGACCAAGGGAATATGGGACAGTGCATCATTAGCCTCTGCTATGGGATTAGACAGTCAGATATGCACATACGCTACTTATTGGCAACTACAGATACATTGTTTCTGTTTTGTTAACAATTTTTTTTGGAGGGGGTTAATTGCATTTTGGAAATGTCATGGAGGGAATGGCAAGAGGATATAGTGGAACAAAATCCTATAGGTGAAAGAGAAAAAATAGCAGAATAGCCGAGTGTGGTGGCTCACTCCTGTAATCCCAGCACTTTGGGAGGCCAAAGTGGGTGGATCACGAGGTCAGGAGTTTGAGACCAGCCTGACCAACATGGTGAAACCCTGTCTCTACTAAAAATACAAAAACTAACTGGGTCTAGTGGTGTGCACCTGTAATCCCAGCTACTTGGGAGGCTGAGGCAGGAGAATTGCTTGAACACGGGAGGCGGAGGCCACGGTGAGCCAAGAACACACCATTGCACTCCAGCCTGGCGACAGAGTGAGACTCCATCTCAAAGAAAAAAAAAAAAAAAGAAAAAGTAGCAGAAGAAAGTGGGGACTATAGACAATGGTGATGGGAGGAGCGAGGGGGAAGTAGGAGGATGTCTATTGTTATTTCCTGGGTATAATTTTTTCAGTCACCAATTAAGAGATGAGTTGTTTTTTCTTGGGGCATTTGCCCTACATTTATGTGTTGTTGTTGCCAGGAGAATTATAACAAGTTACATATGGCCTCTAGCTCAAAAAAGTTCTCACAAACTCAGTAGTAAAGCAAAGTAGATCAGTATTTGTTTCGATTAAGTTAAACTTTATCTTAAGCCATTGGAGCTGAATATCTTTTAGACTTCAAAGTTTTTCAGATTTTAGAAAGGTAATATAGTTTATATATTTTATATTACCTAACACCCCAGGAGGATCTGGGATCTCGCCACCTCATCAAATACATTATGCAGTAAAATGTAGAAGTGTTACACAAAGTAGGATAAATAGAGATTATAATTAGTCTCTTATCAGTTTAAACCGGGTTTTGCTGACCGATGAGTTCAAGTTGGATAAAGTTTGGCTGACAATAGAGTTAAGAAAAATATTTGTTTTTAGGGACTTATGAATTTTGCAATAGCAGATAGTGAAATATAGACATATTAATCTACTTTTAAAAATCACTAAAGGGGCTGTGTGTGGTGGCTCACGCCTGTAATCCCAGCAATTTGGGAGGCCGAGGTGGGTGGATCACCTAAGGTCAGGAGTTCGAGACCAGCCTGGCCAACGTGGTGAAACCCCATCTCTACTAAAAATACAAACATTGGCCAGGCATGGTGGCGGGTGCCTGTAGTCTCAGCTACTCAGGAAGGCTGAGGCAGGAGAATTGCTTGAACCAGGAGGTGGAGGTGGAGGTTGCAGTGAGCCGAGATCCTGCCACTGCACTCCAGCCTGGGTGACAAGAGCACAACTACGTCTAAAAAAAAAAAAAAAACAACAAAAAAAATTCACTAGAGGAATAAATGAACTAAGAACTTTAGTTTGGTAGCCCCAGCCTCCAAGATGGCCCTCAGTGATTCTCACTGCCAAACTAAATAAGGCTGACCTGTGTAACTGAGCGAATATTGCAGAAATGACCAAGTATGAGTTCTGAGGCTAGGTCATAAAAGACATGTGACTTCTGCCTTGCCCTTTCTCCTGGATCACTAGCTCTGGGAGAAGCCAGCCAGCCTATCTTGAAGATACTCAGTCAGCCATGCGAATGAGTAACTTTGTAATGCGATCCTCCAGCTCTTGTTAAGCCTTCTAATGACCTCATTCCTAGCCAACATCTTAATAAAAGACATTGAACCAGAACCACCTTGCTAAGCTGTGCCCAGATTCTCTACCCACAGAAACTATATAAGCTAATAAAGATTACTGTTTTTAACTCCTAAACTTTGAATTTTTGCATACAGCAATAGATAAGTAATACAGATTTGGGTGCCTGGAAGTGGAGTGCTACCATAACAAAAACCTAATATAGGCTGGGCGCAGGGACTCACACCTGTAATCCCAGCACTTTGGGAGGCTGAGGCGGGCGGATCACGAGGTCAGGAGATCAAGATCATCCTGGCTAACATGGTGAAACCCCGTCTCTACTAAAAATACAAAAAAATTAGCTGGGCATGGTGGCGGGCACCTGTAATCCCAGCTACTTGGGAGGCTGAGGCAGGAGAATGGCATGAACCTGGGAGGCAGAGGTTGCAGTGAGCCAAGATCGCACCACTGCACTCCAGCCTGGGTGACAGAGTGAGACTACATCTCAAAACAAACAAACAAATAACAACAAAACTCTAATATGTGGGAGTGGCTTTGAAACTAGGCAATAAATAGGTGGAAGCTGGTAGGACATTGAGGAGAATGTTAGTGAAAACCAGGATGCAGCACCAGCTGACATCCTGGCTGTAACCTTATGAGAGACTTTGAATCAGAACCACTCAGCTAAGACATGCCTGAATTCCTCACCCACAGAAACTACGTGCATATTTGTTGCTGTTTTCAGTGGCAAAGTTTTGGGGTAATTTGTTATGTAATAATTGATGATCAGTACATACAATAAAAAATAAGATCAAAGACATATAAGCTCGTGGTTAGAAATCATAGACCTCATGGTCATTCTCCAGTAGCTATAAATTAGTTACTAAACTTTTCCTTTCTGTTGTGAAGAAAATATTTGCTACATGTTTGCATGTAATATGTATAGCTCCAAAAATCTCAGATGTATTATTTACAGTGCTTAGATTAAAAACTACTAAAGCTCATTCTCTTATTATCTTAGTGACATGAGAATCAGCCTACAAAAGCTGATCTCTGTGTTCAAGAAAGAGCTATTCTGTTTTATTTATTTTTATTTTGATAGCTTTCAGGGTACAGGTGGTTTTTAGTTACATGGATGATTTGTGTAGTGGTGAATTCTAAGATTTTAGTGTGCCCATCACTTGAGCAGTGTACACTGTACACAATAAGTGGTCTTTTATCTCTCACTGCCCCCTACTTCCAAATTCCCCTATCTGAGTTTCCAAAGTCCATTATATCACTCTGTATGTTTTTGTGTCCTTATAGCTTAGCTCCCACTTATAAGTGAGAATATATGGTATTTCATTTGCCATTCCTGAATTAGTTTGCTTAGAATAACGGACTCCAGCTCCATCCAAGTTATCGTAAAAGACATTATTTTGTTCCTTTTATGATTGAGAAGTATTCCATGGTATGTTTGTGTGTGTGTGTATATATATGTATATATATGTGTATATATGTATATATGTGTGTATATATATGTATATATATATGTATATATGTATATATGTGTATATATGTATATATATACACACACACATATATACACACAAACATACCATATATATGTGTGTGTACACACACATACACACACATCTCACACACACCTCACACACACCTCACATTTTCTTTATTCACTCATTAGTTGATGGGCACTTAGGTTGTTCTATATCTTTGCAGTTGTGAATTGTGCTACTATGAACATGTGTGTGCATGTGTCTTTTTAATATAATGAATATAATGGCTTTTCCTTTGGGCAGATACCCAGTAGTGGGATTGCTGGATTGAATGGTAGATCTACTTTTAGTTCTTTAAGTAATCTCCATACTGTCTTCCATAGAGATTGTACTAATTTACATTCCCACCAGCAGTGTAAAAGTGTTCCCTTTTCACCACATCTATGCCAATAGCAATTGTTTTCTGACTTTTTAATTATGGCCATTCTTGCAGGAGTAAGGTGTTATCTTACCATGCTTTTAATTTGCATTTCTTTGATGATTAGTGATGTTGAGTATTTTTTCATGTTTGTTGGTTGATTGTGTATCTTTTCTAGGGAAATATCTAATCAATCTTCTTTTCAGAAATGTCTATTCACGTCCTTTGCCCACTTTTTGATGGGATTATTTGTTTTGTTCTTGCTGATTTGTTTGAATTCCTTGTAGATTCTTGATACTAGTCCTTTCTCAGATGCATAGTTTGCAAATATTTTCTCCCGTTCTGTGGGTTGTCTGTTTACTCTATTTATTTATTTATTTTTTTGCCATGCAGAAACTTTCTAGTTTAATTATGCCCCATTTATTTTTGTTTTTGTTGCATTTGCTTTTGGAGTCATGAATTCTTTGCATAGACAAATGTTCAGAAGAGTTTTTCCAATGTTATCTTCTAGAATTTTTACAATTTCAGGTCTTAGATTTAAGTTTTTGATCCATCTTGAGTTGATTTTTGTATAAGGTGACAGATGGGGATCCAGTTTCATTCTTCTACATGTGACTTGCCAATTTTCCCAGCACCATTTATTGTGTAGAGTGTCTTTTGCCCAATTTATGTTTTTGTGTGCTTTTTCAAAGATCAGTTGGCTATAAGTATTGGCTTTATTTTTGGATTTTCTGTTCCATTTTATTGGTCTAAGTGCCTGTTTTTATACCAGTACCATGCTGTTTTGGTAACTATAACCTTGTATTAATAGTATAATTGAAGCCAGTAATTTGATACCTCCAGATTTGTTCTTTTTGCTTAGTATTGCTTTGGCTATTCAGACTCTTTTTTTGTTTCCATATGAATTGAGGATTGTTTTTTCTAGTTCTGTGAAAAATGATGACAGTATTTTGATGGGAATTGTATTGAATCTGTAGATTGCTTTGGGAAGTATGATCATTTTCACAATATTGTTTCTTCCTATCCATGAGCATGAGGTATGTTTCCATTTGTTTGTGTCATCTATGATTTCTTTCAGTAGTGTTTTTTAGTTTTCCTTGTAAAGATGTTTCACCTCCTAAAATATCCTAGATATTTTACTTTTTTGCAGTTGTTGTAAAAAGCACTGAGTTCTTGATTTGATTCTCAGCCTGGTGGTTGTTGGTGTGTAGCAGTGCCACTGATTTGTGTACATTGATTTTGTAACCTGAGATTTTATTGAATTTGTTTATCAGATCTAGGAGTCTTTTGAATGAGTCTTTGGAATTTTCTAAGTATACATTCGTATCATCAGCAAATAGCAATAGTTTGACTTCCTCTTTTCCCATTCGGATGCCCTTTATTTCTTTTTCTTGCCCATTTGATCTGGCCAGGAGTGGTGAAAGTGGAGATCCTTGTCTCACTCTAGTTCTTGGAGGAATGCTTTCAACTTTTCTCCATTCAGTATGATGTTGTCTATGGGTTTGTTATATATGGTTTTTATTATTTTTAGGTAAGTCCCTTCTATGCCTAGTTTGTTGGCGTTTTTATCATAAAGGAATGTTGGATTTTACTGAAAACCTTTTCTGCGTCTATTGAGATGCTCATGGTTTTTATTTTTAATTCTGTTTATGTGATGTATCACATTTATTGACTTGCATATTGTTAAACCATCCTTATATCATTGGGATGAAACCCACTTGGTCATTATGTATTATCTTCCTCGTGTGCTGTTGGCTTTTGTTAGCTAGTATTTTGTTGAGGATTTTTGCATCCATGTTCATCAGGGATATTGGTCTGTAGTTTTCTTTTTTTGTTGTGTCCTTTCCTGGTTTTGGTATTAGGGTGATATTGGCTTCATAGAATGATTTAGGGAGGATTCCCTCTTTCTCTATCTTTTGGAATAGCCTCAGTAGGATTGGTACCTATTCTTCTTTGAATGTTTTGTAGAACTCAGCTGTGAATCCATCTGATCCTGAACTTTTTTTGTTGGCATTTTTTTTTTTTATTACTGATTCAATCTTGTTATTGGTCTGTTCAGGATTTCAATTTCTTCCTGATTTAATCTAGGAGGGTTGTATGTTTCTAGGAATTTATTCATTTTTTTCTAGATTTTCTAGTTTGTGTGTGTAAAGGTGTTCATAGTGGTCTTGAATGGTCTTTTGTATTTCTGTGGTATTGGTCGTAATGTCTCCAGTTTCCTTTCTAATTAAGCTTATTTGGATCTTTTTTCTTGGTTAATCTTGCTAGTGGTCTGTTATTTTTATTTATCTTTCTAAGAGCCAGCTTCTTATTTCATTTATCTTTTATATATTTTTTGGTTTCAATTTTATTTAGTTCTGCTCTGATCTTTGTCATTTCTTTTCTTCTGCTGGGTTTGGGTTGAATTTTTTCTAGTTTCTCTGGTTCCTTGAGGTGTGATGTTAGGTTGTCACTTTGTGCTCTTTCAGACTTTTTGATATAGGTATTTAACACTATGAACTTTCCTCTTAGTTCTGCTTTTGCTGTATTCCAGAAGTTTTGATAACTTGTGTCCCTATTATTCATTTCAAAGAATTTTTAAAGTTTCCATCTTGATTTCATTGTTAACCCCAAAATCATTCAAGAGCAATTATTTAATTTCCATGTATTTGTATAGTTTCGAGGGTTCCTTTTGGAGTTGATTTCTCGTTTTATTCTGCTATGGTCTGAGAATATACTTGATAGGATCTCAATTTTCTTAAATTTATTGAGACTTGTTTTGTGTCCTATCATATGATCTATTTTGGAGAATGTTCCATGTGCTGATGAGAAGAATGTATATTCTGCAGTTCTTAGGAAGAATATTGTGCAAATATCCATTAAGTCCATTTGTTCTAGAGTATAATTTAAGTCCATTGTTTCTTTGTTGACTTTCTGTTTCATTGATCTTTCTAGTTCTGTCAGTGGAGTACTGAAATTCCCTACTTTTATTGTTTTGTTGTCTATCTCATTTCTTAGGTTCAGTAGTAATTGTTTTATAAATCTGGGGGCTCCAGTGTTAGTTGCATGTAAATTTAGGTTTGTAATATCTTCTTGTTAGATTGAGTTTTTAAATTACTATATAACAACCTTCTTTGTCTTTTAAACTGTTTTTGCTTTAAAGTCTATTTTGTCTGATATAAGAATAGCTACTCCTGCTTGCTTTTGGTTCCCATTTGCATGGGATATCTTTTTGTGCTTTTTTACTTTGAGTTTATTTAAATCCTTATGTGAGTCTGTTGAAGTCAGCAATAATTTGATTTGTTGATTTTTTTATCCATTCTGCCATTCTATATCTTTCAAGTGGAGCATTTAGGCCATTTATGTTCAATATTAATATTGAGATATGAGATACTGTCCTATTCATCATGTTAGTTGTTGCCTACTTTGTGTGTGTATGTGTGTGTGTGTGTGTGATTGTGTTATAGCCCTTGTAAGTTTTATGCTTTCAGGAGGTTTTACTTTGGTGCAAATTAAGCTTGTGTTTCAAGATTTAGAACTCCTTTTAGCATTTCTTGTAGTCCTGGTTTGCTAGCAGCAAATTCCCTCAGCATTTGTTTGTCTGAAAAGGACTTTATTTCTTTTTCATTTATGAAACAGTTTTGCTGGATAGAAAATTCTTGGCTGACAGTTGTCCTGTTTAAGGTGCCTAAAGACAGGACCCTAAACCATTCAAGCTTGTAAAGTTTCTGCTGAGTATTCTGTTTTAAAAATGACTATGACTTTCTGTGGAGGCTATCTTCTCCTTTCCCTTTAAGGTCAGAAATGAAAAAAAAAAAAAACGCAAACAATACCTCTGTAGTCTCAAAATAATGAAAATGAAAAAAAAAAGCTTCTTTAGCAATTAAGTAAGTAATCATATCAATTAACTCTTCCTTTTCTGATAAAAAGTCTATACCATGAAAGAAGTTTCTCTATTATAGCTCTGCAGGGTTAGGATTTTAGCAAGTATGCTACAATTCTGGACTATGAAGAGCCAGTGAAATTTTTCTGTAAATGATCACACAATAAGTATTTCCAGCTTTGTGGGCCGTGAATTTTCTCCTCCCTGCACCCAGCTTTATTTGTGTATAATTGACAAATAAAAATTTTATGTATCTACGGTATACAATGTGATGCTTTGATATACATGTACATTGTCAAATGATTATGACAATCAGACTAATTAACATATCTTTGTCTCACATAGTTACCATATTTTTGGGGTGAGAATATTTTAAGATTTACTCCCTTAGGAAATTTCAAGTATACAGTACAGCGTTGTTAACTATAGTCACAGTGCTGTACATTAGATCACCAGAACTTATTCATTCTGCATAATTGAAAGGAATCTCCATCCTGTTTTCTGTAATGGCTGTAACAGTTTATGTTCCCAGCAACAGTGCACAGGGGTTGCCTTTTTTCCACATCCTTGCCAATTCTTATCTTTTGTCATTTTGCCAATGCTTATTTTTTGTCATTTTGATAATAACCATTATAACAGGTGTGAGGTGATATCTCGTTGTTTGATTTGCATTTCTTTGATGATTAATAATGAACTTTTTTTCATATACCTGTTGGTCATTTGTATGTCTTCTTTGAAAAATGTCTATTGAATTTCTTTGCCTATTTTTAATTATTTGTTTTATTTCCATTGAGTTTGAGTTTCTTGTATATTTTGAATATGAACCCCTTATCAGATGCATGGTTTGTAAATATTTTCTCCCATTTTGGAAGTTGTTTTATCACTGTTGATTGTTTACTTTCTTGAGGATAAGCTATTTAGTTTGATATAATCCCACGTATTTATTTTTGCTTTTGTTGCCTGTGCTATTGGTGTTCTAATAAAAAAAAAAAATCATTGTCCAGACTGTTTTACAGTGTCAGGTTTTACATTTAAGACTTTATTTCATTTTAAGTTTTTTTTAAACATATAGGGTAAGATAAGCATCCAATTTCATTCTCCTGCCTATGTATATTCAGTTTTCCCAACACCATTTATTGAAGACATGGTTCTTTCCTCATTATATGTTCTTGGCACCCTTGTCAAAGATCAATTGACCAAAATGCATGGATTTATTTCTGGGATCTCTTATTCTATTGGTTTGTATGTCTGTTTTTATGCCAGTATGATGCTATTTTGGTTACTAGAGCTTTGTAGCATGTTGTGAAATCAGGTAGTATGATATATTCTGATTTGTTTATTATATTCAAGATGGCTTTGGTTATTCAGGGCCTTTTATAGTTGTGTATGAATTTTATAATTTTTTTTCTGTTTATGTGAAAAATGACATTTGGAATTTTGATAAGGACTGCATTGAATCTATAGATTATTTTCGGTAGTATGGACTTTTTAACAACATTCTTTGAATCCATGAACATAGAATATATTTTCATTTATTTGTGACTTCAGTTTTTTTCCATCAATGTTTCATATATTTCAATGTGCAGAAGTTTTACATCCTTGGTTAAATTTGTTCCTAAGTATTTTATTTTTTGATACAATTGTAAATGAGACTGCTGTCTTAATTTACTTTTTGGATAGTTCATTGCGTATATAGAAACACAACTGATTTTTGTATGTTGGTTTTGTATCTTGTAACTTTACTGAATTTGCTTATAGTAGTTTTTTGATGGAGTCTTTAGGGTTTTCTACATATAAGAGTATGTTATCTGTACATGGATAATTTTACTTTTTCATTTCTTATTTGGATGCCTCATATTTCTTTTTATGGCCTACTTGCTTTGGCTAAGTCTTCTGGTACAATATTGAGTAGAACTGGCAAGAGTGGGCTTCCTTATTTTGTTCCTGATCTTTGAGGAAAAGCTTTCAACTTTTTATCATTGAGTATGTTAGTCTATAAGCTTATCATATATGGACTTTGTTGTGTTGAGATACATTCCTTCTGTATTTAATTTGTAGAGAGCTTTTTAAAAATCATAAATGAATATTACATGAATGCTTTTTCTGTACTATCAAGATAACCACATAATTTTTATCTTACATTCTGTTAATTTGATATATCAACTGTACATATTGAACCAGCTTTGTATCTCAGGGATAAATCCCACTTGATCATAGTATATAATTCTTTTAATATGCTGTTGAATTAGGTTTGCTAGTATTTTGTTTAGGATTTTTTGCATCTTTGTTTACCACGGATGTTGGCCTGTGATTTTCTTTTAGTATCCTTGTTTGCCTTTGGTATCAGGGTAAGTTGACCTTATAAAATTAGTTTGGAAGTGTTCCCTATTGTTCAATTTTTTTGGAAGCTTTGAGAAAGATTGACATTTATTCTACTTTAAATGTTTGGTAGAGTTTGCCAGCATAGCCATCAGGTCCAGGACTTTTTCTTTGTTAGGAGGTTTTGGTTACGGATTTCATCTCCTTATTCTTCATTAGTCTCTTCATAGTTTTAAGTTTTTCATGATTCAGTCTTGTAGATGTACGTTTCTGGGAATTTTTCCATTTATTTTAAGTTATCCAATTTGTGTATTTTTTTTATAGTAGTCTCTTATGATCCTTTGTATTTCTTTGTTATCAGTTATAATGTCTCCTCTTATATGTTTAATTTCACTTATCTGAGAGTCACCTCTCATTTTTCCATAGTATAACTAAAGATTTGTCAATGTTATCTTTCAAAAAAATCAAATCTTAGTTTTGCCTGGGTCCATGGGGGCAGACCTGGACTCTTACTTGCTGGAGCCTAAGGCTACGGTGGCTGGCCTGGCACTGGGGAAAGCGCAAAGCCTTGCTCCATTGGGATTGGTCCAGAGCCTGACTCTGCAGGAGCAGGCTGGAGCTGGGGTGGGCCTGGAGTCTGGATTTATAGGGGTATTCCTAGTGCCTGTGGTATGGACCAGATGTTTTTTGTCTCAACTACTCAACTCTGCTGTTGCAGTGCAATAGGAGCCTTAGACAATATGTGAACAAATAAGTATGGCTGTGTTCCCATAAACCTTTGTGTGCATAAGCAAGTGGCAGGCTGGATTTGACCCACGGGTTATAGTTTGACCATCCTCATAGTATACTTAATAAAAATTTAAACACATGGCAGTTAATAGTTATTTCCATTTGATTTGCTAATTTCAAAAGATGTTTCATACACATTCCATGTTATATTTACAGATACTCTGATTATGTCGTGCATATAATGATGAAATGTTGCGAAGAGTGTTTGAAGGAATAAGTGGAGAAACAAGTTTCATATATGGAACAGATACAGTGTTCCATATATGGAAGTACCTACATCCATTAAGTGGATACTTAATGAGCAAGAAGGTCCCTTTAAGTTCTTATTTTTATCACTCAGCTAAAATAACAACTTCTCAATGACACAGACTCTTGAGGCATTTAACTTATACCATGAGCAACCGTTTTTCTTTCTCCAAACCCAGTAAGTTTGGACTCATGATTGTTTCCACTTGTCTAGAGAACATTATTGGTCAAACTACAAGTTGGTTGGAAAAATACCAGATATTAACTTTTTAATTAATATCTGACAAGATAACAATTTCTTATATTTATGTAGAATTTTTCAAGTTTAAAAAGTTATTTCATATAGATGATTTTATTTTATCCTCAAATATCCAGCAAAGGGAACAAAAAATGAAAAATAATAAGACATTGCATTTTTATTTCCCCCCCTTACCTCAAAGAGTTATAGATTTGGATAAAATAAATAGAAAAAAGAATAAAAATGCCCACTCAATATTGTTTTTTATCTGCTCAGGAGAATTTATAGTAATACCGATGGCTTCTAGATGAAAAGCAAAAAAAAAAAAAAAAAGATCCGCTTAGGGCAGAACCAAGTCGCTGACCTGTCACTCTCGCATGCCATTCTAATCTAAGTAGGATTCAACTTCTGACCTGTGAGAAAGAGGTCTCAAAGTTTTTGATGAAAGTTATTTTCAGTAGCATCCAATTTAGGAGCTGCTGAAACAAATCCAAACTGACAATTGGAAAAAAACCCATATAAGAACCCATCAATAAAAAGGTAAAGAAAATACAGGGATGGAAGGGTTTCTAAATTGGTTAGTCATGGAAAATCAAGGCTGATAGCTCTTTTCAGATCTATAATAGATATTAAACAACATTTTAAGAATAAACCTTGCGTTACTTTTCCTTTCAGTCATTTAAAATCACACACACACACTCACACACACTTACTGAATACTTGGAATACATGAATGAATACACATGAATAATTGGAAACATGATTGAATAGATAGAAAATAAAATCTAGTATGCAATAATTTGCTCCTGTAGAGAAAGATGTAAAAATTCATGTAATGAAAAACCTGCATGAATCAGGAAGGCTATGACTTATTTTGATGTCAGTTTCTGACTCTGCAGAAGTGGCCAGATTAGAAAGTGATGCTGCAATCACAGAACTCAACCAGTTGGATCCATGAGCCAATGAGTAGAAATCTAGAGCAGAAATCTCAAGGCTAAGAATCACCTTAAGAATTGGAAGAGCTCTAAAAGTCCCCTTGATTTATCAAATGTCAGAAAAATGATAGTAAAATTTTTTTTATTTCCTTCAAAACACATAAATTAAATGATGCAAATTACTGGCTTTTGTGAATAACAAAGAAAAACGTGCCTGTTGATGGCAACCATACAAAAGAGGTAAAAATAATGAACTCCAGTGTGAAATTAACAGTAAGGAAAGTGGAGGTTGCGGGCTGAAAAATTACTGATGGTGTTCTGATACAGACCCAGGGAAAGTTAGGAAGGAAGTCTCAAATAATGAAGGGGGCACCACCTGATGGGAAACCTATAGCAAGTGGGAATAAGAGGCTAATAGGAGAGGACAAGTAGTGCCAAAGTAACAGATTCATAAATTACTGAATGCATTAGTAGAAGAAAACTGAGAATGGTGTGGGCCTAGCAAGTGGGAACAGATGAAAGAAGAAAAAATGAAAAGCAAATAAATGGAAGGATTGAGAGAACCAAAAGCAAATATGTTAGATACATTCAATGAATTGCTTTTTATGGAAAACAAATATTTTGCAAAATCTTACTGCAAAAAATATCCTATTTTATCATATTTTCCTTGCTGTTGTGAAACCATGTATATAGATTTAGTATGATTGCTAATAAGAACAACTAAGGTTTATTGAGCACTTACCATGTGGCAGATAAATTCATTTGTTAGTATTAATTTGTATTGTAATCACATGGGCAGGTATGTTATTTCCTTATCTTATAAATAAAGAAACTGGGATGCAGGACGTAAAATAACTTTTTCAAGGCTGTTTTTAAACCAGGAGTCCTGGTTTCAGAGACTCCATACTATTAACTTACACTTTATTTTGGCTCTTTGTTTGTTTGTTTTCTTAGAAGTGTAGAATTGTTGTTTCAACTTTCGTTTAAAATGTCAGGGTGAACAAGCATTTACTTCCTGTTTCCCTGAAATCCCTGTAAAATAAGAATAGAGAGATACAAAATAAGATAAGACCACAAAGACAAATAGAATAGTGGAGAACATACAATAACATGTTGGCAGCTGGAAAGCAGGATGATTGGTAACTGACTTAATTTGTGTTAATTAGCCTGATTTAATCTTTCCACAATGTGTACATATGTAAGAACACCACAATGTAACCCTTAAATATATACAATTATTACTTGTCAATTAAAAATATATCTTAAACAAAAGCAAAGAAAGAGAGTGCAAGAGCACCGAATCCTTATTTGGCAAAGGGGGAAGGTGATAAACATATTTATACCTCTGGATCCCCAAAAATCAGGATTAGTGACACCTCTGAAAATGAAGAGTGAAGGAAGAGTTGAAAAACAGAAGAACAGGATCTAATTCTGTTTGAGAAGCAGTTAGATCCCCCATACCCATCTTCTATCTTGATAGAATTCTGGAGTTTTATTCTTAGAAGTAAAGAAGACCACCCTCATTTTTCTCATCCGGGGAGTTTGGTTAAATTTCTTAGTCTACCATTATCTGGAAGAGAAACTTACAGTCTATTATTAACAGAACAACCAGACAGATCTTGAGAAAATGACTTCCCACATAACCAGAAGTAAGAGCCAAAGTGTTTAGAATAATCTACGCTACATGATCTGTCCCCTATCCTCTCCAGCCCACCTTCACTCCACATCCTAACTCCCACCCTGGCTCCAGAATTTCTTCTTTGATATTACCTGTTACATCCCTTACTCATTCCATTCTAGTCACAGGAGACTTCTTGTTCTTCCTTAAGCATGGAGACCATTCCCTCCTTGTGTCATTTACTTGGTCTCTTTTCTCTATCTGGATATTTTTGCTTCCCTTAGATATCTGTAAGGCTCATTTCTTCACTTCCATAATATATTTAATGAAATTTCATCTTTTCAGGAAGGCTTTCCCTGACCAATAAATAGATCTAAAATTGCAACTTTTCCCAACAGTCTGTTGTCAGGTCTCTGAGCCCAAGCTAAGCCATCATATCCCCTGAGACCTGCAGGAATATATCCAGATGGCCTAAAGCAAGTGAAGAATCACAAAAGAAGTGAAAATGGCCGATTCCTGCCTTAAGTGATGACATTACTTTGTGAAATTCCTTCTCCTGGCTCAGAAGCTCCCCCACTGAGCACCTTGTGACCCCTGCCCCTGCCCACCAGAGAACAACCCCCTTGGACTGTAATTTTCCACTACCTACCCAAATCCTATAAAATGGCCCCACCCCCATCTGTCTCCCTTCCCTGACTCTCTGTCTGGACTCAGCCCGCCTGCACCCAGGTGATTAAAAAGTTTTATTGCTCACACAAAGCCTGTTTGGTGGTCTCTTCACACGGACGCACATGACATCCATATCCTTTCTTATTTATTCTTTAATTTAGCATCCTATTTAACCACCCTGTACCTTAGATTCATTACACATAAAAAAGGAAAATAACAAGATCTACTTCATGTATCTTGTTTATTGTTTGTCTAACATCCTATACATTTTACTTTACTTATCCTTTTGCTTGTTTACCCAATAGAATGTCAGCTCCGCCAGGACAGGGATTTTTACATTTGCTTTTTTCACTCTTGCATCTTACAGCATTTACAACAGTGTCTGATATATAGGAATTGCTCAACAGTTGTTGATATATGAATGAAAGGATTATAATATAAAGTTGAGAAAATTTCTAGGGAAGCAGGGTGAAAAGATTAAGTGAAAGAAATTAGGCGACAAGGAGATGAGAAAATTTCAGGTCAATCAAAGAGGATGATAACTCCTATTATTCAAACAATAGGAGTTTAAGAAAGAGAAAATGGAAAACAGGGGAGGATATACAGGAGATAAGTAACTCAAGAAAATGTGCCAGAACATAAGTTTCCAGTTTGAAACAGTTCGCTAAGTACTTAGGTCAGTGGTTGAAATTAGATCCACATCAAATAGCATCATTAAGACATTTCAGAATACCAGAGACAAAGACAGATCTTTTGAAGTTTGCAAAGAGAAAAAAATCAAATTATGCACAAAGGATCAGTAATCATAATGTCCTCAGACTTTTCACAGCAATACTGGAAGTTAGAAGTCATACCTTCAAACTTCAGGGAGAAAACGAAAATAAGCTTAAAATTTGATGCTATGTCAAGCTGATAATTAAATGTGAGTCTGTAATCAAGATATTTTCAGATAGCCTGGGCATTATAATATTTACTTCTCATGCATCATTTTTCAGAAAGTTGGTGGACAAAATTTCACAATATAAGATCATTAACATAGAAAATATAGAATAAATGTGACTTAAAAATGAGATTCAGCATGAGAGAGCTGAAGGGAATCTCCAGGAGCATGGGCATGCAGTATACCTGGAGAGCAACCAGTTCAGACTGGGGCAGGTCAGAGGCTTTTAGAGTGATGTCTCCATGTAAAGGAAACTGATAGATACTTTGAAGTATTTAAATTGTACATATTGAGAAGAGTTTTAATCAACTAAGGGAGAGTTTGGAGATAAATTAATGAGTAGTGTATGGAAAACTAAGAAAAAATGCAACACAATTATTAACTCTGAGGAGAAGTAACCATAATATAGTCTATCATTCAGCTATGAACATCATTTATAAGTCAAAACATTGCAAATATTGATGATTGATATAACCAAAATTATGTTATGGGAGTGTTAGTATGATTGCATCTTGAAGGAGGTAGGGGGCAAGTCATCTAAATCCTTAGCTTTCATAGTGGGATATCAATAAACAATGTCTAAAATGAAAAAAATATATATAGAAGTAACAAAATAAACATTATTTGGGTTATGGAGCTGTTGAACTAAAAGGAAGAATCTGAGGCAAAAATAATGTAAGTAGTGAGTTTATTTGGGCCGAGCTTGAGAATTGCAACCCAGGAGCATAGATTCAAGTTGCCCTGAATAGACATTGATTAGCAACAGTTACAAGTGGATTTTTAAAGGCAATAAAATGGGACAGGGAGCAGATTGATACAAAGTTGTTTGTCAGCAAATCTCATTGGTTTACAAAAATAACATTGATTGATAATTGGCTATACATTGTTAAGGTATAAATTGTGGGTTTTAGGTACATTATTAGGTTAATTTATAGCTACTTGCGGCAATAACAAGCAGTTTCAAGAGCTGACTACATAGCTCAGGAGGGGAGTAGGGCATGATTGCTGTCTGATTTGTCTCTCTGGGCCTGGTAATTAAAAGGACTTTACATTCTTCAGATAAAAGTGTTTTTTCTTTCTTTTCTTAGAGTTAGTTTAAGAGAAAGCTACAATTGTTGAGAGTGCTTGTCTCTGACTTGTGAAATGTACTGGGAGGAGAGGACTACTGTTTCTTTGTAATATGATTTTAAAAACTATTGGATCCTTTAAATTATGTGATGATGTATAACCTCAAAAAATGTAAAGACAATGTAACTGAAATATAACGAATATTAGAACAAATATAAAGAAAAATAGAAAATTGTTGTTTGTGTTATTACGGATTGAGCATTCTTAATCTGAAAATTTGAAATCCATAGTGCTCCAAAATCTGAAACATTTTGAGCACCAACATGACACCACATGTAGGAAATTTCACTTGTGAATGCTTAAAACAAACTTCGTTTCATGCACAAAATTATTTAAAATATTTTATAAAATTACCTTCAGGCTGTATGTATAAGGTATATATGAAACATAAATGAGTTTTATGTTTAGTTTGGGGTTCCATCCCCAAGATATCTCATTATGTATATGTAAATATTCCCAAATCGGAAAAATCAGAAATCCAAAACACTTCTTTTCCCAAGCATTTTAGATAAGGAATACTCAACCTGTAATTTGAAAATAAAATATTTTTCTTTGATAGTTCTACATGCCACAAAACCCTTTCTGATGCCAAACAAACCCATGTCACTGTTAGCTCAGAGATGTGTGCTTTCAAGCTTAGCAGAGAACCTGCTTCCCACTTTTTCTGGATTATTTTCTAGGGATAAGGCAGATAAATGGCAGAAATTCTAAACTCTTAGATCTTGGCTCTGGTCCTATCTTCACATGACTCAAGGGCAGTCTTAGACAACTTTTATCAATCTTTAGCCTTCTTTTTCTCCTTTTTAAGGTTCACCTACTTTAAAACTACTGAGATGTTTTAAAATCAACACTAAAAAATGAAATTGGGAGGCCTAGTGGCTGGCACATATTTTGAAAAGGTTGGGAATGAATGGAGAAATTAAAGTGGCTATGTTTATAGAAACCATTTTCCCATCCATGAATTATATTTTATATGAAGCAATGTATGAGGCTGGTTTTTTAGGTAGCTACGAGTGTACTCATTGCAGAAATAGGTAGGTTCCAATTATCACAGTAATTGTAGACTTTGGAATGAAAGCATAATACAAATATCACTAGTGCCATTGACTACAGAAAAGTGTCATGGTTAGCACTAAATTGTGGCTTGAATTTTTTTCTTCAGATTTTCCAAGATTTATATGAATTTATTTTGTATCTCTGTCTTGCTGAATTTAAAATGAAGCTGACATACACTCCTCATTTTAAAATGTGTTATTGAAATATCTATCTCATGCTAGTCTGAGTTACTTTTTCAAGAGCCCCCAGGAAGTTATGGAAGGTACTATGATTTAGTTATAAGCTAAATTTTATGGAGACATTTTAAAAACATTTCTGACTACATTTATTCTGAATTATTCACCATTTATTTTCTCCATGCCAATTTCACGGTACCATGAAACATACATGGTCTTTGTTGCCTACACATTCTTTTGTAATAGGCAGTTTGGGGCTGATGTTGCATGTGCATGTTTAACTTCACCTCGATCTCTTAATATAGCTGCAGTGATAAATCTGTAATTAGAATAACCTTTCTGTTTGTTAATTTAAGAGGCTAACATGGCATCCCGATTTTAATATTTACACTCCATCTACTTGATATAGTTTAGAAATCAGAACACCATGAAAGATAGGACACAGAAGGTTAAAACAGAATGTAACCAAAGAAAGTAGAAGAGGTAAATAATGTCATGCAACAGAAATGAGCTGATTGTGGTATGGGAAACAGTGTGTTTCTAAAGTTTCTCAAATTTAAGGCTCCAAATGAAATAATTATTTGATAGTTTTTTTTCTTGGCAGCCCAATGCCTACATATAAATTTACAGAGATGGAATTTTTTCCTAAGCAAAATTAGCTCTCCTGTAAGACAGGATATAAAGGAGCATGCAGAAATCTATTGTGTAGGAATAACATTAAGTCAACCTAGAACCAATATCTGGAATTATGATTTTATAGGACTGAGGCAGGAATTCTATTATTTAATGGGATGATTTTTATGTGTCCTTCCTATAAGAGGTGGAAGGAAGATTTATTCAATTAAAGCATTTTTTGAGGAGTTGGAAGAAGAGGATGTAGTAAATGTATTACAAGTATGATCACTAATTTGAGTAATAATAGGTGACTAAATATGGAGGCAGGTCTGGATATTGTTTTTCTGGGCCAAGCTACAGGCTAGATCAGAATATGAGGTGTGCAGGTTTTGTGTGTGTACACACACATCTATATGTGCTCATACACGCATGCACACATATGTGCGTGTGCATACAAATATGGAGGATAAAGAAGACGGGGGAGAGCAGACACACATGAGTAACATTGTTTAACCCACCAAACAAGGCCGCTAGGATTTCAATATTTGTGGCCAGGACTTTCAGGCACTGAGATGGGTTATTAAACTTGCTTTTCATACTTTAATCCTAACTTTTTTCTATCATACTGAGCTTTCTTTTGACCATTTTAATATCTGAAATCAAGATATGTAAAGAGAATCTAGGAGAGCTGGGAGAGCAGACAGGAACAAGTTTTCTGGGAAGTGAGTAGTAGAGTAGGAGTGGGATGCATAGTGAGAATATCTTGATTCTGGATCAGTGGGATCTTCAAGTGAAAACTCTCATGTGCCTCGTTCCCTGTGGTGGGATTGGTCCCAGAATCAAGGCCTGTGTGAACTGATGCAGATGGCTTTTGAGAGGCTCAGTGACGGTGAGATGTAGGGATCAAGGTGAGAAAAGATATGATTCACTGTCATAATCATAACCACATATTACAAGGTCTCCCTGGACCTTGTCTTTAAGGTACTAACAATCGAACTTTTTCCATATGTATTAACTTACTATCTGTCTATATACGTGTCTGCATTTTGGCCGGGTTCCCTAAGAGTTTGGTTTTTTAGGGGAAGGTCTGCAGTATCTCTCATATCTCAAACACTTACTCTATTTGCTATGCTTTCCTGACAATTGTGGATGTTAGAAAATATTTCAGCCTTTTTTTTGAGGGGAAAGAGTCATATGAGCATATGTGGAAAATATCACAACATAAAATGTAAAAAAAAAAAAAAAAAAAAAAGTGAAAACTTCCAGAAGCACATTATTAATTCATTCCCCAAATAATATATGTTTCCTGTGTGCTGGAGATAAGTCAGTGATCAAGAAAGGCAAGATTTCTGCACTCCTGGAGGTTACATTCTTAAGCAATCTCTGGGTATAATGAGGACCAAGGCTATAGATCTATAGCGATGAGATAATGTTTATATGTAGAAAGAACAACAATAATAGGTTTAGTATGTATTAAGCGCCAACTGATAGAGCTTGAATAATTGCAAAGGGGATGGAGAAATTGTTTCAGGCAGCAGAATTGTATGATTAAAGCATGACTACAAGAATGTGATGAGAAATGGACTTGTTTGCCTGAAGTCCAGGGGTTGTATATGGCAGTAGTCAGGGACAACATTTGAGAGGTAGATAAAGAACCACTGAAAACTTGTGAGCAGGGAAGTGACATGATAAAATTGATGATGACACAGTAGACGTGAAAATCAAGTTAGGAAGTGGGGTACCGAAATAGACCAGGGGTATGTTAAGGGTGATGTCAGTGGGAATGCAAAGTTAGTGAAACATATAACACATTTGAAAGGAAGACTCAGTAGACTTGGGACTAGTAAATATAAAGCCGCAAAAGAAGAGAGGAATCAAGGATCACTTCAGCATTTCAAACCACAGTTTTTCAATAAGGTGACATTTGTACAAATGGAGAATTCCAGATGGGGGATAGTTTGGAAGGATCAAAGATGCGGTATGGTTTAGATATGTGCAGTCATAGAATTTGGGAGTAGAAGAGTTTCAATTTTTTCTAGCTTTGTTTTACCTTGAAATTTTCTTACCAGCATTCTTAAATACATAGAAAAATTAAAAGCTAGTACAGTAAAGTCCTATGTACCCAATACATCTAGACTCAACAGTTTTCATTTTGTCATATTAGTTTTATCTATATGTCTGCCTCTCTGTTTATCCATTTTTTTGACTGAACCATTTAAAAGTAACTTGCAGTTGCAATAAAATTTCATTCTAAACACTCCAGCATGTATATTCTAAGAACATCAACTTCAGTTTTGAAAGAAGTTAAGATCAAAGGTGTTTCACTTAGTGGTATAGATAGGCTGTAGTAGGACCTTAGGTTGCCTGATGGTCAAATGCGCTAATCTTCCCTCCTGCCATGTAATACCTTCCATGTTTATATTTGATATTTGTTGCTTGGAGTGTTCAGACATATAAACTAGATTCATGCAAATAAAAACACTATAAGAGTATAAAAGAGGTCTAGTGAGGGTTTATGGATAGAAAGAGATTTAAAGAGCTAAGAAGATGAATGAAAACAGAACAGTGGAGCAGAGATTGTATTTGCATAGGGGAAATTTAATGGTTGTATCAAGTGGTCCTTAGTGATGTCTGACCATAACTGATCATATGGCCTTGGAAATTGGCAAGTAGGCCAAGATCATGTTCTGAGATGGACTTTATGGACCACTTCCTTTGTTTCTTATCACATCCACATCTCCCACTGGAAAAAGCAATATTTTGGGTTGATGTATATACATAGCATGGTTGTGATGTTATTTTGCTAATAACCTAGTAAACACAGATATATATTATGAGATCATCGTAGATATGGGGTTTAAGGGAACAAACATACGGGGTCTGTGTCAAAGTAGAAGGGATTTCAAGAATTACCCTATGAGCTCTTAATGGGTTACAGTTGTATTGTTAAAGTGCTTTGCAACTTGAGAGAGCTGTTGAGAGAATAAAGCTTGTTATGAGAGATCATTGCAGCTTTTGGTTACTTTATTATTGTTGTGACACTGGAGAACATGGCTTTTAGGGAATGGGCTCCCAGGGACCAATGTATGATGTATATATTTGAAATAAGGAAAAATCCATAAAGTATTCAAAGTTGGAAGACAAACTGTTTAGTTTTAATATTTTTAGTGTATTTATCTTTGGAATTTGTTTTATGTCTTTTTTTTTTTTTTTTAAAGAGATGGGTTCTCATTCTATTGCCTGGACTGGAGTGCAGTGGTGCAATCATAGCTCACTGCATCTTTGAACTCCTAGGTTCGAGCAATCCTCCTACCTCAGCCTCTTGAGTAGCTGGAGCCACTGCACCTAATTTAAAAATTCTTTATAGAGATGGAGTCTCACTGTATTGCCCAGGCTAGTCTCAAAATCCTGTGCTCAGTCTTCTCACCTCAGCTTCCAGCATAGTTGGGGTTACAGGCACGGGCCAGTACACCTGGCTGTGTCTCTTATTCAGTGTTCATTCCATATAGGCTAGGTGTATGGGGAATAAAAATGTGAATCACCTTACAAAACCTTATAGTCCAGAACTTGGACTCTGTGCTGGATTGAACCGTGTCCCCATAAAATCACCATGTCCACACTAGGAATATCAGAATGTGACTTTATTGGAAATAGGGTCCTTATAGATATAACTAGTTGGGTTAAGATTGTCATACTAGATTAGGATGGGCTCCTAAGAGAAGAGAACACACAGATTCACAGAGGTATAGAGAGAATGCCACGTGAAGACATTGGCGGGGATTGGAGTGATGAGTCTATAAGCCAAGAAACACCAAGGATTGCTGGTAACCACTGGAAATTGGGAGAGAGATATGGAACAGATTCTCCCTCAGAGCCTCCAGAAGAAACAGCCCTGCTAACACCTTTATTTTGGGACTTCTAGGCTCCAGAACTTTGAGAGAATACATTTCTATTGTCTTAAGCTACCTAGTTTGTGATCATACATATTTTTAATTTAAAAATTTTTAAAAATTTGCATAAATTTATGGGGTACATGTGAAATTTTATTACATGTATATAATGCATAGTGATCCATTCAAGGATATTTAGGGTGTCCATCACCTGAGTATAATACATTTTTGTTAACTATAGTCACCCTATTCTGCTATCAAGCATTAAATTTATTCCTTCTAACTATACGTTTGTACCCCTTAACCCACTTCTCATTTTCCCCTTTCTCTCACGTACCTGTCCCAGTCTCTGTTATCTATCTTTCCACTCTCTTCCCCCACGTGCTGAAATTTTTTAGCTCCCACTTGTGAGAACATGTGATACTTGGTTTTTTGTGCCTAGCTTAAGATAACCTCCAGTTACACCGATGTTGTTCTAAATGACGTGATCTCGTTATTTTTTCTGATTGAATGGGATTCCATTGTGTATATACACAACTTTTTTTTTTTTAACCCATCCATTGGTGGACACTTAGGTTGATTCTGTTATCTTTGCTATTGTGAATACTGCTGCAATAAACATGCGAGTGTAGATTTTTCTTTGATATATTGATTTCTTTTCCTTTGGGTAGATACTCAGTGGGATTGCTGGATCAAATGGTATTTCTATTTTAATATTTTTGAGAAATTTCCATACTGCTTTCCATGGATCTATTTATGTTAATTTCGTATCCTGTCACTTTACTAAATTAATTTGTGAAATCTAAGAGGCTTTTGGTGGAGTCTTTAGGTTTATATAGGTATAAGATGTCATTAGCAAAGACGGTCAATTTGACTTCGTCTTTTCCAATTTGGATGCTTTTTATTTTTTTTCTCGGCTGTTTGCCCTGGCTAAGACGTCCATTACTATGTGGAATAGGAGTGGTGAAAGAGGGCATCTTTGTCTCATTCCAGTTTTTAGAGGAAAGGCTTTCAACTTTTCCCCATTCAGTATGATGTTAGGTGTGGGTTTGTCATATATGGCCTTTATTATTTTGAGGCATGTTCCTTTTGTACCTAATATGTTGAGAATTTTTATCATGAAGGGATGTTGAATTTTATCAAATGCTTTTTCTGCATTTATTGAGATGATCATATGCTTTTTGTCCTTCATTCTTTTTATGTGGTATATCCTGTTTATTGATTGGTGTATCTTGAATCATCCTTGCATCACTATTTTACATCTCACTTTATCATGGTGTATTTTTGCTGCACTGATGTGATTTGCTGGTATTTTGCTGAGGAGTTTTGCATCTATGTTCATTAGGGATATTCACCTGTAGTTTGATTTTTTTTCTTGTGTTTTTTCTGGTTTTGGTATCAGAGTGATGCTACCTTTGTAGAATGAGTTGATAATTCCCTTCTCTTCAAGTTTTTATAATAGTTTCAGGATTGGTACTAGTCCTTTTACATTTGGTAGAATTTGGCTGTGAATCCATAAGGTCCTGGGCTAGTCTTTGTTAGGAGAATTTTATTACTGATTAAATCTTGCTCCACATTATTGCTCCCTTCAGGTTTTCTATTTCTTCCTGATTCAATCTTTGTAGGTTTTACGTGTCCAAGAATTTATCCCTTTCCTTTAGTATCTCCAGTTTGTTAGCATATAGTCACTCGTAATAGTCTCTGGTAATCTCTTGTATTTCTGTGGTATGAGTTGTAATGTCGTCTTTTTCATTTGTGATTTTGTTTATTTGGGTATTCTTTTTTTTGTGGTTAGTCTCGTTTATCAAATTTGATTATCAAATTTTGTTTTATCAATTGTATTGATCGTTTTGAAGAACTGAATTTTTGTTTTGTTGTTTCTTTATAATGTTTTTGTAGCCTCCGTTTCCTTTAGCTCTGCTCTAATCTTTGTTATTTCTTTTCTTCTACTAATTTTGGGATTGGTTTGTTCTTGCTTTTCTGTTTCCTTCAGGTGCAGTGATAGATTGTTAATGTATAATCTTTCTACTTTTTTGACGTAATCATTTAGTGCTATAGAATTCCCTCTTGACACTACTATTGCTGTCACCCCTGGGTTTTGGTATGGTGTGTTTCCATTTTCATTTGTTTTAAGTAATTTTTTGATTTATCGTAATTTATTTGTTGACCCAGTGGTTGTTCAGGAGCATGTTGTTTAGTTTCCATGTATTTGTCTAGTTTCCAAAGTTCTTCCTATTACTGATATCTAGCTTTATTTCATTGTGGTCTGAGAAGCTGCATGATGTGATTTTGATTTTTAAAACTTTGTTGTGAATTATTTTGTGGCTTAGCATATGGTCTATCCTGGAGAATGTTCCATGTGCTGATAAAAGAATGTATATTCTGCAGTTTTTAGATAGAATGCTCTATAAATGAAATTTGGTCCATTTGGTACGAAGTCCAGTTTAAATCTTATATCTGAGTTGATTTTATATGTCTAGATGATCAGTATAAATGCTGAGAGTGGGGTGTTAAAGTCCCCCACTGTTATTTTATTGCAGTCTATTTCTCTCTTTAGAGCGAGTAATATTTGCTTTATAAATGGTGCATATATATTTATAATTGTTATATCCTCTTCCTGAATTTATCCCTTCATTATTATCTAATGACCTTCTTTGTCTTTTTACTATTTTTGACTTAAAGTCTGTTTTATCTGATAGTAGTATAGCTACTCCTGCTTGTTTTTGGTTTCGGTTTGAATGGAGTTATTTTTTTCCATCCCTTTACTTTCAGTTTATATTTGTCTTTACTGATAAGGTGAATTTCTTATAAGCAACATATAGTTGGGTCTATGTTTTCTTTTCTAAAAATCCATTCAGCCATTCTATATCCTTTCTTTTTTTTTTGAGATGGAGTCTTGCTCTGTCGCCCAGGCTGGAGTGCAGTGGCAGGATCTAGGCTCACTGCAAGCTCTGCCTCCCAGGTTCATGCCATTCTCCTGCCTCAGCCTCCCGAGTAGCTGGGACTACAGGCGCCCGCCACCACGCCCGGCTAATTTTTGTGTTTTTAGTAGAGACGGAGTTTCACCATGTTAACCAGGATGGTCCCGATCTCCTCACCTCGTGATCCGCCTGCGGCAGCCTCCCAAAGTGCTGGGATTACAGGTGTGAGCCACCCTGCCTGGCCAGCCATTCTATATCTTCTAAGTCAAGAATTGAATTCATTTATTTTCAGAATTATTATTGATATTTGAAGCTTTGTTCCTGTCATATTATGAATTGTTTTCTAGTTGTTTTTTGTATTCTTTATTTCTTTTTTTTATTTTTATTTTTTATCATTTTGCTTTGGTAGATTTCTGTAACAGTACTATTTGTGTCCTTTCTCTTTCTTCTTTGTGTGATTGCTTTACTAGTGAGTTTTATACTTTCTTGTATTTTCATTATGGTAAATACTGTTCTTTTGATTCCAGACTTAGGACTCACTTGATCATTTCTTGTAGGTTCAGTCTAGTGCTAAGGAATTCTCTCAGCATTTGCTTCTCTGGGAAACATTTATTTCTCCTTCATGCATGAAGAATAATTTTGCTAGATATAGTATTCTTGGTTGACAACTGTTTTTTTTTTTTTTTTTCTTTTTTCTTTTAGCACTTTTAGCACTTTAAATACGACATTCTCTTCTGGCCTATAAGGTTTCTGCTGAGAAACCTGCAGCTGCACTGATAGGGTTTTCTTTATAGGTGACTAGACACTTTTCTTATGCTGTTTTTAGGGTTCACTTTTTCTTTGACTTTAGACAGTTTGACTATAATGTGCCATGGAGAAGACCTTTTCACATTGTATCTTCTTGAGGATCACTGAACCTCCCTTGTCTGTAAGTCTAAATCTCTTGCTAGATTTGGGAAGTTTTCATCTATTATTTCATTAAATTGGTTTTCTAATCCTTTCATTTTCTTTTTGCTCTTGGGGATGCTGATAATTCAAATATTCAGTCACTTTATATTGTCCCAAATGTCACAAAGGCTTTGCTCATTCTTTTTGAATATTTTTTCTTTATTTTTGTCTGACTGAATCATTCCCAAAGACCTACCTTTACGTTCTAAGAGCCTTTCTTGTGCTTGATTTAGTCTGTTATTGAAGCTTTCAAATATCTTTTATATTTCCTTCAATGAATTCTTCAGTTCCAGAATTTCTACTTGCTTATTTTAAAAAAAAAATCTATCCCTTTGTTAAACTTCTCATTCATATCCTCAGTTGTTTTTCTGATTTCTTTGTATTGCTTTTCAGAATTATCTTCTATCTCACTGAGCTTCTTTAAAATCACTGTTTTGAATTCTTTATCTGGGATTTGGAAATTTCTTTTTGATCAAGATCTGTTGGTCAGAAATTATTGTGTTCCTTTGGAGGAGTCATATTTCCTTGCTCTTTTATAGTGTTAATATCTGCACATGTGTAACAGTCACTTATTTCCATTTTTGAATTTACTTTCATCAGGGAGGACATTTTTCTAAAGATATATGTGTGGCATTAGTTGTGTAGGGCTCTTTGGCTTTGATTATGGGCGCATGCAGTTTTGTAATCACTGTGTGATTTATTTGACTGTAAAGAATGTTAGTGGTATTTGTGATTTCTTTGTTGAGTTAAGGTGTGCTTATTAGTGGAGCCTGTGGTGATATGCTCTGGACCAGGAGGCCAGGTGGGCTAGTTTCTAGGACCCAGTGGTGGCAGCAGTGTGCTGAGTTTATGCTGGCATTGATGTTAGTGGTTACTAGTGCACCAATTTTTAGGCCTACAGGTGAGTTGCTTGAACGCCAGCTGTGTCAGTGGTAGACTGCGTGGGTGGGTCCCTGGACAGCCAGCATGGCAAGGGTGATGAAAGTAGCAGTGGCAGGATGATTCTTTGGGTCCTGAGCCATTGGCATTTATATTACTGGCTGTGATGAACTGGGTGGGCAAGTCTCCAGGCTCACATATGGCACTTGCAGATATGTGCCAGCTGAGGTGGTTGTAGGTGCATTTATGCCCAATCTCAGGCCTCCAGGAGGAGTGCTTAGATTCCCAAGGTGGTGGATTGGGTTGGGAAATCCCTAGAAGCCCAGGCTATGTGCTCTGTCTTAGAATGAGGGGTGAAGCCAGGCTTGATGGGCTTGTGCTCAGGTCCCCCAATGGTGAGAACAAGCACCAGCCTTGGTTGGTGGGGGTAGGGTGATCCTTAGGCCCCAGGCAGATTGCTTGGGTGAAGGGCAGTAGCAGCTACATTGAGACTGTCAGTGGAGTGGATGGGGCCTGCCTCAGTGGCGATAGCCTGGATCCACAAGTAGGTAACTCATATCTCTCTCATGCTCTAGTCCTGGCATAATTCAGCCCCCAGTCCTGGCAGCAGTAGCCCATACCTAGCTTGTGCTCCAACCCTGGCTACTGGAGCCCCCACCTAGCTTTCGACTAAGTCCCAGAGGCAATTCATTCCCTGCTAATGTCCCCAGTCTCAGTTTTGGAGGCACTCTCTTCCCAGCACCAGCAGCTGCAGCCCACACTTCACTTGCTTTTTAGCCCTGGCTGTGGGAGTGCTCCCAGCTCAGCAACAGCAACCAGAGTTTCCTTCACACCTCAGACGCTGTGCTTCTGGGTCCCAGGATAGCATGCAGTCTGTTAAAGGCAAGGGTTGAAAATGCACCTTGCTGTAGCTGCTTATGTCTCAGAAAGTGTGTGGGACCCAGCACGATCTTCCTCCTTGAAGCATTCTGCCCCATGGTCTCCTGGAAGCTTCCTATATAAGCTTCAGGGATTGAGAAGGTCAAAGGGCTCTCTAGTGGCCAGAACTGCATAATTTCATGGTAGGGATGTGGGCTGCTGAAAGTCCCTCACTTACCCTTTCCCCACATTGGGAAACCACTGCCAGCTCTTAGCCAATCCCAGCCAAGCAGGCTGCCTCTCTTCATTTTCCTTCCTTGCTTTTGATGTTTCCTGTCACTTTTCTGTTGAATTCCAATGTTCTCTCTTGGATAATGTATTCAAAGTATTCTTGTCTATGCACTATTTTGGTTCTTCTAAGGGGATGAAGTGGGCATGAAATGCTTCTAGTCAGCCTGGATCAACGGCAAGATGGTCTGGGTGGCCCTTTTCTCTGAGGAGGCTCTTGGGGACTGGCTTGTGCTGTGAAGATGCTGGGACTTCCTGTCATGCTTACAAGATCCAAAGAGTTCAAATCCACACAGGTCAGCATTACTGAAGGAGCAGATGGAGGAATTCTGAGCAGGGAAGATACCTTAGGTCTCTTCTTGCCTCCTTGCACAACAGTGCCTGGATCTGCGGATCTGCCAACAGGCTCAGCGCTGCTTGGGCTGATGTGCATAATCTGGTCATTGGAAAAGTATGATGTAATGATTGATTATTCTGCACCTGTATGATGCCAAACAAAGGAAATCATATTTTAATGGCTTCTTTTCTTTGAAGAACCAAGGTAGTTCTTAGAATCTGGGTCAAACGATAAACTCATCAAATCAGTAGAAACAATAAATGGATGACTTTGAAGTCTAACTTTTTTCATAAATGTCTTTATCCAGTGATAAAATTAATTTCCCATTTGATAGGAGAGTAACAGTTTTATTTTCATCAATATTTGTATCATATGTAGTGGGCAGTACAAACTCTGTAATTGTGACAGTACATCTCCATGAGATGTTAGCAACATTATTTATGGACAAAGTTGGATTTCTCTCTGGCCAGCACATGGCTAGGACCCTCTCACAACCTGCATGGGGTAACTGTGGGTAAGCTGGCTCTCCTTAAATTCTGCAGCCAGTTTGTGGTTATTAATTGTGGTAGTCCTAGGAAATATAGACTCTAAGTCAAAAGATTAATAACATTCAGTTGTTGTTGTTGTTGTACTTGTTAATTTTGGATGAAAGTAGTCTGCAAGAGAATGTGAAATACTGTACTAAAAAGTCCATGTCTCAAGCTAAATGAAATACTATTCTTGAGTAGGTATTGATGCTGAAAATTATACATATCAAAATCAATTTCCCATTTAATTCAGATATCAGGAAGTTATTGAACAAAAAATATAACATAGGCTTTTTTAAAAAATGAAGAAGCACTGCTAATTGAAAAAGAAGCAAAGCCTACTTAAGCAGGGCCATATTTTTTTTGGTCCAAGAATCCTTCTCATTTATTATTTTAACTTTCTGTATTGTATATTGGATGTTTTTTAGTGAGAATTCTCTACCATCTCATTGTTTTTTAAAAACTTTTCCTTCAAGACCAAAGTCAGAGTCTATATATTCTTATAAAGGCAACATAGACACCATATTTGGACTGTTATAAAATGAGCTTCTTGTTGATTTTGCCAACATGGTAGAAGTAATCATGTGAGAGGATAACCATTTGAGAATTTAGTAAAAAAACTATCATTTGTATAGAAATAAATAGTAGCTGCTTGGTCTATTAATCTCAGTTTTCTTCATCTATATAATGAAAGCCGTATTATTGTCACATTATGAGCTGCATGTTCACTGTAAATTATGAGCTTCTTGTTCACTATAAATTCAGAGCAGCATTGGTATACTTAACAGAGTTGTTATTGGTATAACACTTACCTTTCTACTTCACCTCATATCACTCTTCAATTTTACATTTTTAACCTCTTGCTGAGAGAATTCTAGCTCTTAAAATTTTGTGGTTCTGACTTTTGAATGATATTCTTAGTACCATCACCATCACACCTCACCTTGGATAAGCCTCTACTCTCTGGCATCTTGTTTCTGCTCAACACTGCAGCAGTCACAGTACAAAGTACTTTGGCTGAAGTCTCTAGACTCCAGGTTGATGATTTAATCAAAGATGCAGCTGTGTACTGGCCTTAGTTCATAAATCCTGACTGGGCCTTCAACTGTAACCTGCCTGTATGTTTTGTCCCTTTGTTAGAGGGGGCTAATATTATTTGGTTTTGTGCCAACTGTGATGCAGAAATTGATCTGGCTTCTACAATAAGGCCAATTATGTTAAGAATATCATGGAGATTTGCTGGTCACGAAGTAGGGTCACTTGCACAAGCATTTACTTTGAAAAACAATCATTGCCATTACTCTTGTCCCTTCTCTCAGAATTTTCCAGCCTCTATTGCCAATTGAGGTTTCTTTCTTTCTGCTCTTCCCCTATATAATGCCCAGTCTATCTGGCTCCTTTACTTCTGTTTAGATGTACCCTTTGCCCCTATTGTGCTGCTTTTTCCTATTGACTCTTAATTATGCCATCTCTCCTTTTTTATGTAGAACAATTCAACCCAAGTTTTTACTGCCAAATATGCATGGCCAACCAGCAAACAAAGAGCCTCCCAGATAAAGATGTATTGCTCTTAAAGATTGCTTATGACTTATGTTTTCTTGCTTTTAAAGTTATTACACTTCATACTCTGACCACTTTTAAAAACAACCACAATCACAACCAACTCACTGAAAAATACCACAATGTATAATATTATCTGCTATGCAAAATTTATGTTCTACTTTGGCAATATGCAGTGTGAGTTTTAAAATCTGGAGTGTCCTGGCACATGAATTTGAAGTAACCATCATTTTATACTGCCAATCCACTAAAGGAGGAGAATAAATTAGGAGGATATGACTCAAAGATAGTCAAAATCATTCATCTTTCTGAATTATCATGCTACTTACTCTGTCATTGGTCTTTGATAATCTAATACACAGGAAATTTTAGATCACTAACTTCTCTTTCAACAATATGATGTCCTGATTTTTAATGGCTTTTGTAAGAAATTGGATGTTGAATAGTAAATAGTAGTGATCCTTTATGCAGCAAGACAGTATTTTTCTTTGAGAAAGATGGCCAGTAATAGTCATTTTCTGCAGTTATATGTGCCCTAAAAGCAAAGATTAATGCTATTTATTGCATTTTCCTGAGGTATTGATTCTGGTTATATCTTTGCTTTGTGAATTGAGATATAATATATATATGTGTGTGTATATATCTCTTATATATGTGTGTGTATATATACACATATATAATATATCTCTTTGAATTGCTATAGTTTTCATAAAAAGTTGGATTGTGATCAAAGTTATTATATTAGTTTTATAGGCAAATTGGACCACCCCTCACCAATATGTAGTGTCTGGTATTTCTGTACACTTTGCTAGTTTCTCCACTTGCTATAGCCATGTGGCTTCACTCCAGAGTTTTCTACATTATGCTCTAGAAGTGTCTCTTTCGCTAGCTCTGGGGGATATAGACTTAGCCACTTAACTTTAAAGGGGTTATAAAGGAATGCAATAATTATTCATTTTTCTCATGGGCTTGTTGGGCTCTATGGACTCTGAATTGCTATAGTTTTCATAAAAAGGGGTCAGATTATGATCAAATATTGAAAGCAGGGAATCTTCCTTAGCCATCTGATGCTGTTACACTGCTGCATTATCTCTGTAACTGGCTTTTTTGTTTTTCCCCACAACAACGGCCATTCCAGATATTCAGTCCTTGAAGACAATTGGGCACAAGTACATTTTGGACAATTTTGATTTTTTGTGATCATGCCAGTTTGCTGTGATGTCCTGCCAGGCATCCCGAATGCTCTAAACAACTCATTTTCCTAATCTGAGGTTAAACCTTGTTACCAAAATGCCAGCATATGGAGACTATTCATTCAAGTAACCATGTAACCATTGTAAGTTGCCTATAAAGTTTATTTTGGGTGGGTTTAAACATAATTTTTGCTTCATTCAGTTGAGTGAGCATATACCTCTTGTGTTGAGGTAAAAAACTACCTAACATTTATTGAGCACAAATTGCCCCTGACCCTGTTCTGTACACTGGAGGATTATGGGATTCCACTGTATCACAGTCACTTAATAATTAGAAATGATACTCAGGAAAACAATATTCTAACCACGCAGGTGAAAAATGAATGGAAGGGAAATTACCTCATATGAGCATGCAGATGATCCAATCAGCCTATAAAACCAATGAGGTGGAACTACCCCAACTGTGACAATGAATCAAATGCACAACACCACACTTCCCTGCAGTATTACAATCCCACTCTGACATATTAACAAGCATAGTCACACCTGCTCTGGTCTTCTCTGTACTATCTAACCCACAATTCCTGGATGCCTTCAAAGACGGGCATGCTATTCAGATATTCTTTGATGTTCCAGCTTTTTGTAAAGGAAGGGGCACAGGCTTCAGAAGAGAAAAGTCAGCGTTTTTCATGCCAGCTCTATGGCTAGCTAGCTGTGTTATTCTAGTTATGAGATCTCTCTGGACTTTAGTTTCCTCACCAGTAAAATATGGATAATACCTAATTTGTAGGGTTGCTGATGTAAAATTATATGAGGTAACATCCATGAAATAAACAACACTGTACTTAGCACACAACAACTAAACCAAATTTTTAGTTTTTTTCCTTCTTCACTTTTTCCTTTCCATACACCCTAAACTTTTACATTAGGTCGTTGAGATAACATCTCATGTATTTCCTTTTGGATTGGTCCACTCTTTGGCTTCAGTTGCCAAGGTTTATAAACTCGGCCCATGCTTTGTGCCCTTCAGGATGTATTTGGTGGGCTGAAACCAGCCCTGTTTAACCTGTTCCCGATATGCTGTACACTGCACATATCAGTTGCCCCTCCAAATGTGCCCCTTGTTTTAGCTCCTGTGTTACACCTTCTTATAATCCCAGAGCATGCTTCAGGCAGGCTTAATAATAATGTTAACAAACCTCATACATTACTACATCGTTTCATTTCTCGAGATGACTAGGGAAAGGAAAAGTTATAGAGTCTACTTTAGAGGTATGGAATGTGCTTGTGACTGCAGTGGCTGGACTGTAGAGGGGGACAAGGCCTATTTACATAAATAAAGACTTGGACAAATGGAGGAGAAACTTTGGGAGTATCAACATTTACATATTTTGATAATTGAAGATCATAGGGAGCATATGGCATTGAAAATAGCACAGGAGTTATGGTTCATATGTGGGGGTACAGGCATGTGGGGCAATACAGCACAATAAAGCAAGGTGAATGACCTTCCTAATCACCAGCTGTGTAAATTTGGGGGGAATTGATAACCTTCAACCTCCGTATTTTTTCATATGTTAAAAAGAGAGAATGGCAGTGATTTTGGTCTATGGTATGTTAAATGAATTAATGGCTATAAAATGATTAACATAGTGCTGGAACTTAGTGAGTATTCAGTGAAGATGCGGTGTTACTGTTATCCCAGGTATTTAAAAGCAATAAGTGGAGTCATGGAGAGAAGCTGGGAGAACCAGAGCTTCTGATTGGATTCAATTGACTTGGTCATTTTTTTGTTGTTGTTTTCAAAATGGACTGAAATCTGTTAGCTTCATTTGTTGATTGTAAATACTGGTTTACAATTAGTATCTAATCAGATAATTTTTTTTAATCAACCAGATTATTTTCAATGATTTGATGGTGTTATGTTACACAGGAGAAATATGCCACATTCAGCTGATGTACTCAGCATTGAAACAGTTTATTAAAAATGTTATGTTTAAACTTATTAAAATTAGAAGAATAAATGCATATTCCTTACATTTACTAAGGAAATGGATTTTGAATAAAACATAGCTAACTATGGCCAACTGTATCTTTTTAGTTTGTGACTCAGGACCTAATGTTAAGTATATAACAATTTCTAGCTGATTGCTTTGAAGGTTTACTACGTAATGACATTGCTTAGGTGTGTGAACTTCGTGTTGCTTGTTTTTAGATTTCTAAATATCATTGTTTTGTGTTAGAACTTCTTGTATCAACATCAGAGTTACCCAGTTTCTTGCCAGGCCAGACTAACCAATGCTGTATTAAAAGGAAAGGGTTCTCAAAACAGCATGGTACTGGTACCACAACAGAGATATAGACCAATGGAACAGAACAGAGTCCTCAGAAATAATACCACACATCTACAGCCATCTGATCTTTGATAAACCTGAGAGAAACAAGAAATGGGGAAAGGATTCCCTATTTAATAAATGGTGCTGGGAAAATTGGCTAGCCATAAGTAGAAAGCTGAAACTGGATCCTTTCCTTACCCCTTATACGAAAATTAATTCAAGATGGATTAGAGACTTAAATGTTAGACCTAATACCATAAAAACCCTAGAAGAAAATCTAGGTAGTACCATTCAGGACATAGGCATGGGCAAGGACTTCATGTCTAAAACACCAAAAGCAACGGCAGCAAAAGCAAAAATTGACACATGGGATCTAATTAAACTAAAGAGCTTTTGCACAGCCAAAGAAACTACCATCAGAGTGAACAGGCAACCTACAGAATGGGAAAAAATTTTTGCAACCTACTCATCTGACAAAGGGCTAATATCCAGAATCTACAAAGAACTCAAACAAATATACAAGAAAAAAGCAAACAACCCCATCAAAAAGTGGGGAAAGGATATGAACAGACATTTCTCAAAAGAAGACATCCATACAGCCAACAGACACATGAAAAAATGCTCATCATCACTGGCCATCAGAGAAATGCAAATCAAAACCACAATGAGATACCATCTCACACCAGTTAGAATGGCAATCATTAAGAAGTCAGGAAACAACAGGTGTTGGAGAGGATGTGGAGAAATAGGAACACTTTTACACTGTTGGTGGGATTGTAAACTAGTTCAACCATTATGGAAAACAGTATGGCGATTCCTCAAGGATCTAGAACTAGATGTACCATATGACCCAGCCATCCCACTACTGGGTATATACCCAAAGGATTATAAATTACTCTACTACAAAGACACATGCACACGTTTGTTTATTGCGGCACTATTCACAATAGCAAAGACTTGGAATCAACCCAAATGTCCATCTGTGACAGACTGGATTAAGAAAATGTGGCACATATACACCATGGAATACTATGCAGCCATCAAAAAGGATGAGTTTGCGTCCTTTGTAGGGACATGGATGCAGCTGGAAACCATCATTCTTAGCAAACTATCACAAGAAGAGAAAACCAAACACCGCATGTTCTCACTCATAGGTGGGAACTGAACAATGAGATCACTTGGACTCGGGAAGGGGAACATCACACACTGGGGCCTATGATGGGGAGGGGGAGGAGGGAGGGATTGCATTGGGGAGTTATACATGATATAAACGTCATGCACATGTACCCTAGAACTTAAAGTATAATAAAAAAAAATAAAAAAATAAAAAAAAAAAGGAAAGGGTTCTATAAACTTGCTAATAACTGTTTACTTGTATCATTAGAAATGGCTTGAATACAATAATGCTAGACTTTCTTAACCCTGCTCAGAAAAATCAATGCAGCATTAACGTCTCAAAGCCTGTTATTTCCTCAATATTGTGAAATATTTCTGTGAATCTTAGGGAACCCAGACAGGTCAGCAAAAGTCTAAGTTCCTGGGGCTATGGTGATCCCCTAAGAATGGTGGACATTAAGATATTCCAAAGATGAGTCCTTATCATGAGAGGTTGGAACTTCTTGTGCTTGATGTTGAAGCAGATTTACCACCAGCTTCTCCAACTTTCAAGAAAAATCCTCATGTTTTTCAGACATCCTGAAACGTTGGGCAATTTCTTACGGTTTTTTTTTTTTTCTTTCTCTCTCTTTTTCCTCTTTCTCTGTCTCTGTTTCTCTTTCCCTCACCTTGCCTCTGTAAAAACTTACACAAGAATCTTTCTGTGCTGGCTTTTACTTTATGAAGTAAAATTATTTTTCATTAAAATCATTAAAAAGCAGTCATTAAATAAGTTGTGACTCGCTCACAACTTTATTTTTAAAGTATCTGTGGTTTGGTTTGTTGATATCCACAGGACCCTGAATGAAACTTTTGGTGGCTGAATATATCTTTAAGCATTCTACTTTAGTCTGGCTGCTTCCCAAATTCTCTCATTTTCTTATTCTAAGAATCCTTTTTTGTGGGAAAAAGGGGCTTCAGAGGATCTTCAGAGTAAGAACTTAAGAGTGATGAATCATAGAAGAAACAGTAACACTATTTTAGCTCTAGTGAAACCTTCTGTTCACTTATAAGCCAAGAAGATAAAGAGGAGTGAATTTCAAAAATAAGGTTATCTCCCCAAATGGCCTGACCAACCTCTGTTGGTAAATCTCTGCAATAGAAAATAAGCATTGACTGGCCGGGCGCGGTGGCTCAAGCCTGTAATCCCAGCACTTTGGGAGGCCGAGACGGGCGGATCACGAGGTCAGGAGATCGAGACCATCCTGGCTAATACGGTGAAACCCCGTCTCTACTAAAAATACAAAAAAAAACTAGCCGGGCGAGGTGGCGGGCGCCTGTAGTCCCAGCTACTTGGGAGGCTGAGGCAGGAGAATGGCGGAAACCCAGGAGGCGGAGCTTGCAGTGAGCTGAGATCTGGCCACTGCACTCCAGTCCGGGCGACAGAGCGAGACTCCGCCTCAAAAAAAAAGAAAAAAAAAAAAAAAAAAGAAAATAAGCATTGACTAAAGAAAACAGGAGGATTGTTTGTGATGCCAGAGAAGAACAAAATTTATGGCTAGCTTTCAGGCACCAGGCCTAATAAGGAGAGCTACTGCATCCAGGTTAAGTGAAATAGCTGTCACCTGGTTGCACCAGTGGCGTTGCCTTCAGTACTTAAATGTGTGAACACTTGCTCTATATCTTGGCGATTCCTAGGTGGTTCCAGCTGCAAAGTCTTATAATTAATTGCATGAGTATTGCCATTCACTTGGGAGGCAGGTGATTACTTGCCTAGGTGTTACTCTAAGATATTACAATATCAATAGAACTACTGATTTTAATTAAAACTTCAAAATGTATGCTGGTTGAAGTACTCATTATTGCATCCTTGATTATGTGTGAGAATTTAGTCTTCTATGCTTATTTTTTCATATAATAATACTAAGACCAATTAACAGGAGGCAGAATTTTTTTTATAAGACAATGAAGTGTGTGTGTGTTGGTCTGATTTTTTTATGTTATTCCGATTGGGCTTTTCATTTGAACTCTAAAAAAATGCTTGTACATTATCAAAGCTAGTAGACAAAATAACATGAGACAAATGGCAGAGGAGAGGTAAAAGGGCAAAATGAATTTTTTTTGTCACTAGTTAATTACATTCTGATCTTGATTTAGTTGTGAAAAATGTAGTAATTCTGGTCTCTCTGTAAAACATATCAATCTTTATTGTGAAGCCACACCTGGATTTGCTTAATTAAGCTATTCGGGGGAAATAGAAAGGGAAAGGATGGCAGCATTGCAAACTAATAGAGGAAAAACTGTGTGGAACAGGTTAGCTCTTGAAGGGGCTTTTTTGAATGTGGAGGCATTTTAAGGCAGTCTGTGAGTTATGGCCAAATACATCAAGTACAAACTGCAAAGGACTGTAGAGATGATCCAGGCTAGTTTCTTCATTTTACAGACTGTATTTGTAATCATCCTTTCTAGTAAGTATTGAGGAACACTGGAAGTAAAGAAACCCTCAATATGATACACTGTGTTGTTAAATGTGGCATTATTTTTTTTAATTCAAGTTTTTCAGGTCTTCTTGACAAAATATAGAGAAAGGGGTTTATGTGTGTGTGTGTGTTTATATCATGTCTATAGTTTTTGTGGTCCTGCTTTGCTTTCTGGTGTGGAAAATAAGTTTCCGAAACTTGGTGGTGAGAAGCCTGTCATTAAATTATTGCTGCTGTTTTTGAAGAATGTTGATTGCACTGTGGTTTTCATCCCCCAAAGCCCTTAATATGGGGTTATTTTTTATGGTTTTGAAGTTTTTGGTGACTCCATTAGGAACATTCTTATGAGGCTGAATCATACTCAGGATATCACTTTCTTACTGGGGAAAGCACAATAAAATTATTGCAATAAAAACAGTACACTTCAGAAGAAAAAGAACAGTATATAGTTTTATTCAAATGGATATTCAGTGCTTAAGCAGCACAAACTGGAACAGGTAGGCTGCAGTGTTGCTGCAGATTTCCTTACAGGAGAAAAAAGCTGGTCTTGATTACTTGAACTCTTTGCTGACTCTGGAGAGTGGTTTCAATTAAAACTTTCCCCCTAGCTTTAGAGACAAATCTTTTTCTTCTTTATTAAAACTGGTTTGGAGATAAAACTTTTGAAACCAGAAGTCATATCATTAAGAGTTTAGATTTAGTGTGTGGAAAGAAAAGATAAAAATCCAGATTTCCTTTGTAGGTTTCAAGTGAAAACAATACTTTAATTATAGCAATATTTTTAGGTAAGATAAGTAAATACCCAGAGCAATGGGACCTGGGTTAGAACATCAGGGTAGAAGCTCTGACTCAGTCTATGATTTGTTTAATAACTTTGGGGCAAATATTATTCATCTTTTGACTTCAATCTCTTAACTAAATTTGTGACCTTCTTTCCTCTTTTTAAGATCTTTCTTCCATCTCCTGTGCCAGAATTTCTTTTCACTATGTGACTTATTTTCAGGATGGCACTGGACATTGAGAAGTTTCTTGATCTTTTACTTTGCCCTTGACTTGAATCAAATTTAATTCCCAGTGTTGAAAAATTGCTATTCATTTTGCTGTTTCCTAGTAGATGTTCCTGACACTGTCTTTAGACAGATTAGAATTTTCATTTATTTTTGCAAGACTTCAAAAGAAGTGATAATTTGTTCTCCCTTTTAAATTCATTCAATATTCAACAAAACCTAGGTTTTTTTTTCCTGTTTCTGAGTATTTACATTTAAGGCAACACTTATATGCAAAGAGATGTGCAGATCCCAAGTGTGTGGTTTGATGAGTTTTGACAAATGCATGCAACTGTGTAACTAACACTCAGTCGCTTGTACAAATATGGAATGTGTCTATCACTCCAAAAAGGTTATTAATGGGTCTTTTCAGTTAATCTTTATCAAAAGAAGCAGCTACTTTTCTGATTTTTTTCACCATATATTCTTCATATGTGGAATTTCATATAAAAGGAATTATACAGTATGCTCTTTTGAGTCCAGCTTCTTTTGCTCAGTATAAGATCTGTGAGATTTCATGCCACTACCTCAATCAGTTTTTTTTTTCCTTTTTATTGTGAGTAGTAGTCTACTGTATGGATATATCATAATTTGTTTATCCATTCTCCTATTGATATTTGGGTTGTTTCCAGCTTTTGGCTGTTACATATAAAGCTGCTATGAGTATTCCTATATAACCTCTAGCTTTAGTTTGTTTCTTTTTTTCTTTTGCTTTTGGTTCATTTTGGTAGGTGATCTCTAAGGTGACCCCCAAAGATCCCTGTCTTCTGGTATTCATCTTCTTGAGTGTCAGTTGGATTGACTGACTCAATTCCAATGAATGGAATACAGTAGAAGTGATGAGATGCCACTTCTGAGATTGGGTGCTATCTCTCACTCTCTCGGCCTTCTAACTCTCAGGAAAGCCAGCTTTCATGTCATGAGGCAACCCTAGGGAGTGGCCTACATAAGTAAGCTTGGAAGATAATCTGCTGAGACCTTGCCAAAAGCCACAAAAATGAGTACAGAAGTGGATTCTTTCCCGGTTGAGTCTTGAGATGACTGCAGCTCAGGCTGACACCTTCATTACAATGTAATAAGAGACTCTGAACTCAAACCAGCCAGCTAAACTCCTCTTGGATTCCTGACACCAAGATGTGAGATAATAAATATTGTTTTTGGCCACTAAGTTTTGGGGTGATTTCTTACACAGCAATAGATGGCTAATATAGTCCACTTAAATGAGCATAGTGTGTTTTAAATCAGTCCTTTTTTATTTAGTATTTAGTAGAGGAGAGTTCACTAGAAGCTTTGTGGTTTTTCAGATCCATAGCTAGTAACACAAGTTAGGGTCATCTTCTATAGAGATAATTTTATGCAGCTTTCTTATGCATTTTCGGAAAGTGACCAAAGAACATTTTTGCTATTTTTCTCAAAATGGAGTTTTATTTACTTTTTATTGTGAAAAACACAAACTCATAGAAATATTCACTCAGTAAAGAAGGAATTAAAAAAGGTGAAAACCATGCATGAAATTGTTACCTCAGTGCAATCACTGTTAAAACTGTTGTTCATTTCTCTAGATGTTTCCCATAAAAACATACATACACAAGAACATGCAAACATTTTCAAAAATGAAGTCATGAGATATGCTCTTTGAAATTTCATTTTCTTCTTCATAGTAATAGACATATGTACATGATCATTTTAATGATTTTATATACTCATTTTATATGTCATAATTTATCCTAGTCTCTGCCTTTGAGTTATACTCTCCACTTCTCTGCCATTTTTTGAACAATTATAAATAGCTATTGGTAATCATCCTTTTTATTCAACTTCTATTATGGGTTCAGGGAGTACATGTGCAAGTTTGTTACAAAGGTATATTATCTCATGGTGAGGTTTGGAATATGAATGAATTTGTCTTTCAGGTATTGGGCATAGTAAATGAAAGGTAATTTTTCAGCCCTTGCTTCCCTTCCTCCCTCCTCCCTGTTGTATTCCCCAGTGTCTATGGTTCTCATGTTTATGTACATGTGTATGCATTGTTTAGCTCCTAGTAGTAACTGAAAATATGCAATATTTGGTTTTCTGTTTCTGTGTGTATTTGTTTAGGATAATAGACTCTAGCTGCATCCATGTTGCTGCAAAGGATATGATTTTATTATTTTTTACAGCTGCATAGTATTCCATGGTTTATACGTACAACATTTTCTTTATCCAGTCCACTGTTGATGGGCACCTAGGTTGATTCCATGTCTTTGCTATTGTGAATAATGCTGCAGTGAACATATGGGTGCATGTGTCTTTTTGGTAGAACGACTTGTTTTCCTTTGGGTATATACCTGGTAATGAAATTGCTAGATCAAATGGTAGTTCAACTCTTAGTTCTTCAGGAAATCTCCAAACTATTCTCCACAGTGACTAGACTAATTTACATTCCCACTGCAGTGTATAAGTGTTTGATTTTCTCTGCAGCCTTGACAGCATCTGTTTTTAGAAATTTTTTTGCACCAGTTAGAATGGCATCTCATTGTGGTTTTGATTTAAATTTCTCTGATGATTAGTGATGATGAGCATTTTTTCATATGTTTGTTGGCCGCTTGCATGTCGTCTTTTGAGAAGTATCTGTTCATGTATTGGGCCCGTTTGTTAATGGGGTTGTGTTTTGCTTGTTAATTTTTTTAAGTTCCTCATAAATTCTGGATATTAGGTCTTTGTCAGATGCATAGTTTGCAAATATTTTCTCCCATTCTGTAGGTTGTCTGTTTATTCCCTAGATAATCTCTCTTGCTGTGCAGAAGCTCTTCAGTTTAATTAGGTCCCACTTGTCAATTTTTGTTTTTGTTGCAATTGCTTTTGAATACTTAGTCATAAATTCTTTAACAAGGCTGATACTGAGAAGGGTATTTCCTAGGTTTTCATCTAAGATTTTTATAGTTTGAGGTCTAACATTTAAGTCATGAATCCATCTTGAGTTATTTTTGTATATGAAAAACAAGGGTCCAGTTTCATTCTTCTGCATATGGATGTCAAAGTCTTTTTGCAGGTCTATAAGAACTTGTTTTATAAATCTGGGCACTCCAATGTTGTGTGCATATATATTTAGGATAGCTAAGTCTTACTGAATTTGTAAACCAAAAATTACATTCTAAGCCCCCCTCCCTCGTCCCGTCCCGACCCCCAGCTGACTGAATGGACCCTCCTCTTGGCCAACAGGACACATCAAAACCTGAAATGCTAGTTCAGGTCATGACAGAAAGACGGGGGTCAAACATGCATAATTCTGTCCTCCCTTTGGAGTTTAGGCACACAACTGACCAGCATTAACATTAAAATAGAGATTGGCGAGGTGCAGTGGCTCATGCCTGTAATCCTAGCATTTTGGGAGGCCAAGGCAGGAGGATTGCTTAAGGCCAGGAGTTTGAGACCAATCTTGAAAAAGTAGTGAGACCCTGTCTCTACAAAAAATTAAAAAAATTAGCTGGGTGTGGCAGTGCATGCCTGTAGTCACATCCACTTGGGAGGCTGAGGAGGGAAGATTTTTTGAGCCAAGGAGTTGGAGGCTGTATTGAGCTGTGCTAGCACCACTGCACTCCAGCCTGGGTGACAGAGTGAGACCTTGTTTCTGTCAGTCAGTCAGTCAGTCATCCTAAGACAGACAGAATAGACTCTTTGTAGCAATAAGATACCAAATTCTAAACGGACTCTAGTAGAGCTTCACATGACAGGTACTATGAAAGAAATGAATGTATTTTACCCCCAAATATATTTCTTTGACATATTTTGAAATGGCCCTGCAAAGCTGTCTCTTGTTGTGGAAATTCACATTCTATAGACATCGCCTTCCCTTTCTTGCTCTTTTTTTCTGATCCTAAAGAGATTAGCTGAGAGACTAGCATCACTCCTTTCTATTGACTGTAGGTCTTTAGATAATAACTGAACTCTTTCAACCAATTACCAATCAGAAAATCTTTGAATCTTCCTATGACCTGCGAGCCTCCTCCTTGAGTTATCCCACCTTTCTAGACTGAACCAATGTATACCTCATATGTATTGGTTGACATCTTATGTCTCCGTAAAATATAGAAAACCAGGCTGTAACCTAACCAGCTTGGGCACATGTTCTCGGGATCTCCTGAGGTCGTATCACAAATCCTGATCCTCAATGTTGGCAAAATAAACTTCTAAATTGATTGGGAGCTGTCTCAGATTCTTTATGGTTTACAAATTGAACTCTTTATTGTTATGTAATGCCCTTCTTTGTCTTTTTGAAAATAATTGTCATTGTTTAAAGTCTGTATTATCTGATATAGGAATAGTAACTCCTGCTCTTTGTTGACCATTTGCATGATAGTGCTTTCTACATCCCTTTACTTTGAACCTATGGGTATTGTTACATGTTAGATTGGTCTCTTAAAGACAACAGACAGTTGAGTGTTGTTTATTTCAATTCAACTTGCCATTCTGTACCTTTAAAATGAAGTGTTTAGCCCACTTACATTCAAGATTAATATTGCAAAAGTCAAAGAACAGAAATTATAACAAACTGTCTCTCAGACCACAGTGCAATCAAACTAGAACTCAGGACTAAGAAACTCAATCAAAACCGCTCAACTACATGGAAACTGAACAACCTGCTCCTGAATGACTACTGGGTACATAACGAAATGAAAGCAGAAATAAAGATGTTCTTTGAAACCAATGAGAACAAAGATACAACATACCAGAATCTCTGGGACACATTTAAAGCAGTGTGTAGAGGAAATTTATAGCACTAAATGCCCACAAGAGAAAGCAGGAAAGATCTAAAATTGACACTCTAACATCACAATTAAAAGAACTAGAGAAGCAAGAGCAAACACATTCAAAAGCTAGGAGAAGGCAAGAAATAACTAAGATCAGAGCAGAACTGAAGGAGATAGAGACACAAAAAACCCTCCAAAAAATCAATGAATCCAGGAGTTGGTTTTTTGAAAAGATCAACAAAATTGACAGACCGCTAGCAAGACTAATAAAGAAGAAAAGAGAGAGGAATCAAATAGACGCAATAAAAAATGATAAAGGGTATATCACCACTGACCCCACAGAAATACAAACAACCATCAGAGAATACTATAAATGCCTCTATGCAAATCAACTAGAAAATCTAGAAGAAATGGATAATCTCCTGGACACTTACACTCTCCCAAGACTAAACCAGGAAGAAGTCGAATCCCTGAATAGACCAATAGTAGGCTCTGAAATTGAGGCAACAATTAATAGCTACCCATGAAAAAAAGTCCAGGACCAGATGGATTCACAGCTGAATTCTACCAGAGGTACAAGGAGGAGCTGGTACCATTCCTTCTGAAACTATTCCAATCAATAGAAAAAGAGGGAATCCTCCCTAACTCTTTTTATGAGGCCAACATCATCCTGATACCAAGCCTGGCAGAGACACAACAAAAAAAGAGAATTTTAGACCAATATCCCTGATGAATATCGATGCAAAATTCTCAATAAAATACTGGCAAACCGGATTCAGCAGCACATCAAAAAGCTTATCCACCATGATCAAGTGGGCTTCATCCCTGGGATGCAAGGCTGGTTCAACATTCGCAAATCAATAAACATAATCCAGCATATAAACAGAACCAAAGACAAGAACCACATGATTATCTCAATAGATGCAGAAAAGGCTTTTGACAAAATTCAACAGCCCTTTATGCTAAAAGCGCTCAATAAATTCGGTATTGATGGAACGTACCTCAAAATAATAAGAGCTATTTATGACAAACCCACAGCTAATATCATACTGAATGGGCAAAAACTGGAAAAATTCCCTTTGAAAACTGGCACAAAACAGGGATGCCCTCTCTCACCACTCCTATTCAACATAGTGTTGGAAGTTCTGGCTAGGGCAATCAGGCAAGAGAAAGAAATCAAGGGTATCCAGTTAGGAAAAGAAGAAGTCAAATTGTCCCTGTTTGCAGATGACATGATGGTATATTTAGAAAACCCCATCGTCTCAGCCCAAAATCTCCTTAAGCTGATAAGCAACTTCAGCAAAGTCTCAGGATACAAAATTAATGTGCTAAAATCACAAGCATTCTTATACACCAGTAACAGACAAGCAGAGAGCCAAATCAGGAATGAACTTCCATTCACATTGCTTCAAAGAGAATAAAATACCTAGGAACCAGCTTACAAGGGATGTAAAGGACCTCTTCAAGGAGAACTACAAACCACTGCTCAGTGAAATCAAAGAGGACACAAACAAATGGAAGAACATACCATGCTCATGGATAGGAAGAATCAATATCGTGAAAATGGCCATACTGCCAAGGTGATTTATAGATTCAGTGCCATCCCCATCAAGCTACCAATGACTTTCTTCACAGAATTGGAAAAAACGGCTTTAAAGTTCATATGGAACCAAAAAAGAGCCCGCATTGCCAAGACAATCCTAAGTCAAAAGGACAAAGCTGGAGGCGTCACGCTACCTGACTTCAAACTATACTACAAGGCTACAGTAACCAAAACAGCATGGTACTGGTACCACAACAGAGATATAGACCAATGGAACAGAACAGAGTCCTCAGAAATAACACCACACATCTACAGCCATCTGATCTTTGATAACCTGAGAGAAACAAGAAATGGGAAAGGATTCCCTATTTAATAAATGGTGCTGGGAAAATTGGCTAGCCATAAGTAGAAAGCTGAAACTGGATCCTTTCCTTACCCCTTATACGAAGATTAATCAAGATGGATTAGAGACTTAAATGTTAGACCTAATACCATAAAAATCCTAGAAGAAAATCTAGGTAGTACCATTCAGGACATAGGCATGGGCAAGGACTTCATGTCTAAAACACCAAAAGCAACGGCAGCAAAAGCCAAAATTGACAAATGGGATCTCATTAAACTAAAGAGCTTCTGCACAGCAAAAGAAACTACCATCAGAGTGAACAGGCAACCTACAGAATGGAGAAAATTTTTGCAACCTACTCATCTGACAAAGGGCTAATATCCAGAATCTACAAAGAACTCAAACACATATACAAGAAAAAAACAAACACCCCATCAAAAAGTGGGGAAAGGATATGAACAGACATTTCTCAAAAGAAGACATCCATACAGCCAACAGACACATGAAAAAATGCTCATCATCACTCGCCATCAGAGAATGCAAATCAAAACCACAATGAGATACCATCTCACACCAGTCAGAATGGCAGTCATTAAGAAGTCAGGAAACAACAGGTGTTGGAGAGGATGTGGAGAAATAGGAACACTTTTACACTGTTGGTGGGATTGTAAACTAGTTCAACCATTATGGAAAACAGTATGGCGATTCCTCAAGGATCTAGAACTAGATGTACCATATGACCCAGCCATCCCACTTCTGGGTATATACCCAAAGGATTATAAATTACTCTACTACAAAGACACATGCACACGTATGTTTATTGCGGCACTATTCACAATAGCAAAGACTTGGAATCAACCCAAATGTCCATCTGTGACAGACTGGATTAAGAAAATGTGGCATATATACACCATGGAATACTATGCAGCCATCAAAAAGGATGAGTTTGCGTCCTTTGTAGGACATGGATGCAGCTGGAAACCATCATTCTTAGCAAACTATCACAAGAAGAGAAAACCAACACCGCATGTTCTCACTCATAGGTGGGAACTGAACAATGAGATCACTTGGACTGGGGAAGGGGAACATCACACACTGGGGCCTATCATGGGGAGGGGGGAGGAGGGAGGGATTGCATTGGGGAGTTATACATGATATAAATGATGAATTGATGGGTGCTGACGAGTTGATGGGTGCAGCACACCAACATGGCATAAGTATACATATGTAACAACCTGCACGTTATGCACATGTACCCTAGAACTTAAAGTATAATAAAAAAATAATAAAAATAATAATAAAAAAATAAAAAAAAAAAATAAAAAAGATTAATATTGATATGTGAGGATTTGATCCTGTCATCATGTTGTTAGCTGATTGTTATGTAGACTTGATTGTGTAGTTTCTTTTTAGTGTCTCTGGGCTATATACTTAAGTGTTTTTATTTGGTGGCAGATATCACTCTTTCATTTATGTGTTTACAACTCCGTTAAGGACCTCTTATAAAGCTGGTCTAGTGGTAATGAATTCCTTTAGCATTTGCTTGTCTGAAAAGAATTTTATTTCCCCTTAGCTTATGAAGTTTAGTTTGGTGGGATATGAAATTTTTGGTTGGAATTTTTTTTTTCTTTAAGGGTGCTGAAAATAGGCCCCCAATCTCTTCTGGCTTTTAAGATTTCTGATAAGAGGTCTGCTATTAGCCTGATGGGGTTCTCTTTGTAAGTGACCTGTTTCTTCTCTATAGCTGCCTTAAGATTTTTCTTTCACATTGACCTTGGACAGTCTGAAGACTGTGTTTCTTAGGATGGTAGCCTGTCTAGTATCTTGTAGGGGTTCTCTGAATTTCTTGAAATTTCATGTTGATCTCTCTAGCAAGATGGGAAAATTTTCACAGACTGTATTCTCAGATATGTTTTCCAAGTTGCTTCCTCTCTCCTCCTCTCTCAGGAATGCCAATGAGTTACAGGTTATTCTCTTTACATAATTACGCTTTTCTTAGAGGTTTTATTTTAAAAATTTTTTTTCTTTATTTTTTTCTGCCTGAGTTGATTTGAAGGAGTGGTCTTTGAGCTCGGAGATTCTTCCCTCAACTTGGTCTATTCTGTTGTTAATGCTTCCAATTGTATTATGAAATTCTGTAGTGGATTTTTCAGTTTCAGAAGTTCAGTTGGTTCTTTTTAAAAATGGCTATGTTATCTTTCAGCTCTTGGATGATTTTACTGTTTTCCTTGGATTGGGCTTGAACTTTCTTCTGTATCTCATTGAGCTTCCTTGCCATCCAGATTATAAATTCCATGGCTATCATTTTAGTCACTTCAGTCTGGTTAAAAACCATTGCTGGGGGGCTAGTGCAATCATTTGGAGGTAAGAAGACACTCTGACTTTTAGAATTACTGGAGTTCTTGTGCTGGTTCTTTCTCATCTGTGAGGGCTGGTGTTACTCGGTCTTTTGAAGTTGCTTTTGTTTAGATGGGCTTTTTTGTTTTCATGCTCTTTACTTCCCTTGAGGGTTTGACTGTGGTGTAAGCTGAGTATAGTCATTTGTCTTCATTCTGGATGCTTTCAGAGGGCGAAGGCTCTGTATGCAATCCCTTATTTGTAGCCAGAATCCTGCATTGTGGTTAGCAGGCAATGTCTGTTGGAAGAATTTTTCGTGGTGTGATTCAGGATGCAATCCTGTAAATGGCACTTAACAGACTTTTGCTCAGCCATGTGCTTCTTTTGTATTTCAACAGGTGGCAGCAGTGCTCTGTGATGGAGGAGGTGGGGTGGGGGGAGAGATCCCCTTGCCCAGTCCATTCGGGGTTTTAGTTGAGCCTCCTCCAATCACTGGTCCCACACCTGCCTTTCCTTAGCTCCAAGAAGGATCCTGGTGAGCTGTGCTGTGCGCCCTCCCATGGGGGCAGCCTTAGCTGAAGTTTAGTTCACCAGAAGACTCACAGCTCTCTGGAGGCACACTGGTCCTGTGTGTTTGGTAGAGTCAGAGCAGGTTGTGAGGTATGTCTGCAGTTGATCTGTTGGTGCAGTAGGTCAAGAGTGGGGGATCTTTGGGCAGGATGGTGTTGCCATGGGTGTGCAGCTGGTGTGGCACCTGCAGTCTGGGTCTTTTTGCCCAGAAGATGGCTGTAGGGATTACCCAGCTAGTGCTCCCTCAACTGGGTCTCTCCTTTCCAGTGATTGCCCCCCCAAACTGGCCCAGCCAACTAGTTTTGTCCTAAGCGTTCTGTATCTAGATTGCTGGGCTGTTAGGTGTTTCAGGTTGTGGGGCTCACCTCCCTCAGGGAGAAGCTGGCCACACCCCTTCGAGACTGGCCCTATGGAGGAACGCACACTCAGCCCCCAAACTGGCCCATGAACCTGCACCTTACTCTTCCTAGTGCTCTGAGAGTGAGAGCTTCCCCCCACCCTGAAGTTAAGTAGTAGCTGTACTGGGTGAACCAAGGTCCTCCCAAGTAACCAACAAAGTGCTCTGATGGGGGCTGAAGGCAAAAGCACTCAGTGGAGGCTGCACTGTGTGTTTGCTCCTATGGAACGGCCAAGCAGGGACCCTGGGAGGGGAAAGTGAGAAAGAGGGCATGCAGATCAGACATGCCCCAGTCCCATGGGGAAGGCAGCCCTGCTCTCTCCAGGTCCGACAATCCACTGAAGTTAGAGCCTCTTAGAAGAATACGGAGAGCCTTGGGGAATGGGTGCTTATGACTGTGTTTTATTGCAGATGTCCTCATGCAAAACTGCCTGGGTTCCACGCAGGCTCAAGTGCTGTCTCTGCCGACTCTCTGGGCAGTTTCCCCTGTCAACTCAAATGTCCATGTAGGTCATGGAATCTCCCACAGTTAGGATCCTGGAGATCCATGTTAAGATGGGCTGCTCTGCAGTTACTTCACACATCCTTCCTTAGGAGCTATTCAGGACCGCGAATGAGTCCTGGTGCTCAGGAGCTCCATAAGCTATATGGGATACAGGGTTCCCAGCTTCCCGCCCCCCTCTTCAGCCCCAGCGTCTGTGTAATCTCTCCATTAACTCTGAGTGCTTTCTCTGAAAAGATCAATTTAAAGTATACTCAATTTGGTTTACTCAATATTTTAGTCTCTGTCAGTGGGACAGGCTCTTCCTGGCTTTGTCTAGTTCACCATCTTGTCCCCACTTCTGATAATCATTCTTGTTCATTCATCTTTGTGCACTTACCTAGTATTTTCTTAGCATGCTTTCTTAAGCATGTATTTCTAGGAGGGTATGCACGTTTAAGGGTCTTGGGTGAATATTATACTATTCCCATTCAAAAAGATAGGACTCACTGATTGAATATGAGAGTATTTTCCCCCATAATGAGCTCGATAACACTAAACATTATTAAACTTGTTAGTATTTGGCACTGTGGTAAACAAATATACTGCCGTCTTAACCTGGACTGCCTCAATTGAAAGTGAGATTGGACATCTTTTAAAATGTTTCTTGACCATGTATGTTTGGATTGTTTATATCTTCTATTAATTTTGGTACTACGGGAGTGTACTTTTTTCACTGATTTGTAAGTTCTTTCTCTCTCTAAAACACATTTATTTGTTACTTAGTCTGTTACAAATTATACCAATATCTCTTTTCCATAATGTAATTTGAAGTTTAACTTTGATAATGGTGGGTTGTTTGGCTGTAAATAGATTTTAAATGTTAAATTACTTAAATTTATCATTTTAAAAATAGTTTATGGCTTTGGCATGATTGTTAGTATGTGTTTTCCATCAAAATATTATACAAATACTCATTTCATTATTTCTATTTTGAAAATTATTTACGTTTACTTTTTTTACATTTTTAAAATATACCATGTTTATATTTTTATATTTATGATTTTGAATTGATCTGGAAATTTATTTTTATATGTGGTGGGAGATAAAGATCCAATTTAAATTTTCCTTAAAATGTTGACCAATTATCCTAACGTAATTAGTCATTTTTTGTTTACCAATTTTTATGTATGCCATTATGATTTCCTAATTAATTTGCATTGTAAAGATTCATTTCCCTTCATATATCTCCCTCAGTACTGATTGAACTTCTACATGTGTCAAAAGAAAAAAAATAGAGCCTTACCAAAGTTAAACCTGTAAAAATATATTTTAAATTATAAATTGAAAATTTACAATAAAAAATCAGATATTATTGAAATTGGAGAAAGAGACCTCAGTATTGACCTTGGCTTAATTCTGAATACAAAAAAAAAAAAAAGTGGGGATTTATATCCAAGGGACAGAATGGAGGGGTTGGTGGTTGGAAAATTACTAAGAGGATAGGGTAGTTATTTCCTTAACAGACCAAAAAGCATTCTTACTGAAAGCAGGCCGTAGTGATCAGATATAAAGGTAGGTGATGAGGAATTTGATAGATAGTGAGAGTTATCAAATATTGAGGGTGGGGATTATCTCTGAACTGACTTACAGTGTTCTTGCTAAAACCTTATTCTACAAGGACAGAAAGGGAAACCCAAGGAGAGACCTAACTGAGCAGAGGACTCAGAGGGGTCTGACTAAAGTTTGGTTAAGGAGAGGATCTTTGTCACATGTAGATTAATAAATTCGTATTTTGAATTGTAAAAGTGTGTTTGTACTTACATGTCCTACATGTGGGAAAGTATATCTAAAACCTGCCTTACAGTATCTGTACTTGATTACAGTTGATCCAAAGCGATATCCATACATTGAATTTATTTCCCTATGTGTAATAAAAGAATTCTTGACTTTTACTGTGAATGTGGTATAGGAAAGAGGAAGGGCATTCTCAAAACTGTATGCTAATTAATTTTAATTAAAGTTAGAATTGAAAGTATTTAAATTCCCTGTTTCTTTAAATTATCCCTTGAAGACATTTCCGTGAATTTAAATTGTATGCTTAAGATACAGGTAAACCTCAACTTTCAAACATTTGTCTTTTTAACCACTTACATTTTATACATTAGATATTGACCACTTCACCATGTGCCACTAATGAAATTCATATTTTTATACATGAATTGATAAACATTTCAAGCTATTGAATTATGATTCATCTTGTGGCAGTTTGCATCATACCATCTTTGTCTATTAAGTAATTATTTCAATATTAGTCTTCATTGCATTTATGCTGCTAGTATTTTAAAATGAGAAAAAAATTTAAAAAATGCTAATACTATTAAAAAGATGCTTTTGTCTCATAAACTTAGTATAATTGAGACAGCAGTGGAAATGGGCTGAAAATAGTGATTCTTTAGCTCTGACTGCTTGCTCGTGGCTTATGCCAGTAGACTCCGTGAATAAAAAATAGAACTAAGGAATATATACAATATGTTAGAAAACTATGTTGAAGTGATAAATGTAATTAGTGCCTTTATAATGTTTTTAGTTTTCTGGGAACAGAAAAGTCCTTAAAAGCAGGTTGCTAAATGCAACTGATATGTTCCTGTTCTCATTTTCCTCATTCTCTTAGAATGAAACACTTCTTGAAACCCTCTCTTCTCTTGGGTTCTATTCTTCATATTTTCTTGGTCATTTTTCTTTCTCTTCCAGTTCATCATTCTCTTCCCAGATTTTAAACGTTGCAGTTCTTTAATGCTCAAATCTAGGCCATCTCCTCTTCTCACCCTGTGCTTTCTCCCTTTATAATCTTTTCAAGTCTATACAACAGATGATGTACAAATCTAAATGTAGCTAGAGACCTCCTCTAAAACATAAACGTTTACTCCATATTTTCTTGCTGATGACTCAAAGACATTGCAAATGCCTAATGTCCAACCAGTCTTGAATTCTGATCTTCCTCCCAAATCTGTCTTTATTTTGGTGATCTAACCAGTTGTGCAAGCAAGATACCCAGAGTCATGCTTCCTCTCTTTCCCTCTCTCTTTCCTCTCTCCTCTCTTCTCTCTCTCCTCTCTCTGTCCTGTCTCCTCTGTCCTCTCTCTCTTCTCTCTCCTCTCTCTCTCAACTGCATATGCAATCCTTTACCAGGTCTTACTGATTTTACTTTCCCAATGTCTTTTGAGTCTGTCTGGTTTTCTTCATCCCAGACAGAAATTTGTTCCTGTCCAAATTGTTCTTTACATCAAAAGTGTGTATTTTTTTTCCCATTATAAAAAGTGATACTTAATATCTCTGTCTAAAAATCTTCAATACTTTTAAAAATCTTTTAAAAGAAAGGCAAAGGTTTTTGTTTGTTTTACCTTGACCTGTAAGCCCTATATGATGTGGTTTCTACCTGTCTTTCTCACCTGTTTCTCCCATGAGCTCAGGGATCTAGCCCATGGTCCTTTCTTCTGTCAAATGATTTTTTCCGACCATTAGCCCTCTTACATTTTCATCTTCCTTCTGTATCTCTCTGTATCTCTCTGTATTCCCTCCCTTATTTCCATAGTCAATTGTTTTCCATATTTGTATCAGTTTTTGTCATTCTCTAAGGGAAGCCATCCCCAGGGAAGTCTTTCCTTTGCCTTTTCTTAAAAAATTGTCTTCTTAGCCTTGCAACTATTGTGTCTCGGGATTCCTACATCTTGCCTCATTATTGCTATATATCACTACTTCCACTTCTTTTACTATATGTAGAAATTTTGGTTGGCTCTACTTTTTTTTTTTAAGAAATGAGGGAATGTGGGGCTCACTATGTTGCCCAGGCTGACCTTGAACTCTTGGGCTCAAGTCATCCTTCTGCCTCAGCCTCCTAAGTAGCTGGGACTACAGGCATGTGTGACTGCACCTGGCATCTCCAGCTTTTTTTTTTTTTTTTTTTTTTTTTTTTTGAGATGGAGTCTCGTTCTGTTGCCCAGGCTGGAGTGCAGTGGTGCATTCTCGGCCCATGCAACTTCCACCTCCCAGGTTCAAGGGATTCTCCTGCCTCAACCTCCCAAGTAGCTGGGGCTACAGGGGCGTGCTACCATGCCTGGCTAATTTTTTTCTTTTTTTTTGTAGAGACAGGGTTTCACCATGTTAGCCAGGATGGTCTTTTTTTTTTTTTTTTTTTTTTTTTTTTGAGACGGAGTCTTGCTCTGCCGCCCAGGCTGGAGTGCAGTGGCCGGCTCTCAGCTCACTGCAAGCTCCGCCTCCCGGGTTCACGCCATTCTCCTGTCTCAGCCTCCCGAGTAGCTGGGACTACAGGCGCCCGCCTCGTCGCCCGGCTAGTTTTTTGTATTTTTTAGTAGAAACGGGGTTTCACCGTATTAGCCAGGATGGTCTCGATCTCCTGACCTCGTGATCCGCCCGTCTCGGCCTCCCAAAGTGCTGGGATTACAGGCTTGAGCCACCGCGCCCGGCCAGGATGGTCTTGATTTCCTGACCTCGTGATCCGCCTGCCTCAGCCTCACAAAGTGCTGCGATTACAGGCATGAGCCACTGTGCCAGGCCCTCCAGCCATTTTTAATACAGTTGTGAGGCACGCTAAAGACCAAGATAATGGGAATAAAATATCAATTGTTCTTAGAAATTCAAAGATCCTGGAGCTGCATGATATAATTCTTACATGATAAGGTAGTGTTGGAGAGATATGAGATTATCATGAATAGTTAGAAATATATGAAACATGTATTTGCAAAAGATAGATGAGACATGTATGGTTAAATCCTAATGGTGAGGATCTTGTTAAGGGAAGAGATGAACATACAGAGGAGGAGATTCTGTGGGAGTGATATTCCTGAATATAAAGAAGGGGATGATGTTCAAGATACAGGTGGCATGGTTTACCTTTTCTGTTGAAACATGAGGAAAGAAGAAGGACACTGTTTAGTTGTGGTAGGTGCTAGAATGTTCATATTTTGTTGATAATCTCAGCACTTATGTGAATTATTCGGCATGGTCGTATTTTAAACTGGAAGGAAAAGTAGAGATCAGGAGTTGGAAGAGAATAGAGATGGCTTGGAAAACTTTTTTTGAGCCCAGGAGTTGATCAAAGAAACACAAGAAGAATTCTGCTAAGTGTGGGTTGTTCCCACTGAGATTACCATTGTGAATTTATTGGAGTCCAGTTTGCCCCATTGTATGACCTTCTTCAGTGGCACCTAGCTGACCTGGTGCTGGCTTAGACAAAGCCAATACCTGGTTTCATCCAGACTGGAGGTTTACCTTGATGGGTGTGATGAAAACACAGATGGGCTACAGAGTTAGGGTATCTGCCTAAGTTTTTTTCTTTTTTCTTTTTTTTTCTTTGGTTTTGTGTGCTCTGTGGTGGCCAAGGAGGAAGATGAAAAAGTAAAGAAGGCTAATGGATTGATGGATTCGGAAAAAGTAAAAAGGTCAATTGATTTATGTTCTTAATGAGCCCAAAGTACAGCAACTAAAAATTATTTCTTATGAATGTTTATAAATGTTTCTATTTATCTAAAATTTTAAAATATTGTTTATTGTGAATCTCTTATCAATATGCTGTAATTTAGTTTCCCATCTGTGGAGAATGTTAGAGGAAATGATATTTAATTCAATATTTTTCATCCAATTCTAGATGTGAAATTGGACCAACCTCTAAAAGGTTCTTTACAGAAATGTCTTTCCTCACTGAGTAGCTTTTCTTGCCTTTCCTTATCCTAGAAGAAAATCAAGTTAAATAGTCAAGGGCCCAGCAGCAAGCAAATGACACATTCTAAGAAGGATAACTTGAAGACAGTTTATTTAGAAAGGGGCTATTTACAAATGTATGTCTAGGCGTAATAGAGCTATAAGGGAAATTGCTAGTAACAGCTAAGCTTTTACCATCTTTAGGTATAAAAGGATGAGGAGAGGATGCAGTTCTATCCACAAGGATAGACATTCCTGTCAAGCTGGCAACCTTGGGAAGTGCCATGACCTTTGATTAAGGATATGATCTAGCCATGGTGGTTTTGGAGGTGTAGAGTATAAATATTTTGCTTTCCTCCTGTCCGTTCTCCAACTGACTAAACTCAAATGGAAAGAGATTCTGTTTTGATGCATACAAGTTAGCTTTTCAAGGTATAGAGCAGGGTAGTGAAAGGTGGAGTATGGCTCTGGAGGCTGGAGGGCCAAATGGAAGATATCAGGCACATGGAGAAAGGGAAGTAACACTTTAGTTCTTTTTCTAAATCAAATCCTGTTTCAAACACTTGGTATGCTTAGAATGAGGACTATGTAATCTTCCCTACTTTTGTTTCTTCAATCATGTATTCAATGCTTGCTGTCTGTGTGGTAGATACTGTGTTAAGGACTGGGTGTATAAAGATACATAAGACATGGTCCCCACCTTAGAGATGCAATATGTAGTGATAGAGTTAAGGAATATAGCCGGGCGCGGTGGCTCAAGCCTGTAATCCCAGCACTTTGGGAGGCTGAGACGGGCGGATCACGAGGTCAGGAGATAGAGACCATCCTGGCTAACACGGTGAAACCTCGTCTCTACTAAAAAATACAAAAAAAAGCTAGCCGGGCGAGGTGGCGGGCGTCTGTAGTCCCAGCTACTCGGGAGGCTGAGGCAGGAGAATGGCGTAAACCCGGGAGGCGGAGCTTGCAGTGAGCTGAGATCCGGCCACTGCACTCCAGCCCCGGCGACAGAGCAAGACTCCGTCTCAAAAAAAAAAGGAATATATAGACACCAATGTTATGTTTATTATTATTATGTTTACTATTTCATATCTGAAGTCCTATGGTAGGCTGAAGAATAAAGGACACTATTTGCCTGTATGTGTTTATATGTGCTTAATATGTGTGTGTGTGTGTGTGTGTGTGTGTGTGTGTGTGTGTGTGTGAAGGTTGCTTGAGGGGAAGGAATGCGATTTCAATCAGTCAGGCTTACACTATCTGACAAACTTAATTAAAACATCACTTTCATTAGATCACTCTTTTTTTTGAGAACATTTAACAAGAATTCTCAAAAGCTGCTTCTTGCTTTTCAGAGACCTCCATCCTTTGGTACCATCCTGACTTTCCTATTTTTAAAACTTTTATTTTCCATCCTCACTTTCCAGTTGGATTTCCCAGCACCCTCCATGTGAGATCAGCAGGTCTACCTATCCCTACTGGCATTTTGCAATAATTTCTGTGATGACTGTGTAATGCCAACCTCTTCTCCTCCCCAATTTAAAAATTTTTTAACCTCCTGCTGCTTATCATTCAACATTGTGCTCAAATCCCACCTTCTGCGATTACAACTTTCATAATGTTTTAACTCACAAACAACTTGCTTTGTTTTGCTGGCCCTAATAGCCAGTTCCATGGTGAACTTAATTATTCTTTAGATGTCTTCCATGTGCTAATTTTGATTCCACAGGTATCTTATACACAAGTCTATAATTTACTCTGTATCTCCTTCAGAACCTAGGAAAGTGTCGAGTTCAATAAATACTTAATTGAGAACCTTGTGTGAAGGTACCAGCCCAAATATTCCACTGTTATTGGAATAATAGCTCAAAGGAGATGCTCTACCAATTGAGGGGCATAATTTTGTTTGACATACAAATAATTATATTATTTGTTTGAATTATTCATAATTTCTGTTTTCTTGTTATGATGTTTTAGTTATCTTTGAAAAGATTTTAGATTATGACTTTTAGCTGTGGTCTGTGTAACATGGTTGACCTCTAATTATCGATGTATGGTGTGGAGTGCGGAGTATCATCAATCCAAAACTGAATCACTCTATACTTCCTTTTGCTAGTGTTTTTGGATTATACATGAAATCCTCTCAAGGTTTCTTCCTGTTAACCTCATATTGTGAATCTATGTGTGTGAGGTCTACTGCCCAAGGCTTCAATGAAAGCATCAGTGCGACTACTACTTCTTTGCAGGCCTGGTTTTCTCTCTCCTGACTTCCTATTAGAGACTTTACCATCATGTGCAAGTTGCTTTTCTTCTACATATATTTTCTTTTCAGTCATCCAATTCATTATTCCTTTATTATTCTTTTCAAGAACATTAGAAAGAACTAAAAGTCCAGTAGTAGAGGATTGTTTAAATAAAATATGTGTCATCTATAGGATTTAATAATGTGTATTGGAATGTTTCATACTGCAAATATTTATCTGATGCTAAAAGAAAAAAATCAGTTGATAAAATAGTGTGCAAATATTGTCTCAATTTTATAAAGATATATATGTGTGCTTTCAAAAATATAAAAATATTAAAAAATATAATTCGTGGGTAATAAGTGTTTTTAGCAGACATTAATGCTTTTTAGAAAATATTTCTGGCTCTCTGGGTACATGGTAGGATTGATTGTACTTCCCCATTTCATTTGGTGGTAAGTGTGATAGTGTGGCTTGTTTTGCCCTATGAAATGTGAATGGAATATATAAATGTTACTTCCAAGTAGTACTTCAAGAGAAAATTTGAGATTTGCACTCCTTTTCTACTGCTGCTATTGTTATGGAGGCATTTGCTCAAATGATACCTTCATTAGCCAAGTTTCTGAGTGACCAACGAACAGAAACACTCCTGTTGACCCATGTTGGATGTGTGACATGAGTGAGAAATAGTCTTTTGTTGTGCTAAACTATAGAGATTTGGGGGGTTATTTGCCAGGGTTGCATAATCTCATCCATCCTGAGTAATTGAATATTCATTCTACAATTTTTGGAAGATGCAGAAAGCAAGAAGGAGAAAAGGAAAACTACTCATGACACCACACTGTATGTATGCAATGCATTTTTATGCGCTTGTCTTTTTGTATAAGCTATGCCAACTTACGTAACTTTTTTAAATGCTGGAAATAATTCTGATTTTCATAAGCAATAAAAATGAGCTAGCTCTTATATGGAGAACCTTATTCCTTTTATTCTTTTATGCTAGTTCGTTACTGATATGATATGTCCTCAGGAATACTGTACTTAGGGTTTACTCCAAGCTAAAACAAACAGCAAGTGATTTGTTGCACTCTGAGCCTATCCTTTGTGTTGCCTTCATCTATTCCTTTTACTCTCATTATACTTACCTACTTAAGGCTGTCTCTAAGAAAAGTTACCCTGTCCTCTTTAGGGTATGTGATGCCCTGCTGACTAAGAACTCTTCATGCCTGTCTTAATTTATGTACTTAATTATTTCTATTTTCCTTAGAATAATATTCAATTATGTGCTTAATTATTTCTATTTTCCTGAGAATAATATTCAATTATGTACTTATTTCTATTTTCCTTAGAATAATATTTAATTCCTAAAACATTTCATAATAAAATGAAAGGCTAAAAGTTTTACTTGCATAGTTCTCTTTGTGTGTGCACATACAGTACATTAATATAGAAAATGATAAAGTTTGTAAGGCTTTGGAATAATCATTTGTGAATGTTAACTTTGCTCATTTGAATGGTAAGCTCCCAATGATCAGTAGGAATTTATTTTGAGACATATGTAGGAGGCAAATAGTGTGCAGAAACCACTCTATATCATAAGCAATTACTCTGAACGAACAGTGAGAGAATTTTAGTGTTTATTACACCAATATTTTTTATTTTGCTTTTCTCTAACTCCTTCACCAGCCTCTCCTCTCGTACATTATGATGCATAGCTTTATGCACCCAGTACCCTTAAGACTAATATCAGTTGTAAAAGTGTAGCATGGCATTTTACAAAAATTGCAAAACACATATTATGCAAATTCTTCTTAGCATCTCAAACATTAAAAGAATGAAGAATAGTATCTTCCTTTATAAATTCATTTATACTGTCAGAGTGAAAACTCATGTGACCTTGCAGCTCACAATTAGGATCGCAAAAGAACTAGTTTTGATAGCCAACTCTGTAAAAGAAAGGAAAAAGCAATTCTAAAAGTCAAAAATGGCCTGTTAGACTGAGGCATGCAAAGAGAAGATAACTCTTTCTTTGCAAGCTAAACGCATCATTACAGAATGATACCTTTCATGACTTAAACTTAAAAACCTGGAAGAGAATATTAAGGTGAAGTTGCCAAACAAAGATCAGGCTTTCATGCAAATGTCTTTGGTAATTAAGGGGAGGGTGGTGCTAAATGTGCAATATTCCTTCTAAGCAGAATTGTTTCTAAATTCAGGGGTATGTTCATGCTGTAGTCTATGAGGCAACAGCTGTTCTTAAGAGAACGCTGTCAATGTTGATAAGTTACTTTTAAAACTAAATCTGTTTGCTGAGCTCATGTTGTTGGAAAACTATAAAGAATGAAATCTTTAATGCATTTTTTTTCTTTTGAAAAAAGGGAAAAATCCTATCAATTGCAAGCAAAAGCAGAATTCTAAAAGCCCACAACCTTAGTGAGAGCCTAGGCTAAGCTCATTTATATGAGGGAGGGAGAAAAACATAAAGCACATTGGAATTCTGAGTCCCTAATCTGTGGATAACAATTTTAAACTCTGAAAATGCACTGATTGCATTCTTTTAGTCCTTTTTTGGGAGTGGCTTAGTGTAGGACTGAGCGCTATTTTCATACTGCTCTTTTGTTTGTTTGCAGGAATATACTATTTCTCATGGGTCTATTTGTCATTTATGATATGCTGGCCAAGCAGTCTTGGGCATCATTCTTCTCTTTATTTCGTGTGATACTTTGGACATGTTTAAACACAAGGGTAAAACAAAGCATGAACTCTGCTGTCCAATAGGACTGTACAACTCTGGCCTTAGGGAAAAAAAAATGTGAGAAAATTTCTCTTTAGTATTATAACCCCTTCTTCATTCCACTCAATTCTGTAATTGCTTATAGTTGTATTCAGGAGCTCAATACCAGACCCAATAAACCAAGTCAACTACATTCTGATTTCTTCTAATTTTTGTTGTCTTTACAAACTAACCAGTTCCTTGTTTCATTTTACAAATTTCCAAGCTCGGGGGCCTTTGAAAGTTATAGAATTAGAGCGTTGGAGAGTATTTTAAAGGTTTTCCTAGTCGAATGTATTAGTCCTTTCTCGTGCTGCTATAAAGAAATCCCTGAGACTGGGTAATTTATAAAAAAAAACAGATTTAATTGACTCAGAGTTCCACATGGCTGGGGAGGCCTCAGGAAACTTACAACCATGGCAGAAGGCACCTCTTCACAGGGGGGCAGGAGAGAGAATGAGTGCCAGTAGGGGAAATGCCAGACGCTTAAAAAACCATCAGATCTCATGAGAACTCACTCATTATCATGAGAATAGTATGGGGGGAACTGCCCGCATAATTCAGTTACCTCCCACTGGGTCCCTCCCATGACACATGGGGATTATGGGATTACAATTCAAGATGAGATTTGGGTGGGAACACAAAGCAAAACCATATCATTCTGCCTCTGGCCCCTTCCAAATCTCATGTCCTCACATTTCAAAACAAACTGTCCCCCAAAGTTTTAACTCATTCCAGCATTAACCCAAAAGTCCAAGTCCAAAGTCTCATCTGAGACAAGGCAAGTCCCTTCCACCTAAGAGCCTATAAAATCAAAAGCAAGTTAGTTGCTTCCTAGATAGAATGGGGGTACAGACATTGGGTAAGTACACTCATTCTAAATGGGAGAAATTGGCCAAAACAAAGGATCTACAGGCTCCATGCAAGCCTGAAATCCAATAGGGTCCAACAGGGCAGTCATTAAACTTTAAAGTTCCAAAATGATCTCCTTTGACTCCAAGTCTCACATCCAAGTCATGCTGATGCAAGGGGTGGGCTCCCATGGCTTTGGACATCTCTGTCCCTGCGGCTTTGTAGGGTATAACCCTACTCCTTCTGCTTTCACAGGTTGGCATTAAGTGTCTGGGTTTTCCAGGTGCATGGTGCAAGCTATTGATGGATCTGCAATTCTGGGGTCTGGAGGACAGTGGCCCTCTTCTCACAGCTCCACTAGGCAGTGTCCCAGTGGGGACTCTGTGTGGAGGCTCCAGGCCCACATTTCCCTTCCACACTGTCCTATCAGAGGTTCTCCATGAGGGCTTCACCCCTGCAGCAGATTTCTGACTGGTCATGGAGGTGTTTCTATACATCCCTTGAAATCTAGGCAGAAGTTCCCAAACTTAATTTCTTGTCTTCTGTGCACCTGCAGGCCCAACACCACATGGAAGCTGCCAAGGCTTGGGGCTTGCACTCTTTGAAGCAATAGCCTGAACTCTACCTTGGCCTCTTTTAGCCACAACTGGAGCTTGAGTGGCTGGGATACAGGGTACCATGTCCTGAGGCTGCACAGAGCAGGGGAGCCCTGGGCCCATCCCAGGAAGCCATTTTTTTCCCTCCTAGGCCTCCGGGCCTGTGATGAGAGGGGCTGCCATAAAGACCTCTGACATGCCCTGGAGACATATTCCCCATAGTCTTGGCAATGAACATTTTGGCTCCTTGTTTCTTATGCAAATTTCTGCAGCCACCCTGAATTTCTCCTCAGAAAATGGATTCCTCTTTTCTATCCCGTTATCAGGCTGCAAATTTTCCAAACTTTTATGCTGTGCTTCCACTTGAATGCTTTGTGGCTTAGAAATTTCTTTCACCAGATACCCTAAACTATCTCTCTCAAGTTCAAAGTTCCACAGATCTCTATGGAAGTGGCAAATTGCCACCAGTCTCTTTGCAAAAGGATAGCAAGAGTGACCTTTACTCTAGTTCCCAACAAGTTCTTCATCTCCATCTGAGACCACCTCAGCCTGGACTTCATTGTCCATATCACTATCAGCATTTTAGTCAAAGCCATTCAATAAGTCTCTAGGAAGTTCCAACTTTCCCACATTTTCCTGTCTTCTTCTGAGCCCTCCAAACTGTTCCAACCTCTGCCTATTACCTAGTTCCAAAGTTGCTTCCACATTTTTGGGTATCCTTATAGCAGTGCCCACTATTGGTAACAATTTACTATATTAGTCTGTTCTCACACTGCTCTGAAGAAATACACAAGACTGGGTAATTTATAAAGGAAAAAGGTTCAGTTGACTTACAGTTCCACATGACTGGAGAGACCTGGGAAACTTATAATCATGGCAGAAGGTACCTCTTCACAGGGTGGCAGGAGAGAGAATGTCAGTAGGGAGAATGCCAGGCACTCATAAAACTATCATATCTTGTGGGAACTCACTATCTTGAGAACAGCATGAGGGAAATTGCCCCCATGATTCAATTACCTCCCACTGGGTCCCTCCCATGACATGTGGGGATTATGGGATTACAATTCAAGGTGAGATTTGGGTGGGGACACAAAGCCAATCTATATCATACAACTTTAATGAAATATAAAGTTATATTATCTGTATCTGATAATGACCTAGTCTTTGCTTGAATGTTACCGTTAGGGGCAGTTTAGATTGTTAGAAAAAAATTTTATTTCATTAAGCAAAAATAGTTTTGCTTACAAATTTGACTCATTGATTATAGTTTTGTCCTCTGGACTAACAGAGTAATCTCACACAGATGCGTAGTTAAGGATGTGAACACATATCTTGACACAATGAGGATATCAAGAGCTCAACAAGAATTTAGTATTGGAGAATTGTAGCTTTTTTAAAAGAAGAAACGATTGAGGACATTCAGCTTGAAGAATGTAAGGATTGAGGGAACTATGATCAGTTTCATGTATTCATGTGTCAAATACTTGAATGATTATGTTGGAAGGTGTAACTAAGTTTTTTGGATATGGCTCTAAAAGACATGATTGGATCCAGTGGCTAGAATTAGAAGTGGGCAGATTCTGGATTAACCAAGTGATAAAAATAGGACATGGCCTATTTCACATTAGGAGAGCACTTAAGATTAGATAGTTGAATTTTATGAGTTATTAAATCCTTACTAGTCTGATATTTAGCAGGAATATGAAAAAATAATATTTAGAAGATATACTATATGGTTATTGGAATATGAGGGGTGTGAAGATGGGAGCATAATGGAAAACTATTAGATGAGGCTAAAAGAAGAGAAGAATCAACCTAATTTGGGATATTTAGGATAGGTGAGGTGGTTCATGAAAGGCTATGGAGCAATAATTTTTTTAAAGTCAATTTTATTGTTTTATCATTTATATACAATAAAACAGGCTAATTTTAGGTTTACATTTTGATGTTTTGGCAGCCTTATGTACTTATATAAGCATCACAATACTCAAGATATAGGAGATCTCCACATATGCTCCCAAAAGCTTCTTTGTGCACCTTCCGATTCAAATCCCACTTTAGGTCCTGTCTTGTGTCTTTTACCCTGCATTGCTTTTTAAAAAATTTAATTTATGTGGGTACATTATAAGTGTATATATTTATGGGATACATGAGATGTTTTGATACAGGCATGCAATGCATAATAATCAAATCATGTAAGTTGGGGTATCCATCTCCTCAAGCATTTATCGTTTGTATTAGAAACAATTTAGTTACTTTTTTTAGTTATTTAAAAATGCACAATTAGGTTGTTATAGACTACAGTCACCCTGTTGTACTATCAAATAGTAAGTCATATTCATTTTGCTTTTTGTACCCATCCTGCATTGCTTTTGAGATTTGCACATACTACTGTAAATCTAGTGGTAAAAGCATTTTAGGAATTGTTACTTATTAAAATATTGTGAAGGATTCAGGGATTTGGGAGAGAGTAGTCCAAGTACTGAATGCAGAGATAGCAAATATAGATACTGATAAAATATGTAGATTGTTATAATTTAGTCAGAAAAAAATCATTTATTCAGATGGAGAAAAAGAAGTTGAAACAAATTGAAAAACGTTCTCACCTGTACTCCCCAGTTGCTAGTTTTAAGTGCCAGACCCAGAAGTAAATAGTTTCTATTTGCCTGACCACTGTGGACAGATTATAACATGTCAATGGGTATTCTGAGTAAGACTTTTAAATTTACTGCACCTGACTTTCAGAATGCTGATGTTTTCCTTTTATTCTTACCACACTGAGTCTGAACATTTCAGATTGTAAGGTAGAAGAATTTCCACACATTGTCTATGGAGTCTAGGTTAAAAATAAATAAGAAGCCACTTCAAGGTGATAGGTGTATATCTTACTCCTTGAAGGGATTAATAACTCAGAAAATGGAAGCATCCCTTGTCCACTCTCATCTTTCCAACTCCCCCAACTCCTTACTTCCTGATTACTGCCTGACTTCACTGATGTTATGAGAGTAGGAAGAGGCTTTATCCTTCCCCCTCCTTATTCATCTCCATCATCATTATTCATGTCTGTCTTCATGAATGAGAGGAGAAGGTATACATTTTGCTGTATAAATTTATTTATTCATTTTATCTTTAAAGTTGTTGGTTTAACATTGGCATTTCAATATAACCCATTTTGCATTGGGGTATATAACATGGAAAGCTTTTTTTCATTATGTTTTTCTCTTCCAACTCTACATAGAAGATTAGTGTGGTTATAATGTAGATAAATAAATACAGGTAAAGAAATGCACAGAATAATCTTAGCAATTCCACAAACATGAGATTTCCATGCTTTTATAGCAGAATGTCCTTGAAATTGTCGTAGAGCTTTGGGTAACCTTCCAGGATGAGATTCTGCTGCCACTGAAACATAATAGTTTTATGTCTTTATTTAGTCTACTTTATTAAAATGAATATAAGCAATCTCTCCGAATACCTTGCCCATTATTCCAATGAATATACTTGATAGGGATGGAAAGGGTAGGAAAAATACCCTTATTTACCCTCTGATAAATATTTGCAAAAATAAATCTTTATTATGAAGCTTCTTTGAATAAGGATAGCTTAGATATTAAACTGTTATATCTAACTTTCCAGTTTAATTACATTATTATATATGTAAATGCTGAAAATCCTTATGAGATGTATAGTCAAAAATACATTTCCAAAGCGGAGATGTATTTATACTTAATAGAAATTTAAGTGATTTGTTTGGGGAACTATAACACAAAATGTTTATTCCTATATTAGCAATATAGGTATTAATAAAGTGTGACCGGGCAGATTGTAATGTCTGAAAGTACATTAAAAATATTTTTCAAGGTGAAAAATGTTTGAGTTTTCTTGAACAGTTTATTAGTTTCAGGACCTTATGTGTTGTTTAGATGAAGTAATGGAATTGTTCTGAAACTTAAAACACTGCAATGCTCAGAATGTAGATGGGGAGCATAAACTTGATTTATATATTAGAAATCTTATCCAGTTGTAGTAAGGGGATATAATTAGAAAGACTAAGAAATAAAAATGAATGGAAGCTGAAATAATCTGGAAGGCAGAAGTGGGTGATGGGTAGGTACCAAGAGACCAGAGGGCATGAACTCCACTCTGACATCTAAGAAAGCTGAGGTGGATAGAGTTAAATGTAGAGTTGGGGAAGGTATCTTGAAATCCAGCATTGGGTTGTATCTCTCAGAGGACCCTGAGCAAGCTCCAGACTAGAGGTCCCTCCGACTTTATTGTGCGTATAAGTCACCTGGGGATCTGGTTAAAATGCAACTTCTGATTCAATAGGTCTAGATGGAGCTTGAGGGTATGCATTTCTAACCAGCTCCCATATGATGATGATGATGCTAGTCCTTGAACCAACTTTGAGCAGCCAAGGTCCAGGGAGCACTTTCCAACCCCTCAGGAAACAGGTGTATAGACACTGAAAGAACCAGCTGGCATTTGTGTTCTGAAGCCATAGTGACATTTCCTGGCTGAAGAGAAATGATTTTCCCTTCTCAGGCACCCTTATGACTGCTGAAAGAGCACAGAAGCAATGACAAAAAAGCCAGCAACCCTTGCAGTTGTACAACTGGGCTCTCTCACAGGCTGATTAATAATAATAATAATCATATAATAATAAATGTGTATATGGGGCTCACTGGCCAAGCATTGTGCTAATGCTTTGCGTGGGTGTTTCATTTTAGTCCTCACATCCCCTCTTTGAAAGAGGTACCATTATTATCTACAGTTGATAAATGAATAAATGAACGTAGGAGATGTTAGGATCACATACAACTACTCGGGATTCAAACTGGAATTTGTGTCAGGATGTGTCAGTGATGTGTCAAGATCATACACAGCTGCTAAGGATTCAAATCAGGATTATATGACTACCTCATCTAGTCTTTCAACCATTTTCTAAGTGCTTACTATGTGTCAGGAACATTTAATAAAATCCAGCATTTGAAAGAGGAATCAATGCTATTGGAAATGGAGAAACTGATATCCAGAGAGGGAAAGCAATTTACCCAGAGTTGAGTTGAGTAGAGATTCAAACTTAGGCTGTCTGGCTTGAAAGAAGAGAGAGATTGGATTAGCAGCAGTGAAAAAACTCCTACAATCACAGAGGAGTATTTAGGAGTAATTTAAGACCCTTCATGAAGGGAGAGTATCTTGAGAACCTACAGTCCAAGTAGCATTATTTTGGGGGACCCAGGAACCAAACACATTTTGATGGTCATGGAAGCCCTTGCTCCCCCCACCCAGTGCTGATATGGCCTAGGAAAACGAAGTTTTACAGTGTTATTTAGAAAGGAATTACATATTTGAACAGCTATATATGTATACACACACACACACATATATACACATGCACACACAATTCAGTAATTCCATTCACACTTTATCAGTTGTAAATTTAACATTAACTAGTATTTTAGGGAGTAGAGTTTTTCAGCCAAGGATGGTTGGATGGATGTAGATGCATGTCTATATATGTGTGTAACTGGAGCTCATTTAAAGGTCATTTACTCTTTCTCTTTAAATTGTTGACAAAATATTTTGCATTTAAATCAATATAAGCAATGGGAAAACTGCTACATAGATTTTTTTCCCCTAAGAAAGCCCTATCTTTTTTTTTTTTTTTTTTTTTGAGATGGAGTCTGGCGCTCTGTTGCCCAGGCTGGAGTGCAGTGGCTGGATCTCAGCTTACTGCAAGCTCCGCCTCCCGGTTTACGCCATTCTCCTGCCTCAGCCTCCCGAGTAGCTGGGACTACAGGCGCCCGCCACCTCGCCCGGCTAGTGTTTTTGTATTTTTTTAGTAGAGAAAAGCCCTATCTATCTATATCCATCCATCCATCCATTCATCCATCCTCACAAAGGAATATACTGAGTATAAAGGATTAAACTCTACCAAAATATATGCATCTAAATAGCTTATTCCTCAAAATCATGGAGTAGTTCAGCTTGAATCATTATCAAATTTCTGGATTTGGGATCATAAAACTTTTTCTTTAGTTTTTATTTTGAAAAAATATTAGATCTATAGAAAAGTTGCAGATACAGTAGAGTTCTCATGTGCCCTTTACTCAGTTTTCCCTAATGCTACCATCTCGTCAAAACCATAAGGTTAATGTTGCTAAAATGCTGTTAACTAATCTACAGGCTTTATATGATTTTTCCAGTTTTTCTACTAAAAACTTTTTCATTTTTCTAAACTTTTTGAATTCAGCCTTAATGATTGTTCTTAATGCTGAGTTTTGAGGAATAATGAATGAGAATATCAGAGGAAGCGAAGACATGTATACAGATTGAGAATGTATACATATGCATTTTGCTGTTATGGGTTGAATTGTGTTCCAGCAAAATATGTTGAGGTCCTGACTCCCAACACCTGTGAATGTGACCTTGTTTGGATATAGAGTCTTTGCAGATGGTCAAGTAAAGATGAAGTCTTTAAAGCAAGCCCTAATCCAATATGACTGTGTCCTTATAGGAAGGGGAGATTTGGACTTAGAGACAAACAGATAGGCGCACACACACAAGGAAAATACCATGTAAAGATTGGAGTTAAGCTGCTACAAGTCAAAGAACTACCAGGAGCTAGGGGAGAAGCCTGGAAGATATCCTTCCTGAGCACCTTCAGGGGAAGCCTAGCCTTGACACCTTGATCTCAGGTGCTGACATCTTGATCTCAGACTACTGGCCTCCAAAATAGTGAGACAATAAAAATCTGTTGTTCAGGCCACTCAGTTTATGGTACTTAGTTTGGCAACCCTAGCAAACTAATTCATTTGAAGCTTGGGTACCTTTTTCAGGTGCTGTGCTCTTCTTACTGTGGCATATATATGTGTAATTTGCATTTCCCTGGTGATTAGTGATGTTGAGCATTTTTTTCATATATCCGTTGGCTATTTGTATGTTTTCTTTTGAAAAATATCTGCTCATGTCTTTTTCCCACTTTAAAAAATAACCGTTAAAAAAAAAAAGAAAGAAAAATATCTGCTCATGTCTTTTTCCCACTTTAAAAAATAACCGTTAAAAAAAAAAAGAAAGAAAAATATCTGCTCATGTCTTTTTCCCACTTTAAAAAATACCGTAATTGTTATTTTATTTTTTAACTTTTTTTTAGATTCAGGGGGTACGTGTCCAGAATTCTTACAGAGGTGTATTCCATGATTCTGAGGGTTGGAGGACAATTGATCCATTACCCAGGTGGTGAGCATAGTCCCCAATAGGAAGTTTTTGAACCCTTGTTCCCCTTTCTCCTTTTCTACTCTTGTATTCCCCAGTGTCTATTGTCCTCATCTTCATGTTGATGTGTACCCAATGTTTAGCTCCCACTTATAAGTGAGAACATGAAGTATTTGATTTTCTGTTTTTGCATTAATTCGCTTAGGATAATGCCTTTGCCCACTTTTTAATGGGGCTACTTGTGGGCTTCTGTTGTTGAGTTGTTTGAGTTCCTTGTAGATTCTGGAGTCCTTTGTTGAATGCATAATTTGCAAATATTTTCTCCCATTTTGTAGGTTGTCTGGTGATCTGTTCACTCTGTTGATCATATCTTTTTTCTGTACAGAAGCTTTTAGTTTAATTTAGTCCCATTTGTCTATTTTTGTTTTGTTTGTATTTACTTTTGAGGCCTTATTCATGAATACTTTGTCTAGGCCAACGTCCAGAAGTTTTCTTAAGTTTTCTTCTTGAATTTTTATAGTTTAAGGTCTTACATATAAATCTTTAATCCACAATGGGTTAATTTTTGTATATTGTGAGAGATGGGGTGCAGTTTCATTCTTCTGTAAATGGCTGCCCCATTTCCCCTGCCCCATTTATTCAAGAGGGTATGCTTTCCCCAGTAGTTTTTTTTTGAAGATCAGTTGGCTGTAGTTATGTGGCTTTATTTCTGGGTTTTCTCTTCTTTTCATTCATCTATGTTTCTATTTTTATACATACCATGCTGTTTTGGTTACTATAGCCTTGTATTACACTTTGAAGTAACATCCAGTGCTCTTTAACCTTATTAACTGCTGTGAACCTAAGGACTGAAAGGATGGCTTTGTTGTTGTTGTTGTTGTGTGTGTGTGTGTGCATGTAGAATTTCAGAACTCAATAGTTTTCTGTAAAAGTAACATGTGGTTTTACTAGAATGGAGCCCAGCCTGTAAATTGGTTTCATCTTTCTGCCATGCTTGGCACTGGAAGACTTACCAATGCCAGAGTACTCCTCTAGGGAGGCAGACAGTTGTGTATCTGCACTTTTGCCTCTTCTGGGCCTAGTGAGTTATTTTTGGAATAGCAAATGACCAGTGTTAATCACTGAGTCTTCTGGCATCATCTTGGTTCTGTTGAAGAGTGGTTCTGGAGATTGCTGGAAACTTTTTTTTTCTAAAGAGAGACAGGGTGTTGCTCTGTTGCCCAGACTGGAGGGCAGTGGCACAATCATAGCTCATTGCATCCTTGAACTCCTGGGTTCAAGCAGTCCTCCCACCGCAGTCTCTCAAGTAGCTGGGACTACGTGTGCATACCACCACACTAGGCTAATTTTTTTTTTAAACTTATTTTTTTTTGTTGAAACAGGATCTTGCTGTGTTGCTCAGGCTGGTCTTGAACTCCTAGCCTCAAAAGATACTCCTGCCTTGGCTTCCCAAAATGCTGGGATATAGGCGTGAACCACTGTGCCTGGCCTTGCTGAAAACTTTTAGTCAGATTTATTCCTTGGACATAGTTCTGGAAAGTAGTCAACTGCAGGCATTATTTTGAATTTATTGGACCTTATGATAATGGGACTGGCTATCTGGGAGACTCTGGTTCTGGCTGGACCCTAACAAGTGAAACTGGAACTGAACCAGTTGGGGGAATGAAGCAAGTCTAACACCTGTTTGACTTCTCACATTCAGCTAGCTGTGAAGCTTCTAATTTACCTGGCAGTGTGTGTTGAATAAATAGGAAAAAAGTGTCCAAAATTTTTATCTGTGAGTTAAAATTCCCGTAGAAATACTTAGCTTTCTAGGAATCCTCTCCAAGTTGTAGTAAACCACCTGTGTTCAGTAGGAATAACCTACTGAAGTAGAATATTGGCCAACACAACCACTCACATTTAATTTAATCACTTACTCTAGTCTCCTCTCAGAACCCCATGTACAGGTGAAGTGATCCTCTTTGTACTTAGTTGTGAAGGTGTTAGTATTCAATCTGTTGAGTTAAATTTCTATTTCTTGAAGAGAAGTGGCTACAGTAAACTCATTTGAGGATGACTGGACAGAAAGATATCAAAGCTCTACTTAGAATCTATTTGATACAAGAAATAATTTGAGGGACAATGTGATTGAGTGTCTATATCCATAATTGGTTTTAAGTAAACTCAATTTTTTATAAGGTAACAAGGGTTTAATATTCAAACAGAAATTTATGGAAATTAAGCTGCCTGGAAGGAAAATTTTAGAACTGCCTTGTTACCTGTCAGGGATCAGGTAGCATCTTAAGCAGAATGTCCTGATTGCCAGGCATCTGCATAAATATATTTTTCTGTTATTCCTTCTGTTTTTTCAGCTGTTGATTTTAGAATGCTTTTACTTTCCCAAATCTCCTTTATCTATAAATGTGGATAACCCAGGATCAGCAAATTTGAAATGTTATGGTTCAGAACTGCACTTGGTCATACTGCATACAATGATAGATTGCAGAAGTGATCACTCCGTCCCAGCCCTTCCACTAGCCCTAAAAGATGGACAATAAAGCCCTCTCTCCTGCTGTTCCTTGTGGGAGAAGTATCTGTAGGTTTTCATAAATCTGAGCCAAAATATACTCCTCTGAGCCAACTTTGAGCCATCACATGGCTGTCCCCTGCATTGATTGAAATTTTTCTTTGTATTTTATGATGCAGTGGATGTAATATTTTCAAGTGCTGTTTTTATGTGTACAAAATTGTGACTATTTTTCTGTAGTTTGCCTTATTTCTCTTTTAAGCCCCCAGTCTTTCTAGTGGCAGAAAACTTAAATGTAGTAAGTTCTGGACAAGCAGTTATTTAAGGTTTAAATGCACTTAATTAAGAATTTTCCCCCTTCTAATCTTTCTTTTCAAGATGGAAGCTAAGTTCTGGAGTTTATGTAGCATTATGTCTCTGTATGGTGGCTGGGGGTGACTTCGAGGTGGCCATTGGTGGGGAGGTGGCACCAGGCCTCAGCTGTGGTCATGTGAACTATGCTGGTATCTGCTGAGGTGATCTGTGCTGTCCTCCTCATTGGCATTTGGCAAGGTGACAAGTTCCCACTGGCACTCTGGGTCTCATGAGTGCAACTTGGGAACATAGTTGGCTTTTTCTCAAGATGTACAAAGGTGGGAGGGAGAAGCTACAAGGCTGTAGGGTGATTCAGGCCCATTTCACTTCATGTAGTAGTGGCTCAGGGAGCTTTCAGGGGCTCTTTGGACCAGTTTTCTTCTTCTTCTTTTTTTTTTGAGGCGGAGTCTCGCTCTGTCGCCCGGACTGGAGTGCAGTGGCCGAATCTCAGCTCACTGCAAGCTCCGCCTCCCGGGTTTACGCCATTCTCCTGCCTCAGCCTCCCGAGTAGCTGGGACTACAGGCGCCCGCCACCTCGCCCGGCTAGTTTTTGTATTTTTAGTAGAGACGGGGTTTCACTGTGTTAGCCAGGATGGTCTCGATCTCCTGACCTCGTGATCCGCCCGTCTCGGCCTCCCAAAGTGCTGGGATTACAGCAGTTTTCTTCTTTACTCAGCTCTGAGAACCTTGTCTCTGGGTTGTATTATACTCTGTATCTCATGGGGACTGGTTCTATCATCATATTCATTCTTGAAGATTAATGATAGTTTCATATCTTGCATGTCTTACAGCCTCAACTCATGATGGCATGGGGGTCATGTGGTTACAAGAAAGTATAGGATGAAGTGAGAGTGTGTAGTAGAGTTCATAAGCATATCAGTTAATGCTTAAAAAGTCCATCCTACATAAGAGTTTATTCAGTGGACCCAAGGAAGTTTCATTACTTCTGGCAATGGGGAAGGATCCCATGGCCCGAAATGAAAATAAGTAGAATTGAATAAATGTGTGGAGACAGGCGATACCATGTGGAGGTGGGTCTTGGCTTGCAACTTGGGATAGGCTTGAAGGGAAGGGTCATCTTTGTATGGGCAAGGAGAAGAGTTGAGCAGTCTGCACAAGGATGAAGAACAGATTAAGTGGAAGACTTCAAATTGACACTGAAGGTTTGTTACTTCTAGGTATGACAAACACATACATATACACGTGTGTATATGTGTTATATCTCTCTGTGTTTGTGTGTGCATACACATATATGCATACACACATCTATGTGTGTATATATACATATATACACATATATTTGTTGGTGCTATCATACATGGAATTTTTACCATTTATATTTTATAACTGGTTACTGCTAGTATGCAGATAAACTATTAATTTTTATATGTATACAATATAAATGATAGCAAACTCATTTTATTTTATTTTTTGAGTTTTCTGGGTAGAATATCCTGGAAATAATTATAAATTTGTCTTCTTTCTTCTGGTTTATTTAAAATTATTTTGGTTTTTGTTAAATAGATTTAACACAGTATTGACTTGATACGTACGTGGCCAGCATGTAGTTTGTTATGGAAGAGAAATTTCATATTAAATAACTATTGAATTCCTGGAATAAAAGTTTGTTTTGGAGGATTTTTTAAAATGCTTAAGAAAGATTGCATTTTAGATTTGATTTGCTAAAAACTTGCTGAGAATTTTTATTGGATATATTAATATTGATTTTTTTTGTGTGTGTGTGTGTCAGTGTGTACATGCTACTATTGCAACGTTGTGGAATCAGAAATGTGTTAGACTCATAAAGTGAATTGAGAAGATTTGACTCCTTTTCTATGATTGGATATAGTTGATACAGTATAGGAATTATCTGTCCCTTATAATATAGAATGAACATAACTATAAAATTGTCTGATACAGGGCCAGGTTGTTGAAGTAATTCTTTGGCATTAAAATTGATTTAATTTTTTTGTTTTATAAGATCTCCTTTATTTTTCTTTTTAAAGAATATACTTTTTGTTTTAGTATTTTCTGTATCATTAGGAACTCCTTTCTTCTTTCATGGGCATTTTGTTGTTCCATTTCTTGTTCCTCAAATGGACTTTTGGTCCTTTGTTTTTAATCATTTTTGTTTACTCGTATGTGTATTTTCCTCTGATTTTGACTTTGGTTGTCTTCTATATAATGTGTGTTTTAATCTCATTAGCATTTCTAGCTAAGGGACAGTGGCTTATTTTGATATTTTCTTTAACCCAAAGGTTATTTAGAAGAGTACTTTAAATTTCCAAACACTAAGGGCTTCAAAATGGCTGAATAGATGCATCTGACACTTGCCTCCTCCATGTAGAAGAGCCAAAATAGTGAGTAGATAATCACAATTCAAGTAGATAATCTAAGAGAGAACACTAGAATTGAACAGAGAATTGATGGGAGACACTGAAAGCAAGGAAGAGAGGGAAATGAGGCAGCCTGTTCAGCTGGGATTCACTGGGAGTCTGGAGAGGTTCCGTAATAGAGGGACATTGTAAGAGATCCCAAATGAGAGGTAAGTGAGAGGACCCCCGGTATTGCCACAGACTCTTGTAATCCTAGTTATGGGAGAGGACTTCAACCCTCATGGGCCCACAGAGTAACACAGAGCACTGTCTAGAGATCGCATAAAGGCATTGCTCCAGAGACAGAGCTCATGCTGACTCCCACAAACCTCCAAGTTTTAAGCAGCTGCTGCATAGCACCCTTTTGAGAGCCCAGTCCCCACCAGACTTTGGCCTGCCCTTGGGCTCAACAGCTCCTGCATCTTTATATCACTAGAGACCCATTGACATTCCTCAGCCACAGTTGCCACCACTGAGGCCCGCGGTGAGACAACTGACAGCAACTTTGCCCCTTAAGTAGAGGGGTGGCTGCTCATTTTCACACATGCCTAAGACAAATTGCACTCACTGCAACTGCTACCACTATGGGCTGCTGTGGTACCGAGGTATGAGCAAAGCTAATGTCCACCAGTCACTTGCAGATGGCTGTTCTCACTGAAAGCAGCCACAGCCTCATCGGTAATAGGGAAGCCGTCCAACCACTGCTACTCCAAAGGATGATTCTGCTGGAGGTCTGTGACTCACCCTGCCCCTGCCTACAACAGCCAGCACCTGCATGTACCACAATGAGGCCTGAGGGCTGGTCTGCCCAGCCCAGCTCCATCCTCCCGAAAACCAGAACATACCATCTAGGGACCTGGGGATTGTCCAGCCTAGTAAACCACTGTTAGCACCTGAGCATTCCTCCCAGGGTCTGAGTTAGGGCCCACTCCACCTGATGCTACCAACACAGCAGGCTCCCACCCACAGGTGCCAGCTGTGGGCCTGAGGACTGGCTCAGCAGTCCATTGCAACCATTACAACACCCAGCACAGTCTGTGTAGATCCCAGAGTGTTGTTCCACCACTGCTACTGCCATTGCCCACACTATGCCCACTTCCCACTGGCTCACAAACCTGTCCACCCACCCAACCCACCTCTGCCATTCCTAAATCCCAAGAGAGCCAGCTGAAGGGTCAATAAATGCTCTTCAAGGACCCACCAAAAATGGTGGCAGTATATACCACCCTGGGATCCAAGGACAGGCATGCTCAGCCCACCATTGCTACTACTGGGTCCAAAAATTGGCTCACCGGGTGCCCCAGTCCCCAATAAAACTTTACCACAGTCGCTACTAACAACTGAATCATAAGACATGGAGGAAATCAGATACCACTGATGCTGTTTACAGCCAAATAAATCATAAAGAGAATACTCTACTGCATGCACCAATAATCAGAGCCAAAGTCCCCCACACAGCCAATACCATAGGTACATCCTCAGGAAAAAAATTCTCCCCTATGAAGCCAAATTCAAAAAAATGGGAAGAAGCAACTATTATACCAGATGTGCAGATATAAATGTAAGGACATAAGAAATGTGAAAAAGCAAGGAAATATGAAACCTCCAAATAAACAATTTTGCAGCAAAACTATAAATCAAGAAAAAATGTATGAAATCACAAAGAAGGAACTCAAAATATTGATACTAAAGAAGCTCAGTGAGATATAAGAGAATACTGAAAAACAATGCAAATAACTCAGAAAAATAATTCAGGATATAAATGAGAAATTTACCAAAGTGATATCATAAAAAAGAACTAAACAGTAATTCTGGAACTGAATAATTCATTTAATAAAATACAAAATACACTCAAAAGGTTCAACAATAGACTAAATCAAGCAGAAGAAAGAATTTAAGAACTTGAAGACAGGTCTTCTATAATAACCCAGACACAAAAAATAAAAAAGAATAAAAAAATGAAAAAGCCTATGTGACATATGAGATACCATAAAGTGACCAAATATTAAATATTTGGTGTCCCAGAAGGCAAAGAGAAAATGAAAGGTCAGGAAAACCTATTTTAAAAATAATAGATGAAAAATTTCCAAGTCTAGCAAGAGACTTAGACATCCAGATAGAGAAGGCTCAAAGATCCCCAAGTAGATACAACTTTAAAATGTACATTAAAAGGGCCCATTATACCCCAACTATCAGAAGTCAAGAGAAAGTGAAAATTCTAAACACAGGAGAAGAAAAGCCTCTAGTCACTTATAAAGGAACCACCATCAGACTAAGAGCACGTTAATCAATAGAAAACTTACAGGCCAGAGGAGAATGGGATGATATATTCAAATGGCTAAAAGAAAAAACCTTCCAGACAAGGATACTATACATAGCAAAGTTAAGAATAAATGAAGGAGAAATGAAGTGTTTTCCATATAAGCAAAAGTTCAGGGAATTCATCACCAACAGATTGGCCCTATAAAAAATGCTTATGGGAGTCCTACACCTGGAAGTGAAAAAAAAATGATAGGTAAGATACCATCATGAAAATACACAAAGCATAAAAGCTAATGGTAGAGCAAAAACACAAGGAAGAGAAAAAACCCAAATGTTAACACAACAGGATACCACCAAACCACAATGATAATAAGAGAGAAATAAAGAACAAAAATACACAAAAAACAGAAATCAGTTAATGAAATGACAGGAATAAGCCTTCACATGTCAATAATAACTTTGAAAATAAATTTATTAAATTTCCCACCTAAGAGATATAGAATGGCTGAATGCATCAAAATAATAACATGACCCAACAATATGCTGCTTGTGAGAAATGCATCTTAACAGTAGACACATATAGACTGAAAGTAGAGGAATGGAAAAAGATATTCTGTGCAAATGGAAATCAAAAGTGAGCCGGAGTAGCTGTATATGTATCAGATAAAACCGGTTTTAAGTGAAAAACAGTAAAAAGAAACAAAGAAGGTTTTTATGTAATGATAAGGTGATGAATTCAGCAAGAGGATATAACAGTTCTAAACATACACGCACCAAAAGCTGTAGCATGCAGATTTATAAAGCAGATATTATTAGATCTAAAGAGAGAGACAGACTCCAATATAAGAATAGTTGAAGACTTCAACACTCCACTCTCAGCATTAGGCAGATCATCGAAATAGAAAATTTACAGAGAAATGTAAGATTTAAACTACACATTTGACAAATGGACCTAAAAGACATTTATAGAACATTTATCTAACAGCTACAGAATATACATTCTTCTCATTAGCACATGGAACAGTCCCCAGAGTGGACAATATGTTAGGACACAAAAAAAGTCTCAACACTTTTTAAAAAAAATCAAAAACATCGAGTATCTTCTCGGACTACAATGGATAAAACTAAAAATTAATAACCTTTGGAAACTGCACAAATACATGGAAATTAAATAAGATATCTTTGAATTATGACTGGGTCAAGGAAGAAACTAAGGTGGAAATAAAAAAATTCTTGAAACTGATAAAACACAATATACCAAAACATATGTGATACAGCAAAAGCAGTACTAAGAAGGAAGTTTATAGAAATAAATGCCTACATCAAAAACATAGAAAGGTTTTGAACAATCTAATAATGCACATCAAGGAATGAGAAAAGCAAAAACAAACCAAAGCCAAAATTAGTAGTGGAAAAGAAATGTTATATTAGAGATCACAACAGAACTAAACAAAGTAGAGACTAAACAAAACAAAACAAAAAAACAGGTACAAGGGATCAATGAAACAAAAACCTGCTTTTTGAAAAGATAAAAAAAAAGCAATAAACCACTAGCTAGACTAACAAAGGAAAAAAAGACAACACAAATTAACAAAATTAGAAATGAAAAGGGAGACATTACAACTAATACCATAGAAATACAAAAGATCATCAGAGACTACTATGAACTGTACACCAACAAGTTAGCAAACCTAGAGAAAAGGGGTAAAATCCTGGAAACATACAACTTACCAAGATTAAGAAAGAAATAGAATACTTGAACAGACCAATAATGAATATTGAGATTGAGTTGGTAATAAAACGTCTCCTAACAAAGAAAAGCCCAGGACCAGATGGAATCCAAACGGAATTCTAACAAACTTTCAAAGTAGTAACATAAATTATCTTCAAACTATTCCAAAAGATTGAAGAGAGGGAAATTTTTCCTAACTCATTCTATGAGGCCAGCATGAAACGTGCCAAAACCAGACAAGGATGCAACAACAACAATAACAACAAAACTACAGGGTAGTATCCCTGATAAACATGAATGTAAACATTCTCAACAAAAATCTAGAAAACTGAATCCAACAGCCTATCAACAAAGGAATCCACCGTATTCAAGTGAGATTTATCCCAGAAATAGAAGGATGGTTTGATGTATGTAAGTCAATAAATAGGGGTACATCATATCAACAGGATGAAGGACAGGCTAGGTGCAGTAGCTTACACCTGTAATCCTAGCACTTTGACAGCTGAGGAAGGTGGATCTCTTGAGCCCAGGAATTTGATCAGCCTGGGCAAAATGACAAAACCCCATCTTTACTAAAAAAACAAAACAACAACAGCAAAAAACTCTGGGTGTGGTAGCAGGAGCTTGTGGTCCCAGCTACTCAGGAGGGCTGCTGTGGGAGGATTGCTTGAGCCCAAGAAGTTGAGACTGCAGTGAGCCGTGATTCCATGATTGTGCCACTGCACTCCAGCCTCAGTGATGAGAGTGAGAACCTGTATTGAAAAAACAAAAACATACAAAACCAGAAAGAAAGACAAATAACAAATGATCATCTCAATAGATGTAGAAAAAACTATTTTATAAAATCAGCATCACTTTATGATAAAAACTCTCAATGAACTAGGCATTGAAGAAACATACCTCAACATAATAAAGGCCATTTATGACAAGCGCACAGCTCACATCGGGGTGAATGGGGAAAAGCTGAAAACTTTTCTCTTAAGAACTGGGACCAGACAAGGATGCCCACTTTTACCACTCTTCAACATAATACTGCAAGTCCTAGCCAGAGCAATCAGGCAAAAGAAAGAAAGAAAGAAAAGCCTCCAGATTGGACAAGAAGACAAATTGTTCCTTTTTGCTAGTGATATGATCTTATACCCAGAAAAACCTAAGACTCTACCAAAAAACTTAGATCTGATACAAAAATTCAGTAATGTTGCAGATTACAAAATTAACTATAAAAATCAGTAGGGATTCCATATACCAATAATGAACTAGCTGTGAAAGAAATCAATAAGGCCATCCCATTTACAATAGTTAAAAAAAATAAAATACCTAGGATTAATTTAACCAAAGAGATGAAAGATTTCTACAAGGAAAACTGCAAAAACACTGATAGAATAAATTTAAGAGGACATAAAAATGAAAAGATATTCCATAATCATGACTGGATGAATTAATATACTTAACATGACCATCCTGCTTTGAGTGACCTATAGACTCAATGCAATCCCTATAAAAGTACTAATATCATTTTTCACAGAAATAGAAAAAAATTCCTAAAATTTGTATGGAGCCATAAAAGACCCTCAACAGCCAAAGCAATTCTGAGCAGAAAGAATGAAACTGGAGCTATTACACTACCTGACTTCAAAACATATTACAAGGCAATATTAACCAAAACAGCATGGTATTGGTATAAAAACAGACAAATAAACCAATGGAACAGAATGAGAATTCAGAAGTAAATTCAAGTATTTACAACCAACTGATCTTCCACAAAGTCATGAAGAACATACATTGGGGAAAGAATAATCTCTTCAATAAATGATGCTGGGAAAATTGAATATCCATATGCAGAAGAATGAAACTGGACCCTTTCTCTCTCACCATTTACAAAAATCAACTCAAGATAGATTAAATCTTAATATATGACCTGAAACTATAAAACTACTAGAAAAAAAAAACTTTCGGAAAATACTTTAGGAAATTGGTCAAAATTTTACAGCTAAGACCTCGAAAGCGCAGACAATAAAAAATTAGACAAATGGGACTATATTAAATGAAAAATCTCTGCACAGAGAGGGTAAAAATCAACCAAGTGAAGACACAACCTGTTGGATGGGAGACAATATTTGAAACCACTCATCTGACAAGGCAATAAAATCTAGAATATACAATGAATTGAAACAACTCAATAGTAAGAAAACAATACTACCATTACAAAGTGAGAAGAGGATATGAATATATAATTCTCAAAAGAAGAGATACAAATGGCCAACAGATACATGAAAAAATGCTCAACATCACTGATTATCAGGGAAATGTAAATCAAAACCACAATGAGATATCAACTTGCACCAGTTACAATGGCTATTATTAAAAAGACAAAAGTGACACATTCTAGTGAGGATGTGGAGAAAAGGAACTCTTAGACTCTGTTGGTGGAAATGTAAATTAGTACAGCCACTATGGAAAACATAATGGAGATTTCTCAAAAAACTAAATGTAGAATTACCATTTGGCCCAGTATTCCCACTACTGCTCTTTATCTGAAGAAAAGAAACCATATATCAAAGATATGTCTGCATTTACATGTTTATGCAGCACTCTGCACAATAACAAATATATAGAATCAGCGTAAGTGTCCATTAATGGACAAATGAATAAAGAAAATGTGGTATATATACACAATGGAATACTATTTGGCCATAGAAAGAAAGAAAATCATGTCATTTGCAACAACAAGGATAAAACTCAAGGTTACTATGTTGATTGAAATAAGCCAGGCACAGAAAGACAAATATCACATGTTCTTACTCATGTTAGTAAGTTCTTATTCCCTCATGTGTGGGAGCTTAAAAAGTTGATCTTATAGAGGTAGAGAGCAAAATAGTAGGTACTAGAGGTTGGGGAGGGTGTGTGGGTAGGAAGGGGATGAAAAGAGGTTGGTCAAGGTATAAACATAGTTATATAGAAAGTATAAGTTTTAATGTTCAAGAGCAGAGTAGGGTGCCTACAGTTAGCATCAATGAATTATATATTTCAAAGTAGATAGAAGAGAGTACATGAAATGTTTTCGATGCTTAGTTATAATAGATACTCAAGGAGATGGATACCCCAAATACTCTGACTTGATTATTAGACATTCTGTGCATGTAACAAAATATCACATCTACTCTGTAAATATGTAAAATATTATGTATCAATTAAATTTAAAAATGTCAACATGTGTAGACCTCCTTATCTTTTGTTTTGTACATTTCTTATTTTACTGCTTGCTCTTAGAGAATGAGTCCTGCATAGTTTCTCCTTTTGTAAGGCTTTAGTGAGTTTTTGGTGGATACACTAAAATTTTGTAAACAATAACTCTTAATTTGACAATTTATGTTTTATCTTGAAGACTAAACCTTTTCAACCTCTATTAAAACACCTATTCAAAAATACTTACACAAGAAGCCTATTTTGGTCACAAAGAATCTTGATTTTATTCTCTGATAGCAACTTATCTCCCTGTTATGTTTTCCTGTAGGCCGTGGGAAAATTACATAAATTACAGATTTGTTTACCCTAAGTAACCAACACAGACCAGGTGTATCCTGCCAAAAGCATTCCACACTCTGTTAGCATACACCGTCAAAGTACAAGGAGATTTGGCCAGATTCTTTTGTGTTTTTTTTTTCTTTTTTTCCCTGGGAAAATGGGGATGGGATTCAAACAAGCTATTTATATTTGCCTTCCTAATTGTTCAAAAGTAATTTCAAACAAACAAAGGGACATGTTTAAAATCTGGAAACAAAATAAAATTCTAAGTGTTTTAAAAAACAAATTGAAAGCAGGAATAAAGGAAGAATACAGACTAAAGATGTAAATTTGTTCTCAACAATGATAGAAAAGGTTAAAATTCCTGTTACTTCTAATCTCATTCTTTCTCTTACTCCCTGCCCTCATGCAACCATGGCCTAATTTTAATTTTTCAAATATGCCAAGTTTATTTTCTACCTTAGACATTGCATTGCCTGATCCCTCTACCTGAAACATTCTCCTCCCAAATCTTTAGATATTTAATGTTTGTTGTAAATATATTAAGACTGCAGATTCTGAAGACAGATTGTGTGGGTTCAAAACCCACCTCCACCACTAATTTAGCCATATGTAAAATAAGGGTAATACTCCTACCTCCTAGAGTTGTGAAAATTAAACGAGTCAAATCATAATATGTGGGTAATAATTACTAGTCATTGTTGTCATTCACATCATTATTTGTTCATTATCTTTCTCATTCACGGTGTAGTTTAAATATTCAAATATTTATATTTCTATGAACTATTTTCTATGTTTTTTCAATTTGAAAATTAACTGACCTCACTGTTGTCAGTGGTCACCAAATTGATGGGATATTGATATCCATCATACTGACACAATTTCATTTTTTAATTGATGCATAATAGAGCTACACAGTTTGTGTGATAATTTAATGTGTGATAATTTAATACATTCATATAAGTTTAAAAGATTAAATCAGTGTGCTTGGGATATATGTCACCTTAAATATTTGTTTTTCATTTTGTTAGATTTATTCAAATTCTTCTCCTAGCTGTTTTGAATTATACAAAATTATTGTAAACTATACTCACCCTACTTATTTAACACAAGGTCTTATTCTATCAAACTTTATAATTGTACCCATTAATCAACTTATCTTCATCCTTCCAACCTCCCTACCCTTCTCAAACTCTGACCACCAACTTACTTTCTACCTCCATAAGATCAACATTTTTTAGCTGCCACACATGACTGACAACATGTGATATTTGTTTTCCTTCACTTGTCTTATTTCACTTAATATAATGACCATCTGTGTTCCTGCAAATGACATGATTTCATTCTTTTTTATGGCTGAATAATATTCCATTGTGTATATATGCGACACATTCTTTACCTGTTCATCTGTTGCTGGGAACTTAGGTTGATACTATATTTTGGCTATTATGAATAGTGGTGCAATAAACATGAGTGCAGGTATCACACTGATGTCCTTTATTTTGGATATATACCCAGTAGTAGAATTGCTGGATCATATGGTAGTTCTGTTATAGTTTTCTGAGGCATCTCCATAATGTTCTCCATAGTGGCTTCCCTAATTTACCTTCACACCAACAGTATACCAGGGTTCCCCTTTCTCTGCATCCTTGCCAGCATCCATTATTGCCCATCTTTTTGGTAAAAGCCATTTTGACTGGGGTGAGATGATATCTCATTGTATTTCTTATTTACTTTGATGATTATTTCTTATTTCTTTGTATTTCTTATTTCTTTGATGATTAGTGGTGTTGAGCATTTTCCCATAAACCTCTTGGCTATTTCTGTGTCTTCTTTTGAGAAATGTTTATTCAGATCATCTATTCATTCTTTAATTGGGTTATTAGATTTTTTTTTCCTATAGGGTTGTTTGAGCTCCTTTTATATTCTGGTTATTGATTTCTTGTCAGGTGGATAGTTTGGAAATCCTTTCTTCCATTCTGTGGGTTGTCTCTTCACTTTGTTGATTGTTTCCTTTGCTGTGCAGAAGCTTTTAGCTTGATGTAATCACATTTGTCTATTTCTGCTTTGGTTGCCAGTGCTTCTGAGGTCTTTCTTTAAAAATCTTTGCACAGACCAATGTCCTAGAGCATTTCCCCAGTGTTCTCTTCTAGCAGGTTCATGGTTTCAGGCCTTAGATTTAAGTATTTAATCTATTTTGATTTTATTTTGTATATAGTCAGAGGTAGGGATCTGGTTTCATTCCTCTGCATATAATTATCCTGTCTTTCTCACACCATTTATTGAAGAGACTGTCCTTTCATCATTGCATGTTCTTGGCATCTTTGTTGAAGATCAGTTAGCTGTAAATATGTGAATTTGTTTCTGAGTTCTCTATTTTGTTCCATTTGTCTGTGTGTGTTTTATGCCAGTACCATGATTATACTGTTACTGTAGCTTTGTAGTAATTGTGAAGTCATGTACTGTGATGCCTCCAGCTCTGTTCTTTTTGTTTAGGATTGCTTTGACTGTCCAGGATCTTTTGTGGTTCCATATAAATTTTAGGATTTTTTTTTCTATTACTGTGATGCTTGTCATTGGTAATTTGATAGGGATTGCACTGAATCTGTACATTTATTCGGGTAGTATTGTCATTTTTAACAATATTAATTCTTACAGTCCATGAGCATGGAATATCTTTCTATTTTGGGGGGTTATCTTCTATTTTTTTCATCAGTGTTTTATAGTTTTCCTTATGTAAATCTTTCACTTCCTTGGTTAAATTGATTTTTAGATATTTTGTATTCATCGTGGCTATTGTTAATGAGATTGCTTTCTTGTTTTTTAGATTATACGCTGTTGGCTTATAGAAAAGCTATTGATTTTTGTATGTTAATTTTTTATTCTGCAACCTTACTAAGTTCTTTTATCAGTTCTAACAGTTTTTGGGTGACATCATTAGTTTTTTTTTTTAATGTAAGATCACATTATCTGCAAAAAAGGCTAATTTGACTTCTTCCTTACCAATTTGAATGGCCTTTGTTTCTTTTTCTTGCCTAATTGCTCTGGCCAGGACTCCAGTACTATATTGAATAAAAGTGGTGAAAACAGGCATTCTTGCTTTATTTCAGATCTTAGAGGAAATACCTTAAATTTGTCCCCATTTAATATGATGTTTTAGCTATCGGTTTGTTATATATGGCCTTCATTATGTTGAAGTATATTCTTTCTATGTCCAGTTTGTTGGGGTTTTAATCATAAAGGGATGTAAAATTTTATTGATTTTTTGCCGCCTATTGATATAATCAGATGGTTTTTGTTCTTGGTTCTGTTAATGTGATATGTCACATGTATTTATTAGCATATGTTGAACCATCCTGGCATCCCTGGAATTAGTCCTGGTTAATTATGATGAATGATCTTTTTAATGTGTTGTTGAATTTAGTTTGCAAGTGTTTTGTTAAGAAATGTTGCATCTATATTCATCAGTGATATTAGCCTGTATTTTTGTCATTGTTGTATTCTTGTCTGGTTTTGGTATCAGAATAATGCTGGCCTTGTGAAATAGATCTGGAAGTATTTCCTCCTCCTCAGTTTTTTTGAAGAGTTTGAGTAGAACTGATATTAGCTCTTCCTTAAATGTTTGATAAAACTCAGTAATGAAACCATAAATTCCTGGGCTTTTTTTAGTGGGAAGCTTTTATTATACCTGTGACCTTGTTACTAGTTATTGGTTTATTGAGGTTTTCTATTTCTTAATGGTTCACTCTTGATAGGCTGTATGCTTCCAGGAGTTTATGCATTTCTTTCTGGTTTTCCAACTTGGGGTATAGTTATTTATAATAGTCTGTAATGATTCTTCATATTTCTGTGGTCTCAGTTGTTATGTCTCCTTTTTGTTTCTGTTTATGATTTTATTTCTTTGGGTATTCTATTTCTTATTCTAGCTAAAGATTTGATTTTATGTTTTCAAAAAACCAACTTTTCATTTTATTGATTTTCTGTCTTGTCTTTTTAGTATCAATTTCATCTATTTCTTCTATTTTTATTTTATGTTTTCCTTCTACCAATTTTGGGTTTGGTTGGCTTTTGCTTTTATAATTCCTTAAGGTGCATCATTAGGTTATTTATTTGAAGTTTATCACTTTTTTAATATAAGCATTTATTTCTATAAACTTCCCTCTTAGTGCTGCTTTTGCTGTATCTCATAGATTTTGGTATATTGCATTTCAATCTTATTTTGTTTCAATAAATTTTTAGATTTCCTTCTTAATATTTTCATTGACCCATTGGTCATTTAGGGTTTTTAATTTTATTTCCATGTGTTTGTAAAGGTCTGAGGTTTCTCTTGTTATTGATTTCTAGTGTTATTTCATTGTGATCAGAAAAGATACTTGATATTATTTTTACTATTTTGAATTTGCTCATACTGTTTTTGGCCTAAGATGTGGTCTATTCTTGAGAACGTTCCATGTGCTGATGAAGATGTGGGCTGCGTGCGGTGGCTCATGCCTGTAATCTCAGCACTTTGGGAGGCCTAGGCAGGCAGATCGCCTGAGCTCAGGAGTTGGAGACCAGCCTGGCAACATGGTAAAACCCCATCTCTACAAAATATACAAAAATTAGCTTGGCATGGTGTTGAGCACCTATAACCCCAGTTACTCAGGAGGCTGAGGTGGGAGGATTGCTTGAGCCTGGGAGGTGGAGGTTACAGTGAGCTGAGATCACACCACTACACTCCAGCCTGGGTGACAGAGTGAGAGCCTGTCTCAAAAAAAGAGAAAAAAAGATTGTATATTCTGTAGCAGTTGGACAAAATGTTCTGTAAATGTCACTTATGCCTAGTAGGTCTAGTGTATAACTTAACTCTGCTGTTTCTTTATTGATTTTTTTCTTTTTTTTGTCTAAATGATCTGTTCATTACTGAGAATGGGTGTTAAAGTCTCCTACTATTACTGAACTCCAGTCCTTCTCTCTCTTTAGGTCTATAAATTTTTGTTTTATATACTTGGGACTTCCAGTGTTGGGTGCATAGATATTTATAATTATTATATCCTCTTCCTGAATTGACCCATTTATCATTATACAGTGACCTTCTTTGTCTCTTTTTACAGTCTTTGATTTGTTCTCTATTTTATATGATGTGAATGTAGCAACTCCTGCTCTTTTTTGATTTCCAATTACATGGAATATCGTTTTCTACCCCTTCACTTTCAGCCTAGTGTATCTTCACAGGTGAAGAGGGTTTCTTATAGGCAGCATACAGTTGGATATAGTTAGGTATTGCTTCTTTATCCATTCAACCACTCTATGCCTTTTAATTGGAGAATCAACTCCATATATGTGCAGTATTACTAATAAGGGATGTCTTACTACTGTCATTTTATTTTATTTTTTTCTGGTTGTTTTGTAACCTCCTTCTCTTCCTTCTTTCCTTCTCTTTCTCCCTCTCTCTCTCTCTCTCTCTTTCTTTATCTTGCCTTCTTTCTTCCTTGGTGGGTTAAGTGATTTTCTCTGGTAGTATGTTTTAATTTGTTGTTTTTTATTTTTATTGAATCTATTTTAGGCTTTTTCATCGTGGTTATCATGAGGCTTACAAAAAACATAGATGTAGCAAGTTATTTTAATAAGATAAGAATTTATCTTAGATCACAAAGGAAATAATAGAAACAAAGAAAACAAGAATAAGACTTCTACACATTAGCTCCATCCACCCCACATTTTAACTTTTAGTTGTCTCTATTTAAATGTTTTTATATTACCTGTCTCTTAACAGGTTGATGTTGCTCTTTTTATTTTGACAGACTTGTCTTTTGGCCTTCTTAGTAGAGTTATGAGTGGATTGCACACCATAATTATAGCATTAGAGTATTCTCAGTTTGTCCATGTACTTAATTTTACCAGTGGGTTTTATACTTTCAAAGGGTATTTTTCCAAATTTGTGTGCATGCGTGCGTGCGTGTGTGTGTGTGAGTTTCAGATCAAAGAACTTCCTTTAGCATTTCTAGTAAGATAGGTCTTGTCATGAATTTTTCTCAGCTTTTGTTTGTCTGAGAAAGACTTTATTTCTCCTTCATATTTGAAAGATAACTTTACTTGATACAGAATTCTTGTATGGCAGTGTTTTCTTTCAACCCTTTGAGAATGCTGTTCCACTCCCTCCTGGCCTGTATGGTTTCTGTTGGGATGTCTATTGCCAGATGAATTGGAGATCCTTCATATTTTATTTGTTTCTTTTCTCTTGCTGTTTTTAGAATTCTTTTTCCTTGACCTTAAAGTTGAATATTATATTCCTTGGGTTAGTCTTACTTGGGCCTAATCTCTTTGGTATTGTCTGAGCTTCCTGTACCTGGATACTTGTATCTTTCTCAAGTTTGGGAAAGTTTTCTTTTATTATTTATTTGAATAAGCTTTCTACCCCCTTTTTCTTGCTCAACTCCCTCTTAAACATCAATAATTCTTAGATTTGTTTTTTGAGATAATTTTCTGTATATTGTAGGTGATTTTCATTCATTTTTATTTTTTTCTCCTCTATGTATTTTCAAGTAGTCTGTCTTCATGCTCACTGATTGTTTCCTATGCTTGATCCACTTTGTTGTTGAGAGCCTCTAATAAATTTTCAATTCAGCAAATATATTTCTCAGTTCCAAGATTTCTATTTGGTTTTTAAAAAATCATTTTGATCTCTTTGTTAAATTTCTCTGAGTTGAGTATTTAAAAACCTACTCTTTTGAATTCTTGGTCAGAGAGTTCCCATCTCACCATCTTAGGGTCTATTACTTGTTCCTTGCTTTATCTGTTTGGGAAGAACATGGTTCCCTGTTTAGTCTTGTTTCTTGTGGATGTACATCTATGTATTTGCCTTAGAGTATTAGTTATTCCAGTCTTTTCTTTCTGGCTTTTTTTTTTTAATTGGATATATTTGTTTAGAGGTTCTTTACTGCTAGGTTACTGACTCCTTTTCAGCTCTAGGTGGCACCTTAAGTCCAGGTTTGCCTCAACGCTAGTAAACAATTGGAGTATTTCCCTTCCCAAATGACGGGAAGGTCCAAATGGGAATATCCTGTCAGTGTGGGAAGGCTGGCCATGGGTTCATGCCCAGGGGTCCTATGGGGACAAACCTTATACAGCATGGTGGTGCTGAAGAGCCACTCTGATTTAGCATCTTTTTTGATAGAGTTATAGAAAGGGGTTTTCATGGGTGGGGATAGTATTCCCACCTTTCCCTTGGTCTTTGCCTGTCCTAAGGGATATTTCTCCCTTCAGGCATTCATGATGCTTCCGGTGGGTTAAGACAGGGCCAGGTCTACTGTCAGGGAACCCAAGATGCTGAGGAAGCTGTTTGCCTACCTTGATTTCACTTTTCCCAGTATATGAACATTGAGTTAAGGGAAAATTTTCTGAATTCTTGGTGTTAGGTAGAATAGAGGAAGGGGCATCACAGATGTGGAAGTCTGAGTATCTTGTTGTCTGCTTGGAGTTTTTATTTTATTTTTTTTAACTTCTTTGTGGCCCCTGGAACTGTCTCATCTTCACATTTGAGTTCTGGGATATTTCTGGTAATAACCTCAGCACTCTATATTTGTTTATGGGTATATTTTGTTGAAAGGGAGGGAAGTCAGCTTGCTTCTGTATTGCCATTTTGGAACTGGAACTTCCCACAATTTTATTACTTTGAGAATGAAAAACATTCTAAGACATGTTAATGACATTGCTTCAGAATGCTACATCAGCATATTCCTGGTTGTACCTGAACATGTGTCCAACTGTTTTATTTGGGGTTGAATGTCAACATTAATATGCTGTTACCTTAAGCTTGGTTTTCATTATTAGTGGCAATGTTCCTTAACAAAAGACATATTGTGTAGATTATTATAAGCTTCATTACACTCAACCCTGGCTGCTATTTATAATTTGGATCAACATTTATTGACTAATGTGGTCCAATGGACTCATTTGAATTTAGTCAATATGATCAACCTGGTGTTAATCTCAATGGAAGTCAATAAATTTATATACAGACATTGATGACTTATTAGATTGAAAGCTTTATGAAGCAATGCAAGGCAATATCTTCTTAGCTACATTAGTTCTGTCATTCACTTAACTTGGAGGTTCTGGCCTTGGGTAAGTAGAAGGTTGAAGCAGACTTAAGTAAAGTTTTAGAAATCAAGTCAAATTCAAAGATGTTCTGGCAGGACTTTTGATATCAAGCATTGCAAGCCACAGAATGGATAAGTATCCACAGACCAGCATTTTAAAATAGTGGGTAGTTACACATACATTTTGGGAAAACTGACATAGTTAAGACATTTGCACTCAATTATATTTTTGTGCCTTTTTGTTTGCTTCTGATATTTTTTTTTTTTTTTTTTTTGAGACGGAGTCTCGCTCTGTCGCCCAGGCTGGAGTGCAGTGGCCAGATCTCAGCTCACTGCAAGCTCCGCCCCCCAGATTTACGCCATTCTCCTGCCTCAGCCTCCCGAGTAGCTGGGACTACAGGCGCCCGCCACCTCGCCCGGCTAGTTTTTTGTATTTTTTAGTAGAGACGGGGTTTCACCGTATTAGCCAGGATGGTCTGGATCTCCTGACCTCGTGATCCGCCCGTCTCGGCCTCCCAAAGTGCTGGGATTACAGGCTTGAGCCACCGCGCCCGGCTGCTTCTGATATTTTTTAATCACAATTTTTATTTTTGTTTCTCTGGAATCCACCTCCTTTATGCATTATGATTTTGAATATACATTCTTGTGAGCAGGGCTTTGTTATTTGAATAGTTTCATGCATTCAGTATTAATAACAACTTGGTCTTTATTAGGTTTCTTTCCCTTTGCATCCCAGAAAATACTACTTTTTGTATTGTATTTGTTAAGAAACTAAAGGAAAAAAATGACCAGCAGTTAAACACTTCTCTCTAATTCTTTTTGATGATTTTACATTTATGCCTTATTTTTCAACTCTTTATATGATCTGAAATAGGATACAGACGTATTTCACTAACTTTGATTGTTGGTGGGGATTTTGGGGAAGGGTGTCACAGTTAACAAATGGCGTTTCTTTCAGTGCATTTTTGCATTTAGGAAAGGAAGTAAATCTTACCGGAATCAACTTAGAAATTTAAGTAAAGGCATCATGTAAACTTGCAATGTTTCCGTAAAGTTCTGCCTTCCATTTGACCAGTAATTTTTAACCAGGGGCAATTTTACTTCCCTTAGGGACATTTGACAATATCTGGAGACATTTTTGGTTGACACAACTGGTGTGTAGGGGTGAGGACACTGGTGGAATCTAGTGGGTAGAGGGCACTAAGCCTCTTACAATACACAGGACAGCTCCCTACCACAGAGTTCTTGGGGCTCAAAATAGCAATAGTGCCAAATTAAGAAACCTTGCTGTCGAGGAGGTGCCACACCTTTGGCTTTAGTTCTAGTCATTCAGAAAGAGAACCCATGATTCATTTTCCCAGCTAACTCACATTATGCAACCCTGTTTTAAAATTCCAGTCTCTCTGTGTCAGATGCACAGCAGTAAGTCTCCTTCTCTGTATGAGGAAAATAGTTTTCTACTAGCTGATAACCTCAGCTTAGCAGTTTCTTTTCCAGCACATCAAAGCTCACAGTCAGACTTGCTGCAGCAAGTACACTTTTGAGTAGCTTTATGACATATAAAGACCCTCTTTGGCATTCATACTGTGCTGCTCTATTGTTTACAGGCTAGCAGTAAATTATTTATGGATATTGCCAGAGATAGGAGTCACTTGCTCTCTCCTTTTTAGCCCAAAAGCTATATTTTATCTGGTGGCAAGATTTTATGTGAAAGTTATGCAGTGGGGACGGTTATATACTCTTTGCATTTGTGTGACAAGTTTTATGGTACCAGTCCCATCCACTTTTTATTACTTTAAACCTGCTTTGGAAATTATTGTTAATTACCTCATGAACTCAGCAAATAGTATTTTTTTTTAAGAATTCCCATTATAACATAATTTCAGAAAGGCTCTTCCTGAGTCAGTTTAGATAAACACTATCAGAAAAAACTCATTTTGGTCCTAAAACAAAACAAAAAATCTTTAGGTCACTTTGGAGCATTGATCTATAAATGGAGTGTGTGTGTGTGTGTGTGTGTGTGTGTTTGTGTGTGTGTGTGAGAATATCAGTTGAATGCCAAAGTAATCATTATAAGGTGTGCATTTATTTTTGCCAGCATCAATGTACCTCAATTTTTTTTTAGTATGCAAAACGTTATTTCTGATTGAGTTTACACTGACATATTTCCAACTACTGACTCTGATTTAGACTTTTTTTCATGTTCTCCATCTCTCTCCTCACACCCCCAAGTGGTAACATTTTGTTCTTAAATTTATCAGCCATTTATGAAATTGACAGTAATACCAAAATTATGTGTAGAAGGCAGTACTAGTCAGAATGCATAGCTCAACCCAGAACTCTACAGCTCTAATAGATTTTGGCCTTTATTAAGACTGATAAATTGTCACTTGTAAAATTTTTAAAAAATGAATTATTAATGAATTAACAAGGGATAAACTATGGTATGTCAACAAAATGTTTTCCCAGTGGATTTTGTTAGTAGACAGACACTTCACGCCAGTAGTTTAGGCTGTAGGAAACTCTAAGAACTCTTACAAGAAAAAGACAACAGATAGAGTCTAACTGGAATCAAGTCATTAGTCCCTGGTTTATGATGAAACTCTTGGTACCATGCACAAAAATAACTAAAGAAAAGTTAAACATAATAATATGATTTTTAATTGATTCATTTGTTTTATAGAGGCATCATATTAGGGACTTGAGATTTTCTTTTTTTTTTTTTTAATTATACTTTAAGTTCTAGGGTACATGTGCATAACGTTTATATCATGTATAACTCCCCAATGCAATCCCTCCCTCCTCCCCGCTCCCCATGATAGGCCCCAGTGTGTGATGTTCCCCTTCCCGAGTCCAAGTGATCTCATTGTTCAGTTCCCACCTATGAGTGAGAACATGCGGTGTTTGGTTTTCTCTTCTTGTGATAGTTTGCTAAGAATGATGGTTTCCAGCTGCATCCATGTCCCTACAAAGGACGCAAACTCATCCTTTTTGATGGCTGCATATATTCCATGGTGTATATGTGCCACATTTTCTTAATCCAGTCTGTCACAGATGGACATTTGGGTTGATTCCAAGTCTTTGCTATTGTGAATAGTGCCGCAATAAACATACGTGTGCATGTGTCTTTGTAGTAGAGTAATTTATAATCCTTTGGGTATATACCCAGAGTGGGATGGCTGGGTCATATGGTACATCTAGTTCTAGATCCTTGAGGAATCGCCATACTGATTTCCATAATGGTTGAACTAGTTTACAATTCCACCAACAGTGTAAAAGTGTTCCTATTTCTCCACATCCTCTCCAACACCTGTTGTTTCCTGACTTCTTAATGATTGCCATTCTAACTGGTGTGAGATGGTATCTCATTGTGGTTTTGATTTGCATTTCTCTGATGGCGAGTGATGATGAGCATATTTTCATGTGTCTGTTGGCTGTATGGATGTCTTCTTTTGAGAAATGTCTGTTCATATCCTTTCCCCACTTTTTGATGGGGTTGTTTTTTTTTTCTTGTATATGTTTTTGAGTTCTTTGTAGATTCTGGATATTAGCCCTTTGTCAGATGAGTAGGTTGCAAAAATTTTCTCCCATTCTGTAGGTTGCCTGTTCACTCTGATGGTAGTTTCTTTTGCTGTGCAAAAGCTCTTTAGTTTAATGAGATCCCATTTGTCAATTTTGGCTTTTGCTGCCGTTGCTTTTGGTGTTTTAGACATGAAGTCCTTGCCCATGCCTATGTCCTGAATGGTACTACCTAGATTTTCTTCTAGGGTTTTTATGGTATTAGGTCTAACATTTAAGTCTCTATCCATCTTGAATTAATCTTCATATAGGGGTAAGGAAAGGATCCAGTTTCAGCTTTCTACTTATGGCTAGCCAATTTTCCCAGCACCATTTATTAAATAGGGAATCCTTTCCCCATTTCTTGTTTTCTCAGGTTTGTCAAAGATCAGATGGCTGTAGATGTGTGGTATTATTTCTGAGGACTCTGTTCTGTTCCATTGGTCTATATCTCTGTTGTTGTACCAGTACCATGCTGTTTTGGTTACTGTAGCCTTGTAGTATAGTTTGAAGTCAGGTAGCGTGACGCCTCCAGCTTTGTCCTTTTGACTTAGGATTGTCTTGGCAATGCGGGCTCTTTTTTGGTTCCATATGAACTTTAAAGCAGTTTTTTCCAATTCTGTGAAGAAAGTCATTGGTAGCTTGATGGGGATGCATTGAATCTATAAATCACCTTGGGCAGTATGGCCATTTTCACGATATTGATTCTTCCTATCCATGAGCATGGTATGTTCTTCCATTTGTTTGTGTCCTCTTTGATTTCACTGAGCAGTGGTTTGTAGTTCTCCTTGAAGAGGTCCTTCACATCCCTTGTAAGTGGATTCCTAGGTATTTTATTCTCTTTGAAGCAATTGTGAATGGAAGTTCATTCATGATTTGGCTCTCTGCTTGTCTGTTACTGGTGTATAAGAATGCTTGTGATTTTTGCACATTAATTTTGTATCCTGAGACTTTGCTGAAGTTGCTTATCAGCTTAAGGATTTTGGGCTGAGACAATGGGGTTTTCTAATATACAATCATGTCATCTGCAAACAGGGACAATTTGACTTCTTCTTTTCCTAACTGGATACCCTTGATTTCTTTCTCTTGCCTGATTGCCCTAGCCAGAACTTCCAACACTATGTTGAATAGGAGTGGTGAGAGAGGGCATCCCTGTCTTGTGCCAGTTTTCAAAGGGAATTTTTCCAGTTTTTGCCCATTCAGTATGATATTAGCTGTGGGTTTGTCATAAATAGCTCTATTATTTTGAGGTACGTTCCATCAATACCGAATTTATTGAGCGTTTTTAGCATAAAGGGCTGTTGAATTTTGTCAAAAGCCTTTTCTGCATCTATTGAGATAATCATGTGGTTCTTGTCTTTGGTTCTGTTTATATGCTGGATTACGTTTATTGATTTGCGAATGTTGAACCAGCCTTGCATCCCAGGGATGAAGCCCACTTGATCATGGTGGATAAGCTTTTTGATGTGCTGCTGAATCCGGTTTGCCAGTATTTTATTGAGAATTTTGCATCGATGTTCATCAGGGATATTGGTCTAAAATTCTCTTTTTTTGTTGTGTCTCTGCCAGGCTTTGGTATCAGGATGATGTGGCCTCATAAAATGAGTTAGGGAGGATTCCCTCTTTTTCTATTGATTGGAATAGTTTCAGAAGGAATGGTACCAGCTCCTCCTTGTACCTCTGGTAGAATTCAGCTGTGAATCCATCTGGTCCTGGACTTTTTTTGGTGGGTAGGCTATTAATTGTTGCCTCAATTTCAGAGCCTGCTATTGGTCTATTCAGGGATTCAACTTCTTCCTGGTTTAGTCTTGGAGAGTGTAAGTGTCCAGGAAATTATCCATTTCTTCTAGATTTTCTAGTTGACTTGTGTAGAGGCATTTATAGTATTCTCTGATGGTTGTTTGTATTTCTGTGGGGTCAGTGGTGATATCCCCTTTATCATTTTTTATTGCGTCTATTTGATTCCCCTCTCTTTTCTTCTTATTAGTCTTGCTAGCGGTCTGTCAATTTTGTTGATCTTTTCAAAAAACCAACTCCTGGATTCATTGATTTTTTGGAGGGTTTTTTGTGTCTCTATCTCCTTCAGTTCTGCTCTGATCTTAGTTATTTCTTGCCTTCTGCTAGCTTTTGAATGTGTTTGCTCTTGCTCTCTAGTTCTTTTAATTGTGATGTTAGAGTGTCCATTTTAGATCTTTCCTGCTTTCTCTTGTGGGCATTTAGTGCTATAAATTTCCCTCTACACACTGCTTTAAATGTGTCCCAGAGATTCTGGTATGTTGTGTCTTTGTTCTCATTGGTTTCAAAGAACATCTTTATTTCTGCTTTCATTTCGTTATGTACCCAGTAGTCATTCAGGAGCAGGTTGTTCAGTTTCCATGTAGTTGAGCGGTTTTGATTGAGTTTCTTAGTCCTGAGTTCTAGTTTGATTGCACTGTGGTCTGAGAGACAGTTTGTTATAATTTCTGTTCTTGTACATTTGCTGAGGAGTGCTTTTTACTTCCAATTATGTGGTCAATTTTGGAATAAGTGCGATGTGGTGCTGAAAAGAATGTATATTCTGTTGATTTGGGGTGGAGAGTTCTATAGATGTCTATTAGGTCCGCTTGGTGCAGAGCTGAGTTCAATTCCTGGATATCCTTGTTAACTTTCTGTCTCGTTGATCTGTCTAATGTTGACAGTGGAGTGTTGAAGTCTCCCATTATATTGTATGGGAGTCTAAGTCTCTTTGTAGGTCTCTAAGGACTTGCTTTATGAATCTGGGTGCTCCTGTATTGGGTGCATATATATTTAGGAGAGTTAGCTCTTCCTGTTGAATTGATCCCTTTACCATGATGTAATGGCCTTCTTTGTCTCTTTTGATCTTTGATGGTTTAAAGTCTGTTTTATCAGAGACTAGGATTGCAACCCCTGCTTTTTTTTGTTCTCCATTTGCTTGGTAGATCTTCCTCCATCCCTTTATTTTGAGCCTATGTATGTCTCTGCATGTGAGATGGGTCTCCTGAATACAGCAGACTGATGGGTCTTGACTCTTTATCCAGTTTGCCAGTCCGTGTCTTTTAATTGGAGCATTTAGTCCATTTACATTTAAGGTTAATATTGTTATGTGTGAACTTGATCCTGTCCTTATGATATTACTGGTTATTTTGCTCGTTAGTTGATGCAGTTTCTTCCTAGCCTCGATGGTCTTTACATTTTGGCATGTTTTTGCAATGGCTGGTACCGGTTGTTCCTTTCCATGTTTAGGGCTTCCTTCAGGGTCTCTTGTAAGGCAGGCCTGGTGGTGACAAAATCTCTAAGCATTTGCTTATCTGTAAAGTATTTTATTTCTCCTTCACTGATGAACTTAGTTTGGCTGGATATGAAATTCTGGGTTTAAAATTCTTTCTTTTCTAAGAACATTGAATATTGGCCCCCACTCTCTTCTGGCTTGTAGAGTTTCTGCCGAGAGATCTGCTGTTAGTCTGATGGGCTTCCCTTTGTGGTAACCCGACCTTTCTCTCTGGCTGCCCTTAAGATTTTTTCCTTCATTTCACTTTGGTGAATCTGGCAATTATGTGTCTTGGAGTTGCTCTTTTCGAGGAGTATCTTTGTGGCGTTCTCTGTATTTCCTGAATTTGAATGTTGGCCTGCCCTCCTAGGTTGGGGAAGTTCTCCTGGATGATATCCTGAAGAGTTTTTCCAACTTGGTTCCATTTTCCCCTCACTTTCAGGCACCCCAATCAGACGTAGATTTGGTCTTTTTACATAATCCCATACTTCTTGCAGGCTTTGTTCATTTCTTTTTCTTCTTTTTTCTTTTGGTTTCTCTCTCGCTTCATTTCATTCATTTGATCTCATCAATACGCTTTACTCTTTCTTCAGTTGATCGAGTCGTTACTGAAGCTTGTGCATTTGTCACGTATTTCTCGTGTCATGGTTTTCATCTCTGTCATTTCGTTTATGATCTTCTCTGCATTAATTAGTCTAGCTGTGAATTCTTCCACTCTTTTTTCAAGATTTTTAGTTTCTTTGCGCTGGGTACGTAATTCCTCCTTTAGCTCTGAGAGGTTTGGTGGACTGAAGCCTTCTTCTCTCATCTCGTCAAAGTCATTCTCTGACCAGCTTTGATCCGTTGCTGGCGATGGGTTGCGCTCTTTTGCAGGGGGAGATGTGCTCTTATTTTTTGAATTTCCAGCTTTTCTGCCCTGCTTCTTCCCCATCTTTGTGGTTTTATCTGTCTCTGGTCTTTGATGATGGTGACGTACTGATGGAGTTTTGGTATAGGTGTCCTTCCTGTTTGATAGTTTTCCGTCTGACAGTCAGAAGGACTGTCTGTTGGTCTGTTGGAGATTGCTTGAGGTCCACTCCAGACCCTGTTTGCCTGGGTATCAGCAGCAGAGGTTGCGGAAGATAGAATATTGCTGAACAGCGAGTGTACCTGTCTGATTCTTCCTTTGGAAGTTCCTCTCAGGTGTGACTCCACCCTGTGAGGTGTGGGGTGTCAGACTGCCCCTAGTGGGGGATGTCTCCCAGCTAGGCTACTCAGGGGTCACGGACCCACCTGAGCAGGCAGTCTGTCCATTCTCAGATCTCAACCTCCGCGTTAGGAGATCCACGGCTCTCCCCAAAGCTGTCAGACAGAGTCGTTCGCGTCTGCACCGGCCCCCGCTGCTTCCCCTATTGGACTGCAGCTGTGCGTTGTCCGCAGAGTAGAGTCTACAGAGACAGGCAGGCTTCCTTGAGCTGCTGTGAGCTCCACCCAGTTCGAGCTTCCCAGCAGCTTTGTTTACCTACTTAAGCCTCAGCAATGGCGGGCGCCCCTCCCCCAGCCTCGCTGCTGCCTTGCGGATAGATCGCGGCAGACTGCTGTGTTAGCAGTGAGGGAGGCTCCGTGGCCGTGGGACCCTCCCGGCCAGGTGTGGGATATATTCTCCTGGTGTGCCTGTTTCCTTAAAGCGCAGTATTGGGGTGGGAGTTACCCGATTTTCCAGGTGTTGTGTGTCTCAGTTCCCCTGGCTAGGAAAAGGATTCCCTTCCCCCTTGCGCTTCCAGGTGAGGCGATGCCTCGCCCTGCTTCAGCTCACGCTGGTCAGGCTGCAGCAGCTGACCAGCACCGATTGTCCGGCACTCCCTAGAGAGATGACCCCAGTACCTCAGTTGAAAATGCAGAAATCACCGGTCTTCTGTGTCGCTCGCGCTGGGAGTTGGAGACTGGAGCTGTTCCTATTCGGCCATCTTGCTCCGCCCCTCCGGGACTTGAGATTTTCTAGTTAGGGGTGGGAGTAGTTAAAAATACAGCATGGTTTTCTGCTGTGGAAAGGTTTGTGAGGTTTATGAGAAAAGTTAGCTCATCTGGTATATTGGATCCTATAAGAATCTTGGTTCTTGCATGCAATTATATTTTATAGACTGAATTATGTTACTTTGTTTTTCTTCAACTTTTATTATAGATTCAGGGGGTACATGTGCAGGTTTGTTTTCTGGGTATATTGTATGGTGCTGAGGTTTGGGGTACAGATGATCCTATCACCCAGGTATTAAGCATAGTACCCAACAGCTAGTTTTTCAACCCTTGCCCCCTCACTCACTCCCCTGTCTAGTAGTCCCCAGTTTCTATTGTTGCCACCTTTATTGTCCATGAGTACCCAATGTTTAGCTCCCACTTATGAGTAAGGATATGCAGTATTTGGTTTTCTGTCACTGTATTAGTTTACTTGGGGTAATGGCCTCCAGCTCCATCCATGTTGCCACAAAGAACATGATTTCATTTTTTATGGCTGCATAGTAGTTCATGGTGTATATGTACAACATTCTCTTTATCCAGTCCACTGTTGATGGGCATCTAGATTGATTCAGTGTCTTTGCTATTGTGAGTAGTGATGTGATGAATATGCAAGTGCGTGTGTCTTTTTGGTACAATGATTTGTGTTCTTTTGGATGTATATCCAGTAATGCGATTGCTGGTTCAAATGGTGGCTCTGTTTAAAGAACTCTGTTATTGATGAGAAAATTAAATTAGCAGGTAAGGACTTTAGGAAAAAATCACAGTCTCATGAAAATTGTATTTACAAATTTGTATAAATTTGTCCACACTTAAAGTTGGTTGATATATGATTATAGGGCTGTAGGCCTGGGGTCTTCAATCAAAAAGAAAAAGCAAAGCAAATGAAATGAAAAAACAATACAACAACAATAAAAAACTCAATTTTATTATTTTGATATGTTCAGTAACATTGGTTTGACCATATATCCTGGTTTATGACTGTTGATTATTTTTTGTATTCCTTTTTAATATCAAAATATTCTTGTTTGCTTAATGTTCTCCGAGTTCATCTATGTTGTGGCAAATGGCAGATCTTCATTTTTAAGGCAGAATAATATTCTATTCAATACATGCATATGCCACCGTTTCTTTATCTGTTCATCTGTTAATGAACACATAGGTTGTTACCAGATCTTCGCTATTGTGAATAATGCTGCAGTGAACATAGAAGTGCAGATACCTTTTTGAAGTGGTGATTTAATTTCCTTTGGGTATATACCCAGAAGAGGAGTTGCTGTGTCATATGATAGTTTTTTTTTTTTAAAGCAGTGGTCAGGTTAATAGCAGATCAACACAATGTGTCAGTTTTTTATAGTTACCATAGCACATTACCACCAATTTTCTGACTTAAAATAGTTCTGTTTTTAATTTCATTAGGAATCTCCATATTGTTTTCCATAATGGCTGCACCAGTCTACATTTCCATCAACATTGTACAAGGGTTTCCTTTTTGCCATACTCTTGCTAACATTTGTTATCAATCTTTTTTTTAAAAAAAGGCAAATATACAGAGAAAGAGAATAAAACAGTGGGTACCAAAGGTGGAGGCGGGGGGAGAAAATGAGGGGATGTAGGTCAGAGGATGCAAATTGAGGATTAAATATGTAGGATGAACAAACCCGGAGATCTAATGTACAACAACATGAAGACTATAGTTAATACAAATGTACTGCATTGATGATTTCTGCTAAATGATAAGATTTTAGCTGCTCTTGCCACATAGAAAAATTGGTAACTATATGAAATGTTGCATATGTTAAATTGCTTCACCACAGTAACCATTTTACTATCTATATCTATCCCATAACATCATGTTGTATACCTTAATTATGCACAATAATACTAATTTTTAAAAATGTTCTTGTTTGGATGAAAAAGTATGTAGTTACACAGTGGAATATAAGTGTACCCTATGTTTGAAGAGACTAAGTTGATTTCCCACTCATTTCTTAAGGTAATTCAGTTCACCATAACAATTTTTTTATCTTTGTTTTATGAAGATAAATAATCTTTCCCAGCTACTCGAGAGGCTAACGTGGGAGGATCACTTGAGCCTAGGAGTTCAAGACCAGATAGGCAACATAATGGACCTCAACTCAAAACCAAAAAAAAGATACTTTAATTTTTTAATGGTATTTGAGATCATTTTATACAATCCTGTCATTTGAATGACTTCAATTACTTAAATTGGCTCTATTAAATACAAGAGTATAATTTGCTTTTTGATATATCATTATTTCTTCTGTCTTTGCAAGGATTTATACAGTTTTCTTATGCTGTAAAAATAGTAACTAACAAATTGTTGTGCAATTGATTTTGAAAAATTGATCTTTTAAAAATTTATGGAGGAAAATGATATTTAAGATCCCTGACACTACCTGCTACTGAGTTGTTTTCAAATCAGTGGTTCTTAATTTATTGTGAATCTCATATCATTGTATTCCTTGAAAATATAATGAAAACTAAGATTCTCTTCTGAGAAAAAAAAAATGCCCCCATAAACATTTCCAAAAGTTTTAGTGAGTTCAAGGATTTCCTGATGTCCATCAAAGCATTTTAGTTTAAGAAGTCCAGCCCTAGACTATGAGATATTATGGGGCATGAATTGTGGTTTTTTCTTCCTTCCCACCCTTCTCTGAATCTTTATTATATAGCAAATATTGTACTCTTTAAAGTATTTGTTGAATGACAGAATAAAAGGATGCTTTATTTATCAGTATGACTGAGATCTGAATTGGATACGTTATATCTTTTCACCTTTCTTCTGGCTTTTTTTCTGTGTTTTTTGCTCTTTTTCAGCATTGGCGTATTACTTGTTAGAAAATGTTTTCCATTCTATAAACTTTGTAGCAGATCAAATACCAGAAGGTTAGATCCAGCATTTACAATCTGTGTGTCCTGGGGTTTACTCACTTAGCCTCTTTGAGCCTCAGTTTCTGCATTTTCATGGGGTGTTGGGAGTCCGTTTAGCTCTGTAGTGATCACCTATAAACCTCCTCAACTACCTGCCCACAGAAAATAAATTTTCCCATCAAACCATGTTTTGTGCCAATGAAACTGAGTTATTCTCTTATTTGTTATTGGTCTAATATGGAGATACATAAAATAACAAAGAGCTACTTATTGGGGCCCGTGCCGGGGGTGGTGGAGAATGAACAGACACAAGAGACAAAGACAAACAGAGAACATGGCGGCCGCGCCTAGAGCCTCCGCCTCACTTTATTTATACTCCATAAATTCCACGTCAGCAAAAATAACACAATGCAAAACAAACTTTCTGCACCCAGATATAACGTTCTGCTTAGTTCCTTGTCTCTAAGTTCTTTTTATTTTGTCTGCCTTCTTGGCGCCTACTAGAGTTCATTAAAAGTTCAACTAGAGATACTGTCCTTGACTTACTGGAGTTCATTGAAAGTGCAACTAGCTAGAGATACTGTCCTTGAGCCTTATCTATTCTTAGCATATTATTTTCAATGGCCCCTGCAGCTACTAATTTATCTAAATCTTCTCATGTTTCCTGATAGGCAGGGTTGGTGTGCTTTAAGAAAAGCCGTACTGTTATCCCATTTGAAACCAATACACTTTTCCCATTGACCAAATTTGTCTAAAATTTGATAGTTCCAGATAATAATGTTATTTTAATCATTTCAAAAGTATGATATTTTTAAAACTTTTTTGTTGTAGAAGTTTTAAAACTTACACAAAAATAGATAAAATAATGTGATAAAATTCAATTGAACTGCCTTACCAATTTCCACTGTCTTGCCTTTTTTTTTCCACTCTTTCTCTCCTTTTCTACAGTATTTTAAATTTTAGATATTGTGCCATTCACCCTTTGAATACCTCAGCATATTTCTGTTACATATATTGATCGCTAAATAATCCACTCCAGTACTGAGTACATGATTCTTCAATATGGTCTGGACTCAGCTGTCTGGCTTATCCCTGATTCACATGATGTTATTTGGGCTTACTCATGCATTTTCAGTTGGCTGTCAACTAAACTAGACTGGAAGATCCAAAATGTCTCCACTCAAATGCCTGACATTTGTTGCTGGCTGTAGGATGGAGCACCTTGATTTTTTTCCGTATGGCCTCTAACCCTCTGATATGCTAGACCTGGCTTTTTTTCACAGCAAGGTCTCAGGGTTCCAAGAGAGAGAAAAAAGTTTCATAAGCGCTAGCCTTGGAAGGCACATATCACCACTTCCTGCTGCATTCTATTGGTCTCAGCAAGTCACATGGCCAGCTCGGATTCTGAGGGGAGGAAATAGACTCTACCTCTGTATGGAAGAAGGGGCCAAGTCACATTGCACAGAGGCATGTGGGGAATGGGAGAAATGGTTGTTGCCATTTTTACAGGCACATCTAAGTGATCTTCTGGCTTTTAATATCATCATACCACTAACAGAGTTAACAAATTTAACAATATTTTAAAGGTTAATTTTTAAATTTTCTCATTTTTAAATTTACAGAAATTTTCTGTATGTATACATTTTTTGTGGTTTTCATTTGCATTTATCTCATGAATAATGATGGTGAGCACCTTTTCATATACCTGTTGGTAATTTGTATGTCTTTTATGTGGGTTCAGGCTGGAGCCTTGGTCCATAGAGGTTAACTTGGCATTGGGGTGGCCCTGGAACCAGGGTCTGTGGGGAAGTCTGTATGTGTATACTGCTGTGAGATTCGGCAAATGCATAGAGTTCTCTAACAACCACCATGGTTAGGATACAGAAAAATTTCCTCAGCAACCAAAAGTCCCTTGAGCTACGCACTTGTAATCAAACCCTCCTCCACCTCCTAACCCAGTGATCCCCAACCTTTTAGGCTCCAGGGACAAGTTTCATGGAAGATAGTTTTTCCACTGACCAAGGTTGGGGGAATGGTTTCAGGATAATTCAAGTGTATTACATTTATTGTCCACTTTATTATTGTTACATTGTAATATATAATGAAATAATTATACAAGTCACCATAATGTATAATCTGTGGGAGGCCTGAGTGTTTTTTTTTTTTCTTGCAACTAATCGGTTCCATCTAGGGTTGATGGGAGACAGTATCACCCAAAGTGCGTTGCTTTTGCAGTCTACTCTCTAAGTTTCTTTTAGTTGCTGTCACTGCAGAGATCCCTGCTTCACGATGATAGGAAGTTGGAAATGGAAGCAGGCTTTTCAGTACTTTTGTGACAGTCTCAGGATAGTCCGCCTTGACTTTAATCCAGAATGTATGGAGATTTGAAGTTGTCTCAAACATACTTTTAAGGGCAATGTCATTTGTGATCTCAAGCAGTTGATTCTCTTCTAGCATGGACAAAGTCAATTCACCTGGCTTATTCACAAATGGGTGGCGTATCCTTTCCCAGTTTGGGGAGTCTTTGTGGTTAGGGAGTAATGCTTAAACTCTTTTGAAAGCTGAGGTAGGTAATCATGCACCAGCTGGGAAAAAGAAGGCCTCGGTTAGTGTCTTTCAACATCTGTGCTAATGTTGAAACGTGTCAAAAATCCCAGTGTTCACTCATCAGTGTTCACTCATTGCCCCCATAATTCCAGTTTGGCTTTGAATGCCCCCACTTTATCTGCTGGACTGGAACATAGTTGACATTCCCCTTTGAAGTGACAGATTGAGTTCATTGAGCAGGTTGACTGTGTCACACAAGTAAGCAAGTTCTGTGACCCATTGTGTGTCACTGAAATGTGCTGCCAATGGTGACTGTTTTCCTAAAAGAAATCTCTGGAGCAACTCTCATAACTCAGAAACTCTAGCCAGTGAGTTTAGAAACCTTTAGAAAGCCATTTCACTCGTGTGTACAAGAGAAGACATGTGCTCTGTGTCCATCTCCTCATAGAGTTGCGCAAACAGGTAAGAGTTAAAGGAATGTACTTTAAAGTAGTTGATAATTTTAATCATATCCTGCATAACATTGTTAAGTTTAGTTGACATTTTTTGGCCAGCCAGCATTTCTTTATGGATGACACAGTGTGTAGATTCACATTCAGAAGCAACCTCTTTGACTTGAGTAGTGAAACCAGAAAGCCATCCAGTCATGGCAGCTGCTCCATCTGTGCATATACCAACACAAAATGACCAATTCAGTTCTTCTGATATGTAATCATTCAAAGACTTGAATAGTTCTGCAGCTGTATTGTTACTTGGGAACAAAAGTGCACATAACATGTCTTCGTGCACATCCTCCTGAAAAGTATATTGCATAAAAACAAGCATTGCTGCCTTGTTGTCAACATCAGTACACAACTTGGATCATGTACCATGGTGACTCATTAATCCTCTCTAACAATTGTTCCTCAATAACTTCTGCTGTTTTATCAATTCGTCTAGTTATGGTGCTAGCCGAAAGAAGAACAAGTGCCACCTTTTGAACTGCAACCTCTCCAGAAAGGTCATGACAAATGTCCGTAGCAGCAGGCAGGATCAACTCTTCACCAATAGTAAAGGGATTCTTAGCTTTGGCAATATGACTAGCCACTAAAAATGATGCTGTCAGTGCAGACACATTTGAGGAAGTGGTGGTCTTCAATAATTGCTTCTGTTCTTTGTGCGATTTTGTTCTTTTGAAAAACTTCAAAGGCTTGTCTTTTATTCAGGATGCTTGGTCTCCATGTGGTGAAACAGTGTGTGCGTGTGGGTTTTTTTTTTTTTTTTTTTTGAGACAGAGTCTCACTCTATCACCCAGGCTGCAGTGCACAATCTCAGCTCACTGCAACCTCTGCCCCCCCCTCCACCCCCCAGGTTCAAGCAATTCTCCTGCCTCAGCCTCCCAAATAGCTAGGACAACAGGCATGCACCACCAAGCCCAGCTAATTTTTATATTTTTAGTAGAGATGAGGTTTTTCCATGTTGGCCAGGCTCGTCTCGAACTCCTGACCTCAGGTGATTCTCCCACCTTGGCCTCCCAAAGTGCTGGGATTACAGGTGTGAGCCACCACGCCTGGCCTGGTGAAGCAGTTTTGAAGGTTTGATGACTTTGTGGGATACCCAGTAGGCACATACCAAGCAGGCTTGGAGAATATCAATCACCTGTTGCAGTGAACCTGTAATTCGAGTAAGACTCTTGGTATTTTCTTGTAAATGCAGCTTTCTTTTTCTTGGCAGTCTTAGAGTCTTCTGCTCTCTTGGGCCTTTCGCCCTTTTCAAAGAAGCTCTCCAGTGACCTTTGTATTTTACTCATTTTGGCTAGGGTTAGCTTGAGGGCTTACCAAAACGGTGACTGAGAGTAAAGCTCAGTCCAGGAAAGAGGTGCAGATGGAAGTAAATACAATAATAGGCAGGCCACACATGGATTAAAATAAGTGTCGGATTCTGACTTAGAGCCTGTCACCAGATGCAGCTGTACAATCAAAGTACATCAACTCACTTGCCACTATAAAACCTGCCACCAGATACAGCTTAATTGTCACTTGCCACTCACTGATAGGGTCTTGATATGAATCTGCAAGCAAGTGATTTATTATGGTACCTGTGCAGTCAAACCTCTCTGCTAATGTTAATCTGCATTTACAGCCACTCCCCAGTGCTAGAATTACTGCCTCGGCTCCACCTCAGATCATTAGGCATTAGATTCTCATAAGGAGCATGGAACTAGATCCCTCACATGTACAATTCACAATAGGGTTCATGCTCCTATGAGAATCTAATGCTGCCACTGATCGGACAGGAGGCGGAGCTCAGGCAGTAACGTGAGCAATGGGGAGTGACTGCAAATACAGATGAAGCTTCAATCACCTGCAGCTCATCTCCTTCTGTACCACCTGGTTCCTGACAGGCCACAGACTGGTACTGGTCTGTGGCCGGGGGGCGGGGGGTGGTGGGGACCCTTTCCTAACCCTTGGAAACTGCTGATTTATTACCAGTCTCTGTAGCTTTGCCGTTAGGATGCCATACAAGTGGATTAATATAGAATGTAATCTTTTTGGCTGTTTTTTACACTTAGCATAATGCATTTCAGATTTATCCATATTGTGTGTGAATCAATAATATGCCCCCTTTTTTGCTGAGTCATATTCATTGTAAAAATATACCAGAATTTATTTTTCCATTTATCTTTTTCATTCATCAGATGAATGACATTGGATTTTTCTGGCTTTGGGAGATTATAAATTATGCTACAATAAATATTTATATACAGGTTTTTATGTGAACATAAGTTTTAGTTTCTGTAGAGTAAATACATAGGAGTTTGGCCATATGGTAGGTATGTGTTTAACATTTTAAGAAATTGCCTGTTTTCCAGAGTGACTGTACCATTTTACATTTCCACAAAATATGAGAAATCCAGTTGCACCTTATTTTCCTCTCCACTTTACATTGTCAGGCTGTTTATATTATCCATTCTAATAGGTGTATAATTATATCTTGTGATTTTAATTTGCACTTCCTAATGACTAATAAAGTGTCTTCATATGCTTATTGGCATTTAGTTTATCTTCTTGGTGAATTTTCTGTTCAAAATTTTGTCCATTAACAATAATTGGTTTATTTCCTTATTGTTGAATTTGAGCATTCTTTTTTTTTTTTTTTTTTTTTTTAGAGAGGAGTCTCGCTCTGTCCCCCAGGCTGGAGTGCAGTGGCCGGATCTCAGCTCACTGCAAGCTCTGCCTCCTGGGTTCATGCCATTCTCCTGCCCCAGCCTCCCGAGTAGCTGGGACTACAGGCAACCGCCACCTCGCCCGGCTAGCTTTTTGTATTTTTTAGTAGAGACGGGGTTTCACCATGTTAGCCAGGATGGTCTTGATCTCCTGACCTCGTGATCCGCCAGTCTCGGCCTCCCAAAGTGCTGGGATTACAGGCTTGAGCCACCGCGCCTGGCCTTGAGCATTCTTTATATATTTTATATGTAAGTTCTTCATTGGATAAATGATATGCACATATTTTATCCCGGTCTGTACACTGTCAATTTATTATCTTATTGTGATCTTTAAAAGAGCAAAACAGTGAGTAGAAGGATGGGTACCAGATGCTGGGGATTGGGCAGAGGGATGGGGAAAGGTTAGATGTTGTTAAAAAAGGACGTAAAGTTTCAGATAGACTGGAGGAATACGTTTTAGTGATCTATTGCACTACATGGTGACTACAGTTAATAATAATGTGTTATATATTTCAAAATTGCTAAAAGAATAGATTTTTAAAGTTCTCACCACAAAAAATAATGATGGATATGTTAATCAGCTTGACTGAATCTTGCTACAGTGTATATATGGATTAAAATACCAAATCATACCCATAAACACATGTAATTATTATTTGCTAATTAAAAACAAAATGTTAAAAAGAGCATTTTAAAAAAATTTTGAGAAAGTCCAATTTTTTTTCCTTTTATGGATTAGAACTCTTTGCCTAACCCAAGATCATAAAGATATTCTCATTTGTTTTCTGCTAAAAATTTGGTTAATTTTAAAACTTAAATTTGTGCGTATGATATATTTTGAGTTAATTTTGTGCAAAGTTTGAGTCGTAGGTCAAAGTTCTTTTCTTTGGAAATTGGATATCCAGTTGTTCAACATTTCTTTTTTAAAAATTTTTAAAAATTATTTTTAATTTTTATGGGTACACAATAGTTGTACATATTTATGGGGCATGTGATATTTTGATACAATGTACAATGTATAATGACCAAATATCGGATTAATACTCATATTAGAATTATTATGTATTAGAATATACAAGGAACTCACCTCAAAAGCAAAAAAAACCAAATAATCTGATTTTAAAAGGGGCAAAAGATCTGAATAGACATTTCTCGAAAGAAGACATACAAATGATTAACAGGTATATGAAATAATGCTCAACATCACTAATCATCAGGGAGACCAGGTCATTTCTCCATTAAAGTGTCCCACATTCTGCTTTGGGCTGATTTGTTCCCTAATGGTGTGATTAAAATTGTTCTTATATCTCTCATGTATCTTGTGAAAAGGTGATTAGATCTTGATTGGATTTGGGTTTATATTGTGGGTAGGCAACTTTGCAGGCTACTTTCTAAGCATTATGTCAAGGACCTAATACTTTGGTTGTCCTAGTTTAGGTGCTGCTATGTTTGATCAGTGGGAGTTTTCAGCTTTATCCAACCATTATAAAGTTCCCCATCAATCTTTTTTCTATTGGCATTAGCAATCATTTATGCTGTTTCTTTAGATTCATTATTTATTAAGGATGGCACAATGGTGATATTCTGATTTTAGGATTCATTTGCATTAATTAGCCAGAACGCTCATATACAGTAAGACTTTCCTTTATCAACTTTTTAGTTACTCTAAAATATATTTAGCCTAGGAAAGGCAGGACAAGCATTTGAATCTTTCCTTTATTTGTTTATTTTCAGAGTAGTCAGTTAATACCCTGGAAAGTTATAATTGAGACCAATGATTATTTTATTCATTCATTCATTCTTTTGTTCGTTCGTTCGTTCATTCATTCATTCATTCATTTGAGATGGAGTCTCACTTTGTCTCCCAGGCTGGAGTGCAGTGGTGCAGTCTCAGCTCACTGCAAACTCCACCTCCAGGGTTCAAGCAATTCTCCTGCCGCAGCCTCCCGAATAGCTAAGATTACAGGTGCCTGCCACCATGCTATTTTTTTTTTTTTTTTTTTGGTAGTTTTAGTAGAGACTGGGTTTCACCATGTTGGCCAGGCTGGTCTCGAACTCCTGACCTCAAGTGATCTGCCCGCCTCAGCCTCCCAAAGTGCTGGGATTGCAGACATGAGTCACTGCACCTGGCTTTGATTTTTTTTTATCATTATGAATTTATGGATTTGTATGAACTTGATACATTTAAATCCATTGAAGTCATTATTCTTATTGATGCTCAAATTGTCTTAGTTCTTTGGAAGTTCTTCCACCTTGACATTAACTCATTAGTCTTTAATAGCTTTCTTGATTTCTGGCACAATAATAATGTCCTAAACTCATCTTGTATATTTCCTGTCACATTCCTGAATTCAGCCATTTCTCCAAGGAATCCTTGGAACCTTTTAATGGAAGACAGAATTTGGAGGCCACAATTTGGGAACTATGGCAAAATACATGGATTTTGAATGTTGGTTGGTTGGTGGTTTTTAGGCTTATAACCTAAATCACCATAAGATCCTCAAAGTTTATAATCATAATCTTCTCATAATATATTGTTAAGACTTAATTAAAAAGACAGGCCTCTGGGTAGGAATTTACCAACTTCAGGTCCTAAAATGACTGTCCCGAATTCCTATAACTATGTATTTGTCTACCTGAGGTTGGAAGGGGTTAAAGCATTCTGTGAGAGAAAATTCACTGAAGGAGTAATTTGAGACAACAATTCACTACAATGTAAATACAAGATGACCTGTCAATAGGGCTCACATACTCTTATATTATAAGGAGGACCACTTTTAACCATATATCAATGTTTGGTTTTGTGTCAGATCATCAATTTCCCTTTCAATGGTGTCACGCTTACTTTCCTTTCATATTTGCTCACTGGAAATTGGGAGAAAAAGACATGCTCCAGGATTAAATCTGCTGTGAGTATACAAATTTTTTATTAAGCTAGACAACAGTGTGAATGCAAAGATTTTAAAGTGACAATTTTCATATTGAACTAGCTAGACATCTCAATTTCATTACCTTGAATAAAGTTATGCTCCACTTTGCATAAATGTGTTTATTCTCATATTTGCATTTGGGAAATGACCTTTCACTCAGTCCTGATGCCAGCTGCAATGCAGAAAGCAGTATATAACTTAGGAATTCTGTGACAATATTCAGGTAGATACTGTATATTGCCTCGGTCTGTCTACTTTCTCATTTTCAAGAAGGGAGAAAGGTCAAAGATTGCTGCATTCTGTTATTTAAAATTCAAATGAGGAACATTTTCTTGTTCTATGAACCCAGTCATTATCCATGATTGGTTATGTCCTTTTCCTACTTGATTTTTTCTGTTTTTTTTTAAATTTGTGCAGAATATTAGAATAAACAAAAAATGTATATGAGAAGTTTCCCCAGTATTAGACTTTCTTTATCTACAACTATGTCTATATCTATACCTAGCTAGCTGGACTAGTAAGAATTTCGTAAGCTTTACAATATCTTTCTTTTTCATTATTTACTGGCACTTATCAACCAACATCCTAGAGCACTAATATTTTCTTCTAAATCATTTATAGATATTATAGAAAGTAACTATTTACAGTCATCTGAATGCCGACACATATGTGCTTGATTTGAACTGAACCATAATGTGAAAAATATTTACCTAAATAAAGACTTGTATAATACACTCTCCATTCAATCCTCCATTGTAAACTTTGATCCCTGGCCTATGTCTCCTGTAACTTAACTCGGTTTTTATACTGATCATGACATGGACCAAGTAGTTTTGTAGGAAGAACAGAGCAGATCTGTTTATTGCACAGCATGGTATCAGAGGCCTTTATAAATTTTTGGCTCTACATATATTCCAACCAAGTAAAATAAACTGTAGTTAAGGCTTTAAAAACAGCTCCATTGACTTAGCCTTCATACTGCATGGCAATCCATGTGTATCACTGGGGCACACCATTCCCCTTGTCTTTGCATTTTATTTATGAATTTTACATGAAATCATTACCATTTTTGTATTCAGTTCTTCTGCAGTGGCGGAAGCAAGAATCTAAACAGGCTGTTACATCTCAAAGACATATTCATTAGGCCTGAATTATGAGTTCAGCACATCCTGAAAATAGGAACTGCTCAGAACCTCCTCACAGCTGTCGTTTTGCTTCTCTCTTACAACTGCCATCGCCCTGCACAAAATGACGACTCAATTCTACACCCACCAGATGTTTTTGCCCCCATTTTATGGTGTCAGCCTTGAATACAGAAATCTTGGGTTTTATCAAAACCAAAATAGGCTGCTTTTAAGGAAGATGAAGGAAAGAAAAGACAAGGTTGTTGACATTAGTATAAAGGTGTTAGAAAAATCTGTCGACTGGCTTTAATCATTCTTCACAAGGTAGAAAAACATGAATATATATTTTAAAATTAAGAGATCTGACTAATATTTTTAAAAGATGAGGGCTTATACCTATAAAATATTACTTGTTTTCATTCTGAATGGAAGGTGATAAATATCACCACTAATCTTTTTTGAACTAATCAATTAAAATAATATTATTAATTTTCTTATAATAGCAACATACTCTTTTAGAGTCATACAATTTTATGAGAATCTTGTTATTCAACAGAGATACCTCTTGGAAGATGCCAGTTATATATCAATTTAGGTCATCTATATTGCATAAGCTTTACCAAATCTTTTATATGGAAAATGTGCTGAAGGAAAAAAGGGAATAAAGGAGTTCGGGGTTCCATAAAAATAAGAAAATATGCAAAAAAAAGTAAGGAAATTAGAACTAAAATTTAGCCTTCATGGCTCCTTATTCATCCTTGTTCATTCATGTTAATATCACTAACACATATTCAGTTAGTGTTTATTATTTGTCAGATGCTCTGGTAGATGTTGGAGATAATTGTATTATGATATAATGAGAGCTAGGATAGAGGAATGAAAATAAGCCTTTATCATGTGTCTGATATATTCCAAGTGCTTTTTATGTATCCTATTTTATTTAACCCTTACAAAAATTTATATGAAGAATGAATTTATATCCTAAGGCTACTAATGAGGATATCAGCTTGAAGATGATTAGCTAATTTTTTCTATGTTGCAGAGCAAAAATATGGCAGAATACATTCTCTCCAGATCTGTTTCTAGGAAATGTTGCCATTCTATTTGAGCAATGTCATGAAGGATAAATAAGAGTTTTCCAGGTACATAACGAAGGAAGACATTCCAGGTCCTGACTCATATAAATGAAAAAACCACTGTTCTTTCTGGAAATTGCTAGGAGTTCAAGAAGCCTGGAGTCCAGAATGAATGAAGGGGAATAGGGAGATAAGACTCAAAGCTTTGGCTCACAACTTAGAAAGCATTTCAATAAAAATCAATTTTATTGGTGAAAAATCACATTCAATAAAATGTGTCAATTTTAAAGGTACAGTTGTGGGAGTTTTGACAGATGTAAACATTTGTGTAACCACAACAATCAAAATATAGAATATTTTCTGTCATCTGAGAAAATTCCCTTGAGTGTGCCGTGAATACCTCCATTCAATCCTCAGCCCCAGGCAACCAATGATCTGCTTTCTATTACTATATATACATTAGTTTTACCTTTTTAGAATTTCATGGTATGTACTATTTTTTGCCTGATTTATTTTGGACAGCATAATGAATTTCAATCATATTGTATCCGTGGTGTATTATTTTTATTACTGAGTAGAGTTTTGTTTTATGGATATATTACAAACTATGCATTTAATCGTTGGGAGAAATTTGGGCTCTTTGCAGTTTCTGACCGTTATAAATAAAGCTTCTATTAACATTTTCATAGAAATCATTGGTTGGACATATGTTTACATTTCTCTTGGATAAATTCCTAGTTTTGTTTGCATGGTATACATTTTTCATCTTTTTAAACAATCTATCTTTAAAGTGGGTTCCTTATAGAAAGCACATACATAGTCAGATCTTGCGTTTTTTAAAATCCATTTTGCCAATCTGTGCCTTTTAATTAGAATCGTCAGATCAGTTTTTAAAATTTAATTACAGATTCAGCTGGGCTTAAATCTGCCATCTTGCTGTTTGTATCCATTGGTCCCATCTGTTCTTTGTCCTTTTTGCCCACTTTTCCCATTTTCTTTTAGATAAATTGATTTTTTCCATTATATATTTCCTCTATTGGTTTACTGGCTATAATGTTTTGGCTTATTTTCTCAGGGGTTCCTCTAGGGTATGTAATATGTATTTTAATTTATCAATTCATCACAATCTACCTTCAAATAATATACAGTCTTGCAAATAATGTAAGACCCTAATGAATAGTATACTTTGATTTCTTGTACTATTCTTTGTGCTATTGCTGTCATACACTTTATTGTACATATATTAACACCTGACAATACATTATTACCATTTTTCTCTAGGTATCCATTTTCTCATCTAAAAACATGAGAAAATACTTAATATTTACCCATATATGTACCCTTTCCAGTAGTCTTCATTTCTTTGTGTACGTCCGAGTTCGTCTGCTATCATTTTCCTTCTGCCTGTAGAACTTACTGTAATATTTCCTATAGTACAGGTCTGTTGGTGATAAAGTCTTTCAGCTCTTATCTGACAAAAATTGTTTATTTCACCTTCATTTCTGAAGGATATTTTCATAGTGGATAGAATTCAAGATTGACATTTTTTTCTTCAGCATTTAAAAACGGTTCAATTTTCTTCCGCCTTGCATAATTTCAGATGAGAAGTATATAGTGTTTTGTATCTTTGTTTCTTTGCATATAATGTATCTTTCTTCTCTAGCTGCTTTTTTACTTTATCTTCACTAATGTTTTCATCAACTTGTGAAATGCCTTGGCGTGATTGTGTTTGTGCTTTTCACTGGGTTTGTTAAGCTTCTTGCAACTGTGGGTTTATAGTTTTCATCAACTAGAAAATTTTTGACCATCATTATTTTAGACATTATTTCTGACTCACCCTTGTCACTCACTTTCTTTCCGGACTGTGATTACATATGCTACACACTGATTGGTATTGTGCTACAGAGCACTGAAGCTAGGTTTATTTTTCACTATTTTTATTCATTTTTGTGCTTCACTTTGAATAGTTTCTATTCCCAGGGCTTCATGTTTACAGATTAAAAAAAATTATATAGCATCTAATTTGCTGTAAATTCTCTCCAGCGAAATTTACATTTTAGATAATTGCATTTTCCATCTTCTGAAGTTCCATCTTACTCATTGTTTTATTTCTATTTTCATTGTGTTCATGCTTTCTTTCAAACTTTAGAGCATGTAATAACTTTTAAAATCCCTGTTAATTTCCTCATCTCTGTCATTTCTAGGTCTGCTTATTTTGACTTTTTTTCCCCCCTGCTTATGGATTATGTTCTTCTGTTTCTTCATATATCTACTAATTTTCTACTGAATTTCTGACATTTTAAATTTTTTGTTAAGTCAGACTTGTTCTGGCAGTCAGTTTAGGTATTTACAGATCAGCTTGATCCTTTCCAGGCTTGTTTTAAAGCTTTCCTTTGGGTGGGTCTACAGTAGTCTTTATTTTGGGATTGGTTTAGCCTCACTATGTATGAAGACACTGTCCTTTGGGGTTTTTGCCAAATACTTCATGTATTTAACAAGGTTTCTCCTCTCAGGCCAGTGAATAGCTGAGTAAGTCTCAACTTTGTGCTCCCTAGTAATTGTTTTTTGCCCACCAGTTCTGCTTTGCCTGGCCTCAGGGAGTTTCACCCTGTGCATATGTAGATTTGTATTCATATAAAGATTCAAGAAAACAAAATATTTTCTGGAGGATGTTCTCTGTGTAGCTCTCTCTGCTGTGGTACTCTACCTCCAAAATTCTAGCCACCTTGGCCTCCTCAAATTTCATTTTTGTTTCCTCAACTCAGTGAGATTTTCAAGGATTATTTGATTCCCTCTCCATTTGCCATGGTTCAGAAAGTTCCTCCCAGCAAAGAGCTGAGTCAGGCATAAATCTCATTTATTTTCCTTCCCTCAGGGATCACAGTCCCATGCTGCCAGGTGTCTAATGTCACAAAGCAGTTACTTCATAATTTTTGTTGTTTTCTGATTGTTTATAGTGAAAGGGTACTTCTTACAGCAGTTATTTCTTCTTAGGCAGCAAAAATCCATGTAGTAAATTTTTAAATAGAAGATCAATATATATGAAAATCACAACAAAGTTTTGTATGATAATAAATCAGTATAAACCATAAAAAATCTCTGAATTTCTGATTTTTAGAATGATGGAATAGTAAATCAGACCAACTTTCTAACTGAGGACATTCTAACGAAGATATTTTCTTACTGACAGCATTGGCCAGTGTGGAATAATTACCTGTTAAATTGAGTGCAGTTTTGGTGGTCATACAAGAGAATCAAACTATAAATCAATGGTTAATAGAATATGACCAAAAGACTTAACAGTACTTGAAGAAAGAAGAAATTCAAATAGCCAGTAAGCATTTGAAAACCTGCTCTATTTCATTGGTGACTAGTAAAAGGCAATTTAAAACTACAAAGAGATACTAGTATACACTCACTAAAATAACAAATAGTAAAATTTATAATGATTAAGTTTTGGCAAGAATGATGAGCAATGGGATGTAAAGTTTATTGGTGGAAGTATAATTTGCATATAACTGCTTTGGAAAAATTTATATTTACTAATTGAAAATATGTATGATCTATGATCCAGTCAGCTCTCTCAAATGTATGTACTTCCAGAATATCCTTCTGGGTATATGTACATAACTGTTTATAATAGCATTATTCGTAATGCCAAAACAATAACAATAATAGCCCTGAAAGCAACTCATGTCTATCAACAGGAAAATGAATATGAATTCTATGGTATAGTCATACAATGGAACACTATGTAACCATAGAAATGTACAGATACATATATTGCCATAAAAATATTGAAAACATATTTAAAATAAGACCAAAAGGACTACATATAGTTTGATTTAATTCATGTAAAGGTATAAAAAAGACAAAAACTAAACCATATTCTATAGGGTTACATATATGGGTGGGGTAAAACTGTAAAAAAACATTATGACTACAATAAACGAATAGTTACTTTTAGGGGAAAAAGAAACAATATTATGAATGAGAATGGGCATATGGTAGATTTCTGGAATCCTACAAATGTTTTATTTCTTGACCTGGGTTGTGGCTATGGGTGTTCTATTTATAATTATTCATTGAGTTATGTATTATGTATTGTGAAGTTTTCTATGCACATATTATTTTCACAATAAAAATGTTTTTAAAATGGTGTTGGTATGCCCAGGCCATCTCTGTCCAATAAAAATATAACATAAGCCACAAATTTGAGCTACTCATCTAATTTTAAATTTTCCAGTAGCCACTTAACAGGGTAATAAAAATAGGTGAAATTAATTTTAATATATTTAACCCAATATATCTAAAATAGTATTATTTTAACATACAATCAACATAAAAGTACTGAGATATTTTATGTTCTTTTTATTGCACTAAGTCTTTGAAATCCAATGTGTATTTTGTGCCTGCAGCACATCTCAGTTTTGGTAGCCCTATTTCAAGTGCTCAATAGTCACATGTAGCTGATGGCTACTGTACTGAACAGGACAGATCTAGATATGAGTGGTAGTTAGCTATGTGTGCTACAGCAAAGATAAAGGCTTTAGAGAAGAGGTCAAAAACCCAGTCTATAACCTAGGCACAGTAGCCATGAGTTCAAAAACTGAGGTGGAACATGGTTTGGTGCAGAGATTAATTGATCATAAACTCTGGTCATCAACTGGGTGACTGAATCTAGGACTGAGGTTTAGGTAAAGAGTAATTAGCCTGAAGCTATAAAACGGAAGCCAGAAAGCAAAAGACGGGATCATACAACCTAGACTCAAATCCAACTCTGTCACATAGGAAAGTTCACATATTTTTTCTCATCTGTAAAATGGGTTGACAATACCTACCTTATGGGATTATTGTAAGCATTAAGTGAGATACTGATTGTAAAATTAGTAGCACAAAACTTGAAAAATAATAAGCCTTTAATCAATTTATTTGCCAAATAAATTTGGAGTGCCTACTCTGTGCTAGATGCTGCCTTAGGCAGTGAGGGATACAGAAGTCAATGAACATGAGTTTTTGTTTGTTTGTTAATGACAAACAGTAAACAAGGTAATGGAATTTTAAGGCCAATCTCTATATTTTACCTCACTTTCTGGAGTTTTCCTATTTGAGCTGGTAGCTCTCTAAAATGAGGGCATTTAAAGGCCTATCAAAGGAGATAATTAAGAACACCTTGCTGGAATTAAAAAGTGTGGAGACAAGCCTTTTCTTTCCTGATTGGATCTGAGCCTTCATTAAAGTAAATGTATAAGGGATAGTTGAGATTTTAGGGATAAAGTTATGTAAAAATATTTTAGTATCTTTTCATTAAGGAGGAAAATTACTAGTTTAACTGTATGCCTGCCAAATGTTTATGAAAATTCAGCACCTCATGCAAAAGTCAGTATCTGTGTTTTCTTCAGGAAATACTCATTTTTTATGTTAACCTAACACTTCATCCTTCTGTTTTAGAGAACGTTAGTCATTATGTCTTCACATGCTGTTTCTGTCACGTTTCTGCTTTCTTTTTGGCACTTCGAATAAACAGATACTAGATTCTCATTCTTTTTCCACTGTATTTAAATTTTTTTATTAAGGCATAATTTTTTTTTTTTTTTTTGAGATGGAGTTTCACTCTTGTCACCCAGGCTGGAGTGCAATGGTGCCATCTTGGCTCACTGCAACCTCCGCCTCCTGGGTTCAAGCAATTCTCCTGCCTCAGCCTCCCGAGTAGCTGGGACTGACCTCAGGTGATGCACCCGCCTTGGCCTCCCAAAGTGCTGGGATTACAGGCATGAGCCCCCATGCCCGGCTGAAGGTATAATTTATATATAATAAAATACAGATTTTTAAATGTAGAATTTAATAAGCTTTGACAATGTCATGTAGCTATGTCCGTGTAGCTACAACTGCAATCAATGTGTAGAATGTTTCTATTACTCCAGTAAATATTCTTGTACCCCTTTCCAGTCAATCCCCTTCTCCTGAAGCAACCACTTTTCTGACATCTATCCTCCTGGATAGTTTTGCCAGTTCTTTAACTTCCTATATATAAAATTGTATAATATATACTCTTTGGTTTCTGGCTTCTTTTACTCAAAACAATGTTTTTGAGATTCACATGTTGTTGCCTGTATCAATGATTTATTCCTTCTCATTGCTATGTAGGTTTCCAATGTATGAATATCTGTTTATCCCTTCACCTTTGACATTTGCATTGTTTCTGGTTTGAGGCTATTAAAAATAGAGCTTTATGAACATTCTCATGAATATCTTTTTGTGGACATATACTTTATTTCTCTTAGGTAAATGCTTAGGTGTAGAGTTGCAGATTCATAAGGTAGCTATATGTTTAATGTTATAAGAAACTGCCAAAGAGTCTTCCAGAGTGGTTTTGCCATTTTATTAATATGTGCTCATATGTGAGTGTTGAATGGCCTTTATCTGACCTATGTTACAATTCATGAATTCTCCCTTATCCTACGTTAAACCTGTCCATTTAGTATTGAGTTCTTAATGTTTGTGTTTGTGTGCATGTGTGTGTACGTGGGATTGACCAAAATAATTATAATTTACATAAAAGTGGAAGGAGCGAGGGAGAACTGAAACTCTGAAAGGCAGAAATAAGAGGATTAAAGTAATTTACTAACCATGACAGCCTGAAGCACAATCATGGAAAGGTTGTGGTAGAATCCAAGAAGCCATGGATGTCTGACTGCTGAAGTGGTAACACAAATGGGCTACTGGAGAGGTCTGTGCAAGCTGGTACTACTGTGAGGTAGAATTGGGGTCAGTGTTGGTCAGTTGGGCCAGAAGCTGGGAAATACAAGCTGGAAGTTATGTTTGTTTGTCACTGTGTAGATCTACTTAAAATCTGAGAGTTCTGTGTGCTGCTTCTCTTCTACCTTCCAAATATCACCTTGTCTAATAACCTTCCCTTAATAGAAGAGATTTTGGGAAAAGTGCTTAACTACCTGAGATGAATAGAAGTGAAGTGAAGTTGTATTTTTCTGGTTTAGACTTTCTTTTAAATTTGTTTCGTATATTGTCTGTCATTTTTTCACATCTGCTATGTTTCCAGATGTCTGCTGAAGTTTATCATTCTGTTTTATCTTTGCTAATCTGGCTGGACAAAAGTTTCTCACTATGTTCTTATTTGATGACAGGTTTGAACTTTTTCATGTATGTTATGCCTATTTATATTTCTTTTATGAATTGCTCATTTATTTGTCCATTCTTCTATTGAAGTGTTTATTTTAAAATTTAATTTACAAGAATTATCTATATGAGAATTATTTTCCCTTGTTCTATTGTATATATTGTAAATATTTTCCTAGATTAGTATTTGCTTTTATTTTTATTTATGTGTTATATTTTCCGTAAGAAATTCTAATTTTTAGATAGACAAATCTGAATATTTTTCCAATATGACCTATTCTTTGGGATTCATTCTTAGAAGGGCCCATCCCCAATCCCCAAAATTACGTAAAAATGCACGTTACTCCTTTAAAATACTTTTTATGTTTGTGATCATTTTAGAAGTATTTCTTCTAAAGTTTCAATGTGAAAAGAGTTTCCTGTTATTTAATTGAATTAACAGACATTGGGGGGGGCGGAGCAAGATGGCCGAATAGGAACAGCTCCAGTCTCCAACTCCCAGTGCGAGCGACACAGAAGACCGGTGATTTCTGCGTTTTCAACTGAGGTACTGGGGTCATCTCACTAGGGAGTGCCGGACAATCGGTGCTGGTCAGCTGCTGCAGCCTGACCAGCGAGAGCTGAAGCAGGGCGAGGCATCGCCTCACCTGGAAGCGCAAGAGGGAAGGAAATCCCTTTTCCTAGCCAGGGGAACTGAGACACACAACACCTGGAAAATCGGGTAACTCCCACCCCAATACTGCGCTTTAAGGAAACAGGCACACCAGGAGAATATATCCCACACCTGGCCGGGAGGGTCCCACGCCCACGGAGCCTCCCTCACTGCTAACACAGCAGTCTGCCGCGATCTATCCGCAAGGCAGCAGCGAGGCTGGGGGAGGGGCGCCCGCCATTGCTGAGGCTTAAGTAGGTAAACAAAGCCGCTGGGAAGCTCGAACTGGGTGGAGCTCACAGCAGCTCAAGGAAGCCTGCCTGTCTCTGTAGACTCCAGCTCTGGGGACAGCGCAAAGCTGAAGTCGAATAGGGGAAGCAGCGGGGGCCGGTGCAGACGCGAACGACTCTGACAGCTTTGGGGAGAGCCGTGGATCTCCTAACGCGGAGGTTGAGATCCGAGAACGGACAGACTGCCTGCTCAGGTGGGTCCGTGACCCCTGAGTAGCCTAGCTGGGAGACATCCCCCACTAGGGGCAGTCTGACACCCCACACCTCACAGAGTGGAGTCACCCCTGAGAGGAAACTTCCAAAGGAAGAATCAGACAGGTACACTCGCTGTTCAGCAATATTCTATCTTCGGCAAACTCTGCTGCTGATACCCAGGCAAACAGGGTCTGGAGTGGACCTCAAGCAATCTCCAACAGACCAACAGACAGTCTTCTGACTGTCAGACGGAAAACTATCAAACAGGAAGGACACCTATACCAAAACTCCATCAGTACGTCACCATCATCAAAGACCAGAGACAGATAAAACCACAAAGGGGGAAGAAGCAGGGCAGAAAAGCTGGAAATGCAAAAAATAAGAGCGCATCTCCCCCTGCAAAGGAGCGCAGCCCATCGCCAGCAACGGATCAAAGCTGGTCAGAGAATGACTTTGACGAGATGAGAGAAGAAGGCTTCAGTCCATCAAACTTCTCAGAGCTAAAGGAGGAATTACATACCCAGCGCCAAAGAAACTAAAAATCTTGAAAAAAGAGTGGAAGAATTGACAGCTAGACTAATTAATGAAGAGAAGATCATAAACGAAATGACAGAGATGAAAACCATGACACGAGAAATACGTGACAAATGCACAAGCTTCAGTAACCGACTCGATCAACTGGAAGAAAGAGTATCAGCGGTTGAGGATCAAATGAATGAAATGAAGCGAGAAGAGAAACAAAAGAAAAAAGAAGAAAAAGAAATGAACAAAGCCTGCAAGAAGTATGGGATTATGTAAAAAGACCAAATCTACATCTGATTGGGGTGCTGAAAGTGAGGGGGAAAATGGAACCAAGTTGGAAAACACTCTTCAGGATATCATCCAGGAGAACTTCCCCAACCTAGTAGGGCAGGCCAACATTCAAATTCAGGAAATACAGAGAACGCCACAAAGACTCCTCCAGAAGAGCAACTCCAAGACACATAATTGCCAGATTCACCAAAGTTGAAATGAAGGAAAAAATCTTAAGGGCAGCCAGAGAGAAAGGTCGGGTTACCACAAAGGGAAGCCCATCAGACTAACAGCAGATCTCTTGGCAGAAACTCTACAACCAGAAGAGAGTGGGGGCCAATATTCAACGTTCTTAAAGAAAAGATTTTAAACCCAGAATTTCATATCCAGCCAAACTAAGTTTCATCAGTGAAGGAGAAATAAAATCCTTTACAGATAAGCAAATGCTTAGAGATTTTGTCACCACCAGGCCTGCCTTACAAGAGACCCTGAAGGAAGCCCTAAACAGGGAAAGGAACAACCGGTACCAGCCATTGCAAAAACATGCCAAAATGTAAAGACCATCGAGGCTAGGAAGAAACTGCATCAACTAACGAGCAAAATAACCAGTTAATATCATAATGACAGGATCAAGTTCACACATAACAATATTAACCTTAAATGTAAATGGACTAAATGCTCCAATTAAAAGACACAGACTGGCAAACTGGATAAAGAGTCAAGACCCATCAGTCTGCTGTATTCAGGAGACCCATCTCACATGCAGAGACATACATAGGCTCAAAATAAAGGGATGGAGGAAGATCTACCAAGCAAATGGAGAACAAAAAAAAGCAGGGGTTGCAATCCTAGTCTCTGATAAAACAGACTTTAAACCATCAAAGATCAAAAGAGACAAAGAAGGCCATTACATAATGGTAAAGGGATCAATTCAACAGGAAGAGCTAACTCTCCTAAATATATATGCACCCAATACAGGAGCACCCAGATTCATAAAGCAAGTCCTTAGAGACTTACAAAGAGACTTAGACTCCCATACAATAATAATGGGAGACTTCAACACTCCACTGTCAACATTAGACAGATCAACGAGACAGAAAGTTAACAAGGATATCCAGGAATTGAACTCAGCTCTGCACCAAGCGGACCTAATAGACATCTATAGAACTCTCCACCCCAAATCAACAGAATATACATTCTTCTCAGCACCACATCGCACTTATTCCAAAATTGACCCATAATTGGAAGTAAAGCACTCCTCAGCAAATGTCAAAGAACAGAAATAAAACAAACTGTCTCTCAGACCACAGTGCAATCAAACTAGAACTCAGGACTAAGAAACTCAATCAAAACCGCTCAACTACATGGAAACTGAACAACCTGCTCCTGAATGACTACTGGGTACATAACGAAATGAAAGCAAAAATAAAGATGTTCTTTGAAACAATGAGAACAAAGACACAACATACCAGAATCTCTGGGACACATTTAAAGCAGTGTGTAGAGGGAAATTTATAGCACTAAATGCCCACAAGAGAAAGCAGGAAAGATCTAAAATGGACACTCTAACATCACAATTAAAAGAACTAGAGAGGCAAGAGCAAACACATTCAAAAGCTAGCAGAAGGCAAGAAATAACTAAGATCAGAGCAGAACTGAAGGAGATAGAAACACAAAAACCCTCCAAAAAATCAATGAATCCAGGAGTTGGTTTTTTGAAAAGATCAACAAAATTGACAGACCGCTAGCAAGACTAATAAAGAAGAAAGGAGAGAGGAATCAAATAGACGCAATAAAAAATGATAAAGGGGATATAACCACTGACCCCACAGAAATACAAACTACCATCAGAGAATACTATAAATGCCTCTACGCAAATCAACTAGAAAATCTAGAAGAAATGGATAATTTCCTGGACACTTACACTCTCCCAAGACTAAACCAGGAAGAAGTTGAATCGCTGAATAGACCAATAGGAGGCTCTGAAATCGAGGCAACAATTAATAGCCTACCCACGAAAAGAAGTCCAGGACAAGATGGATTCACAGCTGAATTCTACCAGAGGTACAAGGAGGAGCTGGTACCATTCCTTCTGAAACTATTCCAATCAATAGAAAAAGAGGGAATCCTCCCTAACTCATTTTATGAGGCCAACATCATCCTGATACCAAAGCCTGGCAGAGACACAACAAAAAAAGAGAATTTTAGGCCAATATCCCTGATGAACATCGATGCAAAAATTCTCAATAAAATACTGGCAAACCGGATTCAGCAGCACATCAAAAAGCTTATCCACCATGATCAAGTGGGCTTCATCCCTGGGATGCAAGGCTGGTTCAACATTCGCAAATCAATAAGCGTAATCCAGCATATAAACAGAACCAAAGACAAGAACCACATGATTATCTCAATAGATGCAGAAAAGGCTTTTGACAAAATTCAACAGCCCTTTATGCTAAAAACGCTCAATAAATTCGGTATTGATAGAACGTACCTCAAAATAATAAGAGCTATTTATGACAAACCCACAGCCAATATCATACTGAATGGGCAAAAACTGGAAAAATCCCTTTGAAAACTGGCACAAGACAGGGATGCCCTCTCTCACCACTCCTGTTCAACATAGTGTTGGAAGTTCTGGCTAGGGCAATCAGGCAAGAGAAGAAAAATCAAGGGTATCCAGTTAGGAAAAGAAGAAGTCAAATTGTCCCTGTTTGCAGATGACATGATGGTATATTTAGAAAACCCCATCGTCTCAGCCCAAAATCTCCTTAAGCTGATAAGCAACTTCAGCAAAGTCTCAGGATACAAAATTAATGTGCAAAAATCCAAGCATTCTTATACACCAGTAACAGACAAGCAGAGAGCCAAATCAGGAATGAACTTCCATTCACATTGCTTCAAAGAGAATAAAATACCTAGGAATCCACCTTACAAGGGATGTAAAGACCTCTTCAAGGAGAACTACAAACCACTGCTCAGTGAAATAAAAGAGGACACAAACAAATGGAAGAACATACCATGCTCATGGATAGGAAGAATCAATATCGTGAAAATGGCCATACTGCCCAGGGTTTATTGATTCAATGCCATCCCCATCAAGCTACCAATGACTTTCTTCACAGAATTGGAAAAAAACTGCTTTAAAGTTCATATGGAACCAAAAAAGAGCCCGCATTGCCAAGACAATCCTAAGTCAAAAGGACAAAGCTGGAGGCGTCACGCTACCTGACTTCAAACTATACTACAAGGCTACAGGACCAAAACAGCATGGTACTGGTACCACAACAGAGATATAGACCAATGGAACAGAACAGAGTCCTCAGAAATAATACCACACATCTACAGCCATCTGATCTTTGACAAACCTGAGAGAAACAAGAAATGGGGAAAGGATTCCCTATTTAATAAATGGTGCTGGGAAAATTGGCTAGCCATAAGTAGAAAGCTGAAACTGGATCCTTTCCTTACCCCTTATATGAAGATTAATTCAAGATGGATTAGAGACTTAAATGTTAGACCTAATACCATAAAAATCCTAGAAGAAAATCTAGGTAGTACCATTCAGGACATAGGCATGGGCAAGGACTTCATGTCTAAAACACCAAAAGCAACGGCAGCAAAAGCCAAAATTGACAAATGGGATCTCATTAAACTAAAGAGCTTTTGCACAGCAAAAGAAACTACCATCAGAGTGAACAGGCAACCTACAGAATGGGAGAAAATTTTTGCAACCTACTCATCTGACAAAGGGCTAATATCCAGAATCTACAAAGAACTCAAACACATATACAAGAAAAAAACAAACAACCCCATCAAAAAGTGGGGAAAGGATATGAACAGACATTTCTCAAAAGAAGACATCCATACAGCCAACAGACACATGAAAATATGCTCATCATCACTCGCCATCAGAGAAATGCAAATCAAAACCACAATGAGATACCATCTCACACCAGTTAGAATGGCAATCATTAAGAAGTCAGGAAACAACAGGTGTTGGAGAGGATGTGGAGAAATAGGAACACTTTTACACTGTTGGTGGGATTGTAAACTAGTTCAACCATTATGGAAAACAGTATGGCAATTCCTCAAGGATCTAGAACTAGATGTACCATATGACCCAGCCATCCCACTACTGGGTATATACCCAAAGGATTATAAATTATTCTACTACAAAGACACATGCACACGTATGTTTATTGCGGCACTATTCACAATAGCAAAGACTTGGAATCAACCAAATGTCCATCTGTGACAGACTGGATTAAGAAAATGTGGCACATATACACCATGGAATACTATGCAGCCATAAAAAGGGATGAGTTTGCGTCCTTTGTAGGGACATGGATGCAGCTGGAAACCATCATTCTTAGCAAACTGTCACAAGAACAGAAAACCAAACACCACATGTTCTCACTCATAGGTGGGAACTGAACAATGAGATCACTTGGACTCGGGAAGGGGAACATCACACACTGGGGCCTATCATGGGGAGGGAGGAGGAGGAAGGGATTGCATTGGGGACTTATACATGATATAAATGATGAATTGATGGGTGCTGACGAGTTGATGGGTGCAGCACACCAACATGGCACAAGTATACATATGTAACAAACCTGCACGTTATGCACATGTACCCTAGAACTTAAAGTATAATAAAAATAAAAAATAAAAAAAAAACAGACATTTATTAAATGTCTCCTAGATACTAGGTATTTTGACGAAGACATAAAAGTGAATACATTTCCTAACATTGAGAAATCCATAGTCTCTGGGAGGGGGCGTCCAGATTTGTAAGCCATAACTATATGAAACATGATAAATCTGTACTAGAACTGTTACAGGAACACAGAATTTGGAGACAATTTTGCTGGAGATTTGAAAGGGTTGGTCAGTCAATAGCATTTATTTTTAATTGATTAATTGGTTATTTGGAGAAAAAAATATTGTATAAACTAGGACAATATGATGTTTGGAAATATTTCTACATTGCAGAATGGCTAAATTGAACTAAATAACATATGCATAACCTCAAATATTTATCATTCTTTTGTAGTGAGGACACTTAAAATCTACTCAACAATGTTCAGAAAAGAATACAATACATTGTTATTAACCATGGTTACAATAACGCTTATTAACTAATGGCTTATGAAGAAATCTGTCACAAAGGTAGAAATTGCTCATGATAACACAAAATACAGAATCATAATCAGTCTTACTCAGAACAAAACTAAATAATTCACAGGATACAGAGAAGCATTAGATACAGGTAAAACATTCTATCCCTGGAGGATACCAACACAATCAGTTCCAGCCTCCAAACATGCCCTTGTTTTTTCATTAGCCACATTTTGGTGCTGGGTTAACACATGTGGCTTAGGCAATGTATGTAGAAACACTCCCAATAAAAAATAATCCATTTGGGTTTGTAATATTTTCAGTTTTTAATTTCATTAATTACATAGCTTATTTGGTTATCCCTCATCTCCAGGTGGCCATACTTCATAAATACACAAATTCCAGGTTTGTTTACACTTTAAAAATCTGCTAGTAAATACCACTGGAGTGTTTACAAGGCAGTCTGGACAAAGTCATTCACCCAGTAGGTAGGGACTAAATTAAAGGCCTGCTGTTAAACCATTCCTTCCCAGGGCTTTTCCTCTTAGTTATTTTAAATCATTTCTTCAGTGGCTTCTTCATTAACTGCTTATGATTGAGAGCTAGAAACATTGCAATATGTTTAATTTAATATAAGATTTTACATTTGAAAGCCTTTTTTTTTTCCCTAGAGGTGGCTTTGGTTGTTAATTTTTGAGTTGCCCAAATATTTTTACTGTTTTTGTTCAGTGTTTTTCTTTTTAAAAACACGTTGTCTGAGAGCCCTATGCTAAGTATTTTTCACAAGTAACTTCAGTATAAAATTGTAGATTCAACACTTGCAACCTTTAAGATAATATGTTATTAAAATAAAGTCTTGAGAAAATGAAAAGAGGTGGCAATAATATTTACTTACTGTTATGTATGAATAGAACTGATGTTTCTTTTGAGCACATCTATTACAGGCAATAATACCAAAATTGGAAACATGATAAGAACATTATCATTTTGCATTTATCTAACACTTTTAAGAAATAAAACTCAAACTGGCTTGTATCGGCTATCTATTACTGTGTAACCACCCCAAAACTTAGTGGTTCAAGGCAACAACCATTAATTAGGTTCATGATTCTGTAGGTTGGCAATGTGGGCAAGACTCGACTGGGTACTTTTTTTTAGTCTTAGTTGTAGATGCAAGTTAGCAATGTTGCCTTGCTTCTGGGGCTGACTGGCTGTCAGACATAGCGTTAGGGAACACATGGCCTATGTGACTCTCCTCATTCAGCAAACGAGCACAGGCTTTTTCACATGGCAGCAATTTCCAAGAGAAGGAAGAGAGTCTCGGTCCATAAGAATTTTTCAAATCTCCCAAGGACCAAAGCAATTCATATGGCCCTGGGTAGAGTCAGCATGGGAGGGGACTTCTCAAAGGTATAATATAGGGAAATGTGAACAAATTGTGGGCCATCATTGCAATAATCTAAAACTAAAATTTTACGTTCGAGAATATTTCCTTTTCTGAGTTTTCTCTAGCCTCACATTAGCATCTCATCTATCTCATCTCATCTCATCTCATCTCATCTCATCACTCTCTCATCTCTTGCTTTTGCCATTACACACACACACACACACACACACACACACACAGTTTCTCTCTCTCTCTCTCTCTCTCTCTCTCTCTTTCACACACACACACACACACACACTTCCCATCTCCTAACAGAAATTGTGTATCCTTTGTGAAGAACGTGTAAGTCAATAGCATGCTTCAGCAGGAAGGCAATACTTTTTATTTCTTGTCCTATCCTAGCTCTCTGAAACACTAGTAGGTGGGTATTGGCGACCATGCGACTAGATTGCTGTCAAAAATAAAATCCTTAAATTTAGCTTTTTAAAGGGAACAAAAACTGACTGTGGACTAGCCATCAACAAAGAACTGCTGAACACAGCAGCTCGAGCAGTGAGACAGTGCCGGAAAAGAGCAGCATACCAAATTGCCTTGCCAACCTTGCTTCAATAGCTGTTCAACAGGGTTCCCATGCAGCTTTCAAGTCTTAGTTTCTATTTGTGCTTTGCTTCAGTGTTAAGTTCCAATTTAGGCTTTTAAAATGGAAACTCAATCTTAAAATCATTTGGATGCCAGAAAAGCACTTTTTGAAGAGGCAAGGAAGCGAAGACATTATATTTATATAAAAAATGGGCAGATGAGGAACTGTAATAAGAATTTCAAGAGTGACTCTTATTCTAGGATGCTTTTTTTTCCTACTACAGTCTATTCTTTATTACTAGATAACTCACAAGCTTTGATTAAAAAGTTTTATAAGTTATGCCTAAATGGATATTTAGAAAAGCACACATATGATCAGCACATTTGAAGATAAATTACCTACTTGGTTTCTAGTTTCGTGTGTTTTCAATGCATATTTAGAATCAGACCTTCATTTGGTACCCTCTGAAGCCAAGCACCTTCATATTCAGGCTTGTGTGCACCCAAGTATTAATCTATTAGTTAAAATGGGATCTTAGTATATGTTAGTGAAAGTATAATATAATTCAGTGAAAACTGGTAGCCCCATCTCAATAGTATATACCTCTTGACACTTAAAACAATAAATCTATGTGTGTCAAACAATATATATAGATATTAATCTCTAACTTAATTTTACCTTTTTCTTCACAAATATGCAGAATTAATATTATTTTTCCTGTTTTGTTGAAGAAGGATCTAAACATCAAAGGAGGTAAGCATTAGTTCTTAGCTTGTAAAAGTGGTGAGACTGGAATTTTAACTTGGGACTACCTTTTTGACTCTAAAATCCATATTCTTATCATTGCTTATTCCTAGCTCCCTTTAAAAATCAACATATATGTCTTGTATATGTAGAACATGTTCAGCAGCTGTTTACTAAATTGAATTGAATATTTGTATTTTCAGTATCCCAGCTGAGTTAATTCAATACTTTACTACTTTCTACTAAGCATACTTCTTTAAGACTTTGTAATTTCAAAATTTTAAGAAACACACAGAGAAGTTCCTCTTGAACAATAACAAGATAACAAGAAGTTAAATTTCAAATTCATTGTGGACACATATTTTGGTAAAATACAATAAAAAACATTGGAAAAATTAACAATGGTGTAAAATGCCATCCAAGTTTTTTTAATGACTAGACTCAATAGGCATAAAATTACTTCTCCAGTTTGCTAAGAAAAATTTGCAAGCACACTTACTTTCTATTTCTCCATCTGTCTCCTTGAGGACTGGTGTAGTTGGAGGACATATACTTGTCTGCTTGTCCACAAAGCCACATTAAGCAGCTGTATCTTAGAAAATTATTGACTTCACATACTTGCTTAGTGCTCCCTTTGGTAACATTTATTCTAAAATTGGAATAATATGGGGAAAATAAAGCATTTCATGTATAACAACAAAAAGAAATAACAAAAATATTTGTTCATTTTTCAAAAATTTAGTCAGGAAAGAAACCAGAAATTAATAGAACTGTTTAGTTATAGGTGGTGGGTGGGAATAGGATTGTTAGGACAAATAGCCAAATTTGAAGCTACAGTTAATTATTAATGTTTAGTGATGTTAAATTTTTTGACTTTTCTAATTGTACTATAGTTATATAATTATATGTCCTGGCTCTTAGGAAATACACACTGAAATATTTGTGGATATAGAGGCCTGATGTCTGCAACATTCACCCAAATTGGTTAGCGGGGAAATGTTAGCAATTCATATATTTGACTGAGGATTGTACAGGAGTTTTTTGTCTTGTTTCATTCTTGCATTCCTTCTCTAAGTTTGAAATTATTTTGAAAAGGACACTTTGTTAACTTTTAAAGCATATATATGCAGAACTGACAAAAAGGAAGAGAAGTATTAGCACATAGATTTTTCATGGCATTCACCAACTTCCCATATTTACGACTGAATTTTGATATACTTTTAAACTCAAGACCTCGGGAAGAATTGTGTAGTGAAATTTTTTAGCCTGTATTTACTCTGGCTGAATTGTGAGCAATATTTAAAAAGCGTTCACTAGATATTACATCAAATTAATCTCCTGCCAGACACTTAATCTGCTGTGAAATTCAGCTGCCATGAAAATAATTTGACAAAGTGGCTTAAATTGTTAATAGTAAAGCTATTTGAATATGAGGACCAAATTATAGATGCCTCCATCTGTAGGTGTGTGCTGGCCTAGAAAGAAAAACGAATGCCCCAAAGTACAGTTTTCTGCTTATTTGGATGTAATTGTTATTTAAGGAGGTACTGGTAAGGCTTTCTGCCTACCACAACCATTTTAGACCTATCTTGAACAGCAATGGGTGGTATAGATGAGTCTAGAATGGATGCAATAGGTTTTGGCCAGTTTTGACTGATCATGGCCGGTTCCAGCCAGTCCAGGCTGGTTTGAACTGTCATGGGTTAGACTGACTGTGACTGGCCTCAACTGGTTTGGAGAGGTTTTGAACAGCACTGACCTGTTTAGACTAGCCACAACTGGTTTAGTCTGGTTGTGACTGGCCACAGCCAGTTTACACTGGTTTAGACCAGCTGCAACCAGATTTGAATGGTTTTGACTGGCCATGACTGACTTAGGCTTTGAGTGGTTTGAACCATTCTTGGTTGGATGCAACTTGTTCAGGCCAGGTTTGGCTGGCCACAACTGGATTAGACTTCCCACGACCAGTTCAGACCAGCATTGATTGGCTAGATCAGCTTCAGTCAGCTTAGGTTGGACTCAACTGTTTTTGTTTGTTGTTTTTGTTGTTGAGACAGGATCTCACTCTGTTGCCCAGGCTGAAGTGCAGTGGTGCGATCATGGCTCACTGCAGCCTCAACCTCCTGGGCTCAAGTGATTCTCTCACTTCAGTCTCCTGAGTAACTGGGGCTACAGGCATGCAACACCACGCCTGGTTAATTTTTTTGTATTTTTTTGTGGAGACAGGGTTTTGCCATGTTTCCCAGGCTGGTCTCCAACCCCTGGGCTAAATTCTCCTGCCTTGGCCTCCTGAAGTTCTGGAATTACAGGCATGAACCACTGCACCTGGCCTAAACTTGTTTAGACTTGATGCAAGTAGCATAGGTCAGTTGTGCCTGGTGGCAACCAGTTTAGGCTGATTTTCACTGGCCATGACCAGTTTAGACCAGGTGCAACCAGTTTAGACAAGTTTTGCCCAAATGTAAATGGATTCAACTGGCTATGACTTGTTTGGATCAGCCTCAAACATACTCTAATGACTACAACAGGATCTGACTGGCTTTGATTGGCCATTACTGGCATTGACTGGTTTCAGCTGGCAATGACTGGTTTAGACTTGTCTTGACTAGCCCTGGGAAGTTTAGGTCAACCTAGACTGGATGTGACTGGTTTAGGCCAGTTTTGACCAATCAGGGCTAGTTCTGACCGGTCCAGGCTGGTTTGGACTGGTCATAAACTGTTTAGACAGGTTATGACTGGGCTCAACTGGCTTAGATTGTTTTTTTTCCAGCCCTCAACAAGCTTAGGCCAGTTTCAGCAAGCCCAGCCACACTGTTTTATATAGGTTCACACCACCAGCAACTGGATTTGGCTGGTTTTGACTGTCACTGGTGGCAACTGGTTGAGTCATGTGTCAGCTGGTTTTGACCAGTTTTGTCTGGCTACAATCATTTCTACTAGCCACAAGGGGTTTAGATTGGCTGCATAGTGATGTGACTGATTTTGAATGCCCACTACCAGTTCAGAGAAGCATCAAGTGGTTAAAACCAGTTTTAACCAGTTTAGACCAGCTTCAACCACATTTGATTAGTTTACACAAGGCAGAAGATGTTTAGGTGTATCTCAACCATCTTGAACTGGTTTGGACTTGCCACAACTGGTTTAGCAGGTCTTGAACAGCTTGAACTGGTTGTGACCAGCTGAAACTGGTTTTGGCTGTTTTTGACTGGCCATGATTTGGTGAGACTGGCCACAATGAGATTTGAACAGTTTTTTCCAGGAGTAACCAGTTTAGATGAGTTTAGACTGGACCTGACCAGTTCAGGGCAGTTCTGACCAATTCCTACCAAGTCCACTTAGGTTGCTGTGATGAGTCCAGGCTGGTTTAGACTGGCCACGACTGGTTTAAAACTGTTGTAACTGGCGTTGACTTGTTTTGAGTGTTTTTGATCAGTCTCTCCTGGTTTAGACTGGTTTTGACTGGCCACAACCTGATTATACTGGTTTAGACTGTCTGCAACTTGATTTAGCCAGTTTCACCTGGACACAACTGGATTTGATTTTTTGGCAATAGCTGTTTAAAGTAGGCCTCTACAAGTTTAGATTGGTTTGACTAGCTGCATCCAGTTTATACCAGTTTTGTCTGGCATAACTGGCTTTGACCAGCTATAATCAGTTTAGGTCAGTTTCAAGTGGTTACAACTGGTTTGTCCTGGCCATGACTGGTTTAGACCAGCCACAGTGGGATTTAATAAATTTTGACTGGCCATAACCAGTTCAGATGGCACTGGCTTCTTCAGACTGGCTTCAACCAGTGTAGGCTGGCCACAATCAGATTCAATTGGTTTTAAGTGGCTACACCAGATATGACCAGTTGGACTGGCCATGACTTGTTTAGACTGGCTTTGACTGGTGTAGACCAGCTACAAATAGATTAGACATGTTTTGAGTTTTCATAAATAACTCTAGACTTTGCATGACCAGGTTAGACTGGTTTTGACTAGTCATGGCTAGTTCGAATCCATCCAGTCTAGTTTTAATTTGGTTGTAACTTTGGCCACTTTACACCAGTTTTGAATGTCTATACCAGTTTAGACTTGCTACCACCATTTTAGGCCAGTTTTGACTGTCCACAAGCCACAACTGAACTTAACATGTTTTGACCAGTCATGACCAGTTTAGATTGGTTTAAACTGTTTTTTGACTAGCTGCAACTGTGTTGGGCCAAGTTCAACTTGCCACAACTGGTTTTGAATGGCCACAACTGGTTTAGACCAGTCACAACTGGTTTAGACTAGCTTCAACTGGTTTCAAGCAGCCACAACTGGTTTAGTCTAAATTTGCCGCAGCCAGCTTAGTTTTTGTTTTGCCCAGCTGCAACGAAATTCAACGGTTTTTGATGGGCCACAAATTGGTTTAGACTGACTTCAACTGGTTTCAACTCCCATGACAAATTTATAATGACTTTGGCTGGCAAGGACTGGTTGTTTCAGGGTTTGGCCAGGCATAACCATTTTAGACTGGTTTTGACTGGCCAGGACTGGTTTAGATGGTCTAGATTGGCTTCAGTCTGTTTAGACTTGTTTTGGCTAGTCATCACAGATTCTGACTGGTTTCTATGGCCACAGCAGCTTTAGACTCATCACAATTGATCTAAACTAGTTTTACCTGGAAACCAGCAGATAAACTTGTTTTGACTGGTCAGTACCAGTTTAGACTGGCTTAAGCCATTTTTGACCAGCTTCAACTGGCTTTGGCTGTCCATAACTGGTTCTAATGTTTACAATTAGTTATGACTGGCTTTTTCTATAATGGTTTCTACTGGTTTTGGCTGGTTGTGACTGGTTTAGACCAGTTTCATTTTTAGCTGACTTTGATCAGCTTCTACTGGCTTTGAGTGGTTGTGACTTGTTTGTTCATTTTGGCTGGTTGCAGTGAGTTTTGCCATGACTGGGTTCAACCAGTTTTGACTACCTTTGATTATCCATGACTGTTGGTATCCTTTAGTCACCATGACCAGCACAGTAGCAGCACATGGTGAAGGTTCCTGTGTACACTATGTGGCTGATTGAGGCTGGGGCAGGTCTTTGCATGTTTTCTTCAAAGGCTTGACTAAACACACCTACATCATGTTAGATACTTAGTGATCTTTTCCATTGGGGATGGAAAGATTAAGCCACCTGGGGCATGAGCAAGAGAGGATAGGGGCTATGGAGATGGATGCCAGAGCTAGATTCCATGGGTTTGAATCCTGTTCTGCCACTTCCTAGTTGTGTGACTTTTGCAAGTCACTTAACTACTGTGTTCCTCTGTTTCCTGATCTGTAGATGGGGATGATAATAAGACCTAGTTCATGGAGTACTTGTAAGGATCAAATGAGAACATGCCTAACACAAGTCCCACATCAGTAATATATAATAATAATCCTTATTTTATGTGATAATATACTGATATACTACTGATACTTCTATTATATAAGATGTCTTAGATTCATTTGCTATCTTCTGCCGTGTTGTTACCTCAAATAGGGAATTGGATTTGTAGATATTTGCTGCTCTGCTACATCCAGGTGATGAACAGAGACTGTTGGAGAAGCTGAGGGCCCAAATACAGTCCTTTCTCCTCACGCTCACACGGTCTGAGATACATCTAGGCTGAGACCTTGGGGGTCACCCAAGGGTTGGGACATGAATAAATACTTTAAAATATTAAAACCCATCTGATTATGCCATGAGTGAATATGTTTCACCTGTTAACAAAATGAGTTGAAAGTCAGAAACAAGCAAACATGCACAAACAAAATCCAGCATTGTCAGAACAGCCTGGTCAAAGTATTTGTTTTGTGGATTAGGGGAAAGAATTAAGGCCCAGAAAGGAGGAAAGGGTGTATGTTTTTCAGTGCATTAGGAGAAACACAATGTCTGAAAATCATGAGGTTAATCATATATTAAAATACTTGAGACCAGAAGGATCTACCCCACCTGTGGGGTTTGAAAGGTTTGTTTGAATGGCTTTCTGCCTCTCATTAGCAGTCAGGTTACAGTTCACATCTTTTTGCTGGGTTCAAGGGGTCCTCTCATGATGCACAGGATGCACAGGGGTCCTCTCATGATGCACCAGGTTCAGATGGCTACACTATTCCTTTATTGTTTCTGGTTTTATACATTTTCCAGGGCTTATTGACAGAGAAATTTCATGCCCAGATTCTAGTCACAGAAGGACTCTGCCTTAATGATTTGCTTAATGCCCTTAACATTTTAAACAATCTCAACTCTGCCCATTTAGTATAATTTAAACAATAGAAGCCAAAAGTTTTAATTAACTAACATAAATTGTTTCCCTACTAATAAATTTCCTGGAACTCTTAATATATACTTTCTATTAATAGCTTGAGGTAAGATACTATTTGGGAGATATTGAACCAATATATTTTTTTTTTCCATAACCTTTAGTTCCAAATCATCCTGCAGCTACAAGGATGGAAGCCCCACTTACGGTCCAAGGTCATAATGTTTTTCCTATTGGAAAACATTGGATAGAGAAGATACTCCAGGCTTGGGATGTTGGTTGTGAGGCTTGCTGCTTTAGAGTAGGGGTATAATGTAGATGATCCCTTCTGGTTCCCATGAATTATGCAAAGACATAGTGGAAAATCAGTGCAGCTGACTCAGGCTCTATATGTTTCTACTTCACCATCAAGGGAGTGAATCCTAGGCAATAACTGACATTCTCATATAGGTTTAATGCTTCCAACATACCTCATCCCATACTTAGAGAAGAAAATCATCACACCTGATATTTCTAAGGCCCCTCTTTCTCCCTATTTCTTTGAGTTTGGATTGGGTTGGGGAAGAGGCTGAGGTGGGTGTGGATAAGAGACTTCCCTTGTTTTCTTCCCTCTCCTTTTCCCTCACAATATACCAAGCCTGAAGGGGTGGCACATTAGTTTATTAGGACTGTCATAAAAAATGCCACAGACTGAGTGACTTAAACAGATGTCTTACGAGTTTGGTGACTGTTAAGTCTACAATCAAAGTGTCTGCAGGATTGGTTTCTCCTGAGGCTTCTCTTCTTGGGCAGTAGATGACCATTTTCCTGCTGTATCTTCACATGATACTTCCTCTGCACAGGTACAACCCTGATGTCTCTCTGTATGTCCAAATTTATTCTTAACCTCTTTAAAGGCCTTATCTCCAAATATAGTCACATTCTGAGGTACTGGGGATTATAGCTTCTATAAAGAATTTGCAGGGTGGCACAATCCAGCCCATTAATAGGTGGAGTTTTGCTTTGTAACCTCTATCACATCCATATAATACATGACAGTAAACTTTGTCATGAATAGAAATGGACTTTTTTTTTACCCTGTGAAAGGTACTCTATCCTAGCTCTTGAACTCATATCTTAAAGACTGGGATTAAGAGGAAAATACATCAGTTTAATATCTACCACTATTATTTCCACCATAGACTTAGTACCACCTACCAGGGATTGCTGCTGGCACCAGGTCTCAAAGATCTCCACAGAAGAGAGGGGAACAGAGACAGACATTTCTAAAGAGAAACTAGATGGTTTATGAAGGATTAGGTCTATAGAAAAGAAGACATTTTAGTTTATTATGTGGAAGCTACGTGCAAAAGCTCTATATCTTGGTCTCACCTGTGGAAGAAAACTTAGACCCAGGTCTTTGTCTGAAAAAGATATTAAGATTTATTCTATTTAAATTCAGGTGACCAGAAAAAGGAAATGAATGACAATATCCTCAACACCGAAAGAAATCAAGATCACTGGGCTGAACAGTCTAAAATTGAGCAATCCAATATGGTAGCTCCCAGATGCATATAATTACAATTATGTGCTGCATAATGAACTTTTGGTTAATGACTGACTACATATAGGACAGTGGTCCCATAATATTATAGTACTTTATTTTTACTGTATCTTTTCTGTGTTTAGGTACACAAGTACTTACCATTTTTTATAGCTGCCTACAGTTTTCAATATGGTCACATGCCGTACAGGTTTGTATTCTTGGCAACATAGGCTATACCATATAGCCTAGGTGTGCAGTAGGCTATACCATCTAGGTTTCTGTAAGTACACTCTATGATGTTTCCACAATGATGAAATCACCCAGTGACATATTTCTTAGAATGTATATCCATCAATAAGTGATGTATGACTATAAATAAAATAAATTTCAAGGTTCAGTCTCTCAGTTGCACTAGCCACATTTCATATTCTTAAGTAATTGTATATTCCTAGTGTCAACCATATGGAGAAGAACAGATAAATAATATTTCCATGATTGTAGTAAGTTCTATCAGTTGGCATTAATAAGGAATTTTTTGATGCATGGTGAAATTAGCATCTACATTGGTTGGAGCTTTGATTATCTGTGTTCACTGAATCTTCAGCCCCTTCACTGATGGTCTGGTTTCCCAACAAAGAATTTTCAACCATGTAGAAACCCCCCACTCCCATGGGAACCAAAAGTCTTATGGTATCCAAAATGCTTGAACATCACTGTCCATAAAGAAGGGTCAGATAATATGTTCCCCCATTTCTCCCCATCTCAGTAGGTCATCTGTTTCCTTTTTAAACTTCTGTGCAGTATTTTAAGTATCTTTACTATATATTCTTCCCCTCATCTAATGTAGGGTAAGCTCCATGAAGGCAGAAGCTATCTTCCACCTGGTTCAGCAGTGTCCCCAGAACTGGAAACCTATGTGAAAGAATGGCAAGCTGTGGAGAACTCTTAGGATGTGTTATTTTATTTGAATTGCACGGCATCCTAATAAAGTTGCTGATATCTCCATTTTAGATTGAAGGAAAAAAATATCCTGAGACTCAGTAAGTTTGGATAAATAACTTGCCCAAGATCAAACAGCTATTAAGTTACAGTTGTAGTATTTGAACCCATATTTGTCTGACGCCAAAACTTGAATGTGTTACTACTCGACTACTTCCTATTCTGTTCTCTTGAACCATGTAAACTGGGAACAAAGTAAAATAGCTGCCTAAATCTTTTTTTTTTCCGAAGGAATTTATTCAACAAAGAGCCATACTCAAAATAAGAAAAATAATAATTTCCCTCTCTACAGGAAATATTTTAGCAGGTCAAATAATTAAATTTTAGGGGACAATCTTTGTCTGTAAGAATTGAACAGGATTTATTTGCCATTTAAAAGAAACAGCCAGAAGCACAGTTTAATACAATGGGATAATACCACAATATGCAGGAATAAGTTCACCATCAAACATTTAGAATCTAATCCATTCCTTAATTTATAATTAAGCAATCAGAAAACAGTTTGGGGGCACTTACCATGTGTCAATCAATACAACCTTGTGTTATAAGAGTTACAAAGACACAGTCTCTGCTCTCAAGGAGTTTAAAATCAAAGGGGAAAGACAATCTTGTAAACGACTAGAGGAAATACAAATCTGAGTAAAATAAGAGCTAAAAAAAAAAAACCAAAAAAAAAAAACTCAAGTTTTTTTTGAAACACAATTTCTAGTTTCAGTTCTCAGTATACCCATGCATTAAGTATTTGAAAAGCTTGACAATTTTTGAACAGTCATTTTATATTACTAAGTCAAATGCAAACCCTACTTTTTTATTTGCCAGATATCTATAGGTATACGAGACAGAGAAACTGTGGAATGGTGTTTAAGAGGGAGGCTTGTAATAGTACTGACGAGCATTCCAGTTCCAGCTCTATGCTATCTACCTGCTATGTCTTCTTGGGCAAGTTCATTATCTCTCTAAACCTTTCTCTCTCTCTCTTTTTTTTTTTTTTTTTTTTTTGGTGAAAGAGGATAATAACAATGTCTGACTCCCAGGGTTTGGTGGGGGAATATTAAATGAGACAGTGCCTATAAAAGTTTAAGGGTTTCTGGCACTTGGTGAGTTCTCAATGGCATTAGCTATCATTATCAGGATGGTAGACAAGATTGCAAGTGCTATTGGGCTCTTTATAAAATACAGAAACGTGCATATTGTGTTGACAAAAAAATACCTGACAAAAAGTCATACACCATTAAGCTCTACTTCCTGCTCTGCTGCTTTCCACTGAAGTGACTATAGACAATATTAATTCTATATATTCAAAACAGAGATATTTTAGCAATAAATGCTGTTTCCCCTCACTTTCTAAGATAGCTGTGAGAAAGCAGTGAAGGTGGAAACTGTCCACACACATGGATACCCACACAGATTTGTTTGATAAACTATTGATTTCCAGATAAACCAAAAGCTGTTTGATTCTGTATATTTAAATTTGTTTATAGTATGTTATAGATTCTGGGAACTCAGAAACAGAATACTATTTCTATGATTGTTTTATTTTCATAAAAGTTCAGATGGCCTTTATAAATTTCATGATTGAAATATTTCAGAGCCGGGCGCGGTGGCTCAAGCCTGTAATCCCAGCACTTTGGGAGGCCGAGACGGGCGGATCACAAGGTCAGGAGATCGAGACCATCCTGGCTAATACGGTGAAACCCTGTCTCTACTTAAAAATACAAAAAACTAGCCGGGCGACGAGGCGGGCGCCTGTAGTCCCAGCTACTCGGGAGGCTGAGCCAGGAGAATGGCGTGAACCCGGGAGGCGGAGCTTGCAGTGAGCTGAGATCCGGCCACTGCACTCCAGCCTGGGTGGAAGAGCGAGACTCCGTCTCAAAAAAAAAAAAAAAAAAAAGAAAAATATTTCAGACAACTACCCATGCATCCCGAGATGATCTCAATTTCTCCAAGGGTTTCAACTGTCTATGTACTAATGTCCTCAAATGGAAATATCCAGCCATAGATCCCCTTCTTGTTGGTACAAATAACTCCTTTATCATAAAAACTTCAAATTTCCTTTGTCCAAGATGGCATTCATTGTTTTCCTACACAACTCATTCCTTAGTGCTACCACATCAGGCAGTGGTTCCTGACTGGAATGATTTTGCCCCCTTCCCCAGTGAACATTTGACAATGCCTGGAGATACTTTTTGTTGTCACAACTTGGGGGAAGGCAGTTGCGGCTGGTATCTAGTGGGTAGACGTCAAGGATACTGCTAACCATCCTATAATGCACAGGAAGAACACTCCCCTACTCCCCATGACAAAAAATTATCTGGCTCCAAATGTCAATAGTGCTGCAGTTGAGAAACCTTGATATTTAGGAGATTTTCACCTGGTAGCCTAAACCAGAAATCTTGGAGGCATCCTTGATACCTTCTCCAATGTCCTTATATATAGACCACATATATAGAGAGAGACCAATTCACCAAGAGAAAATGTTCTATCTACCTCCTCTCTACTTTAATGGAAAGTAGAGAAGTACTCTAATGGTAATGGCCATTTCAAGCCAAAATAACTTCTGCCTCAAACTTTTATAATATCTTCTGAACTGATATTCATGACTTGCTCCTTCTATCCACTCCCTTTTTTGTTTTGAAAATATTTCCTAAAATGCAAGGCAAGGATGTACCTATTCTATTTGTAATATTTCAAGACTGAAATAAAACTGCCAGGGACAGACCAGAAAGTTCATCATTAGAAACCAATAGTCAACCTCTTCAGTATTACCTCCTCCACCTCCATCCTTTCTTTCTCAAGCCTCTGTGACTTTGACACCCTGAGCCCTCTGATTGAAATTCCCCTTCAGCAACTCCAATGCCATAAGCACGAATTTCCATGCATCCTTTTAAGGTCCAGTTCAGACATCACCTACTTAGGAAGCTTTCCCTGATCCTTGTGTTTGGATTAAGACCTCGTCCTCTGTAACTTCCTCTATAACACTTTTTTGTTGATTGATTGATTGAGACAGGGTCTCGCGTTGTCATCCAGGCTGGAGTGCAGTGGCATGATCATACCTCATTATTACCTCAAACTCCAGGGGTCAAGTGATCCTCCCACCTCTGCTTCCCAAGTAGCTGGGACTATATAATACCATTAAAAAATGTTTTGACTTCCTAGATTTTCAGCTTCTTCAAGGAAAAGCTGTGCTTTATCTTTAAGTGTTTTTAGTACCTAGCAGTGTGTAGAACATGATAACTGTACTTAAAAACTGTTTTTAAAAGAGTAAGGTCAAACTAAAATTTTTAGAATATTACCTAATAAGTAAAAAAAAAAAAAACCCACACATGGTCATATTAGAGTGTCAGCAGCAAACAGAAGGAACACTAAGGTTAAATAATTTGAAGATAATGTAATAAAGGAAATCTTTACATAGGGGTAGGAAACAGGGAGAAAGTGCAATGAATTGGTATTAGTCATATCAGGTAGGTATTGCCACCATGGCCTAAACAAGTGAGGTAGCCAGGTAGGGAGCTGCTAGTGGACTTTATGGAGGGAGGGCGGGGTGGGGGCGAGAGCGAGGGAGAGAGAGTCGGGGGGAGGGGGAGAGAGAGAGAGAGAGAAGGAGAAGGAGGAGAAGGCTTCCAGACAGCAGCTTTTAGATCTCCTCCTGTGATACCTTTGGCCAAACCCAATCACAAGTAAGAAGGCAAGGGAATGTATTCATGTAGTCCATACAGATCAGGTTCCATGTAGCAGAAACAGAATGGAGAAGGATGGAAAGTAGATCTGGATGGGTCAAATGGAATGTATCCAGCACAATGACATAATGAAAAGAAGTGTGGTTTTGAAATCTGCCAGATCTTAGTTCCAAATCCAAGTGTTTCTATTCTCTAGTTGTGTGATAATGTATAAGATGATTTATATACTTTGACCTCAGTTTGTAGTAATAGTAAAAACGCCTTCTCAAGGTTGTGGTTAAGATGAAATGGTATATATAAATGTCTTATAAATTGTTTAGCACATAGTGGGCCTGCCCAGATTGAGATCAAGACATCGGGAAAATTTTTTAAAAGTTAGATTTAATCTCTACTAAGTAAAAAAAAAAAAAAATATCTCGTGCCTATTCCTTGACAGTCTTCTCACAGATGGTGGAAACACAGCAAAACTAGTCCTACTAATGGAAAAATTTCACAAATCATCCTGAGTCAGTATTATTCTCATGAGCTTTTGTGTATATGTACATACAAAATGAGGCTGGAAAGCTCAAAACTGCCTGCATCTGTACCTTTACTAGCTGTTTGTTATTTTACAGTGATGTGAAATTTGCTTGAGAAGTATTTACATTTTCCTCATATAGACTATATCTGCTTTCAGATGTAGTCCAGTTTAAATAGCAAGAATTAATCCATTGAAGATACACAATTTGGTTGAAACATCTGTTTGATATTCTGTGCAACCAACTTCATCTATTCTCCATGCAAAAAGAACACAATCTTACTTATAATAAACATTTTTTTGTACCGGCAATCATGCAGCTGCAGAAAACATGGTTTATCATTAGATAATCACATCCTTGGGGATTGGATGCACCCGACTGTGTCTTATGCTTTCTATGTTGGAAATTTAATTTTCTCATAAATGTCAGAACTGTTGCCTTGCTACATATTGCTTAATTAATAATTAAACCATAATTCTATCCTCATAAACTATATTTAAATCTATATGCTATATGTATGTATACATAATACAAGCAGGACTAAACATAGATAATGGAGCCTTTTGTATCTCAGACAAGTTCATTTACATTTCATATCCTAGTATTAACTTGTACTAGTTGGTACATTTACTCCATCCGTGAAAACATCAGCTCATAAAAATGATTTAATTGGAGAAATGTAGGAAACATAGCCCAATTCTTAATGATCCCCCCCATCCACTAATATATTGTAATGCTTGGATTTTTAAGAAATCAGGCTGGGGTAAGAAAGAGAGTAATAAGTGAAATTGAAGTGATCGCTTTTGAGATTGAATCTGAATCCTAGTCATCATTAGCAAGCAGTTAGAAATATTTTGGTAACTCAGAAAACATTGGCCATTTGTGTTGTTATAGAATAAATAGATATGCATTTTTCTCGTATTTAAAGTGGAAAATATCTTTCACTGTTAATCTAGTATCTCCTGCAATAATGTGGTTAGATTTATGATGGTATGCAGATCTGTGACAATCTGTTATGTCATGTGCAGTTTAAATCAGCTTTTGAGCAGGATGGCCCTTAACCAAGTGTTTCCAGGATGAATCCCTGTCACTAAGGGGCAATAGCGCAGTATTGGCAGTTCTGAGCTGACCAAAGGGGTTTAGAGATGGATGCCTAAGTTAGTTTAGTTAGTATGAAATTAAGTGATATATTCCAACAAAATTACTTTTCTTAACTATTCAGTATTCATCTCTTGAGCATCACTTATCACTGTGGAACCAATATACTGGTCCAAAGAGGATGATGAAAGCCACATGGAGTAGAGCCACTCTAAGCTGCCACTGGCCTAAATCAGTTGAGTTTTTGGCTGTTGGCAGATACATGAGTGTGCCCAGTCTGGATCAGCCTAAATCAGCTGACAGACGGCTAAATAAATGTTTACTGTTGTCTGCCTCTGAGATGTTACGGCTGTTTTGCAGAATGACAGAAACATAATTATCAGTTTCTTGCCTTAGTCTACCCTGCTGACATTAGCGTAGTCTTGTTGAAGAATAATAGCGGTTACCATGTGCTCTACTGATTGCCTAGTATGTGCCAGGTGCTTTTACATCTCTCTTTGATTCTTTCATTTCTTAAAGGTAGCTAGTATTACCCAATTTTAAAGATAAATAGAATGAAGTTCAGAGGTGTGAAGTTTATCTACTCACTTTTTAAAATTTTTAACTTTTATGGGTACATAGTAGGTGTATATATATTTATGGGGTATATCAGATGTTTTGATACAGTCATGTAATGTGAGTTAAATACATCATGGAGAATGGGGTATCCATTACCATTAGGAACAATCCAATTAAACTCTAAGTTGTTTAAAAATATATAATTAGGTTATTATCGACTGTAGTCACCCTGTTGTGCTATCGAATACTAGGTCTTATTCATTCTTTCTATTTTTGTACCCATTAAACATCCCCACCTCCCCTCACCTTCCCACTATCCTTCCCAGTCTCTGGTAACCATCCTTCTACTCTCTATGTCCATGAGTTCAATTGTTTCGAGTTTTATTCTACTCTCTATGTCCATGAGTTCAATTGTTTCGAGTTTTAGATCCCACAAATAAGTGAGAACATGCGATGTTTGTCTTTTTGTACCTGGCTTATTTCACTTAACGTAATTATCTCCAGTTCTATCCATATTGTTGCAAATGACTAGATCTCATTCTTTTTTATGGCCAAATAATACTCTATTGTGAATATGTGCCATATTTGCTTTATTCATCTATCTGTTAATGGACACTTAGGTTACTTCCAAATCTTAGCTGTTGAAACAGTACCACAGTACATATGGGAGTGCAGAGAGCTCTTCAATATACTGATTTTCTTTCTTTTAGTTATATACCCAGCAGTGAAATCGCTGGATCATATGGTAACTCAAGTTTTCATTTTTTTTTGAGAAATATCCAAACTGTTCTCCATAGTGGTTGTACTAATTTACATTCCCACCAACTGTGTAAAAGGGTTCTCTTTTGTCCACATCCTCGCCAGCATTCACTATTGCCAATCTTTTGGATATAAGCCATTTTAACTGGGGTGAGATGATATCTTATGCTAGTTTTCATTTGCATTTCTCCGATGATCAATGATGTTGAGCACCTTTTCACATGCCTGTTTGCCATTTGTATGTCTTCTTTTGAGAAATGTGTATTCAAATCTTTTGCCCATGTTTTGATCAGATTATTAGATTTATTGGTCTGTTCAGATTTTGGTTTTCTTCCTGGTTCTATCTTGATAGGTTGTATGTGTCTATGAATTTGTTCATTTCTTCTTGATTTTCCAGTTTATTGGCATATAGTTGCTTATAGTAGCCACTTAATGATACTTTCAATTTCTGCATATTCATTGTAATATCTTCATTTTCATTTCTGATTTTACTTATTTGGATCTTCTCTCTTGTTTTCTTAGTCTGGCTAAAGTTTTATCAAGTTTGTTTAACTTTTCAACTTTTGTTTCGTTGATCTTTTGTATTGTTTATTTAACTTCAATTTCATTTATTTCTGCTCTGATCTTTGTTTTCTTTTACTAATTTTGGGTTTGGCTTGCTCTTGCTTTTCTCATTCTTTAAGATGCATCATTAGATTGTTCATTTGAAGTTTTTTTCCTCTTTTTTGATGTAGGCTTTTATAGCCTTAAACTTCCCTCTCAATACTGCTTTTGCTGCATCCCATAGGTTTTAGAATGTTGTGTTTCCATTATTTGTTTTAAGAAAATTATTTGCTTCCTAATTTCGTTGTTGACCCACTGGTCATTCAGAAGCATATTGTTTAATTTCTATGTATTGTATAGTTTCCAAAATTCCTCTTATTAATTTCTAGTCTTATTCCATTGTGGTCAAAGAATCTGCTTGATACTATTTCAGTTTTATGAATGTTTTTAGAGTTGTTTCATGACCTAACATATGGTCTATCCTTGAGAATGATACATGTGCTGAGGATAAGAATGTGTATTCTCTAGCTCTTGGATGAAATATTCTGTAAATATCTATTAGATCTGTTTGGTCTATAGTGCAGATTAAGTCTAATGTTTCTTTGTTGATTTTCTGTCTGGGAGATCTTTCCAATGCTGAAAGTGGGGTGTTGAAGACGCCAGCTAATATTGTATTCACGCTTATCTCTCTCTTTAGCTCTAATAAGATTTTCTTTGTATATCTGGTGCTCCAGTGTTGGGTGCATATATATTAAAATTGTTATATTCTCTTGCTGAAATGACCCCTTTATCATTACATAGTGACCTTCTTTGTCTTTTCTTATGGTTTTGTCTTGTAATCTTTTTTACCTGATATAAATATAGTGACTCCTGCTCTTTTTTGGTTTGCATTGACATGGAATATCTTTTTTTCATCCCTCTATTTTCAGTCTATGTATATCTTTATATAGGTGAAGTGCATTTCTTGTAGGTAACAGATCAATGTGTCTTGTTTTTTCATTCAGTAAGCCAGTCTCTGTCTTTTAATTGGAGAGTTTATTTACATTCAATGTTATTTTTTATATTCAGTGTTATTTTGATAAGTATGGACTTACTCCTGCCATTTTGTTATTTGTTTTTTGTTGTATTGTGGTCTTTTCTTTGTTCTTTTTTTCCCTTCCTATCTTCCTCTAGTGAAGGTGATTTTCTCTGGTGATATGATTTAGTTTCTTGCATTTTGTTTTTTGTGTGTTCATTGTATGTTTGTTTGAGGTTACCATGAGGCTTGCAAATACTATCTTATAATCCATTATTTTAACATGATAACAACTTAACCCTATTTGCATAACAAACAAGCAAAAAGAAAACTAATAAAACTCTATGCTTTAACTTCATCCTCTGCTTTTTAACTTTTTGTTGTTGCTATTTACATCTTATTTTACTGACTATGTCTTGGAAAGTTGTTGTAATTACTATTTTTGATTGGTTCATCAGTTAGTCTTTCCACTTAGGAGAAGAGTAGTTTATACACCACAGTTATAAGTGTCAGAATATTCTGTGTTTTTCTGTGTACTTACTATTACCAGTGAGTTTTGTACCTTCAGGTGATTATTTACTGCTCATCAATGTCCTTTCTTCCTGATTGAAGTACTCCTTTTAGCATTTCTTAAGGGCAGGCCTGCTATTGATGAAATTCCTCAGCTTTTGTTTGTTTGGGAAAGTATTTTTCCTTCATGTTTGAAGGATATTTTTACCAGATATACTATTCTAGTGTAAAATTTTTTTTGCTTCAGTTCTTCAAATATGTCATGTCACTCTCTCCTGGCCTGTAAGGTTTTCGCTGAAAAGTCTGCTGCCAGACATATTGGAGCTCCATTGTATATTATTTGTTTCTGTTTTCTTGCTGCTTTTAGGATCCTTTCTTTATCCTTGACCTTGGGGAGTTTGACTATTAAATGCTTGAAGTAGTCTTCTTTGGATTAAATCTTCTTGGTGTTCTGTAACCTTCTTGTACTTGGATATTGGTATCTTTCTCTAGGTTTGGGAACTTCTCTGTTATTATCGCTTTGAGTAAACTTTCTATCCCTATCTCTTTCTCTACCTCCTCTTTAAGGCCAATAATTCTTAGATTTGCCCTTTGAGGCTATTTTCTAGATCCTGTAGATGTCCTTCATTGTTTTTTACTCTCTTTTCTTGTGTCTCCTCTGACTGTGTATTTTCAATACCTTATGTTCTAGCTCACTAATTCTTTCTTCGGCTTGATCAATTCTGCCATTAAAGGACTCCGATGCCTTCTTCATTATGTCAATTGCATTTTTCAGCTCCAGAATTTCTGCTTGACTTTTAGAAATTATTTTAATCTCTCCGTTAAATTTATCTTATAGAATTCTGAATTCCTTCTCTGTGTTATCTTGAATTTCTTTGACTTTGTTCAACACAACTATGTTGAATTCTCTGTCTGAAAGGTTCCATATCTCTGTTTCTCCAGGATGCCTGGTGCCTTATTTAGTTCATTTGGTCCTTGATGACTCATTTAGTCAATCTGATGAGGTTATGACTTTCTGGATGGTATTGATGCTAGTAGATGTCCTTCAGTGTCTGGGCATTAAAGAGTTAGGTATTGGCCAGGCACGGTGGCTCATGCCTGTAATCCCAACACTTTGGGAGGCCAAGATGGGTGGATCACCTGAGGTCAGGAGTTTGAGACCAGCCTGGCAAACATGGTGAAACCCTGTCTCTACTAAAAATACAAAAATTAGCCGGGCATGGTGGCGGGCGCCTGTAATCCTAGCTACCCAGGAGGCTTAGGCACGAGAATCACTTGAATCCGGGAGGCAGAGGTTGCAGTGAGCCGAGATCGTGCCACTGCACTCCAGCCTGGGTGACAGAGTGAGACTTTGTCTCAAAATAAATAAATAAATAATAAATGGTGGGTGGGTATTTATTATAGTCTTCACTGTCTGGGCTTATTTGTAGCCATCCTTCTTGGGAAGGCTTTCCAGATATTTGAAAGAATGAGGGTGTTCTGATCTTAGCTGTTCCTGCTTTATGGGACACCCCAAGCCCAGTAATGCTGTGGTTCTTGCAGACTCATAGAGGTACCACCTTGATGGTCTTGGACAAGAAATGAGAGAATTCTCTTTATTACTAGGCAGAGACTCTTGTTCTTTTTCCTTACTTTCTCCCAAATAAACAGAATCTTACTCTGTTCTGAGCCACCTAAATCTGGTGGGTTTGGTGACACAGGCTCCCCTGTGGCCACCACCACTATGACAGTGCTGGGTCAGCGCTGAAACCAGCAGAGCACTGGATCTCACCCAAGGTCTGCTGTAACTGCTCCCTGGATAGTGCCTATGTTTGCTCAGTGTCCTAGAACTCTACAGTCAGCAGGTGGCAAAGCCAGACAGGCCTATGTCTTTCCTTTCAGGGCAGTGAGGTCCCCCAAGCCCCAAGTACATCCAGAGGTGCTGTCCAGGAGTCAGAGAGTAGAGTCAAAATCATTAGAGGTCTACTTCGTGTTATTTTTAAATTTATTTTTATTTTTAAAATTTAACTTTTAAGTTCAGTGGTACATGTGCAGGCTTGTTATATAGGTAAACTTGTGTCATGGGGGTTTATTGTACAGATTATTTCATCACCAAGGTATTAAGCCTAGTACCCATTAGTTATTTTTCCTGATCCTCTCCCTCCACCCACCTCTTGTATTGCAGCTGGGCTGGTACTCAAACCCCAAGACACAGTCCTTCCCACTCTTCCCTCCCTTTTCAAAGATAGAGGAGCTTGATCCAGTAGCCACAGCCACCCTAGGCCCTAAGGAGTATTGCCATACTACACATTATCAGTCGATGTTCCCTTACGGCCCAAGAGCTCTTAAGTCAGCTTGTAGTGAATGCTGCCTTGGCCTGGGACTCACCCTTCAGGGCAGTGGACTCCCCTCTGGCCCAGGGCAGGTCCATAAATGCTGTCTAAGAGTCAAGTCCTGGAATCCGGGACCCCAAGAGCCTGCTTGGTGCTCTGCTGCCCTGTGGCCATGATGGTACCTGAAGCCAGCAAGTCTCAGATGCTCAGCCAAGGCCCTTGACGTAGTACTTGGGTATCACTGCTGCTTATTCAGGGCCCGAGGGTTCTTCAGTTAGCAGGTGATGAATGCTGCCAGGACCAGGTCTTTTTCTTCAAGGCACTGGGTTACCTTATGGCCCAGGGTATATCTAGAAATGTTGTCTAGGAGCTAGAACATGAAATGGGGGCCTCATGACTGACTGGTGCCCTATCCTTCTGCGGCTGAGCTGGTATCCAAGATGCAAGACAAAATCCTTCTCGCTCTTCCCTCTCCTCTCCTTAAGTGGAAAGAAGGGGTCTCTTTTGGAGCCTGGAGCTGTGTATCTTGGGTTTAGGGGAGGAGTGATGCCAGCACTCCCTTAGCCACCCCAGCTGGATTCTAAATATGTCACATGCTTCCCCAGTCCACAGTCTTGGGCCTTGTTCAGCACTAGGACTCACTTAAGAGTTGCGGTCCTTAGGATCTAGACTTACTTTCAAGTTTACTTGGAGACACAGAGCACTGTAGCCCTCTGTGGCTAGGCTTGCAGGCACTCTAGTTCTGATCACTGGGATCAATGATTCCCCTCTGGCTAGGGCTGGTTTAAATGCTTCCTCGGTGGTTGGGCATCAGCTGAGTTCGTTCTGCTCTAACAGGACAGCACTGAGTTCAATGCCTCCCAATTGCTGTTTTCTCCCACCCCCACTGCCAAGCCCCCAGAGATGCTCTAGGCACCATGCTGCCACTGCCAGGGGTGAGGGAGGGATGGAATTGGGGATTCTGTAGTTTTTTTTTTTTTTCTATCTCTCTAGTGCCTCTTCCAGTGATACGAAGTTAAAACCAGGTACTATGACTGCTTGCCTCCTGACTTTTGGTTCTTATGAAGATTTTTTTTTTTTTTTCCATGTGTAGATAGTTGTTAATTTAATGTCCTTGCTGGGTGGGGGACTATTGGTGGTACCTTCTATTCCATCATCTTGCTCCACCTCCTCTTCCCTACCTCATAGCTTTCTCGACATCTCCACTAGTGTTCTAATAGGCATCTCAAACATTTGTTTAATACTTAGTGTCTTCTCCCCATAACCCACAGTCCTGTCCATCTCAGTTAATGGCAAGCCTATCTTTCCAGTTGCTCTAGTGTAACACCTTGGGGCTGTATTTGATTTCTCTATCATACTTCAAATTCAATTTATCAATAAATCTTATTTATTCTACATCCAACGTATTTACAGAAGCAGACCATATCCACTGCTATCGTCCTGGTCCAAACCACTATCATCTCTTGCCTGGATTATTGCATTAGTCTTTAATCTGTTTACTCCACTCATGACCTTCTGCAACTGATTCTCCATATAGAAACTAGAGCAATCTCCTAAAAAATGTTTGTTAGATCATGTCACTCTTTTGTCGAATACATTCTCAGAATAAAAGCCAAAGTTCTTTTGCAATGGCATATAAGGCCCTACACAATACGTCCCAAAAGGACAAGGGTTATTATGCTTTGCTCACTGATATTTCCACAGGAGCCTGAGCAGTGCTCAATACCACAGTAGGTGCTCACTAAGTATCTGTTGATTGAAGAAATAAAAGCAACGCAGGGTGAAAGGTTATTCAGTTAGTAAATAGCTGAGATGGAATTTAAACCCTGTTTGATCTAACTTAAAGGGCATTTCGTTTTTAAAAATCACTTTTCTAGTGTTCAATTTTTTGATATTGAAGAGTCAAATCTTTTAGCTCTTTGCCTAATGACTTGTCTGTTTCCTTCTTTCTCGTGTGCCTTAGTAAGTTTTGACTGGATAAAAATGGATTGGTGGTTGTGGTGGTGACAGGATGTGGTTTGCTAAGGTGTTTTGTTTACATGGTGTTAAGATGGGAGACTGAAGGGTATGATTGTTACCTCCTTTCCTAGTGGCAAATATGAATCTACAAGGTAAGATAAAGGACTACATAGGGGGGACTTGCCTCTCTTCTTTGATTGTGATTTTTATGTAACTAAAAATTCATTCTACAGCCTGAAAACAATGTTTTCTAAGCTTGTGACAGAATGTATGACAGCATTCCACCAGAAAATAGCAGCTCTACTTATCTTTCAATAATTCCTTTTATTCTGTCAGTGCCAGAGATGGAGACCCAGTCTTTCTGTAATAAGCCTTCATGTTTTAGAGATCATTATTAAAACACCTCCTGCCCTTCTTTTCCTTAGGTTTAAATAGTGCCAAATCATTTCAGCTTTATCCTTAAGTCCTATTTCTATAACTTTAATCATTTTTATTTCTTTACTGTAAGTCCTCTTTACATTCTTCACATATTAAAAGTTGAAGGACCTCTATTGGCAACCACCAAGAGGAAATTTTTCTATTTTAGTGTTTAATGTGTAAGCACAGACATGATTAATTACATAGACTTTTCTGAACCAAATGCTTACCCAGAATACAGATATATTCCTAGGGTAAATAATATTATAATGCTGCTTTACATCTTCGTGACATTTCTGACTTTTGGTTTTTATAATATTATTCAGCCAACTTCAGATGCCTTTTAAAAACTCTCCTTTATGTACACAACATACTCTAAATCTGTTTAAAATATAGTCGCTACTTTCTGTAGCCTTATGATCTGTGTACCATTGTAGGTTTTAGATTTAGAACACCAAGCTTTTAAATCATGAGTGGAATGACTACTGCAGTATTGCAATGAGATTGTAAAGAAAAACTTCCATTCTTACCAAAAAAAAGTAATTTCATAATATTTGTATTGCTTCCACATACATTACCAAACTACTTCCTTTTTGCTAGGTTAAGAGACTATAATTTGGAAAAAGAGTTCTGGGAGCTTACTTACAAATATAATCCCCTCCAACCCTGAAAAATAACAGAAAAGACAAGCAGTAAACAATTTGTTCCTGCTTACTTTCTGATCTTATGTTTTAAAAACCGAGATCAAAAAGAGATCGCTGTTACAAGGGTCAAATACAGGATCATCTCTTTTATATAGATTTAACCAATAAGAAAATTCTTCATCCTTCACATGCAAGAATAAGATGTACCTGATGCACTCTGGTTAGGTATTGAGATGACTTGCAAATTTGTTTAATGGCGATAATGTGACTTACATATATTGTCCATTTTGACCTTTATGTGCTTTTGATAGCAATGAACTAAGAACTCTGGTGTTTTTTGGGAAAGGGAAGAGATATTTTTTCTTAAGTCCTTCTTTGGCTTTGAAGAGATGTTTTCTGAGAAAAATGCTTTTCTTTGTTTCTAGAAGAATTTTATTTTTTCAAATAATAATTTGTAGATGAAATTCTCATAAATCAAGTCAGTTTACTTTGAAGGCATTTGATTCTGTGTTGAAATTCCTTCTTCCTTAAATATCAGTAAATTGCTGTGAGATACAATTGGGAAAATTTTTTATTATCCAAATCCCAGCTAATCATATCACTTTTTAGAATCATTACATTTATTATGTAAATTAGTTTTGCAGAACAAGGCAGAGTCTTTTGTTGGTTTTGGATGACAGAATTTTGTTATTCTTGTTGTTTCAAAAGAGAAAATTCCAAGACCTGGACTGGATTCAGTGCAAACCTCAATCTATTTTAACCTTGAAACTGTAGCTTACTTTTAAATTAGTAATTGTCAGACAAGCCAGGATCAGCTATCATCAAAGGGTGCATGAAAAGTGTATTTAAGTTGAAAAAGAGCATTTTTCTGGTTGATATTAGATAATTTGGTCTGTTTGGTAGAAACTTCTGTAAATATGAAAATATCCTTTATCTGTACAATATGATACACATGTGGCTATTGAGCATTTGAAATGTGGCTACTGAATTTAATTGAATTTATAATTTGATAAATTCAATTGAATTCAGTGTATCAAATTTATAATTTAGTTTTATTTAATTCATTTTATTTTAAATATAGATGGCTACACATGGGTAGTAGTGGACAATAGGGAATTAGAGTACTGAATTATTGAGAACACCACATCCCCTAAGTATGTCAGTGAACAGTCTTGACCAGACTTTCTTATTCAGAACTCACATGCACCTTTCTGGCAAAAGATTATTTTTTTTAAATCACTATTTAGAGTCCCTTTGTTGACATGAGCAACCATACAGGGCATCTGATCAGTCGGGGGAAGAGTCTCAGAGTATCCATAGTATCCAGTATCCATAAGGAGACAAAAGGAGACATGCTAACTGAACTCTGGACCCACCTTCTAATTTCAGAAGATACGGATTTCTTTATAATCAGTATTTTAACTTAGAAACTTCCAAGCTATGTAGGATTCTGCAAAGACATATTTTATCACCTAGGGTTCTAGAGATAGTGGGTTTTTATTTTGAAAATTTTTTTATAGTTTTTTTTTTTTTTCCCCCCAAGATAAGGTCTTGCTCTATCACTGAGACTGGAGTGCATTGGTGTGATCACGGCTCAGTGCAGCCTTGACCTCCCAGGCTCAAATGATCATCTCACTCCAGTCTCTGGAGTAACTATTACTAGAGATGCAGGCCACTATGCCTGGCTTTTTAAAAAACTTTTATATTTTTGTAGAAACATGGTCTTACCATGTTGCCCAGGCTGGTCTCACATTCCTGGGTTCAAGAGCTCCTACTGCCTCTGCCTCCCAAAGTGCTGGGGTTACAGGCATGAGCCACCATGCCTGGCTAGATAGGTTTTTAACCTGAGGGATGGTGAGATACTGCATTAGTCTGTTTTCACGCTGTGGATAAAGACATACCCGAGACTGGACAATTTACAAAAGAAAGAGGTTTAATTGACTTACAGTTCCATGTGGCTGGGGAGGCCTCACAATCATGGTGCATGTCAAGGAGAAGCAAGTCACATCTTGTGTGGATGGCAGCGGGCAGAGAGAGTTGTGCAGGCAAACTCCCACTTGTTTAAACTCATGATCTTGTGAGACTTATTCACTATCACTAGAACAGCATGGAAAAGATCCTCCTCCATGATTCAATCATCTCCCCCAGTCCCACCCACAACACGTGGGGATTATGAGAGCTACAAGATGAAATTCAGGTGGGGAAACAGAGCCAAACCATATCAGATACCAAGGGCTGCTCTTGATATTTCAGTTTTGTAGATTTGTCAGGGCCCAGTGGGAATCAAAAGGAAATAAAGCCTGTTTTTATGAAGTTTCTTGTTTTCCAGATTTGAATCTTGCTAGAAGAGGAGGTTGCACTCCCCATGACAACACTGAGTGAACATTTTTATTTTTAGGTAGTGGTCCTTACTTGGGGCTTATGGACCAAATTGTTCTGGTATCTATCGCTGCATACCAACCACCCCAAATGTAGTGGCATAAAACAACAATAGTTATTTATTTGTCTCACAAATCTGCAGTTTGGACACTGTTCAGTGATGACAGCTCATCTCTGCTCCATGTGATATAAGTTGGGGCAGATGGAAGTCTGGAGGTGACTCAGAAAAACTTTCATTCTTAATTTCTTCTTATGATTTCAGACTTGAGTCTGAAATCACAAGAAGGTGAATTTTCATGTTTGGTGGTGGACACTGACTATTAGCCAGAACATCTCTATGTGTCTCCTTTATGTGGCTGCTTGGCTTTCTCTCAGTATGGCAGCTAGCTTCCAAAGCAAGACAAGGACTCTAGGCAGAAGCTGTATCTATCACCTTTTATGACTTAGCTTTGCCAGTCACCTAACCTCACTTTTGTGGTAGTCACAGATCAACCCAGGTTCAAAGGGACGGACATAGATCCCATCTGTTTATGAGATAAGGATGAATGCTTCGGGGTGCCTTGAATTTACAGGCATTTTTAAATGTGCATTTTTCTGTGGATAGCAACATAACTTGATATGATTTCAAACTAACATCAATTTATAAAAATTTTTATGATTTGATGGGAATGCAGGCTTCTTTATTATCCAATTTAGGTCACAGCCTTGGAAGTTAAAGTATAGTATGGCATATGACACTGCTTAATGTTGTATAGGTCAATGTTTCTCAAGCTTTAGTGTGCATACAAATCACATGGGGATCTTATTAAAAATGCAGATTCTTATTTAATAGGTCTGGATGTGGAGCAGGTCTAGAGTTGGTCTTGAGATTCTGTATTTCATTTTTTAAAAAATTTTAGATCCGGGGGGTACCTGTGTGGGTTTGTTACACGAGTATATTGTATAATGCTGGGGTTTTGGCTTCTACTGAACCCATCACCCAAATAATGAACAAGTACTTAATAGGTAGTTTTCCAACCCTTACTCCCCTTATCCCCTCTTTTGGAGTCTCCAGTGTCTATCTTTCCCCTCTTTATGTCCATGTGTATCCAGTGTTTAGTTCCCACTTACAAGTGAGAACATGTGGTATTTGATTTTCTGTTCTTCATTAATTTGCTTAGGATAATGGCTTCCAGCTGCATCCATGTTGCTGCAAAGGGCAGGATTTTGTTCTTTCTTATGGCTGCATAGTATTCCATGGTGTATATGTACCACATTTTCTTCATTCAGTCAATCATTGATGGACACTTAGGTTGATTCTATGACTTTGCTATTGTGAATAGTGTTGTGATAAACATACGAGTGTAGATTCGTTTTTGATGGAATGATTTCTTTTCCTTTGGGTAGATGCCAGTAGTGGGATTACTGGGTCCAATAGTAGTTGCATTTTTTTAGTTCTTTGAGAAATATGTATTTCTAACAAATTTTCCAGTGATGCTGATACTGCTGGTCTGTGGTCAACCACACTTTGAGCAGCAAGAACATAAATGTTTCCCCCTATTCTATTTTGGAGCTTTGAGTAGCTACATATTATCATTGATTATATTATAATTGTTAATAATTATAGTGGCTAATGATTGTACAATCAAGTGACATAACATGAGCAAACTGCCCAACACATAGTAGCTACAAATAATTCATCCATAAATCTTTGATCTACCCACATTTCTCTTGGAGTAACACACTACCGAGATCAGTCCTGTATTCACTGGGTTGTACACAGCACAACTACAGAGAGTGTCAATTACAACTACATTTGAGCTGTACACAGCACAACTACAGAGGGTGTCAATTACATAGATCAGTATATGAAATTGACTCCTGGAGTTGTGAAATATTCTCAGAAAACAAAAGAGAAACAGAATTATTTAGAAGGTCTTCCTAATCTTTTCAACTGTTCTTGCTTCCATTTGTATTGTTTTGAATTATCATTCCTGAATTGGAGCCTAGTTTTGTTAACTCATTGACTTCTAGCATTGGATGATACTATCTGAAATCCAATCCCCCAGTGTCCTCACTAGCCTGGTTCCCAGCTCTTATTCTCTTATCAAAGTTATTGGTTGGGGGTAGTAGGTGATTAAATATTATTGCATAAGGAATAGCAAACATATAGAGGGGCTTTATTTCAATCCCTACTTTAGGTCACATAAGTAACAGAGGATAAGGAAATCTGTAGTCTTCTTGGTAATATATAGCCTGCATGCTTTTAGCTACAGCCTAGGGTTAATTTCACATTTTTCTTTCAGAAGCTACCCATTGTACACAGAGATAATACTCTCATTAAAAAAAATTAAATAATGTGCCAAGGAAACAAGAATTACAGAATTCTTAAAATAATTTTTTATTCCAAAATTATGAGGTATACTAGGTGCTGTGGTCTCTGAAGGACATGGCTGTCTAATGACAACAGTGATTTCTCTGAAGTAGGTGCCTCACTGGAATAACTGAAATTATTTTAGCAGAAGCGCAACCAGTTTACAATTGACAATTGCATCTCGTGTGTGTGTGATTTTTTTCTTTCATACCGAACTTGTTAGTTCACAATCCCCCCATGTCTACCAATCAAAAGTTACTTGATTACTTCCAGATTTAAATGTGGTCAGTTCAGGATTTAAACTCAATTAATTCAATATTTTTCTACTCTTCTACACTCTACCTAGGGGTATTATAAGATCCTGCAGATTTATATGGAATTCATACATTTTCCTGGCTATATCGGTTATTTATTGCTGTGTAACGAGACACTACAGAACTCAGTGGCTTTAAATAATAAATGTCAATTATTGCTCACAAGTTGTCAGCTGGGTGTTTCTTTATAGTCTCAGCTGTGTTCATTTAGGTATCTGCTGCCCTACTGATTTTTCTGGGGTTCATTTACATATCTGGTGGTCATGTGTCAACAGTCTGGTGGTCTACGATGGCTTTTACTGAGATAACTGAGGTTTCCTGAAAGTGATCTTTTATCCTCTGTCAGGGTAGCTCAAGCTTGCTCGTGTGGTGGTGCTGCCAGGATTCCAAAAGAGTATGTGAAAAGACACATAGTCTCTTGAGGCTCAGGCTCAGAACTGGTACACCACAACCGTACTTCATTATGGCCAAATTATGTAAAAAGGCCAAACGAGTTTCAAGAGTTGCGGAAATAGATTTGACTTCTTGATGGGAATTGCCACAGTCACATTTCAAAGAATGTCAACACAAATAGGGGTAAAGTTATAACTGTCTTTGCAAGGAATCTACTACATAGGCATTGGAAGAGAAGCATCAGCTTTGTCTGAAAACCCCTGTCCTTGCTAACCTTTGCTTTAGTCCATGAGGTTGTTGGATATCAAGCTCTTTGCTTGAATCCACAACTAAGTGTCTCAATTTTCTATGATGGTCTTTGCTCATGGCGGCGATGTACTTTTTGTTCTCTTCATCCTTATACCAGATTCCTTTGGGTGTCCATTTTATTTCTTAGTCAATTTGGTGCTACTCCCACACTACATTTATTACCTTCACACCTGTTACTACGTAGCACATTATACATTTTACTGAGTTATCTCACTTTTTGTCTGTCTGCACCAATTAGGATATTATCTCTTTGAGAGACTGGCTTTTGCCTGTTTTAATTATTATTATATCCTCAGCATGAAAACCAGTGACTAGAACATGATAATCCCCTGGAGAAATTAGTTGAATGAATAAATGATTGAATGAGAGGACTTAGTGAGTTCTCCTCCATGTCCATCTGCCCACAGACTCCCTAATGTTTTGATTCTCTACTACTGAATTCTCAGTGCTTTATGTGGTTTGGCTCTGTATCCCCACCCAAATCTCATTTCAAATTGTAATCCCCAGATGTGAGGGAGGGAAGCGATTAAATTATGGGGGTGGTTCCCCCATGCTGTTCACTCATGAGAGCTGATGGTTTTGTAAATGGTGTTTTTTCCTGTGCTCCCACATGCTATCTGTCTCCTACCACCTTGTGAAGAAGGTGCCTGCTTCCCCTTCCACCATGATTGTAAGTTTTCTGAGGCTTCCCCAGCCATGTGGAACTATGAGTCAATTATACCTCTTTCCTTTATAAATTACCCAATCTTGAATGTTTTTTATAGCAATGTGAAAACAAATTAATACAGTAAATTGGTACCATAAAAAGTGGGGCACTGCTATAAAGATACTTGAAAATGTGGAAGTGACTTTGGAACTGGGTAATGGGCAGAGGTTGGAACCTCTGCCCATAAGTTTGGAGGGCTTAGAAGAAGACAGGAGGATGCAAGAAAGTTTGGAGCTTCTAGAGACTTGTTGAATGGTTTTGACCAAAATGCTGATAGTGATGTGAACAATGAAGTCCAGGTTGAGGTGGTCTCAGATAGAAATGAGAAACTTATTGAAAACTGGAGTGAAGGTTACTCGTGCTATGCTTTATCAAGGAGACTGGTGGCATTTTGCCCCCGCCCTAGAGATCTGTAGAACTTTGAACTTGAGAGAGATGATTTAGGGTGTCTGGTGAAAGAAATATCTAAGCAGCAAAGCATTGAACATGTGACCTGGATTATTCTAAAAGCATTCAGTTTTATACATTCACAAAGAGATGATTTGAAATTGGAACTTATGTTTAAAAGGGAAGCAGAGTATAAATGTTCAGAAAATTTGCAGCCTGACAATGTGATAGAAAAGAAAATCTCATTTTCTGAGGGGAAATTCACGCAGGCTGCAGAAATTTGCATAAGCAATGAGAAACTGAATGTTAATCCCCAAGACAATGGGGGAAATGTCTCCAGGGCATGTCAGAGACCTTGGCAACAACCGCTCCCATCACAGGCCCACAGAAGTAGGAGGAAAAATGGCTTCCTGGGCTGGGCCCAGGGCCCCCTCTGCTCTGTACTGCCTCGGGACATGGCACCCTGCTTCCCAACTGCTTCAGCTCCAGTTGTGACTAAAAGGGGTCAAGGTACAGCTCAGGCTGTTGCTTCAGAGGGTGCAAGCCCCAAGCCTTGGCAGGTTCCACGTGTTGCTGGGCCTACAGGTACACAGAAGTCATGAATTGATGTTTAGGAATCTTTGCCTAGATTTCAGAAGATGTTTGGAAATACCTGGTTGTCCAGGCAGAAGTCTGTTGCAGGGGCAGAGCCCTCATAGAGAACCTCTGCTACGGCAGTGTGGAAGGGAAAGTGGGGTCGAAGCCCCCACACAGAGTCCCCACTGGGGTACTGCCTAGTGGAGCTGTGAGAAAAGGGCCACAATTCTCCAGACCCCAGAATGGTAGATCTACTGACAGCTTGTACCATGTGCCTAGAAAAACCGCACACACTCAATGCCAGTAGTAAAAGCAGCCTGGAGGGGGATTGTACCCTGCAAAGTCACAGGGGAGGAGCTGCCCAAGACCATGGGAGCCCACCTCTTGCATCACTGTGACCTGGATGTAAGACATGGAGTTGAAGGAGATCATTTTGGAGCTTTAAGATTTAATGACTGTCCTGTTGGATTTCAGACTTGCATGGGGCCTGTAGTCCCTTTATTTTTGCCAGGTGCTCCCATTTGGAATGGGACCATTTTCGTATCTTGGAAGTAACTAACTTGCTTTTGGTTTTACAGACTCATAGGTGGAAGGGACTTGACTTGTCTCAGATGAGACTTTGGACTTGAATTTTTAAGTTAATGCTGTAATGAGTTAAGACTTAGAAGGATTGTTGGGAAGGCATGGTTGGTTTTGAAATGTGAGGACGTGAAATCTCGAGCCACTGGTGGAATGATGTAGTTTGGCTCTTTATCCTTACCCAAATCTCATCTTGTATTTTAATCCCCAAATGTCAAGGGAGGGACCTGTCATCCCCCCATGTAGAGAGAAAGAAGTGATTGGATTATGGGGACAGTTTCCTCCATGCTGTTTTCGTGATAGGAGTGAATTCTCACTTGATCTGATGGTTTTATAGATGGTAGTTTTTCCTGCACTCACACATGCAGTCTCTCCTGTTGCCTTGTGAAGAAGGTGCCTGCTTTCCGTTCTGCTGTGATTGTAAGTTTCCTGAGGCCTCCCCAGCCATATGGAACTGTGAGTCAATTAAACCTCTTTCCTTTATAAACTACCCAGTATCAAGTGTTCTTTCTAGTAGGGTGAAAACAAACTAATACAGTGCTCTAAACTGCCGGGTGTTAATATACATGACAAGTCTCTGTAATTAAAAAAGAAAAATAATTTGTCTCTCTTCCAAGTTCATAGATCTTGAGATTGAAAACCATGGCTTTCAGAAATATTATGTCTACTATTTGTCTATTTTCATTTTTATTTCTTGCAGAAGCTCAATTAACTTTTTGACTGTATTCATCCTCCCCTTGAGGATGCTGAATGGTGAAAAGAAGAGAAATGGTCACAAGGAAACTTATAGAGGGAAAGAACTCTCAATATCTCAGAATATTATTTAGCTTCATAAGGTAAAACTTTGCCATATGTAGCTGATTCCCATTGTGGTGATACTCAGAAGACTGAAAGTTTAGCCGAGCCATGCATTTCATTGAATAAATTTTGTTTTTCAGAATTTAGGCAAGAATGTCATGTCTAAACTATTTCATGATAGGTAAGATTGCACTAAGCTGAGTGTCAAAATTACAAACTTGTGTTCTTGCTGTTTTTAATGATACCTTTGTAAAGCTTCATTAACATTTATGGAAGAAAGCACCAGTATGAATACTGAGAAAATAAAATAACTATGTTAAAATAAGCCCAGTTATGTCTGAAGAATAGCTTAGATAACCTATGTACCAAGTTTCCCAAAATTTAGCCTAAGAATTAAGTCATCATCAAGGTTATTCTTTGTACTTTATTTTTATTTTCTGATCTGTTTGCAAGGATGTCGGACTACCTTTCCCCAGCCTTACATTACTATAAGGCCACTGGTTAAAAACTATATGTAACTCATTGTTACCCGTTAGATGTAGTCCAGATTTCTTCTTTTGGTGTTCAAGATTTACTACAGGTCCAAAGTTACTACAAGTCCAAATACATTTTCCTACTTTATATTCTGTTTTTACCACTCCTGTGTAACAATACAGATGTTATTAAAAACTTCTACTACGTTACAAAAGCTATGAAACAATAAGCTAAAACTCAGTCTATGATATGGGTCATGGTTAGATAATATGGTATTAAATCTAGCAAAGGCTGTCATACCAGCAGAGGGAAGACTCTAGAGTCATATTCTATGATAAAGCCAATCAAAATTGATACAAGGAAGGAATGCATATTACAGTGTTTTATAGTCATTCAGCCAAATGCATATGGGTAGACCTTCTCTTCAGTGCCTCACCACTGGTTAGGCACTGAAGAGCATCAAACTTTGAAATACCACTTCAAAGTATCATGCTGGGCACTTATTTACTCTGGATCATCCACATGAGCCTGATAAATCAACCAGATTCTTCTCATTTTCAGAAGCATTCTTATTTATTCTAAAAATAAAGGAAACTTACTTTTTTTTTTGATAATTTACTGTATGCCAGTTTCAACCTGACAGATTTGTCAGCAACTATGCCCATTATGCCTCTTGTTAGTAATAAGATGTGTGTTCTTTTTTCCCCCTCCTGTTTATTTTTTCTCTTTTGGCTACCATCAGCACAGATAAGCTATTGATTTTAAGATAAAATTACTTGAGATTTAGATTGTAGAATGCCAATTTATTTTCTGAATTATGATAAGCTCCAACTCTTAGAAGATTTATGTAAATTATTGTTCATAGGAGTGTTTAGATTTGTATAAATAAACCTGATCAAGTAAAACTTTGACTTTTTATATTTCTGAGAATAGGAAAAGACATCTTAGGTAGCTCTTCCACCCTTTATAACTTTTTTTGCTATAATTATGCATATTCTATATTTACTGATGGATATCAAACAGTTAACTTCTAGGTGTGCCAAGAGATGAACAATTTCTTGTAGAAGATTTTGGCTACTGTTTTTGTTTTTGGCAAGATCAGTGGAGATGGCTGAAAATGTAAGAATGATAGGGGAAAATAATTCTAGTTGTTAGGTACACATAAACAGTAGGAAGGGCAATACTTTTAAAATTGAAATCTCTACACTCAAAGATAATATAGAGCAGTAAAAGCTAAGAGAAGACAGTATTTGAGAGAATTATGGACAAAGACATATCTCCTTGTATATCATTTGAAGCAAGGAAGAAGAATCACACAGAGTATATAATGTTAGAGCTATAACGTGTACTCTATTTCAAAAGGAGAATTTATTTGTGTCATAGTTCCTGAAACCAAAGGTTTATTTTATAATAATTTCACATTTTTGAAACTGGGCCTCTGCTATGGACTATTTTTGTTGCCCCCTCAAATTCATATGTTGAAGCCTTAATCCCCTGTGTGATGGTATTTGGAGTTAGTGTCTTTGGGAAGTAATTAATCATGAGGGTGGAGCCTCCATGATGAGATTAGTGCCGCAAAAAGAACAGACACAAGAAAGATGATCTCTCACCTATGTGAGGATACAGCAAGAAGGTATCTATCTGCAAACCAGGAAGAGGACCCTCACTGCGAACTGAAACAGCTGGCACCTTGATCTTGGACTTCTAGCCTGTAGAACTGTGAGGAATAAAGTTGTATGGTTTAAGCCACCAAGTCTGTGATATTTTTGTTGTGGCAACCTGAACTGATTAAAGCAGCTTCAATATGAATTTTTTGCCACTTAGGAACAGAAATTCTATCTTTCCACTAATTAATCATCAGATATCTACTGAGATTTTCTACATATAAGGTTCTACAGTAGACATTAGCACTCTTTAAGTGCAGTAGAAGTTGCTCCTCCTCTTGAAGAGTTTTTAGTCTTCTAGAAAGGGTTACTTGAACAAAACATCCTTGGTTTCTAGAATGATATTTTTTTTCATCCCCACCCCCCGACCCACCTTCACCCAGCACTTTAGTTAGTTTTGCTATTCTCCTTTTTTGGTACCTTTCCTTTCACCTTTCTTAGTGTTGACATTTCCAAGTTTCCATCAAAATCTCTGTTTGCATGATCTCATCTTTTAACTGGGCTTTACTTACTACCCATATAATTATAACACAAAAATATCTTATCTCTAAATTGAACACATGTGTCCTAAAATCTAGTTCCACATGACCAGGGTGACTATAATTTATTGACAAAACTGGAACATTTTGGAGAAGTGAAAGGTGGTACTATTAATTTTTTCTGGGATAACAATAATAAATAAGAATTGTCTTGGGCAGATCTGTAGATATGATCACCCTACATGTAACCAACAGCCCATTGATAGCTCTACTTGGACGTCTTTTAGGCTCTTAAAATACAGTGGCCTGAGAGAGATCAGCTTTTTCTTCCGTATCTTCTCATCTTGCATTCTCTACTGCCACATTATCATTTTCCACAGTTGCCCAAGTCAGAAATATGGTCAGTATCCTGAACTGCTCCTAATCCCTTACCTTCTGCTCCATAGGTCTGTAAATTCCATCAACATGTTTTCCTTAATAATGAATTATAAGTCTGTCCACTCTCTCCTTGGTCTCCATGCCTGTTGTTCTTGCTTGAGTTGAGGCTTTCAATTTCATTCCCCAATTAGAAAATAGCCTATGAAAGTAGTTATTGGCCTTCTGTCTTGACCTCCTTTAATCTATTCTTCACGTTGTTGCAAATTGAGTATGTGTATGTGTGCGTGTATCATCCCTCAGTTTAAAATTCTCTAAGCCCCCTCCAAATATCTTTCATGATATCTTTAGTAGGACATTAAAATTCTCCATGACTTGGCTCTTGTGTAACTTTCACCCTCTTTTATCATCATTCCTCACCTAAGCCCCACCTTTATGTCTGTTTCTCCCTTAACATCTAGGATAGCTTTCCCTGCCTCTCTTTCATTATGTGACTAATTCATATCATTCTTCAGATCTATTATTGGCTGCTAATTCTCCTGGAAACTGTTCCAGCTGTTCCTGAATCTATCCTGAACATCTGAATTTTTTCTTCCTTATAGAGTAATTTTGGTTGTATTTTCCCCTCATATATTTAGTTATCTCTACCTATTATTTTTTAATGGAAATGAAATTTACATGTAGTGAAATACACAGATCCTAACTATTAGATGAGTTTTGACAAATGTATGCACCTAATTATCCAATAGCCCAATCAAGATACAAAACATTACATCACTCCTGAAAGTTCCCTCATGCCCACATCTAGTTTACCCCCACAACCATAGTGGCCATTGTTTTAATTTTTATCACCATAGGTAAATTTTGCCAGTCCCTAATTTTATATAAATCACTTATTTTTATCAATTAATGAACCTATATTCATATTTATAGAAGATATCAGGTAATTAGATTTTTTGTTGTATGCAGTTGATTTAAATGTTTATTGATAAAAAAAAAGTATTTCATAGTGCGCTTGCTAGAAGAGTCGGAAATTATGGTCACTTTTATAGGCTGGTTTTGCATTTTCTTGGAGTGCTTAAAGCCTATATTTCTGGAATTCAATAGTATCTTTTTTTTTTCTCTTATAAAAATGAGGGCAAGAATGGGTGTCTGCCTCATTCAGCAAGACTCTGCTTAATAAGACACACTCATAATGTTAGAAAATATGCCAACTGTGAACCAGAGTGCATGTAACTTGAGCAAGAGTCCTAATGAGCTCTGTAGGGGCAACTGCACTTTAGAATTCCAAATAAGGAGGGGCTAATTGTCAGCCAAATTTACAGTCAAAGGAGAAGGATCAGTGACTACATTAATGTGGAGATTGGGAACTATATCACATATTCAGATGAAAACATAGTGTGTTCTCACACAGTACTTATTGATTGAGGCTACTTTTATAATAGGGATTTCTGCCTGTAATGGGGGAGTGGATGGGAATTCTTTGTCAAATTGCAAGGCAAATGGATTCAAATGAGGGTAAGAGCTTCATCTAGTTTACTACTATAAATGTTCCCTAACAGTAAGAACAGAGTCTGGCAAATAATAGACATTTAATAAATAATTAAAAAAACACATTATTTTGTTAATACATTGGGATAGCTGTTGAATTTTTGAGTATCCTATCATATTTCATCTTCTAAGGTAGAGAAGGACTTTCATTTCTTAAAATAATATCTGTTCAGCTCACCACTGAAATATTGTGGAAAAAATGGTATAGTTGAGACTTTTGGAGGGGCTAATGAGCCTTGCTGGTATTATTGAAGAAGTTTTTATAGTTTTAAATGATCTACAGTTGGAGCCAGACTACTTCCACATGACATAGAGGTTAAAACAGCTAGCATTTTTTCAACTTTTGACCAAAACATTGCATTTCTACCCAACCATAGTTCAGCAGCCATCTGTACACACAGTGCCCTTCAACTGTTACCCTCTGAAGGGCTATACTTTTGGAAAAAATATTTTTCATTTTCTTCAATGTAACCCATAAACCATACAAATATCCCACATTTTAATGGAATTGTTATAGAACTGAGAAAATAGGTATTGACTGAGGCAAGAAACTAATTCTGACACTTCCTTTTAAGAACCAGGAGCAGAAATTTATCAGACTACATGGAATTGTAGCTAAGCTAGTGAATGTTGCAGGTTGCAAAGTCATTTTGCCTCTAAGCATTTTTGAACAATAAATGTCTGCCTTAATGAATGTCATTGCAACTTGTTTATCCCAATGAGAATGTGTTGTCAGTTCCAGTGAGCAGGTATTTTGTACATGTTTCATTGGGGGTTCAAATCCCATTAAACTAATAATTATTCATGTTCAATAACTTTGTGAAATGTCATTTGAGAGTTTGATACGGAATGTTGGAAATATGAAAATAATATTAATTACTTGAAGAAAGAAAAAAGTAAGGGGTGTGGCTTGCTAAGTTACCTTGATAAAGTCATTTGACTTCCTTGGACATTAAGCCCCTTGTTTGTAAAATGAGAGGATTATGTTATTGAATCTTTGAAATCCCTATATCTCTAGCTGTGATGTTGTAAGCAGTTTATCCTTGCAATAAGGAGAAAGATGAAAAATGACTTTTTGAAAGGAATTATTCTAATTAAATAATTGAAGAAATTAAAGACCAGTGAAAAGGAGGGAAAAATATTTTCTTCTTGGAGGAAATTTGAAAGCCCATAAAATAATAAAGGAGGTTAATTCCTTGGGTCTTGTTGAGCTGTAAGATGTTATTTTGTTTGGCTCTCAGTGATGGTTAGGTTATCCTAAAATTTATTTGAAAAGTGTATTCAGTAATTAAATATGCTACTGTTACATTTCTCCTGTGGGAAAGACATCAGATGGGGAGAGACCACGGAAAAGAAGGTTGGAGAGAGTTAAAGCTGGGTGATTAAGACCAAACAAGTTCACATCAAAGTTAAAAGTGCTCATTTTCAGGGCAACGCAAGTTCTTAAAGCACTTTAAGTACAGCACAATGCAACTGGTTACTTTATAATTATAAATTCGTTTTGGCTGGGGAATAAAGTGTTCTTAGCAAGATCTTTTCTGCTCAGCAAGTAGAATTGAAATGTAGGAAAACAGCAATGAAGAAGCTCATGCTGTGTGTGGGGCTGAAGCACTGCCATTATGGAGCACCATGGGCCCCATGGGCTGGGGTAGATGACGCTTAAGCATTAGTTCATATTTACCAATTAAGCATAAGTTGTGTTTCTTTATGTGCTTCAAAAGAGTTAGTCATTTAGTCCCCATAACGAGCATTTTATCAAAAGGAGTGCTTATAGCCAGAGACAAAGAAGCCTGCAACTGAATTATAGGCCTCCCCCCATTCTGACAGGACTCAACTCTATACATAGCTAATTGTGATATAATAGTGATAGCTTTGGAGTGAAAATAGTTGTCAATACAAGAGGAAGCTGGCAAGATATTATGTATGAAATGATGATTAAGGAGTTAAAATATCCATGGAAACTTCTACAAAACATATAATTAAGCATAAATGAAATGAGTAGATATATAGCATACACATTTCATATTTAAATGACTTTTCTGTTAGCCTTTTATTTGTTCAGTTCATGTAAGTTTGTCTTCCTGGGTTTTACTTTATATTTACAGGCCAGAAACTTACTTGGAGGAGGTACCTCAAATAGGTTAGATATCTTCAGATTTCAACTGAAAGATTATTGATTATGCCACAATACATTTTAGTCTGAAATCCATGTTTTGTACCTACTAATGTCTACATAATACTCTACTGTCCTGAGAAGAAAAAGGAGCCTCCTACATATGTCATTCCAAGATTGAATAGGTATCTCCAGGTTATGGAAGTGGTAGGTCAGGTGGTAATACTTCTCTAAACATACCAGATTTGCTTATATGGTTGATTCATACAGGCTTTGCTCTCAGAGGCACCAAATAAGATCCAATACCCAATTAAATGAGCGTACAGTCTGGTTGTGACATCTGTTTCTCCTTCATCTGCAATACAATGTGGTGGTTGTGAATTTAGTTTTGGGATTCAGAAACACTTGTGTTTGAGACATACAACTTCTACCAACAATTATGTTTCGCATCTGAAAAATTAGAGATAATACAATCATAGAATTTGAAGTAAAAAGGAAATAATAAGTGCAAAGGGCTCTGTAGAGTACCTGACACCACATAATACACGATCAGTAGACATTAACTTTTGTTATTGCCAAGGTTAATTTGACAAGCCAGACAGGGAGTTAACACTTCTCTTCCAGTTCCCTCCACTGTTCCATGTGTATGTGCTTCTCCAATTTGGGTCTAATTCGAATTTCTTCCTTGGTGGAACCCTAACTAAGCGCACCAAGAGAGGGATGCTTTGTCCATTTTATCAGAAGGAAAAATTAAATGCTGAGTGGCTTGATAGAGTTAATGTAGACTTGCAAATACTGCTTCCTCATTCTTTCTGATGGTGCAGTTTCGATGACCCATGTCATGTCCCTGCTGCTTCTTTCACTGTGGCTGCTACTGAGATGGGGAGGGTGTGCAATGCCATTATGCTTCAAAAATAATTGTGTATAAGAATATTATTTTTGAAATGTCAACCTATGCATCTTTCCCTTATATTTCCTCCTGTTCTTACACTTCCCTGTGTTTGGACAGTTAGGTTAAATGATTAAATCTGTATTCACAGCAGAAAGCAGAAGTCAGTTCTTGATGTTTGGATTTCAAAAGCTTAAGTTTTGGAGGGGATGCAAAAGCCAAGGCATAAGCCATCACTTTGGAAAAATTAATATCATAGAGCAAATATTTTCTCCTCTCAAATTTAAATAGATGCCCAAAATGAGGCAGGGAGAGTAAGAGGAGTGACAAAAAAAGCTTGGTTTGGGGATCCTAGGGAAGGAGCCTTGGGACCTACTGTTCCCCCCTTTCCACTAAAATCCCAGGTAGCTCTGTGGAATCCAAGAATAAGGGATACTTCTAATTCTTGCCTATCATTTCCCTTTCCTGGCAAAACACAGGAAATCATGAGACATGACTGTACAGGAAGAATAGTGGATTTGAGACCCTGTCACAAAGTTTCCTGGTGTTCAATGCAGGGCAGAATTTATTCCATGTCTCTGACAGTGCCACAAACCTGGCACATGTAGCTGATTCATCTGAAGAGGTCCCATTGTTTGGATGACTAATAGAGGTTCAAACAGTGATCTCCATGGACAAATCTCTCTCTCTCACACACACACACACACACACACACACACACACACACAAAATGGATGGCAATGTGGATGTCACAGTGGAAATCAGTGTGCAAGAGTATTCCAGCCACCCCAACACGTTGTCACTGTGCAGGCCACCCAACTTTGGGGAATTGCATGGCATTTCAATTTCTATGTAATGGCAGACTTGGAATTAAAAACATAATGTAGGTTCAGACATGGAAATTCTTGTTGTTGGAATGATATTGCTACCTTCTCAACTACAAACATAGTTTGGGGACCTGAACACCAAAGTATATGTCAGGAATAAAGCTAGACATGCCACCTGATTTAGATTTATTCTAGGGCATGGCAGGGGTAAGGGCAGAGGCAATGACAAAGTGGGAGAGAGGTCTCATTAGTGTGTCCACATCTGCTCTAGGTATGTGAGTGAGAGAAGACCGGTCTTGGTGGCTTCAGTTCATTTACAAGATGAAGGCAGGTGCATCCTGGCCTGTGTCACCAAGAGAAGCATGAGAGGTAGTGAAGCTCTGATGCAAGCCCAAGGAGAGCTGGGCTCTGTACTTTATGGGCCAGGCTCTTAGAATATGTATGGAGATGATATCGATATTTACGAGACTACCAAAGTGCTCCAAGCTCATGGCCACAGCTGGGTCTGAAGTGGGTACCCCAAGGCAGAATAGTATTTCACTAACCTTACTGATGACAAAATTCCCCTGAACACATCTTAAAAATATCCATTCCTAGGCCAGACTCCAGACCTATTGCATCAGCATCTCCAGGGGAGGGGCTTCAGATTTATGTTTTGTCATGAGCAAGTCAGATGACTCTTAAGGAAAAGAGAGGCTAAGAATAATTTGACCTCACATACAAAAGATTTCTTAGTGTATCAGAATGAGCAACAGTTTGGGGTATGGCCTAAGAAAATAGCTCTGGAGAAGACTGCCTGGGTTTGAATCTGTGCCTCAGTTCTACCTCCTATAACATGGGGCCGGCAGACTCTACTTCTTGAGGTTGTTGTGTAAAGCCCTAGATGAGTATCTGGCACATGATGTGGACTTAGTAAATATCGACTATCATTATAATTCTTTTTGAACACTCCACCAGGAATGAAAAGATGAGGGAACACTCATTGAAAAGTAGCAACAGCTACCATTTGTATAGGCTCTTTATTGCTTTCAAATGTATGCTATTTAATATTTGAGACATATGGGCCATGGGAAACCCATTTAGTCAGAAAATTCAGCCTTCTAAGACTTGGTGGCATATCTAAAGTGCCTGGCTGGAAACTTGAGAGTGTATCTTGCTTCTAGGAGTAATAGCCTAGTGGTAACAAGTGCTGAGCTGCACTTTTTAAACTTTCATATTCATAAAATCACCTGGGGATCTTGATAAAGTACAGATTGTGACTTAGGAGGTCTGATGTGGGCTTGAGATTCTGCATTTCTAACAACTTCCAGTTGATGCTGATACTGCTGCCCTGCAGATCACACCTGACAAGCAAAGCATTCCTTTAAGATCATCCTAAGGTTTCTAAAGTATATCTGGCATACCAGTTGCAGTTATGCTTATAAGGACTCCCTAAAGGGTAGCAGTTCTTTGTTGCCTGGAAGCAAATATAAATGATCCTTTGAGACAATGCAGTCTCAGTAAAGTGTTATTCACATAGTGAGAGAAAGATCAGCTTGCTTTAATGAAGTAAGTTGAATTCTGCTACATGCAACATGTGTGATCTTCCAGTGTTAGGAGTACTGAGGTTCAGTAATATTCATGTAGCACAAAAATGACACTGGATACAATTTAATGTTACAAGCCAGGAGGCATTTTAGGGTCTTGTAGATATACTGCAATCATTACCCTGGCAAAAAGTAGCAGCGCTAGTTAATAGAGATGTCCACTTGATAGAATGCTGCATATACCAGCTTTCATGATACTTTTGTGATGATATCCAGATGAATTCGGAGAGATGACGAACCAGAAATACATGGACCAATATTCCATTCTCAGTCTTTGAACAATCATAGAAGCCAAATGAACAAGTATGAGCTATTACCTCAATCTGTATTTGAAAGGTTATGTGGCATAGAGATTTACTGGGTATCTGCTAGAGTATCAATCATATTAAAAATAAATGCTCAACTACCCACACTCTAAGAAAGTGTACTGGAAAAGAAAAACTGTGGAGATATTTATGTATGTGAAAGCCTTACATATGCAGGAAATATATCTGAGTGTGGGAAAATTGAACTATAGTTCATTGGGCTTTAATAAAGTTATTTAGCACTAATCCTTAGGTGGATAATAAAATCATAAGTGCTCGATTCACATATATACCAGGTAAAATGAAAAAAAAGTTTAGGACACAAGGAAAGGTTCCACAAGCTTTATCAAACCCTCCCTACCAGCATTGTAATTCTCAATAAAACTCAGCACGACAGTTCAAAATAAAACAGGGCTATGACAAGACAATAACTCTTGGGACATTAGAGTCAGGTACAGTAAGTTTCCTTTCTCCCCTTAATGCTTTCACTGGGATTCTCTCAGAGCACTGAGGGAGCCATAGAGGTAGTATAATTTATTCTTGCATGTATAGGGGCTGATTTTCTTTTTTCTCTTTTTGTGGACTTTTAAACCAGCCAGCACTGTGGTCATTTAACTTCTCTTTTAATACCTTAATTATGAGTGATAAGGGAAGTGTGGGTTACATAGGATAACAGTAGTGCTTGTGTAAGAAGCCACCACAAAATCTCCCTGGCAAACAACAAATTGATACACCTTTATTCCAATCATGAGTCTGGTAATTGGGAGTAAACAGGTCTATATTGAACTCAGCTAGGGTGGCTGCATGTGCCTGTCATCCTCCTCCTTACACTCAAGGTGATACAGATGTACGAGTGGGCAAGTGGAAACACACAAGCTTTTGTGACATTCAAACTTGGAAATGGCATAATGTCATGTCCACCTTGTTCTGTGGGTCAAAGCAAGTAACGTGACTGAACCCAGAGGCAGTGGGTTGGGAAATATACTCCAACTCTTAATGAAGATGAACTGAAAAGTTACAGTGCCCAAATATAGCAATGGTAAACATTTGGGTTGTTAATGTAACATATTTTGGAAGAGACAAAGACCTGAAACTTAGATCAATTTTAAGTAAAAATGACTTGTCTAGGAAGAGAAGACAAAAATGACAGTTGCCCAGTAAGATACAGGATGCTTGGTTAAATGTGAATTTCAGATAAACAATAACTTTTTACAGTATAATTATGTCTCATGCAGTATTTGGTGATTGGATTGTCTGGGGGTCAACTCATCTACATTGGGTCCATGAAATATTTGGTACATGTTATACTAAGAAAAATCATTATTTATCTGAAATCTAAATCTAATTCAGTGTCATGTTTTTTTTTTTTGTTTTTTTTTTTTTTTGGCTTAAATCTGTCAATCCTAATGATGAAGCTATTAGGAGAACTGCACCTTCAAGAAACCAAGAAGGAATGATGCATAGAGAAAATAAGCTTTGCAAAACTGTCTTATTCTCTGCCTCCCAAGAAGATGTTCTACGACTTTCAAACCTTTGTTCTCATCTGTTTCTCTTTAGGAACATGGCTTGTTGGCAGGGGCAACATTTGGCCAATGGCAGTATAATAACCAGCTGGCAGTCTTTCTGATAGATTGGGCATCTGAGTGATTGGTCCATGTCCATGCACTACTAGTTCAATATTTCGATTCTCACCCCTGGTTACTGGCAAACATGAAGGCACCTGAGTGTGAGATAATGATGTAGGCCCACTGCGAAAACTGATAATTTGTTGCTGGACACAGCATTAATCTTTTATTGTCTCCCAAAGTATTTATTTAAAGATGAGACTAAGCATTGTGAAAGGAAAAGGCAGATTGTACAACCTCCTGAGCAAATACAAAAGCAGGATGGTTACAGGAAGAACTTTACTTAGAAAGCAATTTTAAGCCTGTTTTTTTTTTTTTTTTTTTCTAACTCTGAATTTTCTATTGCTGCATAACAGATTGCCACAAACGTAGTGGTTTAAAACAACCATTTATTTATTAGCTCACAATCCTATGGGTTAAAAGTATAGTATGGCATAGCCAGGTTCTCAGCTCAGATTATCACATATCAAGAGCTAAAATCAAGGTGTCACCCAGGTGGAATTTCTATTTGGAGACTCTGGGGAAAAATTTGCTTCCAGTGCATTTTTTGTTGACAGAATTAATTTCCTTGCAACTGTAGGACTGAAGTCCCCATTCCTTTGCTAGCTGTCAGCAGGGGCTGCTTCTCACCTCTAGAGGCCACCCACATGCCTTTCCATGTGGCCCTTTCCCCTTTTGCCACCAGCCAGGGAAAAACGTGATGCTCTTAAAGGGCTACTGATTAAGTCAGCTGCACCTCGCTGCACTTTGTATTTTTGTTGGTGTTTTAAGAAACAGTTTCACTCTGCTGCTTGGGGTAGAGCACTGTGGCATGATCATAGCTCACTGCAGCCTTGAACTCCTGGGCTCCAGGGACCCTCCTGCCTCAGTCTCTCAAAGCGCTGGCATTACAGGGATGAGCCACCACACCTAGCTGACATTCTGTATCTTAAAGTCAATTCACTGCAAAGTTTCTTCACAGAACTTTTTAGATTAGTGTTTGAATAACTGGAGGAGAAGAGTAAATATGAGGGAGAGGGAATATTGGATGGATATCTTAGAATTCTGCCTACCACAGCCTGGTGCAGTGGCTCACGCCTGTGATCCCAGCACTTTGGGAGGCGGAGGCGGGTGGATCACCTGAGGTCAGGAATTCGAGACCAGCCTGACCAACATGGTGAAACCCCGTCTCTACTAAAAATACAAAAATTAGCCCGGCATAGTGGCAGGTGCCTGTAATTCCAGCTACTCAGGAGGCTGAGACAGGAGAATAGCTTGAACCCGGGAGGCGGAGATTACAGTGAGCCGAGATCGCGCCACTGCACTCAGGCCCGATCGAAAAAGCAAGACTCTGTCTCAAAAAAAAAAAAAAAAAAAAAAAAAAGAATTCTTCCTTCTGCCTACCACGCTGAACGTGCCCTTTACGGGTGCCTCCCAGCCTCTTCCCCATTGCGGGAGGCCCTGCTCCCATCCCACAATTCTAAGTATTCCGTTTAGCCATGTTAGCAAGAATTCTGTTGGAAATGTTCTTTTTTTTTTTTTTTTTTCTTTGAGACAGAGTCTCGCTCTGTCACCCAGGCTGGAGTGCAGTGGCGCAATCTCGGCTCACTGCAATGTCCGCCTCCGAGGTTCACGCCATTCTCCTGCCTCAGCCTCCCGAGTAACTGGGACTACAGGCGCCGGCCAACACGCCCGGCTAATTTTTTTTTTTTTTTTTTTTTTTTGTATTTTTAGTAGACACGGGATTGCACCATGTTGGCCATGCTGGTCTCGAATTCCTGGCCTCAAATGATCCACTCGCCTCGGCCTCCCGAAGTGCTGGGATTACAGGCAGGAGCCACCGTGCCCAGCTGATAATTTTCATTTTCATAACCTTAATTTCCCAGGGGTGATTTCAGTGCCCCTTTTAACTAGTGCCCTAGGTTAACCTATCCCAGATGCAATCCTGCTCCACCATTTATTGACTCCCTGTGTGGTTTGCTGCAGTAATTTTCTTTTGTGAACTTTTTTATTCCTTTTGATGTTATATGTATCTTCACTGACAGACAAGAATATAAATATAAATTTTATTTATATTTTTATCTATCTATCCCACTTTCCCATAGCAAAAGATCTCATGATTCACTTTTTTCAATTAATTCATGAAACATATTTTTTGGCTAATTGTGTGTCATTTCCAGGCATATTTTATACGTTAAAAAATTTCGGCTGGGCACGGTGGCTCACGCCTGTAATCCCAGCATTTTGGGAGGCTGAGACGGGCGAATCACGAGGTCAGGAGATGGAGACCATCCTGGCTAACACGGTCAAACCCCGTTTCTACTAAAAATACAAAAAATTAGCTGGGCGTGGTGGCGGGCGCCTGTAGTCCCAGCTACTCTGAAGGCTGAGGCAGGAGAATGGCGTGAACCCAGGAAGTGGAGCTTGCAGTGAACCGAGATCACTCCACTGCACTCCAGCCTGGGCGACAGAGCGACATTCCGTCTCAAAAAAAAAAAAAAAAATTCATGATGGCATGAGCTACTCACACAATCTTGATGGTGGGAGAGAGGTTTGCTGCTCTTATGCAGATGATGTCTAATGTCAGAAATTTGTTGTGTTAATTTCTTTTTTAATTTTTTTTTACCTTTAATTCTTGTGGGTACGTAGTAGGTGTATATATTTATGGAGTACATGAGATATTTTGAAACAGGCATACAATGAATAATTGCATCAGGGTAAACTGGGTATCCATCACCTCAAGAGTGTATCCTTTGTGTTACAAATAATCCAAATACACCCTTGTAGTTATTTTAAAATGTACAGTTAAAGTATCATTGACTCTATTGTTGTGCTATCAAATACCATATCTTATTCATTCTTTCTGTTTTTTGTACCCATTAACCATCCTTACTTCCCCCAGGCCTCCCCCACTACCCTTCCCATAATTTCTTATGTGATAACTAACAACTAAAATTATTTGCTGGTTTTTTATTTTGCTGTATGCATATAGATAATGAATTCACCATAGTTCTCATTCTGTTTATTCCAGAAGATGGCGCTGCTGCTGCTTCTGCAACAACAACAACAACAAAAAAAACAAAAAAACCCAGAAAGCCTCAGTAGGATATTTTAGCATTTCATAATAATACACCAAGTATCCATATTGGCAAAATATATTTTAAAAATGACATTTACAAATACCTCCTACATTATTTTTTCTCCTTATGTTGAATTTAGATTTAGAGAAGAAATAATTACAATTCATACTGAAGTATGTTGAGGCAGGAGTAACAACCCTCTGTAATGATCTGTTGCCAGAATCAGGACTTGGTGCCTGAATTGAATGGTTATTTTTTCAAGGGGATGGTAGTCGTTTCTCATATTAGGCACACAGAGGCTGTATAGAGGACTTCTTAATGGATTTTACTTTGATTAATGATGTCACCAATGGTGCCCACCTGAAGCATGAATTATGTACATTGCCATTAATAGAAACTTGAGCTCTTATTAGTGAATTATTTGCCTTTTAAAGAGTTTTTTTGGAAAACTAGATTAATATTGTTAAGTATGCAAGAAGTTTCAGAGATTGAGCGCTCTTTTATACATGGAACCTCATTTTAACATTTAAACTTTGAGTATTCAGCTATTTAGATGCTGAATGTCTTACCAAGGGATCACATCTTGTCAACTAGTACTGTAATATTCTTCCCTTGTTTTCCTTCCATTCGAGGCAATAGGGAAGCAGAATGCAGGGAAATAGGGACTAAAAGTTAATTAGCAACACGAAATCAAGGGAAAAAATAGTTATCTACCTAAAATAAGAGGCTCAAATACAAATAAGTGACTTTGAGGGCTTCAGGGAAGTAATATATTTTCTTTTAAACTATATTAATACCATGACAAGCTCTGGGAGGAAATGTAAGTCACTGCTATATCCCTAGCAACTGGAATAGTGCCTGACACATATTGGATATTTAATAAATGTTTGTTTTCATTTGTTTAACGAATATTATGTGCCTGCCTGTGAAATGCTATTAATACATAATTTCATTTTATCCTCACAAAGAAAATATATTGTTACCTACATTTTACAGATTAGAAAATTGAGGCTTAAAGAAGTTAAGTAATTTTCACAAAGTTATAAAAAAATAAGTAGCAGAGTGGGCACTCAAATCTAAGTAATCTGTCTCCCGAGTCTGGGCTCTTATATGTCACTATTTTATAGGTAGTATAATAGGCACACACCTTCGCTGTGGCCTTTAAACATCACAGTACTAGAATGTAGTAGAGCTAGGGTTCAAATCGAATTTTGATTGATTATAAAGTTGTTATTTTTAATCACTATGGTAACTGTGTTGAACCAAATCCATGGCTGATTGTTGTTTTTCTTTTTCTTTTTTTTTTTTTTAGTATTGTGGTAAAAAAAAAAAATAGCATAAAATTTCCTATCACAATAATGATTTGTAAGTTACAGTTTAGTAAGTTAAGTGTATGCACATTATTATGCAACTGATCTCTTGGCCTTTTTCATCTTGCAAAACTGACTCTCCTCTCCTCTCCCTTTGACCACCAACTCTCCTCTCCTCTCCCTCCCCCATTCCTGTTAACCCCCATTCTACTTTCTGTTTTGATGAGTTTAACTACCTTAGATACTTCCTATAGGTGGAATCACACAGGATTTGTCTTTTGTGACTGGCTTACTTCACTTAGCATAGTGTCCTTCAAGGTTCATTCATGTTATAGCATGTGACAGGATTTTCTTATTTTTTTAAGGTTGATTAATACTCTTATTTTACATAGATACCACATTTAAAAAAATCCATTCATCTATAGACTGACATTTGAGTTACTTCTACCTCTTGGCTATTGTAAATAAATATGGGTATGCAAGTATTTGTCTGAGATCCTGTTTTGAATTCTTTTGGATATATATCCACACTGGGCTGATCATTTTGAAGGTCTTATAGCTATTTCAAACATTTCTAGTTTTCAAACTTATTTTATTAAAAATTTGTGTTCATCTCTTTGGTGCTATTGCTGTAGACTTAACAGCCAAATACTCTAACACACAGCTATTCTAAAACAACACACAAATCTGATTGTTCATTATTTATTTTCGAGGATAAAAGATTTACCCAAAATTTATTTTGAAGTTTTGTTTGTCTGCTTAGCTACTTAGTGATAAATTCAATGAGAAATTCTGGTGACAGCTGGCATCTTTCTACTCTAAACCCTAGTTTTGCCATTCTGATTCTGTTACAATAGTATCAGAAACCTGAACTTACAAGGAATTCCTTAGTAGTTTTCCTTGTCTTTACTGCTTGTGGAAATTTAAAGAAAATTGAAAGCTGGGTTCAAGAGCTCTTACAAGGAGTGGGGCAAGACTTGTGGTAAATGCTAGAACAATAGGGGTATAGAGAACCATTGGAGTTGAATAGCCATTTGGAAGAAAAAGGAAATGGCCATGTTAAGCTGTCCAGCATGACAGATTCTTCTCTTATTTGTTCTTTCCTCTTCCAAAAGTATTAACTCTCAGAGGCTTTAGATACCAATATATTATATACCATTTTCTATCAATTATTGATCATGGCTATAATGTGGAGAATGGATTGGAGACATATCATTCACTAAGGCAGAATACCAAGGTGGGAACCAAGGACTAAAGGATTTTAGAATAGTGTGAAAATTTTGGAGTTGAAACACTTTTGAAAGCTTTAAGTAGAGATACAAACAGGCATTTGTATGAGCTCAGAGAAGACAGGGCAAAATAAGTCTTTTACATATTTATTTATTGGTCCACTGAACAAAATTTTTAGCACCTATATACTAGGTAGTCTACCATATTTTAAAAATATTCTTTAATTTTTAATTTTCATAGCTATATGATAGGCAAATATATGAGGTACATGAGATATTTTGATACAGGCAAACAATGTGTAATGACAACAGGGTAAGTGGAGTGTCTATCACCTCAAGCATTTATTATTTCTTTGTGTTATGAACGTTCCAATTATACTCTTTATTTTAAAATGTACAACAAATTATTGTTGACTTAACTCACTGTATTGTTTTATCAGTTGGATCTTATTCATTCTATCTAGCTATATCTTTGTACCCATTAACCATTCCCACTAACCCCCAGCCCCCAACACCTTAACATTTTTCCTGATCTGTAAGGTGTCCTATGAGAAGTCTGCTGCCAGATGTATTGGAGCTTCTGTGTATGTGATTTGTTTCTTTTCTATTGCAGCTTTTAGGATGTGTTCTTTATCCTTAACCTTTGGGAGTTTGATTATTAAACTCCTTGAGGTAGTCTTCTGTGGGTTAAATCTGCTTGGTTTTCTATAATCCTTTTGTACTTGGATATTGATCTTTCTCTAGGTTTGGAAAGTTCTCGGATATTATCCTTTGAATAAACTTTCTACCCGTCTCTCTCTGACCTCCTCTTTAAGGCCAATAATTCTTAGATTTGCCCTTTTAATGCTACTTTCTACATCCTGCAGATTTGCTTCATTCTTTTTTTCTTTTATCTCCTCTGACTGTATATTTTCAAATAGCCTGTCTTCAAGTTCACTAATGCTTTCTTCTGCTTTATTAATTGTTCTACTAAAATACTCTGATGCTTTCTTCAGTATGTCTATTGCATTTTCAACTCCAGAATTTCTGTTTGACTCTTTTTCATTATTTTAAACTCTTTGTTAAATTTTTCTGCTGGAATTCTGAATTCCTTCTCTGTGTTTATCTTGAATTTCTTTGAGTTTCCTCAAAACAGCTATTTTGAATTCTCTGTTTGAACGGTAACATCTCTCTCTCCAGCATTTGCCTCTGCTGCCTTATTTAGTTTGTTTGGTGAGGTCATGCTTTCTTGAATGGTCTTGATGATTGTGATTGTCCCTTATTGTCTGGGCATTGAATCATTAGGTATTTATTGCAGTATTTGCTGTCTGGGCTTGTTTGGATCCATCCTTCTTGGGGAGGCTTTCCAAGTATTCAAAGATAATTGAGTGTTGTGATCTAAATCTTTAGTTACTGCACCTGTATCTGAATTAGGGGGCACCTCAAACCCAGTAATTCTGTAACTCTTGAAGACTCATAGAGGTACTACCGTGCTGATCTCGGGTAAGATTCAGGAGAATTCCCAGGATTATCGGGTAGACTCTCTTGATCTCTTCTCTTACTTTCCCCTACAAAAATGGGGTCTCTCTTTCTCTCTCTGTGTGCTCAGCCTCTTGGGCTGGGAGAGGGGTGACACAAGCATCCCTGTGGTCACCACCACTGGCACTGTGCTTGGTCACAACTAAAGCCATCAGAGCACTGGATTATACCCAAGCCCCATAGTGACCACTGCCTGGCTATCACCAATGTTCACTGAAGGCCAAAGGGCTCTCCAGTCAGCAGGTGGCTAATCTATCCAGGTTTTGTCCTTCCTTTTAGGGTGATGATAAGGTTGGGCTGTGTTCCTACCCAAATCTCATCTAGAATTGTAGGTCCCATAATCCCCACGTGTCATGGGAGGGACCAGGTGGAGACAACTGAATCATGGGGACAGTTTCCCCATCCTGTTCTCATGATAATGAGTTAATTCTCATGAGATCTGATGATTTTATAAGGGGCTTCTCCCTTCACCGGGCACTCATTCTCTCCCGTCCTGCCCTGTGAAGAGTTGCTTTCCACCATGATTGTAAGTTTCCTGAGGCCTTCCCAGCCATGTGAAACGGCGAGTCAGTTAAACCTCTTTGATTTATAATTTATCCGATCTCTGGCAGTTCTTTATAGCAACGTGAGAATGGACTAATACAGGTGATGAACTCCACCCCAGCCCAGATTCAGACATGCCATCTTGGAGCCAGGACCTGGAGTCGAGAACCTTAGGAATCTGTTTGGTGTTCTATTCAATGGCTGAGCTTACACCTCATCCCCTACACAAAGTCTTTCCCACTCTTCCCTTTCCTTTCTCTCCTCATAGCTACCACAATCCCAGGCCCATGTCAAGTACTGCCTGGGTATTGCCAGTGTTTACTCAAGGCCCAAGGGCTAATCAGTCAGCTTGTGTGAATACTGCCAGGGCTTCAGGACAGGAAGCTCCCCTCTAGCTAAGTACAGACTTATCAATGCCATCCATGGGTCAAGGCTTGGAATCATGAATCCCAGGAGGCTGCTTGGTGCTCTTCCCCACTGTGGCCAATCTGGTCCCCAGAAAAGTCCCCTTTTCTCTTCCATGTGCTTTTCTTAAGCAGGAGTGTCTTCTCATAGTCACAACAGCTGTGAATGTGCTGGTTACAACTGAAGCTGTCACAGCACTGGGCATTACCCAAGGCCTGTGACAAGTATTGCCTGGCTAACACTGCTGATTCTTCAGAGCTCAAGGGCTCTTTAGTCAGTAGTTGATGAATCCTGCCAGGACTCAGTCCTTTCCTTCAAGAAAACAGGTTCTGTTCTGGCCCAGGATGTGTCTAGAAATGTTGTTTGGGAGCTAGGGCCTGGAACGGAGGCCTCAGGTCTCTGCCTGGTGCTCATTCTGCTGAGGCTGAGCTGATATCCAAGTCACAAGACAAAGTTCTCTTGACTCTCCCTTCTCTTCTCTAGTGGAAGGAAGGAGTATCACCTAGACTTGGAAGCTGTGCTGCCTGGGGTTGAGGGAAGGGTGATACAAGCACTCTGTTGACTGCCTCAGCTGCTATCTCACTAGGTTGCATGCAACCAATGTGCATGGGCTCTGAGCCCAGCACAGCATTGGGACCCAGGAATTCCAGTACTTGTGGCCTAGATTGCCTTTCGATTTTACTTAGGATCCCAGAGCACTTAAGCCCATGGTGGTGGAGCTTGCCAGAACTCAGATTCCAAGTGCTGGGATGGAAATTTGCCTCCGACTAGGGTCATTCTAAATGCTCCCTCCATGGTCACCAGCTGAGTTCTGCCTCGTGTTGCTTTCTACTATTGCAGGGCAGCGCTATGTTCCACTGCAAATTCGCATAATCATTACGCTGTCTTCCCACCAAGCCCACAGATTCTCCACACCATGTGGCCAGTGCCAGGAGATGGGAGAGTGGTGGCATTGGCAATTCAAGACTGCCTTTTCTACCCTCTTCAATGCCTCTTTCCTTGCTATGATGTTAAAACTAAGTACTGTGGGCCAGGTGCGGTAGCTCACGCCTGTAATCCTAGCGCTTTGGGAGGCTAAGGTGGGAGGATCACTTGAGGTCAGGAGTTCAAGACCAGCGTGGCCAACTTGGTGAAACCCCGTCTCTACTAAAAATCCAAAAATTAGCTGGGTGTGGTGGCACTCGCCTGTAATCTCAGCTACTAGGGAGGCTGAGGCATGAGAATTGCATGAGCCTGGGAAGCAGAGGTTGCAGTGAGCCAAGATCATGCCACTGCACTCCAGCCTGGGCAATAGTGCAAGACTCTGTCTCAAAAAAACAAAACAAAACAAAAAACTAAGTACTGTGATCACTCACCTGATTTTTTATCCTTGTGAAGGTGCTTTCTTGTGTAGATAGTTGTTCAATTTGGTGTTCCTATAGGGTGGACAATGCTGAAGTGTTCTATTTGGTCATCTTGCTCCACCTCCTCCCCCTCTACCATACTCTAGTAATGCTTATCCAAATGAGGATTTCCCCAGACTTGTCCATGTCAATGTCTGAAAGTTTAGATTTGAAAATGTAAAATGTCAGTAGTATGACTGTGCTGTGACCTGAATGGGTTTTAATTGTGAAGTTTTATAGACGGATTAGCAAAAGTCAAATTGTTAAGTGTTGCAGATTGAAGGCACATATAGAATATCGATGATAAGGTGTTAAGCAGTATTTTTGGAAAGTTTGACATTTAATGAACTGAAAATATCTGGTGTATATATTTAGCATCAAGAAAATGTGTTTTAAGATAGGGAAGATTAAGTAAAGAGAAAGTTGGTTTTTGGAGTAACGATATGATAGAAGATGATGGAGAAACAGATACTTCAGGGAGCAATTCTAGAAGGAGGTGAGAAGTGATAGGTAATCTTAGGACTGATTGTTTTGAAATGAGAAGAGTGCCCAACTTGGATGTTCTTTTTATTATTATTTTATTTTATTTTATTTTATTTTTTTGAGACAGAGTCTCGCTCTGTCGCCCAGGCTGGATTGCAGTGGCATGATCTCGGCTCACTGTAAGTTCCACCTCCCAGGTTCACACCGTTCTCCTGCCTCAGCCTCCCGAGTAGCTGGGACTACAGGCACCCACCACCACGCCTGGCTAGTTTTTTTTGTATTTGTAATAGAGGCGGTGTTTCACCGTGTTAGCCAGGAGGGTCTCGATCTCCTGACCTCCTGATCCACCCGCCTCGGCCTCCCGAAGTGCTGGGATTACAGGCTTGAGCCACCGCGCCCGACCCGAATGTTCTTTAAATATAAATTTCTATTATTATATAAAATGGTTTGGTGAGTAAAATCTCAAATGTAAGTAGAACAACCTGCCTGTTTTTGTTAGTGTTTTCTTATTTTGTAATAATAAAATATTTCCAATATACATAAAATTTGAATTAAAGATACGATGGGCACATATTTAGCCACCAGGTACACTCAACAACTTTGAACTTTATATTTTGCCAAATTTCTTTTCTTTTTATGTATCAGTCGTCTCTCTAGCATCTATCCAACAATCCTTTCATCCTTCCATCCATCTTCCTATTGTTCGGAATCATTTGAAATTAAGTTATAAACACAACAGCAGTATAACCCTAAATACTTAAGCATGTACCTCCTAAAAATTAGGCTATTATCTTACATAATAATATATCATTATTCAGAAGAATTAATAATAATATCCTAATATTCAGTGACTATCTAGTTCATATTCCAATTTCCTTAGTTGCCTCCCTCTATTTTATAGCTGACTTATTTGGAATCAGGATCCAACTACAATTCATGTATTGTAATTGCCTTTATAGTTCCTTTGCAGGAACATGAATGGAGCTAGACGTCATTATCCTTAGCAAACTAACACAGGAACAGAAAATCAAATACCACATGTACTCACTTATAAGTGGGAGCTAAATGGTAAGAACACATGTACACAAAGGGGAACAACAGACATTGGGGCCTACTTGAGGGTGGAGGGTGGGAGGTGGGAGAGGATAAAAAAAAATAACTATTGGGTACTAAGCTTAGTACCCAGGTGACTAAATGATCTATACAAAAACCCCCCATGACACGAGTTTACCTATATAACAAACCTGCACATGTACCCCTGAACCTAAAATAATTTTTCTTTTTTTTTGGGACGGAGTTTTGCTCTTGTCACCCAGGCTGGAGTGCGATGATGCCATCTCGGATCACTGCAACCTCTGCCTCCAGGGTTCAAGCGATTCTCCGACCTCAGCCTCCTGAGTAGCTGGGATTACAGGCACCTGACACCATGCCTGGCTAATTTTTGTATTTTTGGTAGAGATGGGGCTTCACCGCATTGGCCAGGCTGGTCTCGAACTCCTGACCTCAGGTGATCCACCCGCCTCGGCCGCCCAAAGTGCTGCGATTATAGGCATGAGCCACTGCGCCTGGCCTAAAATAAATTAAAAAAATAAATAAAATTATCAATTTCACTTATTTTTTTCATATATATTTGCAATGACTATGATTCTTCCATTGGTCAGAAATCATGGCAGGAAACATATATTTAACCTGGGCATTCTGAGAACAGTTAAATAAAAAGACAATGTACACAATGTGGACAAGGCTCAAGGAAATCAAAGAGAAATAGTATAGAATCCTGTGCTTTTAACCTAGGGGTGGCATCACCAACCCAGGGAAGGGGCAAAGAGAAGGAGTAATTACTAGAACACAGAGAGGGTGGTTTTATAGTGAGGACCAACTGGCAGGAGCTGTGGTTTTGGAGAGGAATGCAGCCAATCCAAAATAGCCCAGTAGGAGAACCTTTGGGCTAGTAGGGATAATTGCTCCAATCTGATTTCCTTACTAACATTCTCTAATCTTTCATTTGGCCAAACCCAATGGAAACCACAGGATAAGGAGGCTTGAAACTTTTATGGGGCAGCTCTCCTAGGGCACAGGGCAGGGAAAACAAGACAGGGAGAGACAAGTGAAAGATGCCCATCCCAATTTTAAAAATGTGGTCTTTTAGTGGTTATTTCAATCATGTCATTTGTTATCGTGTGTAGGTTATGCTTTCTTTTCTTGATTAGGTTACCTAGTGATTGTTCTGTTTTGCCATTTTTGTTTTTTAAAAAACCTTATTTATTCTACTACCTTTTTTTTCAAACTTATTACATTTTGCTTTTATATTTATTATTTCCTTTCTACTTTTTTGGTTTACTTTTTGTTCTTTTTCTCACCTTCCTGCTCGGATGATTAATTAATTTTTATTAATTCTTTTAGTCTTATTTTTTTTCAGTAATTAAGACCATGGATTTTTCTGTGTGCAAATTATATCCTGAGACCATTTCTGTTATTTTGTCCTTTTCAAATCTCTTCCTTTGAACTGCCTGGGTTTATAATTATATAACTGCAGATATTAGAAATTGTAAATAAGCCTTTTAAGGGACACTAAAAATCAGAAATACTTTGTTATACATCAACAAATATACACCATGGAATACTATGCAGCCATAAAAAAGGATGAGTTTGCGTCCTTTGTAGGGACATGGATGCAGCTGGAAACCATCATTCTTAGCAAACTATCACAAGAAGAGAAAACCAAACACCGCATGTTCTCACTCATAGGTGGGAACTGAACAATGAGATCACTTGGACTCGGGAAGGGGAACATCACACACTGGGGCCTATCATGGGGAGGGGGGAGGAGGGAGGGATTGCATTGGGGAGTTATACATGATATAAACGTCATGCACATGTACCCTAGAACTTAAAGTATAATAAAAAAAAAAGAAAAAAAAAAAAAAAACAAATAATTAAAGAATGAGTACAGGCCAGTGGCTCATGCCTGTAATCCCACCACTTTGGGAGGCTAAGGTAGGTGGATCACCTGAGGTCAAGAGTTTGACCTTAAGAACATGACTTTAAATGTGAGTTATGTCTCTTACAAACTGTTTTCTTTGGGAAAGTTATTTAGCTTCCTAAACTATGGATGGTTACTGTCATTGATAAGTTGGGAATATTGGTAATTTCTGTCCTATAAGAATGTTGTTACAATTAGAAGTAGTTTTACATATAAAGTACTTATAGTGTTTGACACATAGAAATTAATTAGTGTATTAATTAGAGGTTAATTAACATATGATGATTATTGTGTGTTTGTTTCTGCTTTCACCCTTTCCCATACTGGGGTTCCATGGATCCCAGGAGCAGAACTTACTCTATTTTAATCTCCCAGCAGAGTGCTCAGCACAGAGTAGTTGCTCCGTAAGTATTTTTTGAGTCATTTATTTACTTCATGATGGTAAAGGACAGTGTAAAGCACAAATTTAGGGATGGGGAAGTGAGGAAGGAAGAACAGTAAATGATATCACAAGAATTAAAATGGAAATGCAAACTAATCAATTTTAGGGTAACCCATTAGACTACAACTAATAGAGGAGTTAATGGAGGCAGCATAATGGAGTTAATGGAGGCAGAAAGAACAAATGCTTTGGAGTTAAACCTGCATTTTAATTCGATTTTCTTCACTTTCAAGCTGTGTGTCCTTGAGGACGTTATTTGACAACACTGAGCTTCCATTTAAATGTCTATTATAAAATTTAAAGATAAAAAATATTAAAATGGCTGGTAATTAAAATGTCTAGTGCATGCTATTGTTCTGAGGATTAATTGAGATATTATGTGTCTGTGTCTCTGTGTCTGAGTAGTACTTAGGGTAATACATGGCATATTGTAAGCATCTGATAGGTGTTTCTGCAACAAACTTTGCTTGAACTTAAATACAATTTAGGTCCTAGTTTTAGTTAAGCTCAGTTGACAAAGAAGTGGTTCTGTGACAGTGAGCTAAGAGAGGTCCTTTAGTAATTTTTTGTAAAGTTCATTGTATGACTTTTATTCTATGTAATCTAAAAGGCGACATCCATTTTTGATGAGAAAGATTTTATTCTTTCATAATTCAAATCCTCAAAAGAAAAGAGAATATAAACCATAATGTACTTCCTATGAGTTCCATTGGAAAGAAGAGAAAGCTAATAGTTTTGCTATTAACACTAATACATTGAAAGTTGTGATCCTTCAGACCAAAAAATGATGCTGTTGGGCCATAGAGTTGCTTGGCAGTAGACATGTGCATTTGTTCAGCATTCCTTGAGCCAAACACACTTTCTCATTTATTATATTTTTCATTTAAAACATTTTGGCTTATCTTTTTGAGCTATATTAGATATATAAATAGGCTTGCTAAATAAATATTTTCCCCAAATTCCTTTACTGCTCTTTGGGAAAAATAGCTCTGTTGCTCTTTTAATGTGGCAGAATTGCCCCCACCAAAAGATGATAAACCGCTGTGTTAATAGTCTGAGCAACCATTTGTCATCTCTGAAGTAATTATGCTGAGAAACAGCTGACAGAATGCACCACTTTTTTGTAATGGCATCAACATTTTGTTACAAAGCAAGCAAACTCTTCACAACCAAGCCCAACTAATGGGTATGTGTCAACGAAAGAGAATGTTTCGGGAGCAGAATCTCAGGTGAATTTTTCCCTACCCTAGACATTCTTTTACCTCCCCTAGACATTTTTTTTACATTGATGAATGAGAAGCTGCCATTGTGCTCTATAATTATTGTCTGAAGAGTTATTTACTGACTGTTGAATACACTTCCAAATATTGATTGTCTTGAAGAGATACAGTGAGTGTTCACAAAACACTCTTCTACTTTATTAAGCTTTAGAAGTTTAAGAAATGGTGAAACCAGTTTCAGACTCAGTCTGAAGACCAAGATGTCTGGTGTTTAAAGCTTCCCGGAAACATGTGTAACTCCTGAGGAATCAATATGTGCTCATTGAATGAACTCATAAATCTTCATAATTTCATGTACTGATGGAGGAAAGGAATAAAATAATGAGCAAGTATGAAGTGAAAAATTAAGTGATAATTCATGCTGAATCGCAATATACAATATTTATCAAGAAAACAAAATATACTTGCAAAGTTCATTGCAATATAATTTAGGGTGGTAGTATTTAGAGTTTCATAAGTTAATAAAAAACTTACTATTACTTATTTGAAAATAACTTCGGGAAATGGGGGCTATAAAATATGTTTTTGGCTATGACTCTACATGTTCTTTAGTTTCTCAAGCTAAATGGGAATATATATATACACACATATAGATAGCCTAGGTAAATTATGGCTGTATATATATACAATGATATACATATCAGATTGCCATTACCTTTACAATTAAATATTAAAATTTCATATAATTTGATATTGGCTGGCATATAAGATCATAGTAATCAAATCTCTAACGCTACTCCAGGATTATAGATGAACAGATTGTTCTCTTATTTTTTTTTTCAAAGTTTCATTTAAATTTTCTCTCCATAGGTTTGGCACTGCTGGATTTTATCAGTACACTGTTCTCACTAAAAATTATTGTCACTAAAAATTATTGAATCAATGGTGTAATTTTCAATCTAGACATTTATAATGCTTTTTTTAACCCTACAAGTGGGCTTTTTAATATAACCAATCTATTCGTAACTGTCTACTCACAGCTCATCCAAAAAATTCATTTAGGTTTTTCTGCTCCTTAACAGGCCATTTATAACACCACATTGGAGACTCCTAGGATATGGCACATACTTCATACTTCATACACATACTTCATAGCCTCGGAGAGAATGGTGAATGGATGGAAAAAATGAGTTAGCATATTCAACAGGGCAACTTAAGACAGGGAGTCTCTGAAAACTGTGAGACAGTGGAGTTTCAAATCAAGTCTGACATCTAAGTTACTTAGCAAAATATTCAGGTATTAGCTTTTCTGAAAAATTGTTCAGACTCTTATAATGGATGTAACCTAAGGTAGAGTGATAGGCAAAGATAACAGGGTGAGGACTGTGAGGTGGTGGTTTCCAGAAGGCCTTGGCCCATCTGAGTTCTCTTCATACCTTGTGCAGGCGTGGCCCTCTTCAAAAGGCTTTGGTTCAGTGATTGTAGTAAGAAATAACATGAAGTGGCCACAGGAAGAGTGGCTCATCCTGTGGCTCATCCTGTGCTCTGGATCAGCACCATCACCTTATGTGAACCCACACGGCCAAGGGCTATGTTTATCATCAAGCACCCTCTTTAGTGACAGATCTTCTAAACACTAGATCCCATGATAACTTAAATCATAGATAAAAGCTGCCATTGAAGATTAGTGTGTGTAAAAACTTTGATATAAATCAGATGCATTAAACCAATAAACCAATGCATTCCTGTCAGATATGAGGAAAGCCAGGCTCAGGGAAATTAAATTAAAAGGTCACACAGTCATATACTGAGGAATGCAAACTTAAATCCTTATCCTGTAACTCCTGGTCTTGGATTTCTTCATGCACACATCATTCTGTTGATTCTCTGGACAGAATATTAACCAATTCTGTGTGCCAGTTCATCCACAGCTTCTTTAATGCTGTTATTACTACTATTAACTCTGCTACTAATTTTAGGTAATACTTTTAAGTACTCACTATATGTCAGGCCCTATTAGAAGTTATTTACATATGTTAGCAAATTTAATCCTCACAAATACTTCAGGATAGATGTTATAATCCCCATTTCATAGGTGAGGACATTGAAATTCAAAGGGGTTACATAACTTGCTCAAGGTTATAGTGCTAGTAATTGTTTTAATAAGTAAATCTTGTAAACATTTAGATACACACTCTGATTAAAATCATGACAAGTGGAATTGTAATAGATTTTGTGATCTGTCTGTCTTGGTTTCTCTCTCTTGCGCGCACACACATGTACACACACACACATACACATACACTGACACACAGTGATGCATGTTCAAAATGTGACTGACACTGTTTAAGACTTTATTCTTGAAGGACTTGTGCAATAAATTTCTCTGGTGAGCAGGACCGTGTGATTTGTACAGTGGTTCCAAGAATATTCTTTTAACCCTGCATTATTATTTCTCTTCTCACTATCTCTTTCTTCTTTTTGTTCTCCTCTTAACTACCTCTGTTATTCTCTGCCATCTCCATTCTTCTCTTCTCACATCATTTCTTCTCTCTTCTTTTCTTACAGGTTTTCTCATCAGAATGTTTATGCCTATTCCTTCTAAATATTTTCTTTATAATCATCTGGCTCGTTTTTTTTTTTCTATGAGTTAACTTTCTTAATTTTTTTCTTACTGGAGAAATAACTAAAATGCTGAATCACTCTTTCAAATAACTTGCTGGGTTTTTTTCTTTTGAATGTTGACATTAATTACAGTAGTCAGTGCCCTGTCTTTACTCGTAACAAATGCAGCCAAAAGCCTTTAATTCTTATCTGCTCAAAACCATGTCTTCTGAAGATGAGTGTATTTGTTCACAATGCTGAAAAGCAGATGTGATTTTTTGCTTTTCCTATGCTGTTTTTTTGTGTGTGTGTTTACTCTGTTTCAGCATTTTGATGTGCTGTAGCTTTCATACATAGCAGTGCTTAAGGAAACCAAAACACATTCACCATGAAAAGGATGGAAATGAAAAACTCTTCAAATAATGCTTCCAAAGGAATTGTGACAAGGAAAAAAATCACTCAGAGGAAGATAACTCTTATTATATTAATAATAACTTACAAATATTTTGATAGATTTGAAGGTTGGATTGGGGAGATATTAACTCAAGACTGTTCTAATAATGCGAAATAGAGAAAATGAGAATGGTTTTGAATTAATTACCATATAGTAGTTTCTCTAAGAAAAATAATGCATAAATGTTTGTAAAAAGGTACAAGAAGTGAGAAATTCATCAGCTCGTGTTCTTTCACATTTGCTTTCCTAAAACTGAAGTATTAAGACATAAAGAAGAGGTGAGACTGTTCTTCAAATGAATACTGTCAGTCACTTTAAAAGTTTAAAAAATTGGATGAAAATTACTCAAAGAATGATGATAAAGAGCAGAGGAAGGGACAGTTTATCTTAATGATGCTTATAGGGAGAGATACCATGGCAATTAGTAGAAGCTAAAATGGTCTGACCTTTTGGAATAGGGGTGATGAAGGTTAGACGCCCAGAGCTATATTAGGGGGAATCAGTCAACAGATGTTTCTAGCATCATTTGGCAAATGTAAAGTTCAAATTGTTACTTAAAGCTGAGGTAGACTGCATGATAACAGAGAACAGAAGTATTAGAAGTAGCTACTGGCCGCCCTCATCTGGAATAAATTTGCATAGGCTTCTGCAAGTGTTTGTGAGTTAACAGCCATTATACTAGTTTTGACAAACAGAGATGCTAAGGAGAACTAGCAACTAATGGGATTGCTGGTGGTGTGAGAGGAGGAGAAAAGGAAGATTCCGTGTTTCCTGTTTGTCCAGAAGAGAGTTTTAGGACAGTGAATCTGTTAATAGCATGATATTTAAGACTTTATTTTTAAAGGTTGTTCATATCTTAGGGACAACTTGTTGGTTAAATTAGAATTTTTTTTGAGACGGAGTCTCACTCTGCCACCCAGGCTGGAGTGCAGAGGCACAATCTTGGCTCACTACAACCTCCTCCTCCCAAGTTCAAGCGATTCTCCTGTCTCAGCCTCCCGAGTAGCTGGGATTACAGGTGCGCACGACCATGCCCGGCTAATATTTATTTATTTATTTAGAGACAGAGTCTCGCTTTGTTGCCCAGGCTGGAGTGCAGTGGCATGATCTCGGCTCACTGCAAGCTCTGCCTCCCAGGTTCACGCCATTCTCCTGCCTCAGGCCCCCGCCACCATGCCTGGCTACTTCTTTGTATTTTTTAGTAGCGACGGGGTTTCACCGTGTTAGCCAGGATGGCCTCGATCTCCTGACCTTGTGATCTGCCCGCCTCGGCCTCCCAAAGTGCTGGGATTGCAAGCGTGAACCCCCATTCCTGGCCTTTTCTTTTATTTTTAGTAGAGATGGGGTTTCACCATCTTGGCCAGGCTGGTCTTGAACTCCTGACCTCGTTATCTATCTGCTTTGGCCTCCCAAAGTGCTGGGATTACAGGCATGAGCCACCGTGCCTGGCCTAAATTAGAATTTTTAAAACTATTTTGGAGAGATAGGGAGACCTTTATTATAAAGGTAACATTGAGTAACAAATTGTACAAAAAATAATTTATGTGTTTATTGAGATTTGGTTTAGAAGGAAAGAAGACTCATCAGACATCTTTACCAATTGTTTAGAATATCTAAATTTATAAATTGGAAATACAGAGATTTTATATCAGTAAATGTCTCACATTACTATCCCATAAATACCAGTCAGTGAATCTGAAACTTTCTTCGAAGTACGCAGGTGGCAGGTATAATATTTATTTTACCCAGGAAGGAAGAAAATAACTGCCCTGAAATCATTTCTTGAATCAGTGGAACAATTGGGGTTATTGTAACCCAAAGCTGTGTGCAAGCTCTTACACTTCTTTGCAATGTTATTTCTCAGGTGTGTTGTATCTACCAGTTATAGAGGCTTTTGCCAAATTCAAATGTTCAAAGAGGTGTGACACAACTGGGTTGAATCCCATTTAACATTACTTAAAATCAAGGGATTCACTGCTTCCATAGAAGGATTGCAATAAGAAAAATGTACATTTATAAAAGCTTGAGATAAGTTGATTGAATTAAATAAAAACCTACTAGATGATTCTTTCCAAGGCTGGAGAGTCATGCTTTAGAGAAGATAGAGTATGTTGATACAGAAAATTAATATTTGATAACAATGACACTGAAAACTAATGGAGAAAATATGGATTGGGTAGTGAATGACATTACTAAAATTTATTTTATATAAGACATTATATATAGGCATATGTTCATGCTCACCAGCTTGTATATATTAAACATGCAGTTTTTCCCTATAGCAATATCATACTTCAATAAAGCTGTTAAAAACTATATATAGTCACCACATGTAATATATATAATCGATCATATATATAGGTATATATATGATCGATTATATATAGGTATATATAACTAATGTGGGTTAAGGTCTAAATATGAGAGGTAAAACCATAAAATTAATAGAAGAAAAGTAGAACAGTATTTTGGAGACCTAGGAATGGGAAGAACTTCTTCAATAAAACTAACATACAAACGTGATTTGGAGAGCACACTGTTAATAGCCATTCTGAAAAAAAGTCTGATAACACTTAATGAAATTAAGTGCATGCATATCCTATGAGCTTGCATATCTATTTGGGGTATATAGCTCAGATGATTCTCATAGAGGTCTATTAAGAAAATATTTACATGGAAATTTGCCACAGGGTTGTTTTCAGTAACAAAAAGTTAGAGACAACTAGATGCCAACCTCAGAGGGAAGTGATAAACAAAATGTGGTTGATACATACCTTGGATTGCTATGGAGTAGTTGGAAAGAACAGACTAGATATGTCTACATAGTTATGAATAGCTGTTAAAAACAATAGTGCTGAGTTAAGACAATAAGAAAACAAATTGAAATGGACGCTTATAACACAGTACACATTGTTAAGGTAAAAAATTCAGCCGAATTCAATTTAAAGGAGTTTAATTGAGCAATGAATGTGCAGGCCCCAGAATCATAGTAGATTCAGGGAGGCTCTAGTGCAGACACGTGGTGGAAGAAGATTTATAGACAAAAAAAGGGAAGTGAGGCACGGAAATCAGAAGTGAGGTACAGAAACAACTGGATTGGTTACAGTTCAGCATTTGTCTCATTTGAACACACTTTCAACACTTGACAGTGTATGAGAGGTTAACGTATGGCTGTTGGAATTGGCCAAGACCTAGTCACTGTTACAGGTGCACACTCTCAAGTTAGGTTTTCAATCTTGTCTACCTATTAAGTCAGGTTGTAGTTCATCCACAAGGACTCAAATATAGAAGTACTTCTATAGTTCTATGCAAATATAGGAGTCCCTCTTAGACCATATTTAGTTTAACAATTCCCCCTTTTTGGTCATTTTCTCAATTTTGAGAGATTGGCCAAAACTTTAGTCATTGATGTCACTATTACCATCCTATATGTATTTATTTGGTCTTGAAACCCCTTGGAGAACAGTAGAACAGTGAGTTTTGTAAGGGTAGGAAGAAGGACTGAGTAGAGGGTAGTTCCTTATGTTGAAACATCCTGTTTACAGGAGAAAAACAAAACTTGGTCTGTTTTAGGATCTATGTGTTTCTTTAAAGTCTTAGTTTGATTATGTCACATTTAGTATAAGTGACTCCATTTTGGTTTAGTTTGTTGGGGTCTGGTGTATGAGCTCAGTCCAAAATAATGGCCTTCCATAATTTTGTCTAAAAAGGTGCTTCCTTTTTGGCCAGGTTTTCATTTAGGTGAGAATGTGACTAAAACTTAGGGCCTTAGTGTCACTCTTAGTTATCATCATTTTGGGTTTTTGGTCTCAGTATGTCATTCATAGGTTATGATGTCCTCATGGTTGTATTTTTTTTTTTTTTTTCGGTTTTTGTCATTCCAGTTGAAGAGAGACCATTTGACATTCTAGAGATGGCTGTGTGTAAAACCTTTAAAACCTTTCATTTTTTAAAAATGTAAATGAAAATGTAAATTTAAATGTAAATGTTTGTTTAAATGTAAACATTTAAAACCTTTGAGAGAATGCAGTGTACCAGGGAGACTATTATTATGACTGTCAGGAGGATAATACCAAGTGTTTGGAGTATGTAATTTACTCAGGGTCCTCAAAAACCAAACCACCTAAAATCAAATAGATCAAAGAATGAGTTAGATGAAGAGTCTATTCACTTAACTAAGTGGTCTTTTCATTAATCCCCTATAACTGATTTTTATAATCTACATTTGATGTATTTTTCCATAGGCCACAAGTGTCAGTAGTTGTACAGATACTTTTCTGTTTAGTCAATTCTATTATTTAACATAACTTTTACAAGAGAACTTAAAGTCTGATGTGTAACTATAGCCTTTACAGTAGATCTGTTATAGAGCGTATTACCTTAACTTTGCCAATGATTTTTCTTACCTAAGTATGTAAAAGAAAAATGAAACAAAGGGGGAGAACACAAAAATCCCCTCGAATTTTTAAAAGCCAAATTTTACAACCCCTGCAATATTACCATTTACTACCAGTTGCTTTCTGACCCAGTGAGATGTAAGAGGCCTCTAACTGGATCCAAGTCAGTTAATTATCAGATAAAATCCATTCCTGGACCCAGCGCAGTTTCTGTCATGACTTCCAAACCCAGTGTCTATTAGGAGTTTGCTCAGAGAAACTTGTAGAATTCAAAACACCAATCTGTGGAGCTCCAAAATCCGAGAGAACTTACCCATGATCTCCAACTGCTCTTGAGAGATCAATGGACACAAGTGGGTTCTGCAGGTACCTTGTTTGTTCACTCAGTACTCTTGGGGTTCGTTAGAGGGTCTACTTTGGACCCCGCTTCTGACACCATCTGTTAAAAAATTTAGCCAAGTTAAATTTAAAGGACTTTAATTGAGCAATGAATGATTTGTGAATCAGGCAGCCCCAAGAATCACAGCAGATTCAGAGAGACTCCAGTGCAGCCATGTGGTAGAAGATTTATAGACTAAAAAGGGAAGTTACCTACAGAAATCGGAAGTGAGGTACAGAAACAACTGGGCTGGTTACAGTTCAGCATTTGTCTTATTTGAACAAAGTTTGAACACTCGACAGTATATGAGTGGTTGATGTATGTCTGGTGGGATTGGCCAAGGCCTGGCCACTGTTACAGATGCACACTCCCAAGTTAGGTTCTCAATCTTGTCTGCCTATTAAGTTAGGTTGCAGTTCGTCCACAAGGACTCAATAGAGAAGTATGGAGTCCTTCTCAAGTCATATTTAGTTTGCTTTAACAACATAAATAACAGAATGAATATCTAACATATTAGAAAGGTAGTCAATAGCAGGACATAAAAATATTGAATGAGGATAAAAGAGAATAAATACATAAGAGACTGGCCTTCCAGGAATGAATGATGATGATGTTCTATGAATTATGAAGGATGATTAATCAAAACCCTGCACACAAAAAACAAAGCAGAGCAAAACAAACAACCTAATAATTAATGACTTATAAATGCAGATAAACTAGGTATTATTTGGACAAGAAGAGATGTGTTTATTCTTACTTGAGCTAAAGCAGATGGCATGATGAAGAGGAACAACCCAGTAGACTGGGGAAAAAAAACAAAAGGGGCAGCATAAAAAAATTTGGGCTTCCGTCTTGCATTCTGGCAAAACTAAGCTTTAAAAAGTATTTAAAGTCTCTGGGCCTGTTTCCTGATCTGTACATGGGCATGATAATAATGTACCTCACACATGTTATAATATTGTTTTATGCATTTAGAGGGTCAGAAAATATTATTGCAAATATTCGCAATCCATAAATGGGCTTTTAAACGGTGGCTTCAGTTATTTCATGTACACTACTAGCTTGTAAATCTGTCCAGCCACAACTGTCATTTGCTCTCTGGAATCATATCAGACAGTCCTTAATTTACGATAGCTGAACTTAAGATTTTTTGGTATTAGGGTGGTGTGAAAACCACACACATTCAGTAGAAAGTATGCTATACTCTCTCCAGATGCTGAGCAGTGGTACTGAACCACAGCTCCTACTCAGCTATGTGATCATGAGGCTAAACAACTGATACTCTACAGTGTACTGTGTTCCCAGATGATTTTGCTTAATTATAGGCTAATGAAAGTGTTCTGGGCACCTCAAAGGTAGACTAGGCTATGATGTTCAGTAGGTTAGGTATATTAAATGCATTTTCCACTTAGATATTTTCAACTTACAATTGGGTTGATCAGAATGCAACCCTATCGTAAGTTGAGGATCATCTGTATTTACCATTTAGCTTGATATCTCTGTTTAGATATCCAACAGATACCTGAAACTCAGAATGCCCAAACCGAATCATTATTCTCAGCCCTTAACTGTTCTTCCTGGTTTTCCTTCAGTGACTTGTATTACTATCCACATACTTCCTATGACAGACTCCAAAATCTCACCACCTTTCCCCCTGATTTACCCTCTTCCAAATAATAATGAAGTCCAATTAATCATAATTTCTTAATTGCATTTCATCATCCTCAAAACATATATCTTAATTCTGGCACCACTATCAATGGTTTAAATTACCTCTAGAAACTTCTAAAATTGACCTCCTCATGAAAGCCTTTCCAGACCTTTTTGGAGTGATTTAGATGATCTTTCTATATGCAAGTGGAATCACTTCACTCCCCTGCTCAAAATTCTTCCATGACTCTCCATTCTCCAATGCATAATGTCTGATATCCATAGTTTATCATGACCTTACTATCCTTCAACTTTCACGAGTGTCTTTCAAACAGCAGATCATGGCACTTTAGTGGATCATGTCCTTTATGTTAGTGAGCGTTTACCAATACTTTTAAATAAAATACAATAAGAATAGAAAATAGAGTGCATTTCCTGTAAGTGGCTAAGTATTATGGGATTGAATTTTGATTCACACATCCACTCATATGCATGTATACAGACATAAACACATATACATACATAAACATATTAAGTATAGTTGTAGAGTTTATTTCTTATTCTGACACCCAGAAGCCTCTGTCTTACTGCCATTTCTGTGTGCCAACCAACTCAAATGCTTGCAGCTCCCTCAATACAACATGGCTTTTCTTTCCTTAAGGAATTTCTATTTCTATTTCTGTTCTATTTCTATTTCCATTCCTGTAATGCCTTTTCTCTGCTTGACCTGCATAACTCTTACTCTTTCTTTATTGATTTAGCTTCAGAGTTATCTGTTCTGGGAGGTTATTTTTGATCCTCACCTAGCCCTCAAAGCAAGAGATAATATCATTGTTATGTAACCCTATAATACTCAGTTTTGTATCCATTTGCCCTCCATTACCCTATATTGTAATTTCCTGTTGAGAGGTTGTCTTCTCATTAAACTGATAACCCCCCGAAGACAGGAATGTGTGTTACTATCATCATTTTGATTTTATCTTCACTAAAATTGATGGATCAGGCAAGATAATCTCCAAAATCCTTCCCAGCTTTAAATTTGTACTAATATAATTCTTAGATTTGATATTTTGGAGGACATTTATGATAAATTGCATAGGTATTGATATATCCAACTTGGCCATCAGTATTACTATCCTATTTAAGATTTGGCTGTTTAGACATCCTTTTGTCTGTTACTGACTGAATCTCATACAGTTGTGGTATGGGGTGATTTTCCTGATTGTTCCTAATATCTAAAATGGAAGAAAAAAACACTTAGCTTCTAGGATTGGATGGATTCCTTCTAGGCTCTTTCTGTGGATCTATAAACATGCCAATAAAATGTAAAACTCACTCTGCCATATGTCTCCACATATCTAGTTGTCTGGCATAATGAAGACATGACATCTCATTGCCATTTCTGTTTTAATCCAGATGTTCAGTATTTTATATGCATACACTTAGCAGTGCCCTTGTACCAAGGATATTTTAAATGATAGATGATATATTTCTCAACATCCACTGGTATTTCTCATCATCCAAATACCTAATAACTACCCTTTTCCTAGTATTTTCAATAAACTGAAGTTATCATGTTTCTTTAAGGGAATTTTACAACTGTGGAATTAATGACTGTGCCAGAACCACCAATTTTATTAAGGCCAAGAGCAAAAGGGGAAAAAAGGCTTTAGAAAACAAGCTACTTACCTAATGAAAACAAATCAATGGTAAGATATAAAGGACATTGTTATAAATGCCGTAGCTCTGCTGACTAACCATCCCACTTTTCTTTTTGGAAACAAATTTCAAGAAAATCCTTTCAAGCAAACGATGTATTTTTTTAAAGATTTTGCTAATGCATTTTAAATTCTAAACTTCTATTACCAGATACCATTAGAAATCCATTCACTTTTATAATTCTAGTTTTAAAATGCCTTTATAGTTCAGTTATCACTTTATGTCTTAGATTCATTCAAAGAAGTGTAGGAGCTTTGAATTAGATTTCTTATCCTCTCTTGTCATCTTGCTTCCTGAAGCTGCCATCCTCTATCCAGTCCTTTCTCCGGATCATACCCTCTCTTCTTCCTGCCATAAGCGCCATCTCTTATCTCCTGTCTTCTCTGAGGTTAAAGCCATTATCTCTTTCCTCTGAATAAGCCAGGAGACAACTAAAAACATACTTTTTTCATTTTGCCTTAATCTCCATTCACTCAATGATTGACTCAATAAATGTTTATTGAGTACCTGCCATGTGTTGGGCTGTGTTCTTAGGCCCTTAGGCTCAGAGAAACAGATGAAAATGCCTGCTCTTGGCCATGTGCGGTAGCTCATGCCTGTAATCCCATGACTTTGGGAGGCCGAGGCAGGCGGATCACCTGAGGTCAGGAGTTTGAGACCAGCCTGGCCAACATGGTGAAACCGTGTCCCTACTAAAAATACAAATATTAGCCGGGCGTGGTGGTGTGCACTTGTTATCCCAGCCACTTGGGAGGTTGAGACAGGAGAATCGCTTGAACCTGAGAGGCAGAGGTTGCAGTGAGCATAGATCGCGCCACTGTACTCCAGTCTGGGTGACAGAGCGAGGCTCCATCTCGAATGAATGAATGAATGAATGAATGCCTGCACTTACGAAGCTTACATTCCAGTGGACTGTGCCTGCCTTTATATAATCTAAATGGTCTATTAGTGGACATTTTAAAATATAAGTGGCCTCTACCTGTGAGATAAATTCAGAAAGTATTTCAGGAAGACCAGATTTAGTGAAATCTTCAAAAGCCATATTAGTTAAAGTTGAGTGATGCAATATTAAGATACAGGGAGGCAGATTAAAGATTAAGAACTCTTCTTTGTATTCCCATGACCATGATTTTAAATATTTTAATATTGTATTACTAATGTGTATTATTTATCTGAACAGTTTTGTAAAAAAACTGAGGCCGGTGGAACATATTTACAGTTAGAAGATCTGGATTCCAGCTTCAGCATTCCCTGTTCATAATTGGACAATTCTCTGAAGCCGACTCTTTCATGATGCTTTCGAAAACTGGATTTCTCTCTCCTTATTAACAGAGTGATGTTCTTAGAATGTAAAATAATTAGGGGGGCATATAGAAAGAATTTCTGTTCACTTTAATCATCATTCATGCTACATTTCTGAGAGCTTGATAGGTTACTTTGACTTCCTTTTAAACCAATTCAAAGATGGGAATTTTAATTTTTTAATATAAAACTTTATTTTGGCCCATTGTGGTGGCTCTTGCCTGTAATCCCAGCACTTTGGGAGGCCAAGGCGGGCAGATCACCTGAGGTCAGGAGTTCGAGAGTAGCCCGGGCGAAAGTGTGAAACCCTTTCTCTACTAAAAATACAAAAAATACAAAAAAAAAAAAAAAATTAGCCAGATGTGGTGGTGAGCGCCCATAACCCCAACTACTCAGGAGGCCGAGGCAGGAGAATCTCTTGAACCCTGGAGGTGGAGGTTGCAGTGAGCTGAGATTGTGCCATTGCATTCCAGCCTGGGCAACAAGAGCAAAACTCCATCTCAAAACAAACAACCCCTCCCAACCACTTTATTCTAATATTAGCATTGATAGTTGTTTACTCTACTGACTTGAAATCTACCTTCCTAAAATAGTAACTTATTGGTTCAGGTTTTGCCTTAAAGTATTCCACATGCCAGCTTATCCTGGTTTTCCTGAGGCTCTTCTTACTCAAGGTGGACATTTTCCATCCTCCTTTTTCTTTTCCTAGCATAGTTTCTAGATCTCCCTCAATTTGGTCAGCTTCCTTTTTAGACTTTCTATATATAGTTCAACATTCTGGTAAACCATGGAATGTGGTTATAATGACAGGCTATACCTGTCATCCTAGATGTGGTCTAATATAACTCTTACCACCAAATTTTCAACACTTTGTGTGTATATATGTCCTACATGTGTACTATATTTTCATAAATTTTTTCCTTTTAAGCCCCAGCACACTGATCTTGTGGTGAGCGATGCATACACATACAACATAGAAATATTAGGTTATGTTTGATTGCAGTGTCAAAAAGCAAAGCCAATATTAGGGTTAAATCCACAAGGTCTATGGTGACTTATTTTCATTTTTGCCACAGAAATTCTCTGTGCCAACTACCTTGTTCAGCATTTACCAATCACGGCAAGTGTTGACAAGGAAATCTACATCTCCATCTCCAGTAAAAGATAGGAAAACAAAGTGTTTCATTTGTACTTAAGGGTGAGGAGGATAAAAAATGTATCCTTTAAAGGTAGTCTCAAATTCAAAACAATGGAGCTTTACTCTTTAGTTGTTTTAAATGTTTCTCACTATTGTAACCTTATGTTCCAAAGTTAAAGCCAGGTTTTGAAGACCAAATCAGAAGAATCCTGACAGACCAGTCAGTGGCTGAGGAGTTGAATTATAAAAAGAAATTATTCTCCTTAAAGAAGACATACGTCATATAACAGACATCACTAAAGTGTGCTTTTAATGGTCATCAAAATGACAAAGCCAAGAAAAATGAAACTTAAAAAGTTACAAACTATCACTGTTAAAAGCATTGGTTTTAGACAACAAAATAAAAACTGTAACTTTGAGGAAGAATTAGCTGTTCATTCATGAATATACTATATTAATCTGCAATTGAGCAAGCCATCACTCTGAATTATATCACTGAACTGGTGTAGTCTGGTGTGGGAAGATGTCTGTTTTAGTCATTTATTATTGCATTTTGTCAAAATATCAAACACATTTATGAAGACAGAGCTGTAACAGGGTTCTTTGGGATAAAATGCTTATAAACTGATAGCTAGTACTGAACTAGACCTCTATGTGTATCTATTAGAAGGTGTTTATGTGGAGGAAAGATTCTTTTTGTTGTTGTTGAAAGAGAAGAGAGACTTTTCTTTTTTGACACCTAAAAGTAGCAGTTGGTATAGAAATGGTGAACGAGGGCAATGGAGGGGATAGGACAGTGGTACATCTGTCACTTGCTTAGAGAGTTTTTGTTTTTTGTTTTTTGTTTGTTTGTTTTTTAGTTTTGATGTTGTTATAGCAATATAGAAACTAATAATTTTTAAAAATTGAATTCCCTCAAATTGTCACCAAAAATCATCAGTGTTAGTATTTTCAGAGACATCTTTTATACAAGCATAGAGTTAGAAAAATAGGTAGGGAGATACAAATAATTATAGAAAAACTGGGTTATATTGTACATTCTAATTTAAATAAAATACAAAAATTTGATTGGATTTATTTTATTGATGATAAAGAAAATGGAGTGAAACTGAACCTATCTGTATTCTTCAATATAAGATGTACTAGTTCCTGAATATCCATTTGAAACTGAGAGAAAAGGTTGTTACATAAATGAAAGGATTTTCATTCATTGTACTATTTTAAAAAGCTAACTTCCAATTTTAGATGGTATTTGTTTACTGTCTTCTATAAAAGATAAAGTACTTATTTTTAAAAATTTACTCCATTTTTTAAAATTGTGCATATATTTTAACTTTGCTAAGATTTACAGTAGAATCTTTTAACTTACACACTGATTTTTTTTTTTTTTTTTTTTTTTTTTTTTTTGAGAGCGGAGTCTCGCTGTGTCGCCCAGGCTGGAGTGCAGTGGCGCGATCTTGGCTCACTGCAAGCTCCGCCTCCCGGGTTCCCGCCATTCTCCCGCCTCAGCCTCCGAGTAGCTGGGACTACAGGCGCCCGCCACCGCGCCCGGCTAGTTTTTTGTATTTTTAGTAGAGACGGGGTTTCACCGTGTTAGCCAGGAGGGTCTCGATCTCCTGACCTCGTGATCCACCCGCCTCGGCCTCCCAAAGTGCTGGGATTACAGGCTTGAGCCACCGCGCCCGGCCTACACACTGATTTTACAAGTTAACCTTTAATCTTCACAATCACAAATATATTTATTAACATTTATTATGTTTACAGATGCTTGATATTTAAACAAATTAGAGTAAATTCTGTAGGCAAGGGAGAACTCTTTAGAATTTTCTATCACTTTTCCATTCACCACTGGATTTTTTTTGTTTTTTTTTGAATTCGCAGAGAACTGCATAGTGAATACATGTATAATACTAAAACAGAATGGAATCAACCCTGCAGGAGAACAGAAATGTTTTTGAATTCTCTACCAATCCCTTATTATTTGATAAGTAGCTTAAAGGCAGAATTGTTTGCATACCCAGTTATCTGCATACAAATTTCCTTTAGTTCCTTCCTTTTGTCAAAGGAGTAATTTTCAAGGCAGTGTTAGTCTTTAAAATATTTAATATATAAGGTTGCAGACACAAAACCATGTGTGTTGAACTCTCTTAGAGGTTTAAAGGATTTTTGAGGGTAATTTTTGCATTAATATGACTTTTGTCTTACACACATATTAGCATCCAAGTTAAGAAGTCACAGTCCTATATGACACTTAATGGATATGTATATATACATATATATGAAAATATGTTCAAGTATGCATGAGTGTGTATGTGTATATATGTTCATGTGTGTATGTGTGTGTTTGTATATGTGTGTATATGTGTGTGTATAGTAATTACTCTGGTCTTTTAAGCTTGGTTGCATATTTAGCTTCAACGTTTCCCATCAGTCCTTTTTATCACAGTTATTCCACTCCTCAATTATTTTATTTTGTTTCATCTTTTGGTTTCCTGATCTTTTATGTGGAGTAGTTTTTCAAAAAGTGTCTTGAGAAGCTGACTTCTTTAATGTTTAAAAATGTCTTCTTGTTACTGATCTTTTTAAACAACAATGTGTCTGGGTATCCTGGGCTTGATCCTCAGAACTTGTAGTGTGCCATTGCCCTCTGACATTAGCTACTCATGTGGAGACTCTGAGGCCTGTCTACATTTCCCCCTTGATAGGTGACTTGATTTTTCTTCCTGGATGTCTGAAGAATTACTTATATTTGAAAGTTTATTTAATCTTTACTTAGAGCCTCAACAAATTTTTGCTAATGTGACCTTTAAAAATTCTATTCATCACTCTTTTACATATTTCGAATAGCTATCACTATGATTTCCAGTTTTATGTTTAAGTACAATTTTATGTTCAAATTATTGGATTGCTTATTTTTGGAGCATCAATTTTCAGACAGGAAATTTATGGTGGTTATCCTCTGTAGATTTGAATACCATATATTGAAATTGTCTTTTTGTTCTTCTAAAATGGGAATGGCAACTTGGTTAGAAATCTCATCTAACAGCTCTTTTAGGTTGTTTTTTTTTTTTTTTTTGCTACAGGGATAATCATATATCACGGTAGAGATAATAGTAGAGTGGACCTGATGTACCCATAGCTTAAACATTTATAATCAATACATAATTGATGCTTCAGGCCATGATACAGGAAGAGGCACTAGACTTTCCTTGCTTCCGTATATATATGTGTGTATCTATGTATATATGTGTCTATATATGTATATATATGTGTGTATATATATTAGTCTGTTCTTGCACTGCTATGAAGAAATACCTGAGACTGGGCAATTTATAAAGAAAAGAAGTTTAATTGGCTCACAGTTCTGCAGACTATACAGGAAGCATAGTAGCTTCTGCTTCTGGGGAGCCTTTAGCAAACTTACAATCATGGTGGAAGGTGAAGGGGAAGCAGGCACATGACTGCAGCAGGAGAAAGAGAGAGAGTACCACACACTTTTAAATAACCAGATCTTGTGAGAACTTACTATCATGAGAACAGCATCAAGGGGGAAATCCACCCCCATGATCAAGTCACCTCCCACCAGGCCCCACCTCCAACACTGGGGATTAAAATTTGACATGAGATTTGGGTGGAGGCACAGATCCAAATCATATCAATATATATGCAAACCAAAAATAAAATTCTAAGCCCCCTGACCAACTGAATGGACCTCTCCTGTTGGCCAAGGGGATTCCAAAGTAAACTGAAAAACAAATTCAGGCCATTATGGGAAGGCAGGGTTAGACATGCCTCATTATACTCTTCTCCCTTTGTAATTCAGGCAACACTGTCCAGCATTAACATTAAAACAGATATCTTAAGACTGACAGAACAGATGCTTTGTAGCAATAAGATACCAAATTCCAACCTGACTCTAGTGTAGCATCACAGGACAGACAGCGAGCCCTGAAATAAATAAATTGGCCGGGTGTGGTGGCTCATGCCTGTAATCCCAGCACTTTGGAAGGCCAAGGCAAGTGAATAACCTGAGGTCAGGAGTTTGAGACCAGCCTGGCCAACATGTGAAACCCCGTCTTTACTAAGAATATAAAAATTAATCAGGCATGGTGGCGGGCACCTGTAGTCCCAGCTACTTGGAAAGCTGAGGCGGGAGAATCGCTTAAAGCGGGAGGTGAGGTTGCAGTGAGCTGAGATTGCACCATAGCGCTCCAGCCTGGGCAAGAAGAGTGAAACTCCGTCTCAAAAAAAAAAAAAAAAAAAAAAAGATAAAACAGACTCTTTTTAGCAATAAGTTACCAAATTTCAACCTGACTCTAGACAGACAGCGGGCACTGAAATAATTGAAGTATTTTGCCAAAATACATTTCTTTGACATATTTTGAAATGGCCCTGGAAACTGTCTCTTGAGGGGAAGATCTACATTCTGTAAAGAATCCCCTTGCCTTTCCAGGTCTTTTCCTGATCCAGGAGAGATTTAACTAAGAGTCTGGCACCTTTCATGATCTGACAAGAGATATTTACCATCTATTCTCTCTGAAGCTCGCTATCTGGGAGCTTCATCTACATAACAAGGACCTTGGCTTCCATAACCCGCCTTATCTACAATCATTTCTTTCTGCTCACTTCTACTCTTGAGGCAGAGCTTAGCCCTTTCAACCAATTGCCAATCAGGAAATATTTAAATGCACCTATGATGTGGAAGCCCCCTCCCCCACCTTCAAGATGTCCCTCCTTTTGGGCTGAATCAATGTCCACCTTACATGTATGTACTGATTTATGCATCTGCCTGTAACTGCTGTCTTCCTAAAGTGTGTAAAAGTTGTAACCCCACCAATTTGAGCACATGTTCTCAGGACCTCCTGGGGCTGTCATGGGTCACAGACCTCACATTTGGCTTAGAATAAATCTCTGCAAATTTTTACAGAGTTTGACTTCTTTTCATTGACATATATGTATAATTTTTGGACATTGCACAATAGGAAATTCAGGCCTGTGGTCTCTGAAAAGGAAAACAAATGTGCGCCCTGTGATTGTCCTGACCTGTTGTGTGGAGGCATATGCTGTCCTCCCCTATACTGAAAGGAATCACAGTAGAGCATGAAACTTTCTCTGATTTGAAGAGACAGGGAGGTCTAGGTGGCTAAGACTTACAGGGAATAGTATGAGAGAGGAAGGAGTTAGTTGCGTGAGGAAAAAGCATCAGAAACCTGCATGGGAGTAAACTATACACGTCTATGGAAAATTATGGCAATATGGGGAAAACAAACCAGAAAGCTGTAACCTAAACAGCTCCCAGATGTCACTTAGGGCCGATAGATACCAGGACACTGCTGTTTCAGTCCCTGACAGTTTTTATTTCCAGCATCAACTGCCAGACACAGGAGTGAGCAAACCTTCAGCTCATTTCAGCCCCTAGCCTTGGAGCAATCCCAGCTAATGCTGTGTGGAGCAGAGACAGGCTCTCTTGAGTGAACCCTGCCCAGATTGCAAAATCATGAATTGAATAAATGTTCTAAGCTAGAAACAATGGGGTGGTTTGTAACTTAGCAGTACATATCTAGAACACATCCTGTATGCTTTCAACTTGCAATTTGCTGCGTGTTTTTTATTAATCAATTATTCTATTATTTCCAAATGCAAGGTAAAAATGGCTCTCTGGGGAGTGGTTCCTTTCTATCCTGTAGCTTGCACTCACCTCCAATACTTGCCCTTCTAGGTTGGGAGAATCTAATTCCGGGAAGTGTTTCTCTACCTCAGGATGATGCTAAATGACTGATGAGGACGTGGGTCTTTGTGAGAGCACTGCCAGAGACTTTAAATTTGGTGAGACTCCTTGGCTAAAGCAACCTCTGAATGAAATTGTCTTCAGAGAAAAAAAATACCTTAACAAAGTCTTCCCCTTTCCCCTGCAATTTTTTCCAACTTAGAAAGTGTCGATGATGTTTCCCAGGATGTCCTTTACTCATTTCCTACCACACAGCACCATTTCTCTTGGTAAGAATGGCATTGTCCCTAGGTAACTTTTTTTTAGTCTGAAATTCATAACATCTATTTTAAACTATTTCTTAGTTCAAGTTCTGAGGAAAGATGTTCCTTATTTTCTCCATTTTGGTCATAAAGATCAGCTTTTCTCACCCAATTATGCAGGTTCATCTAGCAAGGATGTCCTCTATTTCCCAAGTAATCTATTATGACCATATGTTGTTCTTACAATGGAAACAAACTAACCCCCACAAACTATATCGGAAAATGTTTATGGACTTCAGAAAACCTTCTATAAAGAAAGTTTAAGAGTCTAAGGTAAACTGGGAAAATATTTCCTGCAAATATGATAGATGTAAAGCACGCCCCAACCTAAACACTGTCAACATTTTGAGCCACATAAATTTTTGCTCTGAGGGGTAGTCCTATACATTGCAGGATGCTTAGCAGCATCCCTGCTCTCTACCAATCAGATGCAGTTAGTATACTTCCACTTTTGATAAGTGAAAAAGGTCTCCATACAATGTCAATATCCCCTGTGAGGTGCCGAATCCACCCCCAGTTTAGAATAACTGATTTTTGACTTTTCCCCTTTGTTAGGCTGTGCTATGTTGTACTAATTGTGATAGATAGGGAGTTAACACAAAATTGGTGTTTTCACTCACTTCACTGTATTTTGAAAGTCAGTTGGCTCTTTGTGGTTCTTCCTCAATGAAGGAAATCTAGGACAGCTTCCATATTGATAATTTAGACCTCTATATTGCAACTTCAGGCTTCTTTATTGCAGCTTAGCCATCTCAACAGTTCTTTACTTCTTGCTATATGAATGAAAGAGGAAGCCAAGGAGAATTCACAATGCTTTATACTGACTCGCAGTAGAAGTGATACATGTCTTCTGCTCATGTTCCCATTGGTGACATAGCTGCCCTGTCACCCCAGTCTAACTGCCATGAAGATTGTACACGGAAAAACAATAGTGTGGTAACCAATCTCACCATTTCACCAAATATATCTTGTCTGAAAATGGTTTCTTGAAATAATTTAAAAATCTTTACTGTTAAACATCCAATGTGAAAATCACGAAATGTGTAGAGTAGTAGCCAAATAAATAAAAACGATTAATAAATGTATTAAATTGTTTGTTAGCTAATAATCAAAAGAAAATATTAAAATGATTTTCTTTTATAATATTGACACATTTAACAGTGATAATACTCAATGCTGATGAGGATAAAATAAGATAGCAATTTTATATATTACTGGTGGGATGGTCAATTATTGAAAACTTTGTAGAAAAACATTGGTAGTACATATCAAAAACCTTATAATGCTCATACTTTTTGATTCAGTAATACCATTTGTATAAACATACTCTATGACAAAGAGGTAATCAGATATATATGTGAAATGATTTTATTAAAGCAGTTATATAGATATAAATACTTGGAGGTAACAGGTACGTGCAAGAGTCAGGAACCAAGTAAATACAAACACTCAGACATCCTCTTACCACATTTTGGTTTGAGTCAACTAAAAATAATCACAGGGAATCTAAAAGGGTTTACATTTTCAGCTTTATTGTAGTTAAAGCTAGAGTGGAGAACAGGCCAATGCATCTGGCCTCTGACCTCTAGCTCCTAACTTAGCTCTTGCAAAGTTCTTGACTGTAAATAATTCAGAGGATGGAGCAAATATGGCAGACCCCTAGGATAGACCTGTCAGAAGCTTGAGGGGAGGTCATTTAAGAGACAAAAGAGAGAGAGGGTTGTAGGTTGGTTTATTTTATTTTAAAAAATTTTTTTTTCGATTATACTTTAAGTTCTGGGATACATGTGCACAACTCGCAGGTTTGTTACATAGGTATACACATGCCATGGTGGTTGGCTGCACCCATCAACCCATTATCTACATTAGGTATTTCTCCTCATGCTCTCCCTTCCCTAGCCGCCCAACCCTCAACAGGCTCTGGTATGTGACATTCCCCTCCCTGTGTCCATGTGTTCTCGTTGTTCAACTTCCACTTATGAGTGAGAACATGTAGTGTTTGGTTTTCTGTTCTTGTGTTAGTTTGCTGAGAACGATGGTTTCCAGCTTCACCCATGTCCCTGCAAAGGACATAAACTCATCCTTTTAATGGCTGCATAGTATTCCATGGTGTATATGTGCCACATTTTCTTTATCCAGTCTATTATTGATGGGCATTTGGGTTGGTTCCAAGTCTTTGCTATTGTGAACAGTGCTGCAATAAACATACGTGTGCATGTGTCTTTATAGTAGTATGAGTTATAATCCTTTGGGTATATACCCAGTAATGGGATCGCTGGGTCAAATGGTATTTCTGGTTCTAGATCCTTGAGGAATTGCCACACTGTCTTCCACAATGGTTGAACTAATTTATACTCCCACCCCAACAGTGTAAAAGTATTCCTATTTCTCCACATCCTCTCCAGCATCTGTTGTTTCCTGACTTTTTAATTATTGCCATTCTAACTGGGGTTGGTTTATTTTTAGACACTACTGGTAATTTGGAGCAATCAACTTGAGGCTTTAAAGCAGCCTCCCTTCAAGTAATCCATTCTTCTTCCAAAACGTTATCACTGAAAACCAGTTACAATACAAGTTCGAAACTCCGTGGTGATAATGCTCCTTCCTGGAGGATGAAAAAGACATTTCCTCATAGAGTGGATTGGAGGAGGGGGATGTTTAGGGAAAGGGAGGGAGAAAAGAGTACCCTATCTAACATAATCAGGCACATTGAGAAAAATGCAGATTAGAGAGTTGTATAAACAATACCAAATAATTTATTTAGATAAAGAGATGGTGGTGATGCACAACTGTAGTCCCAGGTACTCAACAGGCTGAGGTGGGAGGATCACTTAAACCAAGGAGTTCAGGGCCAGCCTGGGAAACACAGAGCATGTCTCTTAAATATGCACACACACAGAGACATATATATGTATATGATATAGAAGTTACCTCTGAGTGATGGGATAAAGAATAATTAATATATTTAGCTTCTATGCTTTTCTGTTTTTTTCTGTATTTTAAAAAATGTACTTCAGCAACTTACTAAAATATTTGATATCCCAATCTATTGATCTATATCTGGCTACTACTAAAATTGAGAGGAAGTGTATGTGGTCATTGGCATAAGTAGACCATATATCTAATTCCTACATGCACAGATTAGCTGCATGTCATTAGCTGCATCATACCAGGTTAAAGGTTGCATCAGATTAAGGGTTCATAGAAGGAGCAAGGGCTGGGAAAATGGTCGTGTTGAATATAAGCATCTCTTCAGTTAGGAGTTAGCTAGATAGGCAAATTAAAATGAAGACAATTCATATGTGAGTGGGAACTGGGGAGGGCAGTGTATATGTGCAGAAATGAGTTTTAAAACCCGGGCAGTCAGCACTTGGTAGATCATAATAGAAACTAGGAGGCTAGGCACAGTGGCTCACGCCTGTAATTCCAGCACTTTGGGAGGCTGAGGCGGGTGGATCACCTGAGGTCAGGAGTTTGAGACTAGCCTGGCCAACATGGTGAAACCCCATCTCTACTAAAAATTAAAAACAAAAAAGATTGGCCAGGCATGGTGGTGCACCCCTGTAATCTCAGCTAATTGGGAGGCTGAGGCAGGAGAATTGCTTGAACCTGGGAAGTGGAGGTTGCAGTGAGTCAAGATTTCATCACTACTCTCCAGCCTGGGTGACAGAGCAAGACTCTGTCTCAAAACAAACAGAAAAACAAAAACTAGGAAACTAGGATCACTAACATTGTTCCAGTAGCTTCTGTTTTAGGAATTTGGTCTTTTTTTTTTTTTTTTTTTTTTTTTTTAAGCATTTAGGCAGGTAGAAGTGCATATGCAAGTTTCTAGCAGAAAGAAGAACCCTGTTTGCCACACATACCTCTCAACCTCTGAGTAACCCTGATGTAGGTATCTACAGGTTGCTGGTAATTGGGAACAGCTGGCTGTATAGTGGGTGAGGCTGAGGCACAGTTTTTTTTTTTTTTTTTTTTGGCAGAGTTAGTTCCCTGACACCTGTTGTGCTTTATGAGTTCCATTTCTACTTTTTAATGTATCTGCTCCTTCCTCACTTATGCTCGGACAATTGTAAAAGTATGTTTCCACCAGAGCATTAACTTTGCTTCAGACTTGAAGCTTTCATTTTATGTGTATAGGAAAGCAGATAACCTGTTCAAAATACATATTGAGTGAGTTAATATGTTTCAGAGAATTACTGCTTTAGTATTTGTACTTTGTGAAAACTATAATTGTGTCTTAAATTATTTTATTTTTGTATATGGTAAGGTCCAGATATAGCCTAGAGCAGTGGTTCTCAAAGTGCATTCCCCGACCAGCCTCATCAGCACCACCTGGGAATGCAAATTCTTAGGCCCTGCCCCAGTTCTACTGCATCAGGAACTCTGGGGGTGGGGATCAGCACTCTGTGTTTCTTTAAACTGACAAATTATAGATGTATACTGTAATCAGCATTCAAAAGCATTCCAGACTTTAGTAGTTAATATAAGGTCTTGTTCTAATGATTAATTTGTATGAGTATGACCAAGACAGAGCATTAAAATGTGAAGACTCAACGCATAGAATAAACGTCAATGACAGAATAGCCCACAATGTTACAGATAATAGAGGAAGAGAGTGGAGATTCATGGACTTCTAGGGGCTCCTGGAATCACATCACCTAAGTGACTGTCTACATGTGGATACAGTCTGCTCCATGAGCCAGATACCAACTCCCACAAACTTGATATTTTAAGAATATCAAAGAGACACACATGTGCCTGGCCAATGGGGAACACAAGAGAGATTTCCAGGAATGAGTGCACTCTTTCTCTTCCTCCAAAATGTAAATGAAAAACGTTCTGAAATCTTCCTTTCACATGTCCTTCCCTCCTACCTAACTTTGACTACAGGTACACATTTTGGACAATTAAAACATATCCATATTTGACTAGAGGCTACTTTCAAAGTTGAAATGGTCTAACACATAGGTCTAAGACAATCATTTGTGACTCTTAGTTGATGAGCCTTAGCTTGCTGTCCTTGCTTTGAAATCCTATATTTTTCACTGAATCTAAAACATTTGATTTCAATGATTAATAAGAAAACCTACAATACTGAGTGTCAGGACCTGTAGTAAAGTTTTATACTTAGCATCTCATTTCAGCTTCAATACGTAGAGAGGGTCATAAAATACCTCCCATGGAAAGGTGAAGAAAATAGTGCTCAGAGAGATTAAATGCCTCTCCCAAGGCCATAAGGCCAGTGAGTGGTAGAGCTCAGATTGTAATAAAAATGATTAACTCAAAACCCACGTGGTTAAGTAAGAGAATGAGGAAGTCCCACACCAGATGAAGGCACAACCGCATGTCCTTCTGGGAAGGTAAACCTCGTTCAGGGTAACCCTGAGGTCACAGCAGTACACAGTTATTATCACCTGATGGGCTCATAAGCTGTGTCCTAGGATGGAAGAATATTTGAAATATGTAAACTCTATACTTTTCCATTGATTTGAGATGGGAGCCAGGCCTTGGATATTTTTCTTCATTTAATGCTTTATTGAAGCATAATATATTTGCAATATACATACGGAATACCATCTTAAGCCTTGATAGGTTTAAAGCTCCCTTAGGTGATTGTAATTGCAGCCAGGGCTAAGTACCTATATTGAGAGGGGAAAACAATAAAAAATCCTTATATTCTTAAGAGCTTTCTTCCTTTATTCATTGAATTCACATTTTTAGTTTTTCTGTTCTTGTTAAGAATCTATCTGCAATTGATGTTACAGTAATTATGCTTGTGTTTTCCAGACAATGTGGACACCAAGCACATACACAATTAGGATACTCTAAATGTGTTAACTGTTCATAATATTCTTTGAGAATTCCTTTTTTAGAGGTGGAAAGGATTTGAAAAATTTTGCCTGTTCAACCTCATTAATATTTAGTGAAGTGCCTAGATTAAATTGAGCCGATCACTGAACAGGTGCAAAGGGACCTGCTTAATAAACGGAGACTTTCTATGGCATCAACATAGCCACATTCTTTGTAGACAAGTGAATATGATTTAGTTTGTATGCATGAAGCACAATTTCACTGTTGGCCCAGATGTTTATCAGCAACACTAGAAGTGAGGGGACCAATCTGAAAATCTGGATGGAAAACTAAAGTATTTGTTCAGAATAAAAAATATTTGTGGCTGAAAGGGTAAAAAATACTGTGCTGTTTAGCCTCTTTTCCATAGATAATAAGCACCGGAAAAACAGTTCAGATTCTGCTGCCTAGCAGAATGAGCAAAGAACAGCAGTAATCCAATTTTTGTGGTTAAAACTGTGCCACTGATATCTTTGCTCATGCAGGCTGTTGGGCTAAAAGTGAACAGGAGTGTAAAACTATAAAATGAATATCATTAGCCTTTGAGCATTTCCACCTTCTGTATTAAATTGGAAACAAGGGAAACCAAATAAGCAGCAGTTACTTCTCTAAGTAGCATTATTTTTATAATAGTAAGAAACAAACTGCTTCAAACAACAGAAATAATTGTTCCTGGGATCTGGATTCTGAGGCCTCATATTAAATGTGAAAATAAGCACTCATAAACAAGACATATTGACAGAATGTAATTTAAACCGTGGCTCCCTCTGCATAGTCCCAGTGATTTGAAATTCATCACTAACTGAAACATTCAACATTTCTGTCTCATAATTTATGCAGGTTCTAAAAGCCTGATATTGCTAAGAATCATGAGCCTCATAGTTCTTTATTACTTTAAGAGAACAATAGTAATGAGATGGATATAGGCAGGTTGAAAGCTTGCTGGGGCTGAGGATGAATTGTAAGAGCAAGAAGCATCAAGTCAGGATAGATAAATTAAGTTTTATGCATTAAAATTAGGGGTCTAGTTTCATGCAACAAAAATGTATAAAGGGCTTGGAAAAAATAAAAACCCAAGACAAAATAAAACTGAGTACCTTGATTTTAATGAAAACATTTATTAGTGAAATTATCAGTTTTAATATGGTAATCAAAGATGAGCTAAGGATTAGAACTCTCATACATTGTTGGTGGGAATGTAGAAGGATGCAACCCCTTTGGAAAAGTGTGGTAGTTCTCCAGTGTAAAGCACAGAGTTACCATATGACTCAGCAATTCCATTCCAGAAAGAACTGAAAACATGTATCAACAAAAACGGGATTCATAGATGTTCACAGCAGCATTATTTATAATAGCCCAAAAAATGAAACAACCAGAATGCTCATGAACTGATGAATGGATAAACAAAATGTTTTATATCCATACAATGGAATATTATTCAGTCATAAAAAAGAATTAAATATTGATACATGCTATAATATGGATGAACCTTGAAAACATTTTACTAGGTTAAAAGCCAGACACAAAAAACATGTAGTGTTTAATTTCATTTATATGAAATACCTAGAATAGGTAAATCCATAGAGTCAGAAATAGACTGGTGGTTGTCTAGGGCTGGGTGGGGAGAGGGAAAATGGTGAGTGACTGCTGATGGGAATAAGAGTTTCCCATTTTTAGGGTGATGGAAATGTTCTGAAATAGAATAGCAGCAGTGGTTGCATAATTCTGTAAGTACAGTTGACTCTTGAATAACATGGGCTTCAACTGCACCGATCTACTTATATGAGACTTTTCAACAAAACGCAGATTGAAACTACAGTATTCTCAGGATGTGAAACCCACATCTATGGAGTGTGGATTTTTCATACATGTGGGTTCCACAGGGCTGACTGTGGGACTTAAGTATGCACAGATTTTGGTATACATGGGGGTCCTGGAACCAATCCCCTGCATATACTGAGTGACCACCATATTACTAAAAATCACTGAATCGTACATTTTTAAAAGATGTAATTTATGGTATGTGAATCATATCTCAATAAAGCTATTAAACAAGTGAAAAAGAAGATGAACTACACAGTGATATCAAGTACTGATTACTTTAAAGAAGCTGTGGCTTGGGGAACAGAAGTGGTATAGAATTCATCTTCTAACAAAGGCAATAATGGAGATGGATGGGGACTATGTAATTATAGTCAGCTGGCAAAATTATAAACTTTTTCAGCCAAAGTTTAAACAATGTAGAAAAAGAGAAATTCAGATCACTTCTGTGAGGTTCAGGTTTAAACCGAATTGAAAGAAACAAAAAAACAAATTTAACAACTCATTGAAATAAAAAAAAAACTGTTCCTTGAGGCTATTGTATAAAATTACTAATTTGAGCATGCAATTAGTAATATCTCTGTGTATTTTTTAAAGTTGCTGAGGCACTAATTTTGTGTGTGTGTGAGTATGTGTGTGTGTGTGCCTGAGAAATATCCCAAGTGACACAGAATGTGTAAGATATTCTTGCACAGGAAACTACGGAGTACACGAGTTACTTTATGAATTACCATAGTCAATATTAATTAATTATTACAAAAAATCATCCTGCCTAGGGAATCCAAAGTATATGTTTTTAAGTTTTGAGCTTAAGAAATTTTGAATTAGGGTTTACAGTTTAGATTTCTTATAATGCCCCTCCCATCATAATAGTTATGGAACTGAAACTTGGATCTACTAAAAGAGAGATGTTTCTTTTTCCTTTCCTACTTTTCTTATCATCTTGGCCCTCAGTGGCCTAGTTTATAAAACAGTGATTAGTCCAAATAGGATCATATATTAAGGGGATGGAATTTTAATATGAACACTAATATGCAATTGAAATAAAAGTTTATGAGAGGCAGGAACACACTTGTGCTAGCTATTTCTCTCTCAGGTGGGAAATTCTCCAGATACACCTGGAAGGCATTTGTGTGGCAAGCAAGTTGGTGAGGACATTAGGAATAATTGAGTCAAATATTAAAGGATTTACATGAACTGGTGCATGTACAAGAATTTTGGGATACTGCATATCTGCTATCTTTCCAACTTACTTTGGTCAGTAGTAATACATAATGTAGTAAATTTTCTACATTTTCTCACCAGTTCTAATACTCATTCTCATTTCTGATTGATGGAAACCTAGGAACCCAGAGCAGGGTAAGCAGTAAGTTTTCCTGTAGATATAGCTTTCTCAATGCTCAGTATTTACTTTATGAGACTAAAACAATCTCTGGATATGGGTCAATGGAATTAAGAGCTACTATAGAATTCTGAAATGTGCTATAATCAATTGTGCATTTGCATTTTATGAGCTGAGTCTTGTGGAGCACAGTCATGGTGAACAGTATTTGTGAATGTGCTTTGTATGGACAATAATATGGCTAATACATCAACTTTCTGATTAGGAGATTAAGTATTTACATGTTGTAATATTGGCATAATTATTGGTAATTCTCAATATTAATTTCTATTTTTTTCAGATATTTGGTTTAGAGCATTTGGAGTCATAAGTATATACCTAAGTATATACCTAAGGGTTTCTGCAAATATCAGAGTTCACTAGAATTCTTGTGCCTTAAATGAACAATAATAAGAGCAAAGGAAATGGGAAAGTAGATTAAAATAGTGGATCTCAAATATGGGGTTTTAAGCACATCTTTTGGCTCATGGGAATGAAAACTGAAAGATTTTATGTAAAAATCTTGAAACTCAGTTATTTGTTATTTTACACCAGGTACATGGATTTAATTTGTTGATCTAAGTGCTGTATGACTTTAATATTTTGATTTTCCTCTGAAATTAGTTTGGATGGTTTTATTCTCTAGGCTCAGAAAAAGTTGACACATTAGGTCATCTAGACCTATACAGTTTACAGCCAACCTCAGGATCATTTGGCCACAGGTCAAAATGAACAAAAATAATGCATGTAAAGAAGATTAAAAAATTTTCTGGAGGGGGCATTAGCATAATTTAATCACATATACAATATATACCATGAAATATTTAAAGTTGGATAACTGTAAAATGGTAGCTCAAAACAGAAAAAAATGAAGTAATAAGCTCTCATAGTAAAGTGTGGAGATAAGTAAAAATACAACTAAATTGGAAAAATTAATATGACTGTTGATCCTCTGTCCCTCTTTTCTTTTGAAGGGAACTCTTTCTTTGTCAATAAAGTGACTAATCTCTGGCACTATCCTGGCTACTCAGGTCATTTAATAGAACAACCTAATGTGCTTTCTAGGTTCCCATATATTTGAACTCAACATTATATTCCACTAGAAGAAAAAATTTCTTGTTTGGGGAAGAAGCAAATAAAGATGAGCTTGGAGCATCTTATTATTGCAAGAAAGCCAGGATTCATTCAGAGAAACATGGATTAGTGTTTAAAAGGACAAAGTGGCCAGCATACAAAGAGGGCTGCCAACGGCCAAGTAGTGACATTTCATATTAAAAAGGGATAGAATGATTAAAGTTAATTACAACAATGAGTTTAGAAGAAGTCCTGGTTTCATGTCAATACTATAAATGGAATGGGTACTCAGAACTTGTTAAATGTAATTACAATGCATAAACCAAAATGCATGAATTTTAAGTGTCTATAAAATATATGTCAGCTAACACAAATTAGATAATTGCTACCCTGGACTTCTGATGAACCATTGGGCTGTAAAATATAGAGGTTTTAAATATATATATATAGATAAATAAAAATGTAATATTAAGAATGCTGGGTGGGACATTAAATGGGAATCCTGAATAGGAAGTAATAAGGGAGGAGTTAAAAGGGCCACCTATTGTATAGGAGAATGAAATAGTATAAATATTATCTTATAGAGATAAAAGGAGTCACTTTATACATAAAAGTAAATTTTAGTGATCAGGCTAACCTTTGAGAGGGGGAAGAGTGGGAGAAGAAATAAAGCAAGCAAAACTATGAAGTGGTTTGCATTCTCTTGGCCACGATAATGAAAGTAGTGAAAAACATAATAAAGTCAAACTGAGTGGTGTCATTATCCAAATTGAGGGTGAATTGTGTGCATTCTCATTTGTTACAGTGGCGTTAGGTCCCAAACTCCCGTGGAAACGTCATAAGGGAAATATCACATTTAAGTGGTATTTCTGAGAGATAAGGACAAATGCAATCTACATTTTTATTTTGTTTTTAAACTTCACCTTTTATTTTAAATATAGGGGTACAAGTACAGGTTTGTTACATGGGCATATTGTACTCAGGTAGTGAGAAAGGTACCCAATAGGTACTTTTTCAACCTATGCTCCCTCCTGCCTGCTCTAGTAGTTCACAGTGTCTTTATTCCCATGTTTTTGCCCATGTATGCTCAATGGTTAGCTCCCACTTATCAGTCAGAACATGAGGTATTTGGTTTTCTGTTCCTGTATTAGAATTATGGCATCCAGCTCCAGCTCTATGCATGTTGCCGCAAAGTACACGATTTAATTCTTTTTTATGGCTGTGTAGTATTCCATGGTGTGTATGTATCACACTTGCTTTATCCAATCCACCACTGATGGGCACTTAGGTCATTTCATGTCTTTGCTATTGAGAATAGTGTGGGGATGAAAATATGATTACAAGTGTCTTTTCAGTATAGTGATTTATTTTCCTTTGGGTATATACCCGGTAATGGGATTATTGGGTTGAATGATAGCTCAGTTCTAAGTTCTTTAAACAATCTCCTAACTGCTTTCCACAGTGGCTGAACTAATTTATATTCCCACCAACAGTGTATAAGTATTCCCTTTTCTCCACAGCCTCGCCATCTGTTGTTTTTTGACTTTTTAATAATAGCCATTATGACTGGTATGAGATGGTATCTTATTGACAGAATCCCATTTGCAATAGCCACAAAGAAACTATCAATAGAATAAACAGACTACCAACAGAATGAAAGAAAATGTTCACAAACTATGCAACCAATGAAGGTCTACCATCCAGAACTTAAATTAACATGCAAAAAAAACCAATAACCCCATTAAAATATGGGCAAAGGACAGGAACAGACACTTCTCCAAAAATACATACACACGGCCAACAAACATATGAAAAACATTCTCATGATCGTTAATCATCAGAGACATCTAGGTTTTTTGACCTGAATGAAAGGTAAGATCAAGGACCACCTTTTGCAGAGATTTGTAGGGAAGGCAGAGAAGTGGTGTAAATTGGGGAATTTGAGTCATGTACAAAGAGATTAATATAAACCAGCACATCTGATAAAGTTTCTAGGTACTGCAGACCTGCTTCTTCTCCCCTTAACCCTACTCAAATCAGTGGAGTTTTCCAACAGTGTTTAGTTTATCTGTATTGTCTTAACCACTCCATTTGTTGGCTCTGCTTCTTGGGAGAATCCCTTAGGGACTGAGACTGGGAGAAAGACTGAGTTAGTTGGCTTCAGATTCAAGTAATCTAAGCGAGCAGAAGAGTTGGGTTGGATCACTCAAGATGGGGTGGAATAGAACAAGGAAAGAATAATCATAATGACTTTTAGCAAATCCTCTCTGTCCAAAATCAAAAGTTTAAGGTAAAATAGATTTATAGGTTCCTTAAATGTTAACAGGTGAAAGTTTCCTCTCCTTATTTTACATACAACATCACTGAGGCCCAATGTGGTAAAGTGATTCATCCAAGATCGTTCAGATACCTAATGGGAGAGCATGTTCCTTGGCTTTTCTGTCCAGTTTTCTGTCTCCTGTAATGAACTGCTGTGGTGTTGAAAAAGAACAGGTAACATAATGTATGATCTGAAGATGATATTTTAAATGATAAACATTTCCTACATATAAATAATGTTCACACAAAGATAACTAAAGGTCTAGGAGAGAACGAGAATAAATCAGGGACAAAGTGTAGAAATATTAATGTGGCTTTTATATCAAAAATACATAGATTAATTTGTCTAAATTTTGCCAAAGTTAGTCCCGTTCACCATGTTAATGATGTGTAGAAATACCCAAACACATTAAAATTTAATTCTGGTAAATGTGAGAGGCTTGCTTGATTTCATGGAAAAATCTGATTTCTAAAATATAATTAAAATTAATGAAGCTTTATTTCAGGTAAACATAGTAACTAGTCACAAGTAAACTTTTTTATTGTGCCAAATTTACTTACGTCAGAATAGTTTCCAATTAGTATTTTATTTATTTTATATAGGCATGACAAAATTTCAAAAAAATAGTTCGTTCTTGATTTGTTAAATACCTCTCATTTATTTAACATTAGGTTGGTACAAAGGTAATTACTGCCTTTGTCATTAAAAGTAATGGCAGAAACCAATCTAATACTACTGATTAGCTTTGAAAATTGTTTTTACTAATAATTGTAAATGTAAGCACCTCACAAACCTGTATTTTAATTTTATGAATTATATTTTAATAAACAGACTTTAAATCATCAACAGTAAAAAAAAAAAAAAAAAAAAAAAAGGCCGTTATATAATTATCAAGGTATCAATTCAACAAGAAACATAACAATGCTACATATATATTCATGGAACACCAGAGCATTCAGATATGTAAAACAAATATTACTAGAACTAAGAAAAGAGATAGACAGCAATATAATAATAATGGGGAACTTCGACATCCTAGTCATAGCAATAGACAGATAATCGAAACAGAAAATCACAAAGAACACTGGACTTTGGGAGGCCGAGACGGGCGGATCACGAGGTCAGGAGATCGAGACCATCCTGGCTAACACGGTGAAACCCCGTCTCTACTAAAATATACAAAAAATTAGCCGGGCGAGATGGCGGGCGCCTGTAGTCCCAGCTACTCGGGAGGCTGAGGCGAGAGAATGGCGTAAACCCGGGAGGCGGAGCTTGCAGTGAGCTGAGATCCGGCCACTGCACTCCAGCCTGGGCGACAGAGCGAGACTCCGTCTCAAAAAAAAAAAAAAAAAAGAAACACTGGACTAAATTGGATTTTAGACCAAATGACCCTAACAGATATTTACAGAAAATTCTACCCAACAACCACAGAATATACATTCTTTTTCTTAACACATGGAACTTTCTCTAAGATAAACGATATGTTAATCCCACAAAGGAAATATCAATACATTTTTAAAAATTGAAACCATGTTAAGTATCTTCTAATATAAATATGTATGTATACTAGTGATTTATCTGTCTATTCTTTTGGAGTTTCTAAATAGTCATATTGTCTTGAATAGCAAGTATTTTATTTATTCCTTTCCAACTCTTAAGACTTTTGTTTCATTTATTTCTTTTTGATTGCTCAAAGATCTCCAGGATAAAATTGACTACTTGCAGTGCTAACAGGCATTTACTTACTACAGACTCATGCACTATTGTTGGCGTGTATTTTTATTTGCTTTCTCTCTCCACTCCAATGAAGATCTTATTATTACTTAATACTGCCAATATTCATTTATATTTACCCATTTCCTTTTCCTCTGTTCCTCTTTTCTTCTTGCATTTTTGTTTTTTTTTTAATTTTATTTTATTATACTTTAAGTTCTAGGGTACATGTGCATAACGTGCAGGTTTGTTACATATGTATATTTATGCCAATAGATTCAATGCCATTCCATCATGCTACCAATGAGTTTTCTTCACAGAATTGGAAAAAACTGCTTTAAAGTTCATATGGAACCAAAAAGAGCCCGAATTGCCAAGACAATCCTAAGTCAAAAGGACAAAGCTGGAGGCATCACGCTACCTGACTTCAACTATACTACAAGGCTACAGGAACCAAAACAGCATGGTACTGGTACCAAAACAGAGATATAGACCAATGGAACAGAACACAGTCCTCAGAAATAATACCACACATCTACAGCCATCTGATCTTTGACAAACCTGAGAGAAACAAGAAATGGGGAAAGGATTCCCTATTCAATAAATGGTGCTGGGAAAAGTGGCTAGCCATAAGTAGAAAGCTGAAACTGGATCCTTTCCTTACCCCTTATACGAGATTAATTCAAGATGGATTAGAGACTTAAATGTTAGACCTAATACCATAAAAACCCTAGAAAAAATCTAGGTAGTACCATTCAGGACATAGGCATGGGCAAGGACTTCATGTCTAAAACACCAAAAGCAACGGCAGCAAAAGCCAAAATCGACAAATGGGATCTGATTAAACTAAAGAGCTTCTGCACAGCAAAAGAAACTACCATCAGAGTGAACAGGCAACCTACAGAATGGGAGAAAATTTTTGCAACCTACTCATCTGACAAAGGGCTAATATCCAGAATCTAAAAAGAACTCAAACAAATATACAAGAAAAAAACAAACAACCCCATCGAAAAGTGGGGAAAGGATACGAACAGACATTTCTCAAAGAAGACATTCATACAGCCAACAGACACATGAAAAAATGCTCATCATCACTGGCCATCAGAGAAATGCAAATCAAAACCACAATGAGATACCATCTCACACCAGTTAGAATGGCAATCATTAAGAAGTCAGGAAACAACAGGTGTTGGAGAGGATGTGGAGAAATAGGAACACTTTTACACTGTTGGTGGGATTGTAAACTAGTTCAACCATTATGGAAAACAGTATGGCGATTCCTCAAGGATCTAGAACTAGATGTACCATATGACCCAGCCATCCCACTACTGGTATATACCCAAAGGATTATAAATTATTCTACTACAAGACACATGCACACGTATGTTTATTGCGGCACTATTCACAATAGCAAAGACTTGGAATCAACCCAAATGTCCATCTGTGACAGACTGGATTAAGAAAATGTGGCACATATACACCATGGAATACTATGCAGCCATAAAAAGGATGAGTTTGTGTCCTTTGTAGGGACATGGATGCAGCTGGAAACCATCATTCTTAGCAAACTATACAAGAAGAGAAAACCAAACACCGCATGTTCTCACTCATAGGTGGGAACTGAACAATGAGATCACTTGGACTCGGGAAGGGGAACATCACACACTGGGGCTTATCATGGGGAGGGGGGAGGAGGGAGGGATTGCATGGGGAGTTATACATGATATAAATGATGAATTGATGGGTGCTGACGAGTTGATGGGTGCAGCACACCAACATGACATAAGTATACATATGTAACAAACCTGCACGTTATGCACATGTACCCTAGAACTTAAAGTATAATAAAATAAAATCTTCTTGCATTTTTGAATCTTCCATTTGCTTCATTTTACTTCTGCCCTAAAATCCACCTTGAGTATTTCTTTAGGAGGGGATCTGTTTGTGATGAATTGTGTTTTATTTATTTGAAAATGTTTTTATTTTATCTTTATTTTTAAATAAAATTTTACTGTAAAGAGAAATATAAATTGGCCATTATTCCTTTCAGACCTCGATTATATCATCTCATTGTTTTCTGGTGTTACTTAATTTTGGGGAATGTCAGATATTTGTTATTGTTTTAAACTTATTTTTAAGTCTTAGTTTTATTTTTGAAGCCAATATGCTACTTTCACTGTGGACACTTTATATTTTCTTTGTCTTTGGTTTCCAACAGTTTCAGTAGAATATTTTTAAATGTGATTCTCTTTGAATTGATCCTGCTAGATATTCATGTTACTTCTTTATACCTTGATGCCTTTCATCAGATTAGGAAAATTCTTAGCAATTATATCTTCAAATATTGGTCCTGTCCCAATCCCTCTTACCTCTCTTCGAAGTACCAAATCTTAGGCTCACCTGTTTTCTGGATCTTAGCCTTACAGGTGCTCACTGCCTTGGTAGCTTTTAAATGCCTTTAAAAGGAGACTTTTTTTTTTTTTGAAAATATTTTATTTATATAATCTATCTTTTCTCCGAGGGAGAATTGGTCAGAATCAACCCGTTTCATCATTGCTATAACTCAAAATCTATGAAATGCAATTTAGTACAATCCAAATGAATGAAGTTATTCAAGCAAAATCCTAAAAAAAGTATTGATTAGCTTGTTAATCTTTCATCTGTTAAAATTCTTAATATCATTTTATATTTCATTTTTATATATTAATTTATGTATATTATAGTATAAAACCTATAGTGTTAATATTTTATTGTTTCACTAGACCATGTATCACTCTATCAGAAGAGTATACTTGTGCTATCTTAATTTACCCCTAGGGTTTTCTCAGACAAGTGTTGTAATTCAAGACTGGGAACTGATGGAAGAAACATCCCTTATCACTTCACTCATTTTATTTTATTTTATTTTATTTTATTTTGTTTTGTTTTGTTTTGTTTTGTTTTATTTTAGTTTATTTATTTTTTGAGACAGAGTTTCACTCTTGTTGCCCAGGCTGGAGTGCAGTGGCGCAATCTCAGCTCACTGTAACCTCCGCCTCCCAGGTTCAAGCGATTCTCCTGCCTCAGCCTCCCGAGTAGCTGGGATTACAGGCGCCCATCACCATGGCCAGCTGATTTTTTGTATTTTTAGTAGAGATGGGGTTTCACCATGTTGGGGAGGCTGGTCTCTAACTCCTGACCTCAGGTGATCCACCTGCCTTGGCCTCCCAACGTGCTGTGATTACAGGCATAAGCCACTGTGCCCAGCTATCATTGTACTATTGAATAGAGTCATTTGGCTTTGTTTCTAAGCTAGCCAAAGAGTATCATCACAGTGCTTGGTTATGAAATCACAACTTATCATATAGTTTCCACAATGTGATATCAAATAGAAGTGATTTTTTCAGAGATCTCTTGACTACTATTGGAGTGATAAAATTGACATGGATTTTTATCATGTCCTTATTCCAAGTGTATTGTTCAGTTCTCATCTTTAGAGTGATATGTACCTTTCACTTACAATAGGCATATATGGGTTTATATAACAATGAAATTAAACCATTAAGGACTGGGTTGCTAAAAGGCTAGATAGAAGAGAGAGGGCATAGGATTCATGGCCACAATTTAGTAGCTGGTTATACATTCTTAGTCCCAGACTCTGAACTTACACCTGAACATAGACAATGTTGAATTCAAATGTTAGCAAACCCATGCCAACATTAGTAGAAGTGATGGGCATCAGAGGCCATGGTTTCTTCTTCTCTGCAGTGGATCAGGAAGCAAACGACATGGCAACATATTTTATTAGTAAAGGACAGGTAAGGAAGATCATGGCAGATTCTACTGTGAAAGGCAAGATTCTTGTATGTACACATAGAGTAATTTCCTATTGAGTTCTGTCTTCAAAATTCAATATATTTCCTTTTTTTCCCCAAAAACACTTATGGCAGACAATAATCAGAATATCAGATGAGAAATCAAGCCTCAAATTGTCATTCTGTCTCTATTGCTGATGTTATCTATTCAAGGATTTTTGTGGCCAAAATATATATATATATATGCTGGCAGTGAGTTAAACTCAGTAGCTGCTTTATGGCCTTCTCATTAATCTTGGCAAGTTGAAAACCCAGTGAGGATTTCTGTCAACACAAAGAATAATTATCAGTGCTACTTTTCTTAACCTAGGTAATGGTAATAATTGGAAGCTGAATTATTTCCTTCTTTCATTTATTATTTATTCATTAATTCACTTGACAATCACGTACTGAGCACTTTTAGTGATCTAGAGACTCTCTAGTTCCCTAGAACTTCCACGTACTTGGCACTCCACTCCTGTGTCAAAAAGTCCTCAACACCTCTGTTGTTCCCTAATAGCTTTAAACAGACAACTTAAAAAAAAATTATCTGTTGTTTTAGTCCATTGTTTCTAGTTGTTCTTAGCAGAAGTTGATTCTGACCTATAATAAACTATAGGAAATACTCAATGTTCAGAGTAGTGCAAGACCATAAAAATGAATGTGCAATTTGAAATAATGCAATATGATTTTAATAACCAACGGAAAAATTGTGATTATTTTATGACCTTTGAAAATTCTTATCAAAATATTAAAACTATCTTCATTTATTAATGTGGAGGGATAAAAATAGTCAAATGTTTATTTAGTACCATGTAAATTAAAATGTTAGGGACATTGAGAATTAAAGTGTTTTATTTCTTTGTAAACAACTTATCCAGAACAGTTTGAACAGTGCTAGCTTTCTCCTTATAAAACTTATGAAATATAGCAGGAGTCTTTCCCTGCCAAGGTTGAATTGCCATACTATTTTTTCTAAGATTGGATCAACTTCTAATATTTTATCCTTTGTTCATTAAATGTTATGAAATATCTCCAAGAGTTCCTTTAATGTGAATATTTTTGCTGGCATCACTTCCTCTGGGACAGCATCATTCTTTTTGTCGTGACTACTTCTATCAATTATTCCATTAAGTTCACCTTTACCTAGTTTCTCTGGCTATATACCTAGATTCCCTCAAATGGTAGTGGTATTATCATTCCCATGGTCAACTCTTTCTTCCATAAATCCATATACAATCTATTTGAATTTCACTTCCAGCATTATTACTCTTTACTTCTTTGTTTCACTTTTGTTGCCCAATTCCCTTTTGGATTACCAATCTGTGTAAAATGTCACATAGGTTTATCATGGGGGTAACAAGGAGGCAACACAACTATGTACTTTGCTGTCTGAGTACTGAATGCCCGGTAATCAATCACTGACAGACTTAGAAAGGAGAGATGTGAGTTGTTACTTGTCATGAGACACACTGTTATTTATGTTATCTGTTATTCAGATCTGTGGACTGAAGAGGTGGCAAAAAAGTTTATACTTTAAGCAATTTTTCACAGTTAATATATTATGACAATTGAAATTTGAATGGTGTTGTCTGGGACTTGTGTTATTTAGCTAAATTGTGGTAACTGAAATGTATGTATATCAGGACCATGTGAAGGAAGGACTGTATATATAAGCATATTCCACTTGATGAAAACATCTTACCATAGGTAAGACTTGTTTGAGTGAAGTCACCATGAAAGTATACTTTTCTCAGGATTCTGACCAAGTATGTCACCAGACAAAGACAAATTCAGTAGCTTCAGTTTAGTGGCTTTGCTAGCATCTCAGTAGTTTTGGATCCTCTTTGCATAATGAGAGATTCCTTTATTCAGCAAACATTTAATTAGGCACTGGATTTAGAGTACAGTATTGGACAAATAGAATATTAAAAATATCAGAAACTTCACAGATCACGAATGTGAAATTATTCGTAAATGTTAATGGAACCAAGAGATTTCACTTGACTGATTGTAGACCAAGGCTAAACGGGGAGATAGCCAGATGGAAGATTATGAATAAAATGATCCCAGACTATTGCAGTTGTCTGTAACTGCAATGAAAGAGAGAATCGTGTTGCTGGATGACAGCTATGGTGACACTATAAAGATGAGCCACTGAACTGCCAAAGTTTTATAGTTTTCATCTGGTTCATTCATTACTTACAATCATCACATTATTTTTAATATTTTTTTTCTTAGGTAGTGTTGTAGGAATTTCATTTATTATATGAAAGTCAAACAAAATATACGCCACCATATGATATTGTGAAATTAACTATGTGGCATGGAATAAATAATGCTTCATAACTCAAAATGTTGCTATCACTGATGACTCATTGAATGACAGCAGAAAGCCATTTAAATTTTTTTGTGTTTTGGTTTCCAGGATGTTTAAGAGTGGTAATAAGAGCTTGCCCACATCGTGAACATGTGGAATTTATAAAAGCATGGTTCTAAAGTATTTTGAAAATTTTGAATAAAAAGTGTTAACTTATTTTAAATCTGTTTGCTAAGTTATTACCCAAATCAAACCATTGTAGTAGTAGATACTTCCTAAATTTATTGTTTTTAAGGTTATGTGCATGCTCAGATAAATTTTACTTAGTTATCAATGCCAAATTAAGTGTTTCATAAGGAGTAGTAGTATGAGTAATATGACTTCTAATATTGAGGCAATTTACTTGTATTTTTAAGTGCTTTGTAAAAGGATGTATTAGATTGAACCATATGACAGTGCCATTTTTCTAGGTCAAACATGTTCAAGTATTGGGAATTCCATATAATTTATCCTAAATAAAAAGTCAAGGATGAATTTGATTTCTACTCTTTATCCTAGCTAAGGCTTTTGATCTCTAAATCCCAGTTTCTCAACTATAAATTAGGTGTGATGCAGTCTGCCCTTCCAAAAAAGAAAATAAATATAAGTATTGTTTTCTCTTGTCTTATCCTTCTATTTATGTCTGTCTCCTACCTGCCTGGCTATACATTATGATAGATCTTTTATATATTGTCTGTGTGAAATTGACCAAGTTACTTAACATCTCAACCTCAATTTTCAACTATAAATTTGGATGGTAATAATAGTAAATACTAAATTGAACTGCTATTCAGATTAAGGAGGCAAACATGTTAAGTGTTTAAAATAGAACTTGGTACATAGTACATGTTTAACAAATATAAAGTATTATTTTTATAACATTAGCACAGAAATTAAGCATTATTCCTCATGTTTAATGTTACTATATTTTTATCTAGTCAGAAAACTTTCTGTTTGGGTGCAAGATCTTTCTATGATTACTAAAGTATTATGAATAAAAAAACTGACTAGATAAAAGTTATCTAGTCAGAAAACTCTGTTGTGAGGCAAGATCTTGTTGTGAATACTGAAGTATTCTAATGCATATAAAAACTGTATTGTCATTCAATTGTACATAACTAGGCAGTTTAAATGCTTAATTGAATTAATTTTTCATTTAAGAAGAAATCGATTACCTTTGCTTCCAAACCATTCGTAATATAATTTGTTCATCTAGTGCTAAGAAATTACTTCAGAATACTGTAGAGCCTGAGGGTCTGTCTTATAACCATCTGTTATAATTGCATTATGGGTGTGTAGATGATTCAATTAATGGAGAATGTTAGTTAATAGAGTATTCGATAAAATAGATTGTATTGTGTTGTCTAATTGATTCATCTTTATTTAAAAAAATTCTTTTTTCATTATTGGCAGGCATAGTTTTCTTTTTCTGGTTTAATCTATTCTCCGTAAGTGATTATCAAAATTGAATGACTCAGATTGGAAGGTACTGCTGTAATGCCTTCTCTACAAATATCTGTGATACCAATTGGAAGAGCACTGGTATCCATGTTGATCTTGTCCTCTTTGAAAATCAATTGTGCCAAAACTGCTTTGTTTGCCTCCATTTGACCACACTCGAATCCATCTGGCTTCTGACTCTTGGCTCCATCTCTGCTACCAGGGACTCTGCTTCTCTCTTTGGACTGGATGCTTCTTTCTAGCCAACCTGGCTTTAACTCTTGGATTTATCTCAAGGACTTTGGCTTGTATTTGGACAAGGATGCTCTTCAGGGGCCCTGAATATAATAATTTCCTCACAACCTGTTTCTTTGGCCAATTAAGGCTGGACTAGCAACAGACTGGGCTTGACTGGCCAGAAGATTCACCTAATGCAAAAGAACATTGAAAGATGGGAGCTTTCGTCAAGGCTGTATCAGAAGCTTTAAACTTATGCAGAATTAGTTATTTTAACAGCTTTCTATTACTCTTGGGGGAAAACATAGTTTGTGAGTCAAAATAAATGATTGAGGCTTTCAAAGAAACATTCAATAGGACCCTTCTCTTACACCATATACAAAAATCAACTCCAAATGGATTAAAGACTTAAATATAAGACCTGGAACTGTAAAAATACTAGAAGAAAACATAGGAGAAAAGCTCCATGACATTGCTCTGGGTTGAATTTGACTTCAAAGTGTATGGGATTATATCAACCTAAAAACGTTCCGCACAGTAAAGAAAACATTAACAGAGTGAAGAGGTAACCTATAGACTGGGGAAAAATGTTTGCAAACCTGTATCTAATAAGGGGTTAATATTCAAAATATATAAGGAACTCAATGGCAAAGTAATAAATAACCCAGTTTAAAAATGGGTAAAGGACCTGAATAGAAATTTCTCAAAAGAAGACATAAAAATGGCCAACAGGTATATGAGAAATACTCAACATTGCTAATCATTAGGGAAATGCAAATTGAAATCAAAATTATATATCACCTCACACCAGTCAGACTGGCTGTAATAAAAAAAGACGAAAGATAATAACGTTGGGGAGAACATAGGGAAAAAGAAACCCTTGTGCACTGTTGGTAGGAATGTAAATTAGGAAAATGTTGTGGAAATCTGTATGGAGGTTCTTTGAAAGACTAAAAATAGAATTACCGTATGATCCAGAAATCCCACTCCTGGGTATATGCCCAAAAGATTTGAAATCAGAATGTCAGAGATGTCTCCGCTCCCATGTTTATTGCAGCGCTATTCACAACAGCCAAGTTATGGAATCAGCCTAAGTGACCATCCACAGATAAATGGATAAAGAAAATGTGGTATATATACAAAATGGAATACCATTAATCCTTAGAAAATAAGGAAATTCTGTCATTGGCAGAAACATGGTTGGAATTGGAGAACATTTTGCTAAGTAAAATAAGCCAGGTACAGAAAGACAAATACATGTTTTCAATTATATCTGGAATCTAAAACAATTAAACTCATACAAACAGAGAGTGGAATGGGGGTATAGAGCCTGGGGTAGGGGAAGTGAGGGAATAATGGCCTAAGGGTACAAAGTCTGAGTTTGACAGGAGGAATAAGTTTTTTTTTTTTTTAGATCTATTGTACAGTGTGGTGAATATAATTAATAATAGTGTATTGTACATTTCAAGGTCACTAAGAAAGTAAATTTCAAAGTTCTTACCACAAAAGTAAGTATTTGATGGGATAGATATGTGAATTAGCTTAACTTAATTATTCCACATTGCATTTATACACATAACATTACTTTGTACCTAGTAATATGTACAATTATAAATTGACAGTTTACAATAACAATTTTTAAAGAGGGGTCGTTGGACCCAGATAGTTAAAAAAAAAAAAGAAACAAGTATAGAGTTCTACTTAAAACACTAGAGTCACATGTCTGTCTGTTTCTCTGTAGTGCTACTGAATACCAGATCAGAAAATGTAGCCATATGTTTCTCCCTCTGCTATAAAATACCTGGCACAATGACATCATCTATCAACCTTCATAAATACTGTTGGTCTTCGGTATATATAATACTGTTGGTCCTCGGTATCTACAGGTTCTGCATCCATGGATTCAACCAATAGGGCATTGAAAATATTCTGAAAATAAAAACAATAAAATAACAATACAGCAATGAAAATAATACACATTTTAAAACCAATACAGCATAACAACTATTTACATAGCTTTTACATCATATTAGGTATTATAAGTAATCTAGAGATGATTTAACATATATAGGAGGATGTACACAGGTTATGTGCAAGCCCCCTGCCATTTTATTATATAAAGGACTTGAGCACCCATGGACTTTGGTATCCACCAGGTTGTAGAACCAATCCCTCATGGATACCAAAGGACAACTGTGTTAGAGAAGACTTCCCATTTCTGCCACTCAGAAGAAAATACAAGCAACACAAATCTCAAAGAGACAAATAGAGAGCTTTCATGATATTTGAGGTCATTTTCCAACAAGCATTCTTTGCAGGTATGATTAAATTCTGTGTGGTTTTCAAGTATCAACTTAGAAATGAAGTTTCTCGTTGTTGTTTTTTTTATATGTCTGACATAAAACATTAATGGTTTCCGATAATAAATACATAAAAATTGTTGACATTTTCAGTTTTCAATTAGCAATATTGTTTTAAGCCCTCACTTTGAAGTAAAACTTTACACATTTATGAGATTTATAAATGAAAGCATTTGGCTGACTGATTTTAATGGTTGAATCATGAGAGATGCAAATTTCAGAAAAGTGAAAACTGCTATTTGTTTTTCTATTATCTAGTCTTGTTAGTATTTCAGTGTAGCCATTTGTTTTAAACATGTCAACTTTAATTGTTCCATTTAGCAATCACTACTTGCTATATGCTATTTAAGTGATCTGGGAACATGTGTAGGCTGAAGGCAAGGTTAGTGTTCTGAATATGGGAACAAGATTTGAATATTTTTAAAGGTCAAATAAAGTTTGATATGAGACTGACCTGAAGCTGGGGGGAGGTCATATTCACAAAGAATTCCAGCCAAGTACAAGGCCCAAGCAGATCAGTACTGGTGCATGGCAGATGTTCAAGTGCTTCAGAGATGGTAGAAGCTCAGGAAAATACATTTAATGAGGAAGTCCAGTAGTGTGTTCTGGGGAGCCAGACTCTAGAAAACTAGGATGTAGGCAAAGACGGTGAGGTTAGAAGATAGACTACAAGAACAGTGGTAAGATGTAATAAAATGTGATTAGAGAACAGTGAAGGAAATCCAATTGCCAAGGACTCAGAGGAAACAAAGGGCCAAGGCAAGTTTGATGTTGTTTTCCTGAACTGACTAATAATGTTGCCCCTGGACAAAAATTAGTCCTAGATAACGGGGTAAGAAGGATGGACCTAGATGTGAGGAAGAAAAATGTTAACTTTACTGTGTTAAAATTTTATAATGAAAGAAGTAAAACAGACTGTTGTAACATAAACCTCGTCTAGGATGCTGGCAGTGAAGGAGGAAATTCAAAGGTGAATTCAAGATGCCTCTTGAGGGAAGAATTGATTGAATTTGCAGATTAGTTGGAGGTGGAGAAAATGTCTGTGAGCTTTTTAAACTCAGTGCATCTGGGACCAGCTGATAGAAAACATATATATATAAACCAATCAGAGATACTCTTTGGGGTGAGGAGGAAGATCAGCTTTGTGTCAAGCATGCTGAGTTAAATGTGATTGTGGAAACAGTTATGAACATAAGTGAGCCATGTGAGGAAAAATATTGCATGTCTCACCACTATGAATATTCTTTTATTCTTTATGTAACCATTTGTTGGCATCAATAATGTTTCCATCACTTGCAGTTCTGAGTGCACTATTGAGATGATAACAGAGAAGGCAAAACATTTAAATTTATAAAGGACATTTGGCCATTGTTTTTATGACTCACTAATTTGAAATTAAAAATAAATGACACTAAAGTATACAGTATTTTAGCCAAAGGGTCAAATTCATTAAAAATATAAAATACTGAGGCTGTAGGCAACTCCAGGGGATGTCATTTATATTACAGTATATATGAGAAAACATCCTAGAATTGTACATTGTGCAAGAAGCTATCTGAGTACCTATTCTCACTGATATCAGATAAGGTATTCATAAATACATTTTAAAATAAAATAACAGTTATGATTTGAAAGTAAACAAATATAACAAATTAGAAGTAAAATGAAACAAAATATCCTATTCCTATCAAACAAATTTTAAGCCTAAGAACAAAGTTAACCCAAAATGCAGAAAAACTTTATGAAGAAAATCACAAAACTTCTTAGCAGAAGAATAGGCAAAATGAAGACAGATATTATTTTCCTGGGTGGATATTTCAGTACTGTAAAGATGGTCATTTTATCTCAAGTCAATCTATGCATTTAGCACAGTTACCACAAAAATCCCAATGGTGTATTTCTTTTCCTGCACCTGAGAATAAGGATTCTATAGTTTATTTGAAAAACTAAACATATGAGAATAGCACAGATGGATTTTAGAAAAAAAATATATTGAGTATTATGTAACATTTTGGTAGTACTTAGTCTTACAGCTACTACAATGTATTTGAAAACTATAGTAGCCAAAATAAGTATTGGTGTACAGATTGATAGATAAATGACTTGAGAAAAACTGAAAGTATAGAAAAAGATGTAATTTTATACATAAGTGTATCATACTATAACTTTGGCATTTCAAATCAGCATTAAAATATTAGATTATACATTAAATGCTGTAGAAAACAGGTCAAGTATGTAAGATGAATAATAAACTTAGATGTCCATATAATACCTTAATTTTGACATGAGGGAGGGATTTCATGAGGGAAGAACATGACAGTAAACAATCCATAAAAATTATAAACTTGAGTACCTAAGTATTAATAATGTCTAACTGGTTAAAAACATGTAAAATCTGAAAACTACAGCATCATACAACAGGCAAAAAGTCTTATCCCATAATAAAAGTTCTTATAATTAATAAAATATGGACCCTCATAGCAAAAGATGCTAAAGATATGAAGATGTAATCTACCAAATACAAAAAACAAAGACAAAATGCAAAGTTCTAAAGTCCCAAATCATTCTGGTAATAAAAGAATTTGAAATTTGTAAATATGTCAGTATAACCTTAATATGGAAACATTACAAAGACATAACAAGAAAGAAATATTACAGTCCAATCTTTCACATAAAAATAGATGCACAAATTCTAAATCAAAATGTTAACATATTTGTTGTAGGTTAAATTATGTCTGTCCCAAATTCATGTTGATATCCTATCCCCTTAGAATGTAACCTTGTTGGGAGATAGGGTCTTTACAGAGGTAATCAAATTAAAATGAAGACATTAGAGTGGGCCCTAATAAAAAAGGACTTGATTTCCTATAAAAAGGGGAAATTTGGAGACAGACAGGTATAGAGGGAGATCACCAAGTAACATAAAGACAGCTAAGAAGCCATGGAGAGAGACCTGGAACAGATCCATCCTTCACAGCTCTCAGAAAGAAGCAATCCCGCCTGCACCTTGATTTGGACTTCACACCTCTAGAACTGTGAGACAATAAATTTCTGTTGTTTAAGCCACACAGTTTGTGGTACTTTATTATGCCAGCCCTAGAAAATGAATACATTATCTAATCTAACAATGCAGAAAAAGTCTGATATATTATAAATGAGAAGGATTAATATTCCTTGGATGCAAAGTAAGTTTTTTATTAAAAAATTAATCAATGTAATTTAGTACATTAACAAAAAAGGGAAATAAATAATAAGATTATCACAGTAGATGCAAAAATTGGACAAGTACAACAACCACTAATAATTTTTAAAATCTTAGTAAATTAAGGATATCAGGGAACCTCTTTTGATGAATAATATCTACAAAAGTTGTACAGCAATGCTTATAGTTGATGGCAAACTATTGAAAGCTTTCCCCCAGAAATTGGGAATGAGACAAGGATGCTTACTTTCACACTTCTATTCAACATAATAAGGGAAGTTGCCAATGCAATAAGTCAATAAAAAGAAGTAAAATGACATAGATTAGAATAGAAGAAATAAAAATGAATACAGACTGGAATAGAAGAACTAAAAGTGATAAAACTCAAAAACATATACAGATAAAATTAGCAACATGCAAAGTATGCAAACAAAATCAATTATATATGGCAGAAATGAACACATAGAAAATGAAATGTTCATCATTTCATCAAATACCCGGGGAAAAAAAACCATCAAAATATGTACAAGTCTTCTACACTAAAAATTACAAAACATTCTCAACATAAGATAAAGAAGACCTAAATAAATGTTTAGGGATTGGAAAATTTAATGTTCAGTGTTGGCAGTTCTCCTCTGCTTACTTTATGGACTGAATGCAATCACGGTCAAAATCCTAGCAGATTATTTTATTAATTTATTTTTGGGAGACTCTGACAAACTAAAATTCATATGGTAATCAAAGGGCCCAAAATAACCAAGGCAACCTTGAGAAAAAACAAAGCTGGAGGATATTCACTCCAGATATCAAGATCTATTATAAAGCTGTAATGATTACAACAGTCTGGTGTTGATCCACAGGTAGATAAACTGATTGGTGAAACAGAATAGCCCCAAAACAATCTGACACACACATGGTTATGTGATTTATGACAAAGATGACATTTTGGTGCAGTGGGAAAAGAATAGTTTACTAAATGGTGTTGAGTGTATTCATTATACAGATTGAAAAAGGGATGTCTGTACTATACTTCATAGAGTATACAAAAAAACACTTCCCGATGGATTTCAGCACAATTATGATATGAAAACCACTATAATTTTAGGAGAAAACACAGGAAAACATCTTCATGATTCTGGAGTAGTCAGACATTTTCGAACAGGATATGAGAAACACTACCCAGTAAGGAGAGAAAAATGACACAGTAGGGCATATGAGAATTAAGAACTTCTGTTCATTAAAAGACACCATTAAGAAAGTAAAAATGCAACCCAGAAACTGTAAGAAAATATTCTCAGGCCAGGCATAGTAGCTCACACCTGTAATCCCAGCACTTTGAGAGGCTGAGGCGGGTGGATTGCTTGAGGTCGGGAGTTTGAGAGCAGCCTAGCCAACGTGGTGAAACCCCATCTCTACTAAAAATACAAAAAGTAGCCAGGTGTGGTGGCACATGCATGTAATTCCAGCTACTTGGGAGGCTGAGGCAGGAGAATCACTTGAACCCAGGAGATGGAGGTTGCAGTGAGCCAAGATCATGCCACTGCACAGGCAGCCAAATCAAAGATAGACAAATGAGATTATGTCAAGGTAGAAAGCTTCACGCAGAAAATAAAACCATCAACAGAGTGAAGGGACAAACTATGGAATGGGATAGAATATTTGGAAACTGTCCATCTGACAAGGGGTTAATAATCAGAATATATAAGGAATTCAACTTAATAGCAAAACGAAACCAAAAACAACCCAAATGATCAAATTTATTTAAAAATGGGCAAATGATCTGAAAAGACATTTCTCAAATATATACAAATGACCAACAGGTATAAAAAATGTTCAACATTACTAGTCATCAGAGGAATGCAAATCAAAACCACAGTGAGATATCATCTCATCCCAGTTTACACAGCTTTTATAAAAATGGCAGAATAACAGATGCTGGTGGAGATGTGGAGAAAGGGGAATCCTTGTACATTCTTGATGGGATGTACATTAGTATGGCCACTATGGAAAACAGTATGAAGTTTCCTCAAAAAATTAAATATAAAACTACCATATGATCCAGCAATTCCACTACTGGATGTATATCCAAAGAAAATAAATCAATATGTCATAGAGATACCTGCACCCCTATGTTTACTGCAAAATTATTCACAATAGCCAAGATTTCGAACCAATTCAAGTGCCCATCAATAGATGAATGGGTTAAGAAAATGTGGTATATATACATATGCAATATTATTTAGCCATAGAAAAATAAATCCTGCCATTTACAGAAAGATGAACAGAACTGGAGGTCATTATGTTATGTGGAATGATCCAGTTATCTTGATTGATCATTACACATTATAGGAATGTATCAAAATATCACGTGCACCTCAAAAATATGTACATCTATTATGTATCAAGAAAGAGTTAAGGGCATTTTCCTACAGTTCTGTAAGTATTTTATGTCAAAGCGTAGAGATTTTTTTTTTTTTTGGCTTGACATGATTATTCAGATTAAGCTGAGACAAATTCCAAAACTTAACTGTTATACTTTGGTAATGGGCCCTAGCATTGTGTGCCACATTTTAAGTCCTTAATAGTTGTGCAGTTTGTTGGGACAAACTTGGGACTTGTTAAATGTGTAATCTCACTGTTGCTTTGCTAGCCTGATCAAAATTGGGATTTATACTAGAATGGTTCTCATTATTTTCACTGAAAGTGACAATTCTTTCTTCCTCCCTGGTTTCCTAATAAGCATTAAAGACACTGGGCATGGACTTGCATTACAGTGTTGAGTAAAGTTGAACAAAAAAAATCAGTCATTTGTCTTGTAGCACACTCATTAGTTCAGACCCATATCCCTGCTAACAGTTCTGATTTTCACATGTACTATAAATGGCCTAAATAGAAATGAAAAAAAAAAAAATCTCTGGGCTGAACAAAACTATTGCTTTTATTGAGATTTTGTGCTATCAATGTCGTTTATAAAAATCCCCTGCCTCTTTTGATTAAATAAACCAGTTATAAGTACTGTAAGCTAATTCCCAACATAAAGGGAAATCAACTGGGTGATGTTGAGTATTTCTTTCCAACTATATTGAGGGAAAGGAAATCTGTAAGTTAATTTGTCTCAATGATAATTTTCTACTTCATTCTTTTGTATTTTAGGTTGCATTGCATTTTACGTTTTACTTCTCTCAGTTGTCAACGTTGTAAACTTTCTTTTTCAGGTCATCAGGTAGTATGTTCTTTGGTGGATATAAAATAATTATAAAGAAACTGAATAATTAGAGTGAAGAACCATCTTTCTAAGAGCATACAAAATGTTATAAACTGAGTGGTTTGCAGAAACCGGGTATTCCATCTCCATGCTCACAACTTTAGTTCCTGGTTTCCTGTTTCTCTTAGTAAAACACTGTATCTCCTTCCTTGTACTTTCTGGTGCCCAGAAACACCTTCAATTTTAAAAATATTGTTTTAAAGTCATATTTTTGCTTTCTGCAAAAAATTCCTCAAACATTGCTAAAACCTGGTGTCAGAAAGATAAAATTGAGCCTGCATAGTTGTTTATCAATTGATTATATCATGTGATATATGGAGGACTAGATGATTTTAAAAAATTTGGTCTTGAATTTTATCAAAACGAAGACCTAGTCAAATACATGTTCCAGGGTTTTCATTGCCAGTAGAAGTTTGCCAGTTTGGAAAATACTGTAATCATAACAGTCTTTTTTTAATACCATTTTTAAGGTGCTGATCATCATAAAAAATAATTCTAATATCTTAAGAGCTTCATGTGACCCAGGAAAGGCTATTTTGTTGTCTGAGAACATAGTTCCTGGGAAGGTGGTCTTTGCCAGATCATAGGGTTTCATGTGATTCTGTATTAAGATGGCACAAATTAGAGAAATAGTGTGCCCCATAAATTCTGCTCACTTATTTCTCTTGTGACAATATCAGTATTCCTCCTTAGATAGCCATTAATGTATTTTGCCCTTTTTTCCTTTCATTTAATCAGTTTATATTAGGTATATTTAAATAAACATGTCATTTTTGAGCAATTCACAGAAGGAAATGAACATGGCATTGCTCTTCAGATTCATTTCTTTCTTTCCTCCCTTCCTTTGTTTCTTTCTTCCCATTTCCATCTCTTCCTCCCTCCCTTCCTTCCACTTTTCTTATTTCTTTATTTTTGTCCTTAGTTTAACAAAGATATATTAAGCATATACTATGAATGCTAAGCTCAAAATAAAAAGAAAGATAAAGCACAGGCCTGGCCTGAAAGTCACTTAGAGCCTGACTGCTTTCTTTAACAGTTTCCTTAGGCTTACACAATAAAATTAGCAGATTCTTTACCTTAGTTGAGATTTTGAAAATTAAGAGGACCATGTTCAAAGTTAATATATATAAACATATATATTATTATAAATAACTCCAATGCAAAGATCAGCTAGATCACAGAATGAGTGAACTTTATTAGCTTGGTTTGCTTTCTTCACTATATTTATTTTAAAATGAGAAAACGCGTGAGAATATTCTTCAACACAGCAGAATCATCTTTGCTCTTGTCCCAATTCATGTGTTTTTCTGCATTTTTGCCTCATAATTACAATACTACACTCTAGCTCCTTTTCATTGTGTGTTTTGGCAAGGAATGAGTAGAAAATGTGAGAATTAAACATTCTATCTAAGATAGTTGTTATTTTTCGACTCATAGTCTAACACCTTTTTCATTAATGATTTATAAGAACATGAAATTTAGTGGTATTAATTTTGTGCTGATATCAAGAGCTTCAAACTTAAATTTTTGTAGCTACATCTCTGCTTTAGTGAGAGAGTTAAGTGATTTGTGAAACAGATGAATTATTAGATGAATTAGGGTTCAACAGAAGTCAGAGTTGTGTTTCATCTTATAAAGTCAAGTGTTTTTTGTTTTGGCAGAATTTAGATTTGCTGCCCTTCATGCTTATTTTTGCCTTAGAAATTTGAAATGGCAACTGAATACTAGGTTTCTAATGAGCTATTTATTTCTAAGATGACTGCAGGGCTATCAAACTGGAAAAAGAACTACCTTCTGGCAAGGTGGTCACTGTATAAGGTTAGGGAATTTGAAAGTTCTATTCTCACTATGCTTTGGACAATGTTGCAATCATAGTATATTTTTACCATTTTAAAGTTTTGCTCATCATTAAAAAATACTTCTAAAGTCTTAATAGCTTCATGTGACCCAGGAAGGACTTCTTTGTTGTCTGAGAATCTGGGCAGGTGGTTTTTGCCAGACCGTAGGATTTGATTTGGATATTGTAGCATAGAAGTAAGTGTTTTATGTGAAGCAGAAAAGAAGACTGTGCTTCCAGAAGCAAGAATTATTAGATATAAAGCATTTGAGGAAGGAAAAAAGTAAGACAACACTGGGGTAGAAAAGGAATAGGTCAAATCCGAGGTGAGGTGCATAATTTTTAGGAAACATCATAAAATAAACCTGCATGTTTCCGACTGCTTTGAGCTCCTATACCATGCTAAATAATACCAGCTGTCTTTTTTTTTCCGAGTGCTTATATATGAAAATATTTGTATCCTGCAAAGTTGATAAGCCTTATTTTGAACACATATAGAAACAAATGAGTGTACATAAGGGGGAAAAATCAGAAAGAGTGAGAGAAGGAAAGAAGGAAGGAAGGAGGAAAGGAAGGGACGGATGGAAGGAAGGTACAAGCTGTAGGATTGCCCTCTGTACTTTTATTCTGTAGCAGTGATGTTCAGAAACTGGAGGGCTAATCTAATTTTAAATAAAATTATTCAAATAAATTTTGTTTGAAGTTAACAGGAAAAAAAAAGGTAAAGATAAAGTACTTGCTAAATTTCACTCCTCAGAGATAATGGCTTTTGACTTTTTTTTTTTTAGGAGTTTAAGATATTCCTTAGTAACTCTAAAAGAATACATTTGTTTCTCCCTCTGTTTTTTGATTTATCATATTTAAGCAATATGCATTGACTCTAAGTTATGAAAGAGGAAGATTAGTTTCCTTATGCCATATATCACCCTCCTCATCTATATATGGGTTAAATTTGCTTTCTCTTATTACATTTCATAATTTACATAAACATACATTTCTTTATCAATTTTAGAAAGTGTCTCTTGATCCTGTTCTATGTCAAATGAAAAACTTAGCCCCCTCTCACCACTTCCCTTCAGCTTTACTCTTGTACCTCTGACTTTCTATTAGTTATAATACCACTATCATGTTGTCAAGGTATGTAAGATGTGTATTCTGATTATTCATGCTATGAGTCACTTCTCATAAAAAATCAAAACTCAAAAATGACATTTACAGAATCCAGAAACGTGGCTTCCAACGTCACTCTGCTTAAGGGGAAAGAATGGAGCAAACTTGTGGGTTCTTTGGTAAAGGTACCCATAACCTCTGCCCACATTTCACTGGGAAGCACTTAGTGATGCGATCATACCTAACTTCAAGAGGAGTTGGCATGAGTGCTGATCTGAGAAATCCGGTTTATGTCTCATTTGGCATGTGCACACATGTATGTGTTTGTATAGGATCAATTTCCAGAGGTGGGAGTTGTTTGGTAAAACAGAGTATGTATTTCTAAATTAGACAGATATTGCCAGATTGCTCTCCATAGTGGCTCTCCCAGTTGATACTCCTACTCACAGTGTATGAGAATGTATGTATCACCACATCTTCAAAGTAGATGTGTTCTTAAAATGTTTGATTTTTGTCAGTTGAAAAGATGAAAAATGGTATATCAGTAGAGTTTTAATCTGCACTTTTATTTTGAGTGAGTTTGAGCATCCTTTTATATGTTTAATAGCCATTTGAATTTCTTTTTTTTGTGAACTGCCTGGTCGCATCATCTGCCTACAATTCTTAATAGGCTGTTGGCTTCTTGCTCAGTTGTAGGATCACTTCATGTATGGGAATGATTAAAATCAATGTGTATTAGCGGCATTTGTCAGCAGTGAGCTAGAAATGAATGTACTTTTTGCCTTGAATGAATGAAGGTAAGCCCATTTCAAGTTCATGATATTTTTAATTGAAGATATAATATATTTTGTAGGATGAGGCACATATTTGAGGAACAGAGGGTGCACATTTATATACAGAACTTGTCCAAAATTGGAGGAACTAGCTTCACCTTTAATTATATTTCTCCTTTAATTGTGTTTCACAAAAGGAACATCTTTAATGCTTCCTCTTTATGTTTGTAATGAAGACAAGACAAACTAAAAATATATTGAAAAACTTCCCACTCGCCATTAAGGAGATACTGATATGGTTTGGCTGTGTTCCCACCCAAATCTCATCTCAAATTGTAATCCGAATTGTGTTGAAGGAGGAACCTCATGGAAGGTGATCTGATCATGAGGGCGGTTTTCCCCATGCTGTTGTCATGCCAGGAGTGAGTTCTCATGAGATCTGGTGGTTTGATAAGTGGCACTTGCCCCTTCTCTCTCTCTGGCCTGCTGCCATATAAGACATACCTTGCTTCTCCTTCAGCTTCAGCCGTGATTGTTAAGTTTCTTGAGGCCTCTCCAGCCATGGAGAACTGTGAGTCAATTAAACTTCTTTTTCTGGTTGGGTGCAGTGGCTCACACCTGTAATCCCAGCACTTTGGGAGGCTGAGGCAGGTGGACCACTTGAGGTCGGGAGTTTGAGACCCACCTGACCAACATGGAGAAACCCCATCTCTACTAAAACTACAAAATTAGCTGGGTGTGGTGGTGCATGCCTATCATCCTAGCTACTCAGGAAGCTGAGGCAGGAGAATTGCTTGAACCCAGGAGACGGAGGTTGCGTTGAGCCGAGATCACATCATTGCACCCCAGCCTGGGGAACAAGAGCGAAACTCCGTCTCAAAAACAAAAAAACAAACAAAAAAAACCCAAAACCTCTTATTTTTCCTTATAAATTACCTAGTCTCAGGTAGTATCTTTATAGCAGTGGGAAAATGGACTAATACAGAATCTAAAGCTGGAGTGGGAACTTTGCTGACATCTGATACTTCCCCAAAATGTAGAAGAATAATGTCATTAGGGTTCAATAGAAGTCATAGTTGCTGCATAATCAATTATTAGTAGAAAATAATTGGTAAATTGCAGTGTATTGAAAGATTCAATGGTTGTAATTTTAGGTATGCAATTTTCAATTCATTTACTTTATAATTATAAATGAATGTTATTTGAAAAACCTACAATTTATAATGATTTTTTAAAATGACTTAAAATGAATTCGGGGGAAACAAGTGATATTAAAGAGTAAAGTTACTTAAAATCAACATGTCTACAAAAGTAATTCCTATAGCTTAAATTAGTCTGTTATCTTAATAGAGGGCATTAAGTTTGGTTTTTTTTTTTGAGTCGGAGTCTGGCTCTGTCGCCCAGGCTGGAGTGCAGTGGCGGATCTCAGCTCACTGCAAGCTCCGCCTCCCGGGTTTACGCCATTCTCCTGCCTTAGCCTCCCGAATAGCTGGGACTACAGGCGCCCGCCACCTTGCCCGGCTAGTTTTTTGTATATTTTTTTTTTTTTTTTTTGAGGCGGAGTCTCGCTCTGTCGCCCGGACTGGAGTGCAGTGGCCAGATCTCAGCTCACTGCAAGCTCCGCCTCCCGGTTTCCGCCATTCTCCTGCCTCAGCCTCCCGAGTAGCTGGGACTACAGGCGCCCGCCACCTCGCCCGGCTAGTTTTTTTTGTATTTTTAGTAGAGACGGGGTTTCACCGTATTAGCCAGGATGGTCTCGATCTCCCGACCTTGTGATCCGCCCGTCTCGGCCTCCCAAAGTGCTGGGATTACAGGCTTGAGCCACCGCGCCCGGCCAAGTTTGTAACTTTTTAAATTTTTGTGGGTATATAGTAGATGTACATATTTATAGGTCACATGAGATATTTTGATATAGGCATGCAATGTGTAAATTACATTAGGGTAAATGGCATATCCGTCACCTCAAGCATTTATGCATTGTGATTCAAACAATCCGATTATTCTCTTTTAGTTATTTTTAAATGTACAATTAAATTATTTTGGACTATAGTCACCCTATTGTACTAGCAAATACTAGGTCTTCCTCATTCTTTGTAACTATTTTTTGCACCTGTTAACCATCCCCACTTCTACTCCCTCCTCACAACTTTTCCCAACCTCTGGTAGCCATCCTTTTACTCTATATATCCATGAATTCAATTGTTTTAAATGTTAGTTTCCACAGATATGAGAACATGAGATGTTTGTCTTTCTTTGCTTGATTTATTTCACTTAACATAATGGCCTCCAGTTCCATCCATGCTGTTGCAAATGACAGAATCTCATTCTTTTTTATGGCTGAATATTGCTCCATTGTGCATATGCACCCCACTTTCTAAGTTGATGAACACTTAGATTGCTTACCAACCTTGACTATTGTTAATAGTGCTGCAATAAACATGAGAGTGTAGTTATGTCTTCAGTATACTGATTTCCTTTGAGTATATACATATGAGTGGGATTGCTGAATCCTAAGGTAGCTCTATTTTTAGTTTTTTGAGGAACCCCCATACTGTTCTCCATAGTGGTTGTACTAATTTATATTCCCCAAAACCGTGTATGAGAGTTCCCTTTTCTCCAAATGCTCACCAGCATTTGTTATTGTCTGCCTTTGAATAAAAACCATTTTAACTGGGGTGAGATGATACCGCATTCTAGTTTTGATTTGTATTTCTCTGATGATCAATGATGTTGAGTACCTTTTCAATGTGTGTTTGCCATTTTTATGTCTTCCTTTGATAAATGTCTATTGAAATATTTTGCCCATTAAAAATCAGATTTATTAGATTTTTTTTCCTATAGAGTTGTGGGAGCTCCTTATATCTTCTGGTTATTAATCCTTTGTCAGAGGGGTAGCTTGCAAATATTTTCTCCCATTCTGTGGGTTGTCTCTTCACTTCATTTACTGTTTCTTTTGCCGTAAAGAAGCTTTTTAATTTGATGTGAACCCATTTGTCCATTTTTGCTTTGGTTGTCTGTGCTTATGGGGTATTACTTAATAACTCTTCACCCAGTCCAATGGCCAGGAGATTTCCCACAATATTTTCCTGTAGTGATTTCATAGTTTGAGACCATAGATTTAAGTCTGTAATCCATTTTCATTTGATTTTTGTATATGGTAAGAGGAAAAGGTCTAGTTTCATCCTTCTGCATATGGATATCCAGTTTTCCTAGAACCGTTTATTGAAGAGACTATCTTTTCTCCAGTGTATGTTCTTGGCACCTTTGTCAAAAATGAGTTCACTGTAGATGTGTGGATTTATTTCTGGGCTCTTTATTCTGATCCATTGATCTATGTGTCTGCTTTTATGCTAGTAACATACTGTTTTGTTTACAATAGCTCTTTAGTATTATTTGAAGTCAGATAATGTGAGTCTACCAGTTTTATTCTTTTTGCTTAGAATATCTTTGGCTATTCTGAGTCTTTTGTGATTTTTTTTTCTATTTTTGTGAAGAATGTCATTGGTATTTTGATAGGAATTGCATTAAATCTGTAGATTGCTTTGGCTCATATGGACATTTTAACAATATTGATTATCCTAATCCATGAACATGGAATATCTTTCCCTATTTTGTTTTGTATTCAATTTCTTGCATCAATCTTTTATATTTTTCATTATAGACATTTTTTTGCTTAAGTTAATTCCTAGATGTCTAATGTTGTTTGTAGCTAATGTAAATGGGATTACTTTTTTTAAATTATTTTTCACGTTGTTTACTGTTGGCATATAGAAATGCTACTGTGCTGACAGTGGCCATCTTTGTCATGTTCTGTATCTAAGGGGAAAGGTTTCCAAATTGTCCACATTTAGTATGATACTAGCTGTGGATTTCTCACATACGTCTTCATGATGTTTAAGTATGTTCCTTATATACCCAGATATTTTTAGTGTGTTTATCATGGAGGCATGTTGGATTTTATCAAATGCTTTTTCATCCTCTGTTGAAATTATCAATTGTATTTTTTGTCCTTCATTCTGTTGATAAGATGTATTGCACCGATTGCTTTGCATATGTCCATCCATCCTTGCATTCCTGGGGTAAATCCCATGTGGTCATGATGAATGATCTTTTTAAAGTGTTGTTGAATTTGGTTTGCTAGTGTTTTGTTGAGGCTTTTTGAATCAATATTCATCAGTAACATTGGCCTGTAGTTTTCTTTTTATATATATATGTTTTTGTCTGGTTTTGGTATCAGGGTAACACTGGCCTCATAGAATGAATCTGGAAGTATTTCCTCCTCCTCTATTTTTTGGAATATTTTGAGTAGGATTTATACTAGCTCTTTTTAAAGTATTTGGTAGAATACAGCAGTGAAGCCATCAGGTCCTGGTCTTTTTCTTTTGCCGGGAGACTTTTCATTATGACTTCACTCTTGTTACTTGTTATTGGTGAGTTCAGGTTTTGGATTTCTTTCTGGCTCATTCTTGGTAGGTTGTATATGTCTAGAAATTTGTTCATTTCTTCTAGATTTTCCAATTTATTGGCATATGGGTGCTTATATTAGCCACTAATGATTCTTCGAATTTCTGTGGTATCAGTTGTAATATTCCTTTCTCAGCTATGATTTTATTTATTTGGGTCATCTCTATTTTTTCCTCATTAGTCTGGCTAAAAATTTGTCAGTTTTCATATTTTCAAAAAACTATGTTTTTGTTTCATTGATCTTTTATATTGTCTTCTCTTTGTAATTTTTTGATTTTTGAAAAAAATTTACGGGTACATAGTAGGTGCATATATTTATAGGGTACATTAGATGTTTTGATATAGGCATGTAATGTGAAATTAGTACATCATGGAGAATGGTGTATCCATCCCCTCAAACATTTATCCTTTGAGTTACAAATAATCCAATTACATCTCTTAAGTTATTTTAAAATATATAGTTAAGTTATTATTGGCTATTGTCACCAAATAGTCCTATCAAATAGGAGGTCTTATTTATTTCTTTTTTTTAATGTACCCATGAACTTTACTTCAATTTCACTTATTTCTGCTCTGATCTTCATTATTAATGTTTTTCTACTAATTTTGTGTTTGGTTTGCTCTTGATTTTCTAGTTCAAGATGCATTATTAAGTTGTTTATTGAAGTTTTTCTTCTTTTTCGATGTAAGCACTTATAGCTATAAACTTACATAAATTTATAATAATAGGCATAGAATAGGTGTATAATATAGGCAGTTATAGCTATAAATTTATATAATCTTGTAATAGTACTGTTTTCACTGTATCCCATAGGTTTTGATATGTTGTGTTTCCATTATCATTTGTTTGAATTTTTTTCAATTTTCTTCTTAATTTCTTCATTTACCCACTGGTCATTCAGGACCATATTTTAAAATTTCCATGCACTTGTATAGTTTCCAAAGTTCCTCTTGTTATTTTTGGTTTTTATCCATTGTGGTCAGAGAAGATACTGGATATGACTTGGGTTTTTGTGTTTTTTTTTTTAAAGTTTTAAGACCTGTTTTGTGACTTTACATATGGCCTATCCTTGAAAATAATCCATATGCAAGGAAAGGAATTGTATTCTGCAACCATTGGATAAAATATTCTGTAAATATCTATTAGGTACATTTGTTCTATGGTGCAGATGAAGTCTAATGTTTCTTTGTTAACTTTTTGTCTGTAAGATCGGTCCAGTGCTGAAAGTGAGGTGCTGAAGTCTCCAGCTATTAATGCGTTGTGGTCTATTGCTTCCTTTAGCTCTAATAATATTTGCTTTATATATCTGGGTGCTACAATGTTGGGTGCATATATAGTTACAATTTTTGTATCCTTTTGCTGAATTGACCCTTTTATCATTATATAGTGACTTTCTTTGTCTTTTCTTGTAGTTTTTGTTTTGAAATACGTTTTGTCTGATATAAGTATAGTGACTCTTGCTCTTTATTGGTTTCCATTGGCATAAAATATCCTTTTCTATCTCTTTATTTTCAGTCTATGTGTATCTTTATAGGTGAAGTGTGTTTCTTGGTGTTTTTTGTAGGCAACAGATCATTGGGTCTTTTTTTTTTTTATTTCATGCAGGCACTCTTTATTTTATTTTTTTTTTTAATTTTACTTTAAGTTCTGGGTTACATATGCAGAATGTGCAGTTTTGTTACATAGGTATACATGTCCCATGGTGGTTTGCTGTATCCATCAACCCGTCATCTACATTTGGTATTTCTCCTAATGCTATTCCTCCCCTAACCTCCCCCCATCCACAAAAAGTCCCTGGTGTGTGATGTTCCCCTCCCTGTGTCCATGTGCTCTCATTGTTCAACTCCCACTTATGAGTGATAACACGTGGTGTTTGGTTGTCTGTCCTTGTGATATTTTGCTGAGAATGATGGTTTCCAGCTTCATCCATGTCCCTGCAAAGGACATTAACTCATCCTTTTTTATGGCTGCATAGTATTCCATGGTGTATATGTGCCACATTTTCTTAATCCAGTCTTTCATTGATGAGCATTTGGGTTGGTTCTAAGTCTTTGCTGTTGTGAATAGTGCTACAGTAAACATATGTGTTCATGTGTCTTTATCGTAGAAAGATTTATAGTCCTTTGCATAGATACCCAGCAATAGGATTGCTGGGTCAAATGGTATTTTTGGCTCTCGATCCTTGAGGAATCACCATGCTGTCTTCCACAATGGCAGGCAGCGTATAGAATGGGAGAAAAATTTTGCAATCCATCCACCTGACAAAGAGCTAATACCCTGAATCTACAAGGAACTTAAATTTACAAGAAAAAAAAACCCCATCAAAAAGTGGGCGAAGGATATGAACAGACACTTCTCAAAAGAAGATATTTATGTGACCAACAAACATGAAAAAAAGTTCATCATCACTGGTCATTAGATTAATGCAAATCAAAACCACAATGAGATACTATCTCACATCAGTCAGAATGGCAATCATTAAAAAGTCAGGAAACAACAAACAGGTGTTGGAGACGATGTGTAGAAATAGGAACGCTTTTACACTCTTGGTGGGAGTGTAAATTAGTTCACTCTTATGTCTTTTTATGAGAGTTTAGTTCATTCACATTTAATGTTATTATTGATAAGTAATGACTTACTCCTCTTATTTTGTTATTTTTTTTCAGGTCTTCTCTTATTTCCTTCCTTCCTGTCTTTATTTTAGTGAAGGTAATTTTCTCTGGTGGTATGATTTAATTTCTTGCTTTTTATTTTTGTGTATCCATTGTACTTCTTATTTGAAGTTACTGTGAGGTTTGTAAATTCTATCTTACAACCCATTATTATTATTTTTTTAACTAGTGAAAAGATTTTTTTTTTATTATACTTTAAGTTCTAGGGTACATGTGCATAACATGCAGGTTTGTTACATATGTATACTTGTGCCATGTTGGTGTGCTGCACCCATCAACTCGTCAGCACCCATCAACTCGTCTTTTACATCAGGTATAACTCCCAATGCCATCCCTCCCCCCTCTCCCCTGCCCGTGATAGGCCCCAGTGTGTGATGTTCCCCTTCCCGAGTCCAAGTGATCTCATTGTTCAGTTCCCACCTATGAGTGAGAACATGCGGTGTTTGGTTTTCTGTTCTTGCGATAGTTTTCTGAGAATGATGGTTTCCAGCTGCATCCATCACTGTTTTCATAAACAAACAAGCAATCAAAATGAAAACCAATGAAGACTCTATGCCTTAACTTCATTCCCCCCACCTTTTAACATTTTGTTTTTTCTATTCATCTTATTGTACTGTCTGTGTATTGAAAAGTTGTTGTAGTTATTATTTTTGATTGGTTCATCTTTTGGTCTTTCTACTTACGATAATAGTAGTTTACACACCACAGTTACATTGCTATAATATTCTGTGTTTTTTCTGTGCATTTCCTATTACCGATGAATTTTGTTCCTTCAGACAATTTCTTTTTGCTCATTAACTTCCTTTTCCTTCTGATTGAAGTACTGTCTTTAGCATTTCTTATGGGACAGGTTCGGTGTTTGTGAAATCCCTCAGCTTTTGTTTGTCTGGGAAAGCATGTATTTCTCCTTTATGTTTGAAGGATGTATTTCTCCTTTATGTACCCATCCTTGGGAAGGCTTTCCAGGTATTTGAAAGTATGTGGGTGTTGTGATTTAAGCTTGCATTAGGGGAATCCAAGCTGAGTAACACTGGTACTTACAGATATTTTTGCAAGATATACTACTATTCTAGGGCAAAAGTTTGTGTGTGTGTATGTGTGTGTGTTTTCCCTTCAAAACATTTAAATATGTAATGCCACTCTCTCCTGACCTGTAAGGTTTTCACAGAAAAGTCAGCTGCCAGATGTATTGGAGTTTCATTGTATGTTACTTGTTTCTTTCCTCTTGGTACTTTTGGGATCCTTGCTTTGTCTTCGATCTTGGGGATTTTGATTATTCAGTGTCTTAAGGTAGTGTTTTTTTGGTTAAATCTGCTTGATGTTCTCTAACCCTCTCGTACTTGGATATTGATATCTTTCTCTAGGTCTGAGAAGTTCTATGTTGTTATACCTTTGAATAAATTTCTACCTCGATTTCTTTCTCTACCTGCTCTTTAAAGCCAATAACTCTTAGATTTGTCCTTTTGAGGCTATTTTCTAGATCCTGTAGCCATGTTTCATTGTTTTCTTTTATTCCTTTTTCATTTTTCTCCTCTTTTTTTTCTCCTCTTTCATTTTTCTCCTCTCATGGTGTATTTTCAAATAGCCTGTCTTCAAGCTGACTAATTTTTTCTTCTGCTTGATCAATTCTGCTATTAAAATACTCGGATGCATTTTTCAGCATGCCAATTGCATTTTTCGACTCCAGAATTGTTGGATTCTTTTTATTATTTCATTCCCTGTTAAATTGGTCTAATTGAATTCTGAATTCCTTCACTGTGTTACGTTGAATTTGAGTTTCCTCAAAACAGCTATTTTGAATTCTCTGTCTGAAAGATTTTTTTTTTTTTTTTTTTTTGAAATGGAGTCTCACTCTGTCACCCAAGCTGGAGTGCACTGGCCAGATCTCAGCTCACTGCAAGCTCCGCCTCCCGGGTTCACGCCATTCTCCTGCCTCAGCCTCCCGAGTAGCTGGGACTACAGGCGCCCGCCACCTCGCCTGGCTAGTTTTTTGTATTTTTTTTTTTTAGTAGAGACGGGGTTTCACCGTGTTAGCCAGGATGGTCTCGATCTCCTGACCTTGTGATCCACCCGTCTCGGCCTCCCAAAGTGCTGGGATTACAGGCTTGAGCCACCGCGCCCGGCCTGTCTGAAAGATTATATATTTCTGTTTCTCCAGGATGATCCCTGATACTTATTTAATTCATTTGGTGAGATCATGTTTTCCTGGATGATCTTGATACCTATGGATATTTATCTCTGTCTGGCCATTGCTTAGTTATTTATTGTAGTTTTTTCAGGCTGGGAGTTTTTGTACCCATCCTTGGGAAGGCTTTCCAGGTATTTGAAAGGATGTGGGTGTTGTGATTTAAGCTTGCATTAGGGGAATCCAAGCTAAGTAACACTGGCACTTACAGACTTGTAGAGGTACCACCTTGATGGTCTTGTATCAGATTATCCAGGAGAATTCTCTGGATTACCAGGCAGAGACTTGTTCTCTTGCCTTACTTTCTCCCAATCGAAAAAAGTCTGTGTCTCTGTTCTGAGCTGCCAGGAGCTGGTGGTGGGGTGACACAGGCATCCCTGTGGCCACCACCACTGGGACTGTGCTGGGTCAGTCCTGAAGCCAGCATAGCACTGGGTCTTGCCTATAGTCTGCTGTAACCACTACCTGGCTACTGCCTATGTTTATTTTTTCAAGGCCCTGGGGCTCTACAATTAGCAGGTGGTGAAGCCAGCCAGTTTTGTGTCCCTCCCTTTAAGGGAGCAAGTTCCCCCAGGCCCTGGGCAGGTCCGGAGGTACTCTCTGGGAGCCAGGAACTAGAGTGAAAAACCTTAGAAGTCTACCTGGTATTCTATTGTACTGTGACTGAGCTGGTGCTCAAGCCACAAGACGCAGTCCTTCTCACTCTTTCCTCACCTTTCCAAAGGCAGAGGAGCCTCATCCCATGGCTGCTACCACCACAAGCCCACGGGGAGTGCTGCCAGGCTACTGCTGATGTTCCTTTCAGGCCCAGGGGCTCTTCAGGCAGCTTGCAGTAAATTCTGCCTGGCCTGGGACTCACTCTTCAGCGTAGTGGGTTCCCTTGTGGCCCAGTGCACATCCAGAAATTCTGTCTGAGAACCAATGCCTGGAATTGGGGACCCCAAGAGGGCATTTGGTATCTTACCCCACTGCTGCCCAGCTGGTACCTAAGGTATAAGACAAAGTCTCCTTTACTTTTTCCTCTGCTTTTCTCAAGCAGGAGGAATCTTGGGGATGTGCTGAGTCTCACCTGAAACCAGCAAATCTCAGTCTCACCCAAGGCCCATAGCATATTATTTAGGTATTGCTGCTGGTTATTCAGGGCCCAAGGGCTCTTTAGTCAGCAGATGATGTGTCCTGGCAGGACTGGGTCCTTCACTTCAAGGAAGCAGGTTCCCTTCTGGCCCAGGATATGTCTAGAAATGTCAGGCAGGAGCTAGCTAGGACCTGGAAAGGGGGACTCATGACTCTCACTGGTACCCTATCCTGCTGTGGCCAAGCTGGTATCTGAGATGCAAAACAAAGTCCTCTTTATCTTCTCTTTTCTCTCCTCTAGCAGAAGGAAAGAGTCTCTTGGAGCTGCAAGCTGTGCAACCTGGGGCTGGGGAAGGGGTGGTGTAAGCACTCCCTTAGCTGCCTCCACTGGTGTCCCAGCAGTTCATGTGTCCCCTGTCTCTGAGCCCATCTCAGTACTAGCACTCACCTAGGAGTTGCAGTCTTTGTGGCCTAGACTGCCTTTCAAGTTCACCTAGAACCCCAGAGCACTTTATCCTGCAGAGGTGAGGCCTGCAGAGAAACTTACGTTCCAGCCACTGGGATGGGCGATTCCCCTTTGGCTAGGGTTGGTCCAAATGCTCCATCTATGAGTGGGTGTCAGCTAAATACAGCTCAATTCTTTCTGCTGTGACAGGGCAGCACTGAGTTCAATGCAAAGTCTCAGAATTTCTGTGTTCTCCCATCCCAAATGCACAGATTCTCTGCATTACTCAGTCACTGCCATGGGGCTGGGGGAGGGGTGGCATTAGCAATTCAAGACTTTTTTTCCTCTTCTTCCCAGTGCTTCTTTCAGGAATATGAAGTTGAAACCAGGTACTCTGATTGCTGACCTGATTTTTCTTATGAAGGTGACTTCTTTGTGTAGATAGTTGTTAAATCTGGTGTTCCTGCAGGGGGATTGAGGGACAATTGGTACAACCTTCTGTTCTGCCATCTTGCTCCACCCTCCCACCCCCACAGTGCGTTACATTTTATTATGAAAATTATTTATTTATGCTGTACCCTTTACAAATAAATAGGGAGTTTCATGTAATTTGCAACTATTATATCCTTTGTCAGTAATAAAGGGCTTTTAAGGAATAACATAGGACTTTTTAATTAATGCATATAATGTTAATAAAATTTAATGTTAATAAAAAGATAAAGTGATGAGTGGAGTGCTAAAGAGAATGCATTGCTACTATCTATTGAAAGAATGGAGCCATTGACACCAGTAAGTTCTTACAGTTAACATAAAATTGTAATGAAATCATATACATAAGGAAATATTGCTGACAAAATAACTATAATGAATATGGTAGAAATAAAATGATCTATTTCATTAGTAAATGACTGCATTAAATTGTTAAGACACAAATGAACACATGTGGAAGAATACAGACATCAAACTTAATCTAAAAGCAATAGTCATGGGAGTCATAAGCATTATTGTAAATTTTGGCCTGAGCTATGTGGTAAAAGAAGATTTATTTTTATTTATTTATTTTTTTGAGACGGAGTCTCACACTGTCGTCCAGGCTGTAGTGCAGTGGCCCAATCTCGGCTCACTGCAAGCTCCGCCTCCCGGGTTCACGCCATTCTCCTGCCTCAGCCTCCACAGTAGCTGGGCCTATAGGCGCCCACCACCATGCCTGGGTAATTTTTTGTATTTTTAGTAGGGATGGGGTTTCACCGTGTTAGCCAGGATGGTCTCGATCTCCTGACCTCGTGATCTGCCCGCCTCAGCCTCCCAAAGTGCTGGGATTTACAGGCGTCAGCCACCGTGCCCGGCCAAAAGAAGTAAGATTTTTTAATTTTACTGTAGAATTTCTTCATTATGTTTTAAAAAAAATTCTGGTGTATTAAAATTCAACATGAAGAAAAGTTTTGGAAGCAGATATTTAATAATTAATTTGTGGAATTAATGATAAAGATGACTCTATCATTGAAACCTTATTTAATGTATCATTCAGTGTCTTCATATCCTATTTACTTTGACAAAATGTCTCATCACTTCACAACCAGGACAATTGGCCTGGGTTTTGTTTGATCCTACATCATTAAGGAAATGAATTGACCATTGATTTGTATTTCTCAGGTGACAAGGTAAGCAGTAAAAGGACTATGAGTATAAGAATCACAAATATAATTTCTCAGGCTGTAGACATTATGGGTCTTTTATGTGTATTTGAAAGTCAAAAGTTACATGAAGGAAAAACAATTAGAACATAGTAGTATATGCAATAATTTAGCATCCCCCTAGATAGAATATGGAATTCCTTAAAAATGTATTCTGTAGTCACTGTTACATTTTACTAAAACTACTTTCACTAAGATGCCTAAAAACTCACAAAAATTTGATAAGATATGGATACCACATATGCACTGAAACCATGAACTTATTCTGTGGTTTCTGATCCTATGATTGCATTACACTCTGTGGCATGCATTTCCAAAGACAGCATCACGTTCCCATGGCCTGACTCACTCCCTTGCTCTCAGGATTTTTACTTTGTCTATGCTTACCTTAGAAATGATGTCACTATATTTTAAGAAAGCACATTGCTGACTTGGGAAAGGACTTTTATAGTTTCTGATGTTGCTGTGTTTGAACATCTCTCATAGTTTGTTTTACATTCTGCCATGTGACTTAGTCATTTGTAATTTTCTTATCATTACTAAATTGTAAATTCATTTAAGAAAGATACTGTAAATGATTTTTATCACATGTGAAAAATGGTACAGTGTTTTTTCTGTAATAGATGCTCGAGTAGGATTTTCTTGACTTGCATTGCTCTTGGGGATATTTCCTTGTTGGTTCTTTTTTTGTTATTGTTAGAATTGTAATCATCAATACATTTGCCATGGGATGGTGCAAAAACCTCAGGCATTTATTATTACTTGTGGAAAAGACTATTTCACAATTTTATTTGTGTTTTTTTAACTTCCTCTTCTTTCCCTGCTTTATTCTGAGATGTTTAGGAGTAAAATATGCAAAAGCTGAAAACAGTGAGTTTTGCATATATTTATAATACACATAACTTAAATAATTTTCATATCTACAAGTTGAATAATTAAGAATAAAGCAGAGTGTACAGACTTAATTCATTTATTCAGTGTAGACAGGTTAGAATCTAGTGGGAAAGGCAGAAAATCTAATAAGAAAATAAGTCAATATCAATTATTTATTTGAAAATTGAGAAATTTTTTATGAAGGCTATGAATAGCAATACACAATACATACTAAGTTGGGAAAACACTGTTGCTTAGCATGACTAGGAAAAGCCTGACTTAGTAGATGTTCAAATCAAGACTGGAAGATGAAAGAAGTCTTTCACTGGCCATGCGAAGACTGGGCAGGCAGAAATGTAGAGGCAAAAGGACGAGCATATGCAATATCTCTAGAAAAGAACTTGTTATTAAACTGAAAGGATATCAGTTATTCTTCTTCAAGTTAATTTACATGTATTCAATAGCTTAATGAAAATTCTTCTTGGTGCAAAATGAAGATGGTTTACAATTTATTGACTATGATATGTCAGGCTCTTTTCCAGATGGTTTACACTTTCAAATGAACATGTCATAAACACCTCATATCCTGGAGGCTTATTATCAAGTTCACCACCTCCTCATTTCTACCTGCTTCTTTTGAAATTTCTTATCTGGTTAATTAACAATATCATTCATTCAGTTGTCCAAGTTCCAAACCTAAAACTAGCTCTAGCTCTCCCTATCTCCCATACTCCCTGTGTACACTTATTTATTCATTCTACTCCATGACTAATGTCTTGATCTATGAACTTGTCTCCAGCCCTACCCCCACTCTCATTATATCTTACCCGTACCATTGAATATCCTTTTCACTGTTCTCTCTCCCTTAATTTTTACCCATTTCCAATCCATCTTCCAAAAGCTTTTGATAATAATCTTCCTCAAATAAAATATTTTCTGCAAGAAGTTAATCTCTTCTTGAGATTTGCACAAAATATCTCATCACCTTTAGAATAAAATCAGAGATTCTTTGGCATGATATACTAGTATCTTCATTCTTGGCCCTCACTTCCCTGACCAATGCAACTTTTCTATAACTGCTCTTTAATATCCTCTGACTATTAATCTCTTGCCCAAGACTAATCTTACATCTTTATGTCATTTATATCATTCTTCTTTCTGTCAAGTATGCCGTCCCTAAAATAGTATCTCTAATAATTTATTTGAACCCTCAAGGCCTCAGCCCAAGGCTATCTTCCTTGTGGAGAGTTCCTTTATTCTTTTAAGCATCTCTGGACATCCTTCCCCTTTCTACCCACCACACACTGTAATTACAGTGATTACCATATTCTGTTATAGTGGTTTATAAGTCTGTATCCCTGTCACCTCTTAGTCCCTTGAATGCAGAATCTGCCTTTTTCATTTTCATATTCTCAGCCCTTGTGTTATACTTGAGATACAGTAAATGATCTATGAATATTTGCTGAATAACAGTCTAAACTGACTGAATACCACTCAGCTTTCTCAGAAACTTTTTTCTATTGTGCTAATGATAACTTGCGACTTAGAGGAGTTAAATCATTAGTAGCAGAGCTAGCATTTGACAGTAGGATTGTCTAATTGCAAAGTAATTGCCTCCTCCTTATAGAACTGCTCCTCTATTGGTTGACTACACTTGTACTTAACAATACCTATCCTTGAGGACATTATTGAGCTTAGTTTCATGATTTTGTAAACTTTGCCAGGCCAAATCTGTAATAGGATGGAAACAAATGAAATCAATAGGCTAGTTCTTCCTTACGTCTTTAGTCTTTTCTGTATCTCAGTCTTGTTAACTCTGCTGGATTTTAGGAATCTGTCCTAAACCTTTGGGGTACTCAGGGTGGAGAAAAAAAACATGCTGTTAAATAGCCATATACCCTACACTTGCACTTATTTATGAACAAAGAGAGTTATGGTGAGGTGGATGAAGATGATAGAAACTTTAAGTAAGTAATTATTAAATATTGTAGTGTTTACACAAAGAAATTTATAATACAGTGCTTTTTACTTTTCCAGAGTATTGAGTAACAGCCTCAGCAGAAATATAATCACTTTGTGAAATGCAATTTGAGGAGTTTCTTAATATGGATAATAATGAATGTATCTCATTGGAAGTGATACTGAGGTCTTTTACTGGTTTTCAGCCAGTTGTCATTAAAGAATGTGCCCAGTCTTTTCAATCAACCAAGAAAATAGTTTCCTTACTGACAGGCAGAAATTAACTGATGATGACATAAAATAACTGTTTCTTTGAATAAAATAACAAAATTCAAACATTATCTTTTCTCTGCAAATTAAGAGCCTATTAATGAGACATTTATAATATTGCAAGCAGAAGAACCATTGAAAGAATTTATATCACTATTGGCTAAAGAAAAGGACAACTGTCTAAACCTCTCTAGTTATGATGCTACATGGCAGACATTAACATTCAGTTATTCCCAGTCCTTCTCTAAACTCCCAGAGTTAATTGTCCATATGTATGGACAACACAACTTTCTTGTTGATATGCTGCCATTGTGTCTGCTTTTAATCCCAATACTATAGAGCATCCCTCAGACTAGAGTTTTAAAGTTGTTGGAAATACAAGAAGCAAAGCAAATTGACTGGTGTTAAGTACAGAAGAGGAAAGAATGGTTGAAGTAAAAAGTTTTGGTTGTGCTAAAATGTGAATATGACTGTAACACACAAGGGTGCAGGTACAGAGTAAATCGTAGAAAACTTGATGGGAAATTGAATTAATTAATTAATTATTATTTTGCTAGAACCTCTCAGCTGGTAGAGCTTTCTAACAGTCCTAAATTATTTCCCAAATTCAGGTCTGTAACTGTTATTTTGTGACCTATATAAGAATACTCCTTACTTTTCTGTAACACAACACCTACAAATTTAATAGGTAGAATCTATTTTGAAAATGTACTGTCCAGATAACATTTATTCCAAGAATATTGTTTTTAGACTTTAATAAGTTTCTACACATATCAAATTATAACTGATCTAGACATTAATAAACTACACTATATATAATTCAATAAATAACAGAAGAACTAGCTATGCTCTTATAGTTCTTATAGAAAGACTGTAAAGACAGCTGGCTTTATTCCTAGCAAGTCCATAAGCAGTATCAGCTGAGGGATACTTAAATCTCTATTTCACTAGTTTAAATAGAATTCCTACATTAATATTTTACTAGCCTTAGGATTTGAGGCATTAGTTATTCATTTAATTCAACAAATATTTATTGAGCAACTACATTGGTTAATTATTTGGAAAGTATATCCTCTTAATGTTCTCTGAATCATTACTATTAGCTAAAATGGTGGCTTTCAACATTACGTACATATCATTCTTTCTTCTCATTCTTTATCATGTAACATAAAATTTATTGACTTTATATCAGTATTTAAGTATTGTTAAATTTATATCATAGGCTGGGCATGGTGGCTTATACCTATAATCCTAGCACTTTGGGAGATCAAGGTGGGTGGATCACCTGAGGCCAGGAGTTAGAGACCAGCCTGGCCAACATGGCAAAACCCTGTCTTTATTAAAAATACAAAAATTAGCCGGGGGTGATGGTGCACGCCTGTAATCCCAGCTACTTGGGAGACTGAGGCACTAAAATCACTTGAACCTGGGAGGCAGAGGTTGCAGTGAGCTGAGACCATGCCACTGCACTCCATCCTGGGTGGCAGAGCAAGACTGTCTCAAAAAAAAAAAAATTATAGTATTTGTTATGGGATATCAGGAGAAGAGTAAACATCACCCAATGACTTTATCTTTTCTTCTGGAAAGGAATTAGTGCATTTTTGGTTGTATGCAGGAAATTATGATTTAAGGAGATACATAAGGGTGCAAAGTTGACAAGGGGTGGATTTGTGATGGCTGATTTTAGGTGTCAGCTTGACTAAATTAAGGAAAACCTAGAGAACTGGTAAAGCATTATTTCTGGGTATGTCTGTTAGGGTGTTTTCAGAGGACACTGGTGTGTGAGTCTAAATGGACTAAGTGGGGGAAGATTCACCCTCAATGTGTGTAGGTACCATCCAATGAGCTGGAAGCCTGAAAAGGACAAAAACAGAAGAAAGGCTAATTGGTCTCTCTCTCTCCCCCTCTACCCCTCTCTCTCCCTCTCTCCCTCTTTCCTCCTCTCCCTCTCTCCTCCTCTCCTTCTCTCCCTCTCTCCTTCTCTCCCTCTCTCCTTCTCTCCCTCTCTCCTTCTCTCCCTCTCTCCTTCTCTCCCTCTCTCCTTCTCTCTCCCTCTCCCTCCCCCTCCCCTCCCACTCTTTCCCATCTCTCCCCTTCCCTTCCCCTTCCCCCTCCCCACCTCTCTCCCCTGGGGCTGAGATACACTCTTCTCCTGCCCTTGGACAGGATGTCTAGGCTCTTCAGTCTTTGGATTCCAACACTTAACACCAGCAGTCCCCCAGGTTCTGAGGCCTTCAGACTTGGACTGAGCTGTGATACTGGTATCCCAGTGTCTGCAGAATGCAGATGGTCTGGGACTTCCCAGACTCCATAATTCTGTGAACCAATTTCCCTGATAAATCTCCTCTCATCTACCTATTTCTCTGTCTCTCTCTTACTCTCTTTCCCCTATTCATTATATTTCTTTGGAGAACCCTAATACAGGGAGCTTTTTAAAAATCCCAGTTCCCAGGCTACATCAGCCAAATGTAATAATTCCTTGAGATAGAACTAACTGAGGTATCAGTATTTTCCTGAGCTCCTTGGGTTATTTCAATGTGCATCCAAAAGTTAAAAAATATTTCTCATATATACATATATCTATATACACACACATATATTTTCACACACACACATGTAAGTAAGTAGGGAGGGAGGGAGAGATAGCTAGCTAGCTAGATAGATAGATAGATAGATGGATGATAGGTAGATAGAGAAAGAGCGAGAGACAGAGAGAGAGTCTGGCTATGTCACCCAGGCTGGAACTCTTTGGCTCAAGTGATCCTCCTGCCTCAGCCCCCCGAGTGGCTAGGACTGCAGGTGTGCACCACCATACCCAAATAATTTTTAAATTTTGTAGAGATGGGGTTTCACACTGTTGCCCAGGTTTGTCTTGAACTTTTGGCCTCAAGCAATCCTCCTGCATTGACTTCCCAAAGTGCTGGGATTATAGGCATAGGGTACTACATCTGGCCTATAATTTCTGCATGTAGTAATCTGACTTTGAAATGTAATATTCATTGTGCATTGGTTCTTGATTTAAACTTCAATTTTAACATGTTATAAAGTTGATCTAAATTGAGTTTTATATTTTCTTCTTTAATCTTCTGAGATTAATGAATAAAAAGGAAAAAAATAAAAACAAAAAAACTATTCCCTGAATTTACAGACTGAATCTAAAATATGTGGTAGATTGAGTTTAACTGCTATTTTTTAAAGCCTGAACTTTCTGCCCCGGATTCTGAAAAATAAAAATAACAAATGAAGCCTGGGCGACAGAGCGAGACTCCGTCTCAAAAAAAAATGAAAAATGAAAAAATAACAAATGAAAATGGTGTCAGATGCAGAATTGTAATTTGAACCCATAGTTTACACAATGTGACATTATATTACACAAAAATAAACTAATACATGTATTTACTTCACACGTTTATCAATGTTTGATAGAGGGATGTATCAGAAAAAACTGAAAGAAAAGAAGTGGAAATTAGCTAGACTTAATGGAACTGAAATAGGAAATTTAAAACCCTCAAAAAGAAATGTTTACACTCAAAGTGCACTCTTTCCCTCATCAATTCCGACTGCATGTTCCTAGCTTGTACTTAATGTGAGGAATGGGTGTGATTCATGTCAGAGCAGCTAAGTTTTCAGGGCTTGCTAGAAAACAGAATGATCTAGAGGCATCTGCCACTAAGAGCATTGCTTAGTTTCTTATTCCAGTCCTCATCAATGAATCTAGCTGTGTTGGTGTCCTTTCTAAGAGCTTCTCTTAAGCTTTGGAATACCTAAGTTTCAGAGTAAATTCTACAAATAGTTTATTGATATAAAGGGTATATATCTTCATGATACAATGTCTAGAGAGGATAATTTATTTCTCTTATGTCTATGAATAATTTATTATTCAATATTACTTGTAAATATAAGATTGAATTCTTTATTGTGTTCATTTGGCCTGATTAAGCCTCTGCATGAGGAAAAATAAAATGTTTGAGTCAGAATCTGGGCTGGGAATCCCAGAATTTTTTCTTTACTCTGTAGCACATGAACTAAGTATATAATGTTTGGAAGTGCCCTAGAAAATTAATGTTGCCCTTACAATTTATGTCACTTTCCCAGCAGTATCATAACTAACCAGATAATATTTTAAAATGTTTTGCCAACAAACTAATTTTTTATTTTGAGTATTATAGGAGACATATGTGTCCCTTGAGAAAGAGCTTATACAATTCTGAAATTTTCAGTAATAGAATGCACACATGCACACAGATACACATAAAAATGATATGGCATATATACTCAGGGGCCGGTTAACATCAATATTTCAAACATTTTGATAATCGCAGCTTTACATATTGTTTTTCTCACTTTACAAAAGAGATACAACAATTTTTATACAATATTTTAAATGGGTTGAATTGTATTGAAAATGTATTTGTTATTTTAAAATCAAAGAAATGAGAAAATTGGCAGCCAGGCCTTAGCTGATATAATCACTGTCCATCTCCCTAATGGGTTGGTTTGCAATTTTACCTCTCAATTACTGTGCACCAATGCCTTTAATTTCCTCCAGTGTTCCAAAATCCATTCTGTCTCAGGCGTTTGCACATGCTCCACACCAGAAACACTCTTCTTTTCCTCCCTCCTCCATTTGCTTTTCTCACTTTTAAGAACAAAATTCCCTCCTTTATCTTATAGGATAAAATCACTTTCTTGGAAAAGCATCCTTTGATCCCCATAGCAGGTTCATTTGCAATGTTTTATGTTCCCTCTGTTCCTTGCACTTCTTTGTAACACCTGTCATGAGTGACAGTATTCATGTAACCACTTTTTTTGCAGCTAAACGATGTTTCTTCCAGCTAAACTGTGTTTCATTAGGACAGGGACTACACTGCCCAGGACATTTATAAATGACAATATAAATATTCCCTAGCTGATTTTAATTCCCCCAACATGTGGGGTCTATGAAGATAAAGTCCTTATCTTCCTTATTCAAGTCCCATCTTCCTTATCCCAAGCCCCTTAATACAGGATCTGGCTCATGGTACTTGTTCAATGAATAGTTGTTGAATTAATGATGAAAAAATTAACTTTTAGTATAGTGAATAGTAATCTCTCTACTTTTATCTGTTCTATGAAATGTTTTAGCTTTTATATATTTGTTTTTTAATTTTTAGTTTTGTAATGTTTATATATTAGTTATATTGACGAAAACTACATTATATATTAGGTATATTGACACTTGCAATTCATGAAAACTTTAAATCTTGAAATATATTTTGTAAAATTGACAATACATACATAACTTATGAGCAAGAATGATTCATTATAAATTGTGATTATAACACAACAGCTAAATAGAAAGATATGATTGTAAATGTATCTCTTCAATAATGGGTAGAATTAAAATGTCAGAATTTGAGAGGTAGAACTACCCTAGGCTTCATTTAGCACAACAAAAACATGTCATAAATAAATACAAATAATAAGTGATTTGCCCAATGTCATAAAGATAATTAGTGGTAGAAGAAAATTGTAACTCCAAATTTCTGACCTCTTTTTCTGTTCCATAATATTCCGACATTTTAAGTATGAAATTTTAAATGAATATGAGGCCAAGACAGATTTGTTAATTTCTGTTAATGTGCAATCAGGAAATTGGAATAAGGGCATTCAAAAAGCAAACACAGCTCCTAGTAACATGACCAAAGAGCCTTACAATGCTTTTACCATGACGTGGTATCCATACCTCTCCAGCTTATTTTCTTTGGATCTCAAAATGTATACTTTGCCTGTCTCCTATTGCTATTAATTGCCACATACATCTCTTTGTGTGATTTGCTTGGCAGCCCTGAAAATGGTTGGCTCTCTGGTTGGATCAGTCCCCTGTGGCAAACTTAGGACTCTGCGTTCCCAGTACTGGCTCACAGAATCTGGTTGAATCCCGTGAGTTATTTATACTTCACTATATTTGGTTCCTGGCAACAGAATCGGTAGAGGTCCATTTTGAAATGTATTTGGTCAACCATGAGTTGAGTCAGCTCAGCACTTGAGATTTAGGGTGTCTTCTGGTACCTGACAGTAGGTGTTCAAAAGGAATTAGAAGCCACATGTGTCAAATTGGAAACAACTCAGGTTTATATTTTAATACAGTTCAATTTTGCCTATTAGAGGGAATTATGGTAGCAATTAATAAACATGCTTAATCAGTGCCAAAATCATAACATTTGAGGAGGTTGGGAAAATGTTGAGATAGTTGAAAAAAATTAGTAAAAGGCATTTTGGAACCAAATACCTCAAAATCTCTTGGACATGGATTATAATATAATACATAAAATGCGTCGTGTGTAATATATTTTAACACATTTGTCCCTGATTTTTTTCCCATTAAAAATGGGAAATTATAAAGACACTTTCTGTCTTTATGATTTTATTGTTTAGGGGGACAAAGAATAAAGGCTTTAACAAAATTTGGTTGGGCACTGTGTCATAGAATCTAAAGATGCCCAATATCACTGTCATTAAAGGACATCTAAGTTATTGAGAGAATGCCATAATTAGAAGGAAAATGCAAGCACTGTTCTGAGAGAACTATTGATTCTTTGCTTTCAGACTACTCATTTGTTTAAGACTAAATGTGCAAGCTACACCAAAGAACACGAAATTACCTTGGAGTTGCCGCCTCGGCAGTGGTACGACAGCTGATAGAGACAGGCTTGCATTTTCTCCTGAAGTCTTCTATCTTCCTTTAGTGTCATTGAACAAGGGCTGCTGAAGTGTCAGAAAAAAATATTTATTGCTCTTCCATATGTCACTGCCCTCCCGCCAGTGACATGTGTACTCATCAGTCAAACGGAAACTACCCACCATGTTTGATTTACTGCAGTTGAAGGAAATCTGTTTGTGGATTCCTATAACATAAGCCATTTTGCTAGAGATTAATGTCCTGATTTGCATGCAGTTCATGAGAGTTATATCATTAGTTTTCATGATATATCAGAACTAAATGGAAGAAATCCAACTCTGTTTTTTCCTCTGTGGGGTCCTGTTCTTTTTCTTTCCCCTCCCTAACCTTTTCATTAACCTTCCCCTTGTTATTCAGTAAAGCATTATTTACTTTGTGCCATCTCAGGACTTGGTAGGAGATTATGTGATTAAGTTTTAGCAACACAGAAACCATGAATAAAGTCCCTCTTCAGAACACCTGGAAAATTACTTGAATAGCAACAGACTTTCTGGCCTTGGAAATGGACTTTTAACAAACATATCATGGTGAAAAATAAAATGGAGAAAATTTTATTTTTCAGAAATAAAATTTTCTGAAAAATAAAATTGAGTTTTCTCACGAACATCTATGTACCATTTACAATCTATGAGGGATGCAGGGTAAGAAGGTTTTCAGAGCTTTCAGAGTTGCTCAAGTTTAAGAAAGTTTTCTAACATACTATAATTCTACTGTATAGAATTCAAAATGTATCTGTGTTGACATTTCTGAGCTATAAGTAAAAACATTCTATAGGTGTATAATTGAATCTACTTTGACTAGCCACACCTGATTGCTATATAGAACCAGTGAGGATGGCAACATAGATGACTAAGAGCAGCTACATTTATTCAGATGCAGGTTAAAAAGTGGATAACAATTGATTGAGATATTTATTCCATATCGCAACATCTTCACCAAAGCTCTTGAAGCATATGAAATTCTATTTAACTATTTAAATAGAATTTAACTATTTAAATAGAATTTAAACAGTACAATTTGACTATTAGTACTCCTATAAAGAATATCCTATAAAGAATATATCTATGTAAATAAAAAAGATCTTATTATAATGTACAGAAGCCAAGTCTTTTGTACTTCTCAGACATTAGGCAATAGATTATAAAGATTTCACAAAGCAGACTCCACAAAAACAACTGTTAGAATTATAACATATTCAGTAAAATTGCAGGATACAAATCATCATACAAAAATACATTGCATTTCTATACACTGATAATGAACTCTCAAAAATTATAAAACAATCCATTTACAATAGCATCAAAAATAATAAAATTGTTAGTAATAAACAACCAATGAAGTGAAAGGTGTATACACTAAAAACTACAAAACATTGATTAAAGAAACTAAAGGACATACAAATAAATGACAGATATCCTGTATTATGCATTGGAAGACTTAAGTTAAATGTCTGTACTACCCAAAGTAACCTGCAGATTCAGTGCTATCTCCATCAAAATTAGAATAGCATGTTTTATGCATAAAGAGAAAATCAATCCTACAATTCATATGGAACCACAAATGACCCAGAATAAACAAAGTGATCTTCAGAAAGAACAAACTTGGAGGCATCACAGTTCCTGAATTCAAAATATATTACAAGCTACAATAATTAAAACAGTATGGTACTGGCATGAAGATGGAGATACGGACCAAGGGATGGAAATAAATCCATACATATATGGCCAACTGATTTTTGACAAGAGTTCCAAGAACACACAATGAAAAAAAGGGCACTCCTCAACAAATAATGTTAGGACAACTGAATATTCACATACGTAAGAATAAAATCAGACCCCTATATTACACCATACATAAAAACCAACTCAAAATGGACTAACGACTTAAATGTAGGACCTGAAACCTAAAACCCCAAGAAGAAAACATAGGGGAATATCTTCTGGATATTGGTCTTTGCAATGATTTCTTGGATATGACAACAAAAGCTTAGACAATAAAAGAAAAAATAGACAAGTGGTATGAATTAGTCCTTTTTCACACTGCTAATAAAGACATACGTGAGACTGGGCAATTTATAAAAGAAAGAGGTTTAATTGGACTTATTGTTCTACTTGGCTGGGGAAGCCTCACAATCATGGCAGAAGGCAAGGAGGAGCAAGTCACGTCTTACATGTGTGGCAACAGGCAAAGAGAGAATGAGGAAGATGCAAAAGCGGAAACCCCTAATAAAACCATCAGATCTCATGAGACTTATTCACTACCATGAGAACAGTATGGGGGAAATTGTCCCCATGATTCAGTTATCTCCCACCGGTTTCCTCCCTCAACACATGGGAATTATGGGAGTACAATTCAAGATAAGATTTGAGTGGGGACACAGGGCCAAACCATATCATGGTACTACATCAAACAAAAATATTTTGCACCCAAATGATATAATCAAGAGAATAAAAAGACAACCTACAGAATGGGAGAAAATATGTGCAAGCTATACATCTGATAAGGGGCTAATTTCAAAAATGTGTAAGGAGCTCCTACAAATTGATAGCAAATAAACATATAAATAACCCAATTGAAAATGGGCAAAGAACTTGAACAGAAATTTCTCCAAGAAGACATACAAATGACCAACAAGGTATATGAAAATGTGCTCAAAATCATTAATTGACAGGAAAATTCAAATCAAAACTACAATAAAATATCACCTCACACCTGTTAGGATGCCTATTATTAAAAAGGAAGTGTTGGTGAGGATCTGGATAAACTGGAATCATTGTACACTGTGGTGGGAGTATAAAATAGTACAGCAGCTATGGAAAACAGCATGGATGTTCCTCAAAAAATTATAAATGGAATTACCATATGATCCAGCACTATTACTTCTGGGTATATATTCAAAATAATTGAAATAATAATCTCAAAGAGATATCTGTACTCCCATGTTCATTGAAGCATTATTCACATTAGACAACAACCAAGTGTCTGGATGAATGTACGAATGAATAATGTATAGTGTATGATTAATTATATATATTCCATTATACAAAATATATATACCATTCCATTATATATAATATACAATATTTCATTATATACAATATACATTTCATTATATATAATATTCCATTATATATAATATACAATATTTCATTATATATAATATATTTCATTATATATAATATATAATATTCCTATATATAATAATATATAATATATAATGGAATATTATTCAGCTTTAAAAAGAAGGAAATACTGCCATTTGTGACAACATGGATAAACCTGGAGGCCATTGTGCTACATAAAATAAACCCCAGAAGGACAAATATTGCATGATTCCACTTGGACGAGTTATCTAATAGTTAAAATCATAGACGCAGAGAATATAATAGTGGTTGCCAGGGGCAGGGGGTGAGGGAAGTAGGGAGTTGTTTAATTGGTACAAAGTTTTAGTTTTGCTAGATGAGTAAGTTCTAGAGATCTGCTGTACAACGTAGTGCCTATAATTAGCAATACCGTATTGTGCACTTCAAAATCTGTTAAGAAGTGTTCTTACCACAAAAACAAAAACAAAGAGGGACACAAGGAAACTTTAAGAGGTGTTGAATATGTCTGTTATGTTGATTGTGGTATTGGTATCATGGGTGTTTAAGTATGTTCAAAGTCATCAAATTGTACACATTAAATATGCTCAGTTCTTTGTATATCAAATATACCTTAAAGCTGGTGGAAACAGGAAAAAGCGTATGAACAAATAGTTGATAAAATCTTCACAAAAAGATAGGCAAGTGACTGATGAAGATCTTGAACTTGCATCAGTAACAGATACTCCAAATACACAGACAAAAGAGAGAACATCAGTGATCTAAATGTCTAGAGTGGCCTGAGAATATCTTGCTGCCTGATTTGACACACACATATATTAAAGACAAGACTGGGACTGAAACTAAGTGCCATCAGCATATGCTCAATGAACCATATGCTGTCTGTGATTCTAGAATTTTCTGAGTCATCCTCAGTTTTTCCTGTCTAGCCTCAAGACATCAGAAATTGGCACATAACCAGTATTTCTGTAGTTACTTTTGAATTGCAAGCAGTGTAAGAGTGATTAAATAGTTGTTTTCTTGAGTAGGACACATAGGAGGTTTGAATTCTAGCTCCACCCTTAATAACTCTGTAATTTTGAATAAAGTACTTAATCTTTCTAAGCTTCTGTTTCTTCTGAAAATGTGGCTAATAAAAATGGTTGAAACACTTAGAGAAGTGTTTGGCAGATAGAAGTTACTAAAGCAATATTAGCTATTATTGTTAACAACATTTACCCTTCTAGAAATCATCTGATGGCAGACCACAACTGCTTTTAAGGCCATCTCTGAATGGTATAATGGAAGTGGGAAGTGAGAGAATTGAGGGCAAGATGCAGGGAATATGTAATTAATTCCCTTGATAAATTAAAGTACAGTAGTTACTTTTTCAAATTTTCTATTGGAAATCCACCTTCTGTATGCAAAAAAGGAAGCCTAGGGAACATCTACTCTGAAGACTGAGGCGTAGAATCAAATACTGGGCATATGAAACTATATTATTGTATGATAAAAATGCAGATATGTTGATCAAAACGCCCTGAGCCAGCTACCATCTTATTAGGAGATCTACCACTACTATTGCTAGTTGTTTTAGTGGAATGTACAGTGGCATGTAGGTGTGTGTGTCTTGAGGATACAATATCATTCTGCTTTTTATAATAATCAGTATTATTGGGCTTCTCCAATATTAATTCTATCAATATTTCATTACAAATGAGGTAGTTGATGCCACTTAGAAGTGGCAGTGCTCCTTCTAAGGGAAAAATGCATCCTTTTAAAATTTCCAATTTGTGATAATGCATATGCACAACAAGAAAGATGATATTAATAAAAAATTTCCTCAGGTTTTTATTGAAAAATGAATAATTTTATATTAGCTAAGTTATACATTCCTGAGCATATGTAATACATTTTAAAAACTTTCTGTGTATATTATCATTTTAATCATGGTGATTAGGGAGGCATTGAATACACATTTCATTCATGGTGGCAGGCTATATCTGATTTTCATGTGATCTTATTTATTCTGTTTATTTTACTTTCCTGCTCTCTCATTATAATTTCTTCACAGTTTTGAAACAAATATTTACACAATGGTGATAGTTTGTTACCCTTATATAGACATTTTACCAGGACTCCAAAAATGCTCCTGGGAAAAACACAGAGAAGCATAACAAGCATTTTAATATAAGTAGCAGGAACTTCTTTTGACTACATAATTCTTTTTATCAGAACTTCCACTGAATAATTTAAACACATTTGGAAACTAACCTTCAGCCTAAAACTTCAGTGATTAAGATAGCAATCTTAAAACAAGCTTTATGTCTCTTGTCTGCTTTCTAATCTACACATACATAAACACAGAAATGCATACACATAAACGGGATTATATTCTATTTTACCATGTTTGTCTGTGCACCAACGATTTCTCTGCTCTTTTGAGTGATTATTCTCTTTTGTTTTAGGGAGAGTAAAATAGTAGGGTTAAATAGGCTTCTTAGAAATAGACCACCTCGTTCTATAGTGAATTAAAATCTATAGCCATTGCAATTTTACAGACTTTACTTTAATCTCTTTCTCTGTGCCTCATTAGATTTGTTGCTTAGAATTTCTAATGATTCCACCAGTGTCCTTAATGAACTGTGAACCAATTACAGGCACACCTCAGAGATATTGTGTGTTTGGTTCCAGACCACAGCAATAAAGCAAATACTACAATAAGGCAAGTCACACAAATTGTTTTTGTTTCCCAGTGCATATACAACTTATATTTACACTATATTGTAGTCTACAAAGTGTGCAATAGAATTATGTCTAAAAACAGTGTACTTACCTTAATTTTAAAATAAAAAGTGTATTGCTAAAAAATGCTAAGGAAAATATGAACCTTCAGTGAGTTGTAATCTATTTGCTGGTGGAGAGTCTTGCCTCCATATAGATGGCTGCTGACTGATCAGGATGGGGGTTGCTGAAGGGTCGGGTGGTGGGAGAAATTTCTTAGAAGAGAAGAGGGCAACAGTAAAGTTTCCCACATCAATTGACCCTTCCTTTCACAAAAGATTTCTGCATAGTATGTGACTCTGTTACTCACAACAGAACTTCTTTCAAAATTGGAGTCTGTCTTCTTAAGCCTTGCCACTGCTTTATCAACTAAGTTTATTTAATATTTTAGATCAATTGCTGTCATTTCAATAATGTTCCCAGCAGCTTCACTAGGAGTAGATTCAAACTCAAAAAACCACTTTGTTTTGTTCATTCATAAGAAGCAACTCCTCATTTGTTCTAGTTTTGTGATGAGATTGTAGCAATTCAGTTACATCTTCAGGCTCCATTTTAAATTCTAGTTCTCTTGCTGTTTCCACCACATCTCCATTGATTTCCTCCACTGAAGTCTCAAACCCCTCAAAGTCATGCATGAGAGTTGGAAACAATCTCTTCCAAACTCCTGTTAATATTAACATTTTTACCACCTGCCCTGAATCATGAAGGTTCTTAATGGCATCTAGAATAATTAATCCTTTTCAGAAGGTTTTCCATTTTCTTTGCCCAGATCCATCAGAGAAATCATTATCTATAACATCTATAACCTTATGAAATTTATTTCTTAAATAATAAGACTTGAATGTCAAGAATTACTCCTTGATCCATAGGCTACAGAATGAATGTTGTGATAGCAGGCATGAAAATAGGATTAACCTTCTTATTTATCTCCACCAGAGCTTTTAGGTGACCAGCTGCATTGTCAATGAGCAGTAATTTTTGAAAATAATCTTTTTTTCTAAACAGTAGGTCTCAACAGTAGGTTTAAAATATTCAGTAAAACATGCTGTAAGCAGATGTGCTGTCATTCAGGCTCTGTTGTTCCATTTGTAGAGCACATAAGCAGAGTAGATTTCACATAATTTTTAAGGGCCTTTGGATCTTTGATGTGGTAAATGAGCCAGCTTAAAGTTACCAGTTGCATTAGCCCCTAATAAGAGAGTCAGCCTATACTTTGAAGCTTTGAAGCCAGACATTGACTTCTCCTCACTAGCTATGAAAGTCCTAGATGACATCTTAGTCATCTGGATGTTTTTTGTCTCCCTTGAAAATTGCTTCCATTGTCTCTATCTGTTGTTTTACTATAGCCATCTTCACCAGTGATCTTAGCTAGATCTTCTGGATAACTTGGTGCAGCTTGTACATCAGCACTTGCTGCTTCACCTTGTACTTTTATATTATGGAAATAGTTCTTTTCTTAAACCTGATGAACCAGTCTCTGCTATTTTCAACTTTATTTCTGCAGCTTCCTCACCTCTCTTAGCCTTCAAAGAATTGAAGAGCGTTAGGGCCTTGCCCTAGATTAGGCTTTGGCTTAAGGGAATGTTGTGGCTGGTTTGATCTTTTATCCAGACCACCAAAATGTTCCTCATATCAGCAATAAGGTTGTTTTACTTTCTTATCATTGTATGTTCACTGGAGTAGTACTTTCAATTTCCTTTGAGAACTTTTCCTTCGCGTTGGCAACTTAACTAACCGTTTGGCACAAGAGGCCTAGCTTTCAACCTGTCTTGGCTTTCAGCATGCTTTCCGCACTAAGCTTAATCATTTCTAGCTTTTGATTTAAAGAGAGAGATGTGCAACTCTTCCTTTCACCTGAACACTTAGAGGTCATTGTAGTGTTGGTTATTGACAATATATTATTGTGTCTCAGAAAATAGGAACGCCTGAGGAGAGGGAGAGAGGTGGGACAATGGCCTATCGATGGAGCAGTCAGAACACATAAAACATTGATCCATTAAGTTTACTGCCTCATATGGGCATGGTTCATGGCACCTTAAAACTTACAATAGTAACATCAAAGACCATCAACTATATATCACTGTAACAAATGTAATAATAATATAAAAGTTTGAAATATTGTGAGAATTACCAAAATGTGACACAGAGATGTGAAGTGAGCACACAATGTTGGAAAAATGATGCCAATACATTTGCTTGGTGCAAGTTTGCCACAAATCTTCTATTTAGAAAACACAAAATGCAGAATGCAATGCAGCGAAGCACAATAAAATGAGGTATATCTGGACATTCAACTTTCTCATGGTTTCTACATAGCTACTACATTTGGGTATGCCCTTTAGAAGAGTGTTCTCTATTCATTAGGGGAATTGTGTACAAAAGCAGAGATAGACTGGGTCACATCCTTCCTTACCATTTCAAGAAGAACTCAGAGGGAAACACCTAGAGATGGCATGCCAGCAGTGCCATCTCTGTAGTGAAAAGGATAGAAAATTAGCTCTCTGTTCTTGGCCTAAACCGAAACCTGTATTAATACAGTTGCTTCTATAGTGTTATAGAGGAAAGGAAGTTTCTTACTTCATGAGCCACCTCCCTTTTAGATTCAGTACTGAACACATCAGCTTATTTAAAACATTTTAAGCACTTAGCAAGTTCTTGTTGAATAAAAAATAAATAAAAAGAAATGTTCGCCTTTGACTTGTGGCTTAGGCTTCTGTAATTTAAAATATTGTAAAATATTTTCCAGTTCATCTTTCTTAGCTCTAGGTAGAATTGCTTTCAAACCAATTCAGATAAATGCGTTCTTTTGATTAAATATCTTCATGAAAGAAGGTTATTCTCTTTCCCAGGGTCTTGCCAAGATTCTGTGGGAAATTGAACTTTACACATTTCCCATAACTGTCCTCCTCATCATTCTTCTTTCTGTCTAATACAAGACTCTAAAATATGATTTTAGAATCTTGTTCTCATTTTCCCAATTTCAAATTTATTTTGACACTTAGCCAGATCTTAAAGAATTCTTTTTAAAATTATTTCCAGAATCCATACTTTTATCCATCACTGTTAATAGATTCACTATTTGTCAGACCTGGTCTCTGGCTACTTACTTTCCTTATTCCAATTTCACAAAAGTAAGATTTTATGATTTCAATCAATAGTATAGATTGTGGTCAAAAGTATATTTGATACCTTTCTGGCTTTATGTATATGTATAAGAAATTTTCTTTGTACTGCCTTTAGTGCAGACATAATTTATGTTCTTTTCCAATGCATCCATCCATGGATCCATTTATCTATGAAAAAAGAAAGGCATCTTCTTATAATCATTGTATTCCTCATGTAACCAATATACAACACACACACACCACCACGACCACACACTCCTACATCATCTAAAAGCTTATATAACATGAACCTAAGAATGACTCTTCTTGTTTGATCTGTACAATCTGACATTACGTGTACTTTAAATTGATATTAATGATAATATTCTTAACAATCGAAAAGTGATAAAGATTTTTCTCATGAAAAATGGTGCGTTATTTTCCTACATTGAAAAAATTGACTTCTCAGTTGGAAGTCAATGACATTTGGACCCATTTCTTAAAGGATTCTAAGATTAAATCTTCTAAGTAGATTTATTTCTTTACAGATAAATAAGAATATGCTATCGCATCTCCCAGGATTCAGTTTTGTGGGCCTATTAGGCAATTATTAATGGATTAGGAAAAAGGAAAGCTAAACTCTTCAACTTACTACCACTTTTTGTAAAGATACCAAGCAGATTCAAAGGCACTCCAGAGGTATCTACATACATTGAAGGGCTAAAGGGGACAGGATGACACAAGTGATGTAAAACATTTTCAAACGCAAAAGAAAAATAGGGGGTTGAAAGAAAAAAAGAAACCAAAGATGAGAAGTAAGGGACAAACAGGAACAGTTAACCTTTCCAATTACATTATTAAAAGTGAGTTTATGTATTTCACATAGAAATTTGTTCCCTTATTATTGGAGAGCAATAAAACATTGCCTTACATGTATTATGATCATAACCAGTCTAAAATTTCAACCAAGTAATAATCTCCATTTCATGTGGGAAAATCTTATTTTACATTATTCATCAAGAAAATATCTCAGATATGGGAAATAACATTTCACATAAAATTAACAAAAGGTATTTGAAATATATACATTCTATTATTTAAGCACAGTGAGGAACCCTGATGAGGAAAGGTGGAAAAGGATGGAGGGGCAAGATATGTCATCTGAAAATGCAGTCTCCAGACCAATTCTTTGATAATGATGCTAGAAGTAACGGACAGTAGGAAAGTCTTGACCTTAGAGTGTACAAAAAAATTTGCGCCTCTATGGGAGAGTTGCTTGGGGTCTTTTGGGAGATAAGAGTCATGGCATTTTTGCTTGATGCTTAGTGGTACCAGAGATTCTCTTCCAGTACATCCCAGAGAAAGTTGTTGACCACTCTAAGAGAGATCCAGGTTCTTCTTTTGGGAGCTTCATAAAACAGCCATCAAGTTCACAGAGAGAAAAAGGTCACAAAAGTTGGTTCCTGAACAATACGTGCTTGTGGCAGCCACAGCAGAATCGTTAGTAGCCAATTTAAGCAGTTTTAGTGGGACCATTGGAATAGACCTAACAGACTCTGAGATGAAAACAAAGCCCCCTTTGGAACACAGATTTAAAATATGCACACATATTCACATATGTGCGTATGGGGGAGTATCTATATATGTATCTATACACACACATATATATAGAAGATATAGAAGATATGTGTGTGTGTGTATATATATATATCTTCTTCCTTTTCTTCTCTTTAAAACAGAGGAATTCTATTTTCAGCTAAGAAGGAATAAGAGGGGCAGGATTTAACCTCTCACCTGAAACAGTAACAATAAAAAGGAAAAATAAAATAAATGAACTCCTGAACATCAGGCAATGAAGGGCACAGATCTCTGGGAGATAAGAAACAAATAAGGAGAACCATATGATAAATCCAGCTACTGCCTGCAGGTTTCCTGGCCATGGTGCACGTATGGGAGTGTAGGAGTGGAAATCAGGCAAAGTCCAGTAAACTCACCAATTTGAGGAGAAAGCTAAGTGTACTGGGAGACCAAGGTGGCTAGAGATTGCAGGACAGAACACTAGAGAGGAGAGAGCTCCAAAGATTTGCAAAGAATTCTACCCAAGTATTCAGTTGAGTACTGATCAGCATATGACAAAACTGCCTGAGTCAGAGGAAAGAAAAACTTAAAATAATTAGGGGTAGAAGTGTCCCGTGTACACACAGGGCTGAGAAATGTACCTGTTTCTACCAGTCAGAGAAGGAAAGCATGTAGTATTAGGTAGGGTATACAGAAAAGTCTTGCCTTAGTAGTGAGGAATAATCAACTCTAGACTGAGCACTGCTCTAGTCCTTCCAAACCAATCTTAAAAGGAAGATCCAAAATAATAAAACTATTTCCATAACTTAATGGCATCCCAGAATAAAGCTTCGTAATATTTTAGGAATACAAAAATATCCAGTATCCAACAAGGTAAAATCACAGTGTCTTGAAACACAATAAAAATTTACCAGACAGGCAAAGATGCAGGAAAATAAGACTCATAATGAGGAAATAAATGAATCAACTAACTAAACTGACATATGTTTACCTCATTAGTGTCCATACATATATGATTGGTAGATTTCCTTCTAGATGCTATTCTATGCCTTTATCAATATCTAAATATGCCCACAGTAACTGAGTATAGTGGGTCTTTATTATCTCAGTATTCATCATCAGAGTCCCATATTTGGGGAAAGTTTTAGAAAAATAAAAGTTGTTGCAATGTTAAAACATTTGTTAATGAATAAAGAGATATACAATTAGTCTTCCCTGCACACCACTAAATCCTTCTCTGTTTAACATTAGTGCCTCTCCTGTTGGTCTTCCTGTGGTTGCCACAAGTTGCAAAGGTAAACTAAAATAACAATGCAAAACAATTGCAAAAGCTTTTCAGAAGTGGATTACTTGAATAACAAAGTATTCACAGGGTACACTGAAACTAAGGATAAAGCCCTCAAGTATTTCTCACAACATGATCTTCTTTAAAAGATAGCCACCTAAAGTCAAAAGTTAAATGGAAACTGTCATACGACATTGTACAGTTTTGTTGAAATTAGGCAAAAAAGGCCTGGCGCGGTGGCTTACGCCTGTAATCCCAGCACTTTGGGAGGCCAAGGCGGGGGGATCACGAGGTCAGGAGATCCAGACCATCCTGGCTAACACAGTGAAACCCCGTCTCTACTAAAAATACAAAAAATTAGCCGGGTGTGGTGGCAGGCACCTGTAGTCCCAGTTACTCGGGAGGCTGAGGCAGGAGAATGGCGTGAGCCCGGGAGGCAGAGCTTGCAGTGAGCCGAGATCACGCCACTGCACTCCAGCCTGGGCTACAGAGCGAGACTCTGTCTCAAAAAAAAAAAAAAAGAAAAAAGAAATTAGGCAAAAAAATTTGGACTTGATTTATTTTTGTCTTGTTCTAATGAATAGGGCAGCATTGCAACTAAAGTCTGTTATTTATAAAATAAAATAAGCATATTTTAATAATTAATATTAAGCCCAAATTAAAGGCTTTTTTATGGTTTCCTACTATTTATCATTTACTTTCCACCTTGTCTTAAGTGGTAATTAAGAAAGGTTTGGTTTATTTTTTTAATTTTATTTATTTATTTTGCTAGGAAATCTCTCTCTGTCACCCAGGCTGGAGTGCAGTGATTCAATCTCGGCTCACTGCAACCTCCTTCCCCTGGATTCAAGCAATTCTCCTGCCTTAGCCTCCTGAATAGCTGGGATTACAGGTGTGCACCACCATTCCTAGCTTATTTTTATATTTTTAGTAGAGACAGTGTTTCGCCATTGTTAACCAGGCTGATCTGGAACTCCTGACCTCAGGTGATCCACCCATCTCAGCCTCCCAAAGTGCTGGGGTTACAGATGTGAGCCACCGCGCCCAGCCTTATGTTTAAGATTAGTTGGGGGAGAATTGCTAGCATGTTGTGAACTCACCCTCCTGAGAAGTAGGCATGAGGAATTTTATCTTTCAGTTCACCATAGGTGAGACAATACTTAACATGTGACAGGAACATTCGAAGGGCTTGATTTGTGTCTCCTGCTGTATGGGGACAGAGTGGCCAATCATCTGCCATACAGTTCAGGAGTGTAAATCTGAGAGGCTTTGGATGGATCTGCTCACTCTGATGATGCAATGAGGAGAGGCAGCTACATGGAATTTGGGTGGGACTTTCAAAAGATGCAGTTGGACCAGATGTGGGTCAAGTGAGGAAACACATCTGGCCTGGGTCTTTTAAAAATCTTCCCCAAAGGCACGGTGGCTCACGCCTGTAATCCCAGCACTTTGGGAGACCGAGGTGGGCGGATCACGAGGTCAGGAGATCGAGACCATCCTGGCTAACACTGCGAAACCCCATCTCTACTAAAAAATACAAAAAACTAGCTGGGCGAGGTGGCAGGCCCCTGTAGTCCCAGCTACTCGGGAGGCTGAGGCAGGAGAATGGCGTGAACCCGGGAGGCGGAGCTTGCAGTGAGCCAGGATCGCGCCACTGCACTCCAGCCTGGGCGACCGAGCGAGACTCCGCCTCAAAAAAAAAAAAAAAAAAAAAAAAAAAAAACCAACAAAAAAAATTCTTGCCCAAAGGGACAAGTTAGAAAGGCCAAGGAACAACAATAAAGAGTCTGTGTAGAATGGTCTGCCTCAAGGGGAGTCTCCTGTGTCATGAGAAGTGCAATGAATGATTTTTCTTAGTAGGGGCTTTGGAAGAATCCATAAAAATACCTACATAAGAAAGAATTAACATAATAAATATTCTCTTGGCCCAGAAAATAATGGTGACATCCTATGGAAGCAAAGACAACTAAGTCTCTGTTTTGCCACCTTCCCTTACTCTTCCTCACTTCACATTGGCAAAGCCCAGATAGGGAAGGGGAAAATATTTAACTCTGAATATAGTCCATAGTTTTGATGATTTTAAGGGCTTAATATTTCAGTTACAGAATTGAGACATTTGTATATGTGTTATATGCATGTGCATGAGATTTTTTTCCTGCCTCTCAACTTTTATCCCTTTTATCTTCCCCTGCTGATTTCTGATTGGAAAAGAAGAGAGAAGAAAAAAGCAGTACAGATGGGTAAACAAGATATTTAGAGATATGCAATCTCAAACTTTATGAAATCCCTCTAATATTGTGATTCCATAATTTTGTGTATTGCTCAGTGTAAAACTTCTAAGCAGGGGAAGTTTACCTGGAGTGGCTCTGACACTGGAATTGGCACCTTCTCCCCACTTGGAGTATTTTACAGTGCTTGATTTGTTCCCACTTAGCTTTGCAGGGCTCCTGTGCTAATCTGACATAAGGACAATAGCTTCTCCTTCAGGGGTTGGTTTCCTGCCCTCACATACCATCAGTATGTGTTCACCTCCCACCAGTCTTAAGGCAGGCTTATATAGCATTGACTCTTGGGGGTTGAGTAGGAAATGTGAGCATTTTTGTAGTAGGATAGCAGATATTCTTTCTGAGCTGTAAGTACTGATGATCTGTTCTTTCCTTAATTTCTTCCCTTACTCCAACTCCTATCATTCTTGCACCCACTTTCCCTGAATCTTTGACACATTTTACCTGCCCCTTCAGCCACTGTACATCCCCAAGATGATGATCTTTTTCATGGACTGTGGATGCTTAAGTTGTTCCATCTTCTTTTTGAATCCACCTACAAGGGCCATCAGTCTTAAGATGCTCAATTGGTGTCAGTAGGCCACCTTAGTTTTTTGACAATCCAGTCTCTAGGGGTACTGAATGTTCCTTAAAGTAATTATTCCAGTTGTTGGTGAATGAAGATATTTCTTTACTGTTCTTGAGAGTTTTGTGTGGAAACAGTGAGTAGATTAAAAGTCTTTTGAATATACAGACATATCCATGAAACTGGGAGACAGCATGGTAGTTAAGTAGGTGGACTTCACTGTCACTCTGCCTTGGGTCAGATCCTGGCTCCTGCATTTGGTTGTGCATGGTCTTAAGAAAATTACTTAACCTCACTATGCCTTATTTTTAAATTTATTAAACGAGAATAATGACCACAATAATATTATTTATCTTAGCTTTCCTTTTGTTGAGGAGGGGGTGAAGACTAAATGAGATTGTACTTACAAAGCACTTAAGTTAGGACATGATGTATACTAAGCACTCAATAAATGTTAGTTAAAAAGGAAAAGTGTACTTTTAAAAACTATTGTTCAAATAAGTTTCAGTGAGGATTGTTTATAAAACACTGAAATGTCGATTTTATTTAAAAGTAAGATCTGTATGTATGAGTAACTTCAGGAGAAAGAGACAAGGAATCTTTGGCACTGAGACACTTCTAAGGCTACTGTTGAGGAAGTAGCTATTTACATAATACAATAATTTATCTGAAAACAGAAGGATGCTTCAAAATATCTTTAATCTAAAATCAAAAGTAAAATATTATCTTCTGTTTCCTGTGATATTTCAGAATCTTCAGCAAATTTAAAAGTAGAGAAAAAGAAGAGTAGAGTGCAGTAAGAGAACTAAGTGAGGTTCAAAGAAAACTGTTGTTTAATCCAGATTTAAACAGTGGGGAAAAATGAAACTTATTTAAAGTGGTGGGGGTATTTTAAATATGTAAATGTCTATGAGAAGAGAAAGTGGGGTTTTAAAAATTGTTTGCTTAAGATTATCATTGTTAAATATATTTCTTTTTTCATTTGCATAAATTTAGGGGATACAAGTGTCACATGGATATATTGTGTGGTGGTAAAGTCTGGACTTTAGTGTAACTATTACCCAAACAATATACATTGCACATTATTTTATTTCTCATCCCTCATCCCCTTCCCAGTCTCCCTCCCCTGAGTCTACGATGTCTATTATTCCACACTTTATGTTCATGTGTCCATATTATTTAGTTCCCACTTATAAGTAAGAACATTTGGTATTTAACTTTGCTTGAGTTATTTAACTTAAGAGAATGGCCTCCTGTTCCATCCATTTTGCAAAGATATGATTCCATATCTTTGCTATTGTGAATAGTACTATAACATATGAGTGTACTTATCTTTTTGATATATATTTGGGTATATTCAGTAGTAGGATTGCTGGATCACAGGGTAGATCTCTTTTTAGTTTTTTTGAGAATTCTCTATAATGTTTTCTAGAGAGATTGTACTAATTTACATTCCCATCAATACTGTACAAGAGTTCCCTTTTCTGCACAAGCTTGCTAACATCTGTTATTTTTTGACTTTTCAATAATAGCCATTTTGACTGGTGTAAGATGATATCTCATTGTGGTTTTAATTTACATTTCTCTGATGATTAGTGATGATGGGCATTTTTCATATGCCTTTTGGCCATTTGTACGTCTTCTTTAAAGAAAGATCTATTTAGATCATTTGTCCATTTTTTTATTATAATACTTAAGTTCTAGGGTACATGTGCATTCATGTGCCATGTTGGTGTGCTGCACCCATTAACTCATCATTTACATTAGGTATATCTCCTAATGCTATCCCTCCCCTCTCCAAACTATCACAAAGACAAAACACCAAACACCGCATGTTCTCACTCATAGGTGAGAATTGAACAATGAGAACACTTAGACACAGGAAGGGGAACATCTGTCCATTTTTAAATTGGATTATTTGGATTTTTGCTGTTGAGTTCCTTGTAGATTCTGGATATTAGTCCCTTGACAGATGCATAGTTTTTGAATATTTTATCCCATTCTGCATGTTGCCTGTTCATTCCATTGATTATATCTTTTGCTGTGCAGAAACTTTAAGTTCCATTTGTCTATTTTTGTTTTTATTGCATTCACTTTTGAGGTCTTAGTTATGAATTCTTGGCCTACTCCAAGTCCAGAAGAGGTTTTTTAGGTTTACTTCTAGTATATATAGCTTCAGGTCTTACATTTAAGTATTTTGTTCATCTTAATTTTTGCATATGGAGAGAGTTAGGGGTCCAGTTCCATTCTTCTGCATATAGCAATCCAATTTTCCCAGCACAATTTATTGAAAAGGGTGTCCTATTCCCAGTGTATGTTTTTGTTGACTTTGTCAAAGATCAAAGGGCTGTAGGTATGTGTCTTTATTTTGATTTCTTCATTCTGTTCCATTGATTTTTATGTCTGTTTTTATACTAGTACCATGCTGTTTTGGTTATACAGACTTTCAGTATAATTTGAAATCAAGTCGTGTGATGACTCTGGTTTTGTTCTTTCTGCTTAGAATTGCTTTGGCTATTTGGGCTCCTTTATGGTTCCCTATGAATTTTAGGATTGTTACTTCTAATTCTGTGAAAAATGACACTGGTATTTTGATAGGAATGGAAGTGAATTGTAGATTGCTTCAGGAAGTCTGGTCATTTTAATGATATTGATCCTTTTAATCCATGAACATGGGATGTTTTCCTATTTGTGTCATCTACAATTTGTTTCATCAGTGTCTTGTAGTTTTATTTGTACAGATCTTTCACCATCTTAAATATTCCTAGGTTTCTTTCTTTCTTTTTTTTTTTTTTGTAGTTACGGTAAATGGGATTGACTTGTTGATTTGGTTGTCAGTTTGATCATGATTGGTGTATAGAAATACTACTGTTTTTTGTATGTTGATGTTGAATCTTGAAACTTTACTGAATTCATTGATCAAATCTAAGAGTCTTTTGGAGGAGTTTTCAGGGTTTTCTAGGTTTAAAAATCATATCGTCAGCAAACAGAGATAATTTGACTCTCTCTTTTCCAGTTTGGATACCTTTTCTTTCTCATGCCTGATGGCTCTAGCTAAGACTTCCAGTATTGTGTTGAATAAGAGTGGTGGATGGGTATTCTGTTCTTCTTTACCAGTACTTAGGGAGAATGGTTTCAACTTTTCCTCATTCAGTGTGATGTTGGCTGTGGGCTTGTTACATATGACTTTTATTATTTTAAGGTATGTTTTTTCTATGCCTAGTTTGTTGAGGGTTTTTATGAAGACATACTAAATTTTATCGAATACTTTTTTTGCATCTATTGAGACAATAATAGGGTTTTTGTCTTTAATTACATTTATGTGGTGAATTAGATTTATTGATTTACATATGTTGAACCATGCTTGCATCCCTGGAATAAAACACACTTGGTTGTGGTATATTATCTTTATGATATCATGTTGGATTCAGTTTGGTAGTATTTTGTTGAGGATTTCTGCACCTATGTTCATCAGGGATATTGATCTGTAGCTCTGTTTTTTGTTGTGTCCTTGTCTGGCTTTATGTTTCTTTATATGAGAGATAGTGACAAATATTTGGGTTTAATTTTTTTTAAGTTTGAAAATAGCATGTAAACTGAGAGAATTAAAAGTGTGAAGCTATTTTTTTCTGCTGGAAAAATACATGTATCTGCTGTAATTTGAATCAGAAGTGCTTTCATTCAGATGCTTTTATGTTAAAGACTTGTGTAAAGCTGTAAAACTTGGCTATTACCATAAGGGATCACATAGCTGAGTGCCATTCAAATTATAAAATCAAGGAAAGTACCTTAAAATGTCAGTAAACAAATTTCTCGAGCTGTTGGCTATCTACTGGTGAAGATAGCAGTAGTTTCCCAATCTCATGCTGTCTGCTTCTCAGTTTAATTACCATGATGTGATCAGAAATATTTTCTATACATTGGTGATGAGATATTTTTGAAATGAGAATTAACAGCCTCACTCAACACCTGGTGTGATTTCACTCTTGACTCTCATTTGTAATGGTTGTTCTGCCTTTATTAATTCCACATAGCACAGAAGAAGTCTGGAGAAGTACATGTAAGATTGCAGAATGTGGTTATCTGGCATGGGCTAAGACTTAGGTTAAAGTTGGGGAGTGTTCCTTTAACTTCTTACTTTGTATGTTTTTTCAAAATGGTGAACTTCCTAGTGAATTTTTTTTAACACTTTCATTTTTCAACTTTAAAATGTATTTACAAATTAGTAAGTATAATAACCTAGCAATTTCATCCCAGTTATATACTCATGTTTACTAAAAAGCATACATTAGAATATTCCTAGCATCACCTCTTGTAATAGCTTCAAACGGAAATATTAATGTTCTACAAAAGAAGAATAGATAAATGGGGGTATATTCACATTGTGCAATACTATACAGCAATGAAAACGAATGACCTATAGCTACATATAACAATGTGGATGAATCCCACAAATGTAATATTGGAAGAAGCCAGTCACAGAAGAGCTTATACTGTGTGATTCCATTACATGAAGTTCAATATGAGGCGAAGACTTACCTATCCAGTTAGAGGCAGGATAGTAGTTATTTGTAGAGATGGAATCACTGGGAGGGTAAATAAGGAGGCTTCTGGGATGCATGTAATGTTCTCTTTCTTAATACAGAGAACAATCAACACCCTTAATACAGGGTGTTGATGCCACAATTCGCACCCGTAATACAAGGTGTTGATTGTACAATTATATACTTGGTAAATATTTATCAAACTATCAGCTTATGAAATATGTCTTTTTAGGTATTATAATACACTTCAGTTACAAGTTTTAAAGTCTATTGATTACCAGGTAAATAAGTTTTGATGTTTTAAAACATTATGAAGAACCTATTTGGAGGGAAAAAACCTCAAATTTTAGCTGGAGATCAACAACAGACTTTGAGTTTGGCAATGCCTTACACATTATAATTGCTAAATAAATGTATGTTGATGGACCAGTGTGCTTTATTCTACTGATTATGTTAAAGCATGATGTTAAGTAACAATTTAGGATAAATAATTTGCAATAAAGCTAGGTAAGACAAACAGCACTCAAAATTCCTTAAAAGTTTTTCCGTGGAGTATTGAGTAGTGTTCTTAAGAACATGGAAAGCTAATAATGTCTGACCAAGTGCATGTATTCACTTTCTAAGGATATTACTAACTCCCTGCTTTATCTCTATCGATAACTTTTATCTGACTTCAGCCCTCCTTTTAAGTGGTTTTTATTGAGTTTATTACTATGATGATGATTCATTGCCCTAGCAGATTGGTAGCTTGATGGGTTTTGGTCACAAAGATATCTTCCATAGTTATTGAGTAATTTATATTATTGAGGAAATATTTATCAAATGGATGGTCATTTTTATATTAAGATGGAGACAGATCCATTGTAAGTGCTGCAGAATATGTTTTAAACAAATATATCATTTTCGGAATGAAACCTTGGAGTAAAAATAATGTCATTTATATTAAATTTTTTAAAATTATGTAAAATTAAGTATTGAACCACTACAATACAATTGTCACCTTTCAATGTAAGGATTGAAGATCAGTTGAAATCTAGCAGGCTCTTCATAGCTTCATGCTTGGATTAGGTTACATTAAGGTCTCATAATTGTGAGATGGTTTTGTTTTGGTTCGTTTAGTGTCTAAAACCATTAATATATTGTATATCAAGAACATAAGTGTGTGAATATTCTATGCCTCAGTAACTGTACACAGATACAAAGGTTGATTAGATTTCTTATAGGAAATATATATTTTATATAAATATATTACATATTATATAATACATATATTTCTTACATGAGATACACATATGTGTTTCTTACATGGGCCAAGTAAATGTTTTTCCTCAATGCAATATTTTCAATTATTATTTCAGCATTGAATGGTTTGTTACATATTAATCTTTAAAAAATTTATTGATCTACAGTAGTCTTACATATTTGAGGGATACATGTATACAATGTGTAATGATCAAATCAGGATTATTGGGATATCAGTCAACTCAAACATTTATCATTTCTTTGTATTGAGAAAATGACAACTCTTCTAGCCTTTTTTTTTTTTTTTTTTTTTTACACGGGGTCCTGCTCTGTCACCTAGATTAAATGGAGTGCAGTGTTGCAATCACAGCTCACTGCAGCCTTGAATTCTTGGGTCACAAGATCCTCCCACCTTGGCTTCCCAAAGCAGTGGCGTTACAAACGTTACAAACATGAGCCACTGTTCCTATCCTATTTTTAAATATATAATAAGTAATTTTAACTATAATTTCCCTGTCATACTACCAATACTAGAATGTATTCCTTCTATCTAACTATATTTTTGCATCTCTTCACCAACTTTTCTTCATCCCTTCCTTCCTTTCCCAGCCTTTGATAAGCATCATTCTACTCTCTACCTCCTTGTGATCTACTTTTTTAGCTCCCACATATGAGGGAGAACATGAAACATTTGTCTTTCTGTACTTGGCTTATTTTACTTTACATAATAACTTCCAGTTCCATCCATGTTGCTGCAAATAACAGTATTTCATTTTTTAAAAAAACATTTTCTACCATCTTTTCTTTACATTTAAATCTAATTTATGTGTTTTGTTCAGATCTAATTTACTTGTGTTACGTGTTAAAATATTTTCTATTTCCTTGACTTGAGGGGGAGCAATTTATTTTCACGCAACTCCAACTCCATTTTCCTCACAGTGATCTCTGCAATAAGGGTTTACATGCCCTCTTTCAATGCAGCCGAAGTGAAAAGTCTTGAGACTGTTCTGTTTTATTAGACTGTCTTCTATACTGATCCCCAGGTGGCTCTATAAGTCTTTGTCAAGGGAAGCTTTGGAGAGATGAGTTGGGTTTAAAAATCTAGTTGCATTTTAAAGAGATGAAGCACCAGCATCTGAAAAAATACACCAGGGAAAGCAGAATAAATGAGGGATGTGAAGAAATAAAAGTTACGGAGGTTGAGGCTTGGGCTATTGTGGTTTTCAAATGCAAACCTACAGAGATGTTGGATCTCAGAGGATTTAGGAGCTGTTGCAGAAAGGAATGAAGAAAAACAAAATTGAAATAATTCATGACTTATTATTGTTTCCTGAAAGCATGTTCTAAGTTTAGAAAAATATAAGAATAAAAGTGGCTTTGAGTTACGTAAAAATTAATTTTTAAAATGCAAAAGCCCTACTATTCTTAGGAATACAAATTAAGTTAATTGGATTAGATTGATGAATTCAAGTGTTTCTCAATAAGCCAAGGATCAAAAACAATTTTAAGATGTTAGATAGTGTTACATAGTCGTCTTCACTGTCTTCGAATACAGTAACCTAAACTCAGGCATTTTCTAAGAATTAGGGCATATTTAAATTAAGTATAGTCTAGCTCCTCAGATTAAATTTTATAATGATGTAAAGATTAAATGCCTAGGTATTTGAAACATCACTTTTTTCAAATTTTCTTTTTTTTCAAATGTTCTAAAATGTATATTGTTTATATTATTAGAAGGATCCCATGAATATTCCTTTCTGTTGTGGTTGTTTTGTTTTGTTTTGTTTTGGGAGACACGGTCTTGCTCCATTGCCCAGGCTGGAGTGCAGTGGTGTGATCACAGCTCACTGCAACCTCAATCTCCTGGGCTCGAGTTATCCTCTGACCTCAGCCTCCTGAGTAGCAAGGGCTACAGGTGTACACCACCACAACTAGCTAATTTTTGAAGCTTATTTTTTGTAGTGATAGTGTCTTACCATTTTGCCCAGGCTGGTCTTGAACTCCTGGACTCAAGTGATCCTCCTGCCTCAGCCTCCCAACCAATATTCTTAAATTTGATATAGTATTTCCTTTTTTATTAATACATAATAGTTGTATATATTCATGGGGTACATGTGATAGAATACTAACCAGAGAGGTGACAGATCTCTACAATGAGAGCTATGAAACACTGCTCAAAGAAATTAGAGATGACAAAAAGAAAAAACATTTCATGCTCATGGATAGGAAGAATAAATATAATTAAAATGCCCATACTTCCCAAAGTAACTTATAGATTCAATGATATTCCTATCAAACGACCAAAGACATTATTCACAGAACTAAAAAAATACTATTTTAAAATTCATATGGAATCAAAAAAGAACCCAAATACTCAAGGCAATCCTAAGCAAAAAGAACAAAGCTGGAGGCATCATGTCACCTGACTTCAAATTATACTACAGGGCTACAGTAACCTAAACAGCATTTTACTGGTACAAAAACAGACACATAGATCAGTGGAACAGAGTAGAGAGCCCAGAAATAAGGCTGCACACCTACAACCACCTGATCTTTGACAAAGCTGACAAAAACCAGCAACAGGGAAAGGACTCCCTATTTAATAAATGGTGCTGGGATAATGGCTAGCCATACGCAGAAGATTGAAACTGGACCACTTCCTTATACTGTATACGAAAATCAACTCAAGATACATTAAGAACTTAAATATTAAACCTAAAACTACAGAAACTCCGGAACATAACCTAGGAAATACCATTCTGGACATAGAACCAGGCAAAGATTTCATTATAAAGATACCAAAAGCAATCACAACGAAAGCAAAAATTGACAAATTGGACCTAATTAAACTAAAGAGCTTCTGCACAGCAAAAGAAACTATGAACAAACAGACAACCTACAGAATGGGAGAAATTATTTGCAAACTATGCATCTGACAAAGGTCTAATATCCAGCATTTATAAGAAACTTAAATAAATTTACAAGAAAAAACCCAATTAAAACGTGGGCAAATAATTTTTAAAAGTCCTCAAATTAGTATGGAACAAAAAAAGGCTAAATAGCCAAAACAATACTAAGCAAAAAGAACAAATCTGGAAGCATCATATTATAGCACTTCAAATTATACTACGTCTATAGTTATCAAAACAGCATGGTATTGGTATAAAAGTAGGCACATAGACCAATGGAACAGAATTGAAAACCCAGAATTAAAGCCAAATATGTACAGCCCACTCATCTTTGACAAAGCATACAAAAACATAACTTGGGGAATGTGGACACCCTATTTAATAAATGGTTCTGGGAAAACTGGCAAACCACATGTAGGAGAATGAAACTGAAACTGGATCCCTCTCTCTCACCTTATACAAAAATGAACTCAAGATGGATCACAAATTTAAACATAGGACCTGAAACCATAAAAATTCTAGAATACAACATTGGAAAAACTCTTTTAGACACTGGCCTAGGCAAAGAATTCATGAGTAAGACCCCAGAAGCAAATGTAACAAAAACAAAAATAAATGAGACCTAATTAAACTAAAAAGCTTCTGAACAGCAAAAGAAATAATCAACAGAGGAAACAGACAACCAACCCACAGGATGGGAGAAAATATTTGCAAACTACATATCCAACAAAGGGCTAGTATCCAGAATCTATAGGAACCCAAACAAATCAGCAACAAGTAGAATAAATAATCCCATTAAAAAGTGGGCAAAGGACAGGAATAGACATTTCTCAAAAGAAGATATACAAATGGCTAACAAGCATATGGAAAAATGCTCAACATCACTAATCATCAGGGAAATGCAAATTAAAACCACAATGAGATACCACCTTACTCCTCCAAGAATGACTATTATTTAACAGCCAAGCAACAATAGATGTTGGCATGGATGTAGGGAAAAGAGAACGCATGTACACTACTGGTGGGAATGTAAATTAGTACAATCTCTATGGAAAACAGTATGGAGATTCCTTAAACAACTAAAAGTAGATCTACCATTTGATCCAGCCATCCCACTACTGGGTATCTACCCAAAGGAAAAGAAGTTGTTATATAAAAAAAGACACTTGCACACGTATGTTTATAGCAGCACAATTCACAGTTGCAAAGATGTAAAAACAACCTAAGTGCCCATCAACAAATGAGTGGATAAATAAAATGTGGTATATATACACCATGGAATACTACTCAGCCATTAAAATGAATGAAATAATGTCTTTTGTGCAACTTGTAATGGAGGCCATTATTCTATGTGAAGTAACCCACAAGTGGAAAACCAAAAACTGTATGTTCTCACTTATAAGTGGGAGCTAAGCTATGAGTATGCAAAGGCATACAGAGTAATGGAATGGAATTTGTAGACTCAGAAGTGGGAGGTCAGGAGGGGTAGGTGTATAAGGATAAAAAAAAAAACCCTACACATTATGTACCATATGTGCTACTCAGTTGACAGATGCACTAAAATCTCAGAATTCACCACCATCCAAGTAACAAAGAACCAGTTGTACCCCAAAAGCTATTGAAATAAAAAAAAAAAAAAAAGAAAATTCAAGACCCACAATATTTCTCTGGAAAATTCAAGCAAACATACATGGAAGAAATAATAAGGTTTATCCAATGTAAAAAAATAGTGGGCAAAGGACAGGAACAGACACTTTTCAAAGGAAGACACACATATGACCAACAAGCATATGAAAACATGCTCAATATCACTGATCATTAGAGAAATGCAAATCAAAACCACAATAAGAAACCATCTCACACCAGTCAGAATGGCTATTACTAAAAAATCAAAAAATGACAGATGCTGGTGAGGTTGTGGAGAAAAAGAAACACTTATGCACTGTTGGTGGAAGTGTAAATCACTTCTACCATTGTGTAAGGCAGTGTGGTGATTCCTCAAAGAGCTAAAAACAGAACTACTATTTGACCCAGCAATCCTGTTACTGGCTATATACCCAAAGGGATATGAATCATTGCATCATAAAGATGCATGCATGCTAATGTTCATTGTTGCATTATTCACAATAGCAAAGATGTGGAATCAACCTAAATGCCCATCAGTGATAGACTGGATAAATAAAATGTGGTACATATACAGTATGGACTACTATGTAGCCAAAAAAAAAAAAAGAATGAGATCATGTCCTTTGCAGGAACATGGATGGAGCTGAAGGCCATTACCCTTAGCAAACCAGCACAGGAACAGAAAACCAAATACTGCATGTTCTCACTTGTAAGTGTGAGCGAAATGATGAGAACACATGGATACATAGAGGAGAACAACAGATACTGGGGCCTACTGGAGGGTGGATGGTGGGAGGAGGGACAGGATGAGGAAAAATAACCAATGGATACTTGGCTTAATACATGGATGACAAAATAATCTGTACAACAAACCTCCATGGCATGACTTTACCTATATAACAAACTTGCAAATGTACCCCCTGAACTTAAAATGGAAAAAGGAACACACATAGAATGTGTAATAATAAAAACAAAGTAATCGAGATACCCATCACTTCAAATATTTATATTTTGTGTTGGAAATATTCCAAATCTTCCCTTCTAGCTATTTTGAAATATACAGCAAATTATTATTAACTACGGCACCTTAATTGACCATTAGAACTTATTCGTTCTATTTAACTGTATGTTTGTACCGGTACATTGACAAAACTCTTTTCATTCCTCCCTCTCGTCTACCCTTCCCAGCCGCTGGTAGTCATCATTTTACTCTCTACCTCTAGATCCACTTTTTAAATTCCCACATGTAAGTGGAAACATGCAATATTTGCCTTTCTGTGCCTGATTTATTTCAATTAATATAATGCCCTCCAAGTTCATCTGTGTTGCTGCAAATCAAAGAATTTTATTCTTTTTCTTGGCTGAATCGTATTCCATCATGAATATATACCACATTTGCTTTATCCATTCACCCACTGATGGACACTTAGGTTGATTTTATATCTTGGCTGTTGTGAATAGTGCTGCAATAAACATGGGAGTGAAGATATGACTTTGACATACTGATTTCCTTTCTTTTGAATATAAACCCAGTAGTGGGATTGCTGGATCATATGGGAGTTCTATTTTAAGTTGTTTGAGAAACCTCCATTATGAAAAACCTCTCTTTTTCATAATGGCTCTGCTAATTTACATTCCCACCAATAGTGTCTGAGAGTTACCTTTTCTATGCATCCTCACCAGCATTTTATTTTTTGTCTTTCAATGATAGCCATTTCAACTGGAGTGAGGTGACACCTCATTGTGGCTTCTATTTGTATTATTTCCCTGATGATTAATGATGGTGAGCATTTTTTTTGTATAGCTGTTGGTCATTTCTATGTCTTCTTTTCAGAAATGTCTATTCAAATCATTTATTTTTGAAATGGGTTTTTTTTTTGGCTATTGAGTTGTTATTAATTCCTTGTCAAATGGATAGTTTGCAAATATTATCTCCCATTTTGTAGCTTGTCTCTTCATTCTATTGTTTCCTTTGCTGGGCAGAAATTTTTCAGCTTGATATAATCCCATTTGTCAATATTTTATTATTGCCTCTGCTTTTGAGATTTTACTCCTAAAGCCTTTGCCCAGACCAATGTCCAAGGCATTTCCTCAATGTCTTCTTCTAGTAATTTGATAGTTTCAGGTCTTAAATTTAATTCGTTAATCCATTTCAATTTGATTTTTATATATGGTGATAGATAGGGATCTAGTTTTATTCTTCTGCAAATGGATATGCAGGTTTTCCAGTCCAGTCCGATTTATGGAAGAGACTGCTTTTCCTCCAATCTATGTTCTTGGCACCTTTTTCAAAAATGAGTTGGCTAGAAACATGTGGATTTAGTTCTCTATTCTCGATTGTGTTCTATTGGTATATGTGTCTGTTTTTATGCCAGTACCATGCTTACTTAACTACAGTTTGTGGTGTATTTTGAAGCGAGATAGTGTGATGCAGCCAGCGTCATTCTTTTTGTTCTGAATTGTATCGGTTATTCTGGGTCCTTTGTAGTTCCAAACAAATTTTAGGATTGTTTTTTCTATTTCCAAGAGAAATGTCATTGATATTTCAATAGGAATTGCATTGAATCTATTTATCACTGTTGATTGTACCAGTCATTTGAACAATATTCTTCAACTCCATAAATGTGGGATATCGTTCAATCTACCAAACATTTAAAGGATAATGAATACCAGTTTTGCTCAAAGTATTCCAAAAAATTGAAGAATAGGGAATACTTCCAAACTCATTATATGAGGTCAGCAGCATTACCCTGATACCAAAACCAGCCAAGGACACACACACACACACACACCCCACTACAGGCCAATATGTAATAAATATAGATGCAAAAATCCTCAACAAAATACTAGCTAATCAAATTCAACAATATATTAAAAATATCTCATTCACCATGATCAAGTGGGATAAGTGGCAATCATCACAGGGATGCAAAGATGGTTCAACATATGGAAATTAATAAATGAGACACATCATATTAATAGAATCAAGGCCAAAACCATGTGATCAGTTCAATAGATGCTGAAACAATAGCAAAGATATGGAAATAACCTAGGTACCCATCATCAGTGGATTGGATAAAGAAAATGTGGTACACATACAGCATGAAATACTGTGCAGCCATAACAAAAGAATAAAATCATGTTTTTTGCAACAACATGGATGCAGCTGTAGGCCAGTATCCTAAGTGAATTAATGCAGAGATAGAAAACCTAATATTCTATGTTCTCACTTATAAGTGGGAACTAAAGAGTAAGTGCACACAGATATAAAGATGGGAACAATTGACACTGGGGACTCCAAAAGGAGGGAGGGAGTAGGGGAAGGGCTGAGAAACTTCCTATTGGGTACTATGTTCACTCTCTGGGTGATGGAATCAATAGAAACCCAAATCTCAGCATCATGCAATATACTCTTGTAACAAACCTTCACATGTACCCCATGAATCCAAAAATTAAAATTTAAAAAAGACCAAGAAAACATAGATGCTGAAAAAGAATTTGGTAAAATTCAATATCTTTTCATGACAAAAATCCTCACTTAACTGGACATAGAAGGAACATACCTTAAAACATTAAGTGCCATATATGACAAACCCACAGCTAACCGCATACTGAGTGGAGAAAAATTGGAAGCCTTTCCTCTAAGAACTGGAACAAGACAAGGATGCCACCTTTCACCACTTTTATTCAACATAGCTACTGAAAATCCTAGCCACACCAATTAGGCAAGAGAAATAAATAAAGGGCATTCAAATTGGGAGGAGGAAGTTAAATGGTCTTATTTGCAGACAACATGATCTTATGTTTAGAAAAAACTGAAGACTCCATCAAAAAAACTATTCCTATAATATATAATCAGTTCTACTTATTTAGAGCTGATAAACAAATTCAGGATATAAAACCAACATATAAAACTTAGTAGCATTTCTATGCATCAACAGTGAGTACTCTGAATAAGAAATCAAGAAAGCAATCCCATTTACAAGAGCTATAAAAATTAAATATCTAGGACTAAATTTAACAAAAGAAGTGAAAGACCTCTCCAATGAAAATAACAAAACACTGATCAAAGAAATTGAAAAGGAAAAATCACCTTAAAATGTAACCTTCTCTAATCTGTCTTCCACCTTGTCCCCCAAATTGTTGAAGATAACAATCACTTAATTCTTGATCTTCTCGTCCCATAATGATGTGGGGTTTTTTGGCAACAATTTATGATCGTCTGTTACAATGACTTGTGTTTTATTGTTTGTTCTCTATTAATGTACAAGAGATCAAGGTAATCTCTTTCTCCAGTCCCAACACTTTTATATGCTTCCGAGGAAAACAGTACATTTTCAAGATCTCCTCAGTAAGAGTGATTTTAGTGCTGTAGCACATAAAAATTATGGTAATAATAATAATACCTACAATAAAATTTATGACACTTATATTTAACTTTAAAGTTTATGTTCTTCCTATGCTTTTGTTAAAAATTATACTTTATCATTTGCAAGTATTCTAATTTAATAACTCCCAATTCTATAAAATATCCAAACTTCCTCCAAGTATTCCAAACAGTAGACATTCAAAACTAAAAGATCTAGCATTTACGTAGTCTTTTTGACATTTTTAATCTTCTATATCATTACATTTTTGGGTTAATTTTAATCTAATCTAATTTTCTTTTAATCTCACAGGAATTTAAGAAATTCCTTTGTTAAAGTTGGAAAGTACAAAACACTGTTGAAGCAGAATCTTAGCAAAATTTTGTATATGTGCATATTATATTGACCGAATACCATTTTTTTTCATTATTTTTGCCACTGGCGAATTGTTATTAGAGTAGAAACTCCATCATATCACAGGATTACGGCCAAAAGTTTTGGTAAATTGAAAAATTTTGTTGAAATGGGAAATCATAAAATATATACCAACCATAACATGTTTTAAACTTTTATTTTAGGTTCAGATGTACATGTGCAGGTTTATTATATAAGTAAATTACATGTCACAGGGGTTTGGTGTACAGATGATTTTGTTACCGAACTGATAAGCATAGTACCCAATAGGTAGGTAGGTTTTCTATCCATACCCTTTTATATGCTTCCACCTGCAAGTTGGCCCTGGTGTCTGTTGTTCCCTTCTTTGTTTCCACGTACTTGATGGCAAACGATAACATTTTAAAAACGTTTACCTATACTAAAAAAATATAGCTTGCATCTATTCACTAAAATTTCTTTGGTTTTATCCCACTGCACGAACTTTACCTTCTTTTTTTTTTTTTTTTTTTTTTTACATAACTGCAACCATGATGGACTGTGTATGATTTTCAGTTTCGTTTATGTGAAAATAAAGCAAGATTCTAAAACACTTAGAAAACAAGCTGAGTATAAGCTCCTCCTAACAGGTTGCTTTACCATGTTTTGATCCCCTCCCTCTACAATATTCCTGCTTTTCTTTACTTTTCAGAGTCCTCAGGTAGCTGGCTTTTATATTTTGGTCAGAGTTGTTGTTGTCACCAATGGCGCAATGGGTTGCAGTGGGTTTATACTACTACAGTGGAACCAGAACATTGATGATACTTTATTTTTTAACTTTTAATTTTAATATGAATTCAAAGATAAAAGATATAAAAATAGTGCCAAGAACTGTCATATATCCTTATTGAGTCAACCAATTGTTTATATATTGTTTTGCTCCTTAATCATTCCCTCCTTCTATAAATGTGTGTGTGTTTGTATGTGTGTATGCATACATTCTCTGAACTTGGTTAAAATACCATCTGCCAGAATGTGCCAATGTAAAGTAACTAGATCTTTGTTTGTAATTTAAAAGTTGTGGAGTGATGCAATGAGGCTATAGAAATATCCTTTTTCATTCAGTTTTCACCCATTGGCTTTATCTTCCATTGATAATATTCTAACACCGTTATGGATTTTATATCAATTAGTTGGCATTGTACTATGAAGATCTTTTCCTTCTTTATTAACTTATTTCTTTATTTAGTATTAATATGAAAACATGGATTCTTGGGCTCTTAGTCAGTTGGCCGTATTCCCTTAGTATTTTTTATTTTGATATTCAAATTTTCCCAGATTTGAGCTGTGCAAGTTTGTTTCAGCTGACTATGGTATGTTTTTGTGTGTTCTTGCAATTCTTTGAGCACTTAATTATTTGCTGGCACAGTCTCAATGCTGGAGTCAGCTATTTTCCTAGGAAGCCATATTTCTTGTTTTGGTGGAGAATGGTATTTAGAAACCAAGATGTAGGTAGTAGGTAGGCCATGTTCTGGGAAACTATTGCTACTTTACGTGGACTGAACTAGTAAACAAACAGACTGACACACACACACACACACACACACACACACAAATTTATTTCCTTGGTAACTCCAGTTCCATTCTAAAGGGTTTATTCTAGCCTTCTCTTCCATCTTTGTAACTTTTCTCCAATAATGAGAAAACTTCCACCTATTATCTTTAATATATTAACTTATTTGTTCACACCTAGAATATTAGTTTCAGAATTGCTAACCCATGCCGCTACAAAAAGCAAACCTCGTCTACTAACTAGAGTCCAATATTTGTTTACAGTTATTTTTAGGTGAAAGTTACATACAGTGAAATGCTCAGTTATGAAGGGTACAGTTTGATAAATATGTATGTAATTTGGTGATAATTATCCCAATCAATAAATAGGAAAACTCCATAGCCCCAGACAAGTTTCTCATGTCCACTTCCAGCCAACCCATAACCTTCATTGGCAAGCTCTTTTTGAATTCCATCACAATACAGTAATTTTGCCTATTCCTTAAACTTCACAGATAAAAATTATTCAAAATATACTCTTTTATGTATGGATTCTTCACTAAACCTACAGTTCTTTAGATTCATTATTGTTATTTTGTGTATCACTAGTTCATTATTTTTATGTGTGTAGTTCCATTGCATAGATATACCCTAATTTATTTTTTTGGTTGATGGGTTGTATCTGATTTTTAGCTATTATGGATATGGTGCAATACACATTCTTGTACAAGTCTTTTTGTCAATATATGTTTACTTTCCTTTTGAATAAATACCTGGCATACATGGTGAGTCAAAAAGCAGGTGTGTGCTTACCTCTGTAAAAAAAAAAAAAAAAAAAAAAAACTACTAAAATATTTAATAATGTGGTTATACCATTTTAATTGCTTGCCAGAAAAGTAAGAGAGTTGCAGTTGATCTACATACTCTCCAACATTTGGTGTTTTCAGGTTTGGTTTTGGTAGTTTTCGGTTGTTTTGTTGTTGTTGTTGTTGGGTGAGGGGGGCATCCTAGTGTCTGTGAAATTGTATCACAGTTATATTTTAATTTGAATATTCCTGAAAAAAGTGATGCTGATTTATTTGACCCATGGGTATTTAGATGTAAGTTGGTAGTTTTTCTTAACATTTGAGCCTTTTCTAGATACATTATTTTATTGATTCCTAATTTCATTCCATTGTAGGCAGAGCACATATTCACTACGATTTCGGTCCTTTCAAAGTTTGATTTATCTTGGTCATTGTTCTGTTCCATGTGCTCTTGAATGAAAATGTAGTCTTCTCTTCATGGGTATAGTTTTTCATATATTTCAATTAAGTTGGTTGATTTTGATCATTTGTTTTGATTACTTGTACAAATATTCTATGTATTTTTCGGTTCTTTTGGTGTACTTGTCCATAAATTGCTAAGAATGGGTGTTAAAATAGTCAACTATGATTATAAATTTATCTACTTTTGACCTTTAGTTCTGTCAGTTTTTTGCTTCACATATTTTAAATCTCTGTTGCTAGGTGCATGCACATGTGGGACTATATTTTCTTGATTTGATCATTTTATCATTGTGAAGTATTCATCCTTATCTCTACTAGCAATATGCATGGTCTACACTGATTTACAGTACAATAGCCATATCAGGTTTCTTAAGACCAATGTTTTCATGATATATCAATTTTTATACTTATTATATTCTTTTCCCCTATCTCCTGCTTTCTTAAGGAGTATGGCCTATTTTTTTAAGATTCTATTTTACCTACTATATTGACATTTAACTATACTTCTTTGGGTTATTTTAGCAGTAGATCTAGAGATTATAAATTACAGAATCAAAGTCCACAAAATAGTAAAGCCTTCATAACTCTATTTATACCTACTGCTATTTTAATTTTTGTTATGTTTTACTGTGCCATAGCTATGAAACCCACAATTACTTTTTCATATTTTGAGTTAAACAGTCGTGGTTCTAATAAAGAAATTTAAGAAAATAAAATACATGGCAATAAAAACTTGTCCTTTACATTTGCCCAGATATTGGCCTTCTTTGGTGTTCTTCATTTCATTTTTAACACCATTTTATGATACAATTTCTTTTTGGGTTGATGAAATACTTTCAGCATTTTTTTCTAATGCAGGTCTTCTTTTTGAGAATGTCTTTATTTGAGCTTCATTTCTGGAGGATATTTTCACTGAACATATAATTCTGAGTTAAACGATTTTTTTTCTTTCAGAAATTTAAATATAACATCTGGTCTCCTTTGATGAGAATGTAGTCATTACTTGTATTAATTCAATATGTTGTTTTTTCTGCCTGTTTTTAAATTTTATGTTTATGTTTGGCTTTCAGAAGTTTGATTATGATATGCCTAGGCATGTTTTTTGGGCATTATCCTGCTTTGGGTTTTCTGGACCTCTTGAGTTTGGAAATATATATATATTTCCCAAACTTATAAAACCTTGGCCATTTTTTTTTTCAGTTTTTTTTTCGGCCTCATCCTCTCACTCTCTTCTAGTCTTCTCTAATATTCCAATTACATATGTATTTATTTGTTTTTCAGTATGTTTTCTCCCTGCTCTCCTGATTAGATAGATAATTGTTGTTGATCTCTTCAAGTTCACTGCATCCTTTCTGTCTTCTCCTAATCTATTAAGCACTTCTACTGAACTTGTACTTTCAGATATTGTATTGTAACATTTCCAGACTTTCTGTCTGGTCCTTTTAAAAATAACTTCCATTTCTCTCTTGATATTCCCCATTGGTACACTCATTATGACCATAGCTTTTAAGTCTGTGAACATATTTCTCATAGCTGATCTAAAACCTTTGCTTGCTAATTTCAACATCTGGGTCCTTTCAGGCTTGATTTCTTTTAAACATGAGTCACATTTCACTTATGTCTACTAATTTTTTTATTATTTAGTAGACATTTAAATTATATGTTGTAGAGACTCTGTTTTCTTCTTCTGAATTGTGTTGATTTTGTTAGTTACCTTGGCTGGATTCAAACTCTGTCTTTGCTGAAATAGGCAGCTATCCTTCCTTTTGTTGTTCCTGGTCTTTCTTGCACATGCACAGTCTGGAGGTCAGCTAAATATTTGAATGGAATTTATATGCAGATTTTGGAGCCCCCTCTTTGACTCTCTTTTCTGTGAATTCTTTCCTCAATTCCCAACCATTCAGACCACCTAAAACTTTATATTCTGACTCCTCAGGGCAGTAAGACTGAGATTTCCCTTGAGCTCTAACTATTCCTCATTGTAAGAACTAAGGGCCGGGCGCGGTGGCTCAAGCCTGTAATCCCAGCACTTTGGGAGGCCGAGACGGGCGGATCACGAGGCCAGGAGATCGAGACCATCCTGGCTAACACGGTGAAACCCCGTCTCTACTAAAAAAATACAAAAAATTAGCCGGGCGAGATGGCGGGCGCCTGTAGTCCCAGCTACTCGGGAGGCTGAGGCGAGAGAATGGCGTAAACCCGGGAGGCGGAGCTTGCAGTGAGCTGAGATCCGGCCACTGCACTCCAGCCTGGGCGACACAGCGAGACTCCGTCTCAACAAAAAAAAAAAAAAAAAAAAGAACTAAGAACTGCCGTCAGGTGAAAAAGTGTTTAATTGATCACAAAGTAAGATTCTTTTATTTCAAGACTCAAATTACTTTCAGTTTCTTTCTGCTTTATACTCTTTTCTCATGACCCTTAAAATGGGAATTCACATAATCAATTTAAATAAATACCTATGCAGAGGTGGTGATATTATAATCTAATAACATGTACAAATCAAATGAAGTTGGTGCTAAAGTTTCCGTGACATTTAAAATGATATTTGACCTTGGAAACTGAAAATATGAATTATCTGTGGCAGTAAATCAAAGGTTGTCATTAGAGGTAAAATTTTAGTCTAGAAAACAATATAATTAATATTCTGTTATTCTGTTATTCTATTTATCTTTAATGGCAGAAATTATTATATCCATAAAATCACTACCTGAAAATTGCTTTGCACTGCTAAATGGATTTACATATAAACACATTCCAGTTGTACAGTTTTAACTATTAACAGTACAGAGATAGGTAATCATTTCTTTGAATTGTTTCTACTGATTATAAATTGTACACAATCTCTAAAAGTCATCTGTTACTAAACAAAGACATAACAAATCATATTTCTTCAATTATATTTTTTACATTCAAGTTGATTTGTAAAGTAGCACAAAACATACATTAGAAACGGGAAAAGTACAGAAATTCATGATTCTCCCTATGGGGTTTTAAGAAATGTATTTCTTCAATTCACATGGATAAAGGGAGAAGCATTCAGATTTATTCATTATTTATTATATCTCTGAGAGGCATTTGAAAACTTACCATGGCATCTGACCTCAAAGCAATTACCTTTAAATTTTTTTTCTAATTAGTTTAATGCCAAATCACGGCCAGGAAATTTAAAACAACAGGCAAAATCAAATTTGTGGTTCAAATGTAGTTGTATTAAGTCAGATAGTCATTTACTAAGCACAGTTTATTGGAAGTATTTACCCTTGTAAATACTCTGTATTAGTCAGCAGATGGCATGCATTGTACATTAACTATTCCACTGTGTTATCACATATACTTTAGAACAGAAAGCATCTGTTTTTCTCAAAAAGACACATTATCCCTTCATTTGCAGTTTCATGCTAATCTGTGAACTATTTAGTGATTATCAAAGAAGGTGATATTTCATCTTCATTTAGTTTATAGAGCAGATTCAATCAAGTACAAGATGGGGTAAAATACATTTAGCAATTCCGTAGCAAGCTTCAGCATCCAGGAGAAACATTCCTGAGTGATTATTTTCCTGCTTTGGCTAGAGACTTGCGCAGGAGGACAGAAGCCTTTTGGATACGATTTGTGAGAGCATTCCACAAATTTCAGCAATATAAAAACCATTTCGTGTTGTATATGGATAAATGTATAAACTCAAAGTCTAACAAAAAAATCAACAAACAAGAACAACTAAATTTACTTCTAAGTAATCCATTTAAGAGAATACTGTAATAGCCTAATTAGAAAATCTCTTCACGTATAAAAGCATGCAAGTATTCACAGGCTTCCCTTTGAGTGGTTTCAAAGGAGAATTTGGCTTGTGATGCACTAACATGATCTGTAGCCCAGCATATTTCTTGTCAAACTGATATCCATCTGTCAACCTGGCCTGATGCCTATTTCCAAGGTATTGGGTCACTTTCCAGGGCCTGAGGTGTGTCTGTTAAAGTTATCTCCAGGGAGGTGAGTTACACAATATATAACAGGGCGAACACACACAGAGAGAGAGCGAGCGAGAGAAACACAAACTGCATATACCTTACCAATCCAAATGGAGAGATTAAACATTTGTCTCCCTTCACACTAGACTTTTTAATGTGTTAAAAAGAGAGGCCGGGCATGGTGGCTCACGCCTGTAATCCCAGCACTTTGGGAGGCCGAGGTGGGTGGATCACGAGGTCAGGAGATCGAGACCATCCTGGCTAACAAGGTGAAACCCCCATCTCTACTAAAAATACAAAAATTAGCCGGGCGTGGGGGCGGGCGCCTGTAGTCCTAGCTACTTGGGAGGCTGAGGCAAGAGAATGGCGTGAACCTGGGAGGCAGAGCTTGCAGTGAGCCAAGATCGTGCCACTGCACTCCAGCCTGGGTGACAGAGTGAGACTCTATCTCAAAATTATTAGGACCAATAGTATTTGGAGGAAACAGAATAACTATGTAGATTTTGTTATAATCTTAAAGCCCCCTATTCCTAAACATAATTAACTAGATGTCAAAAGGTAAAAGGAACAACATTTTTGCTTCAAAATTTGTTTTTTAATGCAGAAATGAATATATTCCCATGAGGAAATGCCAAATATTAAATACGAAACATCAAGTATATATATATATGTATACATTCATACACATGTACTATATATACATATATATATCATTTTTATTGTACTCCTTACCAGTTTAGATCTACGCTTCATTTGAGATATTTCCACTTTTGAAGAACAGTAAAATATCTCAAATAAAAAACATTACTTTGGTGGTTGATTTATTCAAGATTTGTGTTTGGAGTTGTAGGAGAGCAAGGCCATTAGTGAAAATGATATGTATTTCACTTGTTGATATTCTTCAAAAAACACTTTAAAAGTGGAAAATGATCAACCAGGAAGAAAAAGCTTCCTAGTTTTACTGTGTAGGTAGGAGCTGGGTATAGATGTGGGTGTTCTGAGTGGGACTGCCATTCTAGCTGCTGGCTTCCAAAGATGCTAAAAGTAGCACGGTGGTGGCTGTCATTGATGGATGATTGCATTTTGCTCTCCGTTTCTTCCATTCACTGGACTGCTAACAGCGTTTCATTGGATGGGTACTCCCTTTTAATCTATTTCTTGTGGAGAACTGGTGAATGTATCTATTGGGATCGAGGAGATACGTATGAACCAGGTAAAACTGTAGCTGTTCTGTGTATTGAATAGACCTAATCTGTTTTGTAAAATGAGTGCTCTATACTTGAGAGTCATCCCCCAAGATTTTTTTCTCAATTTACTTGAGAGTCATCCCCCAAGAATTTTTTTCTCAATTGGCTTGCATTCCCAGTTTCCTCTGGCCTAAGGTGACACTAATTCAACAGCTTGAGAAGAAATTATGTCCCCATTTTGAAGAAATTTGTCTCATCCATGTGCCTTGAGGTTATTAGCTGCTTCAGGAAAACCTGTTTTCATTAGCAAGTAAAATGACCTAGTTAAAAAAAAAAAAAAGTTACCAATTCCTTCTTCCAGTGACAGGAAATAGATGCCATGAGTACTGTGCGTCTGCTTCACTGTAATGACAAGAGATATAAAAATCAAATTGTCACTCCTGCCTGGTAGATGTAGGTGACCTGTGGCCACAGGCAGGTCATTATACCTGTAGGTGCCAGATACTCTAGGATTTGGCATCAGGCCTGCCTTATGTTCAGAAGCCAGCTGGCTGGGCATTAGGGGAAACCAGGGAGACTTCAGCTAATTGGGGGTTAAAATATGGCCATGTGAAAGATGCATACAAAAGCAGTGTCTTTTTATAACTACATATAGTCATTTTGGTTAAGAAAATAAGCAAATATCAAATGCATGAACTAACTCATTTCTCACATTCTCCTCATCCTCAAACCTGCCTTGGTATCCCCCTGCTCAGCAAAACCACTAGGCAGCATGTAATCATGTCACTCTGTCACCAAGTCTCCTCAATGAAATTCAGGTGTCTAAATAGAAACGCGTGATGGCAGGTTTTCCCCTCTTTCAGCAGAAAGCCAAGGAAATGCTTTCAAAAAGATGAAAAGTACACTTTTGTGTCATCACAAATCATCTGTATAACACTTGGTGCACAAATATTGAACCTCTATGTGTCAGCTGTTTATTGCCTGGGTTAGGACAGGAATACATTTTCTGTGTCAATACTTGACTAGATGAAATATTCCCTGCAAGTTGAAGCTGAGTTACTTGTGAAAAAAATGGGTTATGTTGAAGATACAACAGAAGTCCCTGTGAAGTAATAGGTTGCTTGAGAAAAATTAATAGAGTTGAGTTTACAAATGTTTTCCAAAAGTTTCAAATATTTTAAATAATCATTTAGACAAATGTCTGTGCCAAATCTGGGTCAAGAAATACCCTTATTAAAAGACGCAAATATAAATGTTACAATAAAATTAGACATTTACTATGTACTATGTACATTTATATTCTGTTTTGTTTCTGATACTATCACAATTATGTAAATTATTCCCATCTTACAGATGATTAACTGGAAGGCTAAATCTGAGTCAAACATATGGATCCGTAGTTCAAAACCAGATCAGTGTAACATGTGTCCCTTGCTAGTACGCTAAATTCAATTTATGTATGTGTTTTATAATTTTGAGTTTTCCAAGTCTATAATCAACACTATTGTTTAAGTTACTGCCTAAGCTATTAAAATATCTACCAGTACATCTGTTGGAATGCTACTGAAATGTACAAGTGTTATTTTTCCAACTGCCCAGAAAATTATATTGTTTGCTTTACTACGGAAACTTAAGGCAATGGAATAGGTTTATTCATGCATAAATAAAATTGCCATATTGCATTGTGCACGTAGTCTGAGGAAGGCTGATGGTGACAATATCTTGACAATAAGGGAACTAGTATTGATGGGTAACAGTCTTTGAAGTATCAAGACCTTTATTGAATTTTTTATTTAAAAAGATGCACATGATCAAAATGTAATACTTAGGTCATCAGAGTTCTGGACATCTTTGACTCTCATCACTCACTCTTTCCACAACTCTGCCTGCCAGGCTGACATCTTATAAAATAGAGCAAAACCCTTAATAGAACACCTACATTGTGAAGGGATGTATTGGAGACGACTCAAGGCATATTAAGAAGTGAATAATGAAAACCTTAACGTGTGTAGGAAGTGCTGCAGTATTGACCTTTACTACAGTAAAGTGAAGGGTTAACGAGGCTTTCTGTAAAGGACCCCTAACATGTTAGCATTTGCAAAGATGTCTTAATAGAGGCCTAGCTTCTTCCTCTGGTTTGGTTGTGAGTTTAAAGTAGATAGAGTTTTTTTAATATTATGAATGCTACACCTTGAAATTTTAAAAAGGTCAATATTTAGCTTGGCATTCAAGCTAACCTATCATTTGCTAACACTATCATTACCAGGAAAAGCATAATATACCCACTACTTCATTTTAGTTCCAGATCTATTTTCTATTCCACCATATGTATACCACTTATTTTTTTTCAACATAACAAGTACACTCTTGCTTCTTTCTCTGAAGTGCTATTTCCATTGTCTGACGTGCCCTACCCACTGCCCCTGCTCTGCTCCTGCCCTCTTTCTCATGTTAAAATATTCCCATTCTTTATTGTTCAAAAGGCATCTCTTCTAAAGAGCCTTTGTGGATATCCCCATGCTATGGTTTGAATACCCATCCAAAACTCAGGTTGAAATGTAATGGCCATTGTGACCATATTAAGAAGTAGGACCTTTAACAGGTGATTAGGCCATGAGGGTTCTGTCCTCATGAATGGATTTATGCTGTTATCACAGGAGTGGCTTCCTGGTAAAAGTCAGCTTTGTTTCCTCTTGCTCTCTTTTGCGCTCTTACTCTTCCACCTTCAGCCATGGCGTGATGCACTAGGAAGGCCCTGGCCCTGACCAGATCCCAGTGCCATGCTCTTGGACTTCTCAGCCTGCAAAACGGTGAGCCAAATAAACTTCTATTGTTTATAAAGTACCTAGTCTGTGTTACTCTGTTACAGCAGCACAAAATGGACCAAGACACCCCACAAGCTATATGTTATCACTTTTTCCTTCTTTGATCTCTCATATGTACAAAGTATTTATATAATAATACACTATAGCATTTTGCCTTTAGCATTATGGTTCCTAAGATTCTGCGATCTCTCTTTTAAGAAAAGTAGTTAAGATGATTTTTCCCTCATGCTTTCTTGCACTTTCTTGTTTTTCTATTTAAAAATAACAGTCTCAAAGGATTGTATTCGCTGGATTTGCCAGTACTTTTTGTGCTCTGGGAATTATTTATGTATTCTTTAATACTGGAAATTATTCTTTCTTATGTCACCTCCTGTGAGTTTCAAATACCTTTTGACCATGCTCGCTTTATTATTTTCAGTTTGACAATCATGGTCCTTGGTAGCAAAGATTCAATCAAAATAAATATTGAAAGGTTCTGTATTGTCAGAGAAAACCACCTGTTTCTGGATATCATGTTCTGATCTAGATTCATAGTCTTTTTTCTAGCTCACAATATCAGAAGTCAAACAAATTTTGTTATTTATCTTTCTCAGTATCTTTCATCCTTTGGTATGAATCTTGTGTTTGTAATCTCCACCCAACTTATCACAGTGGCTTTTACTATGAACGTTCTAGAAGCCGTCTTCTTGTTGTCTATAGCCCATTTCAGGCTCCAGACATTTCCTTAATTTCAGTTGAAACTTCTTATCTGATTCAGTCACTTTCTTCCAGACATTTTATCCCTTCTACCTCACCTCCAATTTTTTAGTGGGTAGAGTTTAGCACTTTTTCATAGGCTGCCTTCTCAACTGTTGAAATAATAGAATTATCAGCATTGAAAGTCAGTAATTTGTTGTATGAACTATCTTAGCTGAATGTGACTTCTGGCAGATGACCAAGTGATGTTATGTTGTATCTGACAGTTTTTATGCGTTAATGAAACCTTTTATCCGTCCTTCCTTGGAGTCATGGGAAATCACACTAAGTTTTAGATGTTAATCCATTCCTCTTCTTCAGGACTCATTTCCATTCTCCTCTGGTATCTTTTATTCTCTCCCTTGCATTTCAACTTTCTTTCTTTATACTGAATATTCCTCTGCTTAAGATGTATTCTGAAAATACTATATTTAGAGCCTATGTCCCACAATAAATAGTGTCCAGTTCTTTCCCTCTGTTCTCAAACTTCCTAATGAAATAGGCTATACTTACTGTTTTTGCAATTTCTAAGTCACTAATTTCGTAGACATCAGATAAATGTGGCAATTGTTGTCACTTTTTCTACAAAATAACCAATAAACCATTAAATCCAATGATCACTTATTTCTTATTTTTTTTTCCCAAATTTCTGTGAGACTACTCATATTTGTTTTCCTTATGTCTATCTACCAAATATTTTATTTCCCAATGTGGGTTTCTTTTCCTTTGACTACGCTTGTATACAGGTGTCCCTAAGGTAATATTCTATCTTTTGACATTGCCTTTTCTCATCCTATGTATTCTTATAGAGAAATCTCATCCATACACATGGCTTCAATTAGTTCCTAAATGCTGTTGAACTTCTAATCTAATCTAGAATTCATTCCTGAACTCTAGATACCTATATCCACTGTCTGCTGGCTTTGCCTCTTCCAGATGCTCTTCAAATTTCTAAAGCCAAAATCCTAGAATGACTGTTTACTCATTGTACTAATGTTCTCCTTTCTTTTATACCTTGACTTTCATGTTATCCAGAATTAGATCTTGGCCTGCATATCTTTCTTTTTCCCATCCAATTCCTACTTTCAATTACTATATGGAGGTAATAGTCTTTCCTTTAATGGGTGCCTCATGCCTTTCTGGTAGTGTGCAGACCATGGTGGCACATGTGTGTGTGTTGAGGATGGGAAAATAGAGAGCATATAATACCGATTCTATGCCTGTGGAAATAACTGTTTTCCCAGATACTTGCTATTACCTAAGAGAATATTTCCCTTCTATCACCTTTTATAATCGTGTAATTGATTTAAATAATTTTTATGGGGGCTAGAGCCAATATAGGCAGTTAATTAGTTTTAGTTACGATGTGACCAAATATATGACAGGCAATCATTTAATTATTTCAACAACCATGAAATATAAGTTAAGGTCACTGTCTTAAATATTAACAGAAACAGACTCAGGTTAGTTAGCTTTACTAACAGCAAATAAGATTAGAACCCAGATATCTGGATTCTAGGTAGTGGGTCTGTTTTCTCTCCACTAGAGCATATAGCTTCTTTATAAACTTAGAAAACAAAAATGCTGTAAGCAACTGTTTTGTTCATTAATATATTTGACCATTTGCACCATTATGAGAAAGGCACAGTCACTTAATTCAAAAATCTTAATCTACATTATCAGATAAATGTCAACATCTGTAACTATTGCTCAGAATCACCTTTAAGTACAAACCTTGGAGCAACTGTACTATAAACTCTGTGATACTATGATGTTTAAGGAGACAATCCTCAAGTAAATCTTTTTATTTGGGGATATGTCAGACTCACTCTAGAAAGAGTAATGATTTTTTCACTGTAGCTGTACAAGAGCATTACCTAAGATTGGATATCATTAAATGCTGAGAGAAGTGAAACTGTAAAGCCCCTTTCAGATTATCAAGTATCTTAAATATTGCTGAAATCAGCAGATTTCCTAAAAAGAGATAAGATGTCTTTTGGAGAAAAGACAAAAATTAAAACAGCATTTTAACATAGAATTGAAAAATTCAAAGTTAGAAAATATATTTTATCATATGTTTGCAAACAGACTCATTAACTTATAAATTTGAAGTATTTTGTTTACCAAAACAAAATAACCAAGCAATTATTATAATCTGAAATCAAAAGAAGAAATGCTTTCTTTTTTTTTGTGGCAGATTATTAGTATGTGTGTATCCCTCTAACATTCATAGCAAATTAATGATTAATAGCATGTATTATTGTAGTGAATTGTTTAGTTTACATCTAAAAGCAAATAGTTATTGTAAAATAAATTTCAGCTTGATGTAGACAGAGTATTCATAGTGCTTTGGGGGAGCTGGTACAGCTATTTCTCCAACAAAGATTTAGCCTTTTACAAATTGAATTAGAGACACATTTAACCTGCTATGAAGGAAAGATGCTCTTGATGGCAGTAGAATTCTTGCCATAGACTTTCCAAGTACATGGCATTATTTCAATTTCTGGTTTTTATCGTGCATACCTCTGCTGTGTGGGCAGCTTACCAACACCTATAAAATTAGTCTCTGTTAGGAGAACATCTCGATTTAAGCTTCACTTTAAAACGCTAACAATTGATAAACTTCAATTGTGCAAAGCACTGTCAGCATGTCTTTTTGCTAATAATGTTGAAAGAGTGGCATTCACATTTTCACTTCTGAGTGTACTCACTCCAAGCCCACCCTCACACATGGAATTCCTCTAAATAAACTCCATGCTGGTAATCATCTGACTCATTAGCAAGTGTTTCTTCCTGCCTGAAACTAAGTGGGTGCAATGGAGGATAGATTAATCTTTAAATCCTGTGGAATACACATCTGCTGTCTTTGCTTTCTTTTTATGTCAGTAGCATAATTAAAAATAAAAATGTATTGCTATGTCAGTAGAGACAAGCTGGTTAATACATTTGAAAAGAAATATCCAATAATCATACTAATACAATATTTCAGTATTCATGTAGAATTTATGTTTTGAATAGAAGAAGAAAATCTACCTAGAAACTCAGCAAAGTTCCTTACATTTTTATCTTTCTGTCTGCCTAGAATTTTTCTTCCCCCTTGAAACTATGTTGTTTTTCACTATTTTTATTATACCTCCTCAGGCAACCTGAGACCACACTTAGTTATCTCTCCTCTGAACTTGTACTTTGAAAAATATGTCACACATTTGGTGCTTGTTTAAATATAGCCTTACAACAATTTTATATTTTTAATTTTTATAAATTACTAGATTTATAAAAATTTTCATGTATTTGAATTAAATCTCCAACTACATTGTTATTAGCATTCTTAGCATTGAACTTCTTGACATGGTTCGTCTTCAAGAGTTCTTTGGAACTTGATTCATATTTGAAATAAGAATGATATATTTTAATCAAATGACATTATCATAATATCAATTATCAAAATATTAGGTCAGTAGGCATTACTATATAATGCCCTCCACTTTGTATGTCCCTCTTCCCTGACTCTTATACCCACATGACTCTGTACATTCCTTAATCTGTCCCAAACCCTCTTTTCACAAATATTTCCACTAGTGTCTCTGAGCCTCATTTTATTCTGATCAGCAAAACTCCACATCATAAATCTGTATACCTTAGATCTTTAAGATGTTCCCTTCATCTTATTACTCTATCTGAAACTTTGCTTTCCCCTAATAGCACTGCTTCCGTTGCAGCTTCCTTCTCTACTGGCTCTAGTATTTCATAAACTCATTGTTTGTACCATGAATCTAGAGTGGGCCCACTCCTCGTTCCTATATAATACTTCCAAACTTTCTTTCTCCTTGCTAATGCACTTCCTTTGTCCTTAATGACCTTCCTTCATTCTCCCTAATGACCTCCTCCACCCCACCTGAACCAAACATGCTCTTCCCAATGTCAATTTGAGTTGCTTTGGCCCTAAACCTTAGAGCTATTTTCAGTTTTCCCCTGTTCTCTCCTAATTCCACATCAAGTACTATTGGTTTTACCTTCAAAATATATTCGGAGACTGATGTCAGCAAGATAGAAAAATATGAATTTCCAGCTCTCATGCTCTTACAAAAACATCAATTTGAACAATCATCCACCCATAAAAATACCTTCATAAGAGCTAAGGAATCCAGGTGAGGGATTATGGCACTTAAGTGGAATGCAGAAATAAGAAAAATGCATTTAAGAGGACAGAAAGGACGCTTTTACATTACATATGTTATCCCTTTCTCACATCTGCACAGTAAAGCATGGAGAGAGATACCCTATGTACGGGTAAAGGAAAGTGAATTAAGCATTCAACTTTAACACAGACCTCAGCACCAGGCAAGCCCCAGTGAACCACTTCACCAGACCAGCCCACAAGGTCTCAGACTCCAAGCCCACCACTGAAGATCCAGGATCCAGGTATCCCCCAATATAAGCAGGCCTCTGTAGCCCCAGGATCCAGGTATCCCCAGCAGATTCAGGCTCCAGGCCCACCTTAGCACTATGCCAGCCTCAGTGGCCCCAGGCCAGCTCTTATGGATCCAGTCTTTAAGTCCATACCTATGGATGCAAACTCCAGGCCTGTTCCTGTGGACGCAGTCATTAGGCCTTCCCCCATTGGACCCCAGAGACCCAGAATCCAGGCCCACACCTGTGGACCCATAGTTTAGGCTTGCCCCATTTATGCAGGTGCCAAACTCGCCCAAGTTGATGAAGGCACAAGACCTGCATCAGTTGTCCAGGCTCCAGGCTTGCTCCTATAGACAGAGGCATTAGGCTAGCCCTGTGGACACAGTAGCCAGGCCCACATGCCTGCTGACCTTAGCACCAGGAAAGCCAGTCCAAGGACTCTAGCAGCAAGCTCACCTGCAGTCCCTGCCAGTGGTCCCACCCAGAATGTCTGGATGGGCTGACTTGTAAAAGATTTCTCTGCCAAATGCAGTGCAAAAAGACTGGAAGAGGTTCCTACTTCTTTACATGTACAAATACTAATGCTAGGTCACAGGATTATGATTAGGGAAACTTAAAACCAGCAAAGGAAAAAAAAAATTAAAGCACCAGTAACCAACCTTAAAGAAAAGGAAATCCAAAAACTCCCTAACAAAGAATATTAATTCACTCCTTTTTATGGCTGAGTAGTATTCCATCATATATATATATATATATATATATATATACCACACACACACACACATACATATGCATATATATACATACACATACACATATATATATACACACCACAGTTTCTTTATCCACTAGTTGATTGATGGGCATTTGGGTTGGTTCCACATTTTTGCAATTGTGAATTGTGCTACTATAAACATGCATGTGCAAGAGTCTTTTGCGTATAATGACTTCTTTTCCTTGGGTAGATACCCGGTAGTGGGATTGCTGGATCAAATGGTAGTTCTACTTTTAGTTCTTTAAGGAAGCTCCACACTGTTTTCCATAGTGGTTGTACTAGTTTACACTTGGACCAGCAGTGTAGAAATGTTCCCTATTCACTGCATCCATGCCAACATTGATTATTTTTTATTTTTTGATTATGGAAATTCTTGCAGGATTAAGGTGGTACGCATTGTGGTTTTGATTTGCATTTCCCTGATCATTAGTGATGTTGAGCATTTTTTTTTGTATGTGTGTTGGCCATGTGTTATCTTCTTTTGAGAATTGTCTATTCATGTCCTTAGCCCACTTTTTGATGGGATTGTTTTTATTCTTGCTATTTGTTTGAGTTCATTGTAGATTCTGGTTATTAGTCTTTGTCAGATGTATAGACTATGAAGATTTTCTCCCATTCTGTGGGTTGTCTGTTCACTCTGCTGTTCCTTTTGCCATGCAAAAGGTCTTTAGTTTAATTAAGTCTCAGCTATTTATGTTTTTATTTCATTTGCTTTTGGGTTCTTGGTCATGAAATCCTTGCATAAGCCAATGTTTAGAAGGGTTTTTCTGATGCTACATCCTAGAATTTTTATAGTTTCAGGTCTTAGATTTAAGTTCTTGATCCATCTTGAGTTGATTTTTGTAGAAGGTGAGAGATGAGGATCCAGTTTCTCCTACATGTGGCTTGCCAGTTATCCCAGCACCATTTGTTGAACAGGGTGTCCTTTCCCCACTTTATGTTTTTATTTGCTTTGTCAAAGATACAACACTATGAATAGTTTTCTCATCAGAAATCTTGCAGGCCATGAGAAAGAGGGATGATATATTCAAAGTGCTGAAAGAGAAAACCTGTCAACCAACAATACTATAGCTTTCAGAGTTGTCCTTCATAAATAAAGGTGAACTAAAGACTTCCCCAGATGAAAAAAAGCTATGGGACTTCTTCACCACTATATCTGCCTTGTAAGATATGCTAAAGGGAACTCTTCAAGTTGAGATGAAAAGACACTAATGAATAATATGAAAACATAAGAATTTTCCAATATTGTAATAGTGATGTGTTAACTACTTTTTAACTCTAGTACAAAAGAGAAAGAAGTGTTAAAATAACTATAGTTATAATAATTTTTAATGGATAGATACATAAAAGATGTAAATTGACATCAATAACTTGAATATGGGGGTTGAAGTTAAAGTGCAAAGTTTTTGTATGCAGTTGAAGTTGTTACCAACTTAAAATAGACTGTTATAACTATAAGATGTTTTATGCAACACCCATGGTAGACACAAAGGAAATAACTATAGAAGATGCATAAAATAGAGTGTAAAAAAAATCAAAGAAAGTCACTACAAAAAATCAATGAAACACAAAGGAAGGCAGCATGAGAGGGAAAGAGGGAAAATTAACTATAAGACATACAGAAAACAATAAAATGACAGTAGTAAGTTCTTACCTATTAACAATTACTTTAACTGTAAATAATTAAATCTCTAATCAAATGATGTAGAGTGACTGAATGAAAGAAAAGTAGATTAAATTATATGTTGCCAATAAGGGACTCACTTTAGCTTTACAGATACAAATAGGCTGGGAGTGAAGGGACAGAAAAATATTCATCGGGAGGCTGAGGCAGGAGAATGGCATGAACCCAGGAGATGGAGCTTGCAGTGAGCCAAGATCACGCTACTGCACTCCAGCCTGGGTGACAGAGAGAGACTCTGTCTCAAAAAAAAAAAAAAAAAAAAGAAAAATATTTCATTGTAAATGGTAACTAAGAGAGATCAGAGTTGATGCTACAACTTTAAGTAAAAAAAAAAAAGTCACAAGAAACAAATATTGCAATTATATAATAAAAAGGGGTCAATTTATCAAGAGGATATAAAAATGTAAATATGTAGTCAAGATCAGAACACCTAAGTATATAAAGTAAGTAGTAACAGAACCGAAGGAGAAATAGCAATACAATAATAGTATGGAATTTCAATACCCAATTTTCAACAATGGATAGATCATAGAAAGTCAGTAAGGACACAACAAACTTGAACAACCCTGTAGACCAAATGAACCTAACAGACATTTACAGAACATACCATCCCACAGCAGCAGAATACATATTCTTTTCAAGCACACATGGAATGTTCTCCAAGGTAGATCACATGTTTAGTCCCCAAAACAATTTAACAAATTTAAGAAGTTTAAATCATATCAAATATCTTTTTCAACGATATGGTATGAGACTAGAACTCAATAATATAAAGAATGATGGAGCATTCATAAATATGTGAAAATGAAACAATGTACTTCTGAGAAATCAATGGATCAAAGGAGAAATCAAAAGGGAAATCAAAAAGTATTTTAACACAATTGAAAATGGAAACACAACATACAAAAACTTAACATTCTTCTTAGAACAGCTTTTGCTGCAATAGAAAAGAAAAATCTCAAATAATTTAACTTTGTACCCCAAGAAACTAGAAGAACAAAAGGAGCCCAAAGTTAGAATAAAGGGAGTAACAAAGATCAGCACTGAAATAAATAAAATAGATAACAGAAAAGCAATAGAAAATATCAACATTTGTTATAAATAATATATTTGGTTCTCTATAGTTTTGGGTGCATATACATTTTTGATTTGTCATATCCTTTTGTTGTATTGACTCCGTTATCATACATAGGTCTTCTTTGTTTTTTCTTTTCCATTCTTAAGGCATATTTTATCTGTTAAAAGTATAGCTACTCCCGGCCTGGTGCGGTGGCTCACACCTGTAATCCCAGCACTTTGGAAGGCTGAGGTGGGCGGATCACGAGGTCAAGAGATTGAGACCATCCTGGCTAACATGGTGAAACCCCGTCTCTACTTAAAAATATACAAAAATTAGCCGGGCGTGGTGGCACACACCTGCAGTCCCAGCTACTCAGGAGGGTGAGGCAGGAGAATGGCATGAACCCGGGAGGCGGAGCTTGCAGTGAGCCAAGATTGCGCCACTGCACTCCAGCCTGGGCGACAGAGAAAAAAAGTACAGCTACTCCTGCTTTGTTCTGGTTTCCATTTGCATGGAGTAACTTTTTCTATCTCTTCACTTTCAGTCTACGTATTTCTTCATAGATGAAGTGTTTTCTGTAGACAGCATATAGTTGGGTCTTATTTTTAATCCATTTAGGCATTCTGTCTTCGAATTGGAGAATTTAATCCATTTATATTCAAATTATTTTTGATAGTAAGAGTTTACTGTGGCCATTTTGTTACTAGTTTGTTTTGTTTTGTTTTGTTTTGTTTAGATTCCTTTTGCCTTTTTTCCCTGTCTCTCTCTTCCTTAGTGTTAATTGATTTTTTTTCTAGTAGCACATTTTTATTCTGTGATATATACGTTTAGTATATATTTAGTATATCTATTATAGGTTTTTGCTTTGTAGTTACCATGAGGTTTATAAAAGACCTCTTTAGTTATAGCAGGTTATTTTAATTGCAAGTAAATAATAAAGGAACAAAACAAACTCTAACATCATCTCTCACCCCATTTTGATTTACTGATGTTTCAATTTCCATCTTATCTTATTCCCTATCTCAAATGCTGGTGAGAAATCTGAGAAGGGGGAACACTAACACACTGTTGGTAAGAATGTAAATTAATATACCCAGTATGGAAAACAGTATAGAGGTTACTCAAAAAACTAACAATAGATATATCATATGATCCAGCTATCCCACTACTGGTTATTTATCCAAAGAAAGGAAATCAATATATCAAAGAAATATCTGCACTATCGTGATTTTGTAACACTATTCACAGTAGCCAAGATATGGAATCAATCTGTATGCATCAAGAGATGAATAAAGAGATCAAATGTGGCATATATACACAATGGGATACTATTCAGCCATAAAAGGGAATGAATCCCTGTCATTTAGAGCAATATGGATGTAACTGGGTCATAATGTTAAGTGAAATAAGCCAGGCACAGAAAGATGCTTATTGCATGTTCTCACTTACATGTGGGAACTAAAAAAAGTTTGTCTCACAAAGGTAGAGAGTAGAATGCCAGTCACCAGAGATTGGGACAAGTAGGCGGGAGGGAGAGATGAAGAGAGATTGGTTAATGGGTACAAAAATACGGCTAGGTAGAAGGAGTAAGTTCTAGTGTTAAGGTGGCAACAATTAGCAGTATTTATTATATATTTCAAAATAGCTAGAAGAGAGATTTGGAATGTTCCCAACATAAATTATAAATGTTTGATATATGATAAATATCCCAATACTCTTATTTAATTATTATACATTATATGTATCAAATATCACATGTACCCCAAAAATATGTACAATTATGTATCAATTTTTAAAAATAAAAAACTAAGTTTTTGAAAAGACAAACAAGATTCAGAAATACTTTTCTACAGAAACTAAGAAAAAAAGAGAGAAAACTCTAATACCTGTACAGTAAGTCCTCACTTAATGTTACTGATAGGTTCTTGGATACTGTGACTTTAAGTGAAACAAAGTATAACAAAACCAATTTTCAATAAGCTCATTGATATGAACAAGAGTTAGGTTCCAAAGCTGCTTCTACATTTTCAGTATTTGTTATAGTAACACTCCATTTCTCCAATACCAATTTTCTGTCTTAACCCATTTTGTGCTGCTATAAAGGATGCCACAGACTGGTTAATTTATGATGAACAGAAATATATTGGCTTATGGTTCTGGAGGGTGGGAAGTTCAAGATTGAGGGGCTGCTGCTTCTGAGGGCCTTTTTGCTCTGTCAAGCTATGGCAGAAGGGCAAAGAGTGGGTAAGAAAAAGAGAAAGAGCAGGATAGGGCCCAAACTCATTCTGTTATAGGTAACCCACTCCCAGGACAACAAATCCACATAATTAATCCATTCACAAAGCATATGTGATGGTATTAAAGTATTATTTAAAAATGAAAGAGGCAAGATAGCTGAACATTTATGTACTCTAAGTAGAACTTTAAAAAATATCAGTGTATATCAGCGTGTATTCAATTATGATGTCATTAAAATGCCACAAACAATATTTAAAAGGAGTTGTAGAGACTCATCCAACATTTTGGGGGTGGGTATTGGGTGTTCTGGGCATGGGAAAAAAAGAAGTGAATATCTTTTTATTAAATAACTGATTTCAAATCTCTTATTCTTTGTAAATGATATTAACTGGTATCTGACTAACACTTTAGTTGTATCTTCTCCAGCATTTTGAAATCTTTCTATGTGTGGAACCCATAATTGTACACAGATAAGAGATCCTTCAGTTGATTTACTGCTAATGATAGCAGAATCTATTTCCACTCGTGTATAACAGGAATTATATACTCTACTAACATTTTTATAGCTCTGCTAACATTTTCAAAAGGCTTATTTAGCAGTCCAAATGCATTTTATTTTCAGATCACTGCACTAATGATAAGCAATCTATTGTGGCTGAAGTTATGTCCTCCCACCCCCAACTCACATTGTTGGAGTCCTAACCTCCAGTGATTCAGAATGTGACCTTATTTGAAAATAGGTTGAAAATAGGGTCTTTACAAAGGTTATCAAATTAAAATTAGGTTATTAGGGTGGGCCCTAATCCGACTCATGTCCCTATAAGAAGAGGAAATTTGTACACAGACACAGATAGAGGGAAGACAATGTGAAAAGACTTAGGGAGAAGAAAGCCGTCCACAAAACCAAGCAGAGAGGCGTAGGACAGATGCTTTCCACACAGTCCTCAGAAGAACTATCAACACCTTGGTTTCAACTTCCAGCCTCTGGAACTGTGAGACAATACATTTCTATTGTTTAAACCACTTAGTCTGTGACACTTGTTTATGGTAGTCTTAGCAAACTAATACACAATCTTTAATTAAAGATCCCATGTCTACTTCATGTTATCATCTTCTCTGCAACCAGCCATGACTATGTTTGTTTTTTTAATTAAACTTTAAGTTCTAGGGTACATGTGCACAATGTGCAGGTTTGTTACATATGTATACATGTGCCATGTTGGTGTGCTACACCCATCAACTCGTCAGCACCCATGACCATGTTTATCTGCCTAGTTTGTTTCCTACTTTGTGTCTCTGAACGGTCTCCTTGCTATTTTCTGACATCATTTCATTCAACCTCTCTCTCTTGAACCATCACAGTGAGATCCTTGCTTCCAAGCTTGTTTTTACTACAGTCCAGTTCACATTCAAACACTTTAATTAATGCATTTAATAATGTAAATAATATATTTGGGGTTGGATCAACTATAAAACTATATGCTCTTTAATTTCCCTAACTTTTCTTCAGTTCATTTCTCTTTTTCCTTGCCTTCTTTTGTTTTGCTTTTGTAAATATTGACTGTTTCCACTTGGTCAGCTTATATTTTAACTTTTCTTATTTATCTAAGCAATTAAAATATTCATCATTAACTCACTCATTAAAGTATATTGTAAATTAGTACTTCAATCACTTCCAGAAAAACAGACTGAGAATACTTTTACTAACCTCCCATCTTTTGTGCTGTCATTTTCATATACTCTTACAATATACTTATTTTAAATACCATAACATTTTTACTTTTTAGACAGCCAGTATTTATTTATTTTAATTTAATATTTTGTGCTACTCTTCAATCCTCTCTGCTTCCAAATGGGTTCGTTTTGATCTGCTTAAGTACTTCCCTTAATATTTTCATTATTATATTTTCATTATTGCATGTTGGCTAGAGATGATCGATTCCTCTCAGTTCTTATTTCACTGAAAATGTCTTTTTGCTGCCTTTATTTGAAAGACATTTTTCTCAGTATAAAATTCTATGCTTGCAGTTTTTTCTTGTCACACATTGAAGACTAATTCCATTGTCTTTTGGCATCAACTGTTAGATTTTATTTTTTTATTTTTATTTTTTGCAGTTTTACTACTGTGATATGTCTTGGAGTGATTTTCTTTGCATATTTTCTGCTTGGTATTTGGGGTATTTCTTGAATCTGTGGCTTGATGTCTTTCATAGACTTGGGAAAATTCTTGATCATTATGTCTTCAAATATTGCTTCTTCCTCTTTCTTCTACTATTTTAATGACTTAGATGTTTTCACCATGTTCAGTATGATTCTTATGATCTCATCTGTATTTTCTACCCCTTGTCTCTCCATATTTTAATATGCATTTTTCCATTGAAGTGTCTTCCAGTTCACTACATCTTTTTAAAATTAAGTGTTTAATGTGCTATTGCACACTCATTGTGTTCTTGATATCAGTTATCTTTTCTAGTTCTAGATATTTTATTTTTGCCATAGTTTTCTGTTGTCTTCTGAAATTCGTCATGCTTTCAACTACTTTCTTGAACATATTAATTGCAGTCATTTTAAACCTCACCTCTGATAACACTAATATCTGAATCTCTTAGATTCTGCTTCTGTTGTTTATTTGGTCTTTTCTTTTTCATGCATTGGGTCTTATAGGACTGCTTACTTTTTAATGGATTGCTGGACATTATACAGAACACACTGTTAAATAATTTGCATCACTGGATGATGTACTCTTGAAGGAATTTACTTTGATTCTGGCATGCAGTGATATTCAGGGTAAGTAAACCTAACCCAATCTGGGGTTTAGCTGTTTCAAAACAGGGCTTCAGTATTTTTACAGGCTAATCTATTTCACTCTTAATCCTTTGGCCATCACAACTGAATATCTGTAGTGGCTACCAGGGCCCCTCATATTTGATGGGCCATAACCTTAGCTTTTATCACTTGACCTGCATAAGACTACTAGTAGCTCTGCTCATTTCCCATTCTCTTAGTCCACTGCTTTCTGTTTGGATTCATACTAATTGTGAATTTACAAATGCCTCAAAAAGTAAAGCAGTGTGGTATTTGAGACTCAGTGCTCTGGATTTTTTCTCTTGGCATGTTGACCCCTTGAATCTTCACTGCCTTTATATTTCTCCAGTGCCTTCAAACATAGGTCTAGAGATGTATTTCAGCTTTCTCTATGTTACAGTTGCTTAGAAAAAAAATATAACTGATTATACTCAAGACATTCCAAGTCCTCTCTTCTAGCTATTTTGAGATATGTAATACATTATTATTATAGTCAAGATACTTTGCTACTGAACATTAGAAATGAAATGAAACTTCATAGATAAACGACATGGTATTTATATCTCCTCTTTACTTTTATTCAAAATTCTAAACAATAACATGGCGGTGGACTAATAATCAGATCTTGAGTGATTCCTCAGGCAAATATTTATCCTCCTTATATCCGTGAGAACTAAAATTACTATTGTGAAAAAAAAAACACCATTTAAAGGTAGCTTAGATAAATGTTAAATTAGAGCCATTTCAGGATGGTAATTAAAATTTCATAGACTGGGTGGTCTAGAGGACTGAATTTTTATTTTGTTATCTGTTAACCTTTTTTACAAGCTTGTTGGTGCATAAAGATGTTAGTAGTTTGCTCAGTATTCTTTATTACTAAGTGTTAAAATATTTGTATTGTCTTAAAGAATTATTTTTAGGTATTGCCTCATATACGCTTGGTTTGAAAGAATATATTAATTTCATGGTTTTGCAGAAGGTAAACCAAACACAAAAGGAAATGAGTAAGAGATAGTTTGATAATATATAGCTTGATAAATCTAAATAATCTAAAATAAGAAATAGGATACATTTTGAAGCTATCTCAAAGGCAACAAATTGTACCAGTATATTTTATTTTAAGATACTCATGCATTCTTCCTAACATTAAGTCCTCTTATTTAAATTCATCTTCTACAGTTCTGTCAGATTAATCACCTAAAACTTCTAATCTTCTATTCAAATGGCTCCCAGTTTTCTAGTGAATAAACACTGTCTCCTCAGTTCTACATACAAATACATTTTTTCTAACTTGATTCCCTATCTATATCTGTAACCCTCTTTCCTTCAAGTTTTCTCTAAAATCCCTGCACTCTTAACTTCCTCCCAATTGTATACATTTCATAATGCTATTGAGTCTTCCTGGATCATCTTTTCCTAACTTTCACCTGGAAACCTCTTACTTATTTGTAAGCTGCAAGACATCTATCACCTTACTTAATTCTCCCAAGAGAAGTTAGCGCTCTGATTTTCACGGTACATGATATAGAGTGATATAATTAGAATTTCTAATATTTGTTAACTTTTCCTATGTTGCAAAGTCAATGGTAAATGATTTACATAACAATTGCGGGACTTAAAATGTTGTCTTGTGATAGATTTATGTTTTTCACATCACTAGATTGTCATGAGTTTTTGTACTATTTCCTTTGCACACTCAATAAGAAAGACAAATCCAGGGAGAGAAAGACAGGCATATTAATTCCAGAATATATATGCCAAGATTTTTAATTTTTAAAACTCTAATAGGATTAAAAATTATATTTTCTGAAAATTTAAATATGCACCTACTACATGACTCAGTCCAACTATTCTCCAAATAATTTGCACCATTTTACATTCCCCAGGATTGCTTGAGTGTTCTAATTGTTCCACATCCTTGCCAACACTTGGTATAGTCATTCTTAATTGCATATATTATAATGTGTGTGGTGGTATTTGATTGTGGGTTTGATTTGCATTTTCCTAATGACTCATGGTTATCAGCATCTTTCATGTGTTTATTTGCCATCTGTATTTCTTTTTTGGTGAAGTGTCTGTTCAAATATTTTGCTCATTAAAGAAAAATTTTAAATTAAAAAATTGGCCGGGCACTGTGGCTCAAGCCTGTAATCCCAGCACTTTGGGAGGCTGAGACGGGTGGATCACGAGGTCAGGAGATCGAGACCATCCTGGCTAACATGGTGAAATCCCGTCTCTACTAAAAAATACAAAAAACTAGCCGGGCGAGGTGGCAGGCGCCTGTAGTCCCAGCTACTCGGGAGGCTGAGGCAGGAGAATGGCGTGAACCTGGGAGGCGGAGCTTGCAGTGAGCCGAGATCCGGCCACTGCACTCCAGCCCGGGTGACAGAGCGAGAGTCCGTCTCAAAAAAAAAAAAAAAAAAAAAAAAAAATTAAAAAATTTATTTTTCTAAGAAAACTTTCTACAGCAGACATTTATTTTTGGAAAAAAAAAAAAAAAAAAACCAAGCAAGTGAAACACATAATCAACCTAGTTATGGCATATTTATGTAGTTGATGCAAACAAATATAGGAAATCTAGACTATCCCGAGGAGTTTGCCATGTATGATTATTGAAATTTAAAAGGGGAGTGAACTGGTGGTTGAGCAGTTTCAAGTGACATGCTTAAGATAGTTTATTGACATATGCTGAGACTGTTATTTTCAGAAAAACTAGGCAACTAAACGTGTAGATAGGAATTAGAAGTGTAAAACCATTTAAAAATTATGGATAAATAGCAATATAGATGGCATAACTATGAATGGAAATGTTCAAAGGCAGAGTTTGTTTATATGTGCTGTAGATACTAGCAATGAAAACCCAAAGACACAGACCTTGCCTTTTTTCATCACTGGACTCAGAATGTAGAGTGAGACTTACAAAGAGAAAATTGCAAATGATCCAATAAGTACTATGCTAAAGGCATACAAAAAGAAAAAAAAAAAAAAAGACAAAGCAACGGGGATTATGGCCTGCTAAAACAATTCTGGGTGAGGCTTCCAAGCAGAGGCCATAGCAGAGGCTAGAACCCTTTTATGATACTGATTTTAATTATAAACGTATAAAAGCATTGAATATAATAGAGATATGGAATATATAGAAAGCATAAATAAAAAAATACAAATCACCCATGACTTACCTTCCAAAGATACACATTAGTATTAGTTTTAAATATTTCATTGCACATATTTTTGCATCTGTTTTAAAGGATTATGTTCTTATGGTGTGCATAATTATGCACCTTTTGTAAAAAATTAACCTTAAAATGTAGAATAAACAAGTAGAAACACGAAAATATCAGACAGTAATACTTATTACACAGATAATTAAATTGTGGTGATGTGATTGAAAGTCACTGAGTGGATTTTTAAATTGCGTTGTCAATGAAGGCTCTCTATGGAGGTTCTACGTAATCTTAGAATATATGGCAAGCACTGTAATTAGCTGCAGGAAAAAACAGGTGATTATCAGTGCAAGCTATGGAAACAGTGGGGCACAGATCTCCTGACAGGATCAAACTCAGCATGTTTGAGGAACAAGAACAAAAGACAGCCTGACTGAATTGTAGTGGCAGGTTCAAGAGTAATAGGAGATGAGACAAGATCATGCATGATCTGGTATTCATGGATATGGAGTTTTGTAAATGGGCAAGGCTACAAGGGGAATACTTCCTTAGCCCTTATAGTAGCACAGGTGAGGGGTAATGCTGGCTCCCCCTGCTGTGGCTACAGCAGAGACATAAAGAGTGGTGAGTTCAGGGGTCATTTTAATAGCAGGGACTTCAAGATTTACTAATGGTTTAGATCTAGAGAATTAAGAAGGAGGAAGAATCTTGGGTGACACCTAGATTTTGATTTAGAAAAACTAGTCATGTGCCACATAATGTTTCAATCAACAATGGACCATATAGATGACAGTGGTCTTGTAAGAGTATAATGGAGCTGAAAAATTCCTATTGCCTAGAGATGTCATAGCTGTTGTAACATCATAGCACAACATATTACTCACATATTTGTGCTGATGCCAGTGTTATTACGGAAGAAAGAAAAATTGAAAAATAAAGTTAGTGTAGCCTAAGTGTACAGTGCTTATAAAGCCTACAGTAGTGCACAGTAATGTCCCAGGCCTTCACATTTACTCACCAATCATTAACTGACTCACCCAGAGCAACTTCCAGACTTGTAATCTCCATTCATGTCAAATGCCATATATAGGTGTACCCTTGTTTTATCTTCTATACTGTATTTTTACTATACCTTTTCTATATTTAGATATGTTTAAATACGCACACACACTTACCATTGTGTTACAGTTGTCTACAGCATGAAGTACAGTCATGTGCTATATAGGTTTGTAGCATATGACAATAGTTTATAGCATATACGCTGGTGTGTAGTAGACTATCCCATCTAGGTTTATGTAAGTACACTCTATGATGTTTGCACAACAATGAAATTGCCTAATGCTGCATCTCTCAGAATGTATTCCTGTCATTAAGTGATGCATGAGTGTACACGGATGATGGCTTAGTGTGATTTACTCATCCTGGCATGTCTAAGACTTTCCCAGTTTCAGCACTGAAAGTGCTGTGTCCTGGGAAAACCCTTAGTCCTAGGCAAATTGGGACAGCTGTTCAAACTAAATATGACTTCATGTGAAGCAGGTTTTATTGTGGTGGGTGGGAAGAACAAGAACCAAGTCATATTTTAGGTTTTTGGTATTTTGAAGTATGACATGCCTTTACACATCAGAGTTGAAGGAGGAACATTAATAGGACAGAAATAAGAATGATGAAGTATCATTTTAGATATCAGAAAAGAATCATAGAGGGAATAATCCAGTTCAGATGTCTTGTATTTCAATTGTTCTGTATTGCTGAAAACATTGCATAATCATGATCTGCTTAAGAAATTCAGATGCATATTGTTAGCTTATGGATGTTGATTATTATAACAGACTACTTCCCAAATAGTCACGTGAATTGTTATTGAATTACTCAAAATATTTCTGTTTAAACCAAGTGACAATGGTATCAGATTCTGATTATCAGAAGTACTGATTCAAGGAAAAAAGTTATGTGTGTTTATTTGCATAAGACATTACGTATTCATTAAATGTCAACATGTTCAAAAATCCCTTACTTATAGCTACTTTCCCTCTAAATCCTGTATCGTTTGTCCTCAATGTTTCCTGATCTTTTCCTTCACAAAGTCTTCAAGTACTTTGGATGTCAGTTTAAGTAGTTTATCCCAAAGGTAGAAAACTGAAGCAAGGCCTGCTCTGTTTAGTTGTAACCACCGATTAAGTACTCTAAATGTGAAAGACGTATGGGAAAGGGATAGGAATTTTGTGATAGCAAAGTTCTTCTAAGAGAAAATTTTGCCTTATGGTACCTTGTTACATGGCATTTTGCTTATTGAACAGGGAAACAAAATTGTGGGAAGTGGTTGGAAACTTTAGAGTCATGGAGTACAGATGAACGTTCTGTCTGAATTGCCATATACATATGCATTTGTATTTAAGAACTTCTGGCTAGGTGCGGTGGCTCATGCCTGTAATCCCAGCACTTTGGGAGGCCAAGGTGGGCAGATCACCTGAGATCAGGAGTTCAAGGCCAGCCTGGCCAACATGGTGAAACCCCTTCTCTACTAAAAATACAAAAATTAACCAGGCGTGGTGGCGGGTGCCTGTAATCCCAGCTACCCGGGAGGCTGAAGCAGGGAGAATTGCTTGAACCCGGGAGGTGGAGGTTGCAGTGAGCCTAGATTGCACCACTGCACTCCAGCCTGGGCAACAGAGCGAGACTCTGTCTCGAAAAAAAAAAAAAGAAGAACTTCAGTCAATTCTATGTATATAATCATTCACTCTTCTGTATGTAGATCCTTAATAGACAAAGTCATTCATTTTGTTTTCAAACACTTATTGATAATTTTATTCATAAGCATTCTCCTCATTGATATAAATAGAGCAATTCTAAAAATTTCCCAAGCCCAAAATATTTCCTCCCCTCTAGTTCTTCAGTTGAACTTATGATTTTCACATGGTTATACAGTTGGATTCTTTTAGTATAGTCACTGAAGACTTTTAAAAACAGAAATACTGGGCCGGGTGCGGTGGCTCACACCTGTAATTCCAGCACTTTGGGAGGCCAGGGTGGGCGGATCACTAGGTCAGGAGTTCAAGACCAGCCTGGGAAACATAGTGAGATCCTGTCTCTACAAAAAATACAGAAATTAGCTGGGTGTAGTGGTGCCTGTACCTGTAGTCCCACCTACTTAGGAGGATTGCTTGAGTGCAGGAATTCCGGTCTACAGTGAGCTATCACTGTGTCACTGCACTCCACCCCGGGTGACAGAATGAGACCCTGTCTCCAAAAATAAATAAATAAAATTTAAAAAATGAAACACTTACTAGTGTGGACACATTAATGAATGATCATTAGCATATTTAAAATCATTTATCAGCTTATCTACAAGGACTTGAATAATCAGTACATAGAACAGGCATCCTTTTGATGAGAGATGGAAAACAGAAGGTACAATTTCATAATGAGCTTGATCCCTAGGGAAATAAGAGCTTGAATATCCTATTACAGTGGAGACTGCTAGTCACTGAAAACAGTAGGAAAGCGACAACTTTCACCAGGACATACCTGCTTATGAAAATACAAATAATGTGGAGAGTGCCTCAGGATCATGTGTTGAAGGCATGCTATTTACCTCCTAACTTCTTTTCTAAAATGTGATATTAGCATACATTGATGTAGCCCTTCTTAGGTCCTGATCAAAACAAAGATAGGGCAATAGTAATAAGGTAAGATGAGGAGAACAGATATGCTGTTAGTGTAACAATATATTGATGTTATATCATTAAATTATCAATTTTACCAAGAAAACAATTTATGATTTTTTTTTCATTATACCATTTCAGTTCATCCCTGCCTGCTACACTCAGAATCTGAAGCCCCTTACCTTAATGGGCGTCATGAGATTGACAGGAAAAGGAAGCTGGACTTGTGAGGATGGAAGGGATCTGAGAAGACTGGAAGAACAACGGTGAAGTAAAATAGAAAGAGTGAGAACACTGGGTGGTCCAATCTGATGGAGATTCATCTCGATGGTAGGAAAAGGAAGAGTTTGGGAAAATGAAGTAAATAGTGGTTCTGGGCTATCTATAGGCTTAATAATTAAATTTTCTAAGAAGTTTGCTTTCATGCAATTGATCTTTATCTCAGTATCTACCTATGGCAGATCTTAAAAAAAAATGTTGTTCAATGTTTTCATTTTAGAGATGAGGAAATTGAGGTTTGGGGAATTTAAGAGACCTGCTAATGATTAATAGTTAAATTTACATATTTTAAAAACTGATATTTTTTCCTTCTATGCCACAGGGTTTTGGTTATTATCTTTCAGCAAGTTAGCTACAAGAGAAGGGACCAGCTTTCTGGTAAAGCTGAAATCACTGAAAAAACAAACAAAATCTCATATAAATCTCTAGCTTGTAATATGCTTGGAAAGATTATTTTGGACTAGACAACCCCCCCAAATCAACATTATCCTCATCCTCATCAACAAAGAATAAAGATTTAGGAAAATTGTTTTGTTTCAGACAAAGATACTTAAGGGACTTTCTTCCAGAGAGAAAGAAAATCTGAAATTACACAGAATGATTTTATATAACAGGAAATGAGACAATGAGACTCATTCTGTCCTTCTCAGTGCCGAGTCCAATGACTTAGATTTGTGTGAGCATACGAGCAGGGTAGGTACTCTGTATCTACTGTTTGTTTGGATGTTCCATTTTAAAGGGATAAGCCATTTGAATTCCCAGAGTTAATAAAAGCCAACTCAATGACATGACAGCTCCTCAGAAGTGAGACCATTATAAGTAAGGTTTATGTTCTATTTAATGTTGCTTTTAATGGAGCAACAACAAACATTTCTTTTATTGAGGAGATTTGCTTACATTTTGTCTAGTAGAAACAAAATGGGTCAAGCATACGATAAAGTTAAATAAGATAATTGTGAAAAGGGAGAAAATAAGCAACAACTGGAAAATATATACTAAAATATTTAATTGACCAAGATTGGAAATAAAAAGTGGGCATAGGGAAATTTTATGCTAGGAAATGAAAACAAGCCATTTTAAAAAGATTGTGTTATATTAAGGCTATGTGATCAAAAAACAAACAGACATAAACTAATAGAAAAAAAAAAAAACTGTGAAGAAAGAAAAAGAAAAGCTCACTTCGGTTCCCTAGGAGTCAACTCTAGTCTGGTACTTCTTCACGTGAATTTAAATCTAGGGTAAAAAGGTTGTTTTTCATTGCTTAAGTCAGTTTGGCAAATTTGTAGTTTTGATATAAGTCAGATTTGCAATTGACTCATGGAAATTGATTGTGCAATGGCCATACTGTGCGTTTCTGCTGAATGACACAAAGCCACTTAGAATTATTTGAGGGCTGAGGTTAACCAGTTATTGGGTTTACTGCTGCTGCTGCTCTGCCTTTGACCAGAGAAGCAGAGGAGAAAATGGCTAGTCAAGAGTGATAACTGAGACAAATACCTACCTTAGTCATCTCTCACCTTCTCAGAGTACTTTATTAATTTTGGCTTGTGTTTCAAATTTGGTCCTTAATTTATATGTAACTGGGCATTTTCTATTTAAATATCTCCTTCAAAAGATGGAAACTACTTGAAGGCAAGGACTTTGTGTCAGGTTTCTTTGTAACCCCCCTAACACTTATCACACAGTAAGAGATTCCACCAGCTGGTCCTTTGTTCATTGTCAGTGAAATTAAAACTCAGTGACACAGAGCTAATAATATCTCCCCTAATGTTTGCACAGCATAACTGAGATACAATTTGTCTCTTATATTATCTAGTATCTTGGACATTAGTAACAATCCAGAAATATTTTGCATTTTGTGAATTTAAAACATTTAAATGATTTGAGGCTAACAGCTCTAATTTAGAAGCAGAAAACTAAATCTTAAATTGTCTGAATTGGTACTTACAGAAAAGTATTGCTAACTTTCCTCTCAGAAACCAAATAATGTTTAGGTCACAAGAGATCATTTTAAAAAGTGGTAAACCAGTGGTTGTTGAAAAGGGCCATGGAATGATGTCATGATTCATTTTTTTTCACAGCAAAATGTGAAGACAAGCCTTCAGTTCCCTTCTTGACCACCAGCATGGAACTAAACAGTTAAACCTGTCAGAAAAGAAAAAGCTGCTGTATTTTAAGGTACAGTTTCATGCATTGTTTTAACTTTCTCTCTGGCTACTTACAGGAGCTTGAAAAAATAGAAAGGCCAGGAAATATGTACCCTGGGAGCCAAACTCAAACTGCAAACTCAGCTTCCAGTTCTCTCAATGAGCCTGGGGTTTAGCTTGAGTGACGGTGGAATCCCCAGCCAGCCAATTAGAGCGTGGTTGAATTGGAGTAAGGCTGAGAGATGCAAGAAACAAAGTCATGCTAGAATGTACAGGTGGGTGAAGAGTACTGGGAAGTGCACTGCAGCTGGCAGAAGTGATTAGACTTGATTTAAATTGAGTTTCCTAACACTGGTACTAGAGCAGGGAACAGCCAGATTTACATGGAATGGATGGGATTTTTTCCTGAACAGTAGCTGCCATAAAAGCAGAGTTAGAAATGAGCATGACGCAAACCACTGGGAAGGGCTCATAAGCCACATTTCACTTTTTTGACACTCTGTAAATGGCATTCCATATAGATTTTGCATGGGTTTCTTGCAATCCGAAATCAGCGTTTCTGTGAGTGGTGAATGTGCCTTTTTATAATCGATATGAAAGAAAGAGTTTATTTTTAAGGCAGTTAATAGTTTTGAGAATTTGTGCAGTGTGTAATAACTAAGTATCAGTTCTAAAACCTTGAATGTTGTATGTTTTTTAACCAAACTGGCTATTGTTTTCATGATTTTTCTTCTACAGTTTATAAAATCAGAGATGGCTCATACAAGGGAATGTTCTTCTTGGGCAAATAGAAAAATATTTGTAATATGTATTACAAGTACTAAGTATGTGAGCAGATATTTTATGTTTGTTTACTTCAAATTCCTGTCTTTCTATCTTACAACGCACATGGCCCCTTTGCTTCCTATAAGCAATCCTTTTCAGGCGGCATGTACAAAGTGTGACTTTTCTTCTCTCAAATGTTTGTCTTATAGGTCTCTCAGTAATAGATTAAACTGTTTTCACTTATCTAATAAAGATACTATTTTTTCTCAGGAAATTCTTATTTACTATCCTCTTTAGATATCTCAATGGCAATATTCTATATCAATAGGAGCTGTGATAAACTGAAAAGCATTGCACCCAACAAACATACATTCTGTTTACATACAGAGATTGTAATGTAGTTTCTATATTTCAGAACATAAACTGTTATTTTAAAGCCTCTTTTACTAGCAAGTTTTAAAATAATTTCTTAAAAAAAGAGATTCACATAGTCAAAAAATTGATACTAAACAACTGTTACTTTTCTTCTTTGAAAGAGACATTAATTGAACTTTTCCTATCATCATGATTAATACGGTAACACTGTAGATTTTTCATTCATTCCTTGTCAACAGCTGAGAAATAAAGTGACGATATGACAGCTATATAGGCATTTGTTTTGTACAACTGGTAGAAGAAATTGTACAGAAACTCAAATAAACAGCCACTGCAAAAAGTAGAAGAAAACCCAAAAATATGACATTGCTATGGTTTGAGTGTTTGTGCTCTTCTGAATTTTTATATTGAAACTTAATTCCCATCGTGGTGGTATTAAGAGGTAGACCATTTGGGGAAGTAGTTATGAGGGCTCTGCCTTCATAAATGGGATTAGTGTCCTTACCATGGAGGCTGCAGCTTCCTGGCCCTTCCATTTCTTCTGTCCTGTGTGAACACAGTGTTTATGCCTTCTGTCTTTTCCACCATGTGAGAACGCCTCAACAAAAGGCCATCTATAGAATAGCCCTTATCAGATGTCAAATGTACTGGCACCATTATCTTGGACTTCCCAGGCCTCCAAAACTAGAACAAACAAATTTCTATTACTTATAAATTACCTAGTCTATGGTATTTTGCCATTGCACCAAAAACAGACCAAGACTGGCATGTATCATTTTAATTATGTAATCAGTTATATACTATTAGTGTTTACAAAAACTATTCTAATACCAAGATAATACATAAACAATATTTGGTGTGTGATATGGTTTGGCTGTGTCCCCACCCAAACTCCATTTTGAATTCCCACATGTTGTGGGAGGGACCTGATGAAAGGTAATTGAATCATGGGGGCATGTCTTTCCCATGCTGTTCTCAAAATAGTGAATAAGTCTCACAAGATTTGATGGTTATAAAAAGAGGGAGCTTCCCGCACAAGTGCTCCTCTCTGCCTGCTGCCATCCATGTAAGATGTGACTTGCTCCCCCTTGCCTTCTGCCATGATTGTGAAGCTTCCCCAGCCTCGTGGAACTGTAAGTCCAACTAAACCTCTTTCTTTTGTAAATTGCCCAGTCTCAGGTATGTCTTTACTGGCAGTGTGAAAACGGACTAATACAGTATGTATATGTTATAGATAAATAGTTTGAGTTCTGACTTCTGAAATAAATAGTTCTTAAACTGGGTAAAGCTATCAGAGTTTCACAAGATAGACAAAATTAATGAGAGTTTTAAAATATACCTAAACTGATTGTCTAGCCTAATTTCTATACTTTAATCTGTAATTTGCATATATTGAACGAAATTAGACATCCAGAATCTACTTCATTTCAATAAATATTGCAGTTTCTGCTAAATCCACGTGCATCTTTTTTCTTTGTTTCAACTTTTAGGTACATATTTACCCTTTAATTCTATATTTATGGTAACAGAGACATAGACTTGAGAAGACAACTTAGTTCCCTAGCTCTGCAACTTATTAGGCTTGTGTCTTTGGGTAAGTTAATTAATGTGATCTTGCCTCAGTTTATAGTTTATACCTCATCTAAAAATTGAGAGTACAGACTCTTTTGGGTTATCATAAAAAATTAAATGACATAAAGTAATTACAATACTGCTAACACTTAAACGTTTACTACCATGAATTCAGGGCTAGAATTTAAGTGTAGCATCACCTAACAACCCACAAATATATCAATGAAGTTACAGTGAAAAAAGTGCCTAATACTGAAAAGTATCCTGCTAAGCTATTAAGGGACTTAAGAATTGCATTTAATATCTCAATATAATTTCCATATAACTCAGAATTTCCACACCTGTTTGAGAAAAATAATATATATCTACACAAAAACTTACATAATTCATAGACTCTTTATCCTTGCTATGGTATGAATTTTTGTCTCCTTCAAAATTCATGTTGAAAATTCATGATGAAACTTAATCCCTAATGTGGCACTATCGGGGGAGGGGGGTGGCTTTAAGAGGTAACTGGGTCACGAGGACTCTGCCCTCATAAATGACCTAATCTCCTGCATGGATTATCACTGGAGTGGGACTGATGGCTTTATAAGAAAAGGAATAGAGACTTGAGCTAGCATATTAGTATGGTCAGTCCCCTTGCCATGTGATGCCCTGGGTCAACTTGGGACTCTGCAGAGTCCCCACCAGCAAGAAGGCCCTCATCAGATGTGGCCCCTTGACTTTGGACTTCTCAGCCTCCATAACTGTAAGAAATAAATATATTTTCTTTATAAAGTACCCAGTTTCAGGTATTCTGTTATTCGCAACAGAAAACAAATCAAGATGATCCTAATAACCAAAACCTGCAAACAACTCAAAACAATTATGGTATATCTATATGATGGAATACTACTTAGTAATAAGAAAGAACTACGGATAACATGGAGTATCTTAGATATTCTGGAGATAATCTGGAGAACATTTTACTGAGTGAAAAAGCCAGTTATAAGAGAGTATATATTATATGATGTTATTTACATAAAATTCAAGCCATGATAAATCTAAATTATAGTGATAAAAGGCATTAGTGGTTATCTGAGGCTGAGAATAGGAATTAAAGAATGCTATTTGTTAAAAGCCATCTGTTTTAAGTATTTGTGTGGTTTCTGTTTTCCAGACTGCATCCTAACAACTTATCAAGACATTAGAAAAAGGACAGTGTATTCTACACAACTACAATAAAAAGGAAATGATAAAAGAAATTAATAGAATGGAAAGTAATAGGGATAAGTGAAAAGATGGTCCTTTGAAAAGACTAAAACACTGCTAATGCACTGGCAAGAATGATTGGGACAATAAACAAAATGTATATGCCAGGGCAGCTCCCAGCGAGATTGACGCAAAAGGCGGGTGATTTCTGCTTTTCCAACTGAGGTACTCAGTTCACCTCATTGGGACTGGTTAGACAGTGGGTGCAGCCCAGGGAGGGTGAGCCGAAGCAGGGTGGGGCACTGTCTCAACCCGGAGGCACAAGGGGTTGGGGGATTTCCCGTTCCTAGCCAAGGGAAGCCATGAGAGACTGTACTGGGAGAAACAGTACACTCTGGCCCAGATACTGCACTTTTTCCATGGTCTTCAAAACCAGCAGACCAGGAGACTCCCTCCAGTGCCTGGCTTGGCGGGTCCCACCCTCACAGAGCCTAGCAAGCTAAGATCCACTGGCTTGAAATTCTTGCTGCTAGACAGCAATCTGGAGTCCACTTGGGACTCTCCAGCTTGGTGCAGGGAGGGTCGTCGTCGCCATTGCTGATGCTTGAGGAGGCAGTTTTCCCCTCATAGTGTAAACAAATCATCTGGGAAGTTCAAACTGGGTGGAGCCCACCAAAGCTGAGCAAGGCTGCTGCAGCCAGACTGCCTCTTTAGGCAGGGCATCTCTGAAAAAGCAGCAGCCCCAGTCAGGGGCTTACAGATAAAACCCTCATCTCCCTGGGACAAAGCATCTGGAGGAAGGGGTGCTGTGTGCGCAGCTTCAGCAGACTTAAACATCTCTGCCTGACAGCTCTTAAGAGAGCAGTGGATCTCCCAGCACAGTATTTGAGCTCTTATAAGGGACAGGCTGCCTCCTCAACTGGATCCCTGACCCCCGTGTATCCTGACTGGGAGACACCTCCCAGAGGGACCGACAGACACCTCATACAGGAGAGCTCTTGCTGGCATCTGGCAGGTGCCCCTCTGGGATGAAGCCTCCAGAGGAAGAAACAGGCAGCAATATTTGCTGTTCTGAAGCCTCTGCTGGTGATACCCAGGGAAACAGGGTCTGGAGTAGAACTCCAGCAAACACCAGCAGATCTGCAGAAGAGAGGCCTGACTGTTAGAAGGAAAACTAACAAACAGAAAGGAATAGTAGCAACATCAACAAAAAGGACGTCCATTCAGAGACCCCATCCAAAGGTCACCAGCATCAAAGACTAAAGGTAGATAAATCCACAAAGATGGGGAGAAACCAGTGCAAAAAGGCTGAAAACTCCAAAAACCAGAATGCCTTTTCTCCTCCAAAGGATCAGAACTCCTTGCCAGCAAGGGAACAAAATTGGATGGAGAAGGAGTTTGATGAATTCACAGAAGTAGGCTTCAGAAACTGGGAAATAAACTCCTCAGAGCTAAAGGAACATGTTCTAACCCAATGCAAGGAAGTTAAGAACCTTGAAAAAAGGTCAGATGAACTGCTAACTAGAATAACCAGTTTAGAGAAGAACATAAATGACCTGATGGAGCTGAAAAGCACTGCAAGAGAACTTCGTGAAGCATACACAAGTATCAATAGCCAAATCGATCAAGTGGAAGAAAGGATATCAGACATTGAAGATCAACTCAGTGAAATAAAGCAAGAAGACATGATTAGAGAAAAAAGTGAAAAGAAATGAACAAAGCCTCCAAGAAATATGGGACTATGTGAAATAGCCAAATATATGTTTGATTGGTGTACCTGAAAGTGATGGGGAGAATGGAACCAAGTTGGAAAACACTCTTCAGTATATTATCCAGGAGAAGATCCCCAACCTAACAAGGCAGGTCAACATTCAAATTCAGGAAATACAGAGAACACCACAAAGACATTCCTCGAGAAGAGCAGCCCCAAGACACATAATTGTCAGATTCACCAAGGTTGAAATGAAGGAAAAAAATATTAAGGGCAGCCAGAGAGAAAGGTTGGGTTACCCCCAAAGGGAGGCCCATGAGAATAACAGCAGATCTCTCAGCAGAAACCCTACAAGCCAGGAGAGAGTGGGGGCCAATATGCAACATTCTTAAAAGAATATTCAACCCAGAATTTCATATCCAGCCAAACTAAGCTTCATAAGTGAAAGAGAAATAAAATCCTTTACAGACAAGGAAATGCTGAGAGATTTTGTCACCACCAGGCCTGCCTCACAAGAGCTCCTGAAGGAAGCACTAAGCATGGAAAGGAAGAACCAGTACCAGCCACTTCAAAAACACACCAAAATTGTAAAGACCATCGAGGCTATGAAGAAACTGCATCAACTAACGGGCAAAATAACCAGCTAGCATCATAATGACAGGATCAAATTCACACATAACAATATTAACCGTAAATGTAAACAGACTAAATACCCCAATTAAAAGACACAGACTGGCAAATTGGATAGAGTCAAGACCCATCAGTGTGCTGTATTCAGGAAAACCATCTCATGTGCAGAGACACACATAGGCTCAAAATAAAGGGATGGAGGAAGAGCTACCAAGCAAATGGAAAGCACAAAAAGCAGGGGTTGCAATCCTAGTCTCTGATAAAACAGACTTTAAACCAACAAAGATCAAAAGAGACAAAGAAGGCCATTACATAATGGTAAAGGGATCAATGCAAAAAGAAGAGCTAATATCCTAAATATATATACAGAAGGGCCCAGATTCATAAAGCAAGTGCTTAGAGACCTACAAAGAGACTTAGACTCCCACACAATAACAGTGAAAGACTTTAACACCCCACTGTCAACACTAGAGAGATCAACGAGACAAAAAATTAACAAGCATGTCCATAACTTGAATTCAGCTCTGGACCAAGTGGACCTAATAGACATCTACAGAACTCTCTACCCCAAATCAACAGAATATACATTCTTCTCAGCACCACATTGCACTTATTCTAAAATTGACCACATAGTTGGAAGTAAAACACTCCTCAGCAAATGCAAAAGAAGGAAATCATAACAAACTGTCTCTCAGACCACAGTACAATCAAACTAGAACTCAGAATTAAGAAACTCACTCAAAACCACACAACTACATGGAAACTGAACAGCCTGCTCCTGAATGACTACTGGATAAATAACAAAATGAAGGCAGAAATAAAGATGTTCTTTGAAACCAATGAGAACAAAGACACAACGTACCAGAATCTCTGGTACACATTTAAGGCATGTGTAGAGGGAAATTTATAGCACTAAGTGCCCACAAGAGAAAGCAGGAAAGATCTAAAATCAACACCCTAACATCACAATTAAAAGAACTAGAGTAGCAAGAGCAAACAAATTCAAAAGCTAGCAGAAGACAAGAAATAACTAAGATCAGAGCAGAACTAAAGGAGATAGAGACAGGAAAAACCCTTCAAAAAGTCAATGAATCCAGGAGCTGGTTTTTTGACAAAATCAACAAAATAGACTGCTAGCAAGACTAATAAAGAAGACAAGAGAGAAGAATAACATAGACGATATACAAAATGATAAAGGGGAATATCACCACCGATCCCACAGAAATACAAACTACCATCAGAGAATAATATAAATACCTCTACACAAATATACTAGAAAATCTAGAAGAAATGGATAAATTCTTGGACACATACACCCTCCCAAGACTAAACCAGGAAGAAGTCGAATCCCTGAGTAGACCAATCACAAATTCTGAAATTGAGGGAGTAATAGCCTAACCAACCAAAAAATTCCAGGACCAGATGGATTCACAGCTGAATTCTACCAGAGGTACAAAGAGGAGCTGGTACCATTCCTTCTGAAAGTATTCCAATCAGAAGAAAAAGAGGGAGTCCTCCCTAACTCATTTTATGAGGCCAGCATCACCCTGATACCAAAACCTGGCAGAGACACAACAAAAAAAGAATTTTAGACCAATATCCCTGATGAACTTCGATGTGATAATCCTCAATAAAACACTGGCAAACCAAATCCAGCAGCACATCGAAAAGCTTATCCACTATGATCAAGTTGGCTTCATCCTTGGGATGCAAGCCTGGTTCAACATACACAAATCAATCAGTGTAATCCATCACATAAACAGAACCAATGACAAAAACCACAAGATTATCTCAATAGACAGAAAAGGTATTCAACAGCCTTTCATTCTAAAAACTCTCAATAAACTAGGTATCAATGGAACATATCTCAAAACAATAAGAGCTATTTATGACAAACCTACAGCCAATATCATACTGAATTGGCAAAAACTGGAAGCATTCCCTTTGAAAACTGGCACAAGACAAGGATGCCCTCTCACCACTCCTATTCAACAGAGTATTGGAAGTTCTGGCCAGGGTAACCAGGCAAGAGAAAGAAATCAAGGGTATTCAAGTAGGAAGAGAGGAAGTCAAATTGTCTCTGTTTGCAGATGACATGATTGTATATTTAGAAAACCCCATCATCTCAGCCCAAAATCTCCTTAAGCTGATAACCAAATTCAGCAGTCTCAGGATACAATATTAATTTGTAAAAATCACAAGCATTCCTATACACCAATACAGACAAACAGAGAGACAAATCATGAGTGAACTCCAATTCACTATTGCTGCAAAAAGAATAAAATACCTAGGAATACAACTTACAAGGGATGTGAAGGACCTCTTCAAGGAGAACTACAAATTACTGCTCAAGGATATAAGAGAGGACACAAACAAATGGAAAAACATCCCATGCTCATGGATAGGAAGAATCAATATCATGGAAATGGGCATACTGCCCAAAGTAATTTCTAGATTCAATGCTATTCCCATCAAGCTACCATTGACTTTCTTCACAGAACTGGAAAAAACTACTTTAAATTTCATATGGAATCAAAAAAGAGTCCGCATAGCCAAGACAATCCTAAGCAAAAAGAACAAAGCTGGAGGCATTATGCTACCTGACTTCAAACTCTACTACAAGGCTACAGTAACCAAAACAGCATGATACTGCTACCAAAACAGAGATACAGACCAATGGAACAGAACAGAGGCCTCAGAAATAATGTCAAATATCTACAAACCATCTGATTTTTGACAAAGCTGCCAGAAACAAGCAATGGGGGAAAGGATTCCCTATTAAATAAATGGTTTTGGGAAAACTGGCTAGCCATATGCAGCAAGCTGAAACTGGGATCCATTCCTTACACTCTATACAAAAATTAACTCAAGATGGATTAAAGACTTAAATGTTAGACCTAAAACCATAAAAACCCTAGAATAAAACCTAGGCAATACCATTCAGGACATAGGCATGGGCAAAGACTTCATGACTAAAACACCAAAAGCAACGGCAACAAAAGCCAAAATAGACAAATGGGATCTAATTAAACTAAAGAGCTTCTGCACAGCAAAAGAAACTATCATCAGAGTGCACAGGCAACCTACAGATGGGAGAAAATTTTTGCAATCTATCCATCTGACAAAGGGCTAATATCCAGAATCTACAAATAACTTAAATTTACAAGAAAAAAAAAACCATCAAAAAGTGGGCAACGGATATGAACAGACACTTCTCAAAAGAAGACATTTATGCAACCAATAAACATATGAAAAAATGTTCATCACCACTGGTCATTAGAGAAATCCAAATCATAACCAAAATGAGATACCATCTCATGCCAGTTAGAATGGCAATCATTAAAAAGTCAGGGAAGAACAGATGCTGGAGAGGATGTGGAGAAATAGGAATGCTTTTACACTGTTGGTGGGAGTGTAAATTAGTTCAACCATTGTGAATGATGGGCAATTTCTTAATAAAACACATTATGAATGTATCCCATAAATATGGGGCAATTCCTCAAGGATCTAGAACTAGAAATACCTTTTGACCAGCAATCCCATTACTGGGTATATACCTGAAGAATTATAAATCATTCTATTATAAAGACACATGGACACGTACGTTTCTGTGGCACTGTTCACAATAGCAAAGACTTGGCACCAACACAAATACCCATCAATGATAGACTGGATAAAGAAAATGTGGCACATATAAACCATGGAATACTATGCAGCCATAAAAATGGATGAGTTCATGTCCTTTGCAGGGACATGGATGAAGCTGGAAACCATCATTCTTAGCAAACTAACACAAGAACAGAAAACCAAACACTGCATGTTCTAACTCCTAAGTGGGAGTTGAACGATGAGAACACATGGACACAGGGAGGGGAACATCACACACTAGGGCCTGTTGGGGGTTGTGGGGGCCAGAGGAGGGATAGCATTAGGAGAAACACCTAATGTAGAGGACAGGTTGATAGGTGCAGCAAATTACCAAGGCACATGTATGTATACCCATGTAACAAACCTCCACGTTCTGCAAGTTCTGTACCCCAGAACTTAAAGTGTAATAATAATTATATATATAGATATATATTTATGCGAGGAACAAAGAAAGATAAATTACAGATTACACAGATATTTAAGAGAGCATAAAGGATGTTATTAATAATGTTAGAATAATTATAAACATATAAAATGGGCAATTTCTTAAAACACATTATTGACTGTATCCATAAATATGTACAGTTATTACATATAAATTTAAAAGGAAAAATTTTAAAAAAGTCTGAATAGCCACATTTTATTAATAATCCTCACACAGAGAACTCCAGGCACAAATTACTTCCCAGGTAAATTCTTCTAAAAGTTTAATTTAAGAAAGATCTATTTGATATAAATTTTTCTAGAGCACCAAAAAGTGAAGACTTCCCAACTTGTTTTGGGACTCTAATGTAAAGTTTGAGTTGAAAAACCTAATGAGACTCATAATAAAGGAAAATTACAGGCCAGTATCAGAAAAATTGATACAAAAATCATAAATGAAAAAATAGCATAACACATCAAGATATACATAAAGTATATTATGGTCAAGTAGTTTTACAAGAATTAAGGTTGGATTCATATTTAAGAATGTATCAGTGCCATTATTGCACACCATCAAATAAAAGATTAAAAAATCACATGATCATTCAATTGATATGAGGAAAGCAATTGATAAAATACAATGTCCAAACATTACTTACCAAAAAGAAAATATAACCTCTTAGCGAACTAGAAATGGAGACAACTTTCTTAAATTGTCAAGATTTCCTACAAAAAATAAAACTATGTGAAACATTGAATTTAGTAGCAAAATGTTGAAAGCCTTCCCTCTATGATAAAGAATAAAGGGATGTACTCTATAATCACTTCTATTCATCATTGAATTGAAAGTTCCAAGAGTGCAAAAATGTCAGAAAAATGAACGAAAGTATGTATGTTTTTAAGGAAAAAATAAAACTAATTCTCATATATCATTGTCTATTTAGAAAATAAAAAATAACAGGAAGACTAATCAAATTAATAATGGTATTGGCAAGGTTAATACAAAAATATCAATGCATTCTTCTAGCAAAATTGGAAAATGTTAAAAATGGTACTATTTATAATAGTATAAAGCACACATATCTTCCCAAAATAAAACTGAATCAAAAAACGTATGTTAGAATGTTTGCAGCAGCTTTATTTGTAATTGCCAAAATGAGAAACAACCCAATGTCTGTTAGTAAATGGACAAATAAATATAGGACACATCATACAATGAAAACCTATAATAGCAATGGTTCATAGACTTTTTATCTAAGGACACTTTTACACTTTGACAAAAAACTGAAGACCTTAAAATGCTTTTGTTTATACGAGTTTTGTCTATCGATATTTACAGTATTAGCAACTGAAACTGAGATGTTTTAAATGTGCTGTCAAGAATTGTGAAGTGTCTGAGAATTTACTCTGCTTGTAAGCTAACAAGTTCGCCTGCCAGAATTTCATGCATGCTGGTAGAAGATGCAAGGATATCAGGTCAAAGACAAAGGACATTATAACTTACAGCAATAGCAGTACACAGAGTATCAGCATTATCTTATGTCAGTTTTCCAAGCCCAAGTTCCCCCGGGACAATATGATTAAGGCCAAGTGACAACAGCACATGCAATGAGTAATGTTACAGGAGAGAAACCCTGAGCTTAGGAGCCTGATTATTTTATAATGAGCAGTAAGCATATCTTCCCTTTGTTCAGGAGGGAGACAGTACCTCTCTTTCCCAAAGCTATTCCTTATATAAACATCCTTGAAAAAGCACTCCGGAACAAAGTCAGGGAGTGCTTCCATTCATAAGAAAGTGCAGAAACAGAAGAGGCTCAAAAAATTATCCTCTAGCCCACTTATTCCACGTTAAAATAAGTAACGTTTCATGAAAAATTGTTATTTTCCAAAACAAAATTATTGGAGAGAGTGGCATTGCTTTACAAGTTTACAAATCTATTCAATGCCTGGTTTAGTGAAAGAAGCATATCTGCTTTTGCATTCATTCTGTTTTGATATCACCATTCATTCTGTTTTGATATCACATGTTACATAGTGTTTGAAAACTTCTATATACTCAAAGAAAATGAAAAGTCAAATAATATCTGATGATGATGATAGTTTTGATGTTACTGACCCTCTGAAAGGGTCTCGGGAATTCCCAAGGGTGCCCAGATTACAGTTTGAGAACTGATTCTATATATCAATACAAATAAAACAGTGCAGAAACTAATTGCATGGATGAACCTCAGAGAACCAAATATATCAAAGACAAAATTGAATATACTATGTGATTCCATTTATATTAACTGCAGAAAGGTAAAATTAATCTATTGTGATAGGAGTGGGAAAGGTTAGAGATTAGGAGGAGGTACGGATAGGGGCAGTGCTGAGTTCCTGGCTACATTTTGATTCTTAGTGTTTTCATAAATGCACTCACTGCATACATTGGAAAAGAATGTGTACAAGAAGGGTTTTAGCAGCATTCTGTATTAGAGAGAGTCATGTGTTGTGTCTCACCAAAGGATATGCTGAAGTCCTAGCCCCCAGTAATCAGAATGTGACTTTATTTGGGCATGGGGTCATTGCAGATGTAATTGGTTTAGAGGAGGTCATACTAGAGTAGACTAGGTTCTTATTCAATATGACTGCTATTCTTATAGGAAGAGGGAAGTTTGGGCAGAAACACATAGGGAGAACGTCATGTGATAACAAAGACAAATATTGGAATTATGCAACTGCACGCCAAGGAATGCCCAAGATTGCTGGCAAATAAACATAAGCTAGAAAGACGCAAGGAAAGATTCCCCTAAAGGTTCCAGAGGGAGTATTGCCCTGCAGACACCTTGAATTTGGACTTCCATCCTCCAGAACTGTGAGACAATATATTTCTAATGTTTTAAGCCACTTGATTTGTAGTACTTTGTTATGGCAGCCCTCAGAAACTACTACAGCAAGTAACTGGGAGCAACCTAGATGTCTGATAACAAATGGAAAATTAAATATATTAAAATACTGTATGCAAGAAAATAAAGTTTTAAATAAATGAAGTAGATACATAAGTACTAATATAAAAAGGTTCAAAATATATTAAATCTAAAAAAGTTACAGAAAAAATACGTATTGTTACATTTGTGTAAAGGAAACTAATACGTGTGTGTGTGTGTGTGTGTGTCTGTTTGTAAGGAAACAATAGAAATATCAATAGTTTTATGTCTGTGGGATAAATAACCAGAAAAAGGGAGTATCTTTTTTTTTAGTTTAATCTTCTTTAATTTTTAAACCATAATCATGTATAGCTTTTATAATGGAAACAATGCAAGTCTGTTCCTTTACTGTCCAAATTATTTCAATGGATTCTTTTTGCCTGCAAGATAAAAGTTGAAATCCTTATCCAACACCTACAACGTGGCTTCCCCAAACTCTCCCTCCTTGGCTTTACATATTTCTGTCTCTTACCTCTAAAATGGTGCCTGGAACATAGAAGACACTCAGAAAATGTGTTACCTGAATAAATAAATTAATTAACTGCTCCAATGCACCATAAGTTTAACAGATCAAGGCCTTCTTTCTAAATATAACGCTTTCAACTTTCTCAGCCTATCCCTTTCACATCTTATAAGGCTAAGCTTAAACATCATTTCTGCTAGGAAGACTGCCTAACATTGCAAACTTTGTTAGGTCTGTCTGGTTCTAGGCTCCCAGGACACCTCTATTTCTCCCACTTAACACTCAGAATAGTAGTACTGAGGTTGAATATCCCTTTGTGAAAGCTTAGGACCAGAAAGAAGTGTTTCGATTTTAGATTTTTTTTTTCAGATTTTGGAATATTTGCACATACATAATGAGATATCTTAGAATGGGACTCAAGGCTAAACATGAAATTCGTTTATGTTTCATATATACCTTATACACATAGCCTGAAGTTATCTTTATACAATATTTTAAATAATTTCATGCCTGAAACAACGTTTAAGTACTTATGTATGGAATTTTCCCTGGTGGTGTCAAGTCAATGCTCAAAAAGTTATGGGTTTTGGAGCTTTTCAGGTGTCAGATTTTTGGATTAAGGATGCTCAACATGTAATCTTGTATTGTCATGAGTTACTTCATGATGGAAATACATTGTGAGAAATGCATCAATAAGGTGATTTAGTTGTGCGAACATCATAGAGTATACTTACATAAACCTAAATAGCCTATGGGTCTAGGCTACCAATCTGTATAGCATGCGACTACTGAATACTGTACACAGTTGTAACACAATGACAAGTATTTGTTTATCTAAACATAAACAGAAAAGATACCGTGAAAATATGATACAAAAGATTAAAAATGGTACCCTAAATAGGGTACTTACCATGGATGGAGCCTGAAGGACTGGAAGTTGCTCTGGGTGAGTGAGTGGTGAGTGAATATGAAGGCCAGGACATTACTATACACTACTATAGACTTTATAAATACTGTATACTTAGGCTACCCTAAATTATAAAAAGTTTTTCTTTCTCTAAAATTAACTTTTGCTTACTTTACACTTTCTACTTTTTAAACTTTTCAAGTATTTTTTGCTTTTTGACTCTTTTGTAATAAAACTTAGCTTAAAATACACACATTGCTCAGCTGTACAAAAATATTTTTTCTATAAGTTTTGTTCTATTATTTACTTTTTAAACATTTTTGTTAAAAACAAATGCATACACACACACATTAGCCTACGCCCACACAGCGTCAGGATCAATGTCAATGTCACGGTCTTCTACCTCTACATCTTGTCCCATTGGAAGGTCTTCAGAGGCAATAACACACATGAGCTGCCATGTCCTATGATAACAATGCTTTCTTCTGGAATACCTACTGAAGAGCCTCCCTGAGACTGTTTTACAGTTAAACTTAATAAAAATCAGTAGGAGTACACACAAAAATAACCAAAAAAGTATAGTATAACACATAAACCAGTAACATAGTAATTTATTATCAAGTATTATGTACTGTACACAGTTGTATATGTGATACTTTCATATGACTGGCAGGGCAGTAGGTTTATTTACACCAGCATCATCACAAATATGTGAGTAATGTTTTATGCTATTACTTTACAAATGGCTACAATATCTCTAGGCAATAGGAATTTTTCAGCTCCTTGATAATCTTACAGGACTACCTCATAAATGTGGTCTGTCATTGACCCAAACATTGTTATGTTGTGCGTGACTGTAATTACAACTCTGACCACCCCTGCCAGTCCTTCTAGCCTACTCCCTATCTTCCTCCATTATTTCTCAATGACCCCTAAATCTCCAATCTATTTATATTACATTAATATTTCTGTACCCACAATCCCACCCCCATACACTCACTTCCTTTCTTATTCAGCTTATATTCTGGAGTCCTTCAATTGTAGCAAGTCCCTGGCTATTACTAGCTTACTTGCCCTTCATACTGCACTTACCTGGCAAAATGCTTTACCTTCCACACAATCTCTTTATCTCATTTACATTTTTTTATAAGATACTCTTTTTGCAGTGAGTCCTCCTTTCTCCTGAATTATCAGCTATTTCTGCCCTACAAGATCATTATATTGTCATACAAAATATGCTCTGGTGTCTTTGTCATTAATCTATCTAATCTTGACATAACTTGAGTATAAGTGTCATTCATTAATATTACTTGAGGATGCTTATTAAATTATACTTGTGTACTCAATGTAAAGATGATTCAGAATAAATTCTAAAATACTAAGATGAGAAATAGCATGGAGTTTATTGTAAATATTCGCATAATGTTTCTAAGATGCTGAACTTTTGAGCTCTGCTCTTTTTATACTTTATTCAGGTTCAGCTACACTTAAAATAACAGAGAACTATCCATTTTAGCAATTGACATAACAAACTCTGACTACTATTCAAAATTTTATGATATATCAGGATACTGGAGAGGGAAGGCTATGCAAAATATACAGAAAAGTTTTTTGTTTTTTTTTTGTTATTCTAGTAACCTCACAACTACTCAATAAATCCCTTTATGATTATATAGTACTTGTCCTTGAAGCCATAACAAAAGTACAAAAAAAAAAAAAAAAGAGAGAGAGAACAGAGGTTGTAGTCATATCTACCTGGAAAAATATCAGCCATATCTATATGGAGAGTCCACATAGTATGAAAGTTTGCTTACAAAAACAAGCTTTCAAAGGTGTAGTTCATAGAATACCACTCTTTCACCAACTAGACAGTGGCTAATATGACAGGTCAGTTTTAATAACAGAATAGTATGTCAACATAGTTGGTGAAATAAAGAATACAAGCAAAACAATGTTGTTGCTTGACCAAATGCTAAACTAAAAGGTTCAGACAGATTTAAGGAAGTCTGAGATGGTATCATTGAACTCTAGAAACTTAGGAAAATAGAATGAATTATTGTTTGGGTCAAATCAGCAAGTTGTAACTCAGCAAGTGTAACTCAACAAGAATCTCTTGATCCCCTGCTACATGTAAGGCATTGCCCTAAGCACAGGCTTTGGATCTGTGGAAAGGAGTGAAATAGGTAATCTTTCTCATCCTTGCTTTTGAAGACACCAGTTTACCCTCCATTCTTTCACATTCTACAAGTCTCTGTGTAAATGAAATTTTATCCAGGCTAGTTAAAAACTTACCCTTGATTTGTTAAGGTAACACTTATAACTGGTCTCCCCACCACTAATGTATCTCCAGAGCAGACTCCTCATAGCAGGCTCTGAGTTTGTAGTAATTCAGTACAGCATCACCAGGAAACGAATACACTGTTTTATACTAGGACAAGGTCCTTTTGAACTGCATCTTTTGGTATTATCCCTTTGTTAGCCTGTGTCTTAGCTACATGGAATTGCTTGGAGTTTCGGGAATATCTCAAACTTTTCTACTTTAGTACTTTTGTGCTTGGGTCCCCTGTGTCTGGAATGACTTTTCCTGCCTACTTTCTCTCTTTCATTTTTGCTTTGTTGTTTTGAATTGTTGATATTATTGTTACTATTTTTTAACTTATTTTTTTCTGTTGGCATGATTGTACTTTTTTAATTCTGGGAAATTTGGAAAGTTTTGGAAAATAAAAACCTCATCATACAAATCTATCTATAACTGTAGTTTTGGTCTGTATATGTCTAGTCATTATTTAAACAACTTTATAATTTAAACTATTATGGACTATCATGAATACTATTTATAATCTACCATTCCTTGTAATATTGTGAACTTCTCTTATTACTATTTGATAATCTAATAACTATTTTTAACTATCACAATTACATTCAACTGTAGGAGATCGGTCAGAGTGGGGGAGAAATTATAGGGAAAGGGTACAAACCTTCTGAAAGGTCAGAAGGCTCTGCATAGCATCAGAGCAGAAGAAGCTGAAGGGAGCTGTTCTCCTACCCTGAGGCAGAGGGCAAGGAGTAGGTACAAGGAAGTATAAGGGAATTTAGCATAAACAGGCTTGTTTACTTATGTTAACCAGGAACCGACCTTTGATCATCCACGCAAGACTGCTTCCAGAAAGGGGGAACAATAATGTTAATTACCCACAGACTGTGTTGGCTCCAGGCTTTTGGCATTATGTCTGTACTAAATAAAAGCAAGCAGCTCCAGCTTATCAAAACTGCTCACTCTTCAGTAGTCCTCTAGCTGCTCTAACACTGCATACCTGTGTCTGAGTACTCCTTTCATCCATTGCTCAGCCAGGGTCTGTGGGATGGACCTGGCAGCTGGTGCCCTGTATGAGGATCACTGCAATGGATTGTGATACAACCCTCAAAAATGAAGGTGAAGAGACTGTGCAGTAAGTCATTGGTGCCTGCTTGGGATTTCCAAGTTTGAGGGAATTTTCAAGCTAGGGTTTCATCATGGGACAACAGTTATCAGATCAATAACAACAGTATATAAAAATATTGAAACAGCTGCTTAAAGCTGGCAGAGCCTCGGTTTCTCAGGCTCAGTTAAGGAATCTAATGCAAACTCTTGTTTCCCATAACCTATGGTTCCCAGAAGAAGGTACGCTAGACTTAGAGCTCTGGGAGCAAGTGGGGAGAAATCTTAAACATCATTATGCACAACGGCAATGAGTCCCAGTAACATCTTTAACGTTATGGGCCTTAAGGCTGCTTTGGCCCTGCTCTATACAGAAGAGCCTAAAAAGGGAAGGGAGGAAGAACCATCACCTACCTTACCACTACCCCCTCCCTCAGCCCTGCTATTACCGGGTAAAGATGCAAAAGAGGAAAGAGTTTTTCCCTGAGCCCTCTCCCTTAATACATTGGAAAAAAGACAAGGGATACACTACAGTTATGGAACCCTGTCTTAGGCAAGCAGCATTAAAAGAGGAGCTCTTGCCCTGCCCGGTGATGCAAGATCGACAAGGCAATACTTATAAAGAGATAAGGAAAAGCATTAGAGAAAATGAAGCCGCTAGCCCATTTATGAAAGGATTAATTGAGACTACAGCAGACAACTTCCATATGACCCCATGGGACTGGTCAGTGCTAGCTAAAACAACTTTAGAGACCAGTCAATACCTCCTCTGGATGGCAGAATATGATGAGTTGTGCAAACAACAAGTCAACCAGAATCAATTTGCCAGGCAAAACATAACGGCTGCTATGCTCCAGGGGAGTAGTCCCTATGTCAATGTACAACAACAATTAAGTTTTGTTCCCCAGGCCTATGCACAAGTGTCTTTGTGTGCTCTCAGGGCTTGGGGCCGAATTCTCAAATGCAGAATTCAACAGGGATCTTTTGTAAATGTTCGACAAGGGCCTCAGGAGCCATTTGTTGAATTTATCAATCAGTTAACCCAGGCAATTAAAAAGCAATCATGCACAGGCAGCTGATACCTTATTGTTGCAGTTGGCTTATGAAAATACTAATGTAGACTGCCAGCAGGCAATGCAGGCAGTCAGAGGAAAGGCAGCTACAGTTGGGAAACTTACATGAGCATGTCAGCTGGTGGGGACTGAAACACACAAAGCCAGGATATTAGCTATGGCATTAAAGCCTCCTAACGTGAAAAGGGAGAAAAACCCAAATTGTTTTCTATGTGAAGAGCCAGGTCTTATGAAGCGGGAATGCCCCAATAGTAAAGACCAAAGTAACTCAGGAAAAGTACCCCCCCCCCACATGCCCTGATGTAAAAAGGGGAAACATTGGGCAAATCAATGCAAGTCTAAGTTTGATTTAAAAAAAAAAAGGAAACCCCTAAGTAATCAGGTGGGAAATTTAATGCAGGGCCAGCCATAAGCCCTGCTCCAAACTGGGGCAATACCAGCGGCTTTCCTCGGTCAGATGGGAGGCCCACAATTCTCTTAGAGCAGCCACCTTGGGGAGTACAGGACTGGACTTAACTCTGCCCCCAACAAATTAGTGCTAAAAGGAGGAGAAGACCCTAAAAGGGTTGCAGTAGGAATCTGGGGCCCACTGCCTCCGGGAACACTGGGATTAGTCCTAGGGCGATCAAGCCTATCCAGTAAAGGAATCAATGTGCTCACCAGGGTAATTGTGATTGTCAAGGTGAGATATTAGTTATGTTGCAATATAAAGGTCTACATATTCTTCCCCCCAAATCTAATATAGCTCAGTTACTAGTTGTACCATACTGGATCCCCAACGCCCAGGGAAAGGAAAGGGGACAAGGAGATTTTGGAAGCACGGGAGCCACAAGAGTATACTGGAACCAATTAATCACTGATCAGAGACCCACGATTACCTTAGAAATTGGAAATGAAAATTTTACTGACTTATTAGACACAGGAGCGGACATTTCGATCATCAGTGATCAAAACTTGGCATTGGTCACTAAGAAACAAAAATTGTTGGCATCGGGGAAGCACATACAGCCAGGAAGAGTGCACACTCCCTAACATGTAGCAATTCAGAGGGAAGGAAAGCAGTCATACACCTCTAATCATGCCCATCCCTGTTAAACTTTGGGGATGGGACCTATTAGCCCAATTAGGGGGTCACTCTGCTGACCCCTTTCTATTAACAGCCACTTATTCCTTCCCTGCCCCTGACGTGGCTCTCTCATAATCCAATTTGGGTAGAACAGTGGCCTTTAAAGGGAGAGAAATTACAAAGAGCCCATGAATTAGTTAAGGAACAATTAAAAGCCAGCCATATAAAACCATCAAACAGTCCTTGGAATTCGCCCATTTTTGTCATTCCCAAAAAATGGTAAATGGAGACTTTTACATGACTTACATGCTATCAATGCTAATTTGCAACCTATGAGGCCCCTTCAACAGGGGCTCCCTTCCCCCACAGGGATTCCTCGAGATTGACCCGTTGTCATTATTAACTTAAAAACTGTTTTTATACTATTCCCCTTGCAAAACAGAACAGAAAAAAATTTGTATTTACACTACCAGCTATCAATAATGAATGGCCAGCTTGCGGATTTCACTGGAAAGTACTTCCTCAAGGAATGCTAAATAGTCCTACCATGTGTCAGTATCATGTAAATCAGGCTTTGCTCCCCAGTAGAAAAGAATTTCCTAATTGCAAGATCATCCATTTTATGGATGATCTCTTACTGGCAGCACCAACAGAGCCAATACTTTTAAATGTATATGTCTCTGTCAAAAAGAATACACAGTTAAAAGGTTTAATCATAGCACCTAAAAAAGACAGATGACCTCTCCTTGGAAATGTCTTAAATACATACTAACTTCCTGGTCAGTGAGACCTCAAAAGGTTAAACTGAACATTGACAACTTATACACCTTAAATAATTATCAAAAATTACTGGGCAATATTAACTGGCTTTGCCCCACCTTGGGTATAAATTACAGAACCTGTTTTCTATGCTAAAGGGCAGTGCAGCCCTGGACTACCCTAGCTATTTAACCCCTGCTGCAAAAAGGGAAATTGAGGAAATAAAGCAAACTATTTCTCAGAGGCAACTAGATCGCATAAACCCATGATATTCAGTCCAATTATTTGTATTTCCTACTAAACATTCCCCAACAGGATTAATAAAACAGATGGCCCCAGGGCTACATTTCCTTGAATGGGTTTTTTGCTCACATGCCTAGACTAAAACACTATCTCCCTATGTCCAGCTAGTTAGTAAAGTCATCTATACAGGCCACAGATGATGCAATCAGTTGCTAGGTTATGACCCTGATGTCATAAGAATACCCTTAAGTAAACAACAAGTTGAAGCAGTCCTGCCCCTATCTCTAAACCTTCAGATAGCACTCTCTGAATATGTGGGTCATATAAAACATGCCCTTCCTGCTTACTGCTCCAGTTCTTATCTCATACTCCTATAGTTACACCTACAAAGGTTGTTTACTCCCCCATACCTAACGCTTTTACACTTTTCACTGATGGCTGTGGTAAAAATGGAAAGGCAGCTATTTGGTGGGAACCGCATAACTCCCTCACTCAATCAGGATTTACTAGTACTCAGAGAGCTGAGGTTAAAGCCCTAATAGTGGTCCTAGAAACTTTTTCCTCTCAGTCTAGTGAGAGAAAAAAGTTAGTGACTCTGCTTATTCTATTTATTGCAGAACATTGAGACAGCCTTCATTAAGTCCACTCTCAAGCCCACCCTGTGTGCACTTTTTCTTCAACTTCAGCAATTGCTGGATCAATGAACATATCCTATTTTTATTCCACATGTTTGGGCCCACAGCTCGCTGCCCAGTCCACTAATTCATGGCAATGATCAAGCAGACCTGCAGGTTATGATGTCACTGCTTGACCAAGCCACCCAATCGCATCAATTGTTCCACTAAAATTAGAGAAACTTAACTAGACAATTTCAACTTACCCAAAGACTAAACAAATTATTTTATGGTGCCCAGATTGCCAGCTCACAGGCACAGCCCCTCCTTCAACAGGTGTTAACCCTAGAGGACTAGAACCTAATCAGTTATGGCAAACAGATGTTACACACATCCCTAAATTTGGAAAACTAAGATATGTACATATATCCATTGATACCTGTTCCCATCTAATTAGTGCTAATGCTCTTCCTGGAGAGTCTTCCCAAAATGTCATTAAACATCTTCTATTAACTTTTGCATTTATGGGATGGCCCACAAAAATTAAAACTGATAATGGTCTGGCTTATGCCAGCTCACGATTTCATTAATTTTGTCACACATGAAACGTCCAACATTCCACAGGCATCCCATATAACCCCCAAGGACAGGCCATAGTAGAACGTGTCCACTCCACCCTTAAAGAGATACTCAGAAAACAAAAAAGGGGGAATATGAGTAAGGACCCTACAACACTACTGGCACAAGCCTATTTGCCTTGACTGTTAAATTTAGATAAATTTCAATCAGCCATAGAAAAGCATTTTGCAAAAGCCCCTTAAGACATAAAAACTGCAGCTTTATGGAAGATATAAATAGTAATGTATGCGGTGGTACAAATGATTTGGTAATGTGGAGAAGAGGATATGCTTGTGTTCACACCCCTCAGGTCCTCTTTGGATTCCAGCACAACACATCAAACCATACTGTGGTGTGGCTAGGACCCAACCTGGTACCAGAAATGAAGGAAATGACCCTGCAGGACCCAAAGCCCCAGACAATGGGGCTTCCTCAGATGACACAGACCCTGGATATTACCTGGGGGATGCTGAAGAAGACAACTCAGAAGGCTAAGCAAATCCTGCTCTGGACACAGATACCATTCACTCCAGATAATTTGTTCCTTGCTATGCTTTCTGTTGTACACTGCAACTCTCATAGGTTATTAACCTTTCCTATTCTCACTCTGCCTGCAACCCGTACCCACTACTCTCTATTGGGCCCATCTTCTGGATCTGCCCTACTTCCACCTTGTTACTTGGGTGGACGCCCCCTTCCTAGCCTCTAACAATGTGACTACTTGGCTAGGAGGGATTGACATACCCCCAGTAAGGTCCTCATTAATGGCACACATTGGACTAAGGTGTCAGGTAACACTACATATCACTCCACTATCCTCCCACTGTGCGTAAGTTATAAAAGTTCTTTTTTTTTTTTTTTTTTTTGAGGCGGAGTCTCGCTCTGTCGCCCGGACTGGAGTGCAGTGGCCAGATCTCAGCTCACTGCAAGCTCCGCCTCCCGGGTTTACGCCATTCTCCTGCCTCAGCCTCCCGAGTAGCTGGGACTACAGGCGCCCCCACCTCGCCCAGCTAGTTTTTGTATTTTTAGTAGAGACGGGGTTTCACCGTGTTAGCCAGGATGGTCTTGATCTCCTGACCTCGTGATCCGCCCATCTCGGCCTCCCAAAGTGCTGGGATTACAGGCTTGAGCCACCGCGCCCGGCCAAGTTATAAAAGTTCTAACCCCTACTGTGTACCTGCTCAAACACAATTATGTCTACATCATGGCAAAGGAAATGCCTTAACATTCTTGGTTGAAGGTAGCGTCAAACCGGGCAACACGACCAATGCCACTTTCCCAACATTCCTCCCTGTGCTAAAGGACAAAGGCAGGAAAGTAATGGATCCCACTTTGGCTGGGAGGTCTGTCATAGGGGACAAGCCCATAGCCTCCAGTTAGGCAATGATAACATCATAGACTGGAGACCCCACAGCCACTTGCAGGCTAACCATACTGATGTCCACGTCCATTGTGGCATCAATCACAGTTTCGTAGGCACATCCCATTCCCCTGTGATTTGGGCCGATGGGGGGATGGGGAACCCCAGACCCCAAATAAAGTCCATGCCACTCCAAGACACTTTATGGTACCTGGGACATCTTAGCACCACCCTTAAAACCTGGCATAGGAAATATCAAAATTCCTGTAACAATTATACTATGACCTTTATTCATAATTACACAGTTCAATGCCTGATTTGCACTTCCCATCCATATATTTTCCTTATGGAAACCAGTATTTCCATAACACCCCAAAACTCGATGTTTGTGACCTGAGTGCAGGGACAGGCTTGGTTCGCCTCATGTATCACTAATTACAATATATCTAATTTAAATATTACTAGTGTCATGGTATTAAGAAGACAATCTGAGGCATTACTACCAGTCAATTTGATATGCAATTGGCAAGGTTCCTCTGCTCTTGCCACCTTAGCATGAGCCCTGTCCCAGGTCAGACACAAAAGATTCATAGGTATACTTATAGCCTTTACGGTCTCAGCCATAGTCATCCTAGCCACTGCTAGTGTTGCTGTTGCATCTATTACTGAACTGGCACAAATAGCTACCTTTGTGGATAGCTTAGCCAGAAATGTGTCTAATGAACTTCTCCTACAGCAGGGTATAAATCAAAAAATTCTTGCACATCTGCAAGCCCTCGAGGCTGCCTTGGAATAGGTAGGGGAATGACAAGATGCACTGGCATTCCAACAGCAATTAAACTGCGACTGGGAGCATAAGCATATTTGTGTCACCTCTCTACCATGGAATCAATCAATATATAGTTGGGATGAGGTGAAACACCACCTCTGGGGAACCGTACATGATAATTAAACAGCAGACATAATAAGCAACTTAAAACTAAAATTCAAGAATGCCTAAACACATAGATCTACATGCCCAACAAACAGGCATATGAAGGATGTGCAAGAACATCTCTCTTGGATAGGCCCCCACTCCTGGAGGTCACTCCTTGATTGGAAAAAAGTATTACTGATTATACACATGTTTGTCTTATGCTGTTTACTAATTCTAGGATGCAAAGCCAGAACAGGAGCTGTAACTGGTATGCCTGTCAAACCTGTTGCTGCACACACCTGTCCTCTTCAATCAACAAAACCTAATGCAAAGAACAGAAAAGGGGGAGACATAGGAGATTGGTCAGAGTGTGGAGAAATTATAGGGAAGGGCACAAACTTTCTGAACGGTCAGAAGGCTCTGCATAGCTTTGGGGGAGAAGAAGGTGAAGGAAGCTGTTATTTTGCTCTGAGGCAGAGGGCAAGGGTAGGTACAAGGAAGTGTAGGGGAATTTAGCATAAATAGGCTTGTTTACTTATATTAACCAGGAACCGACCTTTGATCGTCCACGCAAGACTGCTTCCAGAAAGGGGGAACAATAATATTAATTACCACAGATTGTGTTGGCTCCAGGCTTTTGGCATACGTCTGTACTAAATAAAAGCAGCAGCTCCAGCTTATCAAAACTGCTCACTCTTCGCAGCCCCTAGCTGCTCTAACCTGCATACCTGTGTCTGAGTACTCCTTTCATCTGTTGCTTGGCCAGGGTCTGCAGGATGGACCCAGCCTTCAACAATTTAATTGATAAATTATTACTGTATATTTTAGCCATTTCAGGTGGTAAAATTTCTGCACTCTCCATCTTCATGGTTACTTCTTTGTGAATATTTTCATAATTTCCATAGAATAAGTTCCCCAATTAAATAACTGATTTAGGCTCTGAGCATTTTTCATATGTTTTGGAAAGCGGCTTAATGGTAAGGTCATACATATTTACTCTAATTCAGAAACATGCAAGAGTGCTAAGGTACTTCTTAATATAGCAAAACAAATAAATGAACAACAAATTGGCCAGTGAAATTTCATTGTTGTTTTAATTTAATTCCTTGGATACTTTGTGAATTTGCATGTTTATTAATTTTTCTTACTTATTTTGTTCCTGAGCTGCTAGTCCATGTCCTTTATCTGTTTAAGATTGTTTTATCTAAAATATTAGGATCTAATTTGATATATAATTTGAACATATTTTTCCCAATATATCTATTTTTGCTTGTGGTTATTATTCACATAAGAATATCTTAAATCTTATATATAATCCCACATATCATGTTTACTTTTTTTTTTTTTTTGAGACAGAGTCTTGCTCTGTCACCCAGGCTGGAGTGCAGTGGCGTGATCTTGGCTCACTGCAAGCTCTGCCTCCCAGGTTCATGCCATTCTCCTGCCTCAGCCTCCCGAGTAGCTGGGACTACAGGCGCCCGCCACCTCGCCCGGCTAATTTTTTGTATTTTTTTAGTAGAGACGGGGTTTCACCATGTTAGCCAGGATGGTCTCGATCTCCTGATCTTGTGATCTGCCCGTCTCGGCCTCCCAAAGTGCTGGGATTACAGGCTTGAGCCACCGCATGTTTACTTATTTTTAAATTTCGACTTTTAGTTTAGATATAGGGGGTACATGTGCAGGTCTGTTACATGAGCATGCCGCATCCAGGTAGTAAGCATAGTACCCAATAGGTACTTTTTCAACCCATACCCAACTCCCTCCCTGCTTGTTCTAGTAGTCCCCAGTGTCTATCATTCCCGTGTTTATGTTCATGTGTGCCCAATGTTTAGCTCCCACTTAGAAGTCAGAACATGCAGTATTTGGTTTTCTCTCCCTGCATTAGTTTGCTTAGGATAATGGCCTCCAGCTCCATCCATATTCTGTGAAGGACATGGTCTCATTCCTTTCTATGGCTGCATAGTATTCCACGGGGTATACGTATCACATTTTTTGTTTTTATGCAATCCACAATTGGTGGGCACCTAGATTGATTCCATGTCTGCTATTGTGAGTAGAGCGGTGATGAACATGAGTGCATGTGTCTTCTTTTGTATAATGATCTATTTTCTTTTGAATATATACCCAATAATGAGATTGCTGGATTGAACGGTAGTTCTAAGTTGAAAAATCTCCAAACTGCCTTCCATAGTGGCTGAACTAATTTACATTCCCAGCAACAGTGTATAAGCATCCCTTTTTGCTGCAGCTTCACCAGCATTTGTTTTTTGACTTTTTGATAGCCATTTTGGCTGGCCTGAGATGGTATCTCACTGTAGTTTTAATTTGCATTTCTCTGATGGTTAGTGATGATGAATATTTTTTCATGTTTGTTGGCTGTTTGCATGTCTTCTTTTAAGAAGTGTCTGTTCATGTCCTTTGCTCCTTTTTAATGGGGTTATTTCATTTTGCTTGTTAATTTAAGTTCCTTATAGATTCTGGATATTAGACCTTTGTTGGATGCATAGTTTGTGAACATTTTCTCCAATTCTGTAGGTTGTCTATGTACTCTGTTCACATGCTCATAGTTTCTTTTGCTGTGCAGTAGCTCTTTAATTAGGTCCAACTTGTCAATTTTTGTTTTTATTGCAATTACTTTTGAGGACTTAGCCAAAAATCTTTGCCAAGACTATGTCAAGAAGGGTATTCCTAGGTTTCTCCTAGGATTTTAGTTTGAGGTTTTACATTTAAATCTTTCATCCATCTTAAGCTAATTTTTATATATAGTGAAAGGTAAGCATCCAGTTTCATTCTTCTGCATATGGCTAGCCAGTTATTCCAGCACTATTTATTGAATAGGGAGTCCTTTCACCATTGCTTTTGTTGACCTTGTTGAAAATCAAGTGTATGGCTTTATTTCTAAGTTTTCCAGTCTGTTCCATTGGTCTATGTGTCTCTTTCTTTACCAGTACCATGCTGTTTTGGTTACTATAGCCTTACAGTATAGTTCAAAGTCAGGTAGCCTGATGTCTCCAGCTTTGTTCTTTTTGCTTAGGATTGCTTTTGCTATTTCAGCTCTTTTTTGGTTCCATATTAATTTTATAATAGTTTTTCTAGTTCTGTGAAGAATGATGTTCATAGATTGATAGGAATAGTGTTGAAATTGTAAATTGCTTTGGGCAGTATGATCATTTTAATGATATTGACTCTTCTAATCCATGAGCATGGAATGTTTTTACATTAATTTGAGTCATCTCTGATTTGTTTCAGTAGTGTTTTGTAGTTCTTCTTTAAGATATCCCTCACCTCCTTAGTTAGCTGTATTCCTAGGTATATAATTTTCTGTGTGGTCATTGTAAATGGGATTGTGTTCTAATTTGACTCTCAGTCTGGACACTGTTGGTGTATTGAAATGCACTTATTTTTGTACATTGATTTTGTATCCTGAAATCTTACTGAAATTATCAGATCTAGTAGCCTATTGGCAGAATCTTTAGGTTTTATAGGTGCAGAATCATATAATCAGTGAAGAGATATATTTTGACTTCTACTTTTCCTATTTGGATGCCTTTTATTTCTTTCTCTTGCCTGATTCCTCCAACTAGGCCTTCCTATTTATTTACTTTTGTACTTAAATAGGTCTTCCTTGACCAGCAATCAAATTAATATTTAACCATACATTATTCTAATTTGTGTACATGTGTGATTTTTAACTAGATTTCTGTATTTAATTTACCTGAGATTGATTTTGTTGTATAATTGGACATAGGGCTCCAATTTTAACTTATATTTCCAAAAATAATAATTTACCAAGCCCTATTTGTTAGATGATCCTTCTTAATCAAACAGTAATTGTTTAGATAAAACTTGGTCTGTTTCTGGATTTTATGTTTCAGAGATCTTTCTATTCCTGTACATTTACACAGTATTGTAATAATTAGCATTTTAATACAGATTCTATATACAGCACTGAAAGTTACCTCTTTCTTTTTAGTTTTTTTGTTAATTCTTCTAAAAAGAAGTTTAGAATCATTTTGTCAAGTTAAAAGATAGCCATAATTCGTCCAGAATATATTTTAAGTGAATGAGAATTTGTCTTTATATGAGTCTTTTTAACATAGAAATTGATTACCTCTTTCCATTATGCATATCTTCTTTTATATACTTCAGTAATTATATTTTTGATATAAAATCCCATATCATTTATAACATTGTGTTAAGTTTATTATTATCAGAGATTTTACATTTTTGATCACTAGCAATAAGATCTTTTTTCCACATTTTAAAATTAATGTATTAGAAAAGACTACTGTTGCTAGTCAGGGAAACTGCATTACTTGCACTAGACTATACATACAAAATGTGGGGGTGATATTTAATATCAGGATTCAGAGGTATCTCAATGAACTTTGAGTCAGGGATTTTTTCAGAACATACAAGTGAACTATAAGCAGTTTCCCCGGTATTCCTTTTGCACAAATTGTCACTCTATGCTTGTTTGCTTATTTTGTTTTTCCCTGTGAGATAGGCTTCCCCTGATTTTCCTAAAGAAAAAAATATGGTAGATGATTTGTTGAAAACAACTCATAGATGTTGACTTATGTTTAGCAAGGTTGGCCATTCTTTCTCTCAGTCTGACTTTAAAATTCCCATGGAAAAGAGCGTGGTTGACCCAAGTTGGATCAGGGTCTGATCCAGCACTGATCATCTCATTCCAGAGTATACTAGAAACCAATTTTGTGTCAGATTCCTTTTTCCTCTGTACTTACCTTCATGCAGCAGTTATCTGGAATAAAGTGAAAAGGTGAAAGTGTTAGTCTGGAGATTTGAAATAATAGTTGGCTTTCTTGTTATAAACCAGCTTATTCCTTGTATATATTTTTACTATTTCCAAAGACAGAATATTGCACCTGAGGTTTATATTTTCTAGAGAAGTGTCAATTATTTGTTTACGGAAGTTGTCTGTTCAGCTTCAGAAAAGGTTGCGTGAGGAAAAATAATGTCTGTCAAAGTAATTTCAAAATGTAACTGAATAAGGTACAGTCACAACATAACTGACTTTCGACTTAAACAACAAACAGTATGGATTCCTTGGCACCAGTAAAGAACTGCAGCTTTAGATATTTATACCTACTGTGAAATCATCTTTCATAGAATTACTATTTTCATTTAAAAGAAAAAGACAATGCATACAAGAGCTCTACTAGTCTGAGTGCATGTTGCAACAGGAGGGTGTATCCCTCAGTAAACAGTGAGCCAATTAGCAATTATGAACTCCCACTCTAAAGCCACTCTGGTTCAGGGATATGATGTCCTCTCTAGTCCCACATCCATGGTGTGCACTCCTGCTGATCAAAGCTCTTTTGGAGTTGGTTGTCTTTTTCCATGGTGATAATGATCTTGGGTATCTGACAAACATAATCACGAAGTGATCTAGCCTCTCCAACTTAGAAGCAATATAACAGATTTTGCCTTCTTTTCCTCATTTGGCAGCAAGATCTGAATCCCAAGCACCTAATTACCAACTGAATCTTTGTATTTCACTATTTGGCTCCTAAAGTATCTACAGGCCGGATTCGTATCTCAAGCCATCTCAGAAGAAAGCCCGTAAGGGGTACAAGCTTTACTTTCTTGAGCCAAAGAAGATTTAAGACAATAATGCCAAAGAAAGTTATATTCCTTCAACTCTGATTACTTGCTGCTAGGTTTTGACACTTCCTTATCTCTCAGTAGTATCTTTCAACTGGGGAGATCAAAATGACCACAAAGAAATAAAATCTTCACTTTAAGTTCTGCTTTCAAAAATAAACTGTTTACTGCACATGAACAAATTAAGCCTTGTGTTTACTCTCACTTTTAGAGAGATGATGGTTGCTTTCCTGTGGTGTTTGTAATGGGTTTTCTGGACAGATATGAAAGAATCACTGATAACAAAATTCCCTCATCTAAAATAATATAACTGGGAGGTGAGAAGTGAATCGCTTATCAATTTTTGAATGATAGAAAAGTGCCAAAATTACTTTCTTTAGATGTTTCAGAGATTTTTCATAGTAGGAAATTCTTTTGAATAACAGACCTAAATGTATAATGGTCCATAGGGTATAAATAAAATCTTCTGTGTGTCACAGTAACGTATATTTGCAGGGGCGAGAGAAAGGTAAAAGTGCTGAAAAGGCTCCCTTTTCCTCGGATTGCAGTAATTCTCAACCCTCCACAATTTTGGAATACAAAGCTGAACTCTTTTTATTTATATTTTATGATTCAATGGAGTAGGTGGACCAGAAAAAAAGAATTGCTTTATGTTTCTTAAGCATTAATATTCTTTATCACACTTTGCCCAGAGGTTTATTTTGATTGGCCCAATAGCTACATTCACTTGACACTTTCACCACCACTGCCCATTGCCCAGTACCCCTTTCAGATTCAGCCTGATTCTGATTTTTAGGACTATAGCTCATATGAATGACCTGTGTAGTTTTAAAATGTACAAAACATAGGAGATTCTCATTATATGCTTCTTGGATTTCTGGATCTGTATATAAACAAGACAATAATAACAAAGATGCTCTGAGGATAATTCTGATAAGCAGCCTCAGGCTCAACCTAACACAGGAGAGATTTAGGAGGCTCTAGCCCATCAAGTCACCCTTTCTTCCAGTAGGTTCCTATATCATATGCCAAAGAGGGATTGCCTGTTTGTAAGTTCTTGACTTGGTAACTTCTATAAGAAATGAAGTTTAAGAGAAAAAAATTTCACTCCAGTTGGGTGGAATTCTGCCCTTATAGTAAAGACCAATACTTGGAACTCTGTTACCTACTTCTAAGATTGCATGATCCCCAAATCTGTCAATTCTGATTTTCCAAAGTTGACTGCTGTTTCCTCCATTGCCATTGCCAGCAATTAAGAAATCAGCACAGTTTTATTTTGAATCCTCCAATAAAGAGTCCCTGGAGTACCATCCCTACGCATTTAGCACTTTGATCCTTCACCCACACCCTAGGGCTTGGATTTCCTATCTAAGATAATAATTGAGTTTGCCCTCTAGAATATACCTGTTCAAATGGGTATGTCTAAGATAGTGGCTCTCCTTATTCTTTTCTGTCTCATTACTGCTAATCAGACCATAATCAGCAATATCTTGAAATACTGTATCATTTTCCATCCCAGACCATAGAGAAAGAACTGTTAGAAGTTGAAAATGTGCTAGCGGAGGCCATAGCAATCATTGAGATTTAGCATCAGGACTAAACAGAGGATTTATTAACAACCAAAATATGTAATAGTCTGGGAGAGTGACTTTAATACTAGGCAAGGACCAAAACTGGTCAACAGGACCAGGAGGAATTTTTGTCAAGTGGGGATGTGATACCTGCAGGCCTTAGAACATCAATATCCAAACGCTGGTACCCAGTCTGGTATTAGGCTGGTAGCATAAAACTCCTGCCTAGTATACAACTCCCTGACTTTAGGAAGTACTATATTTGAAAGTTACCAGAGCAGTGGTTTCCAACTTTGGTATTTGGATAACATAGACAAATGGATATTAATGGGCTGTATCCACCAGATGTTCTGATTGAAGAGGTCTCTGATAGGACCAAGGAGTCACATTTTTGGAGAAAGAAACTCGGGAATTTTAATACAGCTGGTCAAGGATTATACCTTAAGGAACTCTGACCACATAAGGTCATAATATGTCTTAAAATTTGAAGCATCAGATAGAAGGCAAATTGTCTCATTTGTTGGGAAAGGGGAATATAAGACTTGGAAACCTGGCAGAGTCTGACAATACCTGGGCCAATTTGTTATAATTAATATATAAGTGCTAAGTTTAGCCATTTAACATATCTTTCATACGGTTCTACCAAAATATTTTTTTGGGTTCTCCTCAAATCCTTGTTTTGTAAGTCCCATATCAAAGACTTTTAGTTTGATATATTTAGATTAGGAGTACCACACCTAAACCGAATGACCTCAACTGATCATCCCATCACTGATTAGTTCTTCAGTAGAGCCTCCCCTTATCTGAATCTCCTCAGCTCCATTGACAAGCACCATTACATACCCAATGGTTCAACAGAGCACATTCCTGATTTGGTTGTTGCCAGGTATAGTTGGTAGTCTTCAGGCCTACTGCTGTCCCAAAAACGAAGTAAAAATTAGAACAAGAAAGTATTTTACTGTGGTCCTGCAACAATGTCCTTTTATATTGAGGGGGATCTTTGAGTGCTGACGTACAAAGAAAAAACCTTAAGCAGAGTAATATTTAAAAAGTACTGAGTCCTTTGTTCTGGGCTCTTCTCACATGATAGAGTCCTCACTTCCTGCTTGCTCTGGCAATCTAACTTCAAGCATAATTGCTTCCCAAGGAACAACTCAGGTTTCATGGCATCATGTGCAGGTGCATGGATCCTTTGTCCTGCTTATTTGCAACAAAGTCAAATTAACTCAAAATCTTCATTTTCATCAGTCTTTAAACATATACTAAAAATTGTAATCTGGCCTAACTCAACAGACATCATAAAATTGCATTGTTAAATATTAGATAATTTGATGATCCTACATGTAGTTTCCTTGTGGATATATTTCATTGTTGTAGCTTAAAATGCCTCTTAGGGAAAAACAAGGAAATGCAGCTCCCTGGAGGTGGTTTTTTAAAAACATACATTGGATTGACTACTTTGCTATGCTATTAGTGATGTTTTCTTTTTTCTTTTTATTTATTTATTTTTTTTTAACCAAGTCTCACTCTGTCACCCAGGCTGGAGTGCGGTGGCGCAGTGCGGCTCACTGCAACCTCCACCTTCTGGGTTCAAGCGATTCTCCTGCCTCAGCCTCCCGAGTAGCTGGGATTACAGGCGCACACCACCACGTCCACCTAATTTTTGTATTTTTGTTAGAGATGGGGTTTTGCCATGTGGGCCAGGCTGGTCTCGAACTCCTGACCTCAAGTGATCTGCCTGCTTCGGCCTCCCAAAGTGCTGGAATTACAGGCATGAGCCACCGCACCTGGCCAACATTTTCATTTTAAAACATGGTTTTCATCATGCCACTGCCATTTGCAGACTCCTATGATGGCTCTTAATTGGCTCTCAGTTTGAATTTAATTTCCTGATTCTGGGTGGTAAGGTTCTCGACTTATTTATTCACTTTTATCTAAAAGTCCCTATTTTCCATCCGGTCACGTTCATAAACCTCTGTATTCCAAACCTAATTACTTTTGAGAGTTCATGTCTTAGGCTTGCCTCTGAGTTTTTATATTCACCATTATTTCTCCTAGAAAAACCTCCCCAGTTTCTTTTGCCATATTGATGAACACTTTCTTCACATTTCTCCTCAGAAGAGAAATGGCCTTTAAAACACCTTTGTAAATGTTTTCAGTAATCAATATCATATATCTCCTGTCACAGTGGTTCTCAACCTCCACTGCATATTAGAATCACCTGTGGAACACAAAGACTACATGCCAGACCAAATACATCAGAGATTTGGGGGCTGGGATCCAGAATACAGTGTTTGTTAATCCTCCCCAGATGCTTCTACTATACTGCAAAGGTTGGTAACAACTGCCTCAAATTATTTCTCAAATCTTAATGAGTGTAAATGTTAACGATGCAGATCCTTGGGCAAGTGCTCCTTTGTGGATGGATCCTTGCTGGTTCTTCATTTCACTCTTGTCAGCTTTTGTATTCTAAAATGCATAGGCATTTAAAAATATCATTTCAGGCCTTAATTTTCTTAACAGGAGAAACAACCTCCTTCTTTTTCTTTAAGCTTTTAATTTATCACGAAGGTAAGCTGAGGAGCTTTCTCAATATGGTGACTTTTAGAGGTGGCCAGGGCAGAGTTAATGACATACTGATTCAATGTTGTATTAAATATATGGAGAAAACACTGCCATGTTTGTTTCCACGCAAACTTAGAGCATCTCTAACATATAATTTTTCAAAAATCTCTGGCTAGAATATTGGGTCGGTTATGGGGAGTTTTTGAGCCATTGCATTGGCAGTATCCCCAAAACAGCACTGAACTGATGGCCGGCCAATTCATTGCTAATACATGACAGGCAGTTACCTTTTTGCAAGTTGGCATGAACAAAGAGCCAAATATCTGGTTGAATGGGAACTTAAACACAGCAGGGAAGACAACATTTATCAGATGCTTCATCTTTTGTAGTATACTAATAACAGTAAACAAGCACATGCCACAGTAGGCAGGTAGAGCCAGAGATTCTGATTTAAGGGTTCACTGTACTGCTTCACTGCACCACTCTTGAACAGCTTTGCCAACAGAAGTGTGTCAAGCCTTCATTTGTACTGCTCAGTGACAATTCTAGATGTCTGACCTAACAGAAATAGGACATGGCACCCAGAGGATGACTAGAAGAGACTTTATCTCTGGATGTCTGGAGGAATAACAGAATGTCCACAGTGGCTGAAAATAAATAGTTTTCAATAGTATGCCCATTGCCTGTGACTTCATATGAAGGTACCCAGCAACTATAGGCACTTATATGAACATACATAGGTTCACACCTGCAGACTCTCAGATATAACTGTGTGAGATTTTTGCAGGTAAGTGGAGGTCCTTTATAAGCACTGGGGGTAAGAGCCATGGAAATCTAGGTTTTTACTTTTAATGTGATGTCATTTGATCTTGTAGTGTGCTGCAGCCTGAGGGAATTCTTTTAATAAATTAGAAAACATATGTGAAAGTATTCAACATATTTCTAGTGAGCCCTCATTAAGTACTCTATGCTTATTAACATTATCATGTAATTGTGAATAAATTATACTAGACTATTAAAGAATACAGCTTAACTTTCAATAATTTGCAGTTTTTAGGAATCATGTTTTATATACTGATACTTTTGTATATCTATGCTTCATTTTACCTAATTTACAGAAATGCCTGACCAGAATATATCACATAACCCTGTAATGTTTACTTGTATTATATCAAGTTTGATTTTAAGTCTCTAGTATATTTGTGTGTCATCAATATTTTCTATTAACCAATAAAAGAGAAATATTTTATTGCTATATATATGATGCTGCTTTTTTAAAATTTTGATATTTTTATGTGAATATCTAATGCTACATAACATCTCCACTAATGAGATTGTCCTTAAGAGAAATTGTCCCATTTTCTACTATTTTTAAAAAGTATATAATCACTGCTTTATTTTTTGCTGTTGATAACTGTTATTTTTTTTGTTGTTGTTGTGGTAAGACATTTAACATGAGATCTACCCTCTTAACAGATTGTAAAGTATACAATACCATATTGTTAATAGGAAAAGTGTTATGTAGCAGATCTCTATAATATATTCATCTTGCATAACTGATTAGCAACTCCCCATTTCCTAAGTCTGATACCCCAAATTCTATTATTTGCTTCCATAAATTTTATAATTTTAGATATTTCATAAAAGTGGAATCACGTAGTATTTGCCCTTCTTTGATTAGCTATTTCACTTAGCATAGTGTCCTCAGAGCTCATCCATGTTATTGCACATAGCAGGGTTTCCTTCTATATATTTAGAGTAATATTCCATTGAATGCGTATACTGTATTTTTTATTCATTCATCCCTTGATGAACATTTAGGTTGTTTCCACATTTTGGCTGTTGTGAATAGTACTGCAGTGAATATGGGAGTGCTAATAAGTTCTTGAGATCCTGATTTCAATTCTTTTGGCTAAATACTCAGAAGTGGGATTGCTGGATCATAAGATAGTTCTATTTTTAATTTTTGGAGGAATCTTCATACTGTTTTCCATAGTGGTTGCACCATTTTGCATTCCTACTAACAGTGTACAAGTGTTGCAATTTCTCTACAATCATGCCAACATTTGTCTTTCGTTTTAGAGGACTTTTCTGATAATAGTTATCCTGGCAGATGTGAAGCAACATCTCATTATAATTTTGATTTGCCTTTCCCTGATGATGAGTTATGATGAGCATCTTTTAATATACTTATTGAACATTTGTATGTCTTCTTTGGAGAAATGTCTATTTAAGTCCTCAGCCCATTTAACTGGGTTATTAGAGTTTTGTTGTTGTTGTTATTGACTCCTTTATATAGTTTGGCAGTTAACCCCTTATCTGCTATTGGTTTGCAAATATTGTCTCCATTCCACAGGTTGCCCTTTCATTCTGTTGTTTGCTTTGCTGTGCAGAAGCTTTTTAATTTGACTTAGTTCCACTGTCCATTTTTGCTTTTGTTGCCTGTGCTTTTAGTGTCATATCCATGAAATCATTGCCAAGACCAACGTCATGAAGAATTTTCCTGTGTTTTCTTCAAGGAATGTTATAGTTGCAGGTCTTAACTTTTAAGTCTTTAATCCATTTATACTTGAATAAAATGTATGGTGTAAGACAAGTATCCCAATTAATTCTTTTCCAGGTGTATATTCAATTTTCCCTGCACCCTTTATTGAAGAGCCTGTTATTTCTCTATTGGGTGTTCTTCGAAGCTTCATTAAAGATCAGTTGACCATATATGTGTGTTTATTTATGGATTCTCTATTCTATTCCATTGGTCTATATGTCTGTCTTTATGCCAATACTTTACTGTTTTCACTGTTGTAACTTTGTAATATATATTGAATTCAAGAAGTGTGATGTCTCCAGCTTTGTTCTTCTTTATCAAGATTGTTTGGCTGTTTGGGGGTCTTTTGTGGTGCCACATGAATTTTAACATTTTTTATATTTCTGGAAAAAATGCCATTGGGATGTTGATAGAGATTGCGTTGAGGCTGTAGATTGTTTTGGGCAATAATGATTCTTCCTGTCATGAACAGGAGATACTTTCATGTCTTTTAAAATTTGTTTTATTATGGTTTCAGAAATTCTAATTTATTAAAATTCAGAAATAAGGAAGTCCTTCACTTCCTTATTTTATTATTTTTGATGCTATTGTTAATGAGATTGGTTTACTAATTTTCTTTTTAGATAGTATATTATTAATGAATAGAGAAACAACTGATTTTTGTATGTTGATTTCATATCCTACAATTTTACTGGATTCATTAAAAGTGTTTATTTCATTTGAATGACAAACATTAAAAAAACTTTTAGTTCTACTGGCCTTTTATTTTTCTTATCCAATAATTTTGGGAAGCAAATAATATCTTCTACATTTTCCTAGTAATGTAAACTAGCAAGGCCTGTCCCATAGTAGTCCCTCCCCAAATACCAGCCATGTTCCTCCTTCATCTCCACATTGCTCACATTGGATCCACAAGAATTTTTTTTTTTAAACACAATCAGGAAGTTTCCTTAAATGTCAATTTCATCTTCCGTCTGGTCTCTGGCTGCTTCTGCCTCTGTGTCTGGGATAACCCCAGGTTTTTTCATCCCCAATGGATTTCTGGTTCTTGAAAGAAGCCAAGTCCTATGTCTTGGGCAACAGACTGGATATGTCTTGTGTGCCCAAGGTTTGCCAGTCTTTTCCAGGAATTAAGCTTGTTGCAATTCATCTTTGCTTTACAATAGACTGTTCATATCTGACAGGGGACATTCATAAGTGTCTATTCCCATAAATGGTTTACCTGACCCTCTCTCCAACCTCAGTCCTAGTCCTTCAGACCACGTCTTTCAGCCATTGATACATGTATGGAATTGATCTACATTGGCAAATACTTGCTAGAATTATTTGTTATGGATTTTGCTCTTTCTCTTTAAGCAGGCTCTTTCCAAGTGCATCTCCTCATCCAATTCATGCCCTGTATTAGTCAAGAATCTTATAGACTGCGTTTAACAGACATCAAATTCAAACTGAATTGAAAATAAAAAAGGAATTTATTGACTTACATTTTTGAAAATTCCAGAGAGCTCAGATTTTACCTTCTTTTCATCTTTTGTCATTGATTTTCTCTGTGTCTCCTTTATTCCCAGGTAGGCTTTATCCATTTGGTATCAGGTCATTGACACTCTCCCAGGAAGTGCTACTGTGACAAACTAGTGGCTGAAAAAAAACTCTTTTGTAATGTCTCTGGAAAAATCCAAGGTAATACTCATTGGCCTTGCTTAAGTCATATGTCAGTCCTGAATTCACCACAGGGGCAGATGTTTGTGATGCAAGTCCTGCCATTAGATAGAAGGGTGGTTCAACCCATCAGAATTATATGGGATTGAAGAAAGAATAAACCTCACAAAGAAAAACTACAATATTATATTCTTACCAGAATAAAGAGGAAGTGGATACTGATCAGACAAAAAAAGCAACTCCTACTATTTACGACATACAGTTACTGTCTCAATACACAATAGATCATTTAAATTCTTCCAGAGTCTTCACTTTTATGTGTTATTGTCAGTACCCTTCATTAGCCGTGAGAGTACACACTAACTCACCTAAAATATTACCTGTTTTGCTAATTGGAGCAATAACAGGCAACATTTTTAGAACACTTTCTACATGCTTGACTGTGAATCAAGGATTATCATAAGGTTTGGGCTGATGCAGACCTTACAGAGAATGATCTGGGGATCTGTACTATTGTTTCCTTGCAAACAGTAAAGATAAATGGGAAAAGCTATGTCTCCCCCCTTTGTTGTGGGAAGCTGCCTATGTTGACAGAGCTCTGGCTTGGCATGCAGGACTCTGGCCTATGTGACTGGGACAGTATAAAAGATTAGGCCGGGCGCGGTGGCTCAAGCCTGTAATCCCAGCACTTTGGGAGGCCAAGACGGGCGGATCACGAGGTCAGGAGATCGAGACCATCCTGGCTAATATGGTGAAACCCCGTCTCTACTAAAAAATACAAAAAACTAGCCAGGCGACGAGGCGGGCGCCTGTAGTCCCAGCTACTCGGGAGGCTGAGACAGGAGAATGGCGTGAACCCGGAAGGCGGAGCTTGCAGTGAGCTGAGAGCCGGCCACTGCACTCCAGCCTGGGCAGCAGAGCAAGACTCCGTCTCAAAAAAAAAAAAAAAAAAAAAGATTAATAAGGAGATGGGCTTGTGGCTTTTATATTTCAAGGTGACCACAGGCACCTTGGTGTTCATGCTTTAGAAGAGTAACAGGGAAAAAGAATGTGTGAACTTGGATAGATGCTGGGTCTGCCAATGAGATGCTGATGATCTACCTGTTGTATTTCCTGCCTTGAATTGTTCTATGAAACTAAGTAAATGTAGAATCAGAGTAAAGTCTAATTTTGTCTTATGAGTCTTGTTAACATCTCAAACCCATAACTACAGCTCTGCTGCATTATAGACACTGTCCCAAGAGCTTCACATACAAAATCTTGTTTATTCCTTATAAGAATTCTATTACTTTGGTGTTATATAAAGAGACGATGAGACCTGAAAGCTTGCATAATTTACTCATGGCCATGCAGACAAATATAGGAGAACCAGGATCAAATACAGCCAGTTCAACCTTAAGACTCTGTACCGTCAGTCAGTGAACTATGTTGTTATATTTACCCCAGATCACCTTTAATCGCTTTTATCATAATGACCTCAGTGGTGTTGCAAAGTATTTTCCCACTCACTTCTGAAAAAAAAAGGATGTCTCCTCCTTAGGTCTGAATTTTACCGACCTAGGTCATATCACATGGGAGGTGTTAAAAAGGTGTTTTCTTATTGACTCTGATAGATGCATATAGCCTGTTTGCCCTATAATCTGGTGACACAGACAAATGTGTCAAATTTTGGTAAGTTACTGTATTTTTCCTTCCTGTAGCATTAAAAAAGTTTGTTTTTCCTGCTCAACATCTTTCTTATGAAGTTTCTTTTTTCTTGACTGAAATTTCCACCCACACAGGATTAGCTAAAATCCTTTGTTAGGCACTTTTCTTACTACCTATGAAAGTGTTAGGTTCTCCCTCTTCCTAATTAGAAACCATCCATCTGGAAGTTTTAAAGCTTAGGTATTTTAATGGTGGAACTTTGTTTTTAGAGTATAAATGTGTCTTTGCTCACATATGTGATTGCTTTTTGGGGACACAGGCTATTTAAAAAGCAAGGAGTGGAAATAACATTTGACCTATTAATATTGTACCTTTACCTAATATATAAATTATTTAATGAATTCTAACTGTATATTGTAAATAAGGTGAAAGTGGCCTTTTGTTGTAATTTTACAGTTTATCAAAATGAAATAATAGATTTACCAAATATCAGGGGTCTGAATGGAAGTGCTACTAGTAAAATAAAAAATACATGTCTTTTAGGCTTATGGGGAATAAACCACAATCTCATTTTTTACCTCAGAACTTACTGGCTGAGTTAATCTGAATCAAATTCCAGATAAGTCTGTCAATCTTAAAGTTAAAAGAAGTAGTAAAGGTCCTGTGGAGTCCACTGAATGTTCTGGGTTGTATTAAAATTGCCCCAAAGAAAATCAGAAGATTCATTGGATGGATTTATCCTTTTGGATGTCAATATAATCAATTAGAAAAGTAGTCGTGAATTATGATGTTTGGAAGCTAGAAAATCAGCATGTAAGGTGGTTGGGGTTTAAGGATTTTTGTTTATGTTGATACTATTCATTATTCACAAACATTTATTTAGTAGTTCTAAGTACTCAATCATAGGAAAGGAGTGACAGCAGAGAAGAGGACAAAACATATTGAGAAAAGGAACAAATGGGAAATAGGCAGCCCCAATTTTCATTAGAATGAGCACTGGAAAATGTGAATTTATTAACACACATAGAAAAATACAGAAACATACCTACTCCTAGATATAAAGAGAACACAATGATCAGGGCTTTCCTAAGTAATTGACAAGATACAGCCTGTATTCAGTCTTCTTGGGGTGCTTGTCTTTACCTATCCAAATGATACTAAACCACAATAGATAATGATGTTTCCACATAAATTGTAGATAGAACATGGGTTCGAGAAGCAATTTGTTACGTGAAATGTTAGTGAGAAAGCTGAGAAAGACTATCAATACGTTTAGATTTTTATTTGGACTTCAGTACAGTTACAATAAAGACTGCTTTTGTTTTTTACTCATAAAACATGTATTGATCAATTGTTGGTACCAAAGAGTTATCTCTTTTCTTATAAGCTGATTCTACAATGTAGAATTGATTGATTTTGCTGATTTGTGCATTATTTCCTCATATAGTGTTAGATTCAAAAATGCTTCCAAAGGTTTTTCCTTTTTAAAATTATTATTTCATGGCCAAGTACATTGCTTTGGGAATATATTTCTTAAAATGAGAGTTGATATTCACAATCTAATTCATATATATAAGAATTCTCACTACCAACAGGGCAAAAAGGGGAAACATTTGTATAGATATAAGGTTTTAGTGTCATATACCTATACTAGGTACTATAACAAAAAGATTCTATATACAGGCTGGAGCTAGCCTGCCTGGGTTCAAAGTCCAGCAATAACATCAGCTGTGTGACATTAGGCAAATTACTTAACTTCCCGTGATAGTTTTCTCATCTAAAAAATGAAGATAAGAATAGTACTGCCTCGTAGGATTGTTTTAAGAAGTCAAAAAATGTTAGCATTATAAAACATTGTAGTATTTTTTTTAGTTCTATATTTTTCCAAGTCAATCCTTACAATTAATGATTCAAATAAGAAAGATTTGCTTTTCATCAGATTAGATCTCCTAGTGTCGTAGCTGTTATATCATACCGCTTTTTCCTCTTGTTTTTAACATAATTTGTCTGACTCTATTTTGAGTTAGCATAATATAAAACCATAGTATCTATATTCCATCTGTTTACATTTAATGTTTTTTTACTAATTTATTTAGTTGTTCATTCACAAGATTATGCAGTGAAATATTCTAATGCTCTGAGCAATGCAAAGAGAGCAAAATGTCTAGAATCTGGTATAGGAGATAAGAAACAGGCAAATAACTACTGGAAATCATTTTACAGATGGAACAGTAAAACTATGATTCATATATTAGTAGTATTTGATAAATATTAATTCATTATAAAATTTAATAAATCTTATTTCTATGTGATAGATTGGATACTTCATAATTCATTTGAGAGGTTTTATTCTCATTTCAGGGGACTGAAATCATTTTTCATGAGGCTTAGATTTTAACATCACTATACACAATATCATTTGAAGTCAAAATTACCTTTGATCATCCTTAGAATTGTGGGGGTTGATTTTGTCTGGACATCCCATCTCACAGATAGTTTTTATCTAGCTCTTCCTTTAGGAGAGCTCTCTTTCTTCAGTTTGGCAACAGATGAAATATTTTGCTTATATTTAAGATTATAGTGTATAAAAACATGTATTTTTTCTTTTTATATTTTATTGATACATAATATTTTACATATTACCGGAGTACATATGAGTATTTGATACTTGCATAGAATACGTTAAGATCAAATCAGAATTTGGGGCATTCATCACCTTGAGTATTCATAATTACTATGTGTTAGAACATTTCTTCTCTTCAGAATATTCAGAAGTATACAATATAGTGTTGCAAACTATAGTCACCATATCCTGCTATTGATAATATAACTTATTTCTTCTATCTAAATGTATGGTTTGGTTGAATGGAATAACTACAGAATCACTACATATTTTAATTGTTTCTTCTCTCCTCTTATTTCCTCATTCTTCCCTTTTGAGTGTATGTAGTTAAATTAGTATGAGTTAAATGCACACTGGTGTGCTTCAACAGTACAACAGAAAACACAAGTGCACATAGCATGAGAGAGATGTATAGCATGCTGAGTGGTTTAGACCAGGTTGTGCTTCCTCAACTTCATAATCTCTTTGTTTTAAACACTTTGAGTCTTTATTTATAGTTACACAATGTATGGTGGGTGGAATGATAAGCCCTGAAATGTAAGTCACTTCTTCTCCTTCATTATACCTCCCCTAAATTTCATTTCAGGTCTGGAAGAGACCCTGTGTCTAGTGGGAAACCCAGAGATGGCAAACCTAGCCTAGTTCCAGTCCATGGAAAATGATTCCCTGTTCCTCAACATGAAAAGTGTTATTTCTCAGTATGTCTATTTGGGCATTTCTCAAAAGAACTATGACAGGGAAAGATAATCAATAACAGAAACCATTCTTACCTAAATGTATACTTATTAATGTAAGTATATGCAATGCAATTATGTAATTTGTCTTAGTAATTCAATTACTCTTTCTAAAATCCAATAGGCATGTATTGAGTAGTTATCCTTTAGCATACTAGCCTTGATCTGTTTTTTTTTTTTTTCCTGAGTTACTTAAGGATGTAATAAAGATAATACAAAGTGATAACCACAATGTATGGGGAAAAGTGCATGAACATTCTATGAGATTTTTATTGGTTATTGTTAATGACATATCAACTTTTATGTTAGGTTTGCAATATAAGTGGTGGGTATATGGGTGTTCCCTGTACTATTCTTTCAGCTTTTCTCAGTATCAATGTTGATAATAAATACTGACAACAGTAAAATATCTCTACAAGGAGAATTACAAAACACTACTGAAAGAAATCATAGATGACACAAACAAATAAAAAAAATTCCACACTCATGGATGGGAAGAATCAAATTGTTAAAATGGCTATATGGCCCAAAGCAATCTACAAATTCAGTGCTATTTCTATCAAGTTACCAACGTCACTTTTCATAGAATTAGAAAATGTATTCTAAAATTCATATGGAACAAAAATAATAGGCCATATAGCAAAAGCGATCCTAAGCAAAAAGGACAAAGCCAGAGGCATCACATTAGCTGACTTCAAACTATACTATAAGGGTACAGTAAACAAAACAGCATGGAACCAGTACAAAAACAGACAGATAAACCAATGGAACAGAATAGAGAACCCAGAAATAAAGCTACACCTACAACCAAATGCTGTTCAACAAAGCTGACAAAGTAAACAATAGAGAAAGGATTCCCTATTCAATAAATGGTGCTGGGATAGCTGGCTAGCCATATGCAGAAGATGAAACTAGACCACTACCTTTCAACATATACAAAAATTAACTCAGGATTGATTAAAGATTTTAATGTAAGATCTCAAACTATAAAAATCCTGGGAGAAAACCTCGAAAACACCATTCTGGATATCAACCTTGGGAAAGAATTTATGAGTAAGTCCCCAGAAACAATTGCAACAAAAATTGACAAGTGAGACATAATTAAACTAAAGAGCTTTTGCACAGCAAAAGAAACTAGCAATAGGGTGCAGCACACCAACATGGCACAAGTATACATATGTAACAAACCTGCACGTTATGCACATGTGCCCTAGAACTTAAAGTATAATAATAATAAAAAATAAATAAAAAAAAAGAAACTAGCAATAGAGTAAACAACCTACAGAATGGGAGAAAATATTCACCAACTATGCATCTGACAAAGGCCTAATATCCAGAACTTATAAGAATTTTAAACAATTCAGCAAGCAAAGAACGACCCCATTAAAAGTGTGCAAAACATCAACAGACATCTCAAAAGACATACAAGCAGCCAACAAACATGAAAAAAATGCTCCATATCACTAATCATCAGAGAAATGCAAATCGAAACCACAATGAGATACCATCTCATATCAGTCAGAATGACTATTACTAAAAAGTCCCAAAACAACAGATGTTGGTGAGGCTGCAGAGAAAAGAGAATGCTTATAAACTCTTGGTGGGAATGCAAATTATTCAGCCACTGTACAAAGCAGTTTGAAGATTTCTCAAAGAACTTAAACAAGGACTACTATTTGACCCAGCAATCCCACTACTAGGTATACATCAAAAAATAAATAAATACATTATTATACCAAAAAGATGCATTCGTATGTTCATCACAGCACTATTCGCAATAGCAAAGACCTGGAATGGACCTAGGTGCCCATCAATGGTATATTAGATAAATAAAACATAATACATATATACCACAGAATACTATGCAGCCATGAAAAGAATAAAATTATGTCCTTTGCAGCAACATGGATGCATTTGGAGGCCATTATCCCAAGAGAATTAATGCAAGAACAGAAAACCAAACACTGCATGTTCTCACTTATAAGTGGGAGCTAAATATTGGGTATTCATGGACATAAAGATGGCAACAATACTGGAGACTAATAGATCGGGAGGCAGGAAAGGGGTGGGGGTTGAAAAACTAACTACTGGATACTATGTTAAGCCCCTAGGTGATGGGATCAATCATACTCCAAGCCTCAGCATCACACAATATACCTATGTAACAAGCCTGCACATGCCATCCCCTGAATCTAAAATAAAAGTTGAAATGATAAAAAATAAAATAATAAAATAACAGCAAATAAATAAAATACTGAGAAGAAAATGAAGTCTTGGGCTTTTGAAAATAATTATTTTCATATATTTCATATCATAATCTTTTTTTGATCACCTACTATATGCACTTAGATAAAAGCTATGGACAAACTCGAATTCAACATAGTGTCTGCCTTTAAGAATTACATCAGTGAGGCCGGGCGTGGTGGCTCGTGCCTGTAATTCCACACTTTGGGAGGCCGAGGTGGGTGGATCACCTGAGGTCAGGAGTTCAAGACCAGCCTGGCCAACATAGTGAAACCCTGTCTCTACTAAAAATACAAAAATTAGCTGAACATGGTGGTGGGGGCCTGTAATCCTAGCTACTCGGGAGACTGAGGCAGGAGAATGATTTGAACTCAGGAGGTAGAGATTGCAGTGAGCCAAGATTGAGCCATTGCACTCCAGCCTGGGTGACAAGATCAAAACTCCGTCTCAAAAATAAAAAGAGAATTATATCAATGACTTACAGTGACAACAATGCTATATAACCAACTTAGTGGCATGTAACCATAAAGATTTACTTTTATGCTCATGGGTATGGAGGTTAACTGTGGATTGGGCAATCGCTCCTTTAATCATCTGACTGGCTGCTTCAAATGTCAAGTTCTGCTGGGCATGATTCCTGGCTATATATTGGGCTCCATTTTATTCAGCATTAGTTTGAGACCCATTCTCTTCTCATAGTGATGGCACAATTGCAAGAGCATAGTCTTACTAACCAAGTAGGTTTCATGATTTTGGTTGCATCACTTCTGCTAAAACGTATTAGCCAAAGCAAGTCATATGGTTGAGCCCAAATCAAGAAGAAAGTTAACTCTGCCTCTAGTGAAACTACAAAGTCACATGAGAAAGGGCATGCTACAGAGAGGAAAGCATTAGGATCAAGCTTAAATTGCTCCAACAGGGTTAGAGTTTAATTCTTTACAAAAGCAGATAAAACATTGTACAGCTGGCAATAAGAGTCATCTTAAACAGAGTGATAATGGATTTCCCCAGTTGTTAAAAGGGTAAATGAATGTTATTGAGTTCTAACCTGTGGGTTCATTTTCTATATTCAGTGCCTCTAACCTTAGATCATTTGAGAACTTGCACAGATTAACCACCTTATCATACTATGTTATATTAAGAAATAAATCAATGAAAGAAACATTTATGAAGCCTTGTTACTATTTTTTAGATGGTTTTCTAGACCTACAAAACAGTGATAACTGATGACCAGCTCCCTCTCTCAAGAAGGTCTGGAGGTAGTGAGTTATAAGGACATTTTAGTTTTTGTATCAACTATTTCTTTAGCAGGAAGTCTATGATTCTTAAATTGCAGGCTATTTAATTTCTGAACAGTTGTTAAGAACAAACTAAATTTTCCACGTGCCTTAGTGAAAGGTTTATATCCATTTAAAATTGTACCTTTGTTGTATAGATCAACATTGAAGGAAATCAGCCATAACATTTTATAATTAAGAATAATGTAGGAGTGTAAGATCTTTTTTGCTTGCAGAACTTAAAAAAATCTATTAATTTCTCATTATTGCAGCATAATGACTCAACTCCTTAAACAGAAGGAACATAAACTCTTTGAACCAACTTTTGTGATAAAACTCAGCATGTGCTATTAATTTAAAGTGTTTCTTTCAATAATTTGATTATATTTTATGATATAACCTATTCAGTCAAATGGAAATGTAGAAAATGTTTCATCTGATTCCTAAAGGATAATGAAGGTCTTAAAATTTCTACTAAAATAAATTGCTATTAAGATAACATGTAAATAATTCACAAACTAAAATCTGTCTCTATGTATATCATATATAGTGCAGAATGCTTGAAGTTTGCAATGATTTATTATATTTAGTGATATTATATAATTAATTTTACTGCCCCTAAATCATATATGAATTAAACTATTCTTATATGCTTAAATGCAAATTTACATATGAATTTTAAAACAAAAGAAGTTGTAATCACATGCCAATCAGAATGCCTAAAACTAAAGAGACTGACAATTTTAAGGATCTTTGAGGATAGAGAGTAACTGGAACCTTCATATCTTGCTGCTGAGAGTTTATTTGGATACAATTGCTTTGGAATATCTTTGTCAATATCTCCTAAATCTGAACATATATATACTTTATTTATGCATGACAAATAAATTCAACTCCTAAGTATACATAACCCAAAATAATGTGTGTACCTGCATCTATCTATCTAATCTACCTATCAATTATCTATCTATAGACACAAAAGTGTTCATAGCAGTATTATTCACATGTGGTCTAAACTGGAAGCAATATAAATGCATATCATCTCTAGAAAGAATAAACTGGGAAATATTCACACGATTGAACACTATATAACAATGAGAGGAAATAAATTATTGTTACACACCATTAACATGAATAAGTATCAACATAACATTTAGTGAAAGATGCCAAAGACTATATATTGTATAATTTCACTAATATAAAGTTCAAGACCAGGCAACACTTGTTGAAGGTGTTAGAAAGCAGGATGATGGTTACTTTTACTGTGGCACTTAGAGCCTAGAAGTAGGTACAAGGAGGACCTCAAGGTGATGGTAATATTCTACTCCTGGATCTTGGTAGTGGTTATATGGATGTGTTTACTTAGTGAAAATTTAACAAGTTGTACAGTTAAGATTTGTTTACTTGTCTGAATCTATGATACATTTTTGTAAAATATTTTTTTAAAAATAAGCACGTATCTGGTTTCTCACTATGATGACTTCACATCCCCTATTTTTCACAATTTCTGAAATAGCTGCTTAATGACTCTAACACGTTCTTTTGAATTCTCATTTTTCATTCTCCAGATCATGAAGGAATTATTTTTTTAAGTTGCTCAAACTGTTCACTTACTATTAATTCCTTGTGTAGGAATAAGACAAAAGACCTTAGGGAATTTATAGAGCCCTCTCCATTCTTGTATCTGCCAAAAGAAACTTTATGTTACAAACCTTGATTATCGATTTTCTCCATGACATTTAAAATAGTATCTTTCATAGGAATTCTGCTACCACCTTCTGCCCAAGTAATTTACACTACCATGGAAATTTGAAATTAGATTTGAGACCTTCTGTCCCAAACCACATGCTTCTTGTAACGGAGGGAGTTTTGAATAGTATGAGTTATTCCTAATCCTAGAAATAATACTTAATAATGAAAGGCTTAATGGGTTGATATATTAAGTCCATTTTTCGAATTAAAGGTAAGATTTTTTCCCTTGGAAAATCAAGGTTAGGTTTGTCTCCAGACATGCATTAAGCAATGGACATGGGTTCCTAGGAAAGGAAGGCCTCCTACAGTATGCACAGGGCATACTCATTCAATTGGAAAGCCTTTAACAAAGAAATTGCTTCTTCATGAGCGTATTAAAGCAACCTCCCATTACTACAGCATGTTAAACTACCTCTTGGACATTTTGCCAAATCTGTAAGTTACATTATAAGCTTTTTGTATAAAATGTGTTTTTCTCTGAAATAGCTCAGATATTCTCTCCTCACTCTTCTTTTTTTTCATATCCCTCACAGACGCCATCCAAGTTAACCAATTTCAAACATTAATTTCGTCCACAACGTTCATGAAGTTTTACACAGTGCGTTACTGAGAAGCAAGACATCTGATGATGGAACAGAGTTCCTTTGTGACTAGAAGAGATAAAACCCTTATAAAATGTAGACATGTCAAAATTATTTTTTGTCTTATACTAAATTATAGCCTGTAAAGAAAATCCACACAGAGTAAAAGATAAACGTATGACTTAGGCACAAAGTCGATTACATCATGAATACAAAGAAATTCATTAAAATATTATTACTGAATTCCATAGTAAATACTAAGTGGTCAGATATGCTGCGTAGGGGGATGCAACATTATTTGGTCTTAAAAGAGGAGATACTGCCATTTGTGACAACATGGATGGACTTGGAGGATATTATGCTAAGTGAACTAAGCCAGACACAGAAATACACATAGTATATGATCTCAGTTGTATATGGAATCTAAAAAGAGAAAAGGTAAATAAATAGAAATAGAGGGTAGAACTGTGGTTACAAGGGGTGGGGATGGGGGAGAAAATGGAGAGACGTAGTTCAAGGATACAAATTAGCAGTTAGGTAGGATGAATAAGTCTAGAGCTCTAATGTACAGCATGAAGACTATTATTAATAACATTATATACTGAAAATTTGCTGAGATAATAAATTTTAGGTGCTCTTAACCACAAAAAAAAAACTATGAAAGATGATGGATATGTAAATTTCTTTGTAGTAATAATTTCAATATGTGTATCTCAGAATGTCATATTGTACATCTTAAGTATAAACAATTTTAAAAAGAAACTTCCCAACTTTTTTCAAAACTGGCTGTACTATTTTACATTCCAATCATCAGTGACTAAAACTTCCCATTTTTAATATACTTGCCAACATTTGGTATGGTCAGAGGTTTTAGATAGTCTAGTACATGTGTAGTTGTATCTTATTGTGGTTTTAATTTTTCATTTCTCTAATGACTAATGATAAGCATCCTCACATATTTGGCATCTATTTTTCCTCTCTGGATAAGTGTCCATATACTCTTTTGTCCATTTTCAGTTTTTACTGGGTTGTTTTCTTAGCGTTTGAGAATGTATGTATATATATATGCATATGTACATATATAGTGAAATATATTTACATATTTTTAAATTTGCATATACCATGGACACAAATAATTTATCAGAATTGTGGTTTGGCTTTTCATTCTCTTAATCATCTTTCAAATTTTGATGAAGTCCAATTTTTTTTTCTTCTATGGAATGTGCTTATCGTGTTGTATCTAAGAAATCTTTGCTAATCCTAGACCATAACAATTTTCTCCTATATTTTCTTCTACAAGTTTTATAATTTGGGGTTTAAATTAATATCTAGGGTCCATGTTGAAATGATTTTTGTATATGGTGTTAGGTATGGGTGGGAGCTCTCTCTCTCTTACATTTTTTTGTGTTTTTTTGCACATGGATATCCAATTATTCAACCATCACTACTGCATATCAATTGACCATATTTGTTGTCTGAACGATGTTTTTCTAAATGATTCTTCTAAGCGTCAGCTGCATTTTGTTCAAAATCAGTATGAAGGCTTTAATCACAGTAGTCACAAAAGGGAGCAACAAAGAACTTTGTTTGCAAACTGCAATTATTTTTAAAAAGCTTATAAACAGTAAATTATTAAAATTTATTTTTACAAAGGCAAGGAAGAAACAATAAACTATAAGAGCTTACATGTAATATGATATCTAATTTTGAAATTTTATAATTGTGCCTGGAAATCTAGACATGTAGGAAGAATGTCTTAATGGAGTTCATATTTTAATTGAAAAAAATGTATTCTGTCCTGAAAAGGAGATAAATAGAAAGAATATGACTATATGGTCTCTAAATCCAATGAAATATTTAAAAAGCAACTTATTTTATAAGTTTTTCTGTCAAAGACAGTATGAATAAAAATAAAAATTTGAAATTAATATTTATTATTTTCAATATGAAAAAACAGCCTTGACAATATCTCCCATTTAGCAGATTTAGCTTGAGCTTACCAGGCAACTAAGCACCATACAGAGAACTTTTCTTTTTTTTTTTTTTTTTTTTTTTTTTTTTTTTTTTTTTTTTTTTTGAGACGGAGTCTCGCTCTGTCGCCCAGGCTGGAGTGCAGTGGCCGGATCTCAGCTCACTGCAAGCTCCGCCTCCTGGGTTACGCCATTCTCTCGCCTCAGCCTCCCGAGTAGTGGGACTACAGGCGCCCGCCATCTCGCCCGGCTAATTTTTTGTATTTTTTTTTTTTAGTAGAGACGGGGTTTCACCGTGTAGCCAGGATGGTCTCGATCTCCTGACCTCATGATCCGCCCGTCTCGGCCTCCCAAAGTGCTGGGATTACAGGCTTGAGCCACCGCGCCCGGCCGAGATACTTTTCTCAATTAAAATTATTAAAGTTACAGAGACAAGGCATTCGAAATTGTCACCATTCAAAATTTATTAGCCACTAAATGCAACTTCGAGGAAGTTGCAAATATTATCTTGGAAAAAGTTTAAAACAAGACAACATTGGAAAATAGTTTTTATAGAAAATACTAATGATATACTATTAGCATATATATTTAAAAATTGATAGAAGTATGTGGATATTTAATAATTATTCACTTATTTTTAATGTTCAGAATATGAATAAAATTGTTTTATTTAATAATTATTTCACTTATATTTTAATGTTCAGAATATGAATAAAATTGTTTTAATGTATGCAGATATATGATTTTTGAGTCATTATAGAAAATTTTTGAACAGAACTAATTTTGAGGTTCACTGACATAAATATTTTTAATTTATAATTTGTTATCTTCCCCTTATATCTTAAATTTTCCAAGTTATAAAAATAAATTATAAAGTCACCCTGCCCATAAATAACTCTGTTCGTCTCTGGATAATATATGCTCCTTTATTAGCTTAGTCACTATCACTTAATAATATTTTTTATTTTAACATTTCAAGTTAAATAACCAAATAGACAGTGTATATACAAAATAGAGAATAAAAGTTGACCTATATTAATAAATAAAATGTGTAATGGCCATAGTTTTCCTTTCTGCAACTAGCCATGTCATTGAATATATTGTCTATAAGCACCTTCTGCTACACTCCCAGGCTGGAGTGCAATGGCGTAGTCTCAGCTCACCGCAACCTCCGTCTCCCGGGTTCAAGAGATTTTCCTGCTTTGGCCTCCCAAGTAGCTGGGATTATAGGCATGTGTCACCACGCCCAGCTAATTTTGTATTTTTAGTAGAGACGGGGTTTCTCCATGTTGGTCAGGTTGGTCTCAAACTCCCGACCTCAGGTGGTCCACCCACCTCGACCTCCCAAAGTGCTGGGATTACAGGCGTGAGCCACCGTGCCCGGCCTACACATCTTCAATATCCCTTTAGCCTTGGCACTATCAATTTCCTTGGCACTGTCAGCTCCCTCCACTTTACCAAATGTCTGTGCCAAAGTTGTGTTTAGCCTGGGGTTAAAGCCTCTTGGAGTATGAGAGTTAAGAGCAATTTTTCTTCTTTAAAATAACAGAGCTGGGCATGATGGATCACACTTGTAATCCAAGCTATGGGGGAGGCTGAGGTGGGAGGATTGCTTGAGGCCAGGCATTTAAGACAAGCCTGAGCAACATAGTGAGATGCAGTCTCTAAGCTTTATTTATTTTTTTAAATTAGCTGGGCATGGTGGCACCCATGGAGAGTCCTAAATATTAAGAACACCCACAGATAGGAAACTGGGAGACAAATAAGATCAGGGTGCTTATTCTTTCTGCCTCCTCCTTGCAGATCAGCTTAAGCTGGTTGCAAATCCCCAACTTTGTTTTCTCATGTCAGTTGCCCTTCTTCACACAGCTCTTTGTCTCCAGGTTCTGGAAATTTCCTTCTACTCTCATTCTTTAGGCATAGGATTAGTAACATTGTGCCCTACAGTGCTTGTACTTTCCTAACAGACTCTCCACACCTTTATAAATTGTCCTTCCATTAAATACCCCTGAAGTTTAGCAGTTTGAGCATTTTATTGTTCCGTATTTGATAGATCTAAAAATCAAGGTATTGCAATTGAGTTAATAAGAACAGGCTCTACTTTAAATAGACTAGCCAATGAGAAGTAATTCACTGTTTTTAGTGTACAGTCTTGCAGAGGGTAAAACACTGAAGGGTAGACCCAAATTGTTACAACAGGAACAAAGGGGAAAGACAATATAAGAGAACCCAGGACATCTATATATTTACAAAATGGCTAGAGATCCAACTTTGAGATATACTGACAATTCGAAGAAAACAGAAACATCCAAGCCATAGTGTAAGAAGAGTCACTTCCATCACATCCAATGCTAGCCATATCCATAATAAGGTAAGTTTCTTTGATCGTAAGTGAATTTACTTGGAACCATAAAGTACAGTATTAGGAAGAAGTTTATATTCAATTCTTAGGTTTCATTCTGTCCCATGGCTTTGATTTCTTTATATATGCCAGTGTTTCTCAAATTTAGATTCTTGTGAACTCTACTGAATTTGAGACTACTAAATCCAAATACTCATCTCTCCATTTGAATGTTTAATAGCTATCTCATATATCGTATGTCCAAGTTGAATTATTGACTCTTCCCAAGACCCTCACCCCTACATGCCTCAGTTAAAATCTAATTGCTCATGCCAATATTACAAATGTCATCATTAGTCTTTTCTTTCATCTTCCACATTCATTTTATCACTATGTCCTGTTGCTTCTACATTCAAGTTATATTCTGAAGCTGAGCGCTTCACATTATCTCCAGAGTTAATGCTCTAGATCTTAGGATCATTGAATACCTACTTCTTCTATTATAATATCTGGTCTCTCTATTTCTGCTCTTGTACTTATATAGTTGACTTTCCACCCATCAACCAGAGAAATCCTTGTAAAAATAAGCTACATCATTATTCAATATTTTTTGCTAAATTGCTCTGCATTCTAAATAGAGACTGCATCAATAGTTTATAAGATATAAAACTAATATGAAGACTATGTATGACTTGAGAGAATAGCCTTTTACCAACTAATACTAGTGATTTGATATTTTGTAAAATGGCCAAAGCAGAAACTCATTTAGGCAAAAAATGTATATTATTATAAAAACTATGATAAAAATCTCAAAAATAATCTTGATTATGCATATAAAGACGGTGATGGGGATGCAAAATGGTATAGCTTCTTTGGAAGACAGTTTGGCAGTTTATTGCAAAGTTAACATGATCCTACCATACAAATAATTAATTGTACTCTGGTATTTGCCCAAGCGAGTTGAAAATGTATATCCACATAAAAACCTACACACAAGTGTTTATAACAACTTTATTTATAAATGCCAAAACTTGAAAGCAACAAAGATGTCACAATAGAGGTCAATGGATAAACAAACTGGTACATCTATACAATGAGATATTACTTAGTGATAAAAATAAATGAGCTATCGAGCTATGAAGAGACATGGAGGAACCTTAAGTACTGCTAAGTAAAAAATGAACAAGTTTGAAAAGTCTGCAATTTAAACTATATGACATTTTGGAAACAGCAAAACTATAGAGACAATAAAGAGACCAGTGATTATCGCAGTCCAGGAGGAGGAAGGAAGGGAGAGGTGAATAGGCAGGGTATGGAAGATATTTAGGACAGTAAAATTATTCTGTATGGTATTGTAATGGTAGATACATGGCATTATATATTTGCTAAAACCCATTAATATACAATACAAAGATTGAGCTCTAATGTAAACTTTGGTGTTTAGTTAATAAAAGTGTATTAATATTTGTTCATCAATTATAAAAAATGAACCACATTAATGTAAGATGCTAATAATAGTAGAAAAATATAATTTATTTTGTGTATCCTGGGAAATGATTAGTTGTATCCTTAAGCAAAGTTATTATTAAACTGGAATATTTGGTTTATGGAGAGTAAGCAAGGGGCATGTGAGGAATTAAGAATTTCATATACTGTAACTCAGGCACTCACCACTTCATACATGATATATTGTAACGTTCTCTTCATTCATTTCCCTGCATTAGACTTTTTCATTTATTGGCCATTGCCAACATCATGGATAATTAACATTTCCAAATCGCTGTTTTTCACTTGTCACACAATACCCAAAAATCTTTAATGTCTTTCTATTGCTTATAAAATAAAGAATTTTTAGTATGCCATTCAACCTTTCCTTTAACTATTTCTTAACTATGCTCTAAAATGGATGGCTTCTATTGCCCTTGTAAGAACTATGTTCTGGGGAAACTGTTGCATTCATTCTCACTTCCATACCTACTTTCTTCTGCTAACCTGGAAGTGAGAAAATGTTTGAAGCATTGGCTTTAACAATTACAACCTGGGATATTGATCAAGGTTTATTTTGGAAGCTTTTTGAACATCAGTTTCCTCATCTGAAAAATATAAATAACAACATATACTCTTGGGGTTGCTGTGATATTTGTGTAAACACTGTTTGTCCTCTCCAGTTCTATACCCATAAAACAAACTCGTGATTCAACTTCTACACAAATGTCCTTTTGCCAGCTTAGAGATATTTGAGCTTCGGTAGCATTGTAATCTGTACCACAATTGATATTTGAGAAGTCTTAGTTGTCTTTGCATTAATAAACTTATTCTACAAACAAAGCATGATGCTAAGTGATCTGGAAATGAATCTACAGAAAGAAATATGATATGGGTACTGTCCTATGGTATTTACTATCTAGGTGGAAATAGTTTGGCAGTTTACCCTACTATAGTGTAAACTCCTTGATAGTAGGGTGTATATCTGACTACTGTAAGAAGTTACTACTTCTAACACTTTCCATAATGCTTTGCACCTACCCAACACTAAATATAGATTTGCTTATGATGCTATACAGAGAAATGTGACATAGGGAGTTTGTAAAACAGCCAAGATCATCCTTAATGAAAGAAAACATTCAAGTTAACATTTAAAAAGAAGACAAAAACATTTTTTGAAAATTATTTGTTTTCTTTTTGCCCCACAGTATAATTTAGGTTTCTGTTTGTTTCATCTGTAAAGCAACAACAAAACAAAAACAAATCTATAATATCTACAACAACCAACAAAAGATTGAAGTTGAAAGGACAATCCGCTGGGTGCGGTGGCTCACGCCTGTAATCCCAGCACTTTGGGAGGCCGAGGCGGGCGGATCACAAGCTCAGGAGATCAAGACCACAGTGAAACCCCGTCTCTACGAAAAATACAAAAAAATTAGCTGGGCGTGGTTGCGGGCACCTGTAGTCCCAGCTACTCGGGAGGCTGAGGCAAGAGAATGGTGTGAACCCGAGAGGCGGAGCTTGCAGTGAGCCGAGATCGCGCCACTGCACTCCAGCCTGGGCAACAGAGGGAGACTCTGTCTCAAAAAAAAAAAAAGAAACAACAATCCATTTTCTATATGTTTACTAGCATATCTTGTCATTATAATAATCTCTTAAATTCATTTAGTGATTGATGGCTTATAAAGTCATTTTGCATGCTGTAATTTTACCTTTAATCCTCAAATAACTCTGTGACTTCCACTGTGGGTGATTTTCCTGAAGCAGAAATATCTAGCTGATACACATTTTTCGTGCTTCCTTAAGAACAATGATATACATAGCTAAGATTATTGACTACGTCCCAAAATTGACCCAGGTAAGTATTAAATCTATAATCTCAATCTCATCCACATCATGCTTGGTCACCAACAAATATTCCCCAGTTTGTTTAGTGTTGCTTTTCTAAACACAGTAAATAAAAAAGCCATTGAGATGAGTGAATATGTACTTTAACAGTTGAGGGGTAGTGTTTGTTTGTTTTCAGTTATTAAAATCCTTAGTGAGATTTGAAAACTTCCAAATGACTCACTACTCTGCTTGCATCTGTTTCCTTCTCTTCAACTTAAAATTATAAGTTATTTCCTTAATTACAACCTCAGAAGTAAAGACAATTTACCATTTTATTTTTAATATCTTAAATTAAAAGTATTAGTGTACAATACCCCATTCTTATTTATATTTGAAACTTCTGTAGCTAAAATATGTTGTCTTTGTCTGAACACATATGCCTCACGTTTGGGTTTCAGAACTTGATTTCCTTTAGATAGGCCACCTTTCTCTCACTTTTTGCCTGTGTGGTTCAGAGGAGAATTTCCAACCTCAATTTCAGAACAGTCTCTGTAGTTCTGAATAAATTAAAACACTGCCTCTCCCAGGCACTAATAATTGGTCCAAAGCTGCCCTAATCGGACCTCTACTTGAAACTTTTGCTGCAACTATAGTAAGAAAGAAAACGAGAACTTGAAGCTAATACCAGAAGAGAACTGCTTGCGATTGAAGCCAATGTAGAAGAAAACAGAGTTGAGTAAGAGATGGATTCCTGAATATAATCTTTTAGCACCTTATATAAATTACTAGGGCTGCATAACAAATTGCCTCAAAACTTACTGGCATCTTTATTTATAGCAGCTTTATTCACAATGCTCAAATTTGGAAGTAACCAAGCTGTCCTTTGATAGGTGAGTGGATAAACTGTGGTCCATCCAGACAATGGAGTATTATTTAGTGATGAAAAGAAATGAGCTATCAAGCCACAGAAAGACATGGAGGAAATGCAAATGTGCATTACTAAGTGAAATAAGCCAATCTGAAAAGTCTACATACCGTAGGTTTAACTATATGACATGGAAAGCAAAACTATGGAGACAATGAAAAGATCAGTGGTTGTCAGCGGTTGGTGGGAGGAAGGAATGAATAGAGGGAGTACAAAGGATTTTGGAGGCAGTGGAAATGCTCTGTATAATACTGTAATGATAGATGCATGTCATTATACAATATTTGTCTGAACTTATACAATGTACAACACCAAGAGTGAATCCTAATGTAATCTATGAACTTTGAGTAATGATGATGTACCGTAGGTTCATCAAATGTAAAAAACGTACCACTTTGGTGGGGGGACGTTAATAATGAGGGAAGCAATACATCTATGGGGGACAGGAAGTAGAGGGGAAATCTCTGTACCTTCCTCTTAATTGTGCTGTGAACTGTTCTAAAAAATAAAGTCATTTAAAAAATAATTAGCCCTGGGTATTGTGTCTGTTGTTAGTTTTGGGGTAGCATGGGACCTTTTATTTTTTCACTTGTAATGATATTTTCTATCTTTTAAAATTAGCATTTTCAATTTACAAATCATAATTGTATGCATTTATAGGATGCAAATGTGATGTTTTGATATATGTATGCAATGTGGAACAATTAAATTGAGCTAATTAACATATCTATCACCTTGCTTACCTATAATTTTTATGAGAAATTTGAAATTTAGTCTCTTATTTTAAAATACACAACACATTATCATTGACTACAGTCACTCTGCTGTGCAGTAGATCTCAGAACTTATGCCTTCTGTCTATCTGGGCCCTATGTAACACTTAATTTTTTATAGACACAGTGTATATTATAGAAGTTTTTCAGGGTGTTTTACACTACCATTTTCCTTTCATTATTATAATAATTGTCAGCCAGTTATTCCAGGTTTTTCCGGTCATGTGCAACATAAGAGTATCAGTTGAAATAATTCAAACATCTGACAATTGCATATATAAGCATGCTCTGCACATTATTTTTATGAAGTGTTAATATCTCTATATATTGGGATGAAATATACAATTTTGTACAGATTAAAAAGATTGAATAGTAGTAGTTTCATATGGTTTAAGCTAATATATATGCTTATAACATATGATTTAGAAATATGTACACTCAGTTGTTAACAACGGATATCTCTGGAAAGAATAGATGATAATTTTTAGTTTTCTTTTATATATCTGTATATTGTATTTTTGAGGAATGAGCAGCTTTGATTTGTAATAAGAACAGAAATATTAGACAACACTATACAATAAAAAATTAATTTAGAAAAGAATGAGAATTAAGGGTATATTTTTAAATCTCCTACCTGAATTAATGACTCCAATAATTAATGGCTTATTTTAATTTGATTTCCAGTAGGTATCCCAAATAATGCATTCGATGCTAAAATCTTGTTTCCTCAACAATATCCCCTCTCTCCTCTCCCCAGCAAATTTTCCCCTTCTAAGCCCTTCCCTGTCTCAGCACATGGTAATTCCACCTTCAGTTTGCTCAGGCCTAAAATTTTTGTGTTTATCCTCGATTCCTGCCAGTCCCTCACCACTCATCATGTTAAATCCAATAGGAAATATCACCTCCTCTACCCCTACCACCCTGGTTTATGCCATCATCAAATCTTATAAGTTTTATTGCAAAAAGTCTCTTAACTGGTCTCCTTGCTTCAACTCCTGCTTGCCTATAGTCTCTGCTTCACAGTTATCACTGTATCCTTTAAAAATATCAACCACATTATATCATCTCTCTTCTCAAAATCTTAAAAGCTTCTCATCTCATTAAAATAAAAACTAAATCCTATACTATAATCTACATGGTCCCTGGTGATGTTTCCTACCTCTGACCTCTTTTTCTACCCTGCCCCTTCCTTATCTCTCTTTATTCATATCACTCTCCTTTCTTTCCCCCAGGCTCCTAGATTGCTATACTGCAACATTTTTTCCACATATAGCCAGATGGCATCCTCATCACTTCATTCAGGTCTCTGTTCAAATGTCACCACATCAGAAGATGTCTTTCACCATCATATCAAAAATAAAATAGATAGCTAGATATTAATACACCTGTAGATGTAGATATATATGTAGATATAGCTATAGATATAGATGTAGATATAACAGTATGTCTTCATCTACTCATTACTAACATTACATTATGAATTCTACAAGCAGAGTGTTTCTGATGTTTGTCTTTGTTCACTACTGTTATCTTTAAGTTTAAAACAGCTCCTGACACATAAGAAAAAATTTTTGACTAAATGAATTACTGCAATCATCATTAATATAGTACATTATGAGGGAGGCAGGGGAGAATTTTAAAGGAACGAAACCATCACAATCCACCTAGGTGGTTCTCCTATTCAGTTCGCTTATGGTAACAGCAGCAATAAAGAAGTACCTGAGCTCATTTTAGACGCTAGAATGGCTATTAGACACTGTGAAATAGTTGGGATTTTATAGATACAGTAATCCTTTCTGTGTCTCTGGATTTAGAGTCAACCAGTTGAGAGATGATTAGCAATTGAATCACAGCAGTGGCAAAGGAATTGAAATGCAGAAGGTGGATGGAGAAGGCTGAGAAAAAAGTTACGGGACCTGACAACAGATCACTTGTGGTGAGTGAGAGAGGAGGAAATGAACAGGGCTGAATTTTCCACTATGAAAAATTGAGTTCATAGGGATAAAATTCTGCCTTTACCTTCATTCAGGGAACTCCTACTTTCTCTTCAACAACAATATTCCCTTGGCATCAAAATTAGCAATACTACTAATTAGCATTATTTAGAACAATAACATTAACATGGTAAAGCCACAATGGTAAATGAGCTGATTGAGATCACTATGATGTAAGACAGGGACAAAGAAGCAATAATAATTCTTGAAGATTATGCAAAGTAGCAAGAATGAAAATGATGGTATTTAAAACCCTAACTACTGAGTGCATTTTTAGTTGGGAGCCTTTGTTCAAACAAGTGTTGCCACTCATCAGCTGGCATTTCCTTCTTTTGTATTTACTAAGACAATTAGTTCTTTCTCTGCCAACAGACCTACATGCTGTGTAATGAAATACAATAATGATGGAGCCCCATGGACTTGAACTAGTCTGTTTTACATTCTAAGGCAGTGGTTTACAATGTAAATTACTAACCAATAATTCAACCTAAGCATTCTTTTATCACTAAATAATATATTCACATGCAACATAGTAATTGCACAGACCAATGGTTCTCAAACTTTATTGTGCATAAGAATCACCAGAGCAACTTGTTAAAACACAGATTACTGGGCCCCAGCTCCAGATATTCTGATTTACTAGGTCTGGAATAGGGCTCAATAATTTGCATTTCTAACACTTTCCTGAGTAATGGTGATGTAGCTAGTCTAGGGATCACATTTTGAGAATCACTGCCATAGAACCATATTTTTCTGTCACCAGAGTAGTCTTTAAAATATTAAATATTAAGTCTAGATGTAGAGTAACAGCTATAAGACTAAGATTTTCCTTCATCTTTGTCATTACCAGTGGGACAATTTCACACTCTCTTGAGCCTCTAAGAGACATAATACTTGGATAAGTGTTAATTAACAAAATCACTAGTGAGACAGAGAAAAATAGGGGAAGGAGAAACAAAGAAACATGGTTTCTAGGTCTGTGTCCTGGAAATCTAGTTCTGACTTTTATGAAGGGAATATTTTTAGACACCCAACTAGACTCTTATTCGCTACATCTATTGTCAGTCTCTGAAGTGGTAAGGTCAGGCTTGATGATTTAGACTTAGGGACTCAAGCTAAGAGGAGAGAATAACTATCTACAGGCAGTTTCTCCAAATGTTTATGCTAATTATGAGCTGCTTTCCCTCACATTTAAATATTTCAAGTTTAATTTAGTTTTTTCTAATATTAAGGGTTTTTAAAGAATATTTTTAACAGGGAAGCAAATCCCAAAATCTACATCTTTCTGTGGCTCACCAGTCCATTGTGTAACATGAGTGATCTTTGCTGCCTGAGGTACTTTTCCATACTGAATGCTTTGGATTGCAGTAACATTTTTGCATCAACCTATTAAGACTATTTTTCACTAAAACAGTTCCTGTAATATATTTGCAAACACCATCTCTGCAAACAAAACAAAGTAAAATCAAAACAGTCCTCTTCTCCAAAGAAAGCTTTTGATAATGAAAGTTTCATGAATCCTGTGTCAATGCCAAGAACAGTGTCTGGAATACAGTAAGTACTTCATATCCATGCTCAGTGATAGGCTGCATGATTCAAATGAGCTGATAATACATTAACAAGTATTGATCTTACTCTTACACATTTTGGCTTTCCAGAAGAACAGGGTACATTAAGACGAAGTTTATATTTGGAAAATGGCTGCAAGAAGTAGTCAAATAATAGGGAGCATAACAGCAAAGCATGAATTTCAGTGGTATAAGTAATCTTCATTTGAGTAGATAAGTATATGAGGTTAGTTCCTAATCACAAAAATATATTGAGCAAGGACCTTGATTATAGTTTTTCTACAAAATGTATTCCTATAGTTTTACTTTAGCAGGTTAGAGATTGCTAGAATTCAACTTTAAAAATGCCAAGTAGACCTTTTTCTATACTGTCTTTAAACTTAACCTACCCCTTATAGCATTTTTGCCTTGGCAATATTTCATTATCATGCTTATGGAGTGGGGCAGGGGTAACATAGACTGAGGCCAAACTTCATAGGTATTGTTAGACATGGACTAGGTGAAGGAGAAAAGAAGAGATGCAAAGTATTCTAAGCAGTCTTGCGCTTCTACTGAGTAATCATTAAGCTACTTCAAAATTACCATTAACAAATTGGCAGCAATAAGTCCTTACATATCAATAACTACCTTCAATGTAAATAAATTCACCAAGCAAAAGATATAAAAGTGACTGAGTGATTTTTTTTAAAAAATGACATACATGCTGCCACAAGAAACTCACTTCATCTGTAAGGACACACATAGACTGAAAGTGAAGGATGGTAAACGGTATTGCAGCAAATGGAAACCAAAAGAGAGTAAGAGTAGCAATATTTAAATGAGATAAAATATACATTAAGTCAACAACTGTAAAATGAGACAAAGAAGATCATTATATAATGATAAAGGGGTCAATTCACCAAGAGGATATAAAATTACAAATACATGCACCCAACATTGGAATGCCTAAATATATAAAGCAAATAGTAATAGATATGAAGAAAAAGATAGACAGTAAATAATAATAGTAGGAGAATTCAAGACCCCACATTCAACAAAGGACAGATCATCCAGACAGAAAATCAATAAAAAGCCATTGGACTTAAACTACACTTTAGGCCAAATGGACCTAACAGACATATATAGAACATCTGATCCAACAGCTAAAGAAAATATTCTTCTCAAGGGCACACAAGACAGTTTCCAGGAGAGATCATACATTAGGACACAAAATAAGTCCTAACAAATATTAAAAGACTGAAATAATACCAAGTATCTTTTCTGACCACAATGGTATAAAACTAGAAATCAATATCAGGTGGAATTTAAAAAAAAAAAAATTACAAATACCTGAAAATAAAACAACATACTTTTGAACAACGAATGGATCAATGAATAAATTAAAAAGGAAACTTAAAAAAAATCTTGTAACAAATGAAAATGAACACACAACATACCAAAACTGATGGAGCACAGCAGAAACAGTTATAAAAAAGGAAGTGTACAGCAGTAAAAAATGAAGAAAGATCCCAAATAAACAACTTAATGTTACACCTTAATAAACTAGAAAAATAAGAACAAACTAAGCACAAAATTAGCAAAAGGAAGGAAATAATAAAGATCAGAGAAGAAATAAATGAAATAGAGACTATGAAAACAAGAGAAAAGATCGACAAAATTAAGGGTTGCTTTTTTCAAAGATAAAATTGACTAACTCGACTAAGAAAAAAGAAGGCTCAAATGAATAAAATCGGAAATTAGAGATATTATAACTGGTATGACAGAAATATAAAGACTCATAAGAGACTAATATAAACAATTTTATGCCAACAAGTTGGATAAACTAGAAGAAATGAATAAATTCCTAGACATATACAAACTATCAAGATTGAATCGGGAAGAAACAGCAAAAAGAAATTGAATGAGTGATAAAAATGAAAAGCACAGTAGCTGATGCCTTCACTGCTAAGTCCTACCAAACATTTAAGGAAGAAGAATCCTTCTCAAACTCTTCCCAAAAATTGAAGAAAAAATATATCCAAGGTCATTTTATGAGGCCAGTATTACACTGATACCAAAGTCAAACAAAGGCCACTTATGAAAAAAGAAAATTACAGGCCAATATCCCCGATGAACGTAAATGAAAAATTACTTAACAAAATGCTATTATACCAAATTCAACATCATATTAAAAGGCTTATGCACCATGACAAAGTTAAATTTGTCTCAGGGATGCAAGATGCAAGGATGGTTCAACATACACAAATTTATAAATGCGATACACCACACTAACAGAATGAAGGACAAAAACCATATGATCATCTTGAGCAATGAACAAAAAGTAATTTTAAAAATTCAACATCCTTTCATCATAAAAATTATCAGCAAATTAGGCATAGAAGAAATGTACCTCAACACAAAGTTATATATGACAAGCCCACTTCTAACATCATACTCAATGGTAAAAAAATGAAAGCTTTACCTTTAAGATAAGAAACAACACAACGATGCTGACTTTCACCACTTCTGTTCAACATAGCACTAGAAGTCCTAGCCTAGAGCAATAAGGCAAGAGAAAGAAATAAGAAATTGGAAAGCAAGAAGTTAAATTGTCCCTGTTTGCCGATGACATAATCTTATGTATAAAAAAACCTTAATGATTCCATGAAAAGACTAAGAACTAATAAATGAATTCAGCAAAGTTGCAGGATACAAAATCAACATACAAGATCAATAGCATTTCTATACACCAGAAATGAACTACCTGAAGAATAATCAAGAAAACAAGCCTATTTTCAATAGCTATAAAAGAAAATACTAGGAATAAATCTAACCCAAAAAGGGAAAGACCCATATACTGGGAACTATGAAACAGCAATTTAAAAAAATTGAAGAGGACACAAATAAAAGAAAATAAATTCTGTGCTCATGGATTGGACCATTAATATTGCTAAAATGTCCATACCACCTAAAGAAATCTACAGATTCAATTCAATCCCCATTAAAATACCAGTAACATTTTCCGCAGAAATAGAAAAAAAAAAAAAAAAAAATCCTAAAATGTGTGTGGAACCACAAAAGACCCTGAATAGCCAAAGCAATCTTAAACAAAAAGAACAAAGGTAAAAGCATCACAGTATCTGACTTCAAAATATACTACAAAGCTAACCAACCCAAACAGCATGGTACTGGCACATGAACAGGCACATAGACTAATGGAACAGAATAGAGAGCCCATAAATAAGTCCACATATTTATAGTCAATTGATTTTCAGCAAGGGTACCAAGAGCACACAATGGGGAAAGATAGTCTCCTCAATAAATGGTATTAAGAATATTGATAAACACATTCAGAAGAATGAAATTAGACCCTTATCTCATACCATATCCAAAAGTCAATTTAAATGGATTAAAGACTGAAATGTAAGATGTGAAACAATACACTTAGTAGAAGAAAACATAGGAAAAAAGCTCCACAACACTGATCTGGGCAATGATTTTTTTGATATGAGTCCAAAAGCATAACAAAAACAAAATTAGACAAACGGAATTAGGTCAAATTTAATTTTCTGCACAGCCAAGGAAACAAACTATAGAATGAAGAGACAACCTATAGGATGAAAGAAAATACTTGCAAACTATACATCTGACAAGGAGTTAATATCCAAAATATATAATGAACTCAACTCAATAGTAAGAAAACAGCCCATTTAAAATATTGGAAAGAGATCTGAATAGAAATTTCTCAAAGAAGACATACGAATAGCCATTAGGTATATGAAAAAAAAATGCTCAAAATTACTAATCATCAGAGAAATGTAAATTTAAACCACAGTGAGATATCACCTCACACCTGTTAGAATGGCTATTATTCACAAAGATGAAAGGTAAGTTTTGGAGAGGGTATGGAGAAAAGGGAACCCTTGCACACTGTTGGTGGGAATGTAAATTAATGTAGCCATTATTGAAAACAATATGAAGGATCTACAAATAAAATAAAAATAGAACTACCCTGTGATCCAGCAATCCCACTACTGGTTATATATACAAAGAAAATGAAATCAGTATTTCAAAGGTATATCTGTATTCTCATGCTCATGGTAGCCTTATTTACAATAGCCAAGATATGTAATCAATCTAAGCATCCACGAACAGATGAATGGATAACGAAAATGTGATATATGTCCATAATGGAATACCTTTCAATCTTAATAAAGAATGAAATCTCATCATTTGCAACAACATGAATGAATCTGGAGGACATTATGCTAAGTGAAATAAGCCAGGCATAGAAAGACAACACTACATGATCTCACTCCATGTGGAATCTAGAAAAGATGAACACATGGAAGTAAATAGTAGAATGTTGATTACCAGAGGCTAGGATTGGGGAGATGTTGGTTCAAACGATAGAAAATCAGATAGGAGAAATAAGTTCAAGAGATCTATTATTCAACATCGTGACTACACTTAATAACAATGTATCATACTCTTAAAAATTGCTAAGAGAGATATTAAGTGTTCTTGCCACAAAAAATAATTTCATTTATCTCAGTTTAGCTATTCCACTACCTAAATATATTTCAAAACATGTTGTACATGATAAATATATATAATTTTGCTCAACAAAAATAATTTTTAAAATTATGATTATTTTAAGACTCCAGAGGCAGGTTCCCAGTGTAATTTTCTGGCATAAAAAAAGGCTTATGTTCAAGACCACAAGGAAAATCTAATTTTTGAAATATAGTGCAAAGCACACAACTGGATTTTTTGGTAATGTAAGTATAGATTGGGCTAATTGAGTATAAATATTAAAAAGAACTTGAAAGTTTGAGAAATAGTTAAGTCAATGGTCATAATTAATTTAAATTCTAACTAAGGAAAACATGAAACATTTGTGATATAGATAAGATTTAGAAGGATGTGATTGACTAAGACAGATCATTAATATAATATATAATTCAGCTTATTGAGAAAAACCTATGAAAAGTAACCCATCTAATTAAAACAGATTTCCTTAGTCACAGTGAAATTTTCATAGTATATTTAATCTGGATAATTAGTAAGATAATTGGTTTTGATACTGCAGTTCAACCAAGTTGTTTATGTAATGTTATAAAATTTAATTATATATGAAAAAGTATTATATTTGTCAAAATTATTATATTTGTCAAAAAGATTGCTTAATTTTTAATGGGTTTTGTTTTGAATGAATTTTATTTTTCCCCATTTACTTGGCACCATCATAAAGTATACTCTTAGAGTATCACAGTTCAACTTGTTCACCCCCTCATCATTGAAAAAAACATGACTAGCAATGATCATTGATATAAGCTACCTTATATTTTGGAAGAGTTCCAGGAAACCTGCATATAGCAAGGCACACAGTTTACTACCCTGTGGACATTTCCTCCAAAGATATTTGTGAAAACAAAAAGGAGAAACCCTTTATCAACTGATCAAATCAGAATTTATTTCTTGTTAAACTATGCTTCTAGGAGGATAAAAAGAACTGAGACCAATGAAAACAAAATTTATTGTGTATCAGCATGAAGCCAATGAATCCAAATGACAGATATGTAGAAACGTAGATAATTATTTCTTCCTGTACCGAATGAATGATATGGCTTAAGGACACACTGTCCAGTGAGTATCCTCCCTACTAAGATCATATTAAAATATGATTTGCAGAGTCATCAATACCTTAAAGTAATAGTGCTGGTACCATTTCACTCTTTTTAACCACTGATATTTAAAGATAGTCTCTTTCCTTTCCTAACTCTCCCAATATTGAACAACTGTATTTGTGCTCTATCTATATCTATATCTATATCTATCTATGTGACTTTCCCTAGCTCTAAATTGTGAGCTTCTCAAAGACAGTGACCATGCCTTAGTACCTGGCATATAATGAACACTAAATAAATGTTAATTGAGCAGGGATATCTTGGGCAGTCTGAGCCTAAACACAATTATTCTACTAATCTAATCAGTCTTTATTGAGTACAAGCTGTATACAAGATGTGTTGTTAGGCATTAAGATACACACATAAATGTAATATATTCCCATCCTTATGTATTTTACAATCTTTTTTGGGAGACAGATAATTGAAGTGGCACCTATGGTACACCAGAGTAAGTGATGGATAAAGTTACTCATAGGGTAGTATGGGGACCCAGATTGTAATACTCATAGTTTTGTTTTAGCACTATCTTTTTGACAGTAGGTGTGGGATGGATTCAGGGAAGAGGAAGGAGGGTGCATGCATGAGAAAGAGTCATAATTTTATCCTGAACCTTTCATTCAGTATTTTCCAAAAGCCTTTTAACTATCAATGTCTCATGCCGTTGCCAAATTTAATACCATGTCTATGATTTCATAACGCTCCTTTTCAGCCCCTACACTGCCTTCCCAAATTTCCCTTCCAAGGCAATAGTTTCAGAGCATCTGCTCTATGGTCACAAGAAAAGGTGCATGATTCCTTAGTCTGTCACTTACTATTTGTGAGCAACTGGACAAGTTACAAAATAATCTCCTTGCATATTAAATGTGTTGATTCTTATGAAATGATATATATGCCTTCCGTTCACTATACAAAGCAAGAGACAACTTGCTTTTTAATAATAGGAAAACGAATTTTGCATATAGAGAAATAAAATTAGAATTTATAGTCTTATTTGATGCCTTGCTTTCTTTGAAAAAGAAATTCGATGTTTAATTCATTTGAACAAAAATCAACTTTTATAATTTTGCCAAAGTAATACATGCATGTTTTTAAATAAAATAGTACAGAAAGGTGTTTAATACAATCAGTAATCTTCTATCCCCAATCATCCCTTGTTTGGTTCACTCCCCAGAAATAATCAATTTGAACATTTTCTGCTTGAAGGTCCTTTTATGGCTGCTGTCCTATTTCTAAATATTATATAATAATGCTTATGTTTATTGACTTTAATATTTGTCTATGGCTTTCCCTATTGATGATAAGCAACTGGCTTATTTACACCATCCCACACCCTCTATTTCTTATCTTGCCAAGTCAGTTTTGTTATTTATTTTTTACAGTGTTATGTTTAATCGACACATAATTTTACATATTTATGGGGTATAATTTACTTTTTGCATAATGTATACATTGTGTAATGATCAAATCAGGGTAATTAGCATATCCATTACACCAAATATTTATCATTTCTTTGTAGTGAGAACATACAAAATCCCCTTTCCTAGCTTTTGTGAAATACATTATTGCTAACTACAATCACTTTTACTGTGCAATGGAACACCAAAACTATTTCCTCCTATCTACTTTATATCTGTTGACCAATCTCGCGCCTTCCTTGCTTCTCCCCTACTCTCCTCAGCCTCTGGTAGCTGCTCTTCTGCCTTCTACTTCTATGAGATCAGCATTTTATATTCGACACATAAGTGATAATCATGTAGTATTTGTCTTTCTGTGTCTGTCTTATTTCACTTAACATAAGGTCCTCCAACTTCATTCATGTTAATACAAACGACAGGATTTTATTGCTTTTTAGGGCTGAATAGTATTCCATTGTGTATATATACCACATTTTTTAATCCATTCATCCCTTGATGGACACAGGTTGATTTCGTATTTTTGCTATTGGGAATAGTGCTGCATTAAACATGAAAGTACAGTTATTTCTTTGACATACTGATTTCACTTCCTTTGTACATATATACAGTAGTGGGATTGCTGGATCATATAGTAATTGTATTTTTAATTTTTTTAGGAACCTCAATTTTGTTTTTCATAATGGTTACACTAATTACATTCCCACCAATAGTGTATAAAGTTCTCTTTTCTCCACATTCTTGCCAACACTTATCTCTTCTATTAAAATAACAGTCATTCTAACTAGAGAGAGGTGATATCCCACTGTGGTTTTGATTTGCATTTGCCTGATGATTGGTGCTTCTGAGAGGTTTCCACATACCTGCTTGCTATTTTTATCTCTTCTTTTGAGAAATGTCTATTCAGATATTTTGCTGATTTTAATTGAGTTATATTATATGCTATTGAGTTGCTCGAGATCCTTATAAAATTTTGGATATTAACCCCTTGTCAGATGTATAGTATGCAAATATTTTCTCCCATTCTGTAGACTGTCTCTTCATATTGCTATTTTCTTTGCTGTGCAGAAGTTTTTACAGTTTCAGGTAATGCTATTTGATTCTTGTTTTGCTGTTGTTGCCTGTGCTTTTGAGGTCTTATCCAAAATCGCTTGCCCAGACCAACATCATATCATTTCTCCTATCTTTTCTTCTAGTAATTTCATAGTTAGTGGGTCTTACCTTTGAATCTTGAATCCATCTTGATTTGATTTCTGTTTATGTGAGACATGGGGGTCTAGTTTTATTCTTCTGCATATGGATACCCAATTTTCTTAACATCATTTTTTGAGAATACTGTCCTTTCCCCAGTGAGTGCTCTTGGCATCTTTGTTGAAAGTCAGTTAGCTGTAGATGTACGTGCTTATTTATGGGCTCCCTATCTGTTCTGTTTCATTAGTCTGTGTGTTCGTTTTTATGCCAGTACCATGCTGTTTCTATTACCATATTTTGAAGTCAGGTAGTGTGATGTCTCCAGCTTTGTTCTTTTTGCTCAATATTGCTTTGACTGTTCAGTCTTCTGTGGTTTTATATGAATTTTAGGATTTTTTTTCTATGTCTGTGAATAATGTCATTGGTATTTTGATAGGAATTGCATTGAATTTGTAATTTCTTTGGGCAGTATGAACATTTCAACAATATTAATTCTACTAATCATGACAGGGTTATATTTTCACTTATTTGTATCCTCTTAAATTTCCTCCATCAATGTTTCATAGTTTTCATTGTAGCAGTCTTTTATCACTTTGGTTGAATTTATTACTAGGTATCTTTTTTGTAGCTATTGCAAGTGGGATTGCTTTCTTGCTTTCCTTTTCAGATAGTTTACTGTTAGTGCATAGAAACACTACACAATTTTGTGTGTTGGTTTCTCATCTTGCATCTTTTAGTGGTGACTCTGGATCCTTAGATGATGGGACACGGCAGTATCTCAAACTCTGAGTCCAGACGTAGCGCCAGGAAGGATCTCGGAATGGTAGAGTGTAGCCTGTGCCGTTGGGGGACAGGAAGTAGCACAATCATGACTCCACTTCCCAGGTAGAAGGGTGTCTCAAAAGCTCAAGTTTCTAGGGTCCTAGTCTGGTTCCAGGGAAGCAGGGTACTAGAGTTGTTTTGCCTGTAGCGCGGGGTTTCTCAGCTCAGTCAAAGCTCTGTTTCTCTGGGACATGGGGTACTATGTCAGTTCTGCTCTGGGATGTAGGTCTGTTTGGCCTGGCCAAGACACTGGTTTCCCAGGAGGTGACGCACCTCTTCAGCTCAGGCCTGGAAGGCATTACTGCTTTGGACAGCCAAGACACCATTTCCCTGGGATGCAGGGTGCTGCTTCCACTTAGGAACAGGGGAGCATGAGTGCTCTGTGCATCTAAGGTACTACTGACCTGGAGGTAGGGCACAGCTTCTACTCAGGCACTGAGAGGGCATGACTGCTCTGGGTGGCCAAGACATCGTTTCCCCAGGATGCAGGGTGCCGCATCAGCTCAGGCACAGGGGATGGGGGGCAGCAGCAGTAGAGGGTGTAGATAGAATGGCTCTGCCCATGTGCTGTTTCATTGGAAGGCAGTGTACAGCTTTAGGTCAGGCCCTGAGAGGCAAGGCTCAGTAGTGACTGGGAGGGGTAGATGGACCAACTCCACAGTAGCTTGGCCTCATGGGGTAGGGTGTAGCAGTAGTTTGGCTCAGGTATGGCAGACCACCAGGCAGGGGTGGCTCAGTGGCAGCTAAGTTTCACTGGTGGAAGGGTGCTGTGGCCACTCACCACTGGAGCAGGACACACTCCAGCAGTAGTTCCAGTTCCAAGATGGTGTAGCCCAATGGGCCACAGCGAGTGGGGCACTGCTGGCTGTTTATCTATGGGGAGCATGGTTGTGTGGACTCCAGGAAGCTCCCTCAGCTGGGCTTAGTGTATGTGAGGACTGTAGGGTTTCCTAGTGGTAAGAACCATAGGTGTCTAAGGTATTGATTGGAGCTGCTGAAGTACTCTTGCTTACCTTTTCTCCACAGGGAGAAGTCCCTGCTGGTCCTGAGCTGATTTGGCCTGGTGGATGGGGTGGAGGCCAGGTATTTTCTTTCTTTCTCCATGTAATCATCCTGGGTTTCTGTGTTCTACAGGGTTTCTGCTACTCCTCTGATGCACACTGGTGCTTTCCTTTAGTTATTTTAATCAAAATGCAGTTGTTTGTCTTTTGGGCTATTTTTGCGGGGAGGAACAAACACAAAAGGTTTCTGCTTGACTATCCTGCTGTTGTCTCTCCCCAGTCAGTTTCATAACAGTAATGTCAACTACTCTACTCATCTTATCCTCCCTGTCAAATATTTTAAACCTCTATTTCTTGTTCCATTACTCTAAATGAATTTCTAAATCACCTTCTCCTTTCTGTATTAGTCAGGGTTCTCCAGAGATATGGAACTAACAGGATGTGTATGTCTGCATACATATACCACCCCCCCAACACACACACACACACACATCTTATTGGTTCTATAAATGTGATTTATAAGAAACCGGCTCACACAATTATGGAAGCTGGCAAGTCCAAGGTCTTTGAAGTGAATTAGCAAGCTGGAGACACAGTAGAGTCAACAGTTTAATTCCACTTTGAGTTCAAAGGCCTAAGAATCTGAAGAGCTGATGGGATACTTCAGTTCAAAGGTTGGATGACTCAAGACCAAGGAAGAACCAAAGGTTCGGTTCGAGTAAGAGGGCAGGAAAAAATTCCTGTATCCTAGTTCAAAGGCTATCAGAAAGGAAAAAATTATCTTTACTTGGAGGAGGGTCAGCCTTTTTGTACTATTCAGCCCTTTAACTGATTGGATAAGGCCTGCCAACATTATAGAAGGCAATATGCTTTCCATTTTACAGGCAATTGTTTCATTTCTTGTCTGTTGATGGCTCTACCCCCATGCTTTTCACTATTGTGGCCTTACACATTTCTGTTTTATGTACTGTTATTTTAATGAGGTGTCAGGGGGACTAACAAAGACATGTCTGTGTTTAATGTGCCAAAAGCCCAGCTTACTCTATTTTGAAATACCTATTTTATGTTATCTCAGGAACTATTTGATTGAAAAAATATTTCTAGATTTAAACCAAAAAGCCTACTTTAATTTGGGCAGTGCTAACAAATTTGAGTGGAAATAATATGATACTATGAGGCAAAGTCAGTTTAAAAAGTAGTGAGTCATAGAACGTTAATATGAAATATGCTTTGGAGAATACTGACAATATGATTTATAATTTCACTCACTCTCTTGGCTGATTCAAAACAGTGACTACAATAGGTAATGTCCTTTGATAGAATGAAAAAACCAAACTGTGTTTCCTTGCTTCAAGGAATTGATGAAACCAAAATTATGTGAACAAATAATTCCAATTAAATATAGAATGTAACAACTAGCATGTGAAATAAAACGAGAAGATATAGAAGAGTGAGAGAGACAACGTCCAAGGCAGAAAATTGTTCTTATTCATCTACCATTCTCTAATACTTAATCCAAGGTTTGGCATAGAGATGATGCCCAAAAAAGTATGGATGAATATGTGATTAAAGTGTGGTGAAAAGGATCTAGGAAAGCTTCATGAGAGCGGAATTTGGTCTGAGTGTAGAAGAACTGGCAGAATTTTCACAGAAAATTTTCGTATGTCAAGGTTGCAGAAAACCAATAATATTTCCAGAATATTTCTAGCAGACTTGGAAAAGCTAGGAAAATATGAGGTTCACTTTAGAAACTAAGTTGAATCCTTTGACTCTTGAAAAGTAGCCTGACATTGGAACATGAAACCAACTGAATGCACAGGTTAGAAATATATACTCTGCTTGGTAGACATTTGGCAGAGACTGCTAGTTCTCTTCCATATCTATTATAACTTTTTGCTTTTAGTAATAGAATCTCCTAAATTTATGCTGGGATGGGGTCATATGGTTAAGTTCAGGTCAGTGGGGTATGCATGGAAGTGTACAAGTTGAGGTTAATTTTGGACATGCTTAGTTTATAATGTTCATGGTGCAATAATCACACTGTCATTTGTCTAAGTTTTGAAACAATTTAATACAATTTACTTACAGATGTTTGAATACCTAAAGTGAGAATGTAACCCCTAATTTCCCTTTATACTTTTTGGGGGCATATGATAATTACAGATACATGAGATTAGCTTACCCTTTAAATCTTTTAGGGAAATTTTTTTCTATCAATATTTGTGTAAAATTCAAACCCACATTCCTTTGTCATTTATGTTATCTTTTGTTCTGCTTGATTTTTATTGATACCTAACAATTGTACATGTTGTGGGATACATGTGATATTTTGATATCTGTGTACAATGTGCAAGAATCATATCAAGGTAATTAGGATAGCCATCACCTCAAACATTTATCATTTTTTTGTGTTGGGAACATTCAATATCCTTTCTTCTAGCTATTTTGAAATGTGCAATAAATTGTTAACTAGTCACTCTTACTGTGCTATCAAACACTAGAACTTACACTTCCTATGCATATTTTGTACCCATTCACCCATTCTCTTCATCCTGCTCCACACACCCTTCCCAGCCTTCAGAGTGAGATTCTTAGCAGGAGACTGCTTTAAACACTGCTGACAAATAAATCTCCCTAAAACTCAGCAACATTCAGCATTTAACAGAATTTCTTTTTTTTTTTTTTTTTTTTTTTTTGAGGCGGAGTCTCGCTCTGTCGCCCGGACTGGAGTGCAGTGGCCGGATCTCAGCTCACTGCAAGCTCCGTCTCCCAGGTTTACGCCATTCTCCTGCCTCAGCCTCCCGAGTAGCTGGGACTACAGGCGCCCGCCACCTCGCCCGGCTAGTTTTTGTATTTTTAGTAGAGACGGGGTTTCACCGTGTTAGCCAGGATGGTCTCGATCTCCTGACCTCGTGATCCGCCCGTCTCGGCCTCCCAAAGTGCTGGGATTACAGGCTTGAGCCACCACGCCCGGCCCAGAATTTCTTTCAGTTTGGTTTTCTTAAAAATATTAAGCTGTGTTTATCATGGTATTGCTCTGCCAAAAATAACTTTGCTCTTTTAATTTGTTAAGGCATAGATTAAACCAACAAAGAGTCCCCTTCAAAACCAATGGCTCAATTAGACGGTATTTTATCCAAATAAGTTAGAAGTCTTTTATTCTTTTATATAAGAAGTCCAGGACAAGTAAACGAATGCTGCTGCATGAGAATATCCAGGAACCCAGGATTGTAGTGTAGCTCAGCCATCCTTAATTAATGTCTACCAAAGTACCTGGGGTCATTGCCATTTCCATCCAGTGGGAAAGAAGGAAATCCAAGGCAAGTGGCTTAATCATAGTTGAGATAACACTTAAGCTGCACACATCACTTCTAATCCATGGCATTAAAAAAAATAGACTAGACACATAGGAAATATGAAATAACTATTATTTAGAGAAGTAGCGCTTTATGAGGTGAAAAGGGCAGTAAAATTTTCAGATAAGCGGACAAATATAAATGTCCGTGAGACAAAAAATTATAGCCTGATTTGGCGCAGTAGCAGTATGTGTAAGAAAAAAATGGACCAATTAAATAAATATCTCGTTAGAAGATTTGTTTGTGAAGGAAAAGTGACAGGTCTCTCTGGAATTTTGAAATTGAACAACTGGAATGATAATGATATTAAAAACTGAGAGACAAAAGTCAGAAATAAGACTTGATTTATGAAGGAAATCAATTAGTACCCCATGATGTTCAATTGAGAGCTCATGAGACATCAAAGTTTCTCTTGAGAACAGATCTGACCTTTATAAAGTTCTGTAGTTTCTGGCAATCAAAATCAATCAAGGAGAGGTTTCTCCTGCCTCCCCCATTCTGGCTTCTCTGTAAATTAACACATGTAATGATTGAATATTTGCATTATGTGCCACTCTAGTCTTTATAACCATAACAGAACTATACCATGAATTGCATTTTTTACAAATGTTTTTAAGAGTTTTCTTTTCCTTCTTCTCTCTAAATAAACAAATGAAAATTTGTTATCTGATCCTACGTGAAAATTCTTGTGTCTCAGTCTCTCAGTCTTTGTCTCTGAGAAGAGACAGGAATCAGATCAGGGCCCTTAGGCAGAATGGGCACTGTAGAACCCAGGCTGCCCACTTAAACAGAATGAAATAGAAGACAGAGAAAACAGTGTCTGCCTTATGAGTTAATTTGATTCCTCTTGCTGACTTTGCTGACTATTAGAATCCCAAGATTCTGGAAGTTGGTGACCAGGCTGATTACTCCGCATTTATCTGCCTGAGTGGGGCAGTCTCTGAAATCAACTTCTTTTCTGCCTGGTTATTTAGTGTCTGACAGAACTATTCTCTGCCTACTGGACTGCCTATTGATTCATTTTATTTAAAATCAAAACATTATTATAATTTTCAAATACATACATAGAAAGAATAATGAGCCCTATGTATCCATTAATCAACATCAACATTTATCAGTATTAGACCAATCTTTCTTCATTTATCTGCCCCCTTTTAAAGCACATCCCAGACATCATATCATTTTACCCATGAATACTTTAATATGTGTCTCTGATCGAAACACATACACATACATACATAAATATGAGTGTGAATGCATGTATACATGTATATACTTATATATACACACATATGCATATTACATCTAATACATTTAGCAATAATCCCTTAAAACTTACTTCATATTGTATTTGTATTACATTTTCATGATTATTTCAATGATATCTTTTTACAGTTGGTTGGCTTGAATCCAAACAACACCCACATATTAAATTTGGAAGTTAAGTCTCTCATCTCTTCTATTCTCCAACAGTCTTTTGCTCCCTAATCTTACTTTATGCTTTTATATCTTTAAGTAAGAAGGCCATACCCTTACTCAAAGTATGTAAGTATATACTGCCAAGCATTTATTTGCTTTTCTGGAATCAAACTCTTTCATACTCAGCTATCTAGTGGCTGAAGAAATATTCCTGTTTGGTTGGATTCTACACACTGTCTCTTTCTAGTAAGGCCTGACTACCAGCCAGTCTTGTGGGACAAGTGCTTTCCACACTAGAAGTACTCATTAACCTCCAGGTATTTTTTCTTCGTTTTAACCCAAATGCCAATGGTATTTCTTATAAATACTCTCTTATACAAGGATAAGTGTTATTTGAATACCCTGGTATTTTACTTAAGTATTGTAAGACCTTGAACTAACTATTTTGGAAATAAAGTGTAACCATTATATCATTGAAAGAATGTCAATATTAACAAAAAGGAGTTTTCATGAACAGAGACATCACATCAAATAATAATATAAAAGCATCACATATTTATTGGCATTGGAAACTAGATCATCAGATCTAATTTATTCCTTAAAGTTTTGTCTTTCCTACCAAAATGCAGTATAATAAACTCAAACAGGTTACATATTAGTATTCCAAATTATATCACTGCAGAAGATGCTGAGCTTTCAAGATACACATCTATTTAATAGATATAGACCTCAACTCCCCCTCCCCCCGACCAGAGACAGGGTCCTGCTCTGTTGCCCAGGTTGGAGTGCAGTGGCACTATCACAGCCCACTGTAACCTTGAGCTCATGGGCTGTAGCTAGTACTACAGGCCACTTTTAATTGTGGATCTTTATTTTATACAAGTCACTGCTTCATTTCTTTTCATTTCTGCAAGCAAAGTATATTTTCATTTGTTTCTCATCACCCTTACAACCTCTGGTAATGACATAATCAGGATGTTAGCAAGGTGTTTAAAATATTTTCAAAGACTGCAGCTATGCAAGTATAACAAAAGCAATCTTAGCTTGAAAAAAATGACATATTTAATTCCAAATATAATTAATGTAGTGGTTAAGCAAAAATAATAAAATGTCTAGATTCTACTAAATTTAAGAATCCTGATGTGATCTGGCTGTGTCCCCACCCAAATCTCCTCTCGAATTTTAGCCCCCATAATTCCCATGTGTCATGGGAGGGACCTGGTGGGAGGTAAATGAATCATGGGGTGAGGTTTTTCCCATGCTATTCTCATGATAGTGAATAACTCTCAGAAAGTTTTATAAAGGGCAGCTCCCCTACACAAGCTCTTTTGCCTGCTGCCATATAAGATACGACTCTGCTCGTCATTTGCCTTCAGCTGGGATTGTGAGGCCTCCCCAGCCATGTGGAACTGTGAATCAATTAAACCTTTTTCCTTATTTTTATAAATGACCCAGTGTCAGGTATAGTCTTTATTAGCAGTGTGAGAACAGACTAATACAAGTCCCTGGTCCAGTGATGATACAGTTAGTTTCAAGAGCACTGACAGGGCAGTGTTTTAACTTCTGTGTGTCTAGGTGTATGTCTAACAATAAGCATTGTTATCTCTAGGTGAAATAGGAACTGCAAAATCAAATAACACCATGAGCAGCAGAGCTTGTGTTAAAAGAGAAAAAAAAAGTTGTTTATAGATGGAAAGTTTTAAATTAGCACTGAGAGATTATTTATACCTTTAAAATATAACTCTTATGAGACAAATTTTCAGTGTCACTTGAATTCATTATCTTATATAGAATACTAACAAAATGACATCTTAAATCAGAGAGAAAAGCTTATAAATTCAAGAAGGCCTAATTAAAATAATAGAGAGATTGACATATTTCAGAAACATTAACCAAGGAAGAACTACAGTGACTCCTAAAGCTAGAAAAAGAATATTAGTTTAGAAGTTACATTTTTAAACTTTTATTTTAGGTTCAGGGGTATATGTGCAGGTTTGTTATACAGGTAAACTTGTGTCATGAGGGTTTGTTGTACAGATTATTTTGTCACCCAGGCACTAAGCCTATTACCCAACTGTTATTTTTTCTGCTCTTCTTTCTTCTCCCACCCTCCACCTTCAAGTAGGCCCCAGTGTCTATTGTTACCCTTTTTGCGTCCATGAGCTCTCATCATTTAGCTCCCACTTATAAGTGAGAACATGTGGAATTTGGTTTTCTGTTCCTATACTAGTTTGCTAAGGATAATGGTCTCCAGCTCCATCCATGTCCCTGCAAAAGAAATGGTCTCATTCTTATTTATGGCTGCATATTCTATTTTTTTGTGTCTTCATCAACTTACTCTATCAATGTTTTATAGCTTTCATTGTAGAGATCTTTTACTTCTTTGATTAAATTTATTCCTAGGTATTTTATGTTATTTGTACCTATTGTAAATTACTGTCTTCTTTTTCAGATTGTTTGCTGATGGCATATAGAAATGCTACTGATTTTTATGTTGATTTTGCATCCTGCAACTTTACTGAAGTTGTTTATCAGTTCTAATTGTGATTTTGGTGGGGTCTTTAGGTTTTTCCAAATATAAGATCACATTATCTACAAATGAGAATAATTTGACTTTTTCTTTTCCAATTTGGATGCCCTAAAGGTATTCTGTTTTTAATTTCAAGTTCCACTTGTTCATTGCTGGTATATAAGACAGTAATAAACTTTTGTATATTAACCTTATATTATGCAAACTTGCAATAATTGCTTATTAGTTCCAGGAATCTTTTTTACCAATAAATATTTAAGTTACACTAATGCATAGATTGGAAGATGTCATGTGTATGTGTGTGATGAATACATAGGGAAAAACTGCTTATTCTATGTCAAATGGACTTTAATTGAAAGTCTTCAAACTTCTTCTCTTCATTTAATTTGTGGCTATTTCCATATTGTCCTCTTGCTCAAGGTTATTAAACATTTTTTAATTGTACAATTTATGTAATTGCTAAGCACTGCACAATAAAAAGTAAAAATAGATTCTATCTACCCAGTGGTTCAAACTGTTAGAATGTTATGTCTTTCCATTCAGTGCTGTCATCTTTACTGTATATACATTTATTGAGTTAGCACTCCCTTTTGATCTCAACAACACATCACAGCACTGCTCTGAATTATTATATCAATTTCCAAACAATTGTTTCCAGGGGTTGGATAACATTCTGTTGAGTTTCATTAAGTATACTTCTATTGTTAGACATTTAAGTAGTTTCCATTTTCCCATTCTTTAAATAAACTTATGAAGGTTATCTTAATGCATAAAAGTTTTACATATATCAAATTTTGCCTTAAGATAGAATATAGTAGGTATTGAATATGTTAGAGAAAAAAACAAAATACCCAAGTGTTCCCTCTGGATAGGGCCCTGCATTTCAGTGTTTTGTTTTTTTCCTCCATCCCCATTGTCATTATTTCCAGCCATAACAATTGTTATTTTAGTGTCCTCACCTAAGGGAAGAAACGCTTCCAAACTGAGCTCTGGCTAGGCTGTAGCTTTCTCTCATGTTCACTCTTAAGGATTGTCTTTGATTACATTTCACTTTTTGAGGCAGCATGTTTTGGTGAGAAGAGCACGAATCAGCTTGTCACTTTCTTTTGTGTTGTGCACAGTCTCTGTTTTCTCATCTCTAAAATGAGAACAGCATCTATCCATAAGGATTGCTGTGGCACTTAACAAATAATAACATCTATGCCTTCACCCAGCATACATAATGCTAGATATATCCACAGCTCTCATAAAATGTAACTTGAATGGTATTCAAGGCTAATTTATTAAACAGACACTTTCTAGACCTTTTAGAGTAGTGCTGCATGAGAGAACTTCCTATTGCGATGGAAATGATCTACACTGTCCAATATGGTAGCCACCAACCACATGTGAATATTGAGCACTTGAAATGTGATCACTACGGCTGAAGAAGTGAATTTTTAATTATATTTAAGTAATTTAAAATGAACTAGCCATACCTGGCTAGTAGCTATTTCAATTGACCAACACAATTCTAGAGGATATGTCCTTGTTTTTGTTGTCTAAACAATGGATACCGGTATAATGATGGAATTTCTGCATAGGTAAATCCACAGCTACCCCATGAAAGCTGATGAAGGAAATGCTCTGGGACTGAGAGGACTATGTGAAACCTTTCAATCATGGCTCTTTAGGCAGTTATCTACTTTTTCTCCACATAAAGCTGGTGCTGGCCTTATAAGTACAGCTACCAGGAAAACTTGATCGTGTTAGAGTCACACACAATGTATTCCTCCAAACAAGGTAATTGTCTGGAAAAAAGTTAAATAATGCATGAATGGTTTATTAAAAAAATCAAAACTAAATATCTGAATGAACCAATTTTGTCCTGTTGAATATAAAGCTACATTTTTAGAAAATGAAAAACACAACAAATCTTAGCAATAATAAGCTATGATAAACTGTTTGAATTCTCAGTGATAAACCATCTTGCTTGCTCAGTGGGGCGTTCTCTTGAAGCAAAATTGATGGGTGAGATTTAATTTACATCATGCAAAATATAATAATAGGGGCAATGTTTGAACTTAATTGCTAAGAAAGTGAATAAATAATGGATTAAAATGTTAACATGTGATTCTACTGTATTTAATGTTTGCCTGCCTAAAATAAGTCAATTTTAAATTCACCTTTAGTAATATTACTAACCGCACTGCATTTATAAATGTTGAAAATATTCCACTAAATTTCAGTGGTATAGTTATTACAGTACTATCAGTATGTACTTGTGATTTATAGAGGTATAGGAAAAACCAGCCACTACATTTTACATAATTAATACATAGGGATTATTGACTTTGTTTTGTAGAATTTGTGTATATAACAAAACTTTGTTAAATACATGTGAACCTCTGATAATGTGTTTTAAGTGATTAATTCCAAACCTATTGATCTAAGATATTATAATATGGATTATCAAAGAAAGGAAAAATATACCTAATAATCACACTTTTGATAGTATTTTAAATTTAGTAATGCATCATAAAAACTATTTCAGAACAATGACAGGACATGGTCCTCATTCAAGTGTTTATTTTCCTTATTAGAGTTGTCTTAATTTGCTATCTGATACTTTTTAAATAATCTATTAGAAGGTCAACCTGGTTTTATAGAAAAGCAATAAACAAGGACTCAACAGCTCAAAGTTTTACCCTCAGTGGTAGACAGTCATAGTATTTAAAGTCAAACTGGTTCACATGCTGATTTCAAAATTAAAAATGAGATAACATATATAAAGAACTTGCCATCTTTCCTTGACAATAGTAAGGCACCAAAGACAATTGTTATTGCTTTAGTAACAGTAGTAATGATAGAGGTAGATTACTTTTTCTAATTAGATTCTTTGAAAAGTACTGTCAAAAATTATGCTAGATCAACTTGATATTCATATAAAAAATCAACTATTACCTCACACTAAACAAACAAATTAACTTATAAAAGATCAGAAACCTAAAGGAAAACTCTACAACCATAAATCTTATAGAAGGAAACATGCATATATCCTTACAAACTTGAGGTACTCAAAGCTTTCTTAGACAGGACACAAAAAGCATGAATAATAAAAGAAAAATTTGCTAAACTGGATATCATCAAGACATAGACCTATCATAGAGACTGTCATAGAGCTTGGTTTATTGTAACTAACAGGGATAATGGGGCCTCAAATAATAGGTTAGGTGGCTATAGATTGTCCCATTAATCTCTTTCTTGGAAGTTTCCTCTCAGAAGAGAAGACATGGGGATTATCAAAGAGCTGCTCCCTGAACATCTGTACAAAAGTGGATCTGCATGATACAAAAGGTAGACTGTGGCAGCTATGGAGGTGTGCCTAAACCCCACATTTCTAGGGAGTCTAAGCCTCTAGTAATCATACCCTTCTCAGGCTGGGGTTGTGAAAGTCTTGGTCAGAAAAAGAAGTCATCCCTTGGTATCCATGGGGGATTGAGTCCAACAACCCCATGGATACTAAAATCCACACTTTCTCAAGTTCTTGATATAAAATGGTGTCACTATTCACAATAGCAAAGGCAAGGAATCAACCTAGGTGCCCATCAGTGGTGGATTGGATAAAGAAAATATGGTACATAAATACCATGGAATACTATATAGCCACAAAAAAAAACAAAATCATGTCATTTGCAGCAACATGGATGCAGCTAGAGGCCATTATCCTAAGAAAATCAATGCAGAAACAAAAAATCAAAGTCTGCATGTCTCACTTACAAGTGGGAGCTAAACAATGGATGCTCATGGACATAAAGATGGCAAAAAGAAACACTGGGAACTACTAGTTGTGGGGGAAGGATGGGGGACAAGGGTTGGAAAACTATTGGGTATTATACTTAGTACCTGGGTGATACGGTTTGGATGTGTGTCCTCTCCAAATCTCATGCTGAAATGGGATCCCCAATGTTGGAGGTGGGGCCTAAGTGGGAGGTATTAGATTGGGGGACAGATCCCTCATGAATGGCTTAGCACCATCCCCTTGGTGATGAGTGAGTTCTTGCTCAGTTAGTTCACATGAGATCTGGTTGTTTAAAAAAGTCTGGGACTTCCTCCTTCTCTCTCTTACTTTCTCTCTTACCATGTAATATGCCAGCTCCCCACTAAACTTCCACTGTGCTTTTAAGCTTCCTGAGGCTTCACCAGAGACCAAACAGACAGCACCACATATCCTATACACCCTACAGAACTGTGAGCCCATTAAACCTCTTTTCTTCATAAATTACCTAGTCTCAGGTATTTCTTTATAGCAATGCAAGAATGGACTAATACATTAGGTGACAGGATCAGTGATACCCCAAACCTCAGCATCACACAATATACCAAGGTAACAAACCTGCACATGCATTCCCTAAATTTAAAATAAAAATTAAAATTATAAAAAAAGGTGTAGTATTTTCACATACCTTAGTACATCTTCTTATATACTTTAAATCATGTCTAAATTACTTATAATACATAATATGATATAAATGTGTAATGGTATGTAAATAGTTGTTATACAGTATTGTTCAGGGAATATGAAAAGCAAAAAAGTCTGTACATGTTAAGTACCGATGCAACCATCCTTTTTTTCTTGAATATTTTTAAATCCCTAGTTGGTAGAATCCACAGACGTGGAACTCACAAATATGGAGGACTGCTTGTATTTGTAAACTACAAAAGAGTTCTTTTGGTTTGTATAACATTCATTTGGTAAGACCCTTCCTTTTCTCATTATCCCTCTGTAAGATGTCAATACAACTTAGTAATAACCAGCCAACTCCATTGTGCTTGTATGCATTTTCTTCCCATACCTTTAAAATGCCTAAATGATCATACCAGCAAGAGTGTTCTGTTTAACCCAACATTCTCCCAGTTCAACACAGATGAACATTTTTAACAAGCTTGCTGATATGCACTGAAATGTCACATGCCAAAGGGGTATGAGCGGGACATTATCAACATCTGCTACATACTACCGACATATAATACTGAATAGATGTTGGAGCTTTGAAACTGGATTATTGAATGACTGTGTAGGCTTGGAAGAGAACTTTCATATTTGTTTGACGGATTATTTGAGTTCCCATGCTGAATGGACTTCAGTGTTTTGTTGTTGTTGTTGTTGTTTTGTCAATCAGACTTTCAAGCTGAATGATGGCTATAGACACGGAACTCTTGGCCCTGAATCTCCTGTGGTGTTCTAGTTCTCAGTCACCCTCACATGTACCTCACTTTAAAAAAATGTACCTCGAAGAAAATTGTACCTGTGTGTCCCTAAACTTCTGGAATACTCCAAAGAATATGAAATAAAATGTTCACCATTTATGATAGTAATAATCAGAATAGAAGGTTACATTCTATCAGTGATCATAGTAAGTGCAAGCTATTTTAGGAGAAAACTATGAGAACAAACAAAGTAGGCATTTTTGGTAATTTCTTCTAGGGATTTTTCAAGAGAGAGACTAAATTATACCTTGACTAACTATTGAATATTTACAAACTGCAGGGTTCTTTCAGTGCACATTCACACTACCTTGTCATCATGCTGACAAAATTTGCAAAACAAGTACTGCTCAAGAGGATTTTGCATTACTGAGAGAAAAAGGTAACCCATAATACAAATCATTAAACTGCAAGAGAAGCAGGTCTGTTGTTAATACTTACAAAATTGATTTGTACTGCTTGATATCCTACAGGCAATAGAGAAACTTTGTAGCACTTAGCTAGAAAATAAACCCTTATCTTGCTGTCCTGTATATTTTCTTCTCTATGGCTCATAGAGATCTGAATAGCGGGTCTTCATATTTCTGCAGCATATAGATATCTTAGAAGAGGCCATACAACATTCAGCAAATATTATCTATTGTTAATAAAAATTGATTTTATCCATTTTCAACCTTACAAAATTAACAAGAGTGCCCCAAAATTGTGCTCACGGTGGGTTAGATAATACAGCAGTGAATCAGATTGTGGGTATTAAGAAAATTACCATGCTTGAAGCTACTATGGGGACCTCCAATGTCTACACAAATGTGTCTTTAGAAATAGCTTTAGTTGTAAAAGCTCCAGGGCAAATGGCAGCCCCAATGCCTTTCTTTCAACATCTCTTCCCCCACCCTCAAAAATTTGATCTTTAATAAACCATTATATCTACTATAGCTCACTTTCATCTAAATTATATAATTTTTAGTTTTATAAATAGCCATATGTCGCTCCAAATGAGAAGGATACAAAGTGCTATGGTTTTAATGTGTTCCTCAAAGTACATGTGTTGGGAACTAGCTCCACAGTGTGGTAGTGTTGGGAGGTGAGACCTAATAAAAGGTGTTTGGGTCATGAGGGCACAACTCTTACGAGTGGATTAATGTCATTATCATGGGAGTGGGTTTATTATCATAGGAGTGGGTTGCTTCTAAAAGGATTAGTTGGCCTCCTCTTGTTCTCGCTCTCTCAAACTCTGCTTGCTCTTCCATTTTCCATCATGGAATGATGAAGCAAGAGAACCCTTACATGATATCAGTACCCTGTTCTTGGACTAGCGGTCTCTAAAGCCATAAGTCAATAAATTTCAGTTATTTAAAAAGTATCCAGTCTGTGGGATTATGGCAACACAAAATGAACTAAAGCGCAAGACTACCTCATCCATTATGACCCCATCCACATAGGTTAAAGAGAATAATCAAGGAAGTGCTGGCCAAACAAGAACTCTCTCCATTGCCATTTCTCTGAAATGGCTGCATCAGACTCAGTATTTTGGTTCATCATGTTCCTTTAGCAGCCTCATATAACCTGTACTTTGATAGTCAAGAATGGAGGTTCTGGATACAAGCAGGCCTGATTCAAACCCTCACTCTGCCAAGCTTACCATCTGACTGACCACGAGTACATGATATAAGTTCTCTAAGTTTCAATATCTTAATCAACAAAATCCAAATAATACTGCACAGTGTTAATAATAGGGCTGGAGTGAAGATAAAGTGAGATAATTACGGTAATGTTTGGCTTATCTTAAATTCTAAAACTGTTACCTAATTTAATTTTTAAAACATTAAGCTCTTCCTATTGTTTTCTAGTGTGTGCCTCCTCCACAGAGAAGAGTCAGAATAGTAAGTAGACACATTTTGACCAGATGGTCTAGGAGAGAACACTTGGATTCACCTGAGAAGAGATGGGAAGCCCTGGAAGTACATAAGGACAGGGTTCAAGGCAGCTTGCCCTGCTGGGAACTGGCTAAGACCTCAGAGTGGCTCCTGGACACAGGGAAACAGCAAGAGAGAAATACCCAGGGCTCTGAAATAGGCTTTTATGATCTTGGCTGTGGAAGAAACCCTTGACCCACAAAGGCCTTGTGCCTGACATCTGGAGCTGCATAAAGATTACACAGAGATGCTGCTCCAGAAAGGGAACCCATACAGAATCCCACACACATCCAAGCCTGGAGCAGCCTCAGCTGGGAGCCATTCTGAGAGCCCAGATGCCAGGGGTTTATGGACATGGCTGCAGCCACTGAAGTGCTACAAGGAAGGACGGGGAAAACAGGCTTGCTCATTCACTCTTGGGAGAGTATTGCTGCTCTGCCAGGAGCTGCTGTTGAGACTGAGATGTGAGTGGACCACACTCCCCACACTTTCTTGCTCAAGCTGCTTGCCCAGGTGGTGTCCTACCCTCCCTGGCCCCAGGCTCAAGGTACCATTTTGAGAGTTTAACTCCAGCCTGCACTCTGCCTTTGGCCTAAGCTTTGATGTAGCTGCAGCCACTGCCCAGCCAAGGAGGGAGAGGGAGACCAGGCCATCCCATGCACATCTAGGACAATACCCACTGCTCTGCAACAGGCTGCTGTCAGACTGAGATGCAAACCACACTCTCAACAGCTTTTTGCCCACATTGCTTGCTTGAGAGGGGATCCACCCTCTGTAGTTACAAGCCCACAGCTGGCAACATTTTGAGAGTTCAGAGGCATTGTTTGGTGACATGGCATTGTAGTCTGGGGCCAGAGATTGGCGTGCTTCCTCTGGAATGGGGGGAGAGTCCCCACAGCCAGAATTGAGCAGTGAGTGTGGAGAATGCCTCAGCACTAGGTGCTGGAATTAGGCAGTGTCGCATCACAGGACTGGAGAGTGATGGGAGTTGCTGAAGCTGAAGTTTCTCCCGGGCAACCAGACTAGGAACCAGGGACAGCTTTGCAACCCAGAACCATTCTGTGTGTGTCATTGCTGGATGCCCCAGCTGGTTCCCTTGGTCAGTTGGGGGACAGTGCCCCATTAGCTCTGAGGAGTGGAAGGGAGGTAGACTCCACTCCCCTGGAGATCTACCCCTCAACATGGATCATCCTTAAGGGACCGGGTATCACAGCCCACCAAAGCCCAGTTTGAGTCAAAGGAAATGCAAACATGGTGCTGGCCACTGAAGGGGGCACCACCAAAGCCCAGGAATGAATGTGGAGAAGGGGGAATTCTTTCAAGCCCCCCACCCCCCTGCTCGGTGCAATGTCATGGACTCAGTAGTGGCTCTTGCTGTGGAGACCCAAGGAGTATGGGCTAAAAGTCCACTTTTCCAAGGGCTTCTCCAGCGGTTCCACCCACAATGAAGGTGAATGCGCCCTAGGGGACAGCGTTTTTTGTGCTCCACTGCCTCTGCCTTGCCTTAACCTGCTGGCTCTTACTCTTATGCGCCATCTCCTGGAAGCAGCCTAAATTACACCAACAAATGAATTAGATTGCTGCAACCAGCAATGTCTGAGAAAGCCACGGCAGGAACCTAAGTTCAACCATGGAACACGTACAGAGCCTTGGCACATTGAAAGCATCCAGAAATAAAGCCAGATGATCATACACATTATATACCGCAGTCATACCCCCAAGGCAGAAAAGAATAAGACATTAAGAAGCCTCATCCTTATAGCAAATTAAAAACAACAACAACCAACAAAAAAAAAAAAAAAAAAAAAAACAAAAAGCATCAGCTCTCTGAGATAAGAAGGAACCAGCACAAGAACTCCAGCAATACAAACAGCCAGAGTGTTTAATCACCTCCAAAGGATCCCACTAACTCCTAATGGATCCTAACAGAGTCAGATGTCTGAAATGACAGATACAGAATTCAGAATATAAATGGCAAACTCAACAAGATCCAACAGAAATCCAACACAAAGAAGCCAGAAAAATGATCCAAGATTTGAAAGTACAACATAGCTACATTAGGAAAGAACCACATGGAATGTCTGGAATTTAAAATTTACTTTAAGAATTTCAAAATATGATCATAAACTTAACAAATGATTAGACCAAGCAGAAGAAAAGAAATTCGGAGCTCAAGGATTGGTCCTATTAAATGACTCAGTGGAAAAAAGAAAACCTAAAGACAAAAGAATAAATAAATGAACAAAGCCTTTGAGAAATACAGGATTATGTTAAGTGACCAAATCTATGACTTACTGGCATTACTGAGACAGAAGAAAAGAAGATAAGCAACTTTGAAAACATATCTGAAGATACAATTCAGGAAAATTTCCCCAATGTTGCTAGAGGGGTTGACATATAGCTAGAAGAAATCTGGGGGACTCCTATGAGATACTATACAAGACAATGATCCTCAAAGCAGTTAGTGATCAGACTATCCAAGGTCAATGTGAAAGAAAAAACTATAAATGAAGCAAGAGAAAGGGTCATATCAGCTATAAAGGAAAATCCATCAGACTAACAGTAGATGTATCAGCAGAAATCTTACAAGCCAGAAGAGATAGGGGGCCCACTTTCAGCTCTTTTTTTTTTTTTTTCTGAAATGGTATCTTGCTCTGTTGCCCAGGCTGGAGTGCAGTGGTGTGATCTTGGCTCACTGCAACCTCTGCCTCCTGGGTTCAAGCGATTCTCCTGCCTCAGCCTCCCAAGTAGCTGGGATGACAGGTGCGTGCCACCACGCCTGGTTAATTTTTTATGTTTTTAGTAGAGATGGGGTTTCACCATGTCAGCCAGGATGGTCTCAATCTCCTGACCTTGTGGTCCAACCCCCCTGGCCTCCCAAAGTTCTGGATTACAGGTGTGAGCCACTGTGCCCAGCCTCAACATTCTTTTTTTTTTTTTTTTTTTGAGACGGAATCTGGCTCTGTCACCCAGGCTGGAGCGCAGTGGCCAGAAGAAAAGAAATACTAGCCAAGAATTTCATATCCTAACAAACTATGTTTCATAACTGAAGGGAAAATAAAGTCTTTCCAAAACAAGCAATTACTAAGGGAATTCATCACCACCAGACCAGCCTTACAAGTGATGCTTAAGGGAGTTCTAAACACAGAAACAAAATAATGGTACTTGCTATCATAAAAGCACATGCAAGCACAGAGCCCATGAAGCCTAAAAGCAACTCTATAGTTGAAACTACAAAACAAGTAGCTAACAAGTTGTTACAAAACCACACATGTCAATATTAATCTAAAAAGTAAATGACCTAAATGCTCCACTTAAAAGACACAGAGTGGCAAACTGGATTTTAAAAAGCAAGACTCATTCTTCTGCTGTCTTCAAGAGACCCATGTCACATGTAGTGGAACCCACAGGCTCAAAGTAAAGATTTATCACACAAATTCAAAATAATAAAGAGGAGGGCCACTAATCTTGTAGCAGATAAATAGACTCTAAACCAACAACAGAGAAAAAAGGACAAAGGGGGCATTACGTAATAATCAAGGTTCAACTCAACACAAGACTTAACTACCTACATATATATATTCAACCAACGTTGGAGCACTGATATTTATAAAACAATTACTTCTAGACCTAACGAAAGACTTTAACAGATGGTAATGGGGACTTCAAAACCCTACTGATAGCATTAGACAGATGATTGCAGCAGGAAACCAACAAAGTAATTCTGGTCTTAAATTCAATACTTGACCTATTAGACCTGATAGACGTCTACAGAATACTCCACCAATAACCACAGAGTGTACATTCTTCTCTTCTACACATGGAACATATTCTAGGATTGACCACATGCTCAATCATAAAGTGAGTCTTAATAAATTAAAAAAATCTGAAATCATGCCAGGCATCATCTGTGATCACAGTGAACAAAAATGGAAATCAATACCAAGAGGAATTCTAAAAAAACACACACACAAATACATGGAAACTAAACAACTTGGTCCTAAATGACTTCTGAGTAAGCAACAAAATTAAGGGAGAAATAAGTTCACTGAAAAAAAATGAAAATAGACACACAACATACCAAAATCTGTGGGATATGGCAAAAGCTGTGCTAAGACAAAAGTTTGTATTGTTATACATCCACATTAAGAAGATAGAAACATCTCAATTAATGATCTAACATCACTTCTAGAGGAAGGAGAAAAACAAGAACTCAACCTAAAGCTAGCAGAAGAAAAGAAATAACTAAAATCAAAGCAGATCTAAATGAAATTGTGACCCAAAAAACTACACAAAGGATTGTGACAAAAAGTTGGTCTGTTGAAAGGATAAACAAGATCGATAGATAATTAGATAGAATAATAAAGAAAAAGAGAAGATCTAAGTAAGCACAATCAGAAATGTTAAAGGTGACATCACAACGGTTATCACAGAAATACGAAAGATCAGCAGAGTGCATTATGGACACCTCTATACATACAAACTAGAAAATCAAGAAGAAATGGATAAATTCCTGGAAACACACAACCTCCCAAGATTGATCCAGGAAGACACAGAAATCCTGAACCAACTAATAATGGTAATGAAATTGAATAAGTAATTTAAACAAATCCACCAACCAAAAAATGCTGTGGACCAGGTAGATTCACAGCCAAATTCTACCAGACATACAATGAAGAGCTGGTACAAATCCTACTGAAACTATACCAAAAATTGAGCAAAAGGGACTCCTCCCTAACCAAAATCTGGCAACAACACAACACCTACACCCAAATCTGGTAAAAACACAACAAAAGAAGCAAACTGCAGGTCACTATCCCTGATGAACGTAAATGTAAAAATCCTGAACAAAATTCTAGCAAACCAAATCCAGCAAAACATCAAAAACTTAATTCACCATGACCAAGTGCACTTAATCCCTGGGAAGCAAGGGTGGTTCAACATATGCAAATCAATAAATGTGATTTACCACATAAACAGAATTGAAAACAAAAAAAAATCTGATCATCTCAGTAGACACAGAAGAGGCCTTTGAAAAAATCCAACGTACCTTCATGATCAACACCCTCAAGAGACAAGGCATCAAAAGAATATACCTCAAAATAAGAGCCATCTAGGACAAACCCACAGCCAACATCAGACTGAATGAGCAAAAACTGGAAGCATTCCCCTTAAGAACTGGAACAGATAAAGATGCCCACTGTCACCATTCCTATTCAACATAGTACTGGAAGTTCTAGCCTGAGCAATCAGGCAAGGTAAATAAATGAAAGGCATCTAAATGGGAAAAGAGGAAGTCAAATTATCTCTCTTCACTGATTATATGATTCTATACCTAGAAAACACTAAAGAGTCTATGAAAAAACTCCTAGAACTGATGACTCAGCACTCTCAGGAAACAAAACCAACATACACAAATCAGTAGCATTTCTATTCACCAATAATGTTGAAGCTGAGAACCAAATCAATAATGCAATCCCATTGCCAATAGTCATACACACAGACACACACACACAGACACACACAACTACCCAGAAATACATCTAACCAAGGAGGTGAAACATCTCTATGAGGACAACTACAAACACTTCTAAACAAAATTATAGATGACACAAATGGAAAAAATATTCCATGGATCATGGATTCAAAGAATGAATACTGTTAAAGTCTCCATACTGCCCAAAGTGATCTACAGATTAAATGGTATTTCTATCAAATTACTGATATCATTTTTCACAGAATTAGAAAAAACTATTCTAAAATTCACATGGAACCCAAAAAGAGCCTGAATAGCAAAGGAAATCCTAAGCAAAAAGAATGAAACTGGGGGTATCACGTTAGCTGACTTTAAACTATACTATAAGGCTACAGTAACCAAAACAGCATGGTACTGGTGCAAAAATATAGGCATAGACCAGTGGAACAGAATAGAGCCTCCTGCAATAAAGCTGCATACTGATCTTCAACAAAGTTGACCAAAAAAAAAAAAAAAAAATGGGGAAAGGACTCCCTATTCAATAAATGGTGCTGGGATAACTGGCTAACCATATGCAGAGAATGGAACTGTACCACTACCTTTCACCATATACAAAAATTAACTCAAGATGGATTAAATCCTTGAATGTAAGATCTCAAACTATAAAAGTCCTAGAAGAAAACCTTGGAAATACTCTTGTAGACGTTGGCTTCTGCAAAGTATGATGAAGACCCTGAAAGCAAAGGTGACAAAATCAAAAACAGACAAATGGGACTTAATTAAAGAGCTTCTGCACAGCGAAAGAAACTATCAAGAGAGTATAAAGACAACTCACAGAATGGGAGAAAATATTTGCAAACTATGATTCCAGCAAATGACTAATATCCACAACCTTTAAGGAACTTAAAAAAATCAACGAGAAAAAAACAACCCCATTAAAAAGTGGGCAAAGGACATAACAGACACTTCGCAAAAGACATTCAAGTGACCAACAGACATAAAAAAAATCGCTAAGCATCAGAGACATGCAAATGAAAACCACACTGAGATACCATCTCACACCAGTCAGAATCACTATTATTAAAATAAAAAAAAAAAGGTAACAGATGCTGGTGAGGCTGTGGAGAAAAGGGAACATTCATACAATGGTGGTAGGCATGTAAATTAGTTCAGCCACTGTGGAAAGCAGTTTGGAGATTTATCAAAGAACTAAAACTAGAATTGCCATTCAATGCTACACTCTCATTACTGAGTATATACCCAGAGGAAAATAAATTATTTTACCAAAAAGACACATGCATTTGTATGTCTATCACAGCACTATTCACAATAGCAAAGATATGGAATCTACCTGGTTGCCCATCAATGATAGATTGGAGATATACACACACACACACACACACCACACACACACACACACACACACACACACACACATTACAGAATACTATGTAGTCATAAGAAAGAGCGAAATTGTTAGAGTAGGTAGTTAGGCAGATATGTGCAGGGTAGGAGAGCTCCCCTCCCACTCAGGAATGTCAGGCGACCATCAGGTGATGGTCAGGCTGTTGTTAAACAATCTCACTAAAACAATGATTGGTCACAGCTGGCACCAGGGAACGATGGTCTAATAGATAGAAAACACCTGAAGCTGGTGATTAGCAGCTTCCCAATAAGATCTCAGGAGATGGTGAAGAGGCTCAAGCATGCACACTAAGAGGCAAGATAGTGGAGTATAACCAGTATATGACCTCCCTCTAAGAACACTAGACTGAAAAGGGAAAATCGCTTCAAGTGATCATGCACACAATTTCAATAAACACACTGCACATGCGGCCCCTCCCAAGTGCTGACAGGCCACCATACATGCAGACAGTCTGCTCCAAGGGAAGAAAGGAGAAGAAACACAAATCCTGGAACCATGCCAATGTATAAAACCTCAAGGCAATGGCCAAATGGGGCACTTGGATCTCTCAAGTCACCTGCTTGGCCCTCTTCCAAGTGTACTTTACTTTCTTTCACTCCTGCTCTAAAACTTGCCTCAGACTCTCCCTCTGACTTAAACCTATTTCTGTCCCTCAGCTGAATATTCTTTCTTCTGAGGAGGCAAGGATCGAATTTGCTGCAGACTCATCAAATTTGCTGCTCCTAACAAAATCTTGTCCTTTGCAGCAACATGGATCCAGTTAGAGGACATTATCTTCAGTGAATTTATACAGAAACAGAAAATCAAATACTGTATATTTTCACTTATAAGTAGGAACTAAACATTGGGTACAGTCAGACACAAAGATGGGAACAATAGACACTGAGGACGCCAAAAAAGCGAGGGAGTCGGGCAAGTATTGAAAAACTCCACTGAGCACTTTGTTGCTACTTTGGTGGTGGGATCATAAGCTCAAACTTCAGCATCACACATATACGAATGTAACAAGCCTTAACATATACACTTTTAATCTAAAATAAAATTTTTTTTTAAAAACCGTTTATTTTTAATATGTAACTTAAAAACTTGGAAGCCCTGAAATTCTTTCCCCCAAAATAATGAAAACAATTTGGACAACTCTTCAATACAAAAATGATGCAAGTCACCTTCTTTTAACTTTATGACCAACAGTGATATTAATTTCCTATACGAAACTTAAAAGGAATCAAACACATATTCTATCATTCCACATATCCTGTTTGGATTTTATACAAAGTAATCAAGTATTTCCTGTTAATTTGAGAAATTTAAATTGACTATTTGCCCATACTCTTGGACTATTCATTTAGTAAAAGCTTTCCTTTATCATTGTAAAAGTACGATACTCCTTCAATGTTGATTGTTGTGAGATATTTAATTTCCTATCTACTCAAAAGAAACCACTGTAGATCTAGTGGACAAAAAGTCTCATTAAGCTCCGAAATTAAATCTCAACTGCAAACAAGTTGGCTTAATTTCATCTCCATAAGATTTTCATCTTCAAGAGACTTAAAGATTTACATATACTTAGTGTATAATTATTCACATGAAAATAGATAATAAAGAATATTAACAAATTCTGGCCAAGCGCGATGGCTCACGCCTGTAATCCCAGCACTTTGGGAGGCGGAGGCGGGTGGATCATGAGGTCAGGAATTTGAGGCCAGTCTGACCAACATGGTGAAACCGCGTCTCCACTAAAAATACAAAAATTAGCCGGGCGTGGTGGCAGGCGCCTGTAATCCCAGCTACTCAGGAGGCTGAGGCAGGAGAATCGCCTGAACCCGGGAGGCGGAGGTTGCAGTGAGCCAAGATGGTACCACTGCACTCCAGCCTAGGAGACAGAGCGAGACTTTCCGTCTCAAAAAAATAAATAAATGAACAAAAAACATACCAGATGCCAAAGGTGAAAGAACTCATTACTTTAAACCATAGATTCTCAGATTCTAACACAGGATAATAAATATCTTCCCAGGGGGTAGGGTCAAGATAGCTGACTAGAAACAGCGGCGATCCGAGGCTCCCACTGGAAAAAACCGTAATAAGCCTGTGAATCCTTACCAGCAACCAAGCTGTGGAGGTTCTCTCATCGGAACTGACTAGGAGGCTGGCGTGATCCAGGGAGAGGCAGGAAGGGCAGTGTGGTGCGGTGGCCTACCTGAGAGCCACACGGGGCAGGGGAGCCCCCACCCCCCAGTGAAGGGGGACAGTGAGTGTGCTACCCTGCCAGGGAAACCGTGCTTTTTCCCGGAACTGTGCAACCCAGGGATTGGAAGATCCCACTTGCAAACCCATACCACTGGGGCCTAGCGTCCCAACCCACCGGGAGCCACGCAGATTCTCAACAGCCTCTCAGCTGGAATCTGCTTAAGCCTATTGACCTCCTGCGGGGGTGGGGCGGGGAGCTCCTGTGGGGGGAGGGGTGACCAGCACCACAGCTGAGGCTGTCTGCTGTAGAAGCCTTTTGAGCTCCTTAGGGGAGAGGCAGCAGCCAGCACTGGCGCTGATAATTGCCTAATAAGCTAAGCTTCCTGGGCGAGGGAAGGGTGGCACTCATCTCTATAGCTCCTGGCCGCACTTTTCCCCTGCTGGAGCCAGGGAGGCTGGACGGCTTTGTCCCAAGATGTGCCCCCCACAGCCCAACACACCTGCTGTGGCAGACTGCAGCCAGAGTGCCTCTTCAGGCCTGACCCTGGCACATCCTTCCTCACTGGGTGGGAATTCCCTGCAGGAACTCCAATAACTTCAGCCAGAGGCTCAGGGACAGTACCCAGATCTCCCTGGGCCTTAGACCCTAGGGGGAGGGGTGGCCACAGTCTCTGTGGACCAGCAGACTTAGCCTTTCCTCCTGGTAGTTCTGAGAAATCCAGGCAGCCCAGACAAATGGGTTTTCCCCCAGCAAAGCACACCCTCTCCACCAACAGACAGTAAAAGTACTTTGTTAAATGGGTCCTGTTCCCATGCGACCCAACTGGGTGAGACTCTCCAACAGGGGTTGTCAGACACCCTATACAGGAGCAATCCCACTGGCATCAGGTTGGTGCCCCTTGAGATCAGAGGTCCCAGAAGAGGGCAGGCACCCATCTGTGCTGTTCTCCAGCCTCCTTGAGTGACATCTCCAGGCACGGGAGTGAACCCCCAGAAAATGGCAGCAGCCCTACAGAAGAGGGACCTGACCATTGAAAAAAAAAAACCAACAGAAAGCAAAAACAGAATCAGCAAAAACAAAAAGGTCCCCACAAAACCCTATCCAAGGGTTGGCAGCCTCAAAGACCGAAACTAGACAAACTCAACAAGATGAGAAAGAATCAATGAAAAAACACTGAAAACCCAAAAGACCAGAGTGCCTCTTCTCCTCCAAGTGACTGCAACATCTCTCCAGCAAGGGTGCAGAACTGGACAGAGGATGAGATGGATGAATTGACAGAAGTAGGCTTCAGAAGATGGGTAATAAAAAACTACAGTGAGCTAAAGGAACATATTCTAACCTAATGCAAAGAAACTAAGAACCCTGATAAAAGGTTAGAAGAGCTGCTAATTAGAATAATCAGTTTAGAGAGGAACATAAATGACCTGATGGAAGGGAAAAACACACCAAAAGAACTTTGTGAAGCATACACAAGTATCAATAGCTAAATCAACCAAGTGGAAGAAGATATCAGAGTTTGAAGACCAACTTGCTGAAATAAGGCATGCAGAAAAGACCAGAGAAAAAAGAATGAAAAGGCATGAACAAAGTCTCCAAGAAATATGGGACTTCGTTAAAAGACCGAAACTATGATTGATTGGAATACCTGAAGGAGACAGGTAGAATGGAAGCAAGCTGGAAAACACACTTCAGGATATTATCCAGGAGAACTTCCCCAACCTAGCAAGACAGACCAACATGCAAATTCAGGAAATACAGAGACCACCACTAAGATACTCCATGAGAAGATCAACCCCAAGAAACATAATTATTAGATTCTCTAAGGTCGAAATGAAGGCGAAAATGTTAAGGGCAGCCAGAGAGAAAGGCCAGGTCACCTAAAAAAGGAAGCCTATCAGACTAACAGTGGACCTCTCAGCAGAACTCTACAAGCCAGAAGATATTGCGGCCAATATTCAACATTCTTAAAGAAAAGAATTTTCATCCTAGAATTTCATATCCAGTCAAACTAAGCTTCCTAAGCAAAAGATAAATAAAATCCTTTCCAGACAAGCAAATGCTAAGGGGTTTTGTTACCACCAGGCCTGCCCTGCAAGAGCTGCTGAAAGAAGCAGTAAATACGGAAAGGAAAAATGGGTACCAGGCACTACAAAACCACAACAATTATAAAGATCAAACTTCATCAACCAGTGTGCAAAATAACCAGATAACATCATGAAGACAGGATTAAATTCACACATAACAATACTAAACTTAAATGTAAATGGGTTAAATACCCCAATTAAAAGAAACATACTGGTGTGCTGTATTCAAGAGACCCATCTTATGTGCAAAGACACACAAAACAAAGGGATGGAGGAAAATTTCCCAAGCAAATGGAAAGAAAAAAAAAAACAAAAAGCAGGGATTGCAATCCTAGTCTCTGACAAAACAGACTTTAAACCAACAAAAATCACAAAAGACAAAGATGGGCATTACATAATGTAACTGTGTAGGGAACAATTGTAAAGGGAACAATTCAACAAGAAGAGCTAACTATTCTAAATATATGTGCACCCAATACAGGAGCACCCAGATTCATAAAACCAGTTATTAGAGACCTACAAAGAGACTTACACTCCCACACAATAATAGTGGGAGACTTTAACACTCCATTATCAATATTAGACAGATCGAGGAGACAGAAAATTAACGAGGATATTCAGGACTTGTACTCAGCTCTGGATCAAGTGTACCTAATAGACATCTACAAAACTCTCCACCCCTATTCAACAGAATATACATTCTTCTCAGTGCCACATGGCACTTATTCTAAAATTGACCATATAATTGGAAGTAAAATGCTCTTCACCAAATGTAAAAGAACTGAAATCATAACAAACAGTATCTCAGACCACAGTGCAATCAAATTAGAACTCAGGATTAGGAAACGCACTCAAAACTACACAATTACATGGAAATTACATGGAAAGCTGCTCCTGAATGACTCCTGGGAAAATAATGAAATTAAGACAGAAATCAAGAATTTATTTGAAGCCAATGAGAACAAAGAGACAATGTATCAGAATCTCTGGGGCAGAACTAAAGCAGTGTTAAGAGCGAAATTTATAGCACTAAATGCCCACATCAGAAAGCCAGAAACATCGAAAATTGACACCCTAACATCACAATTAAAAGAGCTAGAAAGGCAAGAGCAAACGAATCCAAAAGCTACAGGAGACAAGAAAAACTAAGATCAGAAAAGAATTGAAGGTGATAGAGACACGAAAAGACTTCCAAAAAATCACAAATCCAGGAGCTGGGTTTTTTTTTTTTTTTTTAATTAACAAAATAGACTGCTAGCTAGACTGGGGAGAAGAATCAGGTAGACACAATAAAAAATGATAAAGGGTATATCACCACTGACCCCACAGAAATACAAACTACTATCAGAGAATACTATAAATACCTCTATGCAAATAAACTAGAAAGTCTAGAAGAAATGAATAAATTCCTGGACACATGCATCCTCCCAAGACTAAACCAGGAAGAAACCAAATCTCTGAATAGACCTGTAACAAGTTTTGAAATTTGAGCCAGTAATTATAGCCTACCAACAAAATAAAGTTCAGGACCAGATGATTTCACAGCCAAATTCTACCAGAGTACAAAGAGGAGCTGGTACCATTCCTTTTAAAACTATTCCAGCAATTGAAAAGGAGGGACTCCTCCCTAACTCATTTTATGAAGCCAGCATCATCCTGATACAAAAACTGGGAAGAGATACCACAAAAAAAGAAAACTTCAGGCCAATATCCCTGATGAACATTGATGCAAAAATCCTCAATAAAATACTGGCAAACCAAAACCAGCAGCATATCAAAACACTTATCTACCACAATCAAGTCAGCTTCATCCCTGGGATGCAAGGCTGGTTCAACATAAGTGAATCAATATACGTAATCCATCACGTAAAACAGAACCAAAGACAAAAATCACATGATTATCTCAATAGATGCAGAGAAGGCCTTTGATAAAATTCAACATCCTTTCATGTGAAAAACTCTCAATAAACTAGGTATTGAAGGAAAATATCTCAAAATAAGAGCTATTTATGACAAAACCACAGCCAATATCTACTGAATGGGCAAAAGCTGGAAGCATTCCCTTTGAAAACCAATACAAGACAAGGATGCCCTCTCTCACCACTCCTATTCAACATAGTATTGGAAGTTCTGGCCAGGGCAATCAAGCAAGAGAAAGGAATAAAGGGTATTCAAATAGGAAGACAGGAAGTCAACTTGTCACTGTTTGCAGATGACATGATTTTATATTTAGAAAACCCCATTGTCTCAACTCAAAAACTCCTTAAACTGATAAGCAACTTCAGCAAAGTCTCAGGATACAAAATCAATTTGCAAAAATCACAAGCATTCCTTTACACCAACAATAGACAAGCAAAGAGCCAAATCATGAATGAACTCCCATTCACAATTGCTATAAAGAGATTAAAATACTTAGGAATACAGCTAACAATGGATGTGAAGGACCTCTTCAAGGAGAACTACAAACCAAAATCACTGTTCAAAGAAATAAGAGAAGACACTAACAAATAGAAAAACATCCCATCCTCATAGATAGAAAGAATCAATATTGTGAAAATTGCCATACTGCTCAAAGTAATTTATAGAATCAGTGTTATTCCCATTAAACCACCATTGACATTCTTCACAGAATTAGAAAAAACTACTTTAAATTTCATATGGAATCAAAGACGACCCCATATAGCCAAGACAATCATAAGCAAAAAGAACAAAGCTGCAGGCATCATGCCACCTGACTTCAAACTATACTACAAGGCTACAGTAACAAAAACAGCATGGTACTGGTACCCAAACAGACATATAGACCAATAGAACAGAACAGAGACCTCAGAAATAACACCACACATCTACAACCACCTGATCTTTGACAAACCTGACAAAACAAGCAATGCGGAAGGATCTGCTATTAACAAATGGTGCTGGGAAAACTGGCTAGCCATATGCAGAAAACTGAAACTGGACCCCTTCCTTAGACCCTATACAAAAATTATCTGAAGATGGATTAAAGACTTAAATGTAAAACCCAAAACCATAAAAACCCTAGAAGAAAACCTAGGCAATACCATTCAGGACATAGGCATGGGCAAAGACTTCATGATGAAAATGCCAAAAGCAATTGCAACAAAAGCCAAAATTGAGAAATGGGATCCAATTAAACTAAAGAGCTTCTGCACAGCAAAAGAAACTATCATCAGAGCGAACATGCAACCTACAGAATGGGAGAAAACTTTTGCAATGTACCCACCTAAGGTCTAATATCCATAATTTACAAGGAACTTAAACAAATTTACAAGAAAAAAAAAAACCCATCAAAAAGTGGGCAAAGGATATGAACAGACACTTCTCAAAAGAAGACATTTACATGGCCAACCACCATATGAAAAAAAGTTCAACATCACTGATCATTAGAGAAATGCAAATCAAAACCACAACAAGATACCATCTCATCCCAGTCAGAATAGTGATTATTAAGAAGTGAAGAAACAATAGATGTTGGTGGCTATGGAGAAATAGGAACGCTTTTACACTGTTGATGGGAATGTAAATTAGTTCAACCATTGTGGAAGACATTATGGCAATTCCTCAAGGATCTAGAACCAGAAATACCATTTGACCCAGCAATCCCACTACTGGATCTATACCCAAAGGAATATAAATCATTCTACTATAAAGACACATGCACACGTATGTTTATTGCAGCAATATTTACAATAGGAAAGTCATGGAACCAACCTAAATGCCATCAATGATAGACCTGATAAAGAAAATGTGGTACATATACACCATAGAATACTATGCAACCACAAAAAGGATGAGATTATGTCCTTTGCAGGGACATGGATGAAGCTAGAAACCATCATCCTCAGCAAACTCACACAAGAACAGAAAACTAAACACCACATGTTTTCACTCATAAGTGGAAGTTGAATAATGAGAACACATGGACACAGGGAGGGGAACAACACACACCAGGGCCTGTTGAAGGGCGGGGGGTGAGGGAAGGAAGTTAGGGGATGGGTCAATAGGTGGAGCAAACCATCATGGCACCCGTATACCTATGTAACAAACCTGTATGTTCTGCACATGTATCCTGGAACTTAAAGTAAAATTTTTAAAAAAGAAATCTTCCCATATATCTTCCCTATATATTCCCATCACCCTCACCCCACCCTGAACTCCCCAGCTCCCATTAACCACTATTTTCCTCTCTGTTTCCACGTATTTAATTTTTTAGGACGTTTTTATATGGGTGCAAGAATAAAAAACCATAAAATTGGCTGCTGATATCCATAATGTGTAAACAAAACAAATCAATGTTTGTGGCGTATGAGTTTTTATACTTCTCAAATACCTCCCCAATCTGCTCACTGATGCTTATAAAATGTAATTCCTCTAATATGAATAAAAATTTAGCATTTATATTGTACATGCAGTGCACAGAGACTTCTATGACGTGATTTCCATATATTAACTAATTTCACTCCCACATTACCCAGTTAATATATATTGTTATTATCCCCATTTTACATATTTGGAGACTAAGGCAACCACAGAATAAGCAAATAGACTGAGGCTGCAATAACTAAACGTAGAACGATATAATAGGAATAACAATGATAACATTAGATAACAGTATTGATAGCTACAATTTACTGAATCCTTATGTAAGAATTAAGCAAATTTACGTTTAATTATCACAATGTTGCTATAAAGCAGACCTTATTTCCAGAAATAAATAGGTTCTGAGAAGTAAATAACTTTTATGTTCCTCCAGCTGATTAGGTGGCATAATCAGGATTAAAATGCACATCCTTCTGACTCTAAGGCTGATCTCTTTCAATCATGAGGCATTTTGTCTCTGCAAATAATAGTAATAGTAACACACTGACCTAATTCACTTTACAGCTTGAGTAATGAGAATCCAATTTTTCTCTGAAATTAGATTTTAAAATAGCACTGTGGTGAATGTGAAGGAACTGAGTGAAAAAGGAGACATCTCACAAATTCTGGGCACTCTGCTCTCTGTGCCATCAAAACAAGTCCACATGTTTGCTACTGATGTTTAGCTCTATTCTCTGATCTACTTGTGCATATTAAGTAAGAAGTGTTTTTTAAATGGAATAAATCCTAAGGGTTTTCCTTTATTCTTCTGCTTGTCAATTTACATTTCTCATTTTTTTTAAATGATGAAATGAATGTCCTTTACTTATGTCTTTAAAATCACTTTTAGTATATATCTTCAATTTTAGTGCTACTAACTGCCATTGCTCATAGCTTTGAACCAGTAATCAAGAGGCATATGTTCTGTTCATTGATCACTATTGACTTACTAACTACACAAAGCCAAATCCTCCAAATGAAAAATAAATAATAGTTGTTACATCATGCCAATATTTCACGCACACTTTAATGTTTACCTAGTTATTTGGGAAGTGCTAAACAATTGACAGAGGTTTTCACTTTTCCTCTTGTTAACAACCTGTAGGCTGTCATTTGAGATAGTGGAAGGCTCATTTCCATCTATTTATCAGCAATAAACAAGTGTGAACTTCACACACAAAATACCGATTAGAGTTTTGGCTTAGAAAATGCCATATAAGTAGAAAATAATGAATGGTTTTAGTGCACAAATTCTAAACATAGCACTATATATTATCAAGTAGAAATGCATGCTTTGAACAAGTTATCACATTGAGTGATATAAATGTAAAATAATATTGTCTGGAATTTACTTTTCATTCTATGTTGGAATGAATTCAATTTAATTCTCAAATATTCAATAATTCTTCATGACTTGGCATTTTTGTAGAAGACAGGGACAGAAAACGGATGAGAAATTTTCAATTTACCAATAAGATTTACTTATAAGTTTCACTTTCAGTTATTTTTAAACTGCCTAATCCCTCTTCTGTTGCAACTAACCCTTCCATGCCTCATCCCACAGAGTGCTCCAAATTCTGAAATTATCTACCTCCTTTTTTAAAGTGTGGCAAAATATCTCTTTTTGAGAGAACAGTGGCCTGGGCATTTTAATCACATTCATAACAGTTCAGTAATCCATTTTCTTCTCTAACACACTCAGTTAAAACAAATCCTTATAAATTATTTATGCAGCTATTAAAGTTTATATTATCATAATGGCCATTGAATTTATTTTTTATTTTTTACTGTGCTTTGAGACAGATTCTCACTTTATCGCCCAGGCTGGAGTGTAGTGGTACGATCTCAGGTCACTGCAACCTCCGCCTCCTGGGTTCAAGCAATTCCCCTGCCTCAGGCTCCCAAGTAGCTGAATTACAGGCATGTGCCAACATGCCCTGCTAATTTTGTATTTTTAGTAGAGATAGCGTTTCACCATGTTGGTCAGGCTGGTCTCGAACTCCTGATCTGAGGTGATCCACCCACCTTGGCCTCCCAAAGTGCTGGGATTACAGGCATGAGCCACTGTGCCTGGCCCCATACAAAGTTTTGAACTCTATTTTCTCAGAGCTCCAAATAAAAATGTTAAGGTGTTTTAAGTAGCCACTTTTCAGTAGGGATATTTGTTAAATATAAAACAAATAAACAACAAAGATGAAATAAAGAGTGGGAAAGGAAGAGATAATTTTAAAACATGGAAAGAGCATTGAGTTTATTTTTACACTGTCAATGAGTATTTTTCCCTAATTGACTTCTTAATAATAGGTCACACATGATATATGATCTGTTCTCTGTTCTATAAATGGCTTTGGGAATATAATTAAACTATTAGGGCTTACTCTAATAAATTTGTCACACCTCTTCAAGGAAAGACTGGAAAGACTGACCAGTTAGAGATTGAAAGATGAGTAGCAATAAGTATTCTCCTTCTCCTTCTTTTCTCTTAAATTTCATGTTAAATTCCTAGGCCCCCAGTGGACTACTTTTGAAGGAGCAGAAGCCAATTACTTCTCTGATGACACCAAATTACTATACACCAATTCTGACTGCTGTAGTTCTGGAGGGTGTAGGATTAGTGAATGGAATGACATCACCATTTGGAGTTAGGATGTGAGCAAAGTAATTGACCAAACTTAGCCATAATATTATCTTTTTTATCTGACAAAATGGAAACTAGTAGTTGGCTAATTATGGTAGGCAGAATAATGGCTCCCTGAAGATGCCCATGTCTTAATTCTCATAACCTATGACTATGTTAGGTTACATGACAAAGGGAATTAATTAATTGGCTGACCTTAAAATAGGGAGATTATCCTAGATTATCTAGGTGGGTCCAGTGTAAGCATAAGAATCTATGAAAGTGGAAGAGGAAAGGAGGAAGGAGTCAGAGTCAGAGGAGATATGATGACAGAAGCAGAATCAGAGTGATGCAATCTGAGGACTCCATTGGCCATTGCCACTTTGAAGACGGAAGGGGCCATGGGCAAGGAATGTGGACAGCCTCTAGAAACTGGAAAAAGCAAGAAAATAGATTCTTCCTTAGAGCCTCCAGAAGGAAATACAGACTTGCCGGCAACTTGATTTTAGCTTGGTAATACCCATTTTACACTTTGGATCTCCAGAACTGTGAGATAATGCATTTGTGTTCTAAGCAGTAATTTTGTGGTAATGTGTTACAGTAGAAGTAGAAAATTAATATATTACTTAATCAAAATATAGGCTAAAATGAAGAATAAAATAACATATATACATGTTAAATATTTTACATTAATGTAAAATATGCAAACTATCTATTCTCCAGACTTTTCATGTAGGGCCAAGATCTTTGATGATAATTCCACAATATATATCTTGTATAAACACTCACCATAATGCATTGATTATGATATTCAGTTTCTGAGGAAAGTAGTCTTTCAATACTTTTAATTGAATGAAGGGATAAATAAACCACAAGCTTTGCTGGATCAAACTTCTGAATTATTACTCAGAACACGATATTTTCAAAGTTGTCCAAAACAGCTATATAATTTAAGTCACTTAACTGGAATTTCTGATTTGGGGTCCTAAATAGACACAGCTAAGGATTACAAGGCCTGTGTGGTCTAAGCAGCCTAGAGTATCCACTGTCTGACATTATATGAGCAATGGCATAAAGAATGTACACACATAGCTCGATTTATTATGCTTCACTTAGTTGTTCTTCACAGCCACTGAGTTTTTTACAAATTGAAGGTTTGTGGCAACCTTGCATCAAGCAAGTCTATCAGCACCATTTTTCCAACAGCACGTGCTCACTTCATCTCTCTCAGTCACACTTTGGTATTTCTCCCAAATATTTCCAAATTGTTCATTATTATTTTATCTGTTATGGTGATCTGTGATCAATGATCTTTGATATTACCATTGCAATTGTTCTGGGGCTCCATGAACCACTCCCATATAAGATGGTAAGCAATCAATAAATGTTATGTGTGTCCTTAATGCTCCATGAACCAGCAGTGCCCTTATCTCTCTTACCATCCTTGGGCCACTGTATTCCTAGACATACAATAATATTAACATGAGGACAATTAATAACCCTACAATTGCCTAAGTGAAATGAAGTGTTGCACAAAATCAAAATCTAGAAATGGTTAAGTTTCATGAGGAAGGCATATTGAAAGCCAAAATAGGCCAAAAACTAGGCCTCTTGTGCCAAACAACCAAGTTGCGAATGAAAATGAAAAGTTCCTTAAGGAAATTAAAAGTGCTACTTCAGTGAATGCATAAATGATAAGGAAGAAAAACAACCTTATTGCTGATATGGAGAAAGTTTGAGTGGTTTGGATAGAAAATCAAACAAGACACAACATTCCTGTAAGCAAAAGCCTAATTTAGAGCAAAGCCCTAATTCTCTTCAATTCTATGAAGGCTAGGAGAGGTGAGGAAGCTGGAGAAGAAAAGTTTGAAGCTAGCAGAGGTTGGTTCATGAGATTTAAGGAAAGAAGCCATTCTATAATATAAAAGTGAAAGGTAAAGCAGTAAGCATTGATGCAGAAGTTGCAACAAGTTATCCAGAAGATCTAGCTAAATCATTGATGGAGGTGGCTACACTAAACAATATATTTACAATGTAGACTAAACAGCCTTATATTAGAAGGAGATGCTATTTAGGACTTTTGTAGCTAGAGAGAAGTCAACGCCTGGCTTCAAAGCTTCAAAAGACAGGCAGACTCGCTTGTAGGGACTAATGCAGCTAGATGACTTTAAGTTGAAGCCAATGCTCATTTACCATTCTGAAAATGCTAGGGCCCTTAAGAATATGCTAATTTTACTCTTCCTATGCTCTATAAATAGAACAAGCGTAGGTTACAGAACATCTATTCACAGGCATGGTTTACTGAATATTTTAAGTCCACTGTTGTGACCTACTGCTCAGAAAAAAAGACTATTTTCAAAAAGTTATTGTTAACTGACAATGCACTTGGTCACCAAAGAGCTCTGGTGGAGATGTACAAGGCTACTAATGTTATTTTCACACCTGCTAACACAACATCCATTTTGCAACTGATGGATCAATACGTAATTGTGACTTTCAAGTCTTATTATTTAAGAAATTTCATATGGCTATAGCTGCCAAAGGTTCCTCTGATGGATCTGAACAAAGTAAACTGAAAAACTTCTGGAAAGTATTCACCATTCTAGATGCCATTAAGAATATTCTTGATTTATAGGCAGAGGTCGAAATAACATTAACAGGAATTTGGAATAAGTTGATTCCAGCCTTCATGAATAAATTTAGGTAGTTCAAGACTTCATTGGAGGAACTGCAGATGTGGTGGAAATAGCAAGAGAACTAGAATTAGAAGTAGAGCCTGAAGATGTGACTGAATTGCTGTAATTGCATCATAAAACTGGATGAAGAGTTGCTTCTTGTGCATAAAAAAAGGAAAGTGGTGAGGTCAGGTGATCGAGAACATCCTGGCCAACATGGTGAATCCCCATCTCTACTGAAAATACAAAAGTTAGCTGGGCGTGGTGGCATGTGCCTGTAGTCCCAGCTACTCAGGAGGCTGAGGCAGGAGACTTGCTGGAACCCGGGAGACAGAGGTTGCGGTGAGCTGAGATCGTGCCACTGCACTCCAGCCTAGCGACAGAGTGAGACTCCATCTCAAAAAAAAAAAAAAAAGAAAAAAAAAAAGTATGTGGTTTCTTGAGATAAAATCTACTCCTAGTGAAGATGCTATGAACATAGTTGAAATGACAACAAAGGATTCAGAATATCACAGAAACTTAGTTGATAAACCAGTGGCAGGATTTGAGAGACTTGACCCACAGTAGAAAGACATTCTACTGTGGGTAAAATGCTATCAAACACCATCACATATTACAGAGATTCATAAAAGAAAGATTCAATCACTGCAGCAAACTTCGTTGTTTTCTTATTTTAAGAAATTGCCACAGCCACTCCAATCTTAAGCAACAACCACCCTAATTAGTCAGCAGCCATCAACATCGAGGCAAGACCCTCCACCAACATAAAGATTACAATTCACTGAAGGCTCAGATGATCATCATTTTTAGCAATAAAGTCCATTGTTAAGACATAAAATGAATTATTGCATGCTTAATAAACCAGAATATAATATAAACACAAATTTTATATGCAAAGAAACAAAAAACATTGTGTGACTCACTTTATTGCAACATTTGCTTTATGGTGTGGTCTGGAACCAAATCTCCAATATATCTGATATCTGCCTATATAGATTTTCATGGAAGCTGGAAAGAAGAAAATGTTTGGGAATTAAAGATTTGTTCTGAGTTTCATGAGGGCCCTGAGAAAAGTTGCAGATACCAATAAAGGGAATCAAAAATAATATTCAGATAAATTTCTCTAGCTTCTCCTTTTGACCTGCACCCTGGTCTTGCTCCTTTTTCAGTTTCCCCTAACCTAGGTAATAAGCCATCATTTTTCTGCCTAAGAATTTCCTTGAGGAATTTTTTTTCACAATCCCAATTTAACACAGATACCTAAATAGAAGTATCTCCTTAATACAAGTTCTTTTTCTGCTTTGTCAGTTTTTAATATTTACTTCATCCTTTGGTTTATTAGAGAGCTACCTGCATAAAATTATTTTATTTTTCATTCCTTAAACTCGATTTCAATTTTTCTGAACAAAATTGACACAAGTCACTTAAGGACGTTAAAAAGCAAATAGCAATTATAATATGAGACCTGCTGAATTTGGGTGCCAGAACTTAACTGTAGTAAACGCTTAGGTTTTTTAACACCGGAATAAAAAATTTATCAAAACTGGGCTGGGCGCAGTGGCTCATGCCTGTAATCCCAGTACTTTGGGAGGCCAAGGAGGGCAGATTACGAAGTCAGGAGTTCGAGACCAGCCTGGCCAACATGGTGAAACCCCGTCTCTACTAAAAATACAAAAATTAGCCTGGCATGGTGGCATGTGCCTGTAATCACATGAACTTAGGAGGCTGAGGCAAGAGAATTGCTTGAACCCGGGAGGCGAAGGTTGCAGTGAGCCAAGATTGTGCCACTGCACTCCAGCCTGGGTGACAGAGCAAGACCCATCTCAAAAAAAAAAAAAAAAAAAATCAAAACTAGTATTAAATCTAATTCTATTGGCATTAATTCAAATGTATTTCTAAAATGAACTTTAGCTCATTTGCTCATGTCATATATTTTACAAAACTGTAATCAATATGATTGACTGGAACTGGATTTTATATATTCTTAATATCACAAAAACTGTGCTCTAATTTCTTCCCCAACTCTTTGAAGCTCATCTTTGCTAGAAAAGAGATGCTTCTTACTTTTCCTTTAATCTCTTTCATTTGCTGTACCAACAATCATTTTTTAACTAAGCTATCAGGAAAGATATATATTGTTATCAACCCTACTGGAAATAAAATTTTGTTGCCACATAATCCTGTTCTGTAAGAAAAAAATCATCTTAGTGAAAAAGGAAACAACTTATGGTATTGGTAAATCCAAGACATCTGTGATATTCTGCATGGAGCACAGAATTTCACCATAAACATTATTTTGGTTCCTCAATGATCAGGTATTCACAAAAGGTTCAATCAGATTAAACTGTATGTGTGCTTGTGTGCATGCTTTATAAATCAGTACAGATGCTCCTTAACTTACAATGGGGTTACCTCCTGATAAACCCATTTTAAGTTGAAAGTATATTAAGTTGGAAATGCATTTAATACACCAAACATCAATAACTTAACCTATCCTACTTTAAACATAATCAGAACATTTTCATTAGCATACAATGAGCAAAATCATTTACTATAAAGCCTATTTTATAATAAAGTGCTGAGTGTCTCTCATGTAATTTATTGAATATTGAATACTGTAATGAAAGTGAAAATGTGGGTACTCACTATTAACATATATAGCTGAAAGCATAGTGAGCCTGCAGAATGTTTGATGAATTGAACTAAAATTAATTGCTGGATTATTGGAATACTACAGTGCCTAGGTCATCAATTTCTCTATCTTCTGATGAGGCTCTAGAATAGCTGGTATAATGCACTGGGGCATCAAAACTTGGTGACAGTTTAGTAGGCATAGTGTTCTGCAGGAAGATGTCAAGTTTTGACCACACAGTTTGTTTCTTCTTTTCATTATGTATTCCCTATAGCAAGCAAAAGCATCCTGTATCTGCCCATGATGTCTTGTAAATTCCTCATAGTTGATGTCCACTTTTTTCTAACATGAGCATGCCATTGCTGACAGTAGCAAACACCTCTGACAGCTTCTTTGTTGGACATTTTCTTGGTGCCTCAGGTACAATTTCTTCCTTTGCTTCAACTTCTTTACTTCTGTCTTCCTCCAGTTTGATCAGTTCCTCGTTGGAAAGCTCTCCAGCATCAATGCCAACAAGTTCATAAATAACCATTTTATCAATGCCCAATTCTAGCTGTTTCTTAATCACCAATATCTTATTACTTACTATTTCACCAATAGTGGAATTTTTATTAAAGCCTTTGAATGTGTTCACATATGTCTTCAAAATTTTCTTCCAAATGTCATTTACGCACTGCCGTGTGACTTTTTCCCATGTTGCAGTGATGTTCCAGATAACATTTAGAATCTTAATACCTTTCCAAAACTCTAAGTGTTTGGCCATATTCAGTAGCTTCAATTGCCTGTGAAAATGTTTGGCATAAATAGTATTCTTTTAATGCAGCAGTTAAGCCTTGGTCTGTTGGTTAAAGAGTGTGGTTGTGTTTCACAGCAAATACACACTCATTACATCAAGATTCATGTCACCTATATGCTGTGGATGCCCTGGAGCATTGTTCAAAATCAGAAGAATTTTGAATGTGATATTGTTTTGCCTACAATATTCTCTTGCCTGAAGAATAAAACAATTCAAAAACCTGTCTTCAAACAATGTGGATGTCATGCAGGCTTTTTTGCCAAGGTGCTAAGAAACAGGAAGAATATGCTTGCTCACATTCTTGAATGCTCTAGGATTCTTGGAGTGGTAGATGAGGAAAGGCTTTAATTTGAACTCTGTAACATTTCAGCCTAAAACCAGTATTACACAGTTTTTGAATGCTTTGAATACTGGCACTGTCTTAGACTCTTGATGAATTTACAGTCCTCTACTTATAATGGTTTGACTCACAATCTTTTACTTTATGATGGTGTGAAAATGATACACATTCAGTAGAAACCATATTTTGAGTACTCATATAACCATTCTGCTTTTCACATTCAGTACAGTATTTAAACAATTACAGGAGAGATATTCAACACTTTATTATAAAGTAGGCTTTGTGTTAAATGATTTTGCCTAACTGCAGGCTACTGGAAGTGTTCTGGACCTGTTTAAGGTAGGCTAAGCTAAACTATGGTGTTTGATAGGTTAGGTGTATTAAATAGATTTTTGACTTATGATGTTTTCAATCTATGATGTGTTTATCAGGAGGTAACCCCATTGTAAGTCAAGACACATCTGTATATACACTCTGGTATATACTTCCAGAAAAAGCTCATTTAATTAACATTAAATATTTGTTCTGGTAATTATTTCTTACCCACAATTATCCTGTCCAGTTCTTTCTTAAAAGCTTTGACACCTTCAGTATTGGCACTTGCTGCCTCACCACTGACCTTCACTTTATGAAAATTATGCTGCCTTTTGAAGAGTTAGAACCACCCACGACTTGCTATAAACAGTTCCATATATGTAGGATCATTGGCACATACTTTTAGTGTATTGAAAAACTTCTTGCCTACCTGGTCATCAATAGGCTAAGAGGTATGTGGTTCCGAATCTTGTTTTCCATCACATGGCAAGTAATTTCAAGGGGCCTGACTGGTTTTTTCATAATGACAGTGAATTTAACAGATGACGATGGTTTCATTGCATCACTAATTCACTTCTTATCCTTTAAGAGGGTCATGATAATTGATTATGGAAGTTATAACTCATGTGCAGAGGCCATTACTGGCTTGCTGCCTTCATGCTGGGAAATTGTCTTATGCTTTATCTCGAGTAATCACTTTCCTCTTCTTCTCACCATAAGCAGGAGACACAGATGGATGTTTTATATATGTGATGGTACGCTAAACACAAAACAAAATATCCAAGAAATGCTGGCAACGCACTACACTGTAGAGTATGGGGTGTTTACCCATAATCACATGGCTGACTGGGAGTCATGGCTCCCCCCTACAGCCCAGCACTGCAAAAGGGTATCATGATGTATATCCCTAGTTCAGTAAAAGATCAAACTTTGAGGTCTAGTTTTTACTGGGTGCACATCACTTTCGCATCATCTTCAAGTCAAAAAATTATAAGCTGAACCATCATGAGTCAGGATGATTTGTATTTCATTTCATAAGATCATTGTCTTAAAATGGTGCTAAATTTCCCATAGATCTAAAATAAATCAATTATCTCTTTTTATCAAATTGAAGGACAAGACTCATTCCAAAACACCTTTGGGAATTATTAAATAAATGGATTTATTAAACAATTTTAAATATTACCATAATTGTTTACATAATAATAGATTGCAATGAAAATGTATCTATTTAGCCTGAGATTTCATTATGACTTTAAAGATATGTTTTGAAAAGTGATATGATGAAATTTACTAACGATTATTGAACTCTGAGTCATGTAAGTTGTTCAAAGTAGAAAACACAGTTACACATTTGGCAAATGAAACTTGGCCTCTATATGGTTTTGAACTGTCATTATTATCTAGATAATTTGAAATCTGTAAAATTACATTATTCACAAATAAGAAGGGGATCCGATATTGTTGAGAGGAAATTAAGGTGTGTATTCAGTGACTGTAAACTCATGTTACTAATGTTGTCATATTCTTTAAAAACTAAGTAGATACTAGCAACTAATTACTTAGGATTTGTTATGAGTCAGAGGAATCTGGGGTATATGCTTACTTTTTACTTGTAAAACTGATTCTTTAAAAAGAGAAATCTATTTTTTATCCTTGAAGGTGTAGAAAACATCTGCTGCCTTTTTGTGAGTTAAAGTTCATTAGAAAATTACAAAAATCTAAATGCATTTTTATTTAGAGTTCTCCAGAAAGCAGACTGATGCACATTTTGATTAAGACTATTGAAACAATAATAAACCATGGTGTGAATTTTTAAAATTTCCTCTGCTTAAATTTACTATTACCTAGATATTAAATACATGTACATGTCAAATTAAATATCAATTACTTATCTAGTCCCAAAAGTATATTTATTGTCATTACTGTAGTAACTCCTCAGGTATATTAATGATGCAAGTAAACACATGAGAAGTAAATAAATTCAAATCTGTCATTCTGTCTACTAACAGGGTTAGTGTATCTTAATGTTATAACGGTGTCTCTTTCTCTCCTCTTTTCCTGTTCCTGTGTGTTCTTCCCACAGTTAGGTCTTCAGAAAAGGAGAAGATAACCATTATTTGGTTAAGTCACTATAAATTTGCTGCATTTTCCTACAAATACCTCCAAAAAAGCTTGAAACAGAATGGGTGATTTTCCCAAGTTACTAAGAGAGTTCTAAAGAGGACTCTACATTATGCCAGGCTGAAAAAACAATTTTCTCATTTCAGAAGGGAGGTTCTCCACCCACTCACCACCGAAAACAAACATATACTTAATTGTATTAAGTGTTGTCCTATTACTCTCCAGAAAGCCTTTACCAGTTCAGATTTCAAACAGGGACCCATTGCTCTTCATCCTCACAAACTTTTATATTGCCAACTTCCAATATTATTAAACTGATGATTGTTGAATAGCATCTCTTTTAATTTGCATTTTTGTTGAGTGATCAAAGATGAACAGCTATTTGTATACAAATTATCCATCCTTTACCTATTTTTCCTGTTTACATTCAGGATTTCCTTGGATATTCTGGATCTTATTACCTTGACGATGTTCTTCTGAATTCTTCCAGCAAAAAGATGTTCTCCTACAGTTTATTTTGTCAGTTTCAGAGGTTTACCTTGCACACCTAGGTATTATATGCATCTAGAATTCTTTGTGTATGCTTTTTATTTTCAACATTTCTGGTTACATCTTGGTAGACATTTTTGAATTGTTTTTTTAAAAATCCAATATTAGTGTTCTGTGTCTAGAAATGCTAGGAAAACATTTACTTTTATTTGAATACTATTATATTTGGATTGCTCTGGTAATTTTAGCTAATTCTATCTATTTTCATTACTTGTCTTTTTTCTTTTTACCTTTAATTTCAGTTTTACAAAACTATTCACATGGCTTTTCTTATGTTGGTTTCCGTGACTTATAATTCTTGCTTCTGTGGCAAATTTTGAAATGAGCTTGAAGGACAGAGACATGTTAGTTCTCTATCTTGTCAGGAAAAAGATACAGCTGCGCCCCTCACATCCCTCTTTAGAACTGAAGCACTCATTCACCCCATGGCTAGGAGGGTTGGCTGTTGACAGTTCACATCTCATTTCCTTCATCCCTAAGAAATGTCAGAGACCAAAGGAGTTGCCTTGCTAAGGTCATATCCTAACCTTAGACAGCCTAGCAGCATATTTAAAACATTAATTTATATGAGATCTACATATTAAGATTATTAAAACTTAGTTTTATATATTTGCTGTAAACAATTACCAGCTGGCTATCTAACTTCAGCTCTGAAGATTATTTTGTACAGGCTCAAATATTTTATTTAATATGTTTTAAAATATTATGTGATCATCCAAATAATACATATCTGTGTGTGTGTATTTGTAAGTTATGCATCACAATCATATAATGAATCCTCATGAACTTAAGTCCCAAATCCAAAAGGAGAACCTGTTAGGGAAATATAATTTAAAACAAAATTTCCTGCCACTCAGAAAATCTCTCCAACGAAAGTAGAAGAGAAAGAAAGCAGTTTTATTATTGAGTAAGGATTAAACCAAAATGTCATGTGCCTCTCAGGCAATCTGTTAAAGAGATTGCAAAGACAGAAAGAAATTTCACCCTTTTCTATAGTTAAGCAGACACAACTCATTCTAACAATGTTCTCAAGAGAAAAAAATAACTAGTCTCAAGTAAGAGGACTTGACTGCAATGTTTGTTCCACACAGTTCATCTCAAAATCACTTGATAGTTGGAGTGACTATCTATGTTAGCTAACTGGCTTTACCCAAAGGAAAAATAAACTTCTCATGTCTTTATGATAGGAGGTAGTTTTTGAGCTAAACTCAAGCTGAAGTGAGGAGCCCACTCTCCCAAAGAAAACAGAAAATCTTTGATGATTATATTCCAAAGACACAGCATCTAAGTTCTTAAGAAAGATATTCCTGGGTTGTAAATCTAGAAAGAAGTTTATATAGGTTTTTAATAAGATATACATATATCTCAAAGAAAAAAGAAAGAATTTACAAGTTTTCTAAAGAAAATGCTTTGAAAGGGAGGAGGATTCTTTTCCTGATGTAAATCAGAGAAAATTATTTTTTTCATTATATTTCTATTAATATTTACCCTTACAAACATGACCAGTAACTTAAATTTACCGTCACACACACACACACACACACACACCACACACACACACACGTAACAATTACACTGAATCTGGTATGTAATAATCATTTGCATTTTTTCCAAATAGTTTTATTATATGTATGTATGGCTAAACTATATTAAGTTCTGGAACTTGCTTTATAATTCCTTAATAGTATGTTTTTAAGGTCCTCTCATATAGCTTTGTGGAGCTGAAAGTCATTGATTTTCACTGCTGTATGTTTCGTACTGTGATGATACACCCAAATATACTTATTTTCTATCTCTTATCTCCTATACTTTTGAATTTGTTCAGGTTTTGCTATTATTAATTGTGCTTCTGTGAACATTCTTTCACATGTCTCCTGGTGAACACAAGCAAGAGCTTTTCCACTTTATATACCTAAGACTAATTGCCGAGTCATAGGAAATACATTTTCAACTTTATAAGGAAAAAAATCTAAATTATTTTCTAAAGTAATATACCAGTTATATATATATATATATATAAATACCTACCAGCAAAAAAAAATGCAATCTCATTGTTTCACATCCTTTCCAACAACTAATGTAGCTAGACTTCTTAATTTTTGATAATACAGTGGGTATAAAATGGTACTTAGTGCCTTTGTCAGATAAACCTTATGAACCACTTCAGATTCTCTCAACCTATCTCTTGTTCCAGATGCTATACAGCCAGTGTAGCCTTATAGCATTTTCAAGCAGCTATGAAATAATAGCACGTTTCTCCATACCCCCTCTACAGCCTGGGGATTCCAAGTTGATGCCAAGATGTGGGATGCTATGGAACTCTGCTCTAAGGCCATGCATATGCCCCATGGGATGAATTTTGACTAGGTAACATGGGAACTGCTGGGTACATCTTTCTGCTCACCACTGCTCACCCCCAAGACTGAATGACCTGAAATGCAGTTAAACAACTTCTCAGAAGGCAATCCTATAAGATGGAGTAATCAGTCATACTTAGCTGCAACTAGCTCCTTAACACACCTTCATATTGACTCTCATTCTTTCCCTGTTCCATTCTCCCCGTCTCTCACTCCTACTACCTGGGATTTAATTCTCTAATAAAGTAGTAGCTATCTGGAAAACCCAGGTTAAGGCAAGATCATAATTTTCATTTCTCTGATTACATAATATGTATTGGCCATAATTGTGACAGGACTTTTCATGTGTTTTGTTTATTTTTATGAGGGAAGGTGGTATGTTTGTTTATTGCTCTCTCATCCATTAGGAGAATTTTTACATTGTAAGAACTAATCTTTAGTAAGTTACATGTGTTATAGTTTTCTTCTTTCTGATTGTTGCTTGTATTTTCTTTCTACTTTTCTTATTTCTTTCATTGAACAAAGTTCTTATTTTGATTTAGTTGAATTGAATGAACTTATTTGTGTTTATCCTTTGTAAATTATTTCTTATCTCAAGGTCAGAAACACATAATTATGTATTTTGTTTTAAAGATTTTAAGGGTGGCTTTTCACACTTACATCTTAATACATATTCTCCTAGACTTTTTTTTCTGTGAATGTTGTTGTTATTATTGCTATGTAAAGGGTACATTCTTTTAAATTATGCTTCTGTTTCTTGATTTATGTTGATGTTATAGCCAGGCAACTCACTAACATTTTATTATTTATAATATTTGTTTGTAGAAACTCTAAGTAATAATAACCACTGTATAATGATATTTTCTCCCCATTCTGATAAACACACACACACATGCATTCACACACACATTTAAATTTCTTTTCTGTTTCTGTTGCACTAAGATCTCCAGTCCAATAATGATTAGAAGCAGTGATAATTGACATTCTTGTTTGTTTCTAAATTTTAAGAGGATGCTTCTAATTTTTCTTATTATAAGGATGTCTGTTTAAGTTTTTTGGTTGATTCTGTTTATTAAGTTTAGAGGTTCATTTATATTATCAGTTTACTGGAATCAAAGATACGCTGAATTTTATGATATTATTTTTATGCAACTCTGAAGTAGAGATATTACTTTTCTCTTTTAATCAGCTCTTGTTGAGAATGATCTTTACATATATTCTAATGTTAAACTATCCTTACAATCTTGAAATATACTCATTTTAGTCATAATATGTTACAATTATTTTATCCTGTACGTGGTATATGGTATGGTTTGCTAATATTTTGTTTGGGTTTTTTGCTCCTATATTCATGAATTAGTTTCCCAAAATGAAAATTGATGGGGATTAAAGCAGCAAATTAATATATGAACAATAGAGTACAATATTCTATCTTCCCATTGATTAATAAATCTACTTTTTTGTCTATCAGCAAAGTTTTATTTATGTTATTCAAAGTTTTTCTCTTTTAGGTCCCACTTTTTTTGTTACTTTCAAAGGAATTTTTATTTTTTTGTATAATTTATTGATTATTGAAATTAAACTAGATATCTATTCAATTTCCCAAATACTATAAAGCTATAGTAACCAAAACAGCATGATATTGGCATAAAAACAGACACAGAGACCAATGGAATAAAATAAAGAACACAGAAATAAATCCATGCACTTACAGCCAATTCATTTTCAACAAATGTGCCAAGAACATAAATTAGAGAAAGGACATTCTCTTTAATAAATGGTGCTGGGAAAACTGGATATCTATATGCAGAAGAATGAAACTCGTTCCCTGTCTTACAGCATATAAAACATCAATTCAAAATAGATTAAAGACTTAAATGTAAGGCTGGAAACTATGAAACTACTAACAGAAAACACTAGAAAATGCTCTATGACATTGGTCTGAGCAAAGATTTTTTTGGCTAAGACCACAAAAGCACAGGCAACAAAAGCAAACATAAATATAAGCAAGTGGGCTTATATAAAGTTAAAAAGCTTCTTCATAGCAAAGGAAACAATCAACAAAGTGAAGAAATAACCTGCAAATGGGAGAAAATATTTGCAACTATATAACTAACAAGGGATTAATATCCAAAATATATAAGGAACTCAGACCACTCATTAGCACAAAATAATCTGATGACAAAATGGACCAAAGTTGTTTTTTCTTGTTTTTGTTTTTTCCAAAATGGTGGATTAGAGGCATTGCTAGTATACCTCTCCCACTTGGAAGGACAAACTAGTGTGTAGAATTTCACATTGTAAACTTTTTTTCAAGAAGCAACATGGTAACTGAATAGAAAAACCGAAGGAATCTAAGGACGCTTTGAATAAGGCAGAAAGCTGCAGTCTACACTGTGAGTCAGGCGAAGGGCTGAGAGTCCCCAGTGGTAAGCCCCATAGTTCCCATGCACGTGGAGAGACTTTGCCTCGGGGATACACACTCCCACCAGGGACCCTGAAGGGGAAGGCCCTAACTCCAACCAGTGAAGGAACTGACTTGGGGGAGGTCATGGAATATGAAAGTAGGAGCAGTGGCTGGAAGACCCTTGTACGTACTCCCAGATCCCACCATGGATCAAAGGCAGCCAGCCATTCCTTACTGTTCCTCAAAGGGGACTCTGCAGAGGACAGCCAAAAAGTTCAGGCAGTGGTTGCAGGTTGCAAGAAGCTCCCAATGGGGTTTCACAATATAACCTCAGGTGGGGACGAGCTCCTTTGGCCAAGGCCGGGCCAGAGAAGAGTGAAAAGCAGCCTGTGAGTGCAGTGGTCACGTGTACAGGAGTCATGGGTGCAGAAACTGGGCGCAGGGCTTTGCAGCTATAGGGAAAGGTGTGGCCTGAAAGCCTTGGTTGCAATCTCCTAGGGGAAAGCTTATGACTCCAGGTAGTGGCAAGTTTTGATTACAGGCTGACTGGCACTCAGCTCACTGGTGCCAGTGGAACACTGTGGGAGTGGATCCGTCTTGCCATGTGCATGGGAACTATGAAACTTACCACTGCCTGCTACTCCCTACTCCCTGCACAAACTCTTCTGTGCAGCAGAGGTGGCAATGCTCCTCTCTGGAACATCAACCCAGTGGCCTGAGACCCACTCCTGTGCAAACACACCCAACCCAGGCCCCATCTGGCTTTGTCCTGCCACCTCCCTGGTAGCTTAACACAAAGGACAGAATTCACAATCTCTTGGGAGCTACATGGCCCTGCCCATTGCCCTTACCTCTCCCTCTTGAAACATAAGGCAAGCAAACATCCCACTGCTACTACTACCACCACAGCGAGGCCAACCACCGCAGTCCATTACAATATCGCCTGGTAGTATAACACTGTGCTGAAGAAGGAGAAAACGGCTTCGAGATCTCAGCTATCACCACTGCCTGCACCACTCTGGCTAAACAGAAGGTCCTGAGTTTGTCCACATGACCAATTCATTACTACTATAACCAGCAGTCAAGAAAGCCAACACGCTAAGGCTAAGGCTATCAATAACCAAAGAATTTCACAGAGTCTACATCGCTCCTCTGCCACTCCTATTAGAACTGGTGCTGTTACCCACTGCCGGGAAACTTGAGGACAGGTCACATCGCCAGATCCCTTTCAGACATTTTCCAGCACCACTCTGGAGTATGGCAACTTCATTGGGCAGCTAGACTCAGAGGAGCAACAACACTCACAGTAGTCTGGCTCCCAGGGATTCCCACGGGGGAAGTGGAAGTGTACATCAAGGGAACATACCATGAAACGAAAGAATCCAAATGACAGACCTTGAGCACTAGATCTTTTCACTGCTGGAAAGCTTACTTCAGCAGAGGCACAGTTGAAGTGCTGGGCTCCGTGAGGAAAGTCTTTGGCTCTGTCCCAACAGTCAGACAGCCCTGGTGCACATGAAAGGTCTTGGAGAAGAGGAAGTCTTTCCCCCCTTGTCTACCACCATAGTCACAGTTGGGCCTTCTCCTATGAGAGCTTGGTGTGGGTGCCACTTTAGACAGCCTTTCTGGAACACATCAGGTGACTGCATCCCCACAGGAGGAGCACCCTACAGGTTCACGCTTGCAAGACAGAGACAGAGTCACAATTCCTCTCTATTTGAAACATCAACATTCCTTCAGATGAAAAGAGGTGCCTGTCTGATCTGAATAGCCAGAGCACTGGGACAAGAGCATGTCTGAGAGGTGGATAACTTTCCTGCTCACCTGTCAGGGGAGCAGAGGTGGCTCCAACCCTTCCCCCTGATAAGACCTCAGTGCAACTCACTGAGAGCTCCTCCAACCACTTCTGTTAAGCCTGGGACTTCATTTACTCACTTGCTTTAGTTACAACTGGTTCCTACCCAGGGACACCTCCCCTACTGGCCTGAAGCCTGAACAATCAAACAAGTAAATAAAATACTGGGGAAAAATAAATAAATAAAAAAGTAAATGCCATGGAGAAATGTGAGATAAGCTTTAAGAGATGTCTACCATTCCAACTGCATAGGAGACAATGAACTTGGTCACACACTGAGCACATTGCTACTGCAACCAGTATATGAGAAAGCCATCATACAAAGAACTCTATAACCAAAGAACTCTTACAGAGTCTTCACCCTGAAAGCACCAAAAACCAAACTGGGCTATAAGTAACTATAAGCATTAAAGTCTCATCCTTAAGGGGGAAAAATAAATTTAAAAGCAAACAAACAAAAGAAACACAATCAAATCAAACATAAATTCAAGAATAATTAGAAGAAATAGTCTACCCAAATGAGAAGGAACCAGAAAAATAACTGGTAATATGACAAAACAAAGATCACACTATCTCTCCAGCAATGGACCCAAACCAAGATGAAATCTTTGAAATACCAGATAAGCAATTAAAAAGGTCAATAGAACATAGACCAATAAAACAGAATAGAAAATCCAGAAACAAATCTACATACCTACAGTGAATTCATTTTTGACAAAAGGTGCCAAGAACATACACTGGGGAAGATAGTATCTTTAATAAATAGTGCTGGGAAAACTGGATATACATATTCAGAAAAATGAAACTAGACCCCTATCTCTTGCCATATACAAAAATCAAATCTAAATGAAACAAAGACTTAAATCTAAGACCTGGAACAATGAAACTACCATAAGAAAACATTGGGGAAAATCTCCAAAACATTTATAGACACCTGGTGAGGAAGTGGTGTTTGATTTACATACGGCACAAAAAATTGGTTTGACCAGGTGTGCCATTTGCATAGGACATGAAAAGCTGTTTAGGACTAGATGTGCCTTTTGCATGGGGCACAAATTTCTGGCTGCCCCCACCCTAATCTTTTAGTATGCAAGCGGGTCCTCTGCCTGAGCTGTGCCGTGTTGCCCATTTCTTTACTGTATATGTGGTAACAAAAAAAGGAATATGGAGATGCCATGTTGGACGTGCCTGCCCCCAGGTATCCCTTTCCTATTGACACAGCTGCTGGCATTTGCCCGCACAAGCTTCCAGCTTGCTTATCTATGTTTGCAGCTCAATGTTTCAGTCTGCTTTTTGTCAGAAGAGAAGTGATTTGGGGGCTTCTTTTTGTTAGAAGGGGCTGTTCTGCCAAGGCAACAGCCATCACTATCTGCCTAAATAATTTATTTCTAGCTCCTTATCATCATGTCCTTAAAATGTATAAAACTAAATTGTGCTCTGACCACCTTGGGGCACATGTCATCAGGACCTCCTGAGGCTGTGTCACGGGCAAACGTCCTCAACCTTGGCAAAATAAACTTCATAAATTAACTGAGATCATCTCAGATATTTGGGGTTCACATGATCCAGTAATCCCACTGCTGGGTATATACATAAAAGAAAGGAAATCAGTATATCAAAGAGATACCTGCACTCCTATGTTTGTTGCAGCACTGTTTACAATAGCTAAGATTTGGAATCAATCTAAATGTCCATTAGCAGATAAATGGATAAAGAAAATGTAGTACATACATACAATGGAGTACTATTCAGCCATACAAAAGAATGAGATCCAGTCATTTGCAACAACATTGATGAAACTGGAGATCATTATGTTATGTGAAATCAGGCAAGTATAGAAAGACAAACATAGCATGTTCTAATCTGTGGAATCTAAAAATCAAAACAATTGAACTCATGGACAGAGAGAGTAGAAGGATGGTTGCCAGAGGCTGGGAAGAGTACTAGGGGGTTGCGGGGTGATATGGGGATGGTTAATGGGTACAAAAAATAGAAAGAATGCATAATACTTACCATTTGATAGCACAATGCAGTGACTATAGTCAATAATTTAAATATGCATTTTAAAATAACTTAAAGAGTATAATTGGATTGTTTGTAACACGAAGGATAAATGCTCGAGGGTATGGATATTGCATTTTCCATGATACGATTATTTCGCATTGCATGCCTGTATCAAAATATCTCATGTATCCCATAAATTCATACACATACTATGTATCCATAAAAATTAAAAAACAACATTGTATAACTTGCAAAAGAAAGTAAATAATAAAAATTAGAGCAGAAACCAATTAAATGAAAATAAGAAAACAATGGAAAAATTTTAAAAATCAAATGCTGATTCTTTGAAAAAATCAATTAATTTTATAAACATCTAGGCAGTATAATCAAGAAAAAAAGAGAAGAAAGCAAAATGTAACACTACTAGAAATGCAGGAAAGGTCATTATTACTGAGTATGCTCATGAAAAAGATAACAAAGAATACTAACAATACTTTTATGTCCACAGATTTGATAAATTAGCTGAAATTGGCCACTTCCTTGAAAGACACAACCTACTAAAATATACACTAAGATAAATAGATAATCTGAAAAGGCTTGTACCTCTTGAAGTTGAATCAATAGTTAATAACCTTCCAAAAAAGAAAAACACTAAACCCAGATGGTTTCATTGATAAATTCTAGTAAACATTTTAGAAAGAAATATCAATTCTCCACAATCTTGTCACAAAATAGAAACAGAGGGAATGTGAGGCCCATGTTACCTCGTTACTACAACCAGATAAAGATGTAAGAAAACGGGCAAACTATACGCAAACATTTCTCATGAACAGAGATGCAAAAATCTTCAACAAAAGATTAGAAAATCCAAACCAATAATGTATAAAAAGAATTACACACCACAACCAAGTCAACCAAGTGGGATTTATTGCAGATATATATGGCTTGTTGGGTGTGAAATCCAGATTGTGATGAAACAGTCTAACTATATTACAAATGTATGAAATAAACTCACTGAAATGGGTAGGGGCAGAAGTTGCTGACCTAAGTAACTCTGGAAATGAATCTAGTTGGCAACAGTAAAGGCAAAAAAATAAATAAAAGTGAAAAAAACCTGCATAAACAGTACTGTAGTTGAAACTGCTGTTTCCCATGGGGGTTTGGATTAATAACTCTGATACTACTATACACATATACTGGAGTTAAACAATTAAGTAAATTAATTACAGATTGTGGGAGCCAGGTTTCTTACTATTGGAGTGGGAAGGTACAGATAAGCAAGGAAAGAGGCTAGAATGGTTCATCTGGTAATGAATTAAACTTGGAAACATCAGTCTGAACCCATGTTTAATATACATAACCAGTGTTTACATATAGAAATATTTAAAGATCTGTGTATGTACATGGGTTAGTATACATACCTATATGCCCTTGCTCTGTCTGCTCAGAGGGCCTAAGCAATGATACCACAGTAGCAACAAGTGCACCTTAGTATTCAGGTCTTGGTTTCTAATACCTTAGTCCAAAGAAAAAATCCTAGGGATCCTTGGGGAAATGGCTGATTCTTGGACTGGGGCAGGGAATCCACAATAACCTTACCAAAATGGGTAGAGGCAAAAGTTGCTGACCTAATTAAAAAGAGCCCAGACAATTTTTGATCTGCAAAAAAAGACCAGAGAATGGTTCAGTGCCAGAAAGTAAGGAAGTGCTCAAAATAAACAAACAACCCTATGTTGATGGCAGTATGTCAAAGGTAAACAGGAACTGAAAGACCTCCTAATGGCTAAAATTGGAATAATTTAAGAACAAATAAGAGGTATTATTAGGTTATAATCCAAAATAAACATCCATGAGTCTGTAGTTGTATAGATAAACAATTGAATTAAAAATAAATGAAAGAGAATAGATAAATCTTCCATGAGGAAGAATTTCAAATAATTTATGTAGATACCCTGGCCTCAACTAGATGGAGCATAACTCCCCACTCCTTAGGTGTGTGCTGGACATAAGGAGTTCCTTCCAAATAGTAGGTACAGTATGAAAAGAGGAGGAAAAGAATAACATTCCAGTGGAGAAATCCGATGAACACTTGAATCAGGTAATCAAGGTTGACCTCAGCAGTGAGAAGTCATGTTGATATGTATGAAGTGAAGAAAACGGCATTTTACTTGTTTGGTCTTGCTCTCCAAAACACTTAACCTCAGTCTAATCATGAGGAACACAACAGACAAATCCTGATTGACAGAAATTTACAAAATACCTGACCAATAGTCTTCAAACTGTCAAGGTCATCAAAAACACTGAATGTCTAAGAAAATTGCCACAGCCAAGAAGCACCTAAGAGGACGTGAGGACTAAATGTAATATGATATCCTGGAAAAACAACAATAAAAACACTGTTAGGTAAAAACTACAGACATCTGAAAAAGCACATAGTTAATAATGTATCAATTATAAAAAATATACCATATTGATGTAAGATGTTACTAGTAGGAGAGATTAGATGTATGGTAACATAGATGATCTTTGCAATTCTTGGTAAATCTAAAACAGTTCTTAAAAAAAAAAAAAAAAAACGTTTATTTTTAAAAAAAGCAGTGGAGCTGCCCAGGTTGGAGCGCAGTGGCACAATCATGGCTCACTACAGCCAAAACCTCCTGGGCTCGGGTGGTTCTCCTGCCTCAGCCTCCCGGGTAGCTGGGACTGCAGTTGTGCACCACCACACCTGGCTAATTTTTGTATTTTTTGTAGAGACGGAGACTCACTGTGTTACACAGGCCAGTTCTGAACTCATGAATGCAAGGTACCTACCCGCCTCGGCCTCCCAAAATGTTTAGATTACAGGCCTGAGCCACTACACCTGGCCTGTTAAATCCATGCTCTTAATGATAACATTGTTCTGGGAGCCTAAACATTTAGAAAATACTCCAGTATTAGAGATTAAGGGGATGCCACCATTCAGACCTGACTGCTGTTTTATTTTTTTTATTTTTTTTATTTTTTAGTAATGTTTCCTTTATGAGGGAGGCAGAAAAGTTAAATGACATGAGTGACAGCATCCAGTAGCTGATAAGAAGTAGAGCCAAGTCTTCTCACTCTAGACTCTTGTTTCCACCATGTAAAATTATAATAAAGATTTAGGCTTTTTTTATTTCTTAAATTTTAGATCACTTTTTAAAGTATTTCTTATTCTTGGAAGCTTCAGAAGTAAAACAATATTCAAATAAATAAAATTGTTCAGTGATTATTTTATAATAAAAATAAAATTAAAACAGCAGTGGGGAATCGTTTCACTGTGCAGGGAAATCCGGACTTTATCCTTTCAGGGTAGTGAAGTTGTATGGTACCCAGTTCCACATAAACTCTGTGCTCATTTTAAGTTTGAGAGGGAATTGAACAGGCAAAGGCCTATTTTAGGAGGCTCTGTGACTAAGGAGGATTACACCCGTCTTCTTCAGAGATCTGGAGTGTATTCTGATTTAATGGTGGCCTGATAAGCCAAAGATCTCCTCTAAACTCCATCTCACCTCATTCTTTTTGTCAAGGAATAATTCCCTTTGCCAAGGAATATATAATTATTAGCATGGTATTTACTTGTATACAAGGGAAACTAATACATATATTGATCTCATCTACAAAAAGCAAAAACAGGATCTAAATATGAGAACGAGAAAAGAAGAAGAATCTGCAGACATTTAGAATAGCCAACTTTGTTTTCCTCTTCTTGAGTCAGATGCTGGTTACCTGGCAATCTGCACCAGTTAGGGTATTCTGCTTTTGGGGAGCCAGATGGGTCATCAAAAATCCCCCAAAACAGTTGTTAATAGCTTCTGCTGAAGACTTTGGGAGTTTGTGCAGTATGGGTAACAGGCTGCTTCTGTATTATGTCTTTCGGGGTCCTTTCTTAGCATATTCATCTTAGTTATTACAAGTATGCATCTTTTCCCTTAAAAATTTCTCTCTCCTGCCTGAGAACAACTTTATGCTTCTCCTTCTCCAAGCCTCAAACCCCGCTGCCTTCTCAAGACATTGTAGTCATCAATTAGGCAGTTGTGATCGATATTTCTATCATCATCCAGCTTTTCTGACAGCCTGAAGCATTTTTATACGCATCCTTTATTTCCTCTAAAACTGCTAATAAGTTTTCTGTATTATCACAATGTATTGACTTCCTTAATATCAATGTTATTACGCTGCAAAAAAGCCTTAGCTGTAAGCAGAGTATTAGCTCTGTCCACTTCTCCATCATTATGATAAAATTTCCCTACGTGTAATCTCAACAACAATCCTATGTGTAAATATACTAGCATTGGAATTATGTTTAAGGTCTAAGAGCATAATTCCAAGAGTCAGTATTAATTCCTTTAGACCTTAAAAGATCCTGATTTCACTTGATTATTTAATTACAGGTAAATTTTTCAATAAACCAGGACAAGTTAAACTAATGAGTTCTCTTTGGAGTATAATTCATGGTGGTTTATGTGTTTTTTAATTATCTTCTGACCTCTTCCCCCAAAGAGGGAGGGAAAACTGTATATGGGTGCATATGTACTTGTGTGTATGTGTGTGTGTGCGTGCGCACACACGTGTGTGTGTGTTTGTGTGTGAGAGAGAGAGAGAATGTTTAATCTTGTTCTTTAATTTACAATGATTGTTTACTTCCAGTCTGGGGTTTTATTATTTCTTGCTGGATTCATTTTCAGTTCTTATTTTAAATTTTTCAAAAGTGCTTTGCCACTCTTAAATATTAGTTACACATTTTTGTTGGCTCTTGATTTTCCAGATTATCAATTCCTTCTTTACTGAGAAAGTCATGATACTTTATACTTTGCTGTTTTTGTTTTTTTTTTTTCTAAATAAAAAGATGAAATTACAAGAAGTGCAAATGTGTTGTCAATTCTAAGATTTCAGTGTCCTTTCTGGAAGATAGGACTTGTGAGCTATTATGTGGCCAAATTAAAAATGAGAGAGAAAGGGAGAGAGAAAGAGAGAGAGAGAGAGAGACAGAAAGAAAGAAAGAAACAGAGAGAGAGAGATTCTCAAAAGCAGTGCAATGGAAATATTCTGTAATCTGTGATTTCTAATACAGAAGCCATTAATGACATATTGCTACTGATCCCCTGAAATATGGCTTAGTGTAATTGAGGAATTCAACTTTTAATTTTATTTTTAATTTATTTAAATTTGAGTGGCTATAGCCGTATGTGGCTACCTACTGAACGGACATAAATCTAAGGCTGGAAGACACACTTTTGTAACTTTATTGTACCCTTTATTTAGTTTTATTATGGCATGATTTAGTTCCTTCATCCGGAACACAAATTGAAACCATGAAAAACTATGTGAATTAATGGTTATTAATATTTGGTTGACTGCATTCCAGAATCAGGACATCTCAATGCAAATAAAATGACTTTCTTCAAAACGATTGAACTACAGTTTTTCCATAAATGATAGTGCTGTTTACTAAGTGTATCGTTTTCCTACTGTTGCTGTAATAAATTGCCAAACAAGTAATGGCACAAAACAACACAGATTTATTATCTTATAGGTCTGGAGGTTGGAAGTCTGAAATTGGGGTCACTGGGTTAAAATCAAGGTGTTGACAGGCCTGCTTTCCTTATGGAGACTATGGGAAAAATCCACTTATTTTTCTTTTTTTTTTTTGACATGGAGTTTCACTCTTGTCGCCCAGGCTGGAGTGCAGTGGTATGATCTTGGCTCACTGCAACCTCTGCTTCCTGGGTTCGGCAATTCTCTTGCCTCAGCCTCCCGAGTAGCTAGGATTACAGGCGTGCACCATCATGCCCAGCTAATTTTTGTGTTTTTATAGAGACAGGGTTTCACCATGTTGGCCAGGCTGGTCTCGAACTCCTGACCTCAGGTGATCCACCCATCTTGGCCTCCCAAAGTGCTGGGATTACAGGCATTAGCCACCATGCCAGGCCTTCCATTGTCTTTTCTACCCACTTGAGGCCACTATAATTACTGACTCATGGTCCCTTCCTCCATTTTCAACTCCAGTAGTGTAGAATCTTCTCTCCTTTCTGACCTCTGCTTTTATCTTTATACTTCCTCTTTATGACTCTGATCCTCCTGTTTTCCTCTTATAAATATGCTTGTGGTTAGATTTAGTTCAAGTATAATCCAGAATAATCTCCTCATCTCCAGATTCCTAGTCACATCTTCAGATTCTTTTTTGCCATGTAAGGTACATATCCACAGGTACTGAAGCTGTTATTCCGTATACATCACTAGTATAGCTTATACATTGCCCAGGAATTGATTAATAATGTAATTTTAGGTTTGAATTTTGAAATGTGGTTAGTTCCAGAGTTGCTTATGGTTGAAATTTATCCTATAGGAAACACGGGTTGTTGACATGACCCAAACATATATCCAGGTATATTATTTTACTCAACACATTCAAGAATGCTGAGTCTCTGCACTGAAATTTAAGACTTCCTCCAGAGGAGGAAAACCCAGGTCTTCAGGGTATTGTGGGCAGACACTTCATAAATGAGAAAACTCCATATCTCTACCAATGTGGAATTAATAATAGCTCCAAGAATAATTTTAGAATAGAAGGAGTAGACTGGCAGGCTCTTCTCCCTGTGACTTCTACTTGAAGTGTGCTTAAAAACATTTGAGAGGCTTCTGTCCTATACTTGTCAGTGCCTGACCAGTATTTTAACTTCCATGTGAAATGTGAAATCATATTTAAAATGTCAGTGGAGAAGGGAAAAGTAGAGGGAGAGAGGGATGGATGTTGACAATAAATATTATTAATGCTGTTTAGGGATTTTTGGGGAGCAGAATGCCCCTAAACTGTAAATAATAAATTACAGTAGAATGCAATATATTAAAAATTGAGAGAAGCAGCTACCAAAAGGTGAATCACTTGGATGTAAAATGTAGCACAGATACGTATAGGATATTAAAAATGTAGCACAGATACGTATAGGATATTAAGGGATACAGATTGCACCTTTTCATTCTTCATTTCTGAGCTTAGATATCTCTCTGTTCACCAATCATGTCCTGGGACTGAGTTAGATGCTGAATGTATCTCCAGTGCCCTCGTATTTACCCTATGTTAATGCATTTTACTCCACATTATAATTGACTGTTTACCTGTACTTCTTAAGTATACTTATATCCCCTTCTAAATTAGTTTCTTTTCTTATGCCTTGCATATCAGCAAATGTAGTACTTAGTACTTGGTCAGTTAAGTCAGAAACCTAAAAGGTTCAGAGGTCTCATCTCCCCTCATTGTCACTTGCCTTGCATCATTAAGTATAATAATTCCTACTTGTATTTCCTTAGTAAAGTTAACAATTCCTGAAATTATTACAATAGCCTCTAACTAGTGTGATCTTGCTTCCCTTGTGTGATCTTCTAGCAATGCAATGTAAATATGACCCTCATCTCAGTGCCTCCAACCCAAAAGAAATTCTTAAATAATTCTCCTTTCCATTTTATGAAAAGAAGTCATTAAAAGGTTTACAAGGCCTTATTCTGGCTAATTCTACCATCCTAGATTCTTGATTTTTTTTCTACTATGCCAGCTGAAAATAGTGTGTAATGACTGAATAGGTCAAGGATCTGAAACAGTATTCTAGTTTATCACATGGAAGTCTGTGAGACTTGACAAGTTACTTACTCTATGATGATTCAATTATATTATCTGTTAAATTGGGAGGATAATATCTTCTAAATTGGCTCATGAGGATTATTATAAAGGCCTTATTGCAATGACTTATGTATTTTTCAATGTTCAATTAATTATTGTTGTAATTGTCACTTTTATTATTCATAGTTACAGGTGTCTTAGCTTGTATCCCTCCAGAATTAAAGGTTGAAATAAAGATTCAAGTACAAATAGTTGATTTTGGAGTTGATCCTAATAGATTACCAGCTGGAGAGCAGGGAAGTCAAACAGGAAAGGGAAAAACACCACTAAAGGGTATATTAATGAGCAGGTCACCAGTGTGTGTAATTGAAGATCAATCCTAGTGTGGATTTCTGAAAGCTGTTTTTGAATATGTCTCATAGTTTACCCTACCCAAGGGATAAGAAATCCAAGTCTATAACCTCCAATGTATATCTATCATTTTCTCAGGACTGCTTACAGACCCATCAACCAACCAGCAATTTCAGAGCGCTCCACAGTCAGGCCAATCATGTTTCTGTAGGCCAAAAAAAAAGTCCCTCAGGCAGAGAGTTATAGGCACTTATAATAGGAGGCTGTAAGACATGCATAGGAACTAGCAGTCAGAGCATATTCAGCAGACAGCATTTGATATGTGAAAGAACTGAGGCTCAAATGGGGTGAAATGATTAGTCCAAGATTCTCAGTAAAGAGTGTTTGAGTCTAAACTTGAACCAAGGGATATCTGATTGCAAACCACTTGCAGTTTTTACCAAATTATGGTAGCAATCAGTTAGAAGTGGAGATTATGAAAGGAATATGGCTAAATATGAAGGATCCAGTGAAACATGTTGGAGAGGTATAGAGACAATGAGACCTACAAATTGTGTGACAAAGAATTCAAAATAGTCACTGTGTTAGTCAGTTTTCATGCTGCTGATAAAGACATACTCAAGACTGGGCAATTTCTAAAAGAAAGAGGTTTAATTGAACTCACAGTTCCACGTGGCTGGGGAGGCCTCACGATCATGGTGGATGGTAAGAAGAAGCAAGTCACATCTTACGTGGATGGTGGCAGGCAAAGAGAGAGAGTTGTGTAGGGAAACTGTGCCTTATAAAGCCATCAGATCTCGTGAGACCTACTCATTATCACGAGAACCTTACGGGAAAGATCTGCCCCCATGATTCAATTACCTCCCACCGCATCCTTCCCACAACATGTGGGAATTCAAGACAAGATTTGGGTGGGGACACAGCCAAACCATATCAGTGGCCTTAAAGGAGTTTAGTGAGCTACAAACAAAAAGATAGAAAACTAAATGATATCAAGTTGAAATAAAAGGGCACAAACTAACAATATGAAAATATGAATGTGTGAAAACAATAAAGATAAGAATATAGTCAAATTCTGAATACTAGTGTAATGGTGGTGCACAAGTCACTTTTAAATCTAGAGCAAACATTAAAAGATAAAAGCATTGAAGACAACTACAACTATTATAATTTGTTAATGGATACACAATCTATAAAAGATGTACATTGTGATATCAATAACATAAAATGTTGGGGGGGAGAAGTTAAAGTGTAGAGTTCTGTTATGCATTTGAAGTTAAGTTGTAATCACCTGAAAATAGATGGTTATAATTATAAGATGTTTTACCTGAACCTCATGGCAACCACAAAGAAAAGCATTGAGGCATACCATCACAAAAAAAAAAAAAAAAAAAAAAAAAAAAAATCAAACCACAAAGGAAGTCAGTACACAAAACAGAAGAATAAAACAGCAAAATTCAGAAAACGATTAAAAATGGAAATTGTAAGTTCTTACCTATCAATAATTACTTTAAATGTAAATGGATTACATTTTCAATAATAAGAAATATAGTGACTGTACACATAAAAAAATAAAAACAAGGTGCTATGTGCTACCGATAAGACACTCGCTTCACCTTTAAGGACACACATATGCTGACTAGGAAAGGATGGAAAAAAGATATTCCACATGAATTAATAGTAACCAAAAAAAGAGTAGGAATGGCTATACTGGTATCAGACAAAATAGATGTTAAGTCAACAACTCTAACAAGAAGCAAAGAAGATCATTATATTATGAAAGATGGCCAATTCATCAAGAGGATTGAATTATATCTTCTTGATTTGGTTTGGGTCTGTGTCCCCACACAAATCTCATCTCAAACTATAATCCACATAATCCCCATGTGTTGAGGGAGAGACCTAATGGGAGGTAACTGGATCATAGAGGTGGTTCCCCCATGCTGTTCTCCAAGCAGTGAGTTTTCATGAGATCTGATGGTTCTATAAGTGTTTGACAGCTCCTCCTTCACACACACTCTCTCTCCTGCTGCCTTACGAAGAAGGTGCCTGCTTCCCCTTCTGCCATGATTGTAAATTTCATGAGGCCTCCCCAGCCATGTGGAACTGTGAGTCACTTAAACCTTTTTCCTTTATAAATTACCCAGTCTTGGGTATGTTCTTTATAGCAGTGTGAGAATGAACTAATACACTTCTACGTTATGCATATAATATGTATGTAGTCAATATTGGAACACTTAAATATATAAAATAAATATTAACAGAATTGAAGAGAGAAATAGACAGCAATACAGTAGGGGATATCAATACCCCACATTCAACAATGTATAAATAATCCAGGGAGAAAATAAAGACACAGTATACTTGAACACCATAGTCCAAAAGGATCTAACAGGCATATACAGAACATTCCATCCAATTATATATTGTAGAATACATATTCTTTACAAGAGTACATGAAACATTGTCCACAATCAATCACATATTGAGCCACAAACAAGTCTTAAGAAATTCAAGAAAATTAAAATCATATCAAGTATCTTTTGCAGCCACATGATATAAAACTAGAAATCAGTAACAGGAAGAAAATTGGAAAATATGCAGGTGTGTAAATACACAAGACACTCCTGAACAACAAATGGATTAAAGAAACCAAGAGAGAAATAAAAAATACCATTAGACAAAAATGGAAACACATCACACCAAATCCTATAAGATCCAGAAGAGTTCTGAGAGAAGTTTATAAAGATAAGTGCCTACATTAAGAAATAAAAGAAAGATCAGAAATAAACAAGCTAACTCTTCACCCTCAAGGAACTAGGAAAAAAAACTAAGCCCAAAGTCAGCAGAAGAAAGAAAATAAAGATCAGAGGAGAAATAAATGAAATAGAGACTAAAGAAACAGTAGAAAAGGTCAACAAAACTGAGGTTTTTTTTAAAGAGATAAAACAAGATTGTAAAACCTTTAGCTAGACTAACCAAAAAAATAGAAAAGACAAAAATAAATTATAAGTTAAAAAGTAGACATAAAAACTGATACAGAAGCAAGAAGTATCATAAAATACTACTATGAACAATTATACACGAATGAATTGGGTAACCTAAAAGAAATGGAAAAATTCCTAGAAACATACAACATACTAAGACTGAATTATGAAGATATACAAAATCTGAACATGCCAATAACAAGTAAAGAGATTGAATCAGTAAGAAATAAAATCTCCCAGTGAAAAAAGCCCAGGACCACATGGCTTCACAGCTGAAGTCTACCAAACACTTAAAGAATTAATATCAATCCTTCTTAAAATCTTCCAAAATTGTAAGAGGAGGAAACACTTCCAAACTAATTTTATGACACCAGCATTACCCTGGTACCAAAGTCAGACAAGATCACTATAAGAAAATAAAATTATAGGCTAATATCCCTGATGAATATATAAGCAAAAATCCTCAACAAAATACTAGTAAACTGAATTCAGTAGTACATTAAGAGAATCATACTCCATAATCAAGTGGAATTTATCTCAGGGATGCAAGAATGGCTCAGCATATGTAAATCAATGTGATACACACAGAACATTAACAGAACGAAGGATAAAATAATATAATCATCTAAAGAGATGCAGAAGAGTCATTTGTCAAAATTCAACCTCCCTTCATGATTTAAAAAAAAAAACTGTCAACAAATTAGATGTAGAAGCATGTACCTTAACATAATAAAGGCCATATATGGCAAGGCCACAGCTTACATAATACTCAAAGTAAAAGGTGGGAAGCTTTTCCTCTAAGATCAAGAAAAAGACAAGGTTGCCTACCCTCACCACTTCGGTTCAACATAGCACTGGAAGTCCTAGCCAGAGCAATCAAAGGAGGAAAAGCAAATTGGATTGGAAGAATTAAAACTGGCTATGTTTGCCGATGACATGACCTTAATGTACAAACCCCTAAAAAATTCACCAAAACTTAAAAATCAATTAGAAAAGGATAAGCACTCCAACAGGAACATGGGAAAAGGAGATGGATATTCCATTAAAGAAAACAAAAGCTAAAAACATAAATACCAGAGTATTATCAAAGTTGTCCAAGTTTCGGTAGTTAGCAAAAAACACTTCAGATTCTGATTTCCCCTATCAACTTGGGAAATAGTCACATAAAATTGTGTGTGTGTGTGTGTGTGTGTGCATTTGTTTACCCTCTAATTGATAAGAGATGATCTGGAATTCAATTTGGTGATATGCTTTCAAATTCTAAATCAAGAGATTCCATGAAAAAAAAATTCAGGTGAATTATGCTTAGGAAATCTTCAATGATGTACACAAAGTTTAGTGTATAAGAATGATTACCACAGCATTCATTTATTCAACAAATACGTATGAAGCATGATCTGCATAAAAATTAGTGTTCTGGCCCTACTTCCATAACATGCATTATGCAGCTTATTTTTTATAGGAGAAGGCAAACAATTAAAAGTGCAATGAGAAATGCTAATTACATAAGAACTATGAAAATAATAAAACATGGTAATATGGTAGGCAGTGAGAAGAAGAAAATAACTCCCCAAGGCAGTGACATTCCAGCTAACTAATATAAAGAAGCCACCATGGCTCTGGGGAGATAATATTTTCCCAAGCAGAGGAAACAGCAAGGACAAGTAGGAAATGAAAGTGGAATGAGCAACAGAAAAAAACATAACTGTATGAGTAAGACTAGTCAGAGCATAGTAAGAGGAGGAAGAGACGTAGAAGATGAAGAGATAGACAGGCAGGGAGATTTCTAAACTTTGCAAAATAATATGGCTTTTGTTCTAAGCCCAATGCAAATTACTGGAGAATTTTCAGCAGGAAAATACTGAAAACTGATTAAACTTATTAGCAGAATCACTTTGGTTGAAGAGAGGAAAATGTAGTGTAGTATGGGAGAAGTAGTAGAGAGACCAGTTAGGAAGCTAAAGAAATTAGAGATGGTGGTGATTTTCAGCACAGTGATTATATTAGTCTGTTCTCATGCTGCTAATCAAGACATACCTGAGACTGGGTAATTTATAAAGGAAAGAGGTTTAATGGACTCACAGTTCCATGTGGCTAGGGAGGCCTCACAATAATGGTGTAAGACAAAGGAAGAGCAAAGGGACGTCTTACATGGTGGCAGGCAAGAGAGTCTGTGCAGGGGAACTCCCCTTTATAAAACCATCATATCTTGTAAGAGTTATTCACTATCAGGAAAACAGCATGGGAAAGACCCACCCCCATGATTTAATAAGCTTCCACTGGGTTCCTTCCATGACACGTGGGAATTATGGGAGCTACAATTCAAGATGACATTTGGGTGGGGACACAGCCAAACCATATCAGTGATTCTTCTCTAACTCTGCTGTTGATATGATTCTCTTATGAATCAGGTTGAAGTTCAGATTCTGACTCAGTATGATTGAGATAGGGCCTGAGATTTTCTATGTTTAACAGGCTCTTTGGTGATAGGGGTACCGATAGTCCACAGACCAAACTCTATTAATGCTCTAGTCTAGAGGGCATCTTTAAAATTTTAAGTCAGAGAAGGAAGAATGCAGTTTCCATTTACATTTGGAGTTATAGCTCATTAATGCTGTTGAGGGGTTGAATATAGGGAGTAAGGAAAAGAAATGAATCAGTTATGATTATTGGCTTTCTTGTAATATTTTTATAAATTAACAGATAAAATTATATGTATTTATTGTGTACAATATGATGTTTTAAAGTATATATACATTATGAAATGAGTAAATCTAGCTAATTAACATATGCGTTACCTCACATAGTTATAATTTTGTGATGAAACAGTATCTACTATCAGCATTTTTAATAATACAATACATTGTTATTAACTATAGTCACAATGTTATACAATAGATCTCCTAAACTTATTCTTATCAACTGAAACTTTGTATCCTTTGACCAATATCTCACCAATCCACTCCCACTAACCACCCCAGTCTCTGATAACCAGCTTTCTATTCTCTATTTCTATGAGATCTACTATTTTAAGTTCCACATATGAGGGAGGATCATGTCGTATTTATCTTTCTGTGCCAGTCTTATTTCACTTAACATAATGGCTTCCAGGTTCATCCTAGAATTCTTTATGATAGTAAAAACTAAAAACAACATAATTATTTAATAATAGATCAATGGTAGCAGGTGATAAAAATCGTATTTTAAAATAATATTTTTACGTAAAAAACAATGTTTTTGATAGAATCCCAACTGTACAACAGGTGTAGCACATATATACATCAAAATGATATAATTTTTTCTTAAATTTTAATAATCAACATCGATTACTTTTATCATCAGAAATACTTTTTTCTTTAAATATATAAAACCTATATAGCAAGATGGCATCATCTGCTCAATCTATAGTTGTGAACACATATATTTGTTATATATTCTTCTGTTATAGGCATGTTTGAAATATAATTAAAAACGATCTATAATTAAATTAAAATTAAGTTGCTATTTAAAAATGACCTCTTATTCTTAATTTCGCAAAGTGTAATGTAACCTCATGTCCATTTGCATTGCTTTACCAGGTATTCAGGTAAAGGAATACCTGAGATGGGGTAAATTATAAAGAAAAAGGTTTATTTTGGTCCAAAGTTCTGCAGGCTATATGAGAAACATGGTGCCAGCATATGCTTGGCTTCTGGTGAGGGTCTCAGGAAGCTTACAATCATGGCAGGAGGTGAAGAGGAGCCAGTGTGTCACATGAGGAGGAGGAATAAAGTGCTATCCTCTTTTAAACAACCAGATCTCCTGTGAACTCAGAGGAGAACTCACTATTACCATGAGAAGGGCACCAAGCCATTCATGAGGGATCCACCCCAATGACCCAAACACCTCCCAGTAGGTCCCACCTCCAACACTAGGAATCACATTTCAACATGAGATTTGGAGGGGACACACATTCAAACCATATTACCCCAGCTATATACAAATATCTGTTTTAGTATGTGGACCACCTAAATCAGTGTTTTGACTGATTTTTTCTCTCTACTGTGTGATTTATCTACCTGAAGAGTTTATTTTCGTTGACTGTATTTCAGCAACCTCTTCATAGCAACTTTACTCTTTAGTCAAGGGTTCACCTTTTTATAGTGTCTGTGTTTTTAAGGGTAGCCACAACTTTCAAATTCTGCTTCTACCTTTATACAAAATAATCCTGCTAGAAGAGCCAATAGCCCAAGTTCTGATGGTTGGGACATGGTGCTTGGCTGAGCAAGTACGATTCTTGGAGACATGTGGAATGGTGGATATGACCCTGGCAGGTGGCTTGCAGTAGGGGTGAGAATGTGTTGGAGTGTTTGGCATGGCAGTATGGAGGGGACATCCATGTGGCCCTGCAGAGCCAGCAGGAGTGAGGAAGCACAATTATGTTAATAAGAAAAGGCCTGATTCCATTGCTGTTATGATGTGACAAGACAAGAATGGACTTGGGTCTAAACCTGTGCTTTTTAAATAATTTATCAATCTGCAAGTGTGAGTGGACAATACCACATATGAAGTCCTGAGGGACACAAAAGCAGATTTTAGGTCCTGTTCCTCACCCTTGATGCAGTTTAAAACCTACAGAAAAGATCTACACAAAAGTACCAATTTAACAACAGATTTTAAAAGTTCTACAAGAAAAAAGTAATATCTTTCATGATAAACAGCTGATTGTATCAGTTGCTATCACTGATTTTGCTTAACCAAGTCTTCTCAATGTATTATGCCTAAAGTAACTTAAATATCTGTTCATTTTTTTCTGTGTAAAATGATTTTAGATAATAGCAAAAATGAAATTTGTACTTGCTTTGTATTTTCGCAATTGTTTATCCAATTGGTTTCATCCACAAGTAATGAAATGTGAAGGTGCCCAGCAGTCTATTAACATATGTTAAGAGGATGAACACTATGTACAAAGTCTAAAACATTTACCTTAACTGGACAAAATGTGAGTTATTTCCCATCAGAGGTTCTAAGAAATTGGAATATGCTCTCTGTTAATAACACTACTATGAATAAAAAGAACCCATATGCATTATATCTCCCATATGCATATATCTATGTTACACATTATATACGTGTATATTTATATATATTACTAATTTTCCATTATATCAAATGTATATTCCTGTGTTAAATATGGATGAGAAGATGAAAATCATAAATATCTGTGTTCTCTGAAGCAATGGTATTTTTTTAATATGAAAAGGCTAATTAAAAGTTATGAGGGCTGGTAAATTAGAAAGTCATTTTGTATAGTTTATTTCATCTAAATATGTATATTTAATGAGTGAATAAAATGAGGTCAGCAACTTTGTTTGCATTCTCAGGCTTCATTTCTTGTCTCAATAGTGTGGCACAAGAGGACAGTTAGGTTGGGACAACAGCATGACAGAAGGGAAAAGGAGTATCAGGATTGTGGGGAAAATAATTTATTGACAAAAAACTGTCCACCTGAAGAAAAGCAGAGAGCGGCCATTTACAGTTCTCCCGCTGGTTCCCTGAGTGGTCACTGTCTCAGAGACCCAAAGTGAGGATTAAACATTGGAAGGAGGGAGGAAATGGCTGGGTGTTTGTTATGGTTTGGCTCTGTGTCCCCACCCAAATCTCATCTTGAATTGTAATCCCCAGGTGTCCAGGGAGGGAGCTGGTGAGAGGTGACTGGAACATGGGGCAGTTTCCCCTATGCTGTTCTCATGATAGTGAGTGAGTTCTCACAAGATCTGATGGCTTTATAAGGGACTCTTCCTCTTTCACTTTCTTCTCTCTCTCCTGCCACCATGTGAAGAAGGTTTTTGCTTCCCCTTCACCTTCTGCCATGATTGTAAGTTTCCTGAGGCCTCCCTAGTCACATGGAACTGTGAGTCAATTAAACCTCTTTCCTTTAGAAATTACCCAGTCTTGGGTTTGTCTTTATAGCAGTGTGAAAATGGGACTAATACAATATTATGAAAGACTCTTCCATTTATTAACATGTGTCTCTTATTTCCACAGGCCAAAAATGGTATTAGAATACCATCATAAACTGTCAACATTACAGAATAAGCAAATTAGTTGAAATTCTAAAGCACTTATTTTTTACTCTGGTTATAAAATTCAACTGACATGGGAATTTTGGGGGTTGATTAAAAAAATTTGGCCTTTAAAGTTTTAAAAATCAATCTTCTTTTACTATAATACTCTTTAAATAGTTTCACGTATAAGGTGAAACTTCATTCCTGACAATGAAACTCTAGTGAAATAAAAGTAGTATATAATACCTATGTTTTCATATAAATGACAAAATTGGTTGTTGTTCATGGTTTTATTTATAAGTGCAACACTTACCACAAAATTCCTTAGTCACTGCAGTCTACTGCTGGTATTTACTTTCCAGGATTATTATTTGTGGAGGTCGATAAATGATTAACTGCAGCTTATTTTGTTTTAGCTATGGCATCGGATAAACTGCATTTCTCACTTTGTCTTCTCAGCAGTTGTGTGGATTATGGAGATGAGCTGTGGCTCTAGGTAGAAAATGCATCATTTATATATGTCAGGTGGATGGCATCACGCTCCTGTTCTCGGCTTTTTCACAGAGGCTGTGAGATTTATGACCATCATAGAGCCTTTTCACCCCCATAGATCATGTTGGTAGAATACACATACCTTTTCTGGACTTCACCCCTTCCAAAAGCAGCTGGAATCAGAACAAGGTGCTGTTTTGGTAATTTTTTCCCCCCAGAGAGAGAGAAAATTACTCCATCCCCCTAAAATTTTCCCCTACGGCCAAACAACTAATTATTCAAACTAAATAGAGAAATCTAGCGGATTATTTTTCCTTTTCAACATGTTTTCTTTGAGAAAAAAAATGTATTTATTTTTATGAAAAGCTTTTTCAAAGTAAAAGGTATTAAATTGCTTAACTTGGCAGAGCTACTAGGATAAAACCCATGTCCACACACAGAGCTGTTTTTGCTAATAGTCTCTCCAACTCTCAGGAATATATATGTAGCTCAAGTTGTCTTATACATATAGATGTTTATCTTTCATTGGTATCATGTAATCAGAAAATAATTTTCAAAACTGGAGACCCCTCCTGAGGCAGTCGTATGTTTTAAGGCAATTCAAACTTTCACTTTATAGGATTACTAAGTCAAAGCTGCCATTCATGAATTAACTACTTAGAAAGTGGAAGGCAGTGTTTGATTTCTCCTTCTCTCCATCTACCCTGCCTCTGTCCCTCTCTCCCCAGCAAGGCAAACAGGAATAAAACCTGATCTATAACTCCAGCAAAAAGAAAAACATAAACAAAAGAATACATACCATAATAGATGATTATTTATGATTACAGCAGAATAACTTGATTACCTAACCAAGAAAATGGATATAGTTTTTATAAAGGAGATGATGTTTGAGCTGGGGTTTTCTAGACATATATTTCCCTTCTGGCTGGAATTTTTCTATCAGTAAGAAAAAAAAAATCTGCAAATCAAAATATTAAAAATATAGGTAGTAGAGCATGTAGAATCAGAGAAAATATAAAAATGTTTGAACCACTCAGATATATTAACAGAGGTACTTAATATATACAGATTTATCTTGATACATGCACACATGTATCAAGCATATGTAAGAGCAAACACAAATATCAAGAGGCAAAACTTGCATTTGAATGAGTCAACAATGAGCAAGTAATGTTGTATCATTCATTTTTAGTTATTCTTTCTTGCAACATCCTCACAGATTACAAATGAAATTTCTTTCTCTACCAATATTCACCTTTTAAATATAATCCTCATTGATTTTACCCTTTTTATTTGCACCACACTTTGAAATTAGTAAAAATGGGTTTTATATATTCACTTCATAAGCATGTATTAAAGGCTAATTTGTGATATGGAAATAAGATTATAAAAGGTTTAGATTGAATATGTTCTAACTCCAGGAAAAACAAAAATTAATAACAACAAATAAAAAGTCCTGATATGGGCTGCTTTACTGGTGATTTATCTCTTTTGTCTAGATGTTTAATTTATCAAAAATGTATGCTATTGCATCTCATTGTCCTTAAGAATGCCAGGTTTATGAGCGCCCCTGGGTTGTATTCACCCAAAGGTCATATGATCATCTAAGTTATTAACAGGGAGTCCACTCATTACCCTGACAGCACATGAAAAAGTACCTGAATTAACGGATTCAAGAAATCAGATGGAAAGATCATGAAATGTTTGAACACATCTCAGTCACAGAGAAGGAGAAATTGAGATATAAAAAAAAAATGACATCACAGTCCTACCTTATAGGTTGCTTTATTATATTGGCTTAGTAATTTGAGGTTTTTTTTTTTTTTTGACAAAGTCTCACTCTTGTACCACAGGCTAGTGTGCAATGGCGTGATTTCGGCTCACTGCAACCTCCGCCTCCCGGGTTCAAGCGATTCTCCTGCCTCAGCCTCCCCAGTAGCTGGAATTACAGGAGCCTGCCACCACGCCGGGTTAATTTTTGTATTTTTAGTAGAGACCAGGTTTCACCACATTGGCCAGGCTGGTCTCGAACTCCTGACCTCAGGTGATCCGCCCGCCTCGGCCTCCCGAAGTGCTGGGATTATAAGCTTGCGCCACCGTGCCCAGCCGAATTTGAGTATTTTTAAATGAAATATTTTTTAGCAAATTCAGCAACTATTTTGTTAGTGTGTCTATATGCAGTAAAGCTGAATCCATTTTTATGAAACATTTATTAGTGCTGCTTATCCTTTATTTTAAAAAATTCTTTTTATATACAAATTTTATATAGCTAATCAAATGTTTTCAAATATTTTGAGTTAAATCCTTTATATTTTATGCTGTATTTGAAAGCCTTCTGAACATTCTTGTATGCCCTAAATTAAACAAGAATGCTTCAACTAGAGTTTTTATTTTATAGTGTAATGGAACTGATCTATCCTCAGGAAAATTAGCCTTCCATTTAAATATCTGTATTCATTTGATAGAAAAGCAAGCTAGATATATGTGAGAATGTATATGTGTTTTTCACAATTGTTATGCACTACCATTAGAAAGTGCCAGAATATCTGCAAATAAAATTCTTTGTCAAAATCAATTTTACATGAAGCTTGATTTAATGAACAATTTTTATGTGGCACACAAATCTCTGGCACTCCTCCTTTTATTGCCAACCAGTTTTATTAATCATGGAGCAGCTAGGTTTCAAACCAACTACCCATCCATTAGGATTTATTTCCAGAACTTTGGCAGATCTTACCTCCACAATTTTTTCTGCAACACAGAATCCATTTCTCAAAGAATGTAATGTACTGAGCTTAAAATCTTGTAGGGTGAAATAGGCGTTCTAATTAATAGGGGTTGGTGATGGGATATATTTTGTATCATCTAATACTAACTAGAACAAAAATGTTACCCTCCTATCATTCTAGCAAAAAGTTTACACGAAATCCTTATTACATGCTCAATAATAGAAGGGGATTAGTAATGTGGTAACCTTAATCATAAAAGATTGGGCAGATCTACAAAACCTTCCTAAATTCAGAGCAAGTGTCAGTCTGAAGACACTATTATAATGTCCCCAGTCCACATAGTTAATTTTCAGTTGTGTCAAGGAAGACTATCTTGTGGTAATTCCAGTAGTTCCTGCAGTGCTGCTTACTTCTTAGATCATCAACATTTACTTTCTGAGTTCTAACTTTCATAAATATGTCTTTCATTTTTCTGACTCTCCCCACAATCAGAAAGGCCATTCATGGTCAAAGAAGAGTTGCACAGGATATTCTGTTTCCTGAAGGATTCAGAAATGCATTACTTCACTAAGCCCTGGACCAGCTCATAGCAAATATTTTATAATAGTTCCTGGAGTAATTTTAATTTATGAATGTTAATATTTCAAAATTGAAATAAAAGTTAGTGATCAATTGAAAATATTATGTTTGAGATTTTAAATGTGTATAATCCCATTCTTACAGAGTTTAAAAAAATTCTTCTGAGGGAATTGAGTTTCTGGTAATATGATCCATTAGATACCATAAACAACCCTAAACAACTATAACACAAATGTGAATGAAATACACAAAAATAACTGTATACATCCCTAAGCTGGTAAGATTTTTTTAAAATTCCAACTTGAAAATAAAGTGAAAGTGGTAAAACTGGAAGATGAATGTTGAATTAGTTTTTCAGGTTGATGGTAACATCAGAAATATGGTGACCCTGAGCTTCTTTCCTGTCACCTGATCAGGAATAGGAGACAGGAGAAAAGTTGATGACGTGTGTAAGCCAGAGAGTCTAATAAGAGAACTACATTCTCACTATCTTAAAAAATAAGTTTGTCACATAGGAGAAGATATCAACACAACAAAAAGGAAATTTACCTATTTTGACTTTGATGCTTAAAATAACTAAGGTAAACACTAAAATATTATATATAAAGAATGTAAAGTGCACTCTAGTAGAAGGAAATAAATGATCGCAAAAATAGAACCTCAATTAAAAAAGACAGAAAGGAAAGGAAATAATGAGCAAAAACAGGATATATTGAAAACAGAATAAAGATAATAAATAAAAGTGAGCAGATAATCATTAAGTACATATGGCTAAAATTATTCAGTTGAAAGTAAAAGACATTTAGTCCTGAATTTACTACATCTAGCCATATGTTGTGCATAAAAGACACTGTCAAAACATTAGAATGCAGAAGTTTGAAAATCAAAGCGTGGAATCATATTTACCTGTCAAATGCTAACAAAAACATGAGCTTGTAACAAACAAAATAGACTTAACTAAAAACTAATACTTAACATAAGTAAGGTTGTGTCATAATGATTGAAGTTTCAATTGACAAAGAAGACATACAAATTCTATAGTTTTTGTATATAATACATGGGCTCAAAACAACTATTGGAAAAATTTACAGACATAAAAGAGGAAATACACAAGTATATCATGATAGTGGAAGATTTCAGTACACTTTTTGTCAGTAACTAATAGATCAATAGTATAAACATAGGTCAGAATATAGCAGATTAATAAGGTTGATCTACTAGACATATATAGGATATTAAATCAAAAAGTTATTCTCATTTGTCTTCAAGAAGACATGGATATTAAAGAAATTAATTATGTGGTAGGTTATAAAAGTGAGTTTCAACAAATTTCACGGGAGTGACATAATGCAGATTGTAATCTTTAACCACAAGGAATGTACATTCTAAATTAATAGAAATAAAAATAACTTTAAACACCCATATCCTTGGACATTTAAAGATTACACTTTCAAACAACCCACCAAATAAAAATAATACTGGGTATTAGAAAGTATTGAGAAATAAAAAATATAATAACTACAATACATATCAAACTTATGATATGCTTATAAAACAGTTTGTAGTAACGTAGAGCCTTAACTATGTCAAAAAAGAAGACAAGCTAAATATTAATAACCTAAAAATCTAACATAAGAAGTTAAGAAATAAATAGCCTAATCGGCTGGCAAGTATTAGAGAAAAATAAGAGGAGAAATTAATGAAATGTAAAACAAACATAAAATAGAAACAATCAACAGAGCCAAAAGTAGTTTTTTGATAAGGCTAAGAAAATTGATATATTTGTGGGAAGCACAGTAAAGGAAAAAAAGAATAAAAATAGAAACGGAAAGGAGGAACATAAATTACAACAGAGATTTAAAAGGTTATAAGAACACAGGCTGACACATTTTATGTTGAATATTTGAAACGTTACTTGTTACTGATAAATTTAAAGGAATTTGCAATTTACCAACAGAATTGAGATGACAAAGAAGAGATAATAAACTTGAAAAATTATTCCATGTAAAAAACACTAGGCCAGGACTGCCGTAGAGAGAGAGAAAGTAAGGCTATCCCAGACATTTAAAGAAGAGATAACTCCAGATTTCTACAAAATCACTCACGGAATAGAATAACAGAGAGAGTTTTCAGTGGGAGCAAGAGCATTAGAGACAACCACCACTATTATAGCAAACTAGTAGATAGATGACTTTAAAATAATGAGGGCAAGTAGGCTAAAAGATCTACTGCCAACAGAGGGTAACATGTGTGAATAAGTGTAGAAATTCACCAAAGCCAAGTTAGTTATTTGAAAAGATCAATAAAATTGATAAACCCCTAAAAAAACTGACCAAGAAAATAAGAGAAGCAGGAATAAAAGGAAAAAAAGGAACTCTATAAACCATAGAACTCTAAATTATTTTAAAAACAAGAAAATAAAGGGATAAAGAAATATACAATACCATAATTTGTTCAATTGGCTTAACAACACATAGCTCTCCCTCTGCATAGCTGAAAAAAAGATGAATGATTTTGGAAAAAAAAAAGCAACAGAAATCATCTAAATCGAATACAAAGTCTAAGAAAATGAAGCAGAAGACCTGATATCTGTGGCACAATATTTATGTTCTCTTTGAACTCTGCATAGAAAATAATGTTTTAAACAAGGATCAAAAACCATAGCCATAAAAACTACCTGAAAATTAAGAACATTTGATTAATAAAAGACACTGTAAGGAGAATGAAAATATAAAGAAGTTATTTCCAATTTGTATGACTGATAAAGTAATATCTATATGTGTATCTATCGACCTTCCTATCTACCTAATGGCAGGTAGATGATAAATAAGAAAAAATAGTAAAATAGACGAAAGAGCCTTAAACAATAGTTCCCTGAGGAAGAAAACTCAACAGATATTAAGATTTTTAAAATGTTGCTGAAACTTACTATGAATAAGGGAAAGTCTGAAAAACCAAATGATATTGAGTACTATAAAAAGTTAAAACTGCAAAAGGAATTGTCATACACAGGTGATTGAAGTACACATTCAAACAAATACTTTGGAAAACCATATGACATTACCAAGCATTTTGATAGTGAAGATGATGATGACACAGCAATTCACTTCCTAGGTATTATACAATGAAGAAACCCTTATCCTTTAGCTCCAGGAGACAAACGTAAGGAAGTTCATAGCATAGCACAGATCTCTCTTCTCTCTCTTCCTCCATCACCCCTTCTCCGAAAATGTCAATGTATTTACATACACACATGCACACACACACATATATATCTATATATATATCTATAAATATATCTCTATATCTATCTGTCTATCGCTGAACTGCTGAATAACTCATTTTCGCTTCCAAATCCACTCTATCCTTCTTCATTTATTCTGGACTTTGAGAGATGGATGAATCAGTTTGGACACCATCGATTGACTGACTCTTAACTTCCAGCTCTTGATTTTTTTCAGCTGCGGAAGGCACTGCCGGAAACTGGGAGGTTTCTTAGAAGGGTGGGGTTGAGTTATGTATTTGTCAGCAGCCTCTCTGCAAGGTCATTCTGACTCGGCAGCATTTTCACTCTATGAAGACCACAGTTCTTGGCAGGCAGCCCCCTCCTTCTATCTTCTATCTACCTTCTCAAAGTTTGTGTAACTGCTTTCTTTCCCTTCAGATCTAGGGCTGAGTAGGGCTCTTCACTGTTGCCAGCTATGGGGTACTACGTTACCACTTGCGGGTTTGCTGAAATCCTCTCACACTTTGGAGAAATAGTTCCTTTATTAAACTCTAGTCATTTGGTTCCTGTGGGAATTTTTACTAATACGAATTCAATCACACATTCCTAATTAAATAAAAAATATAACTTGTGTTGCATTTATATGATTATGTGCATTTGTGTAAGTACAATAGAGTGGCAAAATGAATAAGTTTTGCATGAATTAACATGGTTAGATCTTCATAGCATATTACTGAGTGAAACAGTCTGAAAGAATGACATTTAAACATATAAAGAAATTTCATATCAGCCAAGGTAGCATATTCCATCCACTGCAACTATTTTAAATAAAGGTTATAACTTATTGAGCTATAGCTTGTTCTAGGTATGTTATTTCTGCATACATTTTGAATCTTAAACATTGTGATTACAGTTAAGTCATAGTTTGCCATAGAAAGATCATTTCATTCATTTATCTGTAACATGAGTATGTTTAACCAATGCTCAGATTCAGAGAGAATCTTCTGCATTCTCACTCATAAAGGAACTGTTTATTTCCTTTCATATCACAAAATATTCCCCAAAATATGCAGGGATTTAGTGCCCAGAGATATCACATTCATTCATTCCTTCATTGCATTCAGCAAATAATTAGTGATCAGCCAGTATAGGCTGGGCACTGTCCAAAAAAGGTATGCTGGGCAGGGACTAAACAATGACTTGGGTAGTGGAAATGTACATCATTCCTGCAGGGTGGTCATATGGCACAATGCTGGATGCTATACAACTGAATTCCTCAAATGTCTCTTTAGATACCTATATAAAGACAAATATGTTATCTGAGTTCAGGCCACATGCATTCCTGCTCATTAGAGTGGAGGCAGGATGAGCCTGACTTCACTCTCCAGTGGCTCCTTAGTCCTGTTACAAATGATGCTGGCTTCAGACCCAAGTTGTCCATGAACTTAGTATCACTGCAGCTCCTAGGTTCTCAAATAATACTCCTCTTGATGGCAGTGTGCTAATCTCTTAACCAGTCGAAAAAATAAAGCAGATGGGCGGGCACATTGGCTCATACCTGTGGTCCCAGCACTTTAGGAGGCCGAGGTGGGTGGATTGCTTGAAGCCAGGAGTTTGAGACCAGCCTGGCCAACATGGCAAAACCCCATCTCTACTAACAATACAAAACATTAGCCGGGAGTGGTGGCACGCACCTGTAATCCCAACTACTCAGGAGGCTGAGGCACAAGAATCACTTGAACCTGGGGAGGTCGAGGCTGCAGTGAGCCAAGATCTTGCCACTGCACTCCAGCCTAGGCAACAGAGCAAGACTCTGTCTCAACAAAACAATAACAAAAGAAAGAAAGAAAAGAAAGAAGAAAAACAGAGCAGGTGTCTGTTCTCACAGAGCTTAAGGTCTATGGAGTGGATTAGAGGAAAGCAATGAATTATAATGCAGTGCCATGGTGATATTAGGCCAAGTACAGGATGCTATAGGAGAATGGCAGTATGAATATAACCTAGATTTTTGCTATCTATAGTATCTGTGTGGACATCCAATTATAGAATTACTGCTGCTGCTTCTGTTATTATGAGTTTACAAGGATATGTCACTATGCTCTAAAATGATGATCATCAGAGCTCCAGTTTCAATTATTATATGTACACCATATTTGGGCTTCAGTATCCACAGCTTCTTAATGTAAACTCAACTTTAACAGATATAGGGCCCACACATTTTAAAGAGAAAACTTTATTAGTCCTAATAGCAAGAGGAAATTTTGAGGTTGTTCCAGTAAGATGAAAAACTGGGAGAGACTACAGACAAATGAGCCCCACAAGAGATGGAATTCTGTTGCACACACTATCACTTCCTCTTACTTTTTGTTTTTGTTGCCTTCCCACTCTTAATAAAAATGGAAGCTGGCTACAACTAGATTTTCATTTAGTTGAAGCAACAGACAGGAACATGTAACTATTCCAAGCCAATAAAATAGTAAATTCAAGTGAACATCTAACAGCAACATGGAATGACAAATAATTTTGAGACATGGGCTCAAGGTTTACTTACTCCCGGCATCAGTCTACTCATTTTTTCTTCACTATACTTCCTATTGTCAAGTAATGAGTATTTAAGGGATTTAAATATGTGTGAAAAAAAAAAACAAAAATTTTAGTAGCATACAGGTGATAAACGAACATTTCAAACCCTTTTCAAATTGGTCTATGCACTATCAGGCCCAGGTGAAGGGGGTCATTGTTAGAGGAAAGAGAATGGATAAACAGAGATAACACTATAACTCTAGGAAGGAAAATTCATAATTGCTGATGAATCTCCTGTATTTTTCTTATATTTCTTACTAAATAAATTCTTGAAGAGCAGGGTATTTATTCCTTCATTACTGCTTCCTTAAAGTGCTTATAATAAATAAGTAAATATTTGCTGGTAGATAAATAAAACCAAATAATAATTTCTTTTAATACTGTATGCTCTAGACTGAATGTCTGTCCTCCCAGAATTCATACGTTGAACCTAATCCCCAATGTGATGGTATTTAGAGTTGAAGCCTTTGGGAAATAATTAGGCCATAATGGTAGAGCTCTCATGAATGGGTTACTACCCTTAGAAATATCAGACAGCTCCCTCACCAGACACCATATCTGCCAGAGCATTGATCTTGCACTTCTCAACCTCTAGAACTATGAGAAATAAATGTTTGTTGTGTAAGCCACACAGTGTATGATATTTTGTCATAGCAGCCTAAACAGACTATGACACTATGGTATCTACACAGCAGATTTACTGAGAGGTTAGTGTTGCATGACCTGTCGATTTTATTAGAAGTTGAACTAAAAATTACTCAATGGACTTCTGATAAAGTATTGCTGAAAAAAACTATAAAATCTTAAAAATCTTCAAGTTCAAAATTGCCTGAAACTAGAGGCTGCATTAGGATTACTGGGGAGGAGCTATGAGGAGAAAAATCTTCGTACCATTTACTCATTGAATCATTCATTTATCCATTAAATACACATTGAGTGACAGGCAGCATTTTAAGTGCTAGAGATATAAATATGAATAAGATAATTTTTGAGACTTAGGATTTCAGGGTCTATTTTTGGATACAAAAATATTATATATTTTAATACAAGGTAACACAAACATAGCAAAAGCATTAACAAAATGTTACATGAAACAAAGATGTCACTATGCCTGGGAGATTGAAGGGAAGGTTGACACTGGATGTGACATTGTGTTTTTATGGATCAGTAGTAGAAAAGTTAGAATGATGTACTCAGCAAAACTGTCTAAATATGATACAATGATGAAACTTCCATTTTTAAAGAACTATCCATTTTCAAATAATTTTAGGCAATGTTGTTTCATTTGATTGCTTTAATAAACACACAAGTTGGCTTTAACTCCATATTTTTTAAAAATGGAATAAATAAGTTCATATAGATTAAATTTTTTGACCAAATTTGTATGGCTAATAAGGGAATAAATGAAAACCGACAAAAAGGGAATTATTATCTGTCTCAAAAAGTAAATAGTTACCCACTACAGCGAGTGATTGGAAATAAATGGGATGAGCAGTTGATAAGAAGATTGTAAGGAAAATTCCAATGATAGATTAATGACAGGTGTTAGTTAGGTAATACATCAAGACATTTAAACCTTGTCATTTTGTGATGTTCAGGGTTGCAGTGACTATGAATTTAAATAATAAATATAGAAAGTTTTGTTAATAAGGAATAACCATTGGTAACTTCTTTTATCAGCCATTTCTTTAGAAACTACCCTGTAACAGAAATGCCATATTGGGGCTTTGACATGATAACTGAATAAGGTTTGGTCTCTGCTTTAACAATGGAGATAACAGGCACTCCACTTACATTCCTGTAAAAGATTTTTTAAAAATAATTAAGACCACTTAATTATCATTTTCATTAAGATTTGTCCCAAATAACGAAAAGTTAACAGAATGTTTTTGATATTAATAGTCAAGAAAAAAACATGTGACAAGAAATGATATGTAAATGCAATTATTCATACTGCTTGGCCAAAATCATTTATTGAGAAAAACATTCAGATGTCAAAAAGCAAAAATTAAGCCAATTATTCAACTGGTTAACATATCCAAGGGCTTATACTCATACAGGTTGTAAGAATTAACTGATTATTTTTATTTAATTCTTATGTTTAGTTTTCTAGGAAAAGGCTGAGTGCATATGATAGCTATGTGTAACTTTTACAGTTTAAAAAGTACTGTCAAACAAACACTTCTTTAAAAGTCTTATACAAACTTCATGAGACAAATAAAGGGATACTGTCTATTTGGAGATGAATAAGTTGAGGCATAGAGTAAATGACTTGCCTCCATGCAAAGAGTAATTAAGAATATAGGCCCATACTTAAAGCCTAGCCTTCTAACTTTAAATCCTACGCACTATTCCACATAACTAGAGAGTTAATCACTATAATAAAAGTATGTCAAGGTCAATATATTAGTATAATAGGTTATTTTGTATTGGTATTTTGTGATATTGGAGCTTGATCTCATGAAACACATTACAAAAAATTAAAATCGACAAAGGCCATTAAAATTCCTCTCTCTCCACCTCTGAGTCTAGGAAACAGAGCAACACTTATTCCTCAACCACTCACCTTCTGTATGTTAAACCTAGAGAAGCTTGAAAAGTAATCTTCTGACTTTGGATAAGTTCAACCATTGTGGAAAGCAGTGTGGCAATTCCTAAAAGAGCTAAAAACAGAACTGCCATTTGACCCAGCAATCCCATTACTGGGTATAGACCCAGAGGAATGTAAGTCATCCTACTATAAAGAAACATGTATGCAAATGTTCACTGCAGCACTATTCACAATAGCAAAGACGTGGAATCAACTTAAATCCTCATCAATGATAGATTGGATAAAGAAAATATGGTACATATACACCATGGAATATTACGAAGCCATGAAAAGGAATGAGATTACATCTTTTGTGGGAGCATGGATGGAGCTGGAGGCCATTATCCTTAGCAAAGTAACGCAGGAACAGGAAAGTAAATACCGCATGTTCTCACTTATAAGTGGTAGCTAACTGATGAGAACTTATGGACACAAAGAAGGGAACAACAGATACTGGGGTCTACTTGCTAGTGGAGGGTGGAAGGAGGGAGAGGAGCAGAGAAAGTAACTATTGGGTACTAGGCTTAGTACCTGGGTGACAAAATAATCTGTACAGCAAAACCCCATGACACGAGTTTACCTGTGTAACAAACCTGCACATAGACCCTTGAACCTTAAATAGAAAAAAAAAAAAAAAACCCAAAAAACAGAGGAAGTTCCAAAACATGCTGCCCTCTGCTCTTTGCATATTCCTTCTCTTTTAGCAGTCTTCAATTAGGTATGCACAGTGTTGCAGACCCCCCAGTGAGCTGATACATTAAAAGACATTTTGTTGTTAAATATTTCCTTGTTATGATGGCACACTTAAATCTGAAGAGCAATCTGTGAAAGAATGAAGTATTCAAAGATTTTATAGTCCATAAAACAACAAGAGAATTACGTTTAAGGGAACTACAGCATCATGGAGGCATTTCCCTGTTTCCCGCTGATTTTTTTTTTCCCTCTCTTTTTTTTTTCCAACCCAACCACAATACATCAGCTCTGAACCACAGAAAATTACACACTCTGAGCCACAGGTCACCAAGGGCATTGGATAATTAAAGACTCAAGATCTTGCTGCTTACTTTGTTCACTCCGCCTTTAGGATGGCTCATTTCCAAGTCTGTGATCGATGTTCTCCCACTACAACCAAGAGGATGTCAATTCTGCTTTCAGTCACAGCAATTAACAAGTACTCCCACTGGTACTACAAAAACATTTTCTCACACAACATACCTGTAATGGGAAACTGAAGAAGGTAAGAGGAACACATCAAGAGAAAGACAGGTATGGAGTACCACTGAAATACCAGCAGAGCCCAGACTCCTTGTATAACAGTGATGCTGAGAGGGTGAGAGATGCCAACTTTGGCAAGCTTACCTCTGGCTCTATGCCTGCCCTAAAGCATCTTTTCTCCATTACTGAGTTTCACTGAAAACAACACCCTTCCCTTAGGGTCCTAAAACTGCGCAGCTGTGCTAAGCTGACAACTATATGGTTTTCCATCACACTTCTTCTAGAGTGAACATACTAAGTTGGATCATTGTCTCTTCCAACACAGATAGTTAAGCTCCACGTATATTAAGATAACAAGCACTAAGGATATTTAACAAGTTGTGCTACCACTAATTTAACAATGAACAATAACCTTTAAAAAAAAAAAAGGTATATAGCAGGCCAGGTGCAGAGGCTCATGCCTATAATACTAGCACTTTGGGAGGCCGAGACGGGCAGATCACAAGGTCAGGAGTTCAAGACCTGCCTGGTCAATGTGGTGAAATCCCATCTCTACTCAAAATACAAAAATTAGGCCAACATGATGAAACCCTGTCTCTACTCAAAATACAAAAATTAGCCAGGTGTGGTGGCAGGCGCCTGTAATCCCGGCTACCTGGGAGGCTGAGACAGGAGAATCACTTGAACCTGGGAGGCGGAGGTTGCAGTGAACTGAGATTGCACCATTGCACTCCAGCCTGGGTTACAGAGTGACAGAGAGAGCCAAATCAGGGGTGAACTCCCATTCACAATTGCTTCAAAGAGAATAAAATACCTAGGAATCCAACTTACAAGGGATGTGAAGGACCTCTTCAAGGAGAACTATAAACCACTGCTCAATGAAATAAAAGAGGACACAAACAAATGGAAGAACAATCCGTTCTCAAGGATAGGAAGAATCAATATCGTGAAAATGGCCATACTGCCAAGGTAATTCATAGATTCAATGCCATCCCCATCAAGCTACCAATGACTTTCTTCACAGAATTGGAAAAAGCTACTTTAAAGTTCATATAGAACCAAAACAGAGCCCGCATTGCCAAGACAATCCTAAGCAAAAAGAACAAAGCTGGGGGCATCACGCTACCTGACTTCAAATTATACTATAAGGCCACAGTAACCAAAACAGCATGGTACTGGTACCAAAACAGAGATGTAGACCAATGGAACAGAACAGAGCCCTCAGAAATAATACCACACATCTACAACCATCTGGTCTTTGACAAACCTGACAAAAACAATAAATGGGGAAAGGATTCCTATTTAATAAATGGTGCTAGGAAAACTGGCTAGCCATATGTAGAAAGCTGAAACTGGATCCCTTCCTTACCCCTTACACAAAAATTAATCAAGATGGATGAAAGACTTAAATGTTAGACCTAAAACCATAAAAACCCTAGAAGAAAATCTAGGCAGTACCTTTCAGGACATAGGCATGGGCAAGGACTTCATGACTAAAACACCAAAAACAATGGCAACAAAAGCCAAAATAGGCAAATGGGATCTAATTAAACTAAAGAGCTTCTGCACACCATCAGAGTGAACAGGCAACCTACAGAATGGGAGAAATTTTTTGCAATTTACCCTCTGATAAAGGGCTAATATCCAGAATCTACAAAGAACTTAAACACATTTACAGGAAAAAATCAAACGACCCCATCAAACAGTGGGCAAAGGATATGAACAGACGCTTTTCAAAACAAGACATTTATGCAGCCCACAGACACATAAAAAATGCTCATCACTGGCCATCAGAGAAATGCAAATCAAAACCACAATGAGATACCTTCTGACACCAGTTAGAATGCCGATCACTAAAAAGTGAGGAAATGACAGGTGCTGGAGAGGAGAGGATGTGGAGAAACAGGAACACTTTTACTCTGTTGGTGGGACTCTAAACTAGTTCAACCATTGTGGAAGACAGTGTGGTGATTCCTCAAGGATCTAGAACTAGAAATACCATTTGACCCAGTGATCCCATTACTGGGTATATACCCAAAGGATTATAAATCATGCTAGTATAAAGACACACGCACATGTATGTTTATTGCGGCACTATTCGCAATAGCAAACACTTGGAACCAACCCAAATGTCCATCAGTGACAGACAGGATTAAGAAAATGTGGCACATATACACCATGGAATATTATGCAGCCATAAGAAAGGATGAGTTCATGTCCTTTGTAGGGACACAGATGAAACTGGAAACCATCATTCTGAGCAAACTATCGCAAGGACAGAAAATCAAATGATGCATGCTCTCACTCATAGGTGGGAATTGAACAAAGAGAACACTTGGACACAGGGTAGGGAACATCACATGCCAGGGCTTGTTGTGGGGTTGGGGAAGCGGGGAGGGATTGCATCAGGAAAAATACCTAATATAAATGACAAGTTAATGGGTACAGCACACCAACATGGCACATGTATATACATGTAACAAATGTGCACGTTGTGCACATGTACTCTAGAACTTAAAGTATTATTAAAAATAAAAAACAAAAAGGCCAAAAAATAAAAAAGACAAAAAAGGTATATTGCAGAAAAGGACAAAAATGATCTAGTTAATTCTTTCCCTCCTTTATTTTTAAAACCCTAGTTTTAGAGATGAAGATTTTGAGTTCCAAAAATTATGTGACTTACCCAAAATGGCATAAATGGTTAGTGATGGAGCCAACTGTCCAAGGTACAATAATATACTACAATAATAAGTTTCCTTGTCTAACAAACAATTTTTAAAGCACCTCCATAATATTTGTTTCATAATAAGCATACTCAGCCTATGTCTAAACACATTCAGGGATAGAAAACTCATTTCTTGAACAACCAAAGCATTTTTGGTCAGCTTTAAAGATTGGGAAAATTTCTTACCATTCACCTGAATTTATTTTTCTGCATGTTCTATTTCTGGTTTCCTTTTGATCCTTTGGAACTAAAGGAACAAACTTTATTTTGCTTCGACATGACTTACATATTTTATTCATTCTTTCAACAACTTTATTTAGCCGCTGTCTCATCTTTCAGTCACTCTTTCTAGACATCCAAGATAAAGCTTTTATGTCTGGCCTGAATCTTCTTTTCTCTCTGCAAAGGGCTTCATATTCTTCAAACTCAGGCTTTCTAGCTACTTTATATTATCTCATCAGTATAAGTATATGCTGGTGATGTAACACTGTTGGTGTCCGTTTTCCTTAGTTTGTTATTATTATTATTATATATTTTTTATAATTTTGCTGTGATCATCTGCCTCCATTGCTGACTTATATGAATAAATCCATAAAATAAAATGTTAGCCGTTGAATTGCTGGATGAAAGCATTTGTGTGTTATTCAGGGGAATCTTCCATATCTTTTTTCCAGTTTGTCATCTGCCAGTTATATTTGGCCAATTTTCTGTCCACACAGCAATTCTAAAGTATTTGAAAATAGAGTATGCTGTAGTGGAAATCAGTACTCTGAATATCATAAAATGGGTTTGAAACAGGCTCCTTGTGATTTTGACAATGTATGTAGGGCAAAGTGTCTTCGCTAATAAAAAGGAGTGTTATTTCACTATCAGGATTCTTTCTGCCATTCCTTCATGGCACTTCACAACTAGTACTTATGTTCATTATGTATTCATTATCTTGAATTCCTTTAATAACCCTCACATGTATTTTCATTGTTTTTTGTTCTCCCTTTTCTAAACGTATGATTTGGCAAAGACCCTTTAAAAATGTGATATTAGAACTGAACACAAAAATCATGATCAATATAAAACAATGGGATACCAGCTCACTTGTTGCAGATACTATAGTTCTATTAGTGTAGGCTTACATGGTATAGGTTTTTTTTTTTTTTTAATTTTTGGTTTAATTTCTAAACTGAGGTACACTGAACTTCTTAATTAAAACTAACTTTTTGACTATTGTTGATGTACCTCTTACTTGTATGCTAATTAATTACTATTTGATAACCAAAGTACAGGTCAATGTGCTTATCTTAACTAAATTTCATTTTTGGGGCTTTGGTATATAATTCCATTTTATTTGGAACGTTTTGAATGTCACTTTTGCTACCAGCTATGTAATTATTACTCTTAGTTTTTATTCTCCCTGAACTTTTTTTTCACATGTTTCTTGGCATTTGCTGAAGTCCTTATTATAAAGTGAAGCAGAATGGCTTGTGGGAAGAAAACCTAGGGCATGTCATACAGCATGCTGCAAAGTGACAATGAGCCATTAATCTATCTTGTGAATGTACATGTGACAAGCAATCCAAGTATTTACCCTTTGTTTTAAATCTTGCCCACAGGATCTAGTCAGAGATTCTGAAACTAAAAGTCTTTCTGAAATTAAAATATAACACTTGCAGGCCGGGCATAGTGGATCACGCCTGTATTCCCAGCACTCTGGGAGGCCAAGGTGAGCAGATCACCTGAGGTCAGGAGTTTGAGACCAGCCTGGCTAATATGGTGAAACCCCGTCACTACTAAAAAATAAAAATAATTAGCTGGGCATGGTAGTGCGCGCCTGTAATCCCAGCTACTTGGGAACCCGGGAGGCAGAGGTTGCAGTGAGCAAAGATCATGCCACTGCACTCCAGCCTGGCAACAGAGCTAGACTCCATCTCAAAAAAAAAAAAAAAAATATATATATATATATAGTATTTAGTAAAATCTTTCTTTATTCTTAGTACTCTTAGTTACTATAAGTGGCTATTTTAAGAGCAACGAAATCCTCTAAATTTCTAGCGTATATTTCATAAATGACTCCGCATTAAGATAATCCTTAAAATGGTTTTATATTCATATTATATACACACATATATACATATGTGTGTATATAATATGGGGGCATACATATGTGTGTATATATATTTACTTTTTTCTATTTTTAATTGTTATATCATAGTTGTACATATTTTGGGGGAACATATATTTTGATACATGCATACAATGTATAAGAGATTCATATTTCACCTTACCATGCTATAACTTCTATGAAGTGTTTTTGAACCCAGAATTTCAAAGTGATAACAAAACATTATTAGGTGGAATAATTCTTTGGGTATTACTACAGAAAGGCAAATTTTGCAGTGTACTTGAAGCCACATGCATTTCATATGGAGTCAGACTCAAATTCCAATTTCTCTGAGTCCTTCCATCATAACTCCTAGAACTTCTGAATATTCATATTTCTGAATTTATAACTATATTTTATCATTTACAATTTTATTTTTATTTAAATATTTTATACACAATATATTACTGTTAATACTACAAACATTAAACATTAATCATCAATATGTTAATGTAAATACATTATATAGTATAAAGCAATACTTTAATTTTATTTGTCATATTTTTATTTAAAATGAATTTTATTTTTATCCTGTTCTTCATGTAAAAAAAGTGAATAAGATATTATCTTGTCTTATATTTTCCCTACTCTAATCAATTCCTTTTTATTTACTCAGGTATTCAGGCATAAACTAGACATATTTACCAAGGCTTTTCTGCAAACAAATTTCTTCCTGCTGGATTTTATTCATATTTAGTAATTATTTCATTCATTTATACTATAGTGTTCATTATTTTAAGTTTGAATTTAAATTTATTTCGTATTCTAGTATATAATTCTATATTCTGTTTTCCGAAATCAGATTTACACGATATCATACCTTCTTTAATATAACTGCAATTAACTTGTGTTTCACAGGAGACAAAAATAAAATAAAATAGTGTAGTGATTGACCATTCATGTTCAGCAAGCAGCTTATCTTGGATTCTAATTCTGCCTCTGATGTCACTTAATTACTGTTGTCTGTTTCTCATTTGTTAAATGAAAATAGCTCCTTTTTCAGAAAGTTGCTGCAAGACTTCAAGTTAAATGACAAAACATATAAAGTATCAAATAGAGTTGCTAAAAATAGTAATCACTTCATTCAGTATAATTTACATTCAAAGAAACATGCTGTTCTTAAATAGACGTTTCAGTGAACTTTGGCAAATGCATACATCTATGTAATGTACATGCCTCCATCAATATATAGATCATCCTAAACACTAGTTACACTTTCCAGTCTATTCCCACTCTCCCCAGACACCAACAGTTTTAATTTCTATCACCATATATTGGTTTTGCCCATTCTAGAACATCATATGAATTATACAGTATGTGCTTTTGACTATTCTTTTGTTTGGAATATTTTAAAGATTCATCCATGTTTTGTGTATATCAGTAACTTATTCCTTTTTATTACTGAATTTCTATCATGCACATTTGTCACTTGTTAGCAATATAACACCCCCAAATTATGCAAAAGTATGCAAAGTATCTTTGATCCTTACAAATATAGTTTTGTTAAAAATCACACATGTATCTTCTGTCTTTTTCAGTTTTGTGTTTATTTGTGAATTGAATTATAAATCCACAGTAGTTATTTTAAAAGTGATATTCTTTTCTCAATGATATTATTTGGAATTACAATCAAAATATATTTTCAGCCTGTAACTCATATTAAACCTTCCCCTGTTGGAATTTTTAGCAGTTCCAGTATTTCCCCTGAGATATCAAAATGTTCCTGATGTTCAGCCACATCTAAATATGCTCAGTTTCATCTTTCTTTACTCTTATCAATTCCTAAGCCTCATATTATATTCCTCCAAGATTCCTTCTATGTCCATATCACTGACAAGTTTTTGTTGCTTGGAATTTTAGAGTTGCAACTTCCATGAATTTCAACATCGCTATTTAATACTTGCAATTTGCTGTCAAGGTTTGACCATTTTATCTGCATCTGCCCTTAGAACTTTCAGCCAAGTCTTTAACTCTTCCTGTCATTTAGCTTGTTTGTAAAATAAAGCATTTTTTTCTGTATTTATATTTTAGTGTCGAAACCAGAATATCGTACTAACATGTATATTTTGTTATTTTGGTTTAAATAACATTTAAATCATGCTATTTTAAATAATGTTTAGTGGTTCATTTAATTGAAAATAATTAATGGATTTAGTTATTCATTAATGAGTTCCTCCAAAGGCTATGATTTACCTTATTCATCTTCAAATTCCAATTAGTAAGCAGGCAGACACCAAGGTACAATCAACCTTATTGATTAGCTGATGTAATACTCCCTGTTCGAGTTAATATAATTAAATTTAAAACTTCTTGTTTATATCTCCTCTATTCTGTTTATATTCTCAAAACTTCTAAATAATAATATGCTATAAATAAAGAAGACATTTCTGAAAAGACCCTGAAAAGCCAAAACAATCTTGAGAAAGAACAACAAAGCTGGATGTATCATACTTACTGATTTCAATATATATTACAAAGATAGAGTAACTAAAACAGTATGGCTCTGGCATAAAGACAGACATATAGACTAGTGGAAGAGAGTAGCAATCCAGAAATAAGCCCATACATATATGTTCAATTAATCTTCAACAGGGGTGCAAAGAATAGTTTCTTCAAAAATAGTACTGGGAAAACTGAATATCCATAAGCAAAATAATGGTATTAGACACTTATATATCACACGAAAGTCAACTCAAAATAAATTAAAGACTTAAACATAAGACCTGAAACTGTAACACTCCTTGAGTAAAACATTGTGGAAATGTTTTGGCTTTTGTTTTGGAAAAATATTGGCCTCGGTAATGAATTTTTGGATATGACACCAAAAGCATAGGCAACAAAAGAAAAAAAATAGACAGCAGGACTACGTAAAATCATAACATTTCTGCACAGCAAACAACAGAGTGGAAGAAAACAGTTTCAAATTATATAGCTGATAAGGGATTAACATACGGAATACATCAATAACTCCTACAACTAAAAAACAGCAAAAATAATAAAGCAATTTAAAAATGAGCAAAGGACTTAAACAGACACTTATCCAAAGAAGACATACAAATGGCCAACAGAAATATGAAGAGATGCTCAACATTACTAATTATCAGGGAAATGCAAATCAGAAGCACAATGAAGTATCACCTCACACCTTTAGAATGGCTGATATCAAAAAAACAAAGTGTTGGCAAAAAATGTGGAGAAACTTGAACCCTTGTACACTGTTGGTGTAAATGTCAAATGGTGCAGCTGCTATGGAAAACAGTATAAAGGTTTCTCAAAAAATTAAAAATAGAACTGAGAGGGGAAACCAGCTGGACTTCTGGGTCAAGTGGGGACTTGGATAACTTTTCTGTCTTACAAGAGGATTGCAAAACACACAAATCAGTGCTCTGTGGCTAGAGGTTTGTAAAATGTGCCAATCAGTGCTCTGTGGCTAGCTAGAGGTTTGTAAAATGGACCAATCAGCACTCTATAAAATGGACCACTCAGCGCTCTGTAAAATAATAGAATATCATTCAGCCTTAAAAATGGAGGAAATATCGCCATATGCAACAACATGGATGAAACTTAAGAGCCTAATGCTTAGTGAAATAATCAAGTCACAGAAGGACAAATGCTGTATGATTATACTTTTATGAGGTATCTTAAATAGTCAAACTCATAGTGGCAAAGCATTGAGTGGTTGTGCTAGGGGCTGAAAAGAGGAAAAAATAGGCAGCTGCTATCCAACAAGTATAAAGTTTCAGTTATGCAAGATGCATAAGATTAGAGATCTGCTGTACAACATTGTGCCTATAGTTAACAAGTCTGTGTTGACCCTTAAAAATTTAAGAGGATACATCTCATGTTAAATGTCTTTACCACAATAACAGAATGGGAAAAACTTGGATGGGATATTGAAATTTACTAACTGTGCACCCTGGACAAATTGCTTCAAATACTGTTCTTTTTTAAAAATTAAACTGAGGGTCATCACAATACTTCTTGGGGTTGTTATGTTGGTTAAATGAGATAATTCATGTAATGTGGTTTCACCTAGCATAGCAAGTGTTCTATATATGTCAGCTTTTAGTGATCAATATTACCACTCCTACTACTATTATTACTGCTTGTGCTATTAGTTATTATATATTAAAAGGCACCCAAGTGAGAGTACAAATAGTACATCTGGTTGTTTACATAAATAATTTTAGGATTCAGGAGTGAAGTTTATACTGTGTTAAGTCTATGCAGAGGAATGTCCAGATCCTTAAAGAATAGGTCTTATAATCACATTGGATTTTAGTCTTGAAATGAAAAGATCAGTTGAGAACTGAGTTCAATAAGGCTCATAATTTTCAAGCATCAGTCTGAAATGTCAGACACAGCTGGGTTGGAATAATATATAGCTTGAGACAGTACTGAATCACTTTAACATTCAAGCAAAAAGGTAAGACAGTTACATGTCTCTTAAAACTTCAGGATGACTAAATTTTGTCACAGACATGTCCCTATATAGTAAAAAAGTCGTAACTGTTACCAAGTTGCATGAAATTAAAAGATATATGTTTATCCTTATGACAAACATAGACTTAATAATTTAAACCACAACTATATGTAGACCTGTAATGCTGTCTCTTAGAATTTCTATTATCACTAGAGAGATACACATAAACAGATTAAGACAATCTTTGACTTCTTTTTTTTTTTTTTTTTTTTGAGGCGGAGTCTCGCTCTGTCGCCCGGACTGGAGTGCAGTGGCCAGATCTCAGCTCACTGCAAGCTCTGCCTCCCGGGTTTATGCCATTCTCCTGCCTCAGCCTCCCAAGTAGCTGGGACTACAGGCGCCCGCCACCTCGCCCGGCTAGTTTTTGTATTTTTAGTAGAGACGGGGTTTCACCATGTTAGCCAGGATGGTCTCGATCTCCTGACCTCGTGATCTGCCCGTCTCGGCCTCCCAAAGTGCTGGGATTACAGGCTTGAGCCACCACGCCCGGCCGACTTCATTTGTTATAGTAACGAAGTGGAAAATAAAATTTGTAACAAGAAAATTAATAATTATTGAAAATACATTAAACTAAAAACTGTTTTTTCAAAAGGAAGGCCATAATTATATATAGCTATAATTATACATAGTTAAAATTTACAATCCATTAAAAGAAGCTATGTGTTGAAAAACAACTTGAATGGACATAGTTCCTGTTCTGTGAATCCACAGTAACACTAATAACCTGGTACAAATTTCTGATAGAAGAAAAGAAACACAAAGGATGCCATGGCCATTCCACATATATACATGGGAACAAGATGTAGAGATCCTCTGAGCATGTAAGACTTTCAAAGACTCTAAAATAAAGCCCCAATTAATTGCATATTGGGCATTAGGTGGCAATAGAAGCTTAATTTAGTGAGACAAAAGAGAAATTTGATAATTTGTGTCATTTTTAGCAAATATCAAAAAATAAATTATTTCTCAAGAGTCATTGGTCAAAAGTGCTATAATTTCAAAAGTGCGTGGTAAAGGCTGGCTAAGGCAGACTGTAAGGGATCTTTTTGCATGGAATAGACATCTGACACATATTTCATGATTGAATATGAAGAACTAATGAAGAAAAGCAAAAGTTATTGAGGTCAAGTTAAACAGTGATATCAAATTTGGGAGAGAATTGAAACACACACACATGAGCACACACATAATTTCCTGGCTCTTCCAGATCATAACAATCCTTGTCCTCTCCAGTTCCATCCTTCCCAAATCTTGGACTCCACTCTCCACTGCAGGGTTTGTAGAACTCTCATCTGCAGATTCAGCTTCATCACTCAGTTCTGAGCCAAGATTGCCTGAGTTTGCAAGAGCCCTATTCTTAGAAGCAATTTAAGTTTGAAGTTAGTTTTATTGTCCTCAAACTAGTATCTAGTATGCTATGATTCTGAGACACATCGTACCCATCAAACTCCAGCTCTCAAACTCTCACCTTACTTTAGTTCATTTAGCAGGACTTTTGTAATGCTTTTGTGTTGGGGAACAGTTTGCCCACTTTCATGTGATATTTGAAGGTGACTTTTCTTAAAAGGAACTATTTAAGAGAAAATTGTCCCCTGCTTTTTGATAACTCTGGTCACTGTCTGGAATTCTGTTTCTTATGGAAAGAATCCTCTGAAACATAACAATCTTATTCATCCAACCAACTTCTGTAAAGGCATGGCAAGATGATCCCGTAAAGAGTGACACTGAGTCTACTGTCTGTTGTTTCACATCCTTTGATACTCTGATTATCCCTGAAGCTATATTAGCACTCATGTATTTCTCACACTCTGCAAACATATACTGTATCAGACAGCATGTTAGGAATTACTGACTCAAGAAAATCAAAAATCTCTTCTTACTCCCAAAAAAACTTCCCAGACTAGTCATCCTGGTAATAATTGTTCAACTCTTCTTTTCCTTTCCCCATAATCTAGCAACTCAGATTCCAAAATGCTGTGTGATATAGGAGAAATTTAGGTGAAAGCTACTGTAATGTAAATCATTCCCCACTTGCATCCTAGCTCAGGAAGAATTTATAAGACTCTATCACTTGGGTCACTCAACATTAAGTCAATCTTGCTTTTAGTATACATGGTTACCTGATCCTTGAAAGCAATTTCTACTTTCTATCCCTTTTCCAGTAACAAGATTCACATTCTTGTAATCTTCACAGTTGCCTCATATTTGAGACCCTCTCTTATTTTTCCTAAGGCCAAGTAATCATAAACCTTCATTAGCCCAGTTATCATGCACTTTTGACCTAATAATGCAAAATTACTTCCTGCCTGAGTTGTCTTGAAGAAATTCCTAGGAGTAGAATTTCTGGCTACTTTTAAGACTTTTATTTGTATCACAGCCTTTCTGAAATTTTATTATGATGTGTTTGTGTATGCATGTGTGTGTTGATCTACCGGTATTTGTAATACATCGAGATTCTTGAATCTATCTCTTCAGAGTTTTTCAAATATGTGAATGTTTTGGCATATTTCTTTTCTCTCATCCTGACTTCCTCTTTTGCCTGTGACTTTAATTACACATATTCTATAGTACTTGATAATGTCATACAGTTCACTGAGCCTTCCCCCACTCCTGTTCTTTATTTTGTATAATTTGTCTTCTTTTCTCTTGACCTTTTCTTGTGCAGGTCTAATCTTCTGTAGTCCCATCTAGTGAAATTTTTATTTTAAATATTGTAATTTTCATTTTTGTAAATTTATTTTGCATCTTTTTTACATCATCCATTTCTCTCCTCATTATGTTTGCTTTCCTTTATGTCCTTGAACATATTTGTAATAGCACGAAAACTGTAGCAATGAAAAATTAGCTTATCAAGTTGTTTCAATATACACTGAATATCCTGTGGTCCTCTGATCACCCCTGCAGCTAGATTAGTACTCATATATTTGTTATGTTTAATACAGGTCTGGAAACCAATGGAGAGCTTATTATAATAATCTAAGAGAAAATGAGGCCCCATAGCACAAGGACAAGTGGCAGAGGAAAGAAGAAAGTAGATAGAAAATAGACTGGCAAGATTTCACATGAATAATAGTATAAGAATCAACTGACAAGAAGAAAATCAACACTGATTCTGAAGTTTTAGACCTGCATAACAGCAAAAGATTATACTTTTACTGTTATTGATTTATTTATTTCAGAAAGCCTAGAAGGAAAGGAACTTTAGTAGGAAAGATGAGTTTTAACATTTGGAATGCTATTTAAGAAAGAGACATAAAATACGCCTTTGGAAATTTTAGTCAAGACTTTTAAAGAAAAAATGGTTATACCAGATGTCAAAGTAGATGAGGTCACCAAAATAGAGTCAGCAGATGACAGAACCCTTGGGTACACTGACATTTAGTGGTCAAGAAAAATTGCAGAATATACAAAACCAATTTTATTTGAATGGGAAATAGTATGTTTGTAGACATTTTGGGTCAAGAACTTTACTTATATAAAATAGAGAAAGAGAAGATTTTATGTACTTTTCTTAAGGCTTCTTGAAATTGGAGTTAATGAGTAAATGGTAATAATCACAAGAAAGTAAAAAATGCTTTAGTAAAACCCTGGCATGCTTATTTGGTTTCCAATTGTGTTAAAGTTAATTATTTGACAGCTGGGTTTATTTTCAAACAGAGAGAGCTTGTTCTTTACTCCCTGTGGGAGAGAAAACACATGTTAATCAAAAAATAGTATACATAAGCCATTTATATTGTTACACCAAGCATCCTATTGTTTAATAGGTGATTTAGCTTTTAAGCAGGCCTGTTTGCTAAGGTGTCAAAAGTGTAATAATATCCTATCATTTTTAAAGCCCTAAGGACTTGCCTATTTTTTATTTCCCAATCAAAGCGGAGGTTTAATGTAATACAATGTTATGGGAGGAGAAAACAAAAAAACTAAAATTCTATCCCTGGTATTTGCTCAGGGAAGAGGAAGATAAATTTTGTCTTCACCCCTAGCCAACATAGACATACATGTAGAGAAAGAAGCACAGGGGCCATGACCTTCGATCCTGTCTGAGGAATTGATCTGAGACCTGGGAAGTTCTGCAAGAAAAATGGCCATTTCAAAGACTGTGTATTCCTAATGATGAAGTTTCAAAATAATTTTTGAAGATAAAAAGTACTTCTTATTGGAAAATACAGGTGAAAGGGTCTCGAATCAGATCAAGCTAAAGAAAAATACAAAATGGCAGGGTTCAGAACAATAGGGAGCTTATATTCCCCTGTATATTAATACAACATGGTTATTTTATTTGAGGAATTTTTAAAGAATGCTTTTAGTTGTCCTTGTGTCTGAGATAACAGTTTATTAAAGGAATCTTTAAGTGGATTAAAGAAGGTATTAGAGAAATTATCAGCTATATCTTGATTCCTAATAAAGCAGTTTCAATACAGAAAGCCAAGGCTAAGGGGGAAATAAAACTCCCTGGTTAAGAATTCCTTGTTCCAGACTTTGGAAACAGTATTATGTGATATATAAAGTTATTTGTTCTGCCATTCTGTAATTACTTTTACCTCCATTGTATCTTCTACTTTTAACAATTAAAAGAATTATGATGGTGATATGGTTTGGCTGTGTCCCCACCCAAATCTCATCTTGAATTTCCATGTGCTGTGGGAGGGACCCAGTGGGGGGTAACTGAATCATGGGGGCAAGTCTTTCCTGTGCTGTTCTCATGACAGTGAATGAGACTCACAAGATCTACTGGTTATTATAAGGGGGAGTTTCCCTGCACAAGCTCTCTTTCTTTGCCTGCTGCCATCCATGTAAGATGTGACTTGCTCCTCCTTGCCTTCTGCCACGATTGTGAGGCTTCCCCAGCCACATGGAACTATAAGTCCAATTAAACCTCTTTCTTTTATAAATTGCCCAGTCTTGGATATGTCTTTATCAGCAGTGTAAAAACAGACTAATACAGATGGTAAGTGTATTAATTGGAAATCCAAGGATAAAATGAAATAAATAGAAAATGCAAAGAAATACTATAATAAAATTACATGTGACTGAAACAAAATCAAAATTTTTGAGGCAACTTATATTTTTTCAATTCTGAATGTTACATTTACTCTCCTGCATGTTTCCTCTTTGTTTTTGACATAGAAGTACTCACATTTTAATATCTTTTGTCTTGTATTTTAAAAGTTTTCCTTTAAAGTGACTGCTAGACACCTGGATATATCAAAGTACAGTTTTTATAGATAGGATAGTTCTGCCTCACTAGTTTGAATTAGAATTAGATATGTTTGAATCACAGGTGAGAAAACTGGAAATCATCTACCATACTTTTGGAACTTCTAATGAGTATTTTCTTCAAGAAAGAATCATAAAGACACAATAAATTGCCAAATTAGACTCAATCATTTCCAAAAATTCTGATAAATATTAAAGAAAACAAGGGTTTTTTTTTTTAGAAGTCTTGCAATTATCTTAACAAAAGAAGAAATAAATGAAATTGTCCTCTTTTTTAAAAAAATTTAGGTGCAATAAATACTTTTAGATGTTTCTAGTAAATACAGATAATATTTCTGATAAGCTGCATGTTACAATGGTCTTAATGAGAAAACTAAATAACTTTTAAATATAAAAACAGAATGTATTTTGGGATTTCACTTTTAATTACAGGGATTAGTTATTTCATATTATCATTACTGCATGGTGATATTCTGAAATGATTTTGTTTTCCCAATATTTCACAAATCCTAGAAAATAAAGACTTCCTTTTTTCCTCTAGAAAGGTATAAACAGTTGTAAGGGATTATAGAAGTGAGGAAATAAGGACAAAATGGCATTTTCTTTTTACCAAAAAAAGGTAAGTAAAATTTTTTCTATTAATTTGCATTTATATAAGTTTTATGTTGAATTCTTTAAAATATGAAGAATGAATACAGATTAGCATATTATTTGAAGATAGAAAAACATTTATTCCTCCCATAATTATATATATATTCCTCCATACATACACACACATACATATGTATTCATCATCATAAACATGTATACACAATCTGAAGCAACCATCAAGACCTCAGATCCATGCTGATATGATGTGTTTCATACACATCTGTCACTGAAATTTATAGATGTAGAAGTCACAGGCATTAAAAGTAGTTTTGGCATTTCGTTGCAATGCTCTTAAATTCAACTTCCTTTTCACTTTACTGTCTGTTATTTTTTAATGACTGGTATTCTTAAGTAATTTTGTGGCCTTTTGCTTAAAAGATATCTGCTCTTAATCTTCATGCTTAGACAAACCAATGTTTGAATAATATAAAATATGAGCTGGACACGGTGGCTCATGCCTGTAATCTCAGCACTGTGGAAGGCCGAGGCGGGTGGATCATGAGGTCAGGAGTTCTAGACCAGCCTGACCAACATGGTAAAAATCCTGTCTCTACTAAAAATACAAAAATTAGCAGGGCATGGTGGCACGCACCTGTAATCCCAGCCACTCAGGAGGCTGAAGCAGAAGAATCCCTTGAACCTGGGAGGCAGAGGTTGCAGTGAGCCGAGATCGCACCATTGCACTACAGCCTGGGTGACAGAGGGAGACTCTGTCAAAATAAGGAAGAAGAAGAGAGAGAGAGAGAGAGAGAGAGAGAGAGAGAGAGAAAGAGAGAGAGAGAGAGAGAGAAAGAGAGAAAGAGAGAAAGACAGAAAGAGAAAGAAAGAAAGGAAGGAAGGAAGGAAGGAAGGAAGGAAGGAAGGAAGGAAGGAAGGAGGAAGGAAGGAAGGAAGGAAGGAAGGAAGAAAGAACCAGGAAGTTCTTATTCCATGTGGACACTGAATATAAGGAAATAAATTTCTAGTGACATTACAGAACATTACAATAACACTGCTTATACAAGGCTTACTTTCAAGAGACTCATCTATCTAGAATGTTGCTTAGAAATATGGAAACATTTTCTTTTTTTAAAATATATTTTAAGTTCTAGGGTACATGTGCACAACGTGCAGGTTTGTTACATAAGTATACATGTGCCATGTTGGTGTGCTGCACCCATTAACTCGTCATTTGCATTAGGTAGATCTCCTAATGCTATCCCTTCCCCTCCCCTCCACTGGCCACAATAGGACCCGGTGTGTGATGATCCCCTTCCTGTGCCCAAGTGATCTCATTGTTCAATTCCCACCTATGAGTGAGAACATGCGGTGTTTGGTTTTCTGCTCTTGCGATAGTTTGCTGAACATGATGGTTTCCAGCTGCATCCATGTCCCTACAAAGGACACGAACTCATCCTTTTTTGTGGCTGCATAGTATTCCATGGTGTATATGTGCCACATTTTTTTAATCCAGTCTGTCACAGATGGACATTTGGGTTGATTCCAAGTCTTTGCTATTGTGAATAGTGCTGCAATAAACATATGTGTGCATGTGTCTTTATAGGAGCATGACTTATAATCTTTTGGGTATGTCCCCAGTAGTGGGATGGCTGGGTCAAATGGTATTTCTGGTGCTAGATCCTTGAGGAATCGCCACACTGTTTTCCACAATGGTTGAACTAGTTTACAGTCCCACCAACAGTGTAAAAGTGTTCCTATTTCTCCACATCCTCTCCAGGACCTGTTGTTTCCTGACTTTTTAATGATTGCCATTCTAACTGGTGTGAGATGGTATCTCATTGTGGTTTTGATTTGCATTTCTCTGATGGCCAGTGATGATGAGCATTTTTTCATGTGTCTGTTGGCTGTATGAATGTCTTCTTTTGAGAAAGTCTGTTCATATCCTTTGCCCACTTTTTGATGGGGTTGTTGTTTTTTTCTTGTACATTTGATTGAGTTCTTTATAGGTTCTGGATATTAGCCCTTTGTCAGATGAGGAGATTGCAAAAATGTTCTCCCATTCTGTAGGTTGCCTGTTCACTCTGATGGTAGTTTCTTTTGCTGTGCAGAAGCTCTTTAGTTTAATTAGATTCCATTTGTCAATTTTGGCTTCTGTTGCCATTGCTTTTGGTGTTTTAGATGTGAAGTCCTTGCCCATGCCTATGTCCTGAATGGTATTACCTAGGTTTTCTTCTAGGGTTTTTATGGTTTTAGGTCTAACATTTAAGTCTCTAATCCATCTTGAATTAATTTTCGTCTAAGGAGTAAGGAAAGGATCCAGTTTCAGCTTTCTCCTTATGGCTAGTCAATTTTCCCAGCACCATTTATTAAATAGGGAATCCTTTTCCCACTTCTTGTTTCTCTCAGGTTTGTCAAAGATCAGATGGCTGTAGATGTGTGGTCTTATTTCTGAGGGCTCTGTTCTATATCTCTGTTTTGGTACCAGTACCATGCTGTTTTGGTTACTGTAGCCTCGTAGTATAGTTTGAAGTCAGGTAGTGTGATGCCTCCAGCTTTGTTCTTTTTGCTTAGGATTGTCTTGACAATGCAGGCTCTGTTTTGGTTCCATATGAACTTTAAAGCAGTTTTTTCCAATTCTGTGAAGAAAGTCATTGGTAGCTTGATGGGGATGGCATTGAATCTATAAATTACCTTGGGCAGTATGACCATTTTCACAATATTGATTCTTCTATCCATGAGCATGGTATGTTCTTCCATTTGTTTGTGTCCTCTTTTATTTCACTGAGCAGTGGTTTGTAGTTCTCCTTGAAGAGGTTCTTTACATCCCTTGTAAGTTGGATTCCTAGGTATTTTATTCTCTTTGAAGCAATTGTGAATGGAAGTTCATTCATGATTTGGCTCTCTGTTTATCTGTTACTGGTGTATAAGAATGCTTGTGATTTTTGCACATTGATTTTGTATCCTGAGACTTTGCTGAAGTTGCTTATCAGCTTAAGGAGATTTTGGGCTGAGACCATGGGGTTTTCTAAATATACAATCATGTCATCTGCAAACAAGGACAATTTGACTTCTTCTTTTCCTAACTGGATACCCTTGATTTCTTTCTCTTGCCTGATTGCCCTAGCCAGAACTTCCAACACTATGTTGAATAGGAGTGGTGAGAGAGGGCATCCCTGTCTTGTGCCAGTTTTCAAAGGGAATGCTTCCAGTTTTTGCCCATTCAGTATGATATTGGCTGTGGGTTTGTCATAAATAGCTCTTATTATTTTGAGATACATTCCATCAATACTGAATTTATTGAGAGTTTTTAGCATGAAGGGCTGTAGAATTTTGTCAAAGGCCTTTTCTGCATCTATTGAGATAATCATGTGGTTTTTGTCTTTGGTTCTGTTTATATGCTGGATTACGTTTATTGATTTGCGTTGTTGAGCCAGTTTTGCATCCCAGGGATGAAGCCCACTTGATCATGGTTGATAAGCTTTTTGATGTGCTGCTGGATTCAGTTTGCCAGTATTTTATTGAGGATTTTTGCATCGATGTTCATCAGGGATATTGGTCTAAAATTCTCAGGTCATCATTCATACCTTATTTTCACTTTCTTTCCATTTTCTTCTTCTTTCTTGTTCTTTTTTGTTCTTCCTTCTTCCTTCCTTCCTTCTTATTTTTTTGAGATTTACTTTTCTAATTGTTTAACTTAGGAAGCTTAACAAAGTATGAAGCTGCTGGTCAAAAATGAGCACACAGATGATTGTCAGAAATAATTACTGCCAAACTGAAAGTGCCTGAGAAATCAGAAAATAATTCTAGTATGTTTTGAGAAAAAAACAAAAGAGTAATCTGAGTACATTTAGGGTATGAATAATGAGTCATACACATTCCAAATTTCCTTGAGGTTATAGCTGCCTTTTATCATGGTAAAATAATTGATGCACAGCCTTATAATCTTCATGATTTCAATAAACGGGCTACAATTAACTGTGATATAGTTTGCTGATGTCACCATAGCATTGTTAAACTGCCTCTTTTGTAATTACAGGAAAAATTTGAATTATCTAAAAAATTCACTTGGCCTTGAATGGAATCACTCCCTTCTTTATCGGTTTGGTATTACGCAACATTTCTTGTTGCCTGGTCACATATGAGAAATGATGTGTGATAACATCATTACATAAGTATTCCATGAAATATTACCACTCCTGAAGCAAAATCTGCAGCTCTGAAATGCTTAAATTCGCCTATCTTTGTCTTACACACAAAGCAAACAAAAATGTCAATGCCTTTAAAAACTATATTTTGTGTGTGTGTTTGCCAAATGGCATGTTGTTTGTGTCCTTCATTATCTAATGTGGTAGATGCTATAGAATCATTTAATGTTATTTCTAGGTACTCTCTAGTCCAATCCTCTCCTTAGATCATGAGGAAAAAGACTCAGAGAGCTCAGAATATGTTTCCATGCTCTTACCATTAGTATTGTTAACTATGAAGCACAGATTTAAATTTCTTAATATCCAGCTTGTATTTTCTTTCTGTGACTATACCTTTAAGTAAAACTTGAACGTTTGAAAAAATACCTCAAGTTGGTTGGGCACAGTGGCTCACACCTGTAATCCCAGCACTTTGGGAGGTTGAGGCGGGCGGATCACTTGAGGTCAAGAGTTCAAGGCAAGCCTAGCCAACATGGTGAAACCCCATCTCTATCTACTAAAATACAAAAATTAGCTGGGCATGGTGGTGCGGGCCTGTAATCCCAGCTATTCGGGAGGCTGAGGCAGGAGAATCGCTTGAACCTGGGAGGCGGAGGTTGTAGTGAGCCAAAATCATGCTACTGCACTCCAGCCTGGGTGATAAAGCGAGACTCTGTCTTGGGGAAAAAAAAAGAAAAAAGAAAAAATACCTCAAGTTGATCTTACATCCTTATTTTCATAATGTCTAAGCTAAATTTGGTATTTTCTATGAGCATGAATTTAGGCAACATACCACAGTACTTTTAACATTACCTATGAGTTTTTACCAATAGAAATAATTTTAGTATTACATTGCAATTTTGTACATGACTTGAATTGTCTATTTTGAAATTATAGATTTTTAGATTTACCAGTAGTTCTTATTAATGTCTCAATTAAAAGCAAATGTATCTCAATATCACAGTTTGCTTTAATTTTTTTGTTAACTATAGTTTAATGTAATGAATTTTGTTTATAATACCATATATTATGTTTTATGTATTCAAAACCTTATTTTGGGAAGGATTTCATAGGCACCAGAGTCTGTAGCAAGAAAAAAGGTTGAAGATCCTCTGACAGATCCTCTACCATGCTCTGCAATCCTTTTGCCATGTCAGATGTGGCACCATATAGCCTTTGGGACTCCCATGGAAGCTTTGTAGCATCTCCCAGTCTAGGCCTGGAAATGATCCCAAACCCTAGGGATCCATCACCTTATTGTTGAAATAATGTCTGTGTATAACTAGACACAGAACTTTTCACTTTATCACTTTCTCTTCCTCCTCCCCATGCAGTACTTGGGGGACATATTTCCACTAAAAATCGTTTATCTGAAATTGAAATTTAACTAGACATCCTGTATTTTATCTGATCACCTCAGTCATAAACTCCACAAATATCCCCATAGGAATTTGAGCCAACATTACAAATCCCATCAGGTGACATCAACATGCAAATAGAACCAGGTGGATTTGCATCTGGCAACTGAAATCTGAGAACTCCTACCAACTAAGTGTACAGGTTTGTAGTGGTCATTATTCTATTACATTCACAATTTCTTCATCATGTTGACTCCATGTGGATTGAATTTCCTAGATCTTATTCACTGCATTATGGTAAAGCTTTGCTGTTAATTAGCTCTTTATATTCATTTTCTCATTTAAACTTCATAGACTCTCAGAGAGTGGGCATGTTCCCCTCATTTAGAGAGGAAGCTATAGGGATTTGGGGAAATTAATAAACTAGCCTTAATTTACACAACTATTAATTTGTCAAAGGCAGGGATCTAACTTAAATCTGTTTGATTCATGCTTTTTCCATATGCTACATTGCTTCCCATGTCAAGTCAGAAAGTTTCAGAAGTAGAGCACATTATGCTAGGTGTGTTAGAGAATTTCATATTTTAATGGAGGAAAATAACAGAGCAGAATTTGAAAACATTTATAATTGTATAGCTCCACTGGAACTAAAAAAAATAAAAATAAAATGGCCTCTTTTGTTTAAACATCAAATCAGATTGTGTTGACAAAGCAATGCTTTTTCCCTTGGCATTAAAAATGCTACAAGAGATGTGATAAAAATCCACAAAGATAAAAATGTATATAGGTTTGTTTTTAAATTAAATGTGATTAAAATATCAAAAGCCCTAACATCATAACAGAGGATGGAAAATCCTAATGTTTGGCATGCAAAATAATGACAGAGCAGAAAGCTAGTGATTATAATAAGAGAAAAGCAAATAATACACAAAAAGTAAGTGCAGAATATTGTATTTAACCAATGAAAAACACAGCTGAATGGATGCACGTGCAATGTCTCCCTCGTATATTAAAAAATATGAGCTCTGTTTTCTTTTATGTATGTCCCTGGGAAAAACCAAAACTATTAGTGACCTTAAAGGGGAAGAAATTCCAGAAAAACAAAGGACGATTATGGTTGCTGAGTAAAATAGCATTAAGTTTACACTTTTAATTGTATCATTATACTAAATAAGTCCCTTTTGCTTAAAAGAGGACACATTTCTAGACACTAAAGAAGCTTTCCAAAAAAGATAATATGCAACTCTAGATAATTATCAAAGAAATATCCTTGTAATAGTTGAGTATTGATTGATGTGTGTGTGTGTGTGTGCATGTGAATGTGTGTGAATTAAATATTTTAAATAAATTAGTGTAGGTCTTTTAAAGAACTATTCATCACATCTGTTTGAAAGCATATTATTACTTTATAATTTGAATAAACACCTAATACTTTGACTCTACAAATTTTTGATTTTAAAAACTGCCTTTTAAAATTCAGGCCAAGTTTTTATTACAATATAAGCATTTACAGAATGTTTTTTCTTTTTTCTAATTCATGTATTTCCTTTGTTTAGCATATATTATAATTTATACATATTCATCATTGTATCACAAATAATTTGAATGAAACCATTAAGGTAGTCCATGGAATAGGGCAAGCTATGGTTATACATTAGAATAGGAATAACTATTATGATTTTAGTTACATATAATTTATTAGAGAGGTGTAAGTAAACAACCAGATGGCCTTATTTTTTATTTATAAGACTCCCTCTCCCATTCCGAATGGTAGAATATTCATAGCAGTTGTTTCTACATTAGTCTTGCTAAGTTGACTCTTGATATGCTAAGCATTTTCTTAGATGCGAGATATGTGCAAGGCCAAACAAAAGATTCAAAATAAAAAAACACTCCACCAACTTGTTGATTTTTTTCCAGAATGTCAAATAATGAACCTCACCCTTATAATGGTCAATAAACTGAGTCCTCAGAACGCTCTTTCTTTGCTACTGACACTTCTGACTAAATGTGCATCTATTCCCCAAAATACTACTGTGCCAATTGGCTTGTGTGGAATAGCCTGAAAATCACAGGTAGTTTAACTAAAACCTTTATACATTTGACTGTTAACCTTCATTGAATGTACCTGACTCTTCACTTTTGTATTCTGTGACTTAGACTTGGAAATTTCAAATGATAGATTAACGTAAAAAATAACAATACAGGATATATATTTAAATAACAATAAATGCATTTGCCTGAATTGCTCCCTGACATATGAAAAGAAAAATCCAGGGATGGGGCATGGTAGAAAGCTCCACAGGTATATTAAGTGTGTGTCATGATTTAAAGACAGTTCTTAGATTTGTACTTTTTCATTCCCTTTCCTCCTTTCTCTCCCTATTGCCTGACATATGACCTTTAAATTTATATATGTGCCCTGTGTTTAATATCCCTGAATTTAGATGGGTAAACCATTTTCTTGTTTTGGGCTTTAATTCTTTGGTTAATTTATTTTGGTTTCAGTTTCTACTTTCTCTCCATGAATCACACATTCTCCCAACTTCTAATTCCCCATCTTCAAAAAAAAGGTTTTTTTTTTCATTCTCCAGAATATTTTGTTGCATCTCAAAATACAATAATCTCCCCTGTCTTATCTCAAAATTAGGAAAATAAACAAAAAAAGCCTGTTATTTGTTTTGAGAATTTAGTGTAACGATTCTGTGTTATTTATAATTAATCATTCTATAAATATGCAAGGGTTTCATAGACAATATATTATAAATTGAATTTGATCTATCAACCCTTACAGCTAGTGAGCATGGCAATGTTTCTAAGTGAGGGATTTTAGTGATAGTTCCAGGTTAGAAGTTATGGGTCAGGATGTTTGGGTCTGGCAAAGGAACTCCTATGCTACTCAGGTGTGACTCTAACACCTTTAAATTCCAAGGCCTGGCTCACATTATTGAATCATTGCTCCAAAGGCATAAAGGCATTCAATATTAAAAGCATTAATATTTTATTTTTTTGCCTGCCAGCTAAAACATTTCTCCTACTACTGTGCATCATAAAGTCATGCTGATAAAGGGTGGACAGGTGTAGGCATATTATTCGGTTCACTTATTCCTAGTTAATTACCTTTATGGTTCAAATACCAAGTGATAATAGGAAAGCATGATAAATAGCTCTCCATTAAAATGCTTGGGATATTATAAAAAATGACTTGCTTTCTGCCACCCAATTCTAAGCATATTTTTATCCCATAGTATGTTTTCTTCAGAACAAGACATATTTTTCCTTCATCAGATAGATTTGTGATAACACGTCAAGCTAGTTAAAATATGCCAATAAAATATTTGACATAATCACTTGAACATGTAATTACTCTTAATTTGTTAAGAAAATACATTTAAGATTAAATTTCTACATGTATTTTATTGATACTTATAAATTCAAGTATTATAAAGTATAAAACATATCTATGCTGTAAAATGTAATAATGCTGGTAAAATGATTTTAAGTATTAGCATTTGAGGGTACTGCCATTTTTGTTGGTTGGTATATTAATTTTTTGTAATTGTTTCCATGAGAGTAGAATGAAAGTTAATCATGGTATGTGTAAACTACTGAAGAATTAGAATGATCTTGTTGATGAAATGATACTAATCATTTCTGGGAATTCTAAATAACAAAAGGTGAGGAGTAGGCAGAATAATAAGTCCCGCCTCACCAAGATATCCAAATTCTAATTCCCAGAACCTGCCTATTTGTTATGTTATGTGGCAGAGGGGAACTGAGGATATAAATGGAACTAAGGCTGTTAATTAGATGACCTTAAAATAGAGAGATTAACCTGGATTATCTAGGTGGGCCCAATGTCATCACAAGGGTCCTTATAAGTGAAAGAGAGAGGCAGAAGAGGAGAGTCAGAGAGGGAGATGTGCCTATGTGAATCAGGGTCAGTCAGATCCAACACTGATGGCTTTGAAGACAGAAGAAGCAGACCAAGGGTCAAGAAATATGGATTTCCTCTAAAACCTGGAAAAGGGAAGAAAGTGGGTTCTTCCCTAGAGTCCCCTAACAGAACATAACCTTGCTGAAACCTTGATTTTAGCCCAATGAGGTTTGTGTCAGACTTATGACCGACAGAACTGTAAGGTAATAAATTCCTGTCGAAGCCACCAAGTTTGTGATTATTTGTTATAACAGCAATAGAAAACTAATGCAGGTATGTAATTCATCAGAAAAGATACCATTTAATTCTATTTTATTGTAGTCACTGAGTTGGAAATATGTCCAGGGAATTTCATGTTAATGTTATATGCTTCAGTACTTGGGCAAACTTGATACTTATATGAGCAATAAGAACTGGAATAGAGATAACTGTTTGAAAGAAGCAGTACGCTATATTCTACAGGTGTTATAAAAAATCAGGGACTTCCACTTATGGTTGGAAGAAATGGGTATATACAAATTCTCAGGAAACAGTTGTTCCCATTTTAACAGTAAGAATAAACTGAATAAAGACATGCATACTTATTAAGCCTATTGGAGAGCTGAGGAAGCAAATAAATCCAAATAGGTTACATTCAGAAAGCTTAGAAGAAAAGGTACATGTTTGCTTTAACTGCAACATAGCAGTAGAAGGTATCTGCCATAGCTGGAATTAAGAAGAAATCAAATTTTTAACAAATGGCTGTGATTGGAAGGACACGATGTATTAGAAACCTGAGGAGTTCCAGCCGGAGTAAGTCTTCCCTGACCTGCCAAACCTTTCCTATAATACGAACTTTCACTTGACACACAGAAGTGGTACACTGAAGTCCTGTGCAAGGAAGGAGAGCTCAGAGATAATCCTTGAGGTATGTAGGGCCTTCTGCAAGCTCAAGGCAGCAGTCGTCTGAAGGCTTAAAGCAGGAGAAATGAGAAAATTCCCTATAAGGTACATCAATTCTTCATCAAGTGAACTGAAGCTGACCTCCACACCTGAGTACAGAGGAAGTAAACTGAGAAAAGTTCCTTGAAGGCACCAAGACTTTTCAAGGTGGATTACCACCAGCTGAAGTTTGAATTCAGAACAAATGAGCTAAGATAATTCTCAATGAGTATACCGAATTAACCTCTGGAAGCTGGGAAGGGGCTAAGAGACGATCTGATATGCAGGAGTTTATGGTGAGAACTGATTAGCAAAGAGAACTTTATAAAGAACCAACAATCCATCATGGAGGCAAAAAGCAGGGTGATCTCTCCCAATTTTAAAAGATAGCAGCCAGCCTGAAAAACATTTTTAAAACTTCAGTGCTCAGATCACAAATGTTGCTGAAGTATAATTATTGATCCCTACCTCAAAATATTGAAAGTCAGTAATCTAACATAATTGAACTTGGCACAAAATTCAAACCCTACCTGAAAACAGATTAAATTTGTCACCCAATCTATTGACCTGAGAGAAGAGACAATTTACCAATTTTGTGGTAAAACAGTATTATTCCAGTCACTATTGTTCTTTTATACACAATATCTGGCATAAAATAAATAACTGTGAAAGAAGGAAGAAAAAAATTGACCTGTGATCAAGAGAGGAAATATTCCATATAAGCAGGTACAGAGATGGCCCAAATGCCTGAATTACTGCTTGATGACTTTAAAATAATGAGGGTAATTAGGCTAAAAGATCTAGTACCAAAGGAGGTAACATGCATGAACAGGTGTAGAAATTCATCAAAGCAATAAAAGACATAAAAAACTGGAAATCTATAAACCATAGAACTGTAAATTATAAAAAATAACAAGAAAATATAGTGAATAAAGAAATACACAATACCATAAATGAATAATTAATTCAATTGGCTTAACAACACACAGCTCTTCCTCTGCATAGCTGAAAAAAAGATGAATGATTTTGAAAGAAAGCAACAGAAATTACCAAAATCAAATACAAAGTCTAAAAAATGAAGAAGACCTGATATCTGTGGCAAAATATTCATGTTCTTAGAATTTCAGAACAAGTATAGAGAAATAATGCAGCAGAAGGATATCAAGAGAAGTTATCACTAAGAACTTTTCAAAGTTGATTAACTACATCAACCCACAGATTCAAGGTCAGGAAACCCCAAACAGCATAAACACAAGAAAAGCATAACTTGGCATATAATCATAAAACTGCTGAAAACAAAAGGTACAGAGGATATCTTAGAGCAACCAGAAAATACACACACACACACACACACACATGCGCACATATGTTTTCTTTTTAATTTCTATTCTTTTCTTTTTTCTAAAAAAAAAAAAAAAAAAAAAAACCAGGATACATGTGCAGAACATGCAGGCTTGTTATACAGGTATATGTGTGCCATTGTGGTTTGCAAACCACCATCTCAATATATTTAACAACTTACATGAAATGAATAAATTCCTTAGACGAATACAACTTACAAAACTGAGTAAGATAGAATTGAAAACTCTGAGTATCTATGTATGTTACGAAAGTAAATTGATTAAAATATTTTATATAAAGAAAAATTGATGCTCACAGAGCTTTACCAGTAAATTGCTTTACACAGTTAATTTAGAAATTCTTATGCAAATACTTTCAGGAATTGAACACTTCCCAACTCATTCTATGAGGTCAATATAATCTTTGTGTCAAAACCTGACTATTCTTCCAGGTACTTATCCAAGAGAAGTGAAGACATGTGTTCACAAGAAGATATATACAAGAAAATTCCTCACAACTTCATTCATAATAACAGAAACCAGAAACCACCCAAACGTCCATTAACAGGTGAAAATATGAAAAATATACGTTATATTGATTTAACAGAATACTCCTCAGCAACTGAAAGGGATAAACTTTTCATTCAAACAATAACTTAGATGATTCTCAAAGATACAGTGTTGAGCAAGAAAAGTCAGATATAAAAAAGGTATAACCTATGATTTTATGAAGTTCTGGGACATATAAAACTAATCTACAGAGACAGATATCAGAAAATTGTTGATTCCAGATGTGGGGAGCAGTGATGGCAGGATCTGCTCAAAAAGGAACATGAAGGAAAATTAAGTGGTAATGGAAATGTTTTGCATTTTGCTTTGGGTGGTGGTTACATGGGCATATGAAGTTGTCAAAATTAACCAAACTGAAAAGGCAAAATCTCTCTATATTTACAGTGTTTTAATTATACTTCAATTTGAAAAAAAGGCTTGCAAAGAATGGAAGCAGCAGGAACCTTGGGGTAATATAAAGCTGAATGGAGGGGTCCTTAAAATTGAGCAGAGGAGCAGGAAATAGTGTTGTTCATTTGTTTTGGCAAACCTCTATCAATATCTTATAATTGTATAAATTCAAATTTATCAAAGATTTAATATAGAATGTCTGCAAGTATGGAAGTCTCAAGTTTTAGTCTGTGACTTTCCTACATTTCTGAGTGTAATTTCCAATCAAGAGAAAAATTGTAAGCCAAAAGCTATCACAAAACTCTTTGTATTACATTAGCCTCTGCAATAAAAATTATTATTAGCATTCCAAAGGTGAAATCCAAAAGCAATTTTAATTGTAATCTGCGCAAATGATGAATTATTTTAAAAATTGTAAAGTAACATATTTGCTCAAAATTTTTAAAGTGAAATTATACCAAAGTATATACATTGCAAGGTGAATCCCTTTCTCAGTGATACCCTCCCAAGTTTTACTTCCCAAGAATGTTTGCCTTTAAAATTTTGGATGTATTCTTTCAGGCCTTGCCTATGAGCACAAATTGTTAGAGCTGTTTTGTTTTGTTGTTTTTTGTATGTGAAACGGAAAGCAGGCTTTTTTTCTTAGTATACTATGTGAGGCACAGGCTTGCTCTTGCCCTTCCAAACACACATAACAACAGCAACAAAGGCTATCCTTGTTTAGAATTCGCTTTACTTTCACCGTTATGACTTGATCATCTAAAGCGAATTGCTGAGCTAAGCTAGATGTCAATGTAGATTTACAATTGAAAAAAAAGAGGCTCTGCTTTCGAGGAGCATGTAATCTAATCAGGAAGGACAAAAAAAAAGAAACGACTTTGGTACAGATAAATAAGTTAAATACCAGAGAGGAAGAATTAAGTCATCTTGTATCACTATGGAAATACCAGCCAACATATAGTCAGCACTGGCAAAGCTAAAAAGTTACAGTTGCCTTTGCCATTAGACATTGCTAACACCTAATAAAAAAGCTTCTGTAGAATGATTTGGAAATTGACAAAGATCAGTCAGCAGTGCTCACTGGTCAAGCATGGGCACATGTATAAGTGATCAGCCACCTGTCACTTCGTTGCTATGAAGCTGCTTATACACCTATATGAACTTGGTTGACAAATCAGCACAGTTACTCATATAGATATACAGTGATCTCTGTAACTCAAAGCCTGGCCTGAAATATCCGCTTTGCTTTTGTGTAGTTTTGTAGTTTGCCTAGGTTATACGATAAAATATTGCATATAATAAGATCCTTGTCACCAATTCCTCCAGCAAGATAAAGTATCAACTTGATCCTCTCAGCCGAGTATCATTACTGCATGATAAATTACCACAAAATGTAGCAGCTTAAAATGATCACAAGATGCTCATGGATTCTATGTTTAGGAATTGAGATAGTGAAGTGAGATGGCTTGTCTGTGTTCCAAATGCCTAGGGTCTAAGTGAGGGAGACTTCACACTGTAGGTACATCAATGGCTGAGGACTGGAATTATCTGGAGATGTCCTCACTTCCATTTCTGGTGCTTAATACTGGCTGTAAGCTGGGACTTCAGCTGTGTTTGTTGACCAAAACTCATAAACAGGGCCTCTCCATGTGTCCTGGGTTTTCTCAGAGCACACTCATCTCAAGGTAGTCAGATTTCTTAATGACAGTTCAATGCTCCAAAAGTTAATGTTCCATTGAGTATAGCAGAAGCAGCATTGTCTTGAATTACCTAGCCTCAGAAATCATGAGGTGTTACATTCACCACATTCTATTTTTAATTAGTCAGTCACAAAGGCCAGCACAGATTCAAGGGGACAGGACTTATATCTCATTCCTTGATGGGAGATGTGTAAATGAATTTGTGAAGGTCTTACAAAAGAAAAAATTAGGGAAGGTTTTCATTGCAATGAGAAAAACAATTTAAACAAAAAGCTACCTCGTGAAAAAAATTGTGTAACAAAAGGAACTAAATGGAAAAGACATATGCTATAACAGTATTGATCCTACTACAGTGAAATCATGTTGCACACATTACACCAGCCAATGCAAATTCCTACTGAAGGAAATATGTATGTTGCAAAACCATGTTTCCTCCCATTGTCAATCCCAGTGAGAGTTTGTAGCCATCACTGGGATATCTAACGTCACCCACTGTGACGTTTTGGTATGTAAAGTTTGGGAAATATTAAAAATCTTCTGAACTGAAAATATCTTTAAGGTGATGATATTTTATTTTGGCAGTTATAAAGAGCTATAAAAATTAGCAGTGTCTCAGAATGTAAATTTGCCAATTCCACAGTGTTAAAGTTTTTCTATTTTGGTTTGTTTATGAAATTTTAGAGTGCCAGGAAATACACCATGTCTTGCAAATAATTTTTTAAAGAATAAATGGTATGTGCCCACAAAATCCACTGTCTATGAAGGGAAAAAATAAATATAATTTTAAAAGTCTATAAGCAAGGATGAGATTGCCAAATTTCATTGGAGATAATGACATTTGCATAGCGTAACCTTCCTTCAAGGTGATAGCTTCTTAAATTTACACAACTGTAAATGAAAAACCACCAAATAATTACTAAACTGTTTCCTTTTTTGGATATCAAGGGTAATAAGCAGATACCAAATAACTGAATTCTCCAGGTAACAAAAATCTCCCCCTTTTAGCAAGCAGGTTAAGAATTTTCTAAATTATATTAGATGGCTTATATTATCTTTAAATTAACACACATGATATAATTTAACCTTTTGGGAGATAAGTTTATTATAAGTAAATCAATTATTGCATTCTGTTTTAAATTCTGGTACCATCGTCACAAACAAAAGTCATGGAATTACCTATAGTTACCTTAGATATACTCAGCCTACCACATTTACTTTTATATTTTGGCCTGTGTGTCTGAAGTGAGCAGGAGTGATGGAAGTTGAGTTTCTATATGTTAAAAAATAAACCACAGTATTTTCATCACCTTGATTCACTAACACTTGTGTCACTAATTGTCACAACTGTATGTAGTCTCTCTATGCATGTGTTTACTTTTCTAAGTCATTTAAAAGTTATTATATGATATATATGATGTATATGATATAGATGATATACAATATATGATGTATATATGATGTATATATTATATATGATGTATATGTGATATATGATATATAGGCTGTATATATGATATATAGGCTGTATATATACACATATATATATCAGCATGGATCCCCTAAGAATGAAATATATAACTATATTATAAACACACAAATTTATGTATACAGCAATATTAAGTTTATCCAATATTACAAATAATGACTTTATACCTTTTTACACATCCATGATTCTGCACTGCATTTACTTATGTTTCTAAAATGTCATTTAATTCAGAAGTGTATCACCTTCATGATATTGACATCTTGGAAGCATCTAGATCAATTGTTTTATAGAATGTCTTACCATTCAGATTTGTATAATTATTTCCACATAATCAGATTCAGGTTAAACATGTTTGGTAAAATTTCTACAGGGGTGGTAGATGCTTCCTTCACATCGCATCAAGGAGACAAATAATATCAGTTGACCCCATTATTGCAGACAATTTAGTTAAATTGGGGTTCTCCACAATATCCTTTTAAAAAGTACCCTTTTACTTTTGTAGCTATACATAGTCAGTGGGGTGACAGTTTTTTTTTTCTTCAGCTTTTAAGTTCCAGAGTACATGTGCAGGATGTGCAGGTTTGTTATATAGGAAACTATGTGCCATGGTGGTTTGCTTCACAGATCAATCCATCCCTTAGGTATTAAGCCCAGCATACATTACCTATTCTTCCTGACACTCTTCCTCTCCTGTCCTCCCTAGCAGACCCCAGTGTGTTGTTCCCCACTCATGTGTTCCCATCCTTCAGCTCCCACTTAGTGAGAACATATGATGTTTGGTTTTCTGTTCCTGCATTAGTTTGCTGAGGATAATTGCTTCCAGCTCCATCCACATCCCTGCAAAGGACATGATCTCGTTCTTTTTATGGCTGCATAATATTCCATGGTGTATATGTACCACAATTTTCTTTATCCAGTCTATCATTGATGGACATTTGGGTTGATTTCATGTCTGCTATTGTGACTAGTGCTAAAATGAACATATGCATGCATGTATCTTTATAATAGAATGATTTATATTCCTTTGGTTATATACCCAGTAATGAAATTCCTGGGTCAAATGGTATTTTTGCTTCTAGAACTTTGAAGACTTGACACACTGTCTTCCACAATACTTGAACTAATTTACACTCCCATCAACAGGGTAAAATTGTTCCTTTTTCTCTGTAACCTCACCAGCATCTGCTGTTTCTTGACTTTTTAACAATCACCATTCTGACTGATGTGAGATGGTATCTCACTGCAGTTTTGATTTGCATTTCTCTAATTATCAGTGATGGTGAGTTGTTCTTTTTTAATATGTTTTTGGGACACATGTATGTCTTCTTTTGAGAAGTATCTGGTCATATCCTTTACCCAGTGTTTAATGAGTTCTTGTAAATTTAACTTCCTTGTAGACTCTAGATATTAGACCTTTCTCAGATGGACGGATTACAAAAATTTTCTCCCATTCTGTAGGTTGGGGAAGTTCTCCTGGATGATATCCTGAAGTATGTTTTCCAACTTGGTTCTATTCTCCCCACCTCTTTCAGGTACCCTAATTAGTCATAGGCTTGGTCTTTTTATATAATCCCGTATTTCTCAGAGGTTTTGTTCATTCCTTTTCTGTTTTCTCACTCTCTATTCTTGTCTACTTCAGAAGGATAGTCTTCAAACTGAGATTCTTTCCTTCACTTGGTCTATCCTGCTATTGATACTTGTGATTGCATTGTGAAATTCTCGTGTTTTTCAGCTTGTCAGGTCAGTTATGTTCCTCTCTAAACTGGCTATCAGTTCCTGTGCTGTTTTACCATGATGCTTCTCCTCTTGGCATTGGGTTACAACATACTCCATTAGCTCAGTTAAGTTTGTTATTACCCACCTTCAGAAGCCTACTTCTGTCCATTCAGTCATCTCAGCCTCAGCCCAGTTCTGCGCCCTTGCTGGAGAGGTGTTGCAGTCATTTGGAGGAGGTGAGGCACTCTGGCTTTTTGAGTTTTCAGCGTTTTTGCATTGATTCTTTTTCATCTTTGTGGGCTTATCTACTTTGTATCTTTGAGGTTGCTGATCTTTAAACAGAGTTTTTGTAGGGGTCTTTTTTGTTGATGTTGTTATTGCTTTCTATTTGAACAGTCAGACCCCTGTTCCGTAGGGCTGCTGCAGTTTGCGGGGGTCCACTCCAGATCTTAATTGCCTGGGTCCCTCCCACATCTAGCGGTATCACCAGGGAAGGGTGCAAAACACCAGAGATGGCAGCCTGCTCCTTCCTCTGGGAGCTCCATCCAGAGGGGCACCGACCTGATGGCAGCCTGAACACTACTGTAGGAGGTATCTGGAGACCCCTTTTGGGTGAAGTCTTACCCAGTCAGGAGGAACGGGATCAGGAACCTGCTTTAAAAAGCAGTCTGGCTGCCCCTTGGTGGAGCAGGTACACTGCATTGGTTGGGGGACCCCCCTTGTCCAGACCACTTGGACTCTCCAGAGCCAGCAGGCAGAAAAGACTCAGTCAGCTGAATCACAGAGACCACGGCTGCCCCTTTGCCCAGGGGCTCCATCCCAGTGAGATGAGAGTTCCATAAAACCCTGGCTGGAGTTGCTGAAATTTCTGCAGGGAGGCCCCACCTGGTGAGGAGGGATTGATCAGGCTCCCACTTAAAGGAACAATCTGGCCAACATCTGCCACAGCAGCTGTGCTACACTGTGGGGAATTCCTCCAGGTCCAGACCACCCAGACTCCCAGGAGCTGGCGGAGGAGAACGGCCCACTGGAGCTGCAGTGATGGCGGCTGCCCCTCCCCAGTGGGAACTCAGTCATCTCTGGGGCAGTCTTCAGCCTGCTGCCACTGGCCAGCTGGAATTCCAAGCCAGTGGGTCTTAACCTCTGAGGTGCTGTGTGAGTGGAGTCTGCTGAGTGATGCTGCTTGGCTCCCTGGCTTCAGCCCCCTTCCCAGGTGCATGGTCAGCTCTCCTGCCTCACTGGAATTCCTGGACAGGAGTATGCAAAAACTCCTGTGTCTCCATGCCTGCCTGAGTGGCTGCCAAGAGTCCACACAACTCTGCTTTGGATCCAAGGCCCTGGTGGCATGGGCTCATGAGAGGATCGCCTGATCCATGGGTTGCAAAGATCTGTGGGAAAAGCATGGTTTCCTGGACAGGGTCGCAAAATCATTCATCACCTCCAGTGGCTGGGGGTGGGGGTTCCCCATGCTCCTTACCATTCTTGGGCAGGCCATTGCCCCACCCTGCTTTTCCTCGCTCTCCGTAGGTTGTGCCAACCACCTAGTTAGTCCCAATGCAAGCACCTGGATACCTCAATTGAAGGTGTAAAATTTACTTGCCATTTTCCTTCTTTATGAGAGCCATGGATTGCAGCTGCTTCTGATCAGCCATCTTGGCCCAGGGTAATAGTTTTCAACAGAGTGGAAAGTTCAGATCCCCCAAAACTTTTACCCAATGGCTTTAGCATCCATTAACGTTCCCTACCTAAATCAGTTATCACTTTGCTCATCTATAATTGTCTTTTTCTAATTGTTTTATTCCATCTATTTTGGCTGTCATTCTTTCATTAAAAAAAACTTTCACTCCTCTGTTCCCTCTTTTTGAATACTAACATGGATTCAATGATTTTTCTCTCAATTGTCTATGTTATAGCTTTTACTGTCACTATCTTTTTTCTTTCTTTCTTTCTTTTCTTTTTTTGAGATAGAATCTTGTTATGTTGCCCAGGCTGGAGTGCAGTGGCAGGATCTTGGCTCACTGCAACCTCCACCTACTGGGTTCAAGTCATTCTCATGTCTCAGCTTTCTGAGTAGCTGGGATTACAAGTGAGTGCCACCACGCCTGGCTATTTTTTTTTTTTTTTTGTATTTTTAGTAAAGACAAGGTTGTGCCATGTTGGCTAGGTTGGTCTCAAACTCCTGACCTCAAGTGATCCACCCGCCTCAGCCTCCCAAAGTGCTGGGATCACAGGTGCGAGCCACTGTGCCCAGCCTCACTATTCTTTTTGATGTTCAATTGAACCACATGCAGCCAGTGGGAGCCCTTTTAAGCTGACATGCCCTCATTGATATTTGAGCAAGTCTTTGGCAAAAAAGTTCCAGACTCTGCTCTTTCCATATTCAGACCTAGAATCCAAGGAGGACTAGTTCTTTTCAGTAAGTAATGGTATTTAGAAACAAATATTTGAGTATTAATTGTTGTGACAGTAATCAATTTATTACCTCTCAGTTCCAGCTGCACACTTCAGTATATACTCTGTGGTAATACACAAAATTCCTTTGTTTCTCCTGTGAAGTGGGAATGATGTTAGGCTTTCTTTGGAGGCACAGGAGGGACATATTACAGCAGGAAAGGATCCTCTTGCAATGTGGTAGAACAGTTGTGTCAGTGAAAGGACACAGGGTGGAACTCTGCCCCAGCGATGCACGTAACGTGCCTCATCCTTGGCAAACTGAGATCCTTGGCCCGGTTAAACCAGTACCTCAAAAGTTTCCTCCTTACACCACCTGATTAACCTCTGCAAGTCCCACGCTATTCAAATGTGGCCCAGAGGATTTTTATTTTCTGGTTGCAGGTTGCCTGGTGATTGTCCACTCTGGTTGCACTCTGAAAGGTTGCTTCCTACTTGTCCAGTTGACTGCAGACCAGCTCTGGCCTGGGAAAACCAGCAAACTTCTCCACTATCTAGTGGGCTGAATGACACCTTCACCTACAAGGTCTGAAACGCAACCTTGGGGCAGGGCCTCCTTCCAAATTTGTCCTTCTTTCCGTACTGTCCTTCAGCTAGAGTACCATATAGAGTTTCTATACATCTTATAGTCACCTATTATCACAGTCTAATTCTTTTTATTAATCTTCTCCTGTTTAACCCACATTGTGATTTCTGTATCCTGATTGGGCTCAGACTGATACAGGGGTGCTCATTGCAATAAGTGCCATTGTTTGTAGGTTCTTTGAGTGGGCACAGATAGAATGCATACATAAAGAACTCACACTGATATCTCCAATTCAAATGCATCCCCACAAGTTGTTCCTCACTCTTCATAGTTGTATCTCCCTTTTCCCACAGTGAGAAACTTGTTTCATAACAACATCAATATATTAATCATTAGAACAGATACACACAGGATATATACTCTATAATATACACAATACAGTTTAGAATCACTAAACCAATACCACTACTAACAACGAAACTACTATGTAACACTCAATGCTTATTTGAAGATTTCTGTTCTTAAAATATATCTACTAAGTATTTAATCACAGTCCTGGATACAAAAATGAATTATTGTTTCTGTAGAAGGACAAATTTGGAAGGAGGCCCTGCCCCAAGGTTGGGTTTCAGACCTTGTGGGTGAAAGTGTTGTTCAGCCCACTACATAGTGGAGAAGTTTGCTGGTTTTCCCAGGCCAGAGCTGGTCTGCAGTCAACTGGACAAGCAGGAAGCAACCTTTCAGAGTGCAACCAAAGAGTGGGCAATCACCAGGCAACCTGCAACCAGAAAATAAAAATCCTCTGGGCCACATTTGAATAGCGCGGGACTTGCAGAGGTTTATCAGGTGGTGCAAGGAGGAAGCTTTTGAGGTACTGGTTTAACCGGGCCAAGGATCTAAGTTATACATATAATCAGTCTGATATAGATTATAGGTTCATTTATCTATGTTTTCAGTTTTTGGATTCAGTTAATTCCCTTTTTGATATTTATGTTTGTTATTTCTTAAATTATTTTTTACAGGCAAGATCTTGCTTTGTTACCCACATTGGAGTGCAGTGGCATGATCACAGCTCATTGAAGCCTCACACTCCTGGGCTCAAACGATCCTCCTGCCTCAACCTCTCAAGTAGCTTGGGAATACAGGTGCACACCACCACCCCTGGTGAATTATAAATAACTATAGAGACAGAGTCTTTCTATGTTGCCTAGGCTGGTCTAGAACTCCTGACCTCAAGTGATACTCTTGCCTTGGCCTCTCAACGTGCTGGGATTGCAGGCATGAGACACTGAGCCTGGCTCCCTTTTTGGTCTTTTTAAAATTTAAAATATTCATCATTTCAAAGTGAATTATACTTATTAAAGACTTTCTAACTCTGTTTTCCCTCTATTAGACCATCAGTTATTTCAGAGAAGTGCTATGACTGCATCCCTAATAACTCCTTTATTCTCTCAAACATTATAACTTTTGACTTTTAATGTTCTCCTCTCTGGAAAACAAAATATCCAAATGTGTTAAAATGAAAGTTAAACTCTGAGTAAACAGACTCTACCTGAGAACGTGTAGTGTTATTATCCAAATGGTATGTGTTTAAAAGCCTATTAGTGAATTAATTTCTTTAAAATAGTAAGGCTTTCAAATGTCTTTGTATGTTCTGCTGTATTCAAAATTATTGACATTCCAAGATGAGTGACTGCCAACACATAAAATATTGGCATACTCCAATGAAATGTTAAAATGAACTGTAAGAGTATGATGATTCTTCCTAGGATGATGAACAAAGTGGTATACAAAGGCTTTCCTGAAAACCTAGAAACTCATTATTTTAATATTCACAGCCATTAATTGCTACATACTATAATAAACCATTAATATCAACTAATACACATATACACATACTCTTATAGAGTTTATGACTTTCGTTTGTGTGTGTATACATATGATATGCATTTTAAACCTATATTTTATATATTTTCAAATGAGATGAAAAGTATGAGAAAGCAAGCCCTAAAATAACAATAATAAACAGTAAGAGTAAAATTAGTTTGCTTATAATGGCTCTTGAACATTTGACATAATCATGATATAAAATCCACCAGTCCACATTTATTTATGAAAATGATGAAAGTATATCTGTGTGGCATGAGCATGTCTACTCACAAATGAGAACACATTTATACTAATGCATCCATTCAATCTAAAGTAGGACATATGTTTGCTGATTTTTTAGTATTGGTGAATAAATCCTGAGTCATACAAGTATAATATGTAATGCCTTCCCAGAATTGTGTTATGTCCTGAAAGGAATAGGAAAAAATATTGTGATGTATGTTATTATTAGGCAAAGGAGAATACAATCTATTGGAGAAATAATAATTGATCAAATTGAATTGATAACACATAAAATCATCAAAATACGAGTTAGCTTGAATTATAAGTATTATACAAATAATTTAAATATTTTGCTGACAAAATTATCATTTTTTTCTTCATTCCTTTTTGTATTCTAGACCAGGGGTCCCCATTCCTGGGCTGTCAACCATGGCCTGGTAGGACCGGGTAACACAACAGGAGGTGAGCAGCAGATGGGTGAGCATTACCACTTGAGTTCTACCTTCTGTCAGATCAGTGGAAGCATTAGATTATCATAAGAGAGCAAACCCTACTGTAAACTGTGCATATAAGGGATCTAGGTTGCACCCTCCTTATGAGAATCTAACTAATGCCTGATCATCTGAGGTGAAACAGTTTCATCCCGAAACCACCCCCCTCCCCCACCAAGACTGTCTGTAGAAAAATTGTCTTCCTCAAAACTGGTCCCTGGTAAAAAAAAGCTTGCAGACCACTGTTCTAGACTACTGTTTCATTAAATATTATTTCCATTTTTGTCCAATATTATAGTTAATTTATTTTAAATATAAGCATGTATTAATACATAACATGTATGTACTTTGTGTAAAAATTAAGTATGATAATAAAGTAAGTACCCAAGAACCCATCATCCAATTTAAGAACTAGAACGTAATATACTTCTTTTATTTGTAGACTTTATTTTAGATATTTATTCTGCCTTGTCAGAGGTAACCACTATTCTAAATGCTGTGTTTATTTCTCCCTTGTTTTAAAAATATTACGTTAATTGATACCTTTACCCCCTCCCAATTTAAAAACCCTAAAATACTTTGATATTGCTATCTTTTGACTATTTTTATATTTTGATTCTGTTCATTTTAAGATCAGACATTACTTTAAATTTCTTTAATTTTCAGCTCTTCATAAATCTCTGCCTTTCAGAGATTTATTTATTGGTAAATCTGAACCTTTAGAATTTCTTTTAGACTGGGTCTGCTAATGGCAAATTCCAGTTTTAGCTTCATTTTGTTTCATTTCCTTTATGTTAGTTCTGGGAGAATGTTTTACGTGGATATACATATAGGATTTATTTTACTTTTTTGAAAGGCAAATTGAACAAGTCATTCTACTTTCTCCTGAATTCCATTGTGACTTAGTCTGTCTCCCTTTTGAGGGTTACCTTATTTTTATTAGATTATTTTTAATGTTTCTTTCTGCTTTTTATTCTGTTTCACTATGTGTCTAGTGAGAGTGTGTGTGTATACATGCACATATGTACTTAACATTGATAGAGATTTGTTGGGTTACTTGAATCTGTGGAATAGTATCTTTCATCAGTTTTACAATATTTTTCAGCCATTATCTATTCAAATACTGCCTTTTCTCCTTTAATTCTCACTTCTTCTGATATTAACTATATATTCTATCTTCTTATTGCATCCTCCATGACTTTTATCCTATTTTGTACTTTTGTTTAACTGTGCTTTATTCTAAGTATTTTTCTGATGTATTTTCTGGTTCATCAGTAGTCATTTTATAATTTATAAAATGTTCATATAATTTATAAAATGAACATTTATAAATGTTCACTGACTTGCTTCCAGTTCACTAATTCTCTTTTCAGTTGTGTTAATCTGATGTTAACCACATATACTGAATTATTGATTTTAATTATTTTATTTTGTGTTCTAGTAATTCTTTTTTTGTTGTTTTTATATCTACTATGTCATCTTTATGGTTATTCACTGAATATATTTTAAGCCTTTATTTTAATGTATTGAAGGAAATGTACTTATTTTATACCCTGATAAGTTCAACAGATTTTCATGGTCTGTTTTACTGGTTCTCATTTTTTTGGTCTTATTTTCTTATGTGACTCCCAATATTCCCATAAGGCCAGTTAAAAACTACAACTTAGTTTCACAGCTGTTTCTTTATATGAAACAATACCCTGAGGGAAAATAATCACTTTGGTACCAAGCTTACTTCTCTTGATTTTGCAAACCCACCCCACACATCTTTATCTGGTAATTTCTTACTCTCTTGTTAGCTATTTTATGCACTTAGCGATTTATTTTTTGAAGTTCATCTAACTCTTTTAATTGTCCTCAGCAGGATGCTTAGTAATTCTCTAAGCTTCCTTCCCAGAAGTAAAAGTCACCAGATGGCCTCTTTCCTTTAAAAAAACTGTTTTGTCACATTTGTTTAAAAATACGCTGTTTAGTTTTCCATATTTTTGGCCCACATAAACATAATACTGCATAATATATATTATTCTATGACCTAATATTTTCACTTATTGTAGCAATTTTATGAACCCTATTGATATGTAAATTTTCCTTCTAAAGATACTTTGAAATCTTTGAATGATTAGAAAAAGCAATGAAACTTCATAAATATCCAATTAAACAGTCAGAAGATAACTTATTCTATATCATTTTTGGGGGAGAACAAAAAATCTTTCACTATAAAGAAAATACAGAATTGCATGTGAAAAAAATCTCTCAATTTTCCCACCAGAAATATAATTGAGAATGATTTGCTATAATCTCTCCCAGTTTTTCTCCTACATGTGTGTATGTATGTATGCATTCTAAAATTGTAGTGTAAAATTGTTCAATAAACCCACTGCATATGTGATCTATTATGAAGTTTTTAAATACTCTTATAATGTTGTTAGTTTACTATTTAACACTGGACATTAACAGACACAATGGGTGGTGTATATAGCTCTAGAAAATCACATTATTCATGTTTCACTTTTCCTAAAAAATAAGGCAAAAGTATTCTTGACTAAAATATGGTTAACAATGATTTCAAATGTAGCAGTTTTAAGATTTATAGTTACACTGACTCATATCATAGAAATGTAAATTTTAAAATACATTTCTTTAGATAATTCACTTTGCTCATTCGTTATTTTAACCTGTGACAAAAAAATGGGATATTCCCACTAACAGTTATATTTGTAAAAAGCTGTGCTTTCTCACTCACGAACTTTGTATCGAACTTGTGTGCCAAATGCAGTTTTCAGAATTGATAAAGGCAGATAATTGCTGGAAAATCTGAGGAGCAATAAATACCAAGGAGGAGATGGTAGCAACTATGCACCACCCAAAACTGGAGTTAATCGATTTAAAAAATTACAGGAATGTTGAAAAACAACAAGTTGTATGACTACTTCTCCATCATTGAAGTTGTTTTCCCAGTAGTTTTTCACACTAATCCATGCTCCAATAAGGACACTAAGAAAATTTCATAAAGAAATCACATCCTTTTGAAGGTTCTCTACTATAGCAGTTTCGTCTCGATCTCTAACTAGTCTGGATTTCTGCTTTGACATTTTAGTCATCTCCAATCTTATATGAGCCTCTTTTGCATTAATGTGATCTCTACTGAGTAAATACACAGATTCCAAGGTTTATCCTTTCCATTTCCAAAGGTCATATCTGAGACAAAAACTCACTATGGCACCAGAGGTGAACAATCTAAGGGCTGTACCCCGGTGGCCCCCACTGAAAAGTCTTTTGCCATTTTGTCTCTGAATGTTGGTTTTCACTGATCCCTGCCATGATTTCTGGTTTAAAGGTCATCCTTATCTCAATCCTTGATCCTTGGCTACTGACTAGCCTTTATAGCACTTACATACTCACTTGGGTCATATGGAAACTTATTTGTAAATAAAGTGACATTCCTTGTCTGTATATCCTGTTACCAATTCTGATCTTCCAAAGCAAACCAATCTTGACCTTAGAAATGAAACCTTGTTCAGTCCCAGAGTTCAATTTTGAAAATTAATCATTGGCCCTCACTGGTTTAGATTCCATCTTCAACCTAGCTGGGGCTTCTCCTTTCTCTCTCAAATGCCTGGGTTTTGAAATGAAGACCCGGTTTTCACAACTCTTATTTCTAAAGATTGGCTTTTGAAAGCTCTTTTAGATTTAAAAATGTGAACAATGACTCTTTCTCTTGCTTTCCAGATATAGCATAGGACTCCCTGAGGAATGAAGCAATGGAGTACTCTGGCAGCATAAAGAAAAATTCAAAGTAAAGCATATTAATAGTCTTTGAAATATTACTTTTCTACAGAAATCATGACGCGAATGAAGATATGTTTTATTAAACTCATAACTTTCCATTATGCTCTAAAAGAAAAGATATAATGATAATTAGATAAGGTAATAAAGAAAATAAAAGCACCAATTTTATCATTAAATTCTTAAGTTGTTTCTTTAGTTTGGTTTTAAAGAGACAATATCACAATTACTTAATTTCAAAGTCAAAACCCCTATATTATTTAAATCTACTTTTATATTGGCAGTTAACTTCATCCACTCTCTTGAGTTAATCAAAGGAAATCATGTTTCATTTCCGTTAGTGAAATGCCACACTTCCTCAACAGTTGGTTTGGTTTTGCTTCAGCATTTGCTCATCTTGACTACACATCACTTTTTAGCCATCCTATATGGGATACAGAGCATGGCAAGTTATTTAATACTTGTGCCTCTGTTTTATTATTTGCAAGCTATACAATTAACAATGTGCTGATCCCTGTATTCTTATGAAGGCTACATGAGATTATGTAGGTATCAAGCTCACAGCACAGTAGATGTTCAGTATGTTAATGATTCTTTCCTCCATTTTTATTTTCCCATTCACTTTCTAGGTTGCAAAGGGAACATTACAATTTAATGCATTTGCTTTTTCTCATTTAAGGATTTCTCTTATAAGGAAAATAATAAAGCTCCTGTTTTGTTTTGTTTCTTGTCCTCATAAAATATACTGGTCTAGGTTTTAGATTTAATCACTGGTCTAGGCTTTAGATTTAATAGGTACTCACTAGTTTGTAAGTAGTTTTGATTTTTTAATTTAATTTAATTTTTAATTTTTGAGACAAAGTCTCATTCTGTCACCCAGGATGGAATGCAGTGGCATGGTCTTGGCTCACTGCAACTTCTGCCACCTGGGTTCAGGTGACTCTCATGCTTCAGCCTCCCAAGCAGCTCGGACTATAGGTGTGCTCCACCATGCCATGCTAATTTTTGTATTTTAAATAGAGACAGGGTTTCACTATGTTGGCCAGGCTGGTCTTGAACTCCTGACCTCAGGTGATCCACCCACCTCAGCCTTCCAAAGTGCTGGGATTACAGGCATGAGCCACCGCGTCTAGCCATAAGTAGCTTTCTTTAAAAGCAATTTCAAACAAAAATGGCTTTACTCTTAACAACAAATTTCTTATTATGGTTCTAGATGGCTTAAATACTAAAATAAAAGTAGTTGAATATTTTACTTTAAGGGATACTCTGTATTTGTTGAAAAAAGAATTATACAAGAAAATAACCATCTCCAAAGTCACAGGGCCCACATTTCCAAATACACGAAATATTTAAATCAGTCATTTAAATATTGTACTCTGAGTTGGTAAGAAATGTTCTCACCTAACATTCATGGTTTTCCTAAAAATGGTAAATGTGTAAATCTTCAAAATATTGCATAAATTTGTAGGCAAATATGCTATTGCCTACCACATTAGAAAATTTCCTAGGAATAATTTCTGTTAGGCAATCCAGAGTAGTAGAATGTAAGCTAATGAAGTGAAAAATCACATGTACAGTTGAAGCAAGCACGGAACCTCCAGATACCCACTTTACACCATAAATAGAAAAAAAAAAAAAAAATTCCCACATATCTATCTAATCTTCCTAATTTACCTGAAATCCTTCCAATTTAACACTCTCCTCCAGTTTAAGTATTTATCTCATGAAGAATACTCTTAAAATGACAATATCTAATGCAGAGAAAAAACACATTATGGCATTGTCTGCCATTAGCCTACTTTCTATGATTAGGTTTGGACTGGTTTCCAGGCCCATCTCTCTTAGAATTTTATACAGTAAGACTGAAACGTGGCCAAGATATCTGTATATCGTATCAAGCACCCCTCACCCCCATCGAGTGTGTTATGGTTGGTCTAGTAAAGGACCCATAGGAATTCTGTCTAGAAAGAAAGGGCTGCTTCATAAAACTAATAAACAGCCAGGGGAAACTTTGAACTGGAAAGTGATTATAAGGTAGGAGAAAGGAACTTTGAGAACAAATCAATTGTGTATATTTGGCCAACGCTGGCTTCTGATGGAATCCCTTTCAGACTGCATGGCCATACCTTAAAGTAACTGAAATCTATGAGAATACATACAAAAGTAAAAAACAAAAAAAGTACTATAAAGCATGGCATATTCACAAGGCAGATTCCAAAAAATATGCTTTCATTTAAATTTTTACATACATGTGTCTCTGAGTGAAATAAAAACTATCAATTGTGAGTCTGAAGTTATCAATCATCAAATATGATTGTTTTATATTAATTTTTATCAGGTGGGAAGACCATAAAAAATGAAATATAATTTCCTGCTTTTTAATGGTCCTAGAAACTAGAGCACATTTGCCCTTAATGGGGTTAATTATATATATGTGAAGTAATTTGATAAGAATAGTTTATATAATATTTTGTTTTAGATATTTTTAAACTAAAGAAATATATGTAATTTTAATATTTATGATTAAAATATAACTTGGCACCTCAGTATGTTCAATTTAAATTAGACTTTGGTTATACATTATTAATGCACAAATAGGTTTGAGAATACAAAGTCATATTTTAGAAACTTCTTTACAGGCCTACTATTTAAAACATGTCCCAGGTAGCAGTAAGATTTATGTTACATTTTAAAGTCTCCTTATTCTTATTTTTCAAACTTTTTACAAAGATTAAAACTTGTATCACTGGGATAGGAAATATCCAAGACTAAAACTGTAATTTTATAGACAATTTGTCTTTGTGTTCATATTTGTATAATTGATGATAAAATGCATTCAAAACTGGCCTCCACAGGCAGGAAATCATTACAAAGAAATGCTGTTCAATAAGCTTTCCTAGTGATCCTTAGTTCAATTTGAGTTTGAACCTTCTTGAAACTAAACAACCAACATTGTTAACTAGGTGTTGTAGTTGGATTTTAATAGCTTTTAGTTTTTTAAAAATTATTTTCTGTAGGATAAAAATGAAAACTTTCCAATGATAAAAGGAAACTTAGTGTTCATACTCCAAGGCTTTAGAGCAGATGGGTAAATGTTTTCTGGAATAAGCCAGATAGTAAATATTTTCAGTGGTGTAGACCACATATAGTCTCTGTCACAGCCATTCAACTCGGCCACTGTAGCTTGAAATCAGCCATAGACAGTACATAAACAATGGATATGACTGTGTTTCATTAACACTTTATTTACAAAAAAAATAGCAATGTTCTGACCTGATTTAAAACAGAGTGAAGGCATAAATAGTGAAACGGTTAAATTACTCATACAGAAGCTTAGCCCTAAGCCAGGTGTATGAATTCCACATGAGCTATTGATTGCGACATGATGACTAACCATTTCTGCACCTCTTAATTCACATGAATTTTGTGAAGACAAAGTATAAATACTACTTTCCTTTATCTCCTGTTACTTTCTCATTCTTTGAGTACAGAGCCTATGTATAACCAAGATAGTTATGTGTTTGCTATTAGATAAATACAAAATCATTAAAAACATTGACCACGTCTACAAACAATAACTGTTTGTCCAAAATAATAAAAATGCTCTATAAATCCATGATACAAAGTTTATCAAAGGAAAAATAGTATTATTATTGTAAAGAAGGGCCATGGATTGACAATGGTAGAGGATTATTTTCCTATATTCAGTGGACATATTTAGGACAAATATTTATTCAGAGTTAAATACATGAAAGAATTGGCATAAAGTCAAGCTACGTGTTTGAAAATACTTAAGTTATCTAAGTAAAAAACCATTGTTGTTCTTCTTGTGTTCCTGAAGATGACAAAATCCAATTTTCGGAAATAGTCAATTGCTTAAGTATAATGTGCACATCCTCATGGTAGAAAAGATGTGACAGAATGTTACTTCTCCTTAATATCAATGTTCTCTTTTTTTGAGACAGTTTCCTTACCCCTTGGCAGTTATGTGGGGCCATGTGGTTGCATTCTGGACAATGAAATATGAATGGAAATAATATACATTACTTCAAAGATTGGTTTTTAAAACATCTGTAGAAATTTGCATGCTCTTTTTCTGAGTTTATTCAGTGGTAACAAATAGGGGACACAGTAGAGGGCTCCAAAACTCAAGAATGATTGGGACATGAAATCATGTGATTAAAGAGAGTTCTGGCTAGAAGTGGGTTTAATAGGTAAGGTTGTAATGTCTTAAGATAAATAAATAAATAAATACATGAATTTTAAGCATATACCTGTCTCTAGTATGAAATAAAGGTTACATCTGTAACAATTAGAGTATATATGTATTATTTATATATGTGTATATTTATATACATATATGTATATATACATATTTATACATATGTACATATATGTATATATACATATTATTTATACATATATACATATACGTGTATATGCATATTATATATACATCTGTAATAGAGTATATGTTTGTGTATATTTTTATTTAGTATATATACAAATATAATATGTATATTTATATATATATATACACACACATATGGGTATATTGTATATGTGTGTATAAATTTCCCAAGGGTCTGCTTAGAATAAGTTTCAAATTATAGCTCAGAAAACAAATACCAATTTTCTTCAACTATCTTTTTACATAGTATTTAAATCTAAAAAGTGTTCAATCCTACTCATACAATCTTTCTGAAAACTAGACTAGTAAAAATTTAGTCTTTTGTTAATCTTTCCTCTTCCTAAGTGCCAATGTATATGAAAAAAACAGAAAATTTTTTCTTTTAATAATTGGTATGACAAATGCAGGCACAAATAATTTGCTTTATTGTATTTCATAGAATAATGTATATCCCTTGGAAAAATTTTTGAAAGAAAATGAATCTAAGCAAAATGGATTTTAATCTTAAAACAGAAAAATAAGGCAATCACATTTTGAAGTCTGATTTACAATTTGTGACAATCAGTTGTGCCACTTTTGTATATCTTGCTACAATAGAAAAAGAACTGAAAAAAGAAAAGGAGTCAGCTATAAGTTAAATTGTAGATAAATGTTAATGACATAGATTCCTACTTTTTTTAAAACAAGCTTTTCTACCTAGTATGCTTTAAAAAAATCATTTTGCATTGATCCTATTCAAATTAAGTTCAATAACCAATTTCAAAAATTTCAGTAAAAGAGACAGATTGCATTGTGAATTCAAGGAAAACAACGGCAAATTCTTATTTTAATGCATCTGGTCTTCAACTTTCATTGTCACTTTCTTAGGTTGTGCAAAAGTACTAAGGAGTTACAGGCAAAACACCTGCTGAACAACTGAAATGATACAGTAACTGCTTTGAGAGTTGCACTAATGCAATTCAATAAAATTAATCATTGAAGAGAGTTAGCATGTTACTAGTAAACGAATTTAGAAATACAAGAAATAAGTTGTAAAAATGGCAAGCATTAATAATTATTAGATGCATACAGTACATTACAATGTAAACAGTAAATCACCTTTTAACACAATAAAATAGTAACTATGTGATACAATGAACTTTAGAGATTCAGAAAGGGGAGGGTGAGAGTGGGGCTAGTGATAAAAAACTACACATTAGATACAATGTACACTAATCGGGTGACAAGTGCACCAAGATTTCAGAATTTACCACTATATGATTCATCCATGTAACAATAAAAAAACTTGTACTGTAAAAGCTATTTAAGTTTAAAAATTAAATAGAAATTTTAAAATTACAGAAAAACATGAACATGAAGATGAAAATGAAAATGATCATACACAGTAGTATCAAGTCAGAAAAGTACTCTATGGATGACACAAAAATAACATAAAACTATGATACAAACCTAATTCATGTCTGGGTTTTGTTGACATAGTATGGAATCGAAATCTATTTATTATATTATTTTACTTGGTATATTTATATTTAAAGAATTAAGATACTATTTGTTAACTACACATATATAATCCTAATCAAATTTACATTTAAATAATTGTAATATTCCTTTCCTTTCTGTTATGAATTTAATGTGTCCCCCAAAGTTCAAACACCCCATGTGATTGTATTTGGAGATAAGGCCTTTATGGAAGTAATGAAAGTTAAATGTAGTCATAAGGATGGGGTCCTAATCTGATAAAATTAGTATCCACATAAGAAGATACACCAGAGCACTCTCTCTCCTTTCCTCCAAACACACACCTAGGAAAGGCCATGTGAGACCAGAGAGAGAATGTGGTCATGCAAACCAGAAGAGAGCCCTCACCCAAAAGTGACCATTCTGGCACCTTGATCTTGGACTTCTAGCCCACAGAACTATGAGAACATAAATTTCTGTTGTATAAGAAGCCCAGTTTATGGTATTTTGTTATGTCAGCGTGAGTGAACTAACACACACTATTTGAAAAGCAAAATTTCATTCCTGAGTCTGCAACTCTGAGTTCATTTTTTTTTCACACTTTTTAAAAACTTTTAAGTTCAGGGGTACAAGTGCAGGTTTATTACACAGGTAAACTTGTGTCATGAGTGTTTGTTGTACAGATTATTTTATTTCCCAGCTATTAAGCTTAGCACCCATTAGTAATTTTTCCTGATTCTCTCCCTCGCCCTATCCTCCATCCTCCGAAAGGCCCCCGTGTGTGTTTCCCTGTGTGTGCCCATGTGTTCTCATCAGTTAGCTCCCGATTATAAGTGAGAACATGTGGTATTTGGTTTTCTGTTCCTGTGTTAGTTTGCCAAGGATAATGACCTTTAGCTCCATCAATGTCTCTACAAAAATATGATCTCAATCATTTTTATGGCTGTGTAGTATGCCATGGTGTATATGTACCACATTTTCTTTATCCAGTCTATCATTGATGGGCATTTAAATTGATACTATGTCTTTGATATTGTGAATAGCGCTGCAAATGAACACATGTGTATGTATCTTTATAATAGAATGATTTATATTCCCTTGGGTATATACCCAATAACAGGATTTCTGCATAGAATGGTGTTTCTACCTCTAGGTCTTTGAGGAATCGCCACGTTGTCTTCCACAATGGATGAAGTAATTTACACTTCTCCCAACAGTGTAAAAGCATTCCTTTTTCTTCACAACCTCACCAGCATCTGTTATTTTTTTGACTTTTTTTTTAATACTTTAAATTCTGGGATATATGTGCAGAACATGCAGGTTTGTTACATAGGTATACACATGTCATGGTGGTTTGCTGCACCCATCATCCCGTCATCTACATTAGGTATTCCTCCTAATGCTATTTCTCTCCTAGCAAGGCTGGTTCAATATGAGCGTATCTATAAATGTGATTCACCATATAAACAGAATGAAAAACAAAAACCATGTGATTATGTCAACAGGCACATAAAAAGCTTTAGATGAAATCCAACATCCCTTCATAATAAAACCCTCAACAGACTAGGCATTGAAGGAATATACTGCAAAATAATACAACTCATATACAACAAACCCTCAGCCAACATCAAACTGAATGGACAAAGCTTGAACCATTCCCCTTGAGAACTGGAACAAGTCAAGTATGGTGACTCTCAGCATTCCTATTCAACATATAACTGGAAGTTCTAGCCAGAGCAATCAGACAAGACAAAGAAAGAAAAGGCATTCAAACAGGAAAAGAACAAGTCAAACTACCTCTGTTCATAAAGAATGAGATTGTATACTTTGCAGGGACATGGATGGAGTTGGAGGCCAATATCCTTAGCAAATCAACACAGGAACAGAAAACCAATACTGCACGTTCTCACCTATAAGTGGGAGCTAAATGATAAGAACACATGGACACAGAGAGGGGAACAACAGACACTGGAGCCTGTAGGAGAGTGGAAGGTGGGAGAAGGGAGAGGATCAGGAAAAATAACTAAAAGAATTTTAATAGAAGTTAGAGTATGTCATATAACCTGAGTCATTCTAGGGAGGCAGAGAAGTCAAACTGGACATTCCATCAAGTAAGCAGAAGACAACGTTATGGGTAAAACTAAATGACATCTAGGCAAACAGGCAGTCAGACTAAGGACAATGCACTGGAAAAAATGAATATTCTACTCTTTCTATAACTAAATATCATACAATGATACTAACAGTATTAATAACAATAACTACTATTTCTTGACCTCTGGTTACATGTTAGGCGCCTCCTAGGTGCATTTCTTATATTCTCTCTTATTGAGGTCAGTCTTATTGGCCTTATGTTATGGGAGAAGAAACTAAAACTCAGAGAAGGCAATATTCATAGTTTTGCAATTAGTTAGGGGGAGAAATCTGGGTTAAACCCAGGTTTGCAGAACTTCAGGGTTTTTTTTTTTTTTTTATCACTAAGGGTGCCACCTTCTAGAAAGACTTGGTTACTGGACAGGCTACCAAGAAAACCTGCCCCAAACAAGCAAGCAAACAAACAAAACAAATAATTTTCAGAATTTGGATGCAGGGCTTATCTTAGGATCATTTGTCAGTAGTGGGACTAAAATTCAAAGTAGGACAAGTAATAAGAATATCTTCATGCTGAAGCCCATATTATTGGCTAAGATCAGAGACATTTACATATTTAGATTTAATTTTTTGTTCCTTTTCAATGACTTTTCATGGTCTCTTTCATCCTCCCTCCCAGTTTTACTGAGGTTTAATTGACAAATATGAAGTGTATATATCCTCACATAGTTGGTTCTTGTTGTTGTTGCTGTTTTGTGGTGGAAATGCTTCAGATCCACTCACTTGTTTTTAAAATAAGTCATACAATCAGAAGCCCTCCACACTGGTTATTCTCATTTCTTCCCTTAAATTCATTCTTGTGCATTTTCTGCTCTACTCTAGATCCCAGAGGGTTGGCCCCTACAGAGGACATCACATAACGTGTCCTCAGGATTCTGGTTGGATTTGACCAATAAAATTGAACCAGTAGGAAATTGGAGAGTGGGAAGATAGAGAAGGCGGGAAAGTATTCCTGCCCACTTCCTCTGTCCCTCATTCCAGTCATGGCAGTGTCTGCTTTCCTTCACTTTTACAGTTCTGAAAGGCAGTCCTTTTCTGGCCATGACTCCAACTCTCACAAGGCTCTAGCCGGCACTGCTCTGTTTTTTGCCCCCTCAAATCTGCTATTGTTAATCCATGGAGTCTTCCCATCCCTTATCAGATGTCTTACGTTACCCATGTCTCTATACTTACTTCCTTTTTCAAATTCTTTTCAGTTAAACCCTTCCCAATTTGTCATATATTTTCTGCCCAGAACATTAATACAAAAGGTGAGAATATACCACACGTTACACCTATTGCTATATGGTATTTTAATACTCATGTTTCACTCTCAAAATACCCTGGTTTGGGGTTGATATATGGTCATTCTATTGATACTCCATGTAAGTATTCATTGCAAGTTCTTTTTATTATTCGAATCCCAAAACAATGTTGGAATCCATAATTGAATTCACAAGGGCAGGATGGTAAAATAGACAATGCATCAGACTCAGAAAGGGGAGGATTTTACTTATTAGCTGTAAACTTGGACCACTTAGTTAATTTCTCTGAATCTGTGACATTAGCTGTAAAAGGAGAACAACAAAACCCACAGTGAAGCGTTGTTTCAAAGGAGCAGAGAATATGTAAAGTTTCCTGAAGATATGTGCTTAATATTATAAATTATGAAAATTATTTTATTGGAAGTATTTATTTTTGAGTTCTTGGACAGTCCTTGATATAAAGCAAGTACTCAAAATTGTTTAATGGGATAATGTAATGGATGATTTTCAAATGAGAATCAATTATAAATTAGAACTGGATTTGTAATTATCTTTAGCTTTGCAATAATTTTTCATTTTGTTCTTCTTTCCCTGTGCAATTTTTCTTAAATGTAAATGAGTTACTAAAACGTAGACTTTATTGAGCTTTAAGTGGTAAATAAAATGTGTATATATTTAAGGTATGCAATGTGATGATATACATGTATATTGTGATATATTGTGTCACATATATTGTGTATATTGTGATATACATGTATATGTGTCACATATATTGTGTATATTGTGATATACATGTATATTGTGAAATGAGTACCACGATCAAGCTAATTAACATTTCCATCACCTCACAGTTTCCTTAATTTGTGGTGGTGGTTGTTTTGTGGTGAGAATACTTCTTATCTACTCAGTTGTTTTTAAAATGGGTCATATGATCAGAAGCCCTCTCATACTGGTATAGCTGTAAAACCTATGCAATTATTATATTCAATTTCAATTACAATTATGAATATATCTGAACCTGTTAGCTTGCCTATACTATTAATATAGGCGTTCAGGCCTTACCTGCTTTCTATCTAGCCCACTAGTTGACATGTTCTAGGCAATAAGTAAAGAGGACTAGATAAGAACCTCAGGATACTTGCTTTCAGACCATTGGCTATAGGCTGACGCAGGGTGGAGGGCTTCTTACTTTCAGACCAAAATACTGAACAATTGAGGTGGGACTGCATTTGCACGTGAGAATCAATAATTATAGCTGTGGGCTTATAAAATGTCAGACTGACCTAGGCATGACCTAGCATAACAGGACTGAGGGGTACGAGGCTGCTCCACCAGTCCTACTTTCCATCTTTTGTAGTGGATCTCTATATCCCTTTATGAATATACTATATCTTCAGCTCCTTGTTATACCTAGTGTGGTACTTTGACAACTTAAGCTTTCAGTCAAAGTCATTAAGCTACATTAAGCTACCTCAAGAAACATAAATGAAATGATATATGTAAAAAGATAACTTATACAAACTATGTCTAGCACACAATACATAGGTAAAGCATATTTGTTGCACAGCTATTAAAAGTCACTCAATAAATAAGAATTTGCTTTCTTTCTACTATAAAGGGGATATTTTGCTATGTGCTGTAAGGGATATAATATTGGTCATATAGGATGGTGTTCTACCCTAGAAGACATACAACCTAGTGGGGGAGAATCCGATTCCAACACTGTTAACTGTGTCATGCATTCAAACGTCAACTTGTGTTTACCTCTAACTCACAGACATTGGGCAACACATTGGAGACATAACAATAAGCCGTGGTGTATTTTTTTCAAGAAGTTCACCTTCTCTTGTAATTTTCCTGTTTTCTCACTGATTAATCACCCTAATCAATTACTCTTTCTAAACTTCTGATATATTTTGTTCAGACATCTGTTATAATTTTTATAATTATGAATTCACAAATTAATCTTCCCCATTATGTACAAGGTTCATTGCCCATGTTATTTACATATGGATCAAGGACCTGGCAAGGGTCCTGCTAAACATTTATTGTAAATATACCCCTATTTAGTAGCAATCTTCTGATTTAAGATGAGTTATGAGCCTTAATTTATAGCTGTTAAAAATGATTCCTTACCAGAAAAAGGGAGGGGATCTAAACCTAAATGTACCCTCATGGCACTTTCACTTAGATTTTGGGGTGATGAGTAACTCTTTACCTCCTCCATTTCCTTTTTATCCCAGCTTTAAAAAAGTTATATTTCCTTACCAGCCCTCATCATACATGTATTTATTATTAGGTGGATAACAACAGGTACCTAGTAATCCCTTCAACCAAGACATTCAATTTCTCATCTTTCCCCTCCTACTTCTCCATCTTAGCTTTTGAATTAGCAATCAAAATATAAGGCACGCTAAATTTATTTAATATAACTTTCCCCACAAGTGAAATACCTGCATATCTTCTCTCAAAGAAGAGTGAAAAAGTGAAGGCTGACAGAGGGCACACAACCATATTCAGTAATTTTCCTTGTTTTGTTGTAACAACTTACTGGGTGCTGGTTTGTCAAATTAGCTTAATTCCACATTACAAATTATTAATAGCTTTACCTTTTTGTTTGTTGTTATCAACAATGATCTCTTCTCTACCCGTGCATGGCATTTTAGGAGGTTCCCTTAGCTTTCCTGTAAATATATGAAATAAGAATAATCTCATATGATGTTTCCTAATCATTTTCTGTTTGTGAATGGTACCGTATAAATTAAAACCTTAAGCTCACATCTAATTTAATCCTCCTTTCTGTCCCATCCTTAGGTTTGACACAAGATGTATGAACTTGTACTAGGAGAGGGAGAGCAATATGGTCTCTTTTACACTCCTCCGCCTCCTCTCCAGTTTTGCTTTGGGCTGCTTGTCAGAGTTGGAGTGAGGGAGAATCAGAGGAAGAGGAGCAAATAGCTTTACACAAACTCAGGTATTTTAGTACTCTCTTGATCAAAACCAGCCAGGATGGCATCTATTATGGAAAGCAATAGAATACTTGGTCTTTCACAAGACTTGAGAGTTTTTGAAAACACATTTCTCTTTCATGGGCTATGTGTTTTGTGGCTTATTTTGTGACCTCTCTGAGCACTTGCTCTGTGACGTTTTATTGCTGGATCCCCTCATTTTGGCAAATAGCCCTCTTGGAAAAAGTCTCATCAAGATGACTCTAGTATGGATGCCAACTATACAACAGGAAATTGGCATTTCATTTTTCAAGTGCTAATATAAATGGTACTGTTTTTAGTTTCAAATTTTGATTAATATATAAGAAAGCAATTGACCTTCATGTATTAACACCGTATCCTGCAAACTTGCTATAATAACTTATTAGTCCCAGGAATTTTTCCTTAATTCTTTAGGATTTTCTGCATAATCACCTCATCTGTAAACAGACATTTTGATTTCTTTCTTCTCAATATTTATAGCTTTTATTTCCTTGTTGCATTAGCTAAGACTTCTAGTAGGTTTTGACTATGAGTGGCGAGAGGGAACATCCTTGCATTTGACACTTTAAGAAAAAAATAATAAAGTCGTTGTCCTTACACCTTCAAAACAGGGACTTAAAATCCAAATATCATTATTTCTACAAGAACAAAACCTTAATCACATGTTTCTATAAAAGGAAAGGAAATCATATTATTGCAGATTGTATGGTATTGTTTTTGTTAGGTAATAATGTAGCACTTAATATAACATATTAACTGAATGAGGCCTCCTGCTATAGTGAAATGCACACTGAACCTCAACTAGTCATGTGAACACCCATGTCAAAGTTTCTTAGAATTATAGGCAACTTTTATTGGAAAAGTCTTACTTCTTACTACGGATTGTTGCACTTCTTATCTTTTCAATGCCTCACTATTAAATTATATTCGTCTCCTGAAATCACTGTCTTTCCACTAGGCTCCATATCTAGGTACAATAACCAGGCTAACATGGGGTAAGCAAATTATCAGTATGCAAGAGCGTAATTGGTTTCCACAGATGTTAAGGCATCACTTCCAGCATCAATAGGCACATCCTCTCCACTTCCAAAACACATGTAAATAAAAAATTAAACCTAGAATTTTGTCATATTAAAAAAACACAATTATAACATGTAAAATGTGTGAATAAAGTAATACGGGCAGTAATGTATGCACACGAAATGCTCCACTGGCAGGGCACAGTGGCTCAAGCCTGTAATCCCAGCACTTTGGGAGGTCAAGGTGGGTGGATCCCATGAGGTCAAGAGTTGGAGACCAGCCTGACCAACATGGTGAAACCCCGCCTCTACTAAAAATACAAAATTAGCTCGGCACGGTGGTGCATGCCTGTAATCCCAGCTACTTGGGAGGCTGAGGCAGGAGAATCACTTGAACCCAGGAGGCAGAGGTTGCGGTGAGCCAAGATTGCGCCATTGCACTCCAGTTTGGGCAATAAGAGTAAAACGAGAGAGAGAGAGAGAGAGAAACGAGAAAGAGAGAGAGTGAAACGAAGAGAGAGAGAGAGAGAAACGAGAGAGAGAGAGAGACAAAAAGAAAAGAAAAAAGAAGGAAAGAAAGGAAGGAGAGAAAGAGAGAGAGAGAAACTCTCCACTGGCGATCTGGAATATACATCAACATAGAGACTACAGGAAACAATAGCTTGGGGTTTGAAGTATGAGCTATTTTCTTTACACCTTACTAACTATAATTTGTATAAGATTTGAGAAAGCATAGTCCCAAATGCCTAATTACCCTCTGCAGTAGTTAGACACTGGTTCATCTATAATCACGACAGACGTTCAAGGCTGGGTATATACTGCTAGAGAGTTGCTGTCTGTAAACTTTGAAAGACAAGACAAAAACAGGTAACTAAGCTTATTGTAAATGGGAGGAACAATCATGTAGCTACCATTGAGTTTCCTTTTGCAATTCTAAAAATAAGGAACACTATCCTGAAAATATAGGTAAGTCTAGAGTGTTTCATTCCAAATCTATTGGGCTCTGAACACTTAATTTTCAAAGTGAGATACATGCAATATCAAACAGTAAAAGGTCTATATTTCATACTAAGATTTTTTTAAGTGCTTAACTAAGGAGACACTATAAAGTTGGTCTAGTTCGTCTTCAGTGTGATACCCTCTCTCTGAGCTTAACCCCAACCTCAGCATGCTCCTGTTCTCCCTCACAATGCTTCACTGGCCAGTGTTTTCATGCCTTGCAGAGTTTCTCCTATTAGAGAAAGAATAGCATGAGAAATAGATTCACATACATGAAGATATTATACATCCTTGCTTCTCAAATTGTGCTCCACAGAACAGAAAAATTGGCACACCATACTTACCAAGTAAGAATCTGCATTTTCATAAGTTCCCCACATGCTTTGTATGTGCTTTAATAGGGTAACTAGGAGATTCACATGCACATCAAAGTTTCAGAAACATTGGTGGAAATGTTGCGGTTATCCAGAGCAGTGGTTCTCAAAGTGTGATCCCTGGGCAAGCAGTGTCAGCACAAGCATCAGCATCACCTGGTAACTTATTAGAAATGTAAATTGTCAGGCCCTGCCCCAAACCTACTGATTAGAAATGCTGGGTGTGGGGCTCAGCTGTCTGTGTTTTAACAAGCCCTCCAGGGGATTCTGATGCATGAAAAAATTTAAGGACCACTCACTGTTCCAGGGTGTCTGCATGGAAATAATTGCTAATTTCAGAATCAAATAGCTCAGAACACCATAAAAAGTAGAAAGGGGTGGGAGTTTTACCCCATAGAGCATCCTGGCTTTCCTCCAACTCGCATAATCCTGACATTCAAGAATTTTCCAAATATGCCCCAGGTGTGCTTTTAAAATCCCTTGATACCAATTGATCTAATTCAAGAATTCTGCTTCATTACTTTAGCTATTTTAAACTATGAAATTTCGCACAACCAGGACATCAGGTTGTATAGCAATTTTAATTAGCTGCTTATAATATAAAGAAGATCATTGACTTACTGGAATTACTTCACTAACTTAAGAGCTTCTACAAAATTGAACTCCAAATCTTGGTCTCGCCTAACTCATTGCCCAGATGCATCTTGTTTAAATTTAGCGACTCTGTTTTAAAATCTGAATGGTATCTGGTTTCTGTCACAAATTGTGCTTCTCTCCGTGTGTCAATGTACTGCTATTTCAGACCACAGCCTATTGCTAGCAAGTACCACTGCAAGGAGGTGCTCTTCACTGGTTTTAATGTGCTTTCCAATTCAATAAGGAGTGGTGATTAATGCAGTTTAAACTCCAAAGTAAACAAGAATTATATGAAAGTATGATCATATTGTATTGGTAGTGCTCATATTGTAGAATAAGGAAGTTTACTGCCGTGAAAGTAGTTACAATGATTTTATTATTTTAAGTTAGCCTCCAGTATTCTTCCAAGACTAAGCAATGGATTAAGGGACTATCTAGGCAAGAAGAGTCTGCATTATTCAAATCACTTGTCTGCTGTTATTTAAAGCCTTTTCCCAGTGTTAAACAAGAGAAAATTGCTCTTTGCCTAAATGCTTTTTCAACAGTATGACTCTTAGTTCATTTCACTGTTATGGCATTAAATTAGTTGCTTTTACTTTCAGTAATGACAACTTTGTTTCAAACCATGAAATACTTGTTCTACATTACACATAGGTATTAAGGAATTAGCCTTGATGCCCAAGATAACTGGAGTGATCACTTCTTTGGCACATTCACAAGCACGTTAAGCATATTCATTCTCACTAACCCACAACAATCTCCTATTAGTTATTACATATGTGCCATCTTTAACAGGGGAGCACATTAGTGTAAATGCTGCTTTATATGTGCCCTGCAAACATGTTGAGACTTTTCTACAAATTGTCCAAACTAAGTGAGAATCATACAGAACAAAGAAAACGATCCCTCTGGGTACTTTTCTGTGTGTATTAAAAATGATTTTTGGCACTTTCTCAGAGTGCAGCAACAACACATTCATACTGAGGTTGGAATTATTGGAAGCAAACCCAGATAAGAGCTACTAATTAATATCCTTTCACAACACTGAAGTGAAGAGAATCATTAAGCCAGCCACATATCTACCTTTTAAGAAACTTTTGTGGAGTAGAAATACTGAGTTGAGGAGTTTACCGGAAATTAAAGGATGGGTGCAATTCCATCCTAGCAGATCTGGGAAATGAAATCAGTTTACCTCTCAGGAATGCAGTAATGACTGTCATCAACTAAGAAACATTCACTTTGTAAATAAATGGATGTGTAAACATAACTTTAAAGAATGTTTAGCTTAGTCACAATTTAGAAAGTTTTTTTTGTACTATATTGCAAATACACATTTTAACTCCATGCCTACATGCGTCCACATTCACCATCTGTCGATCAAACTATGCATCTATCTTACTTCACTGATAGACTAAACTGTGTTTTAAACATTAGCAGAGATAATAAGATTGACACTTATGCTTTACATACATATGTTTTTACTAAAGTATAGCATACATACAATAAAGGTGAAAGTAAGTGTATATAACTCATTTAATTTTTACTAACTGAATACAGTCATGGAGTTAGCATTTAGATCAATAAAAAATACTAGTGCCAGTACCCTAGATGCAGGGGCCATTGAAAATAATATGCTAAGAATAGATAAGGCTCAAGGACAGTATCTCTAGCTAGTTGCACTTTCAATGAACTCCAGTAGTCAAGGACAATATCTCTAGTTGAACTTTTAATGAACTCTAGTAGGCGCCAAGAAGGCAGACAAAATAAGAAAGAACTTAGAGACAAGGAACTAAGCAGAAGGTTACATCTGGGTGCAGAAAGTTTGTTTTGCATTGTGTTATTTTTGCTGACGTGGGATTTATGGAGTATAAATAAAGTGAGGCGGAGGCTCTAGGCGCGGCCGCCATGTTCTCTGTTTGTCTTTGTCTCTTGTGTCTGTTCATTCTCCACCACCCCCGGCACGGGCCCCAAGACCTAGAGGTCATTTTTTGCCCCCTTCCAGATTCTACTAACTCCCCCACAGACTAAAAAATAACCACTATACTGTATTGACAGCAGATAGTCTCAGTTTACGTTAGGCTGCACATGGAATTTTCCAGAGGACCTAAGATGTGATATCACAGCAAAATGAATGCAGAAATAAGTATGAGAATCAAGTTATTTTCTATTAAACCAGATATTTAAAATATTTACAAAATGTAAAACAGTGCCACTCTTCACTACTATTTTCTTTGGAAAATATAGATTTTTAAAAAATATTATATTAACATGTAATTAATTGATTGTTACTTTACAGTGATTAGTAATTCAAAAATGTATGAGTCTAAAAGGGCCATGAGACTAAGATATTTGAAAACCACTGTACTAGATATTCCAGAGTTTATATACCATACCATTTCTCTGAACTGGCTCCCACTGAAAATTCAAATACTTAATTATCAAATTCACTTATTATTTTAATCTGTCTTTACTTGAACTTTATAAGTTTTGGGGACTACCTTCTCTCCTGTTTGTTTTCCCTTCACACCTCCTCATATCCTTTGCTTCTGCAAAATTACTCTCATATTTCATCATTTCTCAGGGTTATACATAGGCTAGGTTTAATTTCTCACCTCTGACATTCAAACTTTAAAAAACACAATCCATTTTCAGATCTGGATTTGATTTTACCTTTCTTAAAAGTGAATAAATAAAGTTAGCCTTTTTAGTAGTTCAGGAATGCTGAGGCACATGAGTAAAAGACAAAGAACTTCATTATTTGTGGCACAGAAAGACCTATGAGCCTTAGTGTGTTTGTTTTAGTTTCCCTTTCCCGGAAGTTTCATGGTGGTGACACGGAAGGGCTCAGTTGATATTATATACGCAGTTGGTTTGCATCGCAACTGAAGAACTCTGAGCTTAGGGAATTTTCCTTTTTCTAGCAAGCAGTAAGCCTGCTTATTCCTCAGTATTGCTCTTGTTAACCTAACTCTGACAAATGGCCTGGATAAAGATTGGTCAGGGCCTTGCAATCTTGGCATTCCCAGCAAGAATGTGCAGAGACACTCAGGGTTTATGTAGGGTTATCTTTTCCAACGTCCATTTAAGAAACTAATTAATAATGAGGGCATACTATTTATAAAATGGGGGATACGTCCCCCACAAAAACATTAAAAACATTAGAGGGTTCATATACCCTTCAGAGCAGACTCCAGCCTTAAATATTCATGTTTCTCGGGGTACTACAATAACCTTCTGATCTCAATCAGCTACCACCAGTGTAAGAGATCCTGGCCGGGCGCGGTGGCTCAAGCCTGTAATCCCAGCACTTTGGGAGGCCGAGACGGGCGGATCACGAGGTCAGAAGATCGAGACCATCCTGGCTAACATGGTGAAACCCCGTCTCTACTAAAAATACAAAAAAACTAGCCGGGCGACGTGGCGGGCGCCTGTAGTCCCAGCTACTCGGGAGGCTGAGGCAGGAGAATGGCGTGAACCCGGGAGGCGGAGCTTGCAGTGAGCTGAGATCCGGCCACTGCACTCCAGCCTGGGCGGCAGAGCGAGACTCCGTCTCAAAAAAAAAAAAAGAGATCCTTTTTTTTTTTTTTATCAGCTTTAGTTACTTTTATCCAATTTCATGCTAGATGGCTCTATTGGGCTGTCAAATAGGCACTTTAAATTCAACACAAACAACATGAATCAAATCATTATCCCTCACTCTCCACAACAAAGGTGCAAAACAATGCTTTTTTCTGGATTGTTTAAAATCTTGGTAACAATCGCATTATCCCATCACCCAAGCTGAAATTTGAGGCTTTTTTTTTTTTTTTTTTTGCTTCACTCTGTTCTGCATGTCTTGAGATATTTTTCTCTTATATATTTCTTGAATTCATTCTCTCCTCTTGGTATCCACCTCTACAGCTTAGGTTCAGGAGCTCAGTATCCTTTGCTATCATCTACAACAGTAGCTCCTTAGTATGTTTAGCCTTAATACCCTCCACTGCATCTTCCCCACCAATTTCAAATGACCAGAGGTAGGGGAAGAGAACAGGTTTTAGTATCAAACGAACTCTCACTCTGAGTCTGCAATCTTGGCCATGTATTGACCTCTCTAAAACTGATGTTATTTGTAACATCAGGGCAATACTTTTTCCATTATGAAATTGTGAGGATTATCTAATATTATACATGTATATTACAAGCATAATTTATGACCCATAGTTAGTTCTTTAAAATACTACTCCCCTTCTCCTCTTCCTTTTAAAACAATTGAAAGGCTTTCACTCAACATAAAAATAAATTTAAACTCATTACCATCATATATAAACCATTTCTTGACCTGCAAGACACCGTGTCTAATTTTCCCATTGCTTTTAACACTTTTTTGAGTGGCAGAATTCCACAAAGCTACATATAATGAGTTAGTGACCCTTATTGCAGAAGTATAATATCAAAATTTGCTTCTGCTACTACTTTGTAAAATATATATATAAGAAACAAATTAATAATAAATTGATAGTAACAGAAGTAAATATGGCCTCATTGTATATTTTTAATAAAATTTCCAACAAATACTTGATAATTGAAGCTCCATCTGCTTCATACATCAAAGATTCTAAAGATAAAGTGAGCCAAAAATATGTGTAGACATCTTTAAATTATATAACAAATATAGTGATGGGGTCAAAATTGGAAAAAAAAAGAGTTAAAAAAAATTTTTTTTGGACCAAGGGCATGAGATAAGCCCTTGCTGGAGAAGATTTCAGTAGAAGAAAAATCTAGAATCTGTACTATTTACTGCATTAGCAAACTGTACTAGAGGAGATTGCCCCAGCTTCCATTTGGCCTTCTACCACTCTATACTGTAATGCCCAGTATTCTTTATGGTCATTTATTATCTTAACTATTCTTTATTAAAAGCTTTCAGCTTTGTACAATGTGACTATTCAATTATTTTTTCGTGATAGCAAAACACTGTCATACTGAAGCAAATAGAACAGTATCATTTGGTTCTAAAAGAATACCTTTGCATATAATTCATAAAGACTAGTCAGCTACATATATGCAAGCATAACCTATTTAAAAACATACATCTAGTCTGTGATCACTGAAAGTTAATATCTATTTAATGTATTAGCAGTTTTTATGCATTTTGGCATCAAGACAAGAAGCAACAATAATATAGTTATTTTGCCCACTAAGGCCCATAGTCGACAAACATTTACTGATATCTATCTCAGATCTTTTGAAAGGATAATGATGAGGCTAACTAATGCTCTTGTTGGATTGTTGTCTTTGCTTTTTTGTGGCGCTCCATCTTACAGAGCTCTGATGAAGGGTGTTTAGCATCCTCCTTCAGTATAGATAGTCAATCAGCAAAAGGGGAGCTTCTTGGCCCTTGAGATTCTCTTTAATTTTAGAGGACCAACTCTAATTCCTAATTCCAATGAACAAAACTCCCTCTTTCTGTAGTGCCCCATTGAGTCACCATTCATATTGATCCAGAATAATTTTCCCATATCATCATTTGTATTCCACACATGTAATTAGCCAAGTGAGTCTTAGGTCACAAGATTTTGGAAGCCATAAAATAAGGCATTAAAGAGCCTACCCAAAGGACTAGTGGGCTTAAATACATCTGGAAATAGATGTAAAATCCCATGTGGTTAATGGATAGTATTTCTACAAGGGTGAATTTAACTTTGATTGATGTTATAAATAACTGTATTGCTATCAGTATAAGAGTGAGTATGTTATCAGTTACCAATAACAATTTAGCAGATCTTGATAATTTACCGTCAGGTTGTCTTGATGGAGGATGATAGAAGCCACGTCCTTTCATTACTAGTTTTTGCACTGTTTCTGTATTTGATTTTGAGAGAAATCATGTCTTACCCTCAAAGTGGCAGGTTTAATGAAGTTCATGATGGGAGTCTGAGGTCAAGAGCATCAGAACTACTGTATATGGTTGTGCAGTTCAGACCTGCACATGATCATCTGGCTGTGGGGAGTTGGGGTGTCAATTCAGCCCATGCTTGCCTAGCCAAGCCCAGGCACCTCTGAGTGGAACGGAGACTAATTTAACAAACAAGTGTTGTCTATACTCAAGCCATAAGGAGATTGCCCAAAGGGAGACTTCAAAAAATTCTAAAATGGTGCTAGAGAAGGGTAGAGGAGGCCTAGAGAATGGTTTCTTTTAACAATCATATTGGCAGGTGAGGTACTACTACTTTAATATAAAGTCAAGTTTTTGTAAAATCTGCTTTGTTTTTGCATACTAAATCTTAATACAGTAGTAATAAGAATGCTTTATATCAGAAACAATTTTAATTTATGCCTTAGTTAGAATTATGTTGGGTTTTCTAGTATTCCAAATTAATAGGTAACTAATTCTATTCACAGGTCACATATTATTACCATTAAACATAACCTAACACATTATACATCAGAGCACTTAATTTATGTTATTCTGAGAGTATAAATGCGTGTGTGTGTGTGTGAGTGAGAGAGAGAGAGAGAGAGAGGGAGAGAGGGACTGCACACAATTACCTACATATCAATGGAAAATAATTATTGGACTCCATGGTCAAAATTTTGCTTGCGATTATTTTCCTTTTGGAATGTGTCTCACCCTTCTCTTTTCTTTTTCTCACTCTCTCTTAGTATGTTTATCATTGGATATTGATAATAATAGTGCAAATTTAAAATGTAGCTATATTGATGATCAAGGTTAATGGAAGGGAATAATGTTTTAGATGATCTGCTATGACACTAAATTTGCCTGAATTTTAAAATGTATAATTATATTGAAATTCAATGTAATGCATGGCACATATGGGAGTTTACCTAGACATGATAAAGCCACCTTCCTTTATATCATATATAAGATAATTTCAGATCAATTCAGATCAATATTAAAATTACTGAATTTGATTACATAAATATTACCATGGACACAGTTTTTAAAAAGCACTATGAAGTTAACATTCAAGTGTCAGACTGAAAGAAAATATTTGCAAAGCATATGGCATATAAACTTCCAGAATATAGAAATAACCACAAATCAATAAGAAACATACCCAGATCCCAATAGAAAAATGTATGAAGGGTATGAACTGATAGTTTACACAAGAAGTAATACCGATAGCCAATAAGCTTTTAAAAGAATGCATGATCTCACTAGAAATTAGAGATACTTGAGTTTTTAAAAATAGGGGACATAATTTTTCACCCATCAAATTGGCAAAAATGAAAACAATTGATAACAATCAGTTATTGGAAAGGGCATGGAAAAATGAATATTCTAATACATACTGGTATATCATTTTGGAGAGCAATTTGGTTGTATACCTACCTCAAAATTAAAATATAAATATCCTTTTATCCATTCATTCCATTGCTAAGTATCTAATCTGGAGGAAATAATGCATATGCTCCCAAATAATCAAGTACAAGAATATTTATAGCCTCCCTTTTTCTAACATAGCGAATATCATATGCCATAATCTGTCCTAAATGCTTAGCTTATGGTCATTTATCTACCTTTCATAATAGACCTATAAGTTGGTATAAATATTTCCCTAATTTATATTTGAAGAACATTCATAAAGGAGACTAAAGAGATATGAGGCCTAAATACAAAGTAACCTGAATTGTATCCTCGAACAGAAAATGGTCAATAGTACAAAAGTTGGTAAAATCTGAATAAAGTCTAGAGTTAATAATATTGCACCAATGTTAATTTCTTAGTTTTAATAAATGTGCCATGTTTAGGTATGATGTTAGTATTAGAGGAAGCTGGATGAAGGGTAGACAGGAATTGTCTACTATCTTTGCAACTTTTCTGTAAATCTATATTTATTTTCTAAATAAAAGTTTTTAAAAATACTCTTAATATCCTACAACTAGCAAGTGGCAGAGCTAGTTGAAACAGCAGAAAAGCAAAGCCAGGGAGAAGAAAATGAGCATGTAGTATTTGGAGACTGAGAGCAGATAGGTTGGTCAAATGCAAACAGTGAATTGTTATTTTCACCTTCCGTCTCCATATAGCTCCTTTTCCCTGCCTACATTATTATAGGAACTAGATTCTTCCATTAAAATTTTTTTTTCATATAGTTTGGAACAACACACTGTACACCTCCTATGTGCCAGAAGCTGTGAAGGCAATAAAATGAGACCATACTTACACTCAAGTAAACTAGTAGGCTGCATAGACATGTAAACAATAACTGCAACAGAAACAAACAAACCAAAAAGAAATGTTCCTTGAAGTTCATAAACAATTCTGTGGGAAACATCACCAGGAGCTTCATATCATGAGTTTATGGTATTCCGACCTATAATCACATATCTTGATTGGATAATCAAAATGAAAACTAATAATACTAAGCTGGGCAACATGGCACACACAAGTAGTCCCAGCTACTCAGGAGACTGAGATGGGGGGACAGCTTGAGGTCAGGAGTTTAAGTCCAGCCTGAGCAACACAGCAAGACCCTGTCTCTTAAACAAAACAAAACGAAACAAAACAAAAGTAATGTTGTAAGTTTTAAAAGTGTTCTGTTTAGATATGTATCCCTACCGCCATCTATCTTTTTCTCTTTCAATGAATCACTCTTCTGATAATTTTCCCAAAAAATGAATAATTCACTTTGTTTACTGGACGGTAGAAATAATCTTAAAGTATCTTCTACGGAAAAAATACTTCAACATACTTTGAATATGCAATGCCAAAATCTGTGGTCTTAACAACTATGTAGTCTTTGTATAACACAAAATTAGAAACTGATATTCCCACCAATATGAAAATCATTAAGTTGGTTACATCACCTATAGACTATGAAATGTTCTGTGGCAATTACAGTGGGAATATCTCTGAGGTATTTCATGAGGGGAAAAGAATGGAATTTGGAAAATGGCATGAAAATCTATGCTCTCACAATGCTCTCCTGTCCTAATCTTTCCAGAATCCATGAATATGATGAAATATTACTCCTGCAGTTATGTTATGTTATGTTATGTTATCTTATCTTATCTTATCTTATGTTATATGGAATAGTCAGTCTTAATATAAGATTATCCAGATGGGCCTGCTAATCACTTGAGGATGTTCTCCAGCTGATGTCAGAAGAACTTAAAGAGACTTGAAGCATGCGAAGGACTTAACAGTACCATTGCTGGTTTGAAGATGGTGGTGCCACAAGAGATGGAATGCACATGGCCTTAAGGAGCTAAGAATGGTCCATGGCCTATAGCCAGCAAGTTAACAGGGACCTCAGCCCCTACAACTACAAGGAACTGTCAATGACAGAAATTAACTTGGAAAAAGACTCTGTGATCCAAACGAGAACAAATCTGGCCAACATTCTGGCTTTGGAATTGTGAAGCCCTAAATAGAAAATCTAACCATACTCTGCCCAATTGCTGATCTGCAGAAATGTAAGTTTAAAAATGGGTGTTGTTTTAAGCCACTAAGTTTGCCATGATTTATTATGGGAGCTATATGAAACTAATACAGAATCTATGTATTATATGCAAAAAGTTACTTGTTTTTTACACACAAAACTGATACAAGTGGTTACTTTGAATTGGAGAAGGATTGAAGAGGAAGAGAGGAGGATTATTTATTTATATATATGAATTGTTAAATTAACTGATTATTAAATAAAGTGATTTAAAAGTATAAAGTCAATTATAGAGGTCTAATTTTAAAGAAGTGTGGAGTTTTTCCATTTATTCAGAATTCTTCATATATTTTATATGAATACAAAGTAAGCATACATTTATGCTTATTATGAGCCAGGCAGTGTTAGGCCTGAGTGTACAGTAGTAAATAAGATTTTCTTCTTGGCCTGGCAAAGGTCAGAGTCTGATGGAAGATATAAAGTAAAGCCAACTTTATTAAGTTCTGTTTGTTAAAGGGCTAAGTGCAAGGTACTAAGCAGATAGAAAGGTCACTTCCAGAGAAAAGGCAAGAGAAGTTAACCAGAGCAGGGTGCAAGAAATGCAATGTAAAGATTGTTAAAGAGTTTGAACTTTATTCTGAGCACTATGGGAAACTTTTGAAACATTAAAATGGGCAACAGCACAATCTTACTCACAGTCTAGAAATACAACTCTGGTTACCACTGGGAGAACACGCTGGAGACAGGAATGGGAGTCCTATCTTTGCATTATAATGATGTATTCTATTGTACAGGTATTTAATATGCCCTCATCTACATATTTTTATATTTTGAATTTTTAAAAATACAATGAAATGTTCTAAAATAAGTCAGAGATATTTAGGAGGTAGTGTCAACAATCAACAATCTTTACTGATCTTGATGTGACGCAGCAAGAATGACACTAAAGCTTCAGTTCCATTCACTAATGAGAGGATACAGAGGGAAAAGCAGTGTTGCAGGGGGAAGTTGACGATTTCCATTCTGGACTTATTGGGTTTGACATATTTCTGAGACATGCAAATGCAGATGCTCAGTAGATAGCTCAGTTCTGGTGGTTAGGGGAGCAATGTGGATTTTCTGTCTTATGAAGGCCTTTAACACCACAGCACAGAAAATTTAACTGATAGTGGCTCATAAAACACAGATTTATTTTTCTTACATAAAAGCAATTCCAAAGGCAGGTGGCAGGCAACTTCAGGCATTGTTTTAGTTGCTTAAAAATGACATCAAGAACTTTCCTCTCTCAAGGTTTCTGTTCTTTTATACCAAGAGGGGTTTTATTTTATGACTCCTCTTAATGGAAAAGTGGCTGCCGCAGATCCAGGCGTCATGTCTGAGTTCAAAGGATGAAAATGGAAGGCATGGTCTCAACAAGTTTTCCTCTGATTTTACTCAAAAGCTGCCCAGCAGACTTCCCTTAAATTTTATTGCCTTTAAAGTAGAAGGTGGAAAGGAATAAGGAAATTGAGAAGAGCAGCAGGGTTACTGAAGCAATAAAATCAGTTCCCCCCGCTACCTCCAAAATGTAGATGACATTTAAATCTATGACACTAAGTCTAGGGAAAGAGTATAAAGTTAGAAGGTCCAAGAAACACTGACATTTAAAGGTTAAACACCAATATTTAAAGATTTAGCAGAGAAAATACAGTCTACAAACTAGACTTATAGGAAATGGTCAGATAATTAAGAAAACCCCCAAAAGTGGTGCCATGAAGGTCAACAAAAGAGAGAACATTAAGAAAGAAGTAGTGTTTAATGGTATCAAATGATGGCCAGAAATAAAATTAAAAATAACTGGAAAAGTTTCCATCGGATTTCAACACTGGTGACTTTGGTGATATTAGAAAAGTTGGTTTCATGTGACTTTGTAGTGGTAGAAGCCAGATTACCGTGGGCTAAGGAGTGAATGGGACTCGAGGAATTAAGAATGGAGGTGTAGCAAAAACTTTAAGTTTGTTCCATGGAGATAAGAAAATGTATAGAGTGGAAACCGGAAGGGAAGTGGGATTGAGGGATCTGTTTTCAAGATAGAAGAGAAGTGAAACTTTTAAAGCTTGCTAGGGAAGTAAGTCATTTGGTGAGTTATGCTAAGGATTCAGGTGAGAGTGGATTACTGATGGAGTGAGGCACATAAGGAGTGAGGACAACAGAGGCCAAAGACATTGAAAGAGAGACAAAGAGAAAGATATCTAATGTATGACATGGGACAAAGCAAGATGAGATATATACAAATAGAAATGCATAGGAGAATTTCTTTCAGGATGGCTTGTCTTTGTTACGTAGGAGGTGACTTCTAATGAGATAGTGACTGGGAAGGTTTAAGATGTGGAGGGAAAGTTTGAGATAGCTTCTGTGACAAGGAAGTCAGAGAGAGAAAAAGCTGACTAGGCAAACATGAGATTTGCAGGTGGTTTTGAGGTCTTAATTCAAGTGTGCATCCATAAATTTGTAGACTGATCAATCTGTGGAGGCAAATGATATTTCCTATTACTACTTAGCAGCCTGAGAGGGAACTGACTTTCTAACCTAATGCCTTCCCCAAAATGCTACTCCACTATCTCACTTGATCCACAAGACAGTATCCAAATATTTTCATATGAATTAAAATGATACAGGCTTACTGTTAATATAGAATACAGAATGGAGTAAACTCTGCAAGTGAGTTTCAATAATTTAGCATTCTCCTTCTTTCGTTCATTTGCATTAAGTATTTTATCATTATCTTAAAGGTAGAACAGTTTGCCTATCAAGATATCTCTATACAGATTTTCTTTTTGTTTCTTTAGTTGTCTAACTCAGGAATTCCCAAACCTTCATTAGTATGAGAAAAAAGCCTTGCTATTCAAGACTCTATACCCAATACTGTGTAATAGATATTTAGTCAGAGGTGTACATTTATTATGCTTACATTTCACCTTATGCTCTGACACTGTAACTGAACCACTGAATAAGAGTCAATTTCATTGCCAATTCTAAAAGTCTATTTATTTTTATAAATCAGCATATTTATTTTGTAGGTCAAATTTATTTTGTAAGTCAAACATGCATTATCTTAGGGGCTAAGAAAAAGAAATGGAGAGCTTACAATTAAAATGAAATCATAACGATAAATTATTGGGTAAAAATGAAATCAGTAAAAGGATATTCATTTGTCCACTAATTAAGATATAAATTCCAGGCAGTCCGCTAATCATTGAAAAGTCAGACTGCTTTATAACTCAAGATGACAGGAACCCAAAACAAATGCCTCTGCTCCCCCTTCAATGTCCGTAACAGACATCACCAACTGATTCCAGGCCTCTTTCCCACCCCTAACAAACATGACCTCATAATCATTACCAACACAATCCAACAGGCTACCACTAGCCATTTATCCAAATTCGGCCTGCTAGATATAATCTATTTCTCATCCCTTATCCAGTCAGCTGTATACATGCCAGAATTTAACCTGAATATAAATGTGAGGAATATTATAGATTTTTATTAAAATAATTTAGATATTTTAATCCAGAAATACACGTTTCAATTAAGGCACAGTAATTACATGTGCATTACTGTATTATAGTAGTATTTGTCTCCTACTTTCTAGGTCATATGCTAAATGTGGCTATATTTTTCTTTCTTTATATCCATCTCATATATTTATAAAATGCAGAATGCAAAGTCATCATCAGCATGATTAATGCATAGCTTAAAATTTTCCCAGAATATATTCTCTCTCATATATATTCAAACAGACAAACAAAAATCTAAGAATATATTAGGCTTCAAAAATTACTGGAAATATTTCTCAGATGTGGCTGTCTTTCCTATACGTGAAATACACTGATTGCTAAAACATTTGCTTCTGCATCTAGTAACTGATGTCTGCGTTGGGTTAAGGAATTTTACCTTAAATCGGCTGCTACAACTAGCAAGCCCAAAATACAAGTTTTGTCAAACTGCACAGATTGCCACACTGCATAGATTATTTGCCACAAGAAGAGTCTTGCAAATAAGGGGAGCTGGTGGATATTTTAAAAGATTACAATGAAATGTGACTGTCTACAAACAATAGCTACCATTTTTGAGCATAGAAATCATGGTAACCAACTTACGTTTATTATTACATGTAATTGTCACAGTAAACTATCTTATTTAATTATCATAATTGCCACATAGCAATCCTGCAAGGGGTCCATATAAACATTTAAGGATGGAAAGCAACTGAAGTTTAGAGTCAAGTTCAACTTACCAAGTAAGTTGTGTAGTTAGGAATTGAATTTAAATATGGCCTCATATAATAGTGAATAAGATGAAATATGTTATTCAATAAATATATTTCATTAATCTTAAAATGTAGGTAAAAATTCACCATTGCATGTTATCTCATGTCTGTCTAGAATCTCCAAATTTTGATCTGGCCCCCCACATCAGACTTCTCTAGACTACTTGGTAGTTAGGTGGGCTCAAGACATTGGCATGAAACCATTCACGTCATAGCCTTAGAGGCAAAGCTGCTTGCCATAGCCATTTGCTTTCCTCTGTTCTGTAAGCTAGAATTTGAATGTGGAAGCAACCAAGCCAGAAGAGAACACATCAGCTCAGTAGACAGTGAAGCAAGATAGGAAAAATCTGGTCTGTAATGTGCTTGAGGAGCAATTCTGTCCTACGCGCCTGGCCAACTCAGTGTGGCCTGTTTCTCATTTGACAGAAACAACTTTCTATCTTGTTTAATTCAAGCTAAACTATCATCACTCTGTTAAAAAGCTGAGCCCTAACTAGTACAATTTAGTTATTTGACTTTCTTCACTGACACACTAGCCCCACCCACTGTTTTCATTCCAATCCTGACCTCAACCCTACCCACATATTTTTTGCTAGAATATCGCAATATATTAAAAATATTGAAAATATATGGTAAATTAATATATGAAATGGGAGACAATAGTCACATTGTACTATCATGCAACTGCAGGACACAGGTATGTATTCTACAAGTTGATATAGTATTTGAGAGTTCTCCTTCCTGCTTTTTCATGCTTTAACCCAGGTTATTTCATTAGATTTTTTAAATCAGAATTTTATTAGTACTTAAACTTTTAAGCATTGCCATATCATGGGGAAGAGAAAGAGGAGCAGAATCTTCCCTTGTTCTCAATCCAGTGTGGAGTCACACATATGAGGAAATAAGTACTACCACAGTGTATTCAACAGTAGAGAAAGGAATACAGTCTTATGGAGAATAAAGAAAGAAAAAACACTTATTTATGCTAGGAATTTCAGGAGGGTTTCCCAGAGGATGTAAAAAAAGGGAGCTGAATATTAAAGTTCCACTGCCTTCTAGTCGTGGAGTCCTGTTTGTTTTTAAGGCATGCAGGATGCTGGAGAAACTCATGTTTTCTCTTCATCCTGCACATGCTGTGGTATTTGGTTTACCCTCTGCCTCAAAGCATGTAAAACAAACAAACAAACAAACAAAAACCTACCTCTTCTACTCTAAATATTATACATTAGAAAGGGCTTTTGATTATACACTTTAAACTTTAAAAAATTGAAATAATTATAGAGTCACAGGAAGTTGTAAAGATAGTAGAGATGCCATGAACTCTTTATCCAGCTTCCACCATATAACATCCTATGTAATTATTGTATGATATCAAAACCAGACTGCAAAACTTATTCAGATGTCACCAGTTTTTACATGCATTCGTGTGTGTATGTGTGTGTGGTTCTGTGTGATTTTATCGCACATATAGATTCATGTAAACACAATCACGATGAAGATATCAAACTATTTCATAATGAAAAAAGAACCCCCTAGCGCTGCCCCTGTATAGTAGCATACTTCCTTGTCCTTAACGCTGGCAACCACTAGTATGTATGTTTTCCATCTTTATAATTTTGCCATTTCCAGATTGTTATATAAATTATAAATGGAATCATATAGTATATGATTTTTTTTTTTTTTGATAGAGATGGGGTCTGGTTATGTTGCCCAGGCTGGCCTTGAACTCCTGGGCTGAAGCAATCCTCCTGCCTTGGCCTCCCAAAGCACTGAGATTATAGGCCTAAGTAATGCCGCTTGGTCTATAGAATCTTTTTGTATACAGCAAGGATATAATGCAATGCCTGTGATCAGTGTCAAACAGATATTGTCTCTCTTTGGGCTTTGTGTTTCAGCTTTCCATGAATGTTCCCTTGTAATATCTGCTATTGCCACCCCTGGGCTCTATTCTGCTTATCTCTGGTAAAAGAAGCCAGACCAAAAGTAGCCACATCTACTGATGAAGAGTTATTATGTAAGGCCACATTCCTAGCCAGAGATGTTCTGAAAGGGCTTGACACAGCTCAGTTTTCTAGTTTATATGTGAAGTGACACTTCTCCCATGGTGCATTCAGGAGGTTGATACAACTTGCTCACTGGAAGGTTTTGTCAGCTACTAGAGTTACTTTTCCACTGGAGAGCAACAAATATATGGTGATGTTAATAACTGATGATGCATCTTTGAAATCAGAGTGAGAGGGAAGAAAGCCAACTGGCAAAAAGTAACAAGTGTCGACAGCATGGTCCTGCCTTGCCTGAATTGTCACAACGCATCAGACTAGAAAAAGGAGCCCAGGTTGCTAGTGAGCATTGTAGTAACAGAGCACATAAATTGGCAACGTCTATTTGTCTTACCTTTGGTGCAAAAAATAAGTTAGCTTCCTTGCTAATAATGGTCTGCATGCTCTTCAGGACTAAGGGGAAAATGTGTTCCTGCTGTCAAAAGCAAAAAGACAAAATATGAGTTTTACATGATTAACTCAAAACATTTTCCACATCTTAGAACAAGTACTAGATGGATTTTATATCTCTATTTTGATAGCTATATATATTTAATATTCATAATTACATATATGTAGTAAAGGTTAATATATTTGGGATAAATACATGACGTATTATATTTATACAAAATTAATATAATTCATATATTAAAGTGTCTTGAGCATTCAGTTACCCCATCCTCCATTCTTGGGTGTTTACATTGTTTCAGTTTTTTGTAATGTTGAGCAATACTATGATAAGAATCTTTGAATGTATATCTCCATTCATATATGTATAAGTACAAATATATATATTAAATAAATTTAATATATTTTGATAAATTACATCCCCAAATTTGCCAGATTACAAAATGCCTACTTCTCTACATTCAAGTCAACATTGGCTTGTTTTCTTCATTGTTTATCATTGGCAATTTGATCAGTTGAAAATTATAATTTATTGCTGTTTCCATTTGCATTTCTTTGGTCAAGTGTAAGGCAGCATTTAATTTTGATATTTATTGATCACTAATATTACTTCCAGTAAACTGTAAGTTTCATTTATTCTGTTATTCCCAATACTTAGCACTATACTAGGTACAAAGTAGCACTGAGTAAAAAAAAAAAATGTATGTTCCAAATGCTTGTTTAGATCTGTTTTCTTCTACTGCAGAATTTGTAGACTTTTTCATTAATTCTCAAGACAGGCTACACTGGCTACATCTGTCCTTGAGGTTAGGCTCATCTGACCCTGAAGGGGACTTATCAGGCCCTAACTGGAGATAACTATAGAAGAGATTTTCTCTGCTGATGAGCAGGCACACTCCTCAAAAATTGACCCTAGAATAGCCCTTTGCTCATTATAATGGTAAAAAGCACATCCCCGGTTGGAGATTTTAAATGTTAATGAGACACGTGACATGTGTACTATCCTGTACAACCACAGAGCATGTGCATCCTAAGAGGCGTCCCAAAACATGCTTGCAAGTAACATCCTCTCATGCCCCTTCATGAATAATCATTTAAGATTCTCATAAAGACCCCCAGCATTAGCTGCTGCTGGTTCATTCTTTTGAGCAGCCCACCCTGTCTTGTCTTTCAGATTGTACTGTCTCTTTAAATAAACACCGCTTCTACTATTTCTCCAACTGGACCAGCCCAGATCTGTTTTATTCTCCTCTCTAGGAATGTACTTAAATAAACTCTGCTACTTAACCCTTGCTATGAATCTCTTGGCTGCATGCTTTCTTTCAAGTTAGTTCAAGCATTTGAACCTGGGATTCCCACACGTTCTGGTAACAGTTTCAGCCAGTTTCAGTGGGTGCCATTGATATCAATGGGTTTCAAATGGTCTCATCTGGTTTCAACTGGGTCTAGCCAATTTAATCAGGTTTTGGTCAGCGTCAACCAGTTTCATCCAGATTCCAGCCAGCTTCAGCTGGTTTCATTCAGTTTCAGTCAGCTTCAATTAGTCACTACTGGTCTCATCCAGTTTTGGTTAGAGTCTTGTAGTGACATCCAGTTCTATTCAGTATTGGTCAGTTCCATCTGGTTTGGGCAAGTTTCATCTGGATTCATCTAATTCCATTGGTTTTCAGCTGGTTTCAGACAACTTCATGCAATTTCAGCCACTTTCTTCTGGTTTCAACAAGTTTCATCCTGTTTCAAATGGTTACATCTAGTTTCAGCAGACTTCATCCAGTTCCATCCAGTTTTTTCTTGTCACAACTGGTTCCATTCAGCCTCATCCAATTATAGCCAATTTTATCTCACTCCAGCTGGTTTCTTCCAGTTCCAGCCAGTTTCTTCTGGTTTCATTCAGTTCTTGCCAATTTCTGCTGGTTTCTTCTGGTTTGAGCCAGTTTCAGGTGGCTGCCACAGGTTTCTACTGGTTTCAGCTGTCTTCAAATGGTTTCAGCCTAGTTCAGCTGGCTTTTTTACTGGTTTCAGCTGGCTGCAACTGGATTCATCTGGTTTTGTTTTCATACTGTATTACCTGGTTTCACCTGTTCTAGCCAGCTTCAGCTTGTTTAAACCTTTTCCTCCAGTTCCAGCCAGTTCCATCTGATTTCACGAGGTTTCACCTTGTTTTAGGCAGTTTCATGGATTTCAAATGCTTTCATCTGGTTTCTGCTGCTTTCTCCTGGTTTCAGCTGATTTCATCCAGTTCCATCTAGTTTCAGCCAGCTTCAGCCAGTTGCATCTGAAATTCAGCTGGTCTCAGTCAGTTTCAGTTGTTTAATACTAACCTTGTTTTAACTTGTCTCAACTGGTTTCAACTGCATTTGTTGTTTTCAAGCAGTTTCCACTTTCCTTAAGTCTATATTGTCCAATTCAGTAGCCGCTAGCCATATGCAGCTCTTAAATTTTTAATTAAAAATTAAATGAAGACTAATATGTATAGCATGTTATTTGTGCAAAAAACAAATACAAAAATGCCATGAAAAAAGTGGTATTCTTCTTAGGTGGTGATTTTTAATTAGAAAATGTTTTTTGTCTGTATTTTCTTCTTTCATTAAAATTAGAATTAACACTTGTAAAAATGAAGCAATGGGTCAGGCGCGGTGGCTCACGCCTGTAATCCCAACACTTTGGGAGGCCAAGGTGGGCGGATCATGAGATCAGGAGACAGAGACCATCCTGGCTAACATGGTGAAACCCCGTCTCTACTAAAAATACAAAAAAATTAGCTGGGCATGGTGGTGGGTGCCTGTAGTCCCAGCTACTCAGGAGGCTGAGGCAAGAGAATGGCATGAACCCAGGAGGTGGAGCTTGCAGTGAGCCGAGATTGTGGCACTGCACTGTAGCCTGGGCGACAAGGCAGAGTGAGACTCGGTCTCAAAAAAAAAAAAAAATGAAGCAATGAAGAAGGCAAATTAAAATGCGGTGTTAGAACAGAATGTAAATTTAATACATTAACATTTTCTTGAACTCTTTTTTGTTCATTTTGTGACTTCCAAGACTATTAAGGATAGTTTGATCCTTAAAACAAGTGTGGGTTAAGTGTTCTCTTGGCTGAGCAAAAAGACCCTCTAAAACACACTCATAGTAGGAGTGTAAAATACATTGGTTTATCATCATCAAACTAAAAAAAAGTTGCACACATTAATTGGTGTTGAAAGCAAAGGATGAGCAAGACATCATAGAGATATCCTCCCACTTTGGTTTGTTTTCCCTGTGAGATGCACTGGATTTTCATGTGCTCACATCTTAAACCCTGTAGGGTAATTGTGAGCAAGTGGGAATGCCAAAATCAGAATCTGTGCCAAAAGCATACTAAACAGGTCACACAGGGAAAACTATGTCTTTCGTATTAAAAGTTGGACTGGTACTAAGTTACCACATGATTTCTTTATTTATTTTCAATTGACAAATGATACCTGTATATATTATATATTTATGTGCTACAATGTGAAGTTTTGATAAATGTTCACCTTATGGAATGATTAAACCAAGCTAATTAATAAATCCATCACCTTACACCTGCAATTTGATATATAATGATTCCACCAAGGCTCCCTGAAGGCTGAAATATCTTCCTCCGATTTTCAGAACCATTTTTACAATCTATACCAAATAGTGCCTGTTTCACAAGAGCAAACACATAAGCACCCTTAAGCATATGCATGTGTGTGCATTCACTTAAAACGCATACATAAGGAAGAAATATTTTTACTTTCTATCTCCTATGACAGGTGTTAATATCCTTATTTTTCAGATTATAAAATCAAGAGTTGGTAAAGGAAATTGTCTTGACTAACAGACTGATTGTAAGTTACCCAGACCGGACTTAAACCCAGGTTTCTTGATTCCAAAGGCCATGCTTTCCCCCACTAATGTCCTACTAACTCAAGGATCTACAAAGTACATCCTGGTTCTGAAATTCTAAAACTTTTTGACTACTTGTTAGATGAGAACTTCAATTTATGCAGTATGTTGCTTTCTTGGAGTGAAGAGTCAAGGCAAGAGGAGAGCAATTAATCAGCCATGGTATAACCACTAAAGATTTGGTAGATATATCTCAAGTAGTAGAATCAAGTCCAACATCATCACACTATGGGAGCTATGACTCTCTGTTCACCATAATGTCTGCCTTAGTGATCCCGTAAGTAGGAAACATAATTTCCAGCTCGTAAGAATGTAGTTAGCATGACCATATATATTCAAATATATGTAAACAAATGTCTGTTGTTCTTACTTTTGACAAGTTTCATATTGCTCCACCAATAGAAACTGAAAAAAGAACATAAATTTAGACTTGGCAAAGAGCAAAGTAGTCTTAATAGTTAAATTAATTTTATGCTGCAAAGTTCTTTTCTCCATGGAAAATTTTCTGAGTCATCCAGGCCCTGGAACTTTGAAAATTCCTTTTCAATAAAGCACCAAAGCAATTCTGTTGCCCCCAAGTTCTTGATAACCTACTTAATAAAGCACAGTTTTTCTGAGGTAAAACTACATTTCTGAGTTCTCATTTTCCCTGTGTTTTCTACTGTGAAGTTCTAAGTGGATATATAACAGTTTACTGGTGCTGTAGTGCTCTTCTCAGGAGCCAGAGACCTTCTGAAACTCCCAGGTTTCATCATAAAGAGGATTACAATAGATTTATTGTACATAGGAAGTGAGTTATAAAGTGTTTTCTGTTAGGCATCATTTTAACCGAGACTCTTTCTTGAAAATTTGGTGTTGGCAGAAAAGAACACTCTCGCCTGAATGAACAAATTATTTTTCTGAGCCTAGATTTTCCCATAAACTCAGTCTTCCATGAACAGTTATTGATTTACTTCTTGGCTTATGAATCACTAGTAAGACTAAAAGAATCAAAAGAAAAATTAAAAACATACTTCAAAGTAAACAAAGAGCTGAATTTTTTTTTATCCACTTTGAAATGACTATGCTTAGAGAAAGCCCAGGACTAGCTATGTAGCCATTATTTGAATAATTTAGTTCCTGGAGTAATCAATCAGATCCCTCCCTAGAAAAAATAACCATATTGACAAAAAGGTAAAATGTGGGCAATATTTTGTAGGAATCAATGTTCATTATATTTCTGGGAACCTAAACATGTGTATTAAAATATTATTCATAATCAAATCAGGAAATAAATGTGTTTAGTCCCAAGTCCATGCCATTGTGCAACCCAGAGCAGTTTTCACAAATTTAAGAAATGAAGTTAAAAAAGCATTCATATCTGTTACCTAGAATGCTTACATAACCGATTTTATTACTTTTTAAACACAATGGAAAGCACACTGGTTGTTGTGTTTCTTAAATACTTCCAGGTTCGGGATGTGTGCAAATGCTTTTTTCTCCTGCCTGAAATGTTGTTACCCAATGCTTTGTTGTCTCCATGTTGTGACTTAAATTATGGATATTAAAGAAGCCTTCTCTGATTCAGTATTGCCATCCTACCCCCACTTCCATTATTTTTGTAACATTTGTTTTCCCCTCATATTATTTAGTTTCTGTATGTATTCTATTTATTTGTTTTGTTTACTTGTTGTGGCTCCCTTTGGGGTATAGCATCCATGAAGCTATTGTATGTCAAGTGTAAGTTGATTTACCATGAAGCCAGTAAAGTTTAAGCTTCAGAGGTATTTGCCTGACTTACATTTGTATGTTTATATTATTACTGTTTTAAGAGGACTCCCCAACTTAAAAAGTATCGGGGCCTCCAAATCTGAATTTGCCTTGACCATAGACAGATACACTCTAAATTTACCCCCAGTGGATCACACCTTTGTATAACTCCTTCCCCTTAATGCAGTATAAGCAAATATAGGCAATGTGAAATTTTATAGTTGAGTAGACCTGAAGTTTAGCTGTGGCCCTACCTCTTCTGAGTTAAGTAATGCAGTGTAATCAAAGCCCACCTGGGCATGTGTTTCCAAACCTATGAAATTGAGATAATATTATTACTTTGGATAGTTATAAAGAATTAGAGATATGTACAAAGAGATTGGCACATATCAGGTATCTGTATATGTTTATTGCTGTTATTATTTATTATTATTACATGATTGATAGAGAATACCTTTCTAGCATGATGTCATATTTAGTTCTGGCTAGAATTCTTTCTATTCAGAAGAGAATTGAAGGTCTAAAGGTGATGCTTTTCTGAGGGATTTCTAATGACTGTGAGGCATCCTAGCCAAAGGAGCCTCTTAAATCAGAAGAAAGGGATAAACCACACACTCAGAATTTCAGGCTAATCTTGAAAGAAGTAGAGACTGCTAGTCTTCACCTCCCTTCAGCACAGGGACGGGATATGATTCTGAGGGAAAAGATGTAGGACAATATACCACAGAACTCCTATAAAATGCTTTGGTTATATTATATTACTATATTTATATAGAGCAATAGAATATATTATGTTATTATAATTATATAAAATAGACTGTATGTTGCAATATTATGTATATATATTCTTACCTAATTCATTACATATATCTTATTCATATACATGTAAATATGCTAAAAATAGTTCCTCTTGTTAACCTTCAAAAAGACAATGATTTATTATTTTTATTGTATGAAGGAAAATGCATTCTAAAGGTAGCTTCAACATAGCACATACTTTGACCAGAGCCAGCTTCACGGGCGTGCTACCTGTGCTATAACATGCTTAGAAGGCCCCATGCTTGCTTTAAAGCTCTGCTGTCACTAACTTGAAATCCTTAATAATTTTTTAACAAGAGGTTCCACATTTTCATTTTTAACTGCGGCTGGCAAATTACATAGCTGATCCTGATTTACACAGACATTTAACTATGAAATCACATAATTCTGATTTTTAAATTTAATATGTTTCTTGAAATGTGTATATGAGTAAATATATACATGTATAAAATATTAATAGACAAAATGTCATTCAATCATTCAAAATATAAATATTGAGGGCAGATTTAAATCTTTATTAAGAATGTATTACTTTATTAATTTATTTTTATTGCTGTATATAATTTTAACAGAATGAGAGAAAGAACAAGAAGTTTTATGATCCATGAGACAGATGTACCAAATAATGTTTTTTATTTGAAAGCTCCTTATTAACTATTCAGATGAGGGCCACAGAATGTGTAGAAGCATGCTCCCTAAGTGTTTACCTTGAGATGTCTTTTTTTTCATGATGTGACCAACTCAGTTCTCCATGTGCTCACCCAGCCAAGAGTAGTACATTTACTATCAGAAAAATCATTGTCATTATGAAAAACAAAGTGATTTAACTGTCAAAAGCCATCTTCATGATGAAAATGGCATTGTTTTCTCTTTGTACAAATAAAGTTACATATAATAATGTACATTAAGCTTTAGGAATAATGGAATGCTCTTTATTTCTATATGTGGTTTTAGAATTCCTTCAGTCAACAGATTACAGTAATTTTTCACATAGAAACATTTTGATATAAAATATTAGGTGATGTATTAGTCCATTTTCACACTGCTATAAAGAATTCCTGAGACAAGCTAATTTATACAGGAAAGAGGTTTAATTGATTCACAGTTCCACGTGGCTGGGGAGGCCTCAGGAAACTTATAATCATGGCAGAAGGCGAAGAGGAAGCAAGGCACGTATTATATGGTGGCAGACGAGAGAGAGAGAGAGAAGGGGGAAGTGCCAGACACTTATCAAACAACCAGATCTTGTGAGAACTCACTATCATGAGAACAACATGGGGGAAGCTCCCCTCATGATCCAATCACCTCCCACCAGGTCTCTCCTTCAACATGTGGGGATTACAATTTGGATTACAATTCCGGATGAGATTTGGGTGGGAATACAGTCAAACTATACCAGGTGATCACCAGAAATTTTAATATTGTGAATCTTCAAAAGATAAAATACAAGCAAGTGATCAAAGTAAGCAATTGAATAGAGGCTGTGGTAGTAAAGGTGATGTTCTGGTCCAAATGGCTATCAAAACATAAAATAGTAAATCAAATTTCATTGTGTTTTTTTTTTTTTTTGAGACAGAGTCTCACTCTGTCGCCCAGGCTGGAGTTAGTGGCGCGATCTCGGCTCACTGCAAGCTCCGCCTCCCGGGTTCACGCCATTCTCCTGCCTCAGCCTCCCGACTAGCTGGGACTACAGGCGCCCGCCACTGCGCCTGGCTAATTTTTTGTATTTTTAGTAGAGACGGGGTTTCACCGTGGTCTCGATCTCCTGACCTTGTGATCTGCCCACCTCGGCCTCCCAAAGTGCTGGGATTACAGGCGTGAGCCACCACATCCGGCCTTCATTGTGTTCTTACAGAAAGTATCATGATAGCTCAATCTCCATCACAGAACTTGGGTTACCAAATGTTTGCATCTACATAATGATGGCCTTGGTAAGCAAATTGCCAATCTTCAGCTGATTCAAAAATCCAAAGTTAAGTCCAATCAGCAAATCTATCATTTGAATTCTATTTTTGCATCTACCTAATGAATCTCTAATTAAATATACAATGCTTTTTAATATTAGACAGTGGATTATAGGTTTTGTTTTCTTTTTTCCAAATATCAGTGTAAAATTTCAGCATCTAGAGTCCTGCCCACTATTTATAAATGTTGATTAAAAATTCCAGAAAAAGTAAGACCATAAACAAACTGTTTATATGTGAGAGAACCTTGATACATAGGCCTGTGGTGTACATGTACACTAAATATTTTACATTATTAATTTTAAAGGGTCTTAAAGTTCTGCTGACATTAAAACACTTTTAACTACTTTACTATTTTTTAGTGTATCACAAATAGAAAATTGTTCGCATTCTGGTAATCCATAACAAAAACTCAAAGGCAGGTTGCATTTTTATTCAAGTATAGATGATAGATTAAATTATCATTGAGCAAATATTCACTTCTTACTTCCCCTGCCCCCATCTATATCGGAAGGGTATACATCCACAACCCACTGATGTTAGGTTTGGCAATATGACTTACTTTTGCCAACAGGATGCTAGTGGACATGAAATAAGATTTGAAATGTGCTATGTAACTGTGAACTTGGACTTGTTCTCATGCATTTCTTACCATTGCCATAAGTAGTAGATGCCACAGCTAGCCCCTGGAAGAAACAGGATGAAAGATATATGTAGCAGACTTGGGCTCTAACTGCAGTTTGGAGCCCAGCCCAAAGAAACTCAACCAAGGTCATTAAATACCACCCAACCTGCATAACATGAGAGAGACATAAATACTTACTGTATGCATTGAATTTGGGATTTAAAAATATATATACAGTACAATTGTGGCAATAGCTAACTGAATCAATAAACGATTCAAAGAACTACACAGGCATTTTAAAACTCTTTCAGGGCAAAATCTGGTTCAATATCTACCCATGTAAGGTAAATTGGATTAATTGCTAGAATTGTTAAACTTGGATTTTATAACAACTTGGAACGCTTTGAAAATAATGGATATAGTTTGGGTGTTTGTCCCCTCCAAAACTCATGTGGAAATGTGATCCCGAGTGCTGGAGGTAGGTCCTAGTGGGAGGTGTTTGAATCATGGGAACAAATCCCTCATGGATTGCTCGGTGCCCTCCTTGGTAATGAGTGAGTTCTTGCTCTATTAGTTTATGTGAGAGCTGATTGCTTTAAGAGGCTGGCACCTCCTCCCTTCCCTCTTGCGCTTTCTCTCACCATGTGATAAGCCTGCTCCTCTTTGCCTTCTGCCATGACTGTAAACTTTGTCAGACTTCAACAGAAGCACATGCTGGCACCAGCCAAAATAAATATCTTTTTTTAATAAATTGCCCAGCCTCAGGTATTCCTTTATAGCAACACAAAGACGACTAACCCAATATTCTCTACAAATATTATGTATGCAAAATTACTAAGCAATTATATTAAAATACACCAAAATTTATCTTATACTACAGTAGTCCCCACTTATCTGTGGTTTCACATTCTATAGCTTCAGCTACCTGCAGTCAACCACAACCCAAAAATATTAAATGAAAAATTTTGGAAATAAATAATTCATACATTTTAAACAGTGCATTGTTCCAAGTAGTGTGATTAAATCTCATGCCATCCCACTCCATTCTGTCCAGGATGTGGATCATTCATTTGTGCTGTATATACTACCTGTTAATCACTTTATAGCCATCTCAGTTATCAAATTGAAAACAATGTAGTATATATAGGGTTTGGTACTATTTGCAGTTTCAGGCATTCAGTGGGGGTGCTAGAACATGTCCCCCCATGAATAAGGGGGGACTACTGTATTGTGATGGTTAATTTTGTGAATCAACTTGACTGAGCTAAGGAATGCCCAGTTAGCTGGTAAATCGTGTGTATTAGTCTGTTCTCACACTGCTATAAAGAACTACCTGAGACTGGGCAATTTATAAAGAAAAGAAGTTTAATTGACTCACAGTTCCACGTGGCTGGGGAGGCCTCAGGAAACTTATAGTCATGGCAGAAGGTGAAGGGGTAGCAGGCATATCTTCACATGGCTGTCAGGAGAGAGCAAAGGGGGAAGGGCTACACACTTTCAAATAACCAGATCTCATGAGAACTCACTCACTATTATGAGAACAGCAAGGGGGCAATCTGACCCATGATCCAATCACCTCCTACCAGGTTCCTCCCCAACACTGGGGATTACAATTCAACATGAGATTTGGGTGGAGACACAGAGCTACACCATAACACCATTATTTCTGGGTGTGTCTATGAGAGTGTTTCCAGAAGAGATTAGTATTTGAATCAGTAGACTGAGTAAAGACTACCCTCACCAGTGTGGCAGGTTATCATCCAAATTATCGAGGGCCCAAATAGAACAAAAAGGCAGAGGAAGGATGAATTTGCTCACTCTCTCTGTTGAGGTGGGACAATCGTCTTTTCTTGTCCTTGGACATTGGCACTTCTGGCTCTTGGGCCTTCAGATTCAGACTGAGATTTACACCATCACCCCTCCCTGCCCCTCGCCTTTTCTCAGGCCTTCAGTCTTGGACTGCATTATACCACTAGCTTTCCTGGTTTTCTAGCCACCAATCATAAGATTCTGCTCCTCCATAATCACATGAGACAATTTACATTATCTATCTATCTATCTATCTATCTATCTATCTATCTATCTCTATCTATGTATCTATCATCTATCTATCTATCTATCTATCTATCTATCTATCTATCTATCATCTATCCTTTTCTTCCCATTTCTCTGGGGGATCCTGATTAATACAAACAACAATTAAATGTTCATCCTGACATTCAACAAATACTTAGTAATGTCTACTATAAATAACCAGGCACATGTGAGCATCATTTAGATCTGCAAACCAAATGTAAACAGGGAGTTGTCAATAGTTCAATAGGCCGAAAGAAAAGAAGATCCATCTGGGAATTTCCTGACGTATTTTCCTCATCATATTTCTTTCATATTGTCTCAATTGATTATTATACTCTTTCTTGTTGACTTGGCTATGTCTGGAAGTTTTATTATTATTACTGTTCAATCCATTTCTCTACCTCTTCTTCACTACTTTCTGTTTTTACAGTATTTTTAATAAAGCACCAACAAAAAGAAAATTCATCTTTCTAATTTGAAGTAATTTTGCTCCTGAGGATAGGAGGAAAGATTAGTAAAATATTCAAACTTTTACCACTATGCACAGTGAAATGTATGTTCTAACAACTTTAAGCAGATGACTTAGCTTCTCTGTGCCTCAGTTTCCTTGATCCATGAAGTGGGGACATAACAATATATACCCACACTCCTCAGCACTGAGATAATCACATTATGTGTCTGAAAACACTTAAGTAATAATGTAAGTCATCTGTTCTCTTTTTAAATGTAGAGGCACTTTTGAATCACATAAAATTTGTTCCTTACAAAAAAAAAAAAACTGGCTTTGAAAATTTCAGTAATATAGCTATTTTATATATTCTTCCACTAAATAAAAAAGACTTACCTCTTTACAAAAGCAGGAAAAAAATGTTAAGTGGGAAAGCCTTTAAAAAAATTCTATTCTAGCATTGATAGTATAGATTTGTTTGGAAGTGAGTTTATCACTACACAATAGTCCAAACGGTCCAAAATAGATCTTGTCATGAGCAGATTGTTATTATGATTGAATTTTTTACACCAGGGTTATAAATGTTTCATAAAATATGTAAATGAATTGTTTTGTTATATCTGGTTTTCTTCATTATTTATCTTTATGATTTCTTTGTTTGAAGTAGATGTGTCTGATTTAGCTATAGCTTGGTTATTGTTTTAACACCTTTCTTTCTTGGTGTTTGTCTTTTGGCCATTAATCTAGTCATCAGTCCAAGAAGTAGAGAAAAATAATTAGAATTAGTTTCATTCAAAGAGTAAACAGTTTGGTTTAGTAGAAGCATAAAAAGGAAAGAATGGTTAGAATAATTTTTGAGATTTTAAAATAGGATTTCTGAATCATATACTTGTTTGTATATTACCTATATATCCTATACCTCACTGCCATTGAGTATCTAAGATATTTCTTACTTTTTAGTTAAATTAACATATACTTTTTAAAATGGCAAATAATAAAAATTGAGTTAAAAAACTATCCAGTTACTAAGACAAAACTTACATTTAAAGACCTACATCAAATTTAAAATTTAATAGAAAATATTTCTTTTCACTTAAACATCCAAACTAATCAAAATGACAATAAATGTATACGTGCCTCAATAGTTATCAAAATTAACATTAAATGCACATGCAATGAAACCTGAAATTAATAATCCTGAGGAGAGTTTCTTAAATTCTGGGAAAGCATGGCTGTAACTAAGCAAGAAAGAAGTTAATTACTTCAAAAATTACTTATTCATTCTGAGAAAATAAATTTTTACATATCATGCTCATCTCAGGGCTCAGCTGGTATCTTATATCATAAATAATATGATTGCCACAGACTCCATAAACTAGGTACCACTGAAAGTTGAAAGGAACTCTCTAATGTAAATGTGAAATATTACACATTACTATCAATAAGCTTTGCCATCAATTTCGCATTTATATATAAGTACAACGCACACAACCATTTTCCTTCCTTAAAAATGGATTTTAGGTGCACTTAAAAAACACACTCTGCTTGTAGACATTGATATTTTTAAATGCTGTTCAAGTTGAAATCGAATTAGAACAAACTAGTTAATATTTGTTTTAATAGGAAGACAAATGACTTAGTCTAGTAAAAGCTAACAATGAGTTATTCTACTTTGCCATCATAATGTGCATTTAATTTGTGGTCCTTCACATAGCAACATACCACCATCGACAGAACATATGCTTTCTGCTGTTTCACAAATGGTGATAATTAGTTTTTTCCTGAAGCAAAGACAGTATGGAATTCCACATATTTATCTATATTTAACCAAATTCTCCAGATGCCCTAAAACTAGAATTATTAATTATATAGGCTTACCTCTTTACAGAATGTATTTATTATTGCCTCATTATGCTTCTAATTTAACAATATTCTAAGTGGATTAATTCACTTATTAGCAGTGAATGGGTCGGGCATGGTGGCTCACGCCTGTAATCCCAGCACTTTGGGAGGCCAAGGCAGGCGGATCACGAGGTCAGGAGATCGAGAACATCCTGGCTAACACGGTGAAACCCCATCTCTACTAAAAATACTAAAAATTAGCCTGGTGTTGGGGCGGGGGCCTGTAGTCCCAGCTACTCGGGAGGCTGAGCCAGGAGAATGGCCTGAACCCGGGAGGCGGAGCTTGCAGTGAGCCGAGACCGCACCACTGCACTCCAGCCTGGGCGACAGAGAAAGATTCTGTCTCCAAAAAAAAAAAAAAAAAAAAAAAAAAAAAAAAAAATTGAATGAGCACTTACTATATCTGATAATTAAGAGTAAAATGTTTAGGAGCTGCAAGCCCTGGAACATAATGTTAATTTCTATGTACGTGCAGTAGTATTGTGAGTAATAAAATTCTTTTATATGTGTTCTAAGTCAACTACAGTGAGCATACTTCTCTACTCATTCTTTTAATGTTGGGTTTCCTACAAATTTCTGATCTCATTCTGTACTCTCTTCCTTGCCAATCTCATTTATATCCATTCCATCCATTTTGAAATACCTATTCATGACTTTAGCTGTGCATCTGAAGCCCAGTAAACTGCACACTTGCAGAATTTCCAATTTTAATAGGTGGCACTACTGTGAATGCTGAGATACAAACAGGTGTCTTTCACACTGTCCTCTCTCACACCATCCATATCCAAATTAGCCTATAAGTCCTGCAAATTCTACTCACACATGACTTCTTAATCTATCCAAATTTCTCCATCTCCAATGTCACCATTCTAGAATACTCAGCATCCACATTCTTTTTTTAAATATATATTTGTGCATGTGTGTATGTCTGTGTGTGCATGTTTGCTTGCTTCCCTTAAATATGTTTAAATATGTTTTCTACATTGCAGTCACAGTGGCATTTACAAAATTTATATCTAATCAGGTCATTCCTCTGCTTTCAAACATTTAGTGGTTTTATTTTGTGTCTGAGAAACCCAACTCCTTACTATACTCTCCTCACTGACCTTTACATTCTTGTCAAAGTGGTCCTCTTTCAGTCAGTTGAGTGTACCAGGCTTATTCTTCACTCAACCCTTTGAACAGGCAGTTTCTTAAAGAAATACTTCTTAAACCTCACCCCACTCCTGTGAATCTAACTCACCTTCATCCTTTTGTCTAGGTTCAAGTACTAATATTTCAGGACAGCCTTCTCAAATTTGTTGAATTTGATAATATCCCATGATTCTATTTTCCTGTACTTTTCTTTAATAATTTTTAACAATTCATAGTATGTATGTGTGTGTGTCTATTAGATTTACATCTGTCTTTCTCACTAGATCATAAGTTGACAAGCTCCACGAAGGCAGAGTATACCCACATTTTACTCACCATTTTATCCTCCAATCCTTGCCCAGTACATGACCAAATTATATTACCAATAAATAGTTGTCTAATTAAGGATTGCTTATTTATTTTGTACCCAGAAAAATATTAGAATGGGAAGGAAATTTATTGAGGTGGTAATCAAAGTACATAGAATTAGATCATGTTCACTTGCTACGAGAATGCATAAATCTGACTCTGAGATTCCCATTTGACTTGACTAAAAAATACAACTGATTGTCCACCAATTAAAGACAACATAGTTTCTTTTCAATAAAAGAGCTAAGCTAAAATCATATTTCCTAAGCTTTTACAGCTGAATATTTAAGATTATACTACCGCGAATAGCATCCTTACAGTCAATATCACTATTTTTTCCTTATAATGATTTTAATACTAAGTTTATAGTTGGACTAATTCAGAACAATCATTTTGGTTATTAAGATAATGAGTAATATTACAAAAAATAACCAGAAAAGGCTAAAACAAAGTGATGCATGAGGTTGAGTATGATACGTGAAACTAAATAAAGTTGCATATACATTGCCAAGGAACGTTTCCCACAATTGACCAGAAAAAGACTTCTGACAATACTCTTCTCTACCTCTTGTTCAGTCTAAGCCTTTGCTATTTTCATGACTTTGTTCAACTTCCTGGTTATAGTAAATATAAATTATATGGATGATAAAAGCATCCTAATCTTTATGAGCCTCAGTTTCTTTGAATGTACAGTCCAGTTAATAAAACCCAAACCACAGGCTAAGTAGGACAATGCACATAATCCACTTTCTTGAACATTATGGTCCTTAATAAATAGTTATAATTATTTGTATTTTAAAATATTTGTTCTACTGCCTTACACTATTCCCTCATATTATTGTCATCCAATAACAGAAAGATGTTTTAGAGAATGGGGTGAGGATATCTGTGGGTCTCATTCCATAATTCAGTCACACTTTAGATCTACAAAGAAGTCTGAAAAGCCAGGCTAATTATTATTATTTTTTCTTTCTTAGGACCCACCTCACTTGCTCAGTTGCTAAGTTGCCCTCCCATTCCTTCTTACCTGTCCTATGAGTACACACATGTACACTGAGAGGATTAGTTCCCCTAAGTGAAAACAAAAGAAAACCAATGAACAAACAATTCAAAACCTCCTAGATGATCAGATTTAAAATGCTCAAAATGCTATAGTATTGATTCAGTTTTCAAATAATACTTTCTAAATTAACCAAACTTTTACCTTTGCTTGGTAGGAGCCTTTTAATTTTTTTTCTTAATTTCTTTTAGCATTTTCTAACAATACATTTTCTACGTCTATAAAATATACATCCCCTAGTGTTTAAATTAAACTTGTTTCTTTATTTGGTTGTCATCCTTTTTTTCTTCCTTAAATTCCTACAATTTCCCCTTTTTTTAGCACAGGAAAATTCTAGCCAATAGCTAGTCACAACTTACCATATTATTATTATTTACATGTTATTATTATATGTATTTGGCAGATTATTCCTTTCCAAATGAATTAATGCCACTTCTCTTGAAATTTCTTTTATATTATGTATACATATCCTACAGCATCTTAATTTATTGTTTGCTTTTTGTAAACACTAGTGACGAAAAATAAATACTCATAACAGGCTAGTCCAATGGAAACTGAGGCCTAGGCAGGTAAAGGTACAGTCAAGTTCTGAGGCATGCTGAAGCTGAGCTAACACTGAAACCCAGTTGTCCTGGTTCCAATTTAGTATTCCATGTATCACTGCTATTGGGTTATATTACCATTGCTATGTCTTTGAAAATACTGGAATGTAAGAGTAATGTATTGCTTTTTATATTTAAAGTTACTGTAATAGAAAGAATGAATGAGCTGTAAACTCTGTTGATTTTGACTTAGTACACTGAAGACATATAGGCGGGCTCATTCATACTGCATATCCACTCTTGGCAAAGTGCTTGGTATATGCACTTGGTAAATAAATGATAAGCAGAAAGAAAGTAATCCCTGAATTGAAGAAACAACATGAAGACATTAATGATGAAACAACGGACACTGTAAAGTTGAATATTTGAATGCAGCCTTCCAGTTAGGTAATTAGGGGCCTGAATTTTGCCTACTGAGGCAAATATTCCATTGAAATTTTTGGTTTATAGATGCCAGCAGCCACTAAGCACAATTGCTTCAAAGAGAATAATTTTTAAAAAAATACAGTAGTAGATATTTTAAATCCTTTTATATTCCATGATTTTATCTTCCTGTCCTTTTCTTTCATAATCTATGTATGCAACTTGGGAGTTCTAGCTATTGTTATGGTCAGAAATTCTGCAATAATTTATTTTTTCTAGGTATGATAGGCAGAATTTTAAGATATTCCCTGATGACCCACAATCCTGTATAATCCCCTCCCGTTGAGTGCAGGAAGTACTTATGAATATGATAGGATATCACTCACATGATTAGGTTATGTTACATGACATAGCTGACTTTAAGAAGTGAAATTATCCTTGGTGGACCTGACCTAATGAGGTGAGCCCTTAAAAGCGGCAAGACTCTTCCTGATGAAAGGGATTAAAATTATTGTAGATTCTATATGAAGGAGATTCTCCATTGCTGACTTTGAAAATGGAGAGGTCCACATGGCAAGGAATATAGGCAACTTTCAGGAACTAAGAATGGCCCCACCTGGCATCCAACAAAAAAAATGGGGACCTCAGTCCTACAACTACAAGGAACTTGATTCTGCCATCAGCCTGAATCCTTGAAGTAAATCTGTGCCTGCTGCCTCCTGATAAGCATGCTGCCCAGTAAACAAGACACTCTGAAACTGAGGACCTGAGCAGAGAATACAGATGAACTGTATCAGAATTACTGACCTACAGAACTGTGAGATAACAAATGGGTGTTATTTTAAGCCAGGACATTTGTGATAACTTGTTATGCCTTAACAGAACACTTAATACACTGAGTATCTCAAAGATTGGGTAAAGACTTTTTTAGTACTTTCTCAAGTTTCATTCCAATAAATATTTATAAGTAAAGTTTACAAAGTGTTTTTTCATATATATTTTTTAATTTAATCCTTCCATCAACTCAGTAAAAAGAATATCCTCATTCTCCACTCTAAAATTTTTATAAGATAAGATATATAGAGTAATTTTATTGCTTAATATCACAAAGGCAGACAATAAAATTATGACTAAAATCTAAAACAAATGAAAATAAAAGTAAACAACAAATGAATAAAACAAATTAAAAATAATATAATTAGTTATGCATTTTAAAATGTGTGACCAGAATTAGCATTAAAGACTTAACACTCACCAGGGCTGGGGCTAGGATGAGGCAAATGAGGCATTTGCTTTGAGCTCAAAATTTAAAGTAAGGGAAGACCAAAAATTCTCAGTAATCAAAAGAATAAGGTTTAGGGAAGAGGAAGCCATTAGAACTTCAGTCATTCATTGGCAGCATGGCCACTGAAATGGTTAAAATGCGATTGAAAACAGAAGGTTTAAGGATGAGCAATTAGTCCAAGTTAGACTGGAGCAGAATCAAGGTAAAGGTGAACAAAGTCTTCAACCACAGAAAGGCTAAAGTTTTTGCCAGATCACTCTAGAGACCTTCTTTTGTTTGAGAAGTTGTTATTATATCATTCAGGGAGTTACAGGATGGGTAAGGTAACAGGGAGAGAGGGAAGCTACAGTAGATAAAAAGCTCTAAAATCAATTCTAACAGCTGAATGGTGATAAACCTAGGTTTGTATTTGCCTTGGTCCAGTTTGTGTTCCTATAATAGTAAAATACAGACTGGGTAGTTTATAAGAAATGTATTTTTTACACTTTTGGAGGCCAGGAAGACCAAGATCAAGGGGCTTGCATCTGGTGAGGGCCTTCTTGCTACATCATCCCACAGTGGAAGGCAGAAGGGCAAGAAAGCACAAACAAAAGACAGAGGAAAGGGTACTGAACTCATCCTTTTATTAGGAACTCACTTTCATAATAACTAACCTGCAATAACAGCAGTAATCCATTCATAGGAGCAGAGCCCTCAGGACCTAGTCACTTCGTAAAGGTCCCACATCTCAACACTATTGCTTTGGGAACTAAGTTTCTAACACGTGAACTTTAGGGAACACAGTCAAGCCATAAAAATAACCTAAGACTCTTTACTCATAGTTTCATATCTTTGCTCCATAACATTCTGCATTTCTAGGCTTATTAACCCAGAAACATGTCATAAAAGTTACAAGCTCAAGAAGTAAATATTCATTGAACAATCTAAATATTTCTTTTAGTAACAGGTGAATTAAGAAGTTGGAAAATTTCTTTTAATAAATTGTGACAACATATTAGCATATCTATTCAAATACATGAATATTTCTGCATTTACCACATTAATGAAAAGAGTCTTGATATAAAGTTCATTTGAATAGCCATATATTGAATAAATTTGTGAACCCAGAGGGAAGAGTGCCACAATTGTTTTTTAGGTCTACATACATGCAAGCTAAGATAATAACAAAACTCATATCACTTACCATATCCAAATTACAATTTGTAAAGATAAAAATAAAATCCAGTTGGCCTACTAACTGGCTAGCTATATAGGAACAACACAGAAACCTTCAAAGAAAGGTAGCTTTGAAGAAATCATAGTAACATTTTCTGTTTTCTAAAATTATAACTATTTGTAGGCACAAGTAATATGTCATGTGACAAACACTAGGGCCTGAACATTATTTATTCCAACACTTCTAACTAATAATCCTTAATAAGAGATTAATTGGCCGGGCGCGGTGGCTCAAGCCTGTAATCCCAGCACTTTGGGAGGCCGAGACGAGCGGATCACGAGGTCAGGAGATCGAGACCATCCTGGCGAACACGGTGAAATCCCGTCTCTACTAAAAAATTCAAAAAACTAGCTGGGCGAGGTGGCGGGCGCCTGTAGTCCCAGCTACTCGGGAGGCTGAGGCAGGAGAATGGCATGAACCCGGGAGGCGGAGCTGGCCGTGAGCTGAGATCCGGCCACTGCACTCTAGCCTGGGCGACAGAGCAAGACTCCGTCTCAAAAAAAATAATAAAATAAGAGATTAATTATTCAATGGGTTACAAACCAGATTCATTCTCCAGAAAAATATTTTTTGTAACTCAAAATTATAAATATGTATTAAAAGTTTTTGGACTAAAGAGTTTTCTGATATCAATTAGACAATGATTTTTTTTTTTTTTTTTTTTGAGACAGAATCTTGTGCTGTTGCCCAGGCTGGAGTGTAGTGGAATGATCTCAGCTCACTCCAACCTCCACCTCCTGGGTTCAAGTGATTCTCCTGCCTCAGCCTCCCAAATAGCTGGGATTACAGGTGCATGCCATCACACGGGGCTAATTCGTTATATTTTTGGTAGAGATGGGGTTTCACCATGCTGACCAGGCTTGTCTCGAACTCCTGACCACAAGTGATCCACCCGCCTTGGCCTCCCAAAGTGCTGGGATTACAGGCGTGAGCCACCACGTCCAGCTGCTATGTATCTCCTAATGGAAGTGCATGACATCATCTCTGGAGTGGTTTTGCCCACAGATGAATAAACAAATAAATCTTTATCTGAACAAGCTTCTCCCTATAACTATTAAAGATTATGATGCTGAAAGGTATATTGGGTTACTATTCTATTTTCTGTAAAGTTGTATATAATTGAGAATTTATATAATACATGATTTATTATAAATATCATGCCTTTAAATTGGAAAACTCAAGTAAAATAAAACAATTTTAATGAAATATAAGTCAATAACTAGGTTCATAAAGAAATAGAAAACTTTAATCGGATAGTACAAGCAAACCGTAGTCTAGCCCTGGGCACCTGCAAAATCTTCCAGGATCAGCTATGTTTGGAAGCCCATTACACCAAATGATGAAGGAAAAGTTGATCACCACATTAAATAAACTCTTGCAAACCATACAAGAAGATGGGAAGCTATTCAACCACTAGCTATACTTGATACAAAAACTAGATGATCATATCCCAAGAAAGAACACTTCAGCCAAATTTACTCACATAGAGATACATATTCTAAATAAATTTATAGAATGTCTAATATAGCAGTGAATAATACAGCAGTGAAGAAATAGGGAAATAGGCTGTGTCTAAGAAATGCAAAGATCATATCATAAAAGGAAAAATGTGAGTTGGAAATCACTATGTCAATAGAGAAAGAGAAAGCATTTGATCACATGCAGCAATAAAGGAAAAGCCACTGGTAATAATTAAACACTAATTCATGGTAATAACCTGTAGTATACTTACCTTAGAATGGAATTTCCATATCATAAAATAAACAGCAATCATACTATTTGAAATGTTGGCAGCATTCTCAATAGTTCAGAACCAGATACAGAGGTGTGGTACCAATTCTGCTGGTCAAACACAGACTGGATTGCACAGCCAGTATACAGGCACACAGAAGAATACCAAGATAAAATTTATGAAAAATGAAAGGAAAGAGATAATATGATCCTCTAATTAAAAATTCTAAAGAAGTCAGCTCACAAAATATTCAAATGTATAAAGAAATGTAGTAAACTTGTATAGAAAATCACTATAGTAAAATCAGAAATCTAGCCACATGAAACAAACAACTAATTAGAAAATGTAACAATCAGGTGGGAGTGAGGGAGGGAGAGCATCAAGAAGATGAATGCTGGCTAATGGATGCTGGGCTTAATACCTATGTGATAGGATGATCTGGGCAGCAAACCACCACGGCATATGTTTACCTATGTGACACAAACCACCATGGCACATGTTTAGCTATGTGACAAATCTGCACATCCTGCACATGTATACCAGAACTTAAAAGTTGAAGAAAAAAAGAGAAAATGTAATAAAAATCCCATTATGTGGGCAAAGGACATGAACAAACACTTTTCAAAAGAAGATATACATATGTCCAACAAGCATATGAAAAAAAGCTCAACATCATTGATCACTGATGAGAAACGCAAATCAAAACCACAATGAGATACCATCTCACAACAAATAACTAATTAGAAAACATAATAATGTAAAAAACAGAATGACTATTACCAAAAAGTCAAAAAAAAAAAAAAAAACAGATGCTGGAGAGGTTGTGGAGAAAAAGGAATGCTTACACACCGTTGGTGGGAGTATGAATTAGTTTAACCATTGTGGAAAGCAGTGTGGTGATTCCTCAAAGAGCTGAAAACAAAACTACCATTCCACCCAGCAATCCTATGACTGGGTATATACCCAAAGGAATATAAATTATTCTATCATAAAGGTACATGCACACATATGTTCATTGTAGTACTATTCAAGAGAGCAAAGGCATAGAATCAACCTAAATGTCCATCAACGGTAGACTGGATAACAACAACATGGCACATATACATCATGGAATACTATGCAGCCATAAAAAAAGATCATACCCTTTTCAGGAACATGGATGGGACTGGAGGCCATTATTCTTAGCAAACTAACTTACAAACAGAAAACCAAATACCACATGTTCTCACTTATAAGTGGGAGCTAAATGATGGGAACACATGGACACATATAGGGGAACAATAGACACTGGGGCCTTTTAGAAGGTGGAAGGTGGGAGGAAGGAGAGGGTCAGGAAAAATAACTAATAGGTACTAGGCTTAATACCTGGATGATAAAATAATCTGTACAACAAACCCCCATGACACGAGTTTACCTATATAACAAACCTGCACATATACTTCTGTACTTAAAGGTTAAAAAAAAGAAGCCTCAAGGAATCTTATAAAAACATTTGTGCTACCTCAAGGCTTAAAGTCATTGAAATTCACTGTGAACTGGATTAGGATCTTATGCGAGGGGCAGAAGTAAAGCTTTTCAGAAATCCAAACCTGGCTCAGCCAGTGTAGTAGAAACAAAACAAACGTAATATACAAAGCATTAAATTAAAAGTAATGGTTTCAAATAAGGAAAGATCCTAGCTACTCCAGATTTTCTCTAAGAAGTTCTTTTCTGGATTCCTTTTAGTGCCTGAATGAAAGATCCTTTGATGCTTCTGTCATCCTCATTTTTCTCCTAATGTACCGTCCTGAAAACAATCTATTTCAATAAATTTGAGAGGGCTTTAAAAATAAAAAAAGGCCGGGCGCGGTGGCTCAAGCCTGTAATCCCAGCACTTTGGGAGGCCGAGACGGGTGGATCACGAGGTCTGGAGATCGAGACCATCCTGGCTAACACGGTGAAACCCCGTCTCTACTAAAAATACAAAAAAACTAGCTGGGCGAGGTGGCGGGCGCCTGTAGTCCCAGCTACTCGGGAGGCTGAGGCAGGAGAATGGCATGAACCTGGGAGGCGGAGCTTGCAGTGAGCTGAGATCTGGCCACTGCACTCCAGTCCGGGCGACAGAGCGAGACTCCGCCTCAAAAAAAAAAAAAAAAGTGTAATGAAAAATATACCATTCAAAAGAGCAGCAACATTCAAAATATACCTAAAAAGAACATTAACAAAAACATACACACTCTATCAAAGCAAATATAAAAATTTACTGATAGACTTAGGTGGATGCCTAAGTAGAGCAATACAATATGTTTATACGTGGTGAACATAATATTGTACAGATGTCAATTATCTTTATTTACAGATTTAGTACCTTATTTGATGGCCTCAAATCAGCAGAGAAGTGGCCCGGTACCTATAAAAAGTCACGATAAGACACTGAGTGAGGACTGAGGGCATTACCTACCCAAGAAGAGGGACCCCCACAGAGCCCCACCCCTACTGTCAATCTTGGGAGGCCCCAGGCATGGCTGCTAGGCTCAGGCTACACCTTACTTCCTACTCTGGACTCAGGGAAATGATCCTTTTTCTGAGGCTGACTGATTCAGCTTAGCAAAGAGAGAAGTCCCAGTGCCTGCAAAGTCAATGAAAGAAATAGATGTATTTCTTTAAGAACTGCCCCTCCCCCAGAACGCAGAACTATTTGCTGTTATGCTGGGAGAGCAAGGTGGGCGTGGCCGGAAGTGTTTCTCTTGACCTATATTCCACGTCATCAAGCTGTTACCGGCAAAGCCTTGGTCTGAAACATGTGGCCAGAGAAATAAATTTCAGGATCCAGCAGGTGTCAAAGTGAGTATCGTTTGTTATGACCTTCGAGACACACTTTTCCCAGAACAGAGGCTGCCTCATAGAGACCCATCCTTCTCTGATCTGTCCTGCTCCAACCGTCAACTCTGTGTGTCCCAAAGCGCAGCTGTTAGGCCTAATACCCTTACTTCCTGTTGGGAATCTGTGGGATGGGAAGCCATGGTCTAAAGCGAGGCAGCCTCAAGTCAACAGAGGGAGGACTCAAAGGACTAAAGTAAAATTAATATCGTGAGTTAGAACTGATGTGATAACCCCCACAGAACAGTCCCAGCCCGCTCCTGCCTTATGGGTTCCTAAAGCAATACCCTCAAGAGAACCAGCAGAGGTGGCCATTCTTAGACCAAGGCAGAATCTCCCTACCAAGGCTGTGAACACTATCTTATCCTCCGTCTTCTAGGGTGACCTCTTCATCAACCCAACTGCCTGCACTATTGTCTGTAGTCCCTGACAAGAGTAATTATGCCTCGAGGTCAGAAAAGTAAGCTCCGTGCCCGTGAGAAACGCCACCAGGCACGTTGTGAGAATCAGGATCTGGGAGCTACTCAGGCCACTGTGGCAAAAGGAGAGTCACCCTCCTCTGCCAATCTTCTCTTTGGTGATAGATCCCAGAATTTGCCTGCTGCTGAGACACTTAGCATCCCTGAGGCGCTTCAGGGAGCCCCATCCACCACCAATACTATTGCACCTGTTTCATGCACCAGTTCAAATGAAGGTGCCAGCAGCCAAGATGAGAAAAGTCTAGGTTCCTCAAGGGAAGCTGAGGGCTGGCAAGAAGATCCCTTAAGCAAGAAAGTAGTGTCACTGGTGCATTTCTTGCTTCAGAAGTATGAAAAGAAAGAGCCAATTACAAAGGGAGATATGATAAAGTTTGTTATCAGAAAGGATAAGGGTCACTTCAGTGAGATCCTCAAGAGAGCCACTGAGCACATAGAGCTGGCATTTGGTATTGATTTGAAGGAAGTGGATCCCATCAGGCACTACTATGCCTTTTTCAGCAAACTAGACCTCACCTATGATGAAACAACCAGTGATGAAGAAAAACTTCCCAAGACTGGCCTCCTGATGATTGCACTGGGTGTGATCTTCATTAATGGCAACCGTGCCCCAGAAGAGGCAGTCTGGGAAATTATGAATGTGATGGGTGTATATGCTGATAGGAAGCACTTCCTCTATGGGGATCCCAGGAAGGTCATGACCAAAGATTTGGTGCAGCTAAAGTACCTGGAGTACCAGCAAGTGCCCAACAGTGATCCTCCACGCTATGAATTCCTGTGGGGTCCAAGAGCTCACGCTGAAACTAGCAAGATGAAAGTCCTGGAGTTTGTAGCCAAGATGCATGATACCGTCCCTAGTGCCTTCCCATCCTGCTATGAAGAGGCTTTGAGGGATGAGGAACAGAGAGCCCAAGCCAGAGTTGCAGCCAGGGCTCATACTGCTGCCATGGCAAATGCACGTTCCAGAACCACGTCTAGCAGCTTCTCCCATGCTAAGTGAAATCTGAGGTTGGTTCTTCACTTTTTGGTTGAAAAGGTCTGTCAACATTCTAATAGTGGAGGGCCATGGTGGGGCTGGAAGAAATAAGCATATATCATCTTTGCGTTCCTATTGTATATTGATAACTAGAGTTTTACTTTTCCTTCTTTTTTTTCCCCTAGGTTACATTTCAAATGTTGAAGTCTGAAGAAGATTGTTTTCTTTGTGGAAGAAAAAAGCAATCAACATTCTAAGTAGTGAATGGCCAGCATGGGTCTGGAGGGAACACAGCATATATCATTTTGTGTTAATATTCTATAGTAACTTGGAGTTGTATCTTTTTCTTTCTTTTTTTTTTTGGTGTTATATTTCAAATGTTGTTTCTTTTAATAGAAGTTTTAGATTACTTCAGAATCGAATTTATTAATGACTTTGGTTACACATGTATTGCTATTTAAGAGCAGGAGTTTTATTGTTCTGTAAAACAAATTGGGAAACCTTCTTTCATATTTAATGAGCCAGAACAAGGAAACACAGTATTGGAATAGGTATTTCCTTAAAAAATGTGAAATGATTTAGCAGTAACTAAAATTTTGGAGATCAAAACATAGGTGAGAAAAAGTAAAACTTTTCAGTTCTTGGTTTTCTTTATCCATTTTATTCTGTTATATAAAAATAAAAGAGTCATACCTGGATTGGCTTAGCTTACTGAAGAAGGTAGGGAAAAATAAAATGTTTATGAACTAGCATCTATGCTTACTGCCTCATTCATTCCTCCAATATTAATAAAACATCTGATTTTTGAAAGTAATTTTGTTAGAAATGGGAAAACTAGGATACAAAACATCCAGCCCTGCTTAGACTTTTACAATTAATGAACAATAATAATGCATGGAAGATGGTGAAATACTTCTAAGACCTAAAAGACAAGTAAGAAGAGGGAGTAAGGAGCTAAGGAGTCAGAGAGCAGTTTGGGAAAAGTGCTGCAGTGTATCTGGCTGAAAATGGTAAGGTGCAAATTCTCTGAAGAAAGGCCCTTTTAGACTTTTGGAAACTGTGAGTCTCTCAGTGGGATATACTTTTAATTTAAGCTGGGTGGTGGGCTACATGAAGCTATGGGACTGGAGAGCAGAGGCCAGGCACTCAGATGGTGTGTCTCATTGTTGAAGGACAAAACCCTGAAGTGGAAACCTCCACTTAAGAGTCACCTTGGTGACATCAATAAAGCAGAAGAAAACCTCTTGGAGCAGAAATGGATAGTATCCTGTGCTCTTGTTCACATTCAGTTGAACACATAGTATAATCTAGTTATTTTATGTACAGCCTCTCCAGGGAATTTTTGAGAAATAATGGTGAAACTGCCTTGATGTGGGATGCTGAAAAGCTACTGTGTTGGCTCCTTTGCTCTGAACTGAGAGAGCCAGATCCTAGTATTTAAAAGGACATATTTTTGAGACAGGGTCTGGTTCTTTTTCCCAGGCTGGAGCACAGTGGTGCAATCATGGCTCACTATAGCCTTGACTTCCCAGGCTCAAGCAATCCTCCCACCTTAGCCTCTCAAGTAGCTGGGACTAGAATCACACATCACCCTACCCAGCTAATTTTTTGTATTTTTGTAGAGACAGAGTTTCACCACGTCACCAAGGCTGCTTTTGAACTCCTGATGTCAAGTGATCCACCCACCTCAGCCCCCCAAAGTACTGGGAATATAGGTGTGAACCACCACACTCAAAAGGATATTTTAATTAAGTTATCTTCAGTGTAATTTGGCAAACTCTAAGGGAGAACACATTTAATGATGATGAAATGAATGAAAATAGGGGTGGTTTGGATGGAATGGCACCTGGGAGGCAATTTGTTGGTCTTTGACACAAATTCTAGGACTTTGTGTTTCATTCAACTGGGGAAGACTCCCTACATGCAAATTCAGCAACTTATATTCAGACGGGGAAATTTTATTTACTTTTATATGCTAAATACATAATGGGCTAATTTGACATTAACTGTCCTAGAAAGCTGCATATTTTCCTGAATTAATAAAAAATAAATCTCCCCAGAGGGGAGGGTGATATCATCTGTAGTAAAAATATTTATATAACTACCATTCTTTAAAGATCCAATATTTTCCATAATTCTGCTAAGTGCTTCATATCCATTACATAGATTTTAACAGTACTACAAGTTAGGGCTTATCAGACATTATTTGCCAAACTTATAATTTTAAGTTTACATGGCTGATAGGTGACAGAGTTGAGACTAGATCACTGGTCTAATGTGGCCAGAATTATTATAAGTTCACATTTTTCCACTCCTTCCAATCTGAGACAGATCTTTTGTCTAATTTACTAGTCTTTTCACTACTGCAAAATCTATTACAATTAAAAATAAAGGACTCTGGCCAAAGTACTAGAAGCAGACCTGTATTAGGTTGTTCTCACATTGCTATAAATATCCGAGAGTAGGTAATTTATAAAGAAAATAAGTTTAATTGGCTCATGGTTCTATAGGCTATACAGGAAGCATAGCAGTATGTGCTTCTGGGGAGACCGTGGGAAACTTACAATAATGGAAGGTGAAGGGAAAGCGCTCAAGACCCACATGGCTGGAGCAGGAGGAAGAGAGAGAAGGGGTAGGTGCCACACACTTTTAAACAACCAGATCTCATGAGAACTCAGGGCAGTATGAAGGGGGAAATCTACCCCCATAATCCAATCACCTCTCACCAGACGTCATCTCTAGCCTTGGGGATTACCTTTCACCATGAGATTTGGGTGGGGACACATAGCCAAACCGTATCATTCCACCCCCAACCCCTCTCAAATCTCATGTCCTTCTCACATTGCAAAATCCAATCATCCCTTTCCAACAGTGCCCCAAAGTCTTAACTCATTCCAGCATTAACTCAAAAGTCCAAAGTCTCATCTGAGACAAGGCTAGTACCTTCCACTTTTGGGGGAAAAAAAAGAAAAAAGTTACTTCCAAGATATAATGGGAGTAAAAGCATTGGTTAAATACTTCCATTCCGGCCGGGCGCGGTGGCTCAAGCCTGTAATCCCAGCACTTTGGGAGGCCAAGACGGGCGGATCACGAGGTCAGGAGATCGAGACCATCCTGGCTAACACGGTGAAACCCCGTCTCTACTAAAAAATACAAAAAATTAGCCGGGCGAGATGGCAGTCACCTGTAGTCCCAGCTACTCGGGAGGCTGAGGCAGGAGAATGGCGTGAACCCGGGAGGCGGAGCTTGCAGTGAGCTGAGATCCGGCCATAGCACTCCAGCCTGGGCAGCAGAGTGAGACTCCGTCTCAAAAAAAAAAAAAAAAAAAAACTTCCATTCCAAAAGGGAGAAATCAGCCCAAAGAAGGGGAATACACGCCCCATGCAAGTCAGAAACCCAGCAAGGCAGTCATTAAATCTTAAAGCTCCAAAATAATCTTTTTTTTTTTTTTTGCGACGGAGTTTCACTCTTGTTGCCCAGGCTGGAGTGCAGGCCTTCTGCATTCAAGCGATTCTCCTGCCTCAGCCTCCAAAATAGCTGGGATTACAGATGTGCGCCACCATGCCTGGCAAATTTTGTACCTTTTTTTTAGTAGAGACGGGGTTTCACCATGTTGGTCAGGCTGGTCTTGAACTCCTGACCTCAAGTGATTCATCTGCCTCGGCCTCCCAAAGTGCTGGGATTACAGGTGTGAGTCCCCGTGCCTGGCCCAAAATAATCTTTTTTGACTCCATATTCCATATCCAAAGCACTCTGATGCTCCCAAGCTCCACCCTTGTGGCTTTGCAGGCTTTAACCCCTGTGGTTGCTCTCATGGGCTGGCACTGAGTGCCTGCAGCCTTTACAGGTGCCTAGTCCAAACTTCCAGTGGATCTAACATCGTAGAGTCTGGAGGACGATGGCCCTCTTCTCATAACTACACTAGACAGTGCCTCAGTGGGGATTATGTATGGGGGCTCCAACACCACATTTCCCAACACTGCCTTAGTAGAGGCTCTCCATGAAGGCTTGGGCCCTGCAGCAGGCTTCCGTCTGGACAACCAGGTGTTTCCATACATCCTCTGAAATCTAGATAGAGGCTCCCAAGCCTCAAGTCTTGCACTCTGTGTAACCATAGGCTTAACATCATGTGAAAGCTACCAAGGCTAACAACTTGCACCCTCTGAAGCAGCAGCCTGAGTTGTACCTGGGCCCCTTTGAGCCACAGCTGGTGGTGGAGTGGTCAGGATGCAGGCAGCAGTATCCTGAGGCTGCACAGAAAAGCAAGAGCGGGTGGGGAGGGCTGGGCATAGCCCACAAAACCAACCATTCCTTTCTCCTAGACCACTGGGCCTGTGATGCTAGGGGCTGCTGTGGAAGTCTCCACAATGCCTTCAAGGCCTTTTCCCAGGGTCTTTCTTAGCTATTAGCACTCGGCTCCTTTTCACTTATGCAAATTTCTGCAGCCTGCTTGAATTCCTCCCCTGAAAATAGGCATTTGTTTTCTACCACATGGCCACGCTGCAAATTTTCCAAACTTTTATGCTCTGCTTCCCCTTTGAATATAAAGTTCCAGTTTTACGTCATTTATTTGATCACATATATGAGCATATATTGTTAGAGGCAGCCAGCTCACATCTTGACTGCTTTGCTGGTTAGAAATTTCTTCTACCAGGTAACCTAAATCATCACTCTCAAGTTCAAAGTTCCACAGATCCCTAGGGCAAGGGCACAGTGCCACCAGGTTCTTTGCTAACACATAACAAAAGTGACCTTTGCTCCAGTTCCCAGTACATTTCTTATTTCCATCTGAGACCTCCTGAACCTGAACTTCATTGTCCATTTCACTATCAGCATTTTGGTCACAACCATTTCACAAGTCACTAGGAAGTCCCAAATTTTCCCTCATCTTCCTGTCTTCTGAGTCCTCCACAACCTTCCAAACTCTTCCCATTACCCAGTTCCAAAGCTGCTTCCACATTTTCAGGTATCTTTACAGCAGTCCCCCACTCCTCGATACCTTGGGCAGCCCTTCTTTTCTTTATAAATTATCCAGTCTCAGATATTTCTTTATAGCAAAGCCATTATCATATTGTTCTAAAGAAATACCTGAGACTGGGTAATTTATAAAGAAAAGAGGTTTAATGGCTCACAGTTCTGTAGGCTGTACAGGATGCTTCTGCTTCTGGGGAGGCCTCAGGAAACTTGCGATCATGGCAGAAGGTGAGGGGGAAGCAGGCACATCTTACATGGCTGAAGCAGGAGGAAGAGAGAATGGAGAAGTACTACACACTTTTAAACAACAAGATCTCATGAAAACTCAGGACAGTACCAAGGGGGAAATCTGCCCCCATAATTCAATCACCTTCCACAATGCCCCACCTCCAGCCCTGGGGATTGCATTTCAACATGAGATTTGTAGGAGGACATAGATCCAAACCATAACAAGGCCTAAAGAAGGAAGGTAAAGATGAGAATAAAGCATACATTTGGGATTATTTGTGGGATTCATTTTCTGAGGATCCTCCTGTCCCAAGCCCAAGGTTTCCTTGAGAGTAGATTCTGCCCAAGTGCTGGGACATGAGTCCTGATTCAGCACTTTCTTACATTACAGCACCTTTCCCCTAAGTATTCCCCAATGTGCCTTCATGTACAAAATGGCACCTTGTCTTCTACCGAGCTCTTCACTGCCTTCTCTGAAGACTGCACCCCTGTTTTCTGTGATATGGACAGACCAGAATCACTTGCCTGCCTCTAGACTTAGAGCATTCTGCTCTCTGCAGATGCCCCTCGGAGGCCCCATCCCTCTCAGTGGAACCTCTGACAGTGATGTTTTGATATCTGATTACCACAAACTCCCCTTCCACCCCACATCTTTAAGTAGTCTTAAAGTGTATTTCAAATGAACCAATTATTAGAGTCTGGTTCTGATTTTTCACAGACCATGTACTGGTTCTTGGGATGTAACTGAAGTGTGACAGAAGACTTTTTAAAATAACCCAGATTTTCAGCAGGATTTTTAAAGGGTGTGCTATTTGAGACCAGCCCCTGAACAAATGCACTGATGGGTGAGCCTACCTAGATGGTCAAAAACAAAGCTACCCTCATGAGTTGGAGGTGAGGAAAGGCCAAGGAAATCACTGTGAAGCAAACATCGACTGAGGCCAAATTCCTCAGTCCTCCCCCGATCAGTCTGTCTAAGAAGAAAAAATGGCTTTTTGGCAGACATGCTGTGTTTGAACAGCAAAGACAAAAATAATTCACCATTGTTGTGCTGCCTCTTATATCAGTACTTGTCCCAGAGGAAAATCCTGATTTTTCCCTTGTGCCAAATGGCACTTGTAAGTGTCCTGCATGTTCAGTCATGTCGAGGTTTGCAGAATTCATAAGTCAAGATCGTTACCATGAAGAAATAGAAAGGTGCATATTCTTATCCTATTGACACTCAGTGCCGTGAGATCAGTGCAGAAAGGTGCTACTGAATGAAAAAGGAGAATTCTCCATGCTGAGATTTTACAGGGTCCTTTTGAAAATGAAATGTGATCCTGTATTTGAAAGCAACTGTCATGTAGGAGGCTGACAGAAATTGTTGAAGAATTGCAAATTTGCCTCTTTAGAAACTCCACCAAGAAATGAAGAGGGTTGTTTTCATAACAAATTCTAATAATTATTCCTTTACCAAGCACTTATTATGTAACAGTTAATGAGAGAGACTGCAAGTGCTCATCCACATGGTGTCTTACTCTCCTTTCTGGACTCATGGGAAGACTACATTACCTAGTTCACCTGTAGTTAGGAAGGATTATGTGACTTCCCTTGCCCCTGAAACATAAGCTATCAAGAGCTCATGCTGAGATGTAAAGCAACATGTTGGAGGCAGCCTGTATCTCTGGATCACCTGTTAGTGGAAACCTCTGCCTATTTACATCAGATTTTATGTGTATGAGATATGAACTTTTGTTGTTTTAAGTCATTCAGTTGCAGGTTTTGTATGTTGTATCAGCTAGAAGTTACTTTATATAAGTAATGCACAACTACTATTTTTGTGGTTAGTTGTATTAAAGTATTTTCATTACAAAGGTAATAGTACATACATTCTTGTTACCAAAAATTCTAATGGTATGGAAATCACAATCTCCCCCTTTCCTCAAAATTCAGCCCCCTCTCTGGAGGTAACCACAATTAATCTGGTATGTATCATTTTAAAGCTGATACTAGGCTTTTTCATATATAGGTGTGCTATAAAAATATATTGAATTTTTAATATACATAGGTAACAATGTCCATATTGTTCTGCCTCTTGACCTGATGATTTAATAAAATGAGTGCAGGATATTTCCATGACAGCGCATTTAGACCCACCTTACTTTTAAACTACTCTCTAGAATTACTATGTTTGTACAATAATTAATTGTTTCCTGATGGACATATGAATTGTTTACCATTTGTCGCTATGATTAATGAAACTAAAATGAACATTTTTGAACATGAAATCTTGAGGAAAATGTGCACACCTTCTCATAAGAAAGACACAGAGAAGTACAAATTGGATTAAAGTGGGAAAGGTGTGAAGACTGAAATGTTTTACAAATGTTGTACTGCTAAAGTTCTGTTTCCAAAATGCTATACTGCAGTCCCTAGTCTCTTAATGTATATGAGTGCCTTATATTCTCAGAGACATTTACTTTTATCATTCTTTTACATTTTATTCAATCTTTGTGGTGAAAAATATTGTCTCATTGTTATTCGAAGCACATGGAACAGGTCTTCGGCCTTGAATTGAAAGAAGTCAACCCTATAGTCATTCTTCTTATGCCTTTATTAGGAAGCTGGATTTCCCCCAATGAGAGAAGTCTGAGTGGTGATAAGTGGTTATCTAAGACCAGTCAGTTTCCTAATAACTCTCCTGGGTGTGACCTTCTTGAAGGGCAACTGTCACACTGAAGAGAAAATCTTGAAATTCCTGAATACAATGAAGGTGCAGGATAGAAGCTAACGCTTCATCTACAGACAGCCAGAAAGCTCATTACCAGAAATTTGGTACAGGAAAAGTACCTGGAATACTGGCACGTGTCCAATAATTATCCTTCACTCTATGAGTTCCTGCAGGGTGAAAGAGCCCATGCTGAAACCAGAAAGATTAAAGTCCTGGAAGTTTTGACCAAGATCAATGATACAATCTGTAGTATCTTCCCAAATCTGTAAGAAGAGTCTTCAAGAGATGAGAGAGAGCAGGAGTGAGACTGGCACTCCTATCTATGAACAGTGCATGTTCTGGGGCTACTGTCCCACTGCTTCTCCCATCTGTAATGAATAAATCTGAGTTAGTTTCTCCATTTTGTGGTTAAAGAAAGCAGTCAACAGTCTAAGTAGTGAGGGACTGGTATTGGACTGGAGGAAACACAATGTGTAACATTTTGTCTTCCTGTTTTATGTGGCAACACATAGTTTACCTTTCTTTCTTTTCTTTTCTTTTCTTTCTTCTTCCTTCTTTCTTTTCTTTCCTTTCCTTCTTTTTCTTACTTTCATTCTTTTATAGTTTCTTTCTTTCTAGTTCATTTATAAATGTTGCTCATTTTAACAGAAAATGTGAATAGCCTTACGAGTATATGAATCACCACTTCAATTATTCAATACATTTGTTGCCGTGTATCAGGTTTAAGAGTAGAAGTTTTCTATTTTATAAAACAAATGTGGAAATTTTCCATCTCATTTTATCATTTGGAACAGGATAACAGAGCATCAAGTAGGTGTTTCTTTGGAAATATGAAATAACTCATTTGTAAAGTTTTGAGGCTCAAAAAATGGAGATCAAGTGAAATGTGTACAGATGTTATCCTACGCCTATCCCACCACTGTGCACCGGATGTGTTAGGACTGATGACTAGTCTCTTTCATTTCACAGGTCCACAAATAGAGATTTATTGTCCCCAGCTGGTATGCTTAATGAACTACTCTCCACACAGCCTCATCATGTGCAGTTGGACCTGATTTAGATGATGAGACTTGAATTTTGAGCTGATGTTGTAATTGAGTCAGATTTTGGGGGACCTTGGAGGAAGTTAAATGTATTTCGAATAAGGTAGGAACATTAAACATTGGGACCTAGCTGACAGAGTCTCATGGGTATCCCATGAACTCCACCTCTTGACAGTCATGCCTTTGTGTGTGACTATCCTTGAGCATTAGTAGGCTTGTGACTTGCTTCTATGTAATCAGTCATTGTAAAGATGATGAAATGACATCCTCATGATTATATTACATGTGTTGAGGAAACAGTTAGAAACAAAATATCCTGCTAATGCAAAAATACCTCTCCACAAAATATATGGCAAATAAACAATTCAGACTTAGTAAGAAGAGACTTTTCTCAAAAATAATTATTGCAAGAGAGACTTTTGAAATAGGTGGAGACTACTGCAATAGGAAGAACACTGTGACTATAAGATATGCGAGTATCTCAAGAGTTAGGCAAAGCTTTTCTTTATAGAGAGAATAAACAAAGCTAGAAAGAACCAGGTGTGTGAGGAAGTGGGATGAAAGGCTGTTGTGACTTGATAGCTGATTAGAGAATTTTTACCCTGAGGCCAATCTATCCTCAAGAGGGGTTGCGTACTGGCTTAGTTGAGAGTGGGCCAAAGTTCACGAGCGTGGAGGAAAAAGAAAATCCTAACCAAAGTTTGGCCAACAAGTATTTTGTTTCGATTGATTAGTAGAAACAAGCAGTTTATTTGTCATGTACAAGGAAAAGAAAGGGAATATTGAGGATCTTTGTCTGGGCTTGTCATCGGTAAACCAGAGAGGCTTCCATGAGTCTTGTCTAAGTCACGTGGTGAAGAGTGGTTCTTTCCAATAAACCTTTTTCTGCTAGAAAACAAAGTTGGGGGTTCAAGGGGAGAAAGAAAGTTTCTTAACCTGCACTGTTTCCCAAGATCACAGGGCTTAGGTAAACGTCAATATTATCATATAAGAAAGAAAACAAGTTTTATGGAATAATCATTAAACTGGAATGTGATGCACATCATAGGCAATCCACTAAAGAGATAGCAAAGACAGAAAGCAATCTCCACCTTTTATGTAGTCAAGCTGATACAACCTGTTAAATACATCTTCTTCATATAAAAGATAATTAGTCCTCAAGGAAGAGAACTTGATGGCACCATTTGTCATGCAGAGTCCTTTCTAAATTCACTTAATAATTAAGGTGGCCTTCTGTGTTGGCTAATTGTTTTCATCAAAAGGGAAAACAATCCTGAGCTATAAAACTGGCAAGTGGCTTATTTAGCTTATAAAAGAAAATATTTTATATTTATAGTTTCTCTGAAGTAAATGCTCTAAGAAAAAAGGGTGGGGAAAATTCTCCTTTTTCTGTACCAGGAGAGAGGAATTAAAACAAAGTCAAAGTATCAGTTTTGTATTGCTCTTTAGTTTCTGAGGCTACCAGCAAATCACTGAAGTATTAAATAATTATAGAGTCCCCTAATGGGACAAATTACTCCAAGTTTTCCTAGAAATGGCTAGAGAAAATTGTAGGAGAGCCCTAAAGTTCTGAGGAATCCTTTGCCATAAATACTGGACTTCTGTATAAGCAAACACAAGACTATAGACTTGTGTGCTAGAAGAACAGAAAAAGAGGGAGAATAACATCAGATCATAGATCAACTACAGAGAAAAATAAACATTGCAAATAATGGTACCAAAGTAACAAGTCAGAATAGTTGTATGATTACGGGTTAATGGAACGACACATTTATTTCTCTAAGATCTTATACAAATATATATTGTGGTCAACTCTCTTTATAACATTTACTTTCTTTACTGGAAATATGGTGGTATTATATGGAGAATGACTTTTTTCTTGTGATTCTTCCCCACTTCTGTGTCATTCTTTTAAAATTAGTTTTATTACTTCTAAATGAGCTCTTAACAAAAGATATGGTTTTACATATGGCCATGGCTTATTGTTTTGTAAGCTATTTTTCAGGGTTCTATATGTTTAATTAAACAAGTTTCATTTTTCTCCATAGCCCAAAGTGACGCATAGGTTTATTTCAGCTTAGAGCGCTTTTCCAGCATGGAGTGATACTGCCATATTCTGCCATACCCTTTGTCGTTCAGAAGGCACATCTTAAAATCAGGAGTCTTTTCTTTTTCCAAGGAGCTCCATAGACACTTCATCCAGTGTATAGAACATGGTAACTTTACATTTGCACAGCAGGTTTCTTAGCTCTATTGCCAACATAGTGACACGGTGAGTGAGTTTAGATTTTTCTCCATTTAGCATTCAGATGAGAACACAGATCAGCTGATACCTTGAATGCAGTCAGGTAAAACTCTAAAGCAGAAACCTCAGTTGAGTTTTGCCTGGACACTTTACACACAGAAAACTGTGAGATAATAAATTTGTTTTTCTTGCCTTGCTAAATTGGTGATACTTTGTTATGCAGCAATAGAAAATGAATATAAGAAAAATAGTCTATTATATTTACCCAGATAGTAACTCTTCCTTCTAGTTTTTCTTCATTCTTTATGTTCCAAGTTTCTAAGCCGAAAGTGTTACCTGTAACAGGTAGAAATAAGTTAATGAAATGTTCGAGTAAGGAGTTGTTCTTATCGTCAAAGTTGAGGATAGCTGGAAGGAAGTATGTAGAATAGAGGTGGAAACCAGCCTTGCTCTGGCTGGGAAGTACCCATGATTGATGAGGCAGGCAAGATAGCACCCATCCTCCTCCAGTTCCCCTCAGATTATGATCCTTTGGACCAATTTCTGGGTGACTTCTCCACATTAAGCACAGGTTATCAGCCTAAATTCTTTCTCTCTGGAGACCCAAATACCACTTACACAGTAGAGAGTCCTCATTTAGGCACTTGCAAGGACAACCTGCCCTGTGTGGTTGTATTTGTTAGCCATCACTTTTAATGGCAAAATCACGATTACTTTTGCACCAACGTAATAGTTCACTAGCCAGAGGAAGAGGCCCTCACAACGGGATCATTCTAAGCTGCCTGCCCACTGTGGAATTAACTTGATGTTACTCCCTGCTTTCTGACCTCTTTTCATTCAGAGTAGTCCTGAAAGCAACACAGAGAGAGACTCCTCCCTTGCTCCATTAAGTACTCTAAACCCCAATTATGAGCTTCTACAAGAGGGTTTCCCAGCTAAACACAAGAATGTGCAGGATGCCTCCACTTGGACAAAAGCGGGAGAGGGCTATGCTCCAAAAAAATTTTTTTAACCTTACATCAGAAATATTGATCTTGCTGGGGAATGAGGTAGGATACAGCTCCTGTCATATGTGGATAAGTTGGCACTGCCTCCAACTCAGTAACATTTTGGTTCTCTTCAGTGTGTCTGTAATCATTCCTTAGTCACTACTTTCTATAACACTACTGTCAAATTTATACTTGTTGGGAAAGCAGAGATCCACTGGTCAGTGGGGAGACTGGTGCTGGTGTGCAGGCAGATGGAATGAACAGATCTTTGGCCCAGGTAGCTTTTTCCAAAGCCAGCAACATGTCTCATCCACTACTCTTTGAAAGTAAAGGTCCACCATGGTATCAGGGACAACAAATGGTATTGAGGGGGAAAAGGGGGAATAATGGAGTTGCCATTTATTAGAAGGACTTGCCATTTCTTCTCTAGCTCACACGTTACCCAGCTAGCCCTCCTGTTATTCACTTGACTAGTGTCACCTGTCTTTCAGTACTTTACTTCCATACATCCTACTTGCCCAGTGCTGTTGTGTCCCTAGTTGAGAAAAACATATATGCAAAATTATTTTTATTCTTCTTTACTATTTTGTAAGTTTAAACATTTTTATCATGAAATATTTAAAGTAAGGTTTAATCCCTCCTAGAATTGAGTTTTGTATAGTGTGAAGAAGTGTTCCACTTTTTTCACATTTGTATATCCAGTCTTATTTTAGTAAAAACACTCTTCTTTATCCACTTCCCTGAAATGACATTTTTAATAATCAAGAATCCATGTATAAGTAGGTCTATTTTAGGACATTCTATTCAGTCTCCTAATCTATTTGCTTATCTCTGTAAGTATGGCATAAGTATAGCATCAATTTTTAATTACTATAGTATTTTGAAATTTATTTTACTTGGTAAAAATAATTGTGTATATTTATGAGATACAATGTAATGTTTTGTCTGTGTATACATTGTAGAAAGATTTAATCAAAGTAACATAGCCATCATCTCATCAACTTATGTTTTTTGTGGTGAAGACTTTAAAAATCCATTCTTTTAGCAATTTTGAAATGTGCGATATATTATGATTAATTGTGGTCACCATGTAGTGCAATTGATCACAAAAACTTACCCCTCCAGTCTAACTGAAACTTTATATTCTTTGATCAACATCTCTCTATTCCCTATCCCCAACACCCCATTTCTAGTAACCTTTTACTCTCTGTTTCCATGAGATCTATGTTTTTAGATTCCACATATAAGTGAGATCATATCGTATTTTTCTTTCTGTTCCTAGCTTATTTCAGTTAGCATAATGTCCTCCAAGTCTATCCATGTTGTCATGAATGACAGAATTCCCTTATTTAAGGCTGTATAGTATTCCACTGTGCATATATTGTGTGTGTATATATGTATATGCATGTATATATACATATATGTATACATATATTTGTATATATATACATATATACATATATTTGTATATATATACATATATGTTTATATACACATATATGCATATATACATATGTGTTTATACATGTTACATGTATATGTTACAGTTATATGTATTAATAGACATATATGTGTAACATATATGTATATATGTACATATATACTGTATATATACATATAAACATATAAACGTTTTCTTTATCCATTCATCCTTTGAAGGGCACTTACATCACGTCCATATCTTTCTTGGTTATTGGGAGTAATGTTGAAATGACTGATTTCAATTTATTTGCATATATACCCAGAAGTAGGGTTGCTAGATAATATGGTAATTCTAATTTTAGTTTTGGAGGAACTTCCATAGCATTTTCCAAAATGACTGCACTAATTTACATTCCCACCATCAGTGTACAAGGATTCTGTTTTCTTCACATCATTGCCAACACTTGCTATCACTTGTCTTTTTCATAAAACCAATTCTAACAGGTGTGGGGTGATATCTCACACTGGTTTTAATTGACATTCCCCTATATATTGGCCTATATATTGAGCATTTTTTTCCTATATCATTTGATCATGTGCAAGGGCAGAGTTGAAGCCTTTGATAAAAATTCAACACAATCAAAACAATTGAATTCATGGACATGGGGAGTAGAAGGATGATTACCAGAGTCTAGGTAGGGTAGTGGGAGTTGAGGGGGATGGGGGATGTTTAATGGGCACAAAAACATAGTTAGAAAAAATGAATAATACATATTATTTTATCACACATCAAGGTGACTATAGTCAATAATAACTTATTTGCATATTTAAAAATAACTAAAAGACTGTGATTGCATTGTTCGTAACATAAAGGATACATGCTTGAGGGGACTGCTACCCCATTCTCCATGACACTCTGATTTCACATTGCATGTCTCCATCAAAACATCTCATGTACTCCATAAATATATACACCCACTATGTCCACACAAAAATTAAAAAATAACTAATAAAATTCAAGACAAGTACATAGCAATAACTTTTAGCAAACTTACATAGTAATGAAACTTCCATATGGTAATTGTAGCCAAACCTTTATAACTTTGAAATTAGAAGCATTCCCAATAAAGTCTGGAAAAACACACAGAGGTATGATACCACAAACCTGGATTGGCATATATAGTCATAAAAATCCACGCATAAAAATACCAAAATAAATAAGAGGTATGAAATGGAAAAAATACCATTCACAACAGCAACAACACCTAAAACATACCTAAGTTGAAACCTTACTGAAATATACAAAACCTTTATGGAGGTAATTATGAAAATTTACTGATACAGTTGGGGAAAAAGTGCCAATACAGCAGTATTCTATGTTTATTAAGGAAAATAGACTATAGGCACACTTCAGAAATATTGTGGGTTCAGATCCAGACACCACAATGAACTGAATATTGCAATAAAGTGAGTCACAATTTTTTGGTTTCCTGGTCCATAAAAAAGTTATGTACACCCTATACTGTAGCCTATTAAGTTTTCAATTACATGATTTTTAAAAAAATGTACATACCTTAATTTAAAAAAATACTTTAATGCTAAAAAATGCTAACGATCATCTGAGCCTTCAGTGAATTGTAACCTTTTTCGCTGGTGGAAGATCATGCCTTAATGTTGATGGTTGCCTATTAATAAGAGTAGTGATTGCCAAGGGTTGAGTTGGCTGTGGTAATTTCTCAAAATAAGGCAACAATGTTGTCTTAGTCCATTCTCACACTGCTATACAGATACTAACTGAGACTGTATAATTTATAAAGGAAAGAGGTTTAATTGACTCACAGTTCCACATGGCTGGGGAGGCCTCGGGAAACTTACAATCATGGTGGAAGGTGAAGGGGAAGCAAGGACCTTCATCACATGGTGGCAGGAAACAGAAGAGCAAGCAGGGGAAATGCCAGAGCTTATAAAACCATCAGATTTCATGAGAACTCATTATCAAGAGAACAGTATGGGGGAAACCACCCCCATGATCCAGTCACCTCCTGCCCTCAACACATGGGGATTACAGGTCCTTCCCTCAACACATAGGAATTACAATTCAAGATGAGATTTGGGTAGGGACACAGAGCCAAACCATATCATTCCGCCAGCCCCTCCCAAATCTCATGTCTTTTCACATTTCAAAAGCAATCATGCCTTCCCAACAGTCCCCCAAAGCCTTAACTATTTCCAGCATTAACCTGAAAGTCCAAGTCCAAAATCTCATCTGAGACAAGGCAGGTCCCTTCCACCTATGAGCCTGTAAAATCAAAAGCAAGTTAGTTACTTCCAAGATACAACTTGGGTACAGGCATTGTATCATTGTATAAATGTTTCCATTCCAAATGGCCAAAACAAAGGGTCTACAGGTCCCATGCAAGTGTGAAATCCAGTGAGGCAGCCATTAAATCTTAAAGTTCCAAAATGATCTCCTTTGACTCCATGTCTCACATCTGGGGCACACTGATGGAAGGTTGGGCTCCCATGGCCTTGGGCAACTCCTTCACGGGTTGGCATTGAGTGCCTGCTGCTTTTCCAAGCACATGGTGCAAGCTGTTGGTGGATCGACCATTTTGGGGTCTGGTGGATGGTGCCCTCTTCTCACAGCTCCATTAGGCAGTGCCCAGTAGGGACTCTGTGCGGGGGATCCAACCCCACATTTCCCTTCCGAACTGCCCTAGCAATGGTTCTACATGAGGGTTCCACCCCTGTAGCAAACTTCCAGGCATTTCCATGCATCTTCTGAAATCTAGGTGGTGGTTCCCAAACCTCAGTTCTTGCCTTCAGTGCACCCACAGGGTCAACACCATATGGAAGCCACCAAGGCTTGGAGCTTGCACCCTCTGAAGCAATGGCTCAAGCTGTTCCTTGGCCCCTTTTAGCCATGACTGGAGCAGGGGCAGCTGGGAGACAGGAAAATGAGTCTGGAGGCTGCACAGAGGGGCCCTGGGGCCCACCCTCAAAACCAATTTTTTCCTTCTAGGCCTCTGGGCCTGTGATAGGAGGGGCTGCCACCAAGGTCACCTAAATGCCCTGGAAACATTTTCCCCATTGTCTTGGCAATTAACATTTGACTTCTTACTTCTTACTACTTGTGTAAATTTCTGCAGCCGACTTGAATTTCTTCCCAGAAAGTGGGTTTTTCTTTTCTATTGCATCATCAGGCTGCAAAATTTTCAAGCTTTTATGCTCTGTCACATCTTGAACACTTTGCTGCTTAGAAATTTCTTCTGCCAGATACTCTAATCATCTCTCTCAGGTTTGAAGTTTCACAGATCTCTAGCACAGGGGCAAAATGCTACCAGTTTGTTTGTTAAAGCATAGCAAGAGTGACATTTGTTCCAGTTCCCAATAAGTTCCTCATCTCCATCTGAGACCACCTCAGCCTGGACTTCATTGTTCACATGACTATCAGCATTTTGGTTAAAACCATTCAACAAGTCTCTAGGAAGTTCCAAACTTTCCCACACCTTCCTGTCTTCTTCTGAGCTCTCCAAACTGTTCCAACCTCTGCCTGTTACCCAGTTCCAATGTTGCTTCCACATTTAAGTATCTTTATAGCAGTGCCCCAAACTCCTGGTACCAATTTATTGTATTAGTCCTTTCTCACACGGCTGTGAAGATACCACCCAAGACTGGGTAATTTATAAAGAAAAGAGGTTTAATTGATTCACAGTTCCACATGGCTGGGGAGGCCTCAGGAAACTTATGACCATGGTGGAAGGTGAAGAGGAAGCAAGGACCTTCTTCAGATGGTGGCAGGAGAGAGAAGAGCAATTAGGGGAAATGCCAGACACTTACAGAACCATCAGATGTCATGAGAACTCACTCACTATCATGAGAACAGCATGGGGGCAATTGCCCCCATGATCCAATCACTTTCCTCCCTCAACACTTGGGGGTCACAATTCAAGATTAGATTTGGGTGGGGACACAGAGCCAAACCATATCAAAGGAATCTGCCACATTGATTGACTCTTCCTTTCACAAAATATTCCCTGTAGCATGCCATGCTGTTTGAGAACATTTTACCCACAGTAGAACATCTTTCAAAACTACAGTCAATCATCTCAACCCTGCCCCTGCTTTATCAACTAAGATTTTGTAAGATTTAAAATATTGTGTTTTCATTTCAACAATGTTCACAGCATTTTCACAAAGAGTAGATTCAATCTCAAGAAACTACTTTATTAGTTCATACATAAGAAGCAACTCCTCATCCATTCAAGTTTTATCATGAGATTACAAAAATTCAGTCACATCTACAAGCACCATTTCTAATTCAATTCTCTTGCTATTCTACCATATCTGCAGTTACTTCCTGCACTGAAGTCTTAAACCCCTCAAAATCATCCGTAAGGGTTAGAGTCCATTTTTTCCAAGCTCCTATTATGTTGATATTTTGACTTCCTTCCATCAATGACATGTACAATGGTGAATCCTTTCCAGAAGGTTTTCAATTTACTTTGCAAAGGTACATCATAGAAATCACAATCTTTGGCAGACTTTAAAAATGTATTTCTTAAATAATAAGACCTGGCAGTGAAAATGACTTCTTGTTCCATGGGCTGCATAATGGATGCTATATTAGCAGGCATAGAAACAACATTAATCTCTTTGTGTAGCTCCATTGCAGCTCTTGGGTAACCAGGTACATTGTTAATGATCTGTTAATGAGCACTCATATTTTGAAAGGAATCTTTTTTTTTTTTCTGAGCAGTAGGTCGTGACATTGAGCTTAAAATTTTCAGTAACGCCAAGCTGCAAAAAGATGTGATGTCATCCAGGCTTTGTTGTTCCATTTATGGAACACAGGCTGAGAAGATTTAACAAAATTCTTAAGGGCCTTAAAATTTATGGAATGGTAAATGAGCACTGGCCTCAAACTAAAATCAGCAGCTACATTAGCCCATAACAACAGAGTCAGCTTGTCCTTTGAAGTTTGGCACCAGGAACTGACTTTTCCTATCTAGCTATGAAAGTCCTAGATGGCATCTTCTTCCAATATAAGGCTGTTTCATCTGTTTTTGAAAATCTTTAGTGTAGTCATCCTCATCAATGATCTTAGCTAGATACTCTTGATAACTTGCTGCAGCTTTTCCATCAGCACTTGCTTCATCTTGCACTTTTATGTTATGGAGAGAGCTTCTTTCCTTAAATCTCATAAACCAACCTCCCCTGGCTTCAAACTTTTTTTGTGCACCTTCCTCACTTCTCTCAACCTTCATAGAATTAAAGAGAGTTAGGGTCTTGATTTGGATCGGGTTTTGGATTAAGGGAATGTTGTGAGTGGTTTGATCTTCTACCTTCTCCAAATCAGCAATAAGGCTCTTTTCCTTTCTCATCATTTGTACATTCACTGGAGCAGCATTTTTAACTTCCTTCAATAACTTTTCCTTTGCTTTGACAATTTGGCTAATTGTTTGATGCAAGAAGCCTAGCTTTCAGCCTCTCAGCTTTCAACATGCCTTCCTTACCTAAGCTTAATTATTTTCAACATTTGATGTAAAGTGAGAGGCATTTGAGCCTTTCTTTCACTTGATGACCTAAAGCCCATTGTACAGTTATCAACTGGCCTAATTTCAATATTTTTGCACCTTAGAGAAGAGGCAGGCCCAAATAGAGGGAGAAAGGAGAATGGCTGACCAGTCGAGCAGCCTGAACACACATAACATTTATCAATTAAATTTGCTATCTGATATGGGTGCTGTTCATGCTTCTCTAAAACAATTACAATAATAACATCAAAGATCACTAATCACAGATCACCATAATAATAGTCATGAAAATGTTTGAAATATTGCCATAAATACCAAATATGACACAAATATACAAAGTTAGCACATACTGTTGGAAAGATGGCACTGAAGGACTTGCTTGAATCAACGTTGACACAAAGCTTCAATTTGTAAGAAAACACAATAACTGTGAAGTATAATATATCAGATTGCAATAAAATGAGGTATGCCTATATTGCAAAGATATCCATTCTCCTTAGGTTATTTACAGATATAGTTTTTATCTACAGCTTCCAAGATGACAACCAAGCTAGTGCTTCTTTCCCATGCCCAACATTAACCATGGGAAATCTAAAGAAAAAATAAAGAACAATGCCATAAACATCAGCAAAATAACAAAATGAGAACCCCGAGAGACAATAAGTCTCTGTTGAACCATTGCTTATATGGTGGCCCGCCCTGAAGTGAAAACAGATCCATAGCCTGCAGTAACAAACATGACAGCATTAGTTGCAGGAATTATTTTAAAGTTCTGCCTTTGCTTCTTTCTGCGTGCCTGGGACAACGATCTTCTACAACTTCATTTAAAGAATCTGAGGCAACATCTCAGGTGCCACATGCTGGAATCACGGGTAATAACAAACATTTGAGTTGGTTAAAGCAGTATGAGTTCAGACATTGTGGTAATAACCACCTAAAATCTCTATAGTGAATGAGGGCTGATTTTTTTAATGATCATTGTAATAGAATGTAAAACATATACTAAAATAGAAGTGTCACAGTGAAGCACATGTAATAAGAATATTAATATACTCCTGAAACATTTGATGATGCTGATGTCAGCCAAGAGAAAGCACTGACAAAGCTGCCATGATAAGGAGTCCCCTTCTTTTCTCCTTGTTGATTTTTGAAGGCTATGGTTGGGAGAAGGGGATGAATTCATAACAAAAAAGGGAAAAATCGCAAGGCCTGACAGCAGTCAGTGGGTGGACCTTAATTGACTGCTGAAAGACCGCACATCTTAGAAAAGAAGAGGGCTCAGCATGTCTCCTCCTTTGCCCTAACTCCACAGCATAACTAACTGGCTGCAGCTAGGTCTAGGAGGCCCCAGGCAGTAGTGCAGGTGAACTGCACATGAGGAGTCTCAGGAAGTTGAAGTCTAGTCTGAGAGGGTGTCCTTAAGTCAGTAGAGGGAAGGAACATGGCAAGAATGAAGTGATGACACTGAGTGAGGGCTGAGGGCAAAGTCCGTTCCGGGAAAGGGTGTCCCACAGAGCCCCATCCCTACTGTCAGTCTTGGAAGATCCTGGCATGGGTTCCCGGCTCAGGCTCCACCTTACTTCCTACTCAGGACTCTCAGGGAATGAGATCCTCCATCTCCTGTTGACTGATTCAGCTCAGCAGACAGAGAAGTCTAAGGGTCCACGAAGAGCACCGGAAAGAATTTTATGTGAGTTTTTCGGCAGCCACCCAGTCCACAGAACACACGGTGAGTGACAGAGCCCCACCCCTGCTGTTATGCTGGGAAGGCCAGGTGGGCATGGCCGGAAGTGGTTCCTCCTGACTTCCGCGTAGAAAAGCGGCCAGGAGGCCTTGGTCTGAAAAGTGCGCATCAGGTCAGCGGAAGGGGGCATCCCAGATATTCTCAGGTATCTTAGTGGGTATCTTGACCTAGAACTCAGGGGACATTCCCCAACAACTACAACCCTCTACCCCCTAAAAAAGGGCAGCTTCAGAGAGCCCTGCCCCATCCTGCTCCTAAGATGGTAACTGAGGAGTCCCGAAGCAAGGCTGTTAGGCCCAAAGTCCATTCGCTTTTTCTGTGGGGTCGAAGAGCGTGAAGTCCTCAGTCGAAGGCTGGTGGACTCAGGTCAGTAGAGAGAGAAATCTCAGGCACTGCGTAGCTAAGAGGAATACTCTGCTTAAGACTGAAGGGACTCCATGCCGCAGCACGGGTTGCACTGAAATACGCCCCTGATGTCAGCCTGGGGGTCCGGGCAGGTCTCTAGAGAGAGGTGCATTCTCTCTTTGTCCCCGTGAGAGTCAGAGAGGTAGGTCCCTGGTTGTAAGAAGGTGGCAGCAGGTCAGCGAGGGTGATTTCCGGGTTGTGGGAAGAGTCAGGATGAGGAGTCTGATTACCATGGGGACCGTTCTCGATATAACAGCAAGAGCACTCAAATGCCTCCGCTGCTGTCAGCCCTAGGCGGTCTGGGTGTCCCGGAAAGAAGTGTTGGGCAGCAGTGCTTCCGTATTTCTTCCTCGTTAGTGCTGTAAAAATTCCTAGTGTCAATTTCAGAGCGGCAGAGGGGAATAGGCCTCTGGGACTTGACTGCAATTTTTATGATGATCCAGAATAAAAACGGAGAGGACCGCACCTCTGAACAGAGGGACCCCCACTGCCCGTCCCTGCTGTCACCTCAGTAAGCCCAAAATGGGCTGTCATGCTATAGTCTAACACTCACTCTTTTTTTTTTTTTTTTTTTTTTTTTGAGACGGAGTCTGGCTCTGTCGCCCAGGCTGGAGTGCAGTGGCCGGATCTCAGCTCACTGCAAGCTGCGCCTCCCGGGCTTACGCCATTCTCCTGCCTCAGCCTCCCGAGTAGCTGGGACTACAGGCGCCCGCCACCTCGCCCAGCTAGTTTTTTGTATTTTTTAGTAGAGACGGGGTTTCACCATGTTAGCCAGAACGGTTTCGATCTCCTGACCTCGTGATCCGCCCGTCTCGGCCTCCCAAAGTGCTGGGATTACAGGCTTGAGCCACCGCGCCCGGCCAACACTCACTCTTAACTTCCTCCTAAGTTCGAAGGAGACAAACAGACCAGGAGAACAGGAGTCCTGCGAGTTCCTGGAGCAATTGTTTCATGGAAACCTCCAGAAGGGCCCCTGGTTAAAGCCAGGATAGTTGCTCTCTGCCGAAGGTGTTGACATGATGTCACTCTCTCCCGTCCAGGTGCCAACCTTGCCAACCTTCAGGTCCACACTCCTGCCTGCTGTCATAGGCCACAGCCACCATGCCTCGGGGTCAGAAGAGTAAGCTCCATGCCCGTAAGAAACGCCGAGAGACCCATGGTCAGCCGCAAGATCTCACGGGTCCCCAGGTCACTGCAGAGAAGGAAGAAGAGTCTCGCTCTTCCTCATCCTCTTCTGCTGTTTGTCGGGGTGCTCGTCGTAGGTCTTTTGATTCCTCTGTTCCTCAGGAGTCTCAGGGAACTTCACCCACTGGCTCTCCTGATGCAGGTGTTTCATGCTCAAAATCTGATGTGGCTGCCAAGGGTCAAGATGAGAAAAGTCTAGGCACCTCCCCTGATGCCTCCGTTCCTCCAGAGACTCAGGGAGCTTTACCCACTGGCTCGCCTGATGCAGATGTTTCAGGCTCAAAATCTGATGTGGCTGCCAAGGGTCAAGAAGAGGAAAGTATAAGCCCCTCCGTGAGAACTGCGTTCTTTACAACCACAGACCGAGATCCTCTAAACAGGAAAGCGAGCAAGATGGTGCAATTCCTGCAGGAGAAGTTTGAGAAGAAAGAGTCCATTTTGAAGGCAGACATGCTGAGGCGTGTCCGCAGACAGTACAAGCCTTGCTTCCCTGAGATCCTCAAGAGAACCTCCGAACGTTTGGCGGTGGTCTTTGGCGTTGAATTGAAAGAAATGGATTCCAGCGGCGAGTCCTATACCCTTGTGAGCAAGCTGGGCCTCTCCAGTGAAGGAAGTCTGAGTGGTGATAATGCGCTGCCGAAGTCGGGTCTCCTGATGTCGCTCCTAAGTTTGATCTTCATGAAAGGCAACCATGCCACTGAACAGGAGGTCTGGGAGTTCCTGGGTGAGTTGAGGATATATGATGGGATCCTGCACTCAGTCTATGGGGATACCCGGAAGATCATTACTGAAGATTTGGTGCAAGATAAGTACGTGGTTTACCGGCAGGTGCGCAACAGTGATCCTCCACGCTATGAGTTCCTGTGGGGTCCACGAGCCCATGCTGAAACCACCAAGATGAGAGTCCTGCGTGCTTTGGCTGAGATCAATAAAAGCAGTCCCGGTTTATACCCACATCTGTATGAAGACGCTTTGATAGATGAGGTAAAGAGAGCATTGAGACTGAGAGCTTAAGGCAGGGCTGGCACTATTCCCTTGGCCAGGGCACCTTATGGGGCCACATCCTACAGATCCTCCCATTCTGAAGTAGAAATTTTGCTTTATGTTAGAAGAGAGTAGTGAGTTTTCTAAGTAGTGCAGTATAGTAGAGGCTGGAGGGAACAAGATATGTCTCTTTCTTTTGTCTTGTTATACATGAGTAACTTGTAGATTTATGTTTTATTTCTTCGTCAATTTTCAAGATTGTTCCTGTTAAGTGAAAGTTTATTTTGCTTCAGATTATACAATTATCAAAAACATAGCTCTCACATTCATGGTTGTTTGGGTATTAATAAAACAAAATCACACAACATATTTTCGTTGTAATTCAGAACTAGATAACACGGTAATAGAAAATGGATTTTGATATGAATTTTAAAGAACTCCACAATAAAATAGTTGACATCATAATATGATGAGAAAGAAAAGGAAAAACAGATATGTAAAAGTTGTTTAATTCTTGGTTTGCCTAATTCCTTTTCCTGTTTCTTTTAGTATAAATAAAGGATACCTGGATTTATTTAGGTTATTAAGATTGCCGTTTGTTTTGTTCTAGTGCACTTCATATTCTATGTTATCTACTGCATCAAAAAGCCTTTCTGATTGCAGGGTGGCATTTTCTGGGTTTAAAATAATCACATGAAATGCAGTGATCAATAGAAGCCAGAATGAGTTCACTAAAAACCTTCTTGAAAAAAGGCGGCTACATTCAAAGAACTTGCATAGGCTGAAATTCTCCCAAATAGTTTCAAGATGTGTTGATTTTGTTTCTTAATACATCGTTAGGAAAATTAAAAATTAATAATTTATGTAAGAACACATATTATGGTAACTGTCATTTATGACAGACTCAGCATTTCCTACTTAGTATGCCATATTTTTTATGGACAGTACTTATACCCCAAAATTCCTACAAGATGGGGTTTAGCAGACTCACTTCAAAATGAATAAATTGCACATTCCTAAAAGCTCACAAGCTTATAATTGACAGAGCTGGGATTAGATCTCTGGTCTGGATTCATCTAGAGCCCACATTTTCCAATCCTCTCAGCCTGAGCCAGACTTTATGTCTTTTGATTCATTTTTCCTCTCACTGCCCAAAATACTTATCAGAGCATTAAAAGGACACCGTACCCAAAGCACTTCTTTGGAATATACAACTAGAGTAATCATAACGCTGAATAAATGAGTAGTATGAATTACTAAAAGAAGAAATAATACACAGTGACAGTATGATCATCTAGATATGCAACATCAGATAATCCAATAAGATCAGGAGCTCCCCAAATCATCCTGCTCTGCCCTTTCCCCATAGAAATTAAATATCCTCAAAGCAAAGTACATAATAGGCTAAGTCTGGCTGGCAAAGCAAAGAATAGATCAGTGTGCTTTTTTCACTGACAGCCCACCACCTGTCTGGGGCCTCCTGCCTTGTGGTACAGCTTCCCTATCTCATACAGAACCTGAGACAGGGAGCCATTGTCTGCAAGGTTCGCAGTAGGGAACTTGCTCAGTTATTTGCAGGTGTGTGACATTTCCCAGCAGGCTTAAAAAGGAGGCATGATGAGAACCCCCATAAATGAGGATTCTGGAGATCACTGCCTCAGAATATCAGGTTCACTGAGAGACCAGGCCCTGCCTACTCTCAGATCTAGAAGGCCCAAGCTATAGCAGCAAGCTAAAATTTCTCTATTTATTCAAGGTTCTCAGGTACATAAGAGTCCTGGTCTAAGGGTGGTGTGCTCTGGTTATTGGGAGGAGGATCTCAGCCTCTGAAAACTATCAAGAAGAGGACTCTGAATGAGAAATGAGGAGTGATCCACCCAGAACAGTAGGGGCTCTTAAAGCTTTATCTTGCTTTCTGCCTTGGGTGGCCATAGGCAGGGCTATCTGGTTGAGGCTCCTCCTCATTTTCTCTAGGGCTTCTACTGGTGCCCCAGGGAGATAAAGGCTTTGATCTCATGGCAGTAGCTCCGATTCTGCCCATGAAGGAGATCCTCACAAGCCTGGATTGGATTTAAGGTAAGGACACTGGGGTAGCCAAGGAGTAGCACCCTGACTTCCCCCTCTGGTTTCTCAGTAAAGGAAAAGCTTTGGCTTGAGGCTGGCAGACTCAGCTTAGTAGAGGAAGGAGTTCCACATCTCCAAACCTGAGTGAGAAGTGAGGGAGCCACTGACTCCAAAACAGTGGAATCTTGTCGGATTCTGACCCTGCTATTATTCCTCAGAGGATCCTCAATAACTGTGGCCAGATGTGGCTGTTCCTAACTTCCAATTGGGAGATTCCAGGAAGATATGGCCTTGGTCAGAGGAGCGCAGCCTCGAGTCAGTGGAGGGTGGAGTTTCAGATTTCATTAGGTAGGAGGCAAGGTAAAGATGCTGAGGCAGGATAGAGGAGACCACTCACCCAAGAACAGTGGGAATGCACAGTGTCCGTCCCTATTGTCAGCCCTAGGAGGACCAGGGCAGAACTCTCAGGCTGAAGTGCCCCCTCAGTTCCTCTGGGAGTGGTCTCAAGGAAGTGAGAGCCTTAGTTAATGGGAACAACCCTATTCAGCAGAGGATGTTTAATAGGAGTCACACTGCTGACCCTAAACAGGGATGATGGTACTCCTCCCAGAACAGGTGGAGCCACACGAAGCCCTGCCATTGATGTCTCTCCCTGGCAAACAGGAAATTCTGAGATGATGAGTCCCACTCATTTCCTTTTAAGGCATCTCAAGGAGGTAAGGCACCTTCTAAGGGGTCAGCCTGAGGTTACCACAGGGATAAATTCCAGGTCAGGCAAACAGTCAAGCTGAGGACCGTGAGGATGGAAGGAACCACTCAAATCATAACAGTACAGACAACGCAGAATCCCTCAGGTACTGTCAGCTGTAGGTGACTATTTGATAGTATTAGGGAATTAAAGGCTGTATATGAGCAGACAGGCCTCTAGGTCTTGGAAATGTTCATTGTGAGGATCCTGAGCAAGGACTTAGGGGAGCAACCAACCTAGAAGAGAAAGGAACCCACATAGCTCCGCCCCTTTCAGCCCTGGAAATCCCCAGGCACGAATAACCGGATATGTCAGCCACTCTCTCCTCGCCCTGTAGGGCTCACATCACTAGAGGGAGGAGTCAGAGATCCTGGCTGAGTGAGGACTCAAGGAGTCGCAAACCCTTGAACAGAGAAGTCCCATGGAGTCTTTCTCTTGCTATTAGTTCTCAGAATCCCCTAATAGCTCCAGCGTGATCACTTTGACTTCCACATCTGGGGACTCCAGGTGGTGAGGAACTTAGTCTGAGGCTGGCCATCTCATCATAGAGGACATTACCAGGTTGAGCCAGGAGTCAGGGTGAGGATCATGAGGATAGAGCAGAACATGAAACGTATAACCACAGAGGCAGCACATAATCTCTCCCCTACTGTTAGTCCTGGGAGATTCAGAGATAAATGTCAGGCAGAGCAGAGGCACCCCTCAATTCCTCCTCAGGGTGACAGACAAATGAGGCCCTTATTCTGAGGGAGACAGTGACAGGCCACGAAAGGGAGAAACTGTGGGCACTGTCATGAGTCAAAATGAAGAATCTGGGCGAGGGCTGGTGAGACCAATCCTCATGAGGGCCAAAATGCCTGCCACAGCTTTGTGCCTCGGGAGACTACAGGCAGATATGGCCCAATAAGGCTGCCCTCCCTTCCTCTACTAGGTCTCAGAGAGTCTGGGCCTCGCTGTTAGGAGATGCCTTCAGATCAAACAACAGGGGAGCTGCAGGTCCTTCTAGGAGTCAAATTGAGGACTCTGATGAAGACTAAGTTGATCATATTCCTTCCCCCAATAGAAGGGACAACATAATGCCCAGCCCTCACTCTGGTTTCAGCATTTGAAAACCCAAAGCAGGACTGTCAGGGAGAGGCTGCCCCAATGTTTTATATTGGGTCTAAGGGAGTTGATCTCCTTAATAAGAAATTGAAGCCATGACACAGCAGAAGAGGGGGTCCCAGGCCCTACACGGAGCCAATATGAGAACTCTGAATAAAGACTGAGGGTCCATTGATCCCAAGACAGAAAGGATCTCCCAAAGTTGTCACCCCATTCAAGTGCGAAGTCAGGAAACAACTGATGACCCTGCTTGAATGAAGTAATGAGGGAGAAATTTTCTCTTATTCAAGGAAAAGTTATTGTTTTTGTCTTTCAGGCCTTCAACTGATTGAATGAGGCCCATACACATTGGGGAAGACAATATGCTTTACCCAGTCTACTGATTCAAATGTTAATCTCATCCAAAAACAGCCCTACAGAAACACCCAGAATAATGTGTTTGAGTAAATATTTGGGCACTCCATTGCTCAGGCAAGTTGACATGTAAAATTAACCATCATAATACTAATAATGAATACACATCCACTAGGTTTTTATTGTTGCTTTTGTTTTTTTAATATTGGTCAACCTCTTGCCTGACTCTATTCAGCCTCTGGTTTACTTGCTGTTTTTCTAACTAGAGGAAAACATTAAAAGTCAAGTATAGGCTATGTCTATTCAACCAACTTGAAAGACTCCCTCCAGAAAAAGTTTCAAATTATAGTTTAAAAGCAGAAATTATATTTACAGATTGTCTCCAACTTATGAGGTTCAACTTATGATTTTTTTGGTTTTACAGTGGTTTTATCAGGATGTAACCCATTGTAAGTGGTATTAAATGCATTTTCAATTGATATTTTTGACTTATGATGTTTTCTGGAATGTAGTCCCATCATAAGTCGAAGAATATCTCTGTATCTAAAACATAGGCTCCTTGACATGACTGGATTCAATATTTATATGAAGGACTTCATGCAGCTAAACTTTTTATTGTGTCTTCAATCTCGTTACTTGTTATTCGTCTGTTCACGTTTTGAATTTCTTCTAGGATCAAACTTGGTAGGTTGTATGTATCTAGAAATTTGTCCATTTCTCCTAGATTTTGTAATGTATTGGCAGATAGTTGCTTACAGCTGCCACTAATGATCCTTTCAATTTCCTGAGCATCAGTCGTAATGTCTCCTTACAAGCTGTTTCTGCTTTATGGAGCATCCCAAGCCCAGTAACCTTGTGATTCTTGCAGACTCATAGAGGTACCGCCTTGATGGTCTTGACAAAATCCAAGATAATTCTCTGGATTACCAGGCAGAGACTCCTGTTCTTGTCCCTTAATTTCTCAGAGACATACAGAGTCTCTCTCTCTCTGTTCTGAGCCACCTAAAGCTGCAGGTTGAGTGACACAAGCACCACTGTGGCCACCACCACTATGATTTCACTGGGTTTGACCTGAAGCCAGCATAGTGCTGACTCTCACCCAAGGCCTGTGTAACAATTCCCTGGGTACTGCCCATGTTTGCTCAAAGCCTTGGGGTTCTACATTCAGCATGTGACAAAGTCATCCAGGCCTGTGTCCTTCCCTTCAGGGCAGCAAGCTGCCTCAGGCTCCATGTGGGTACAGAAGTGCTGTCTGGGATTCAGAGGTTAGAGCCAAAAACCTTAGAAGTCTACTTCATATTTCATTGTATTGTGGCTGAGCTGGCATTCAAACCACTAGACACAGTTCTTCCCACTCGGCAGTCCCCTTTGCAAAGGCGGATTAACCTTATCCCATAGCCACCACCACCCCTGGCCATGAGCTGTGCCACCATACTAACACTGATGTTCTCTTAAGGCCTAAAGACTCTCAAGTCAGTTTGTGGTGAATGTTCCTGAGCTGGGACTCTTCAGAGCAGTGGGCTCCCATCTGGCCAAGGGCAGGTCTAGAAATGCCGTACAAGAACCAAGTCCTGGAACTGAGGACCCCAAGAGCCTGCTTGGGGCTCCACGCCCTTGTGATGGTGCTGGTACCTAAGGTGCAAGACAAAGTTCCCTTACTTCTCCCTCTTCTTTTCTCAAGCAGAAGGAGCTTTTCCCCATAGCCAGCACAGCTGGTAAGGTTCCAAGTCTAACATGAAGCCCACAAGTGTCAGAGGCTCACCATGGCCCTCCATGTAGTACCTGGGTATTACTACTGGTTATTCAGGGCTTCAGGGCTCTTCAGTTATCAGGCAATGATTGCTGCCAGGACTGAGTCCTTTCCTTCAAGGCAGCGGGTTCCCTTCTGGCCCAGCGTGTGTCTAGAAATGTCACCTGGGAGCTAAAGCTTGAAATGGGGGCCTCACAACTCTCACCAGTGCCCTATTCTGCTGTGGCTGAGCTGGTATCCAAGATGCAAGACAAGCCCTCCCCACTCTTCCTTCTCTCCTCAAGTGGAAGGAAGGGGTTTCTTTAGGAGCTGTGAGCTGTGCAGCCTGGGTTTAAGTGAGGGGCAATGGCAGGGTAGCACTCCCTTGGCTGCCCCAGTTGATGTCTCAGTATGTTTTGTGCCCCCCGTCCACTGTCTATGGCCCTAGTTCAGCCTTGGTGTTCACCTAAGATTTGCAGTCATTATGGCCTAGACTGCCTTTCAAATTTACCTGGAGACCCAGAGTGCTGTAGTCCTCTGTGGCGAGGTTTCCACGCGAGTTTGGACCACTGGGAATGGTGATTCCCTTCCGGCTAGGGTTGGTTTAAATGCTCCCTCTGTGGGAGGGCGTCAGCTGAGTTTGGCCTGGTTTTCGTTTCTGCTCTAACAGAACAGCTGAGTTCAATGCCTCACAATTGCTGTGTTCGCCCTCCCCCAGCACCCAGAGATGCTCTCTGCACCATGCCACTGCTGAACAGCTGAGTTCAGTGCCTCGCAATTGCTGTGTTCTCCCTCCGCCAGCACCCAGAGATGCTCTCTGCACCATGCCACTGCTGCCCAGGGGTAGGGGAGGGCTGGTGTGTCAATGATTCAGGACTATTTTTGCTATCTCTTCAGTGCCTCTTTCAGCGATGTGAAGTTAAAATCAGGTACTACGAGCGCCCGCCTGATTTTTGGTCCTTAACAAGGTGTTTTTTCTGTGTAAGCTGTTGCTAGCTTTGTGTCCTTGTAGGAAGGGGGTACAATCAGTGAAGTTTTCTATTCCACCACCTTGCTCTACCTCTCCCTCAGGTTTTAGTTTTGATAAAGGACAATTTATGTATGCTTTTTTAAGGATCTAATTTTAGGTTGAAAAATGCTTTGTGGTAGAGGGAAGGAGCATATCCTGAAGTTGAGGTTGTTCTACAGTCTGCAATAGAAGATGTATGACAAGATCAGTTGCACAAAAGGTTTTCAAAAATTCTGCCCTTGTTTCTCCCCAGTGTGTCTTGGAACATTCATTTCTACTGCTTCCCTATAGGAATCTGAGACAACACTTCAGACCACAGGTTACAGTACCATGCGTTTATATAATGAAGCACAGAAGTTTGTACAGTTGAGGCACTGTGACTCCAGAGGATATACTAATTAACACATGAAACTCCTTTAGAGGTAAGTCTTGGAATTCTTTATTATCTTATAAAGTATATCTAATGGACTAAAAATAGAATAGTAAATATTAGAATGAATCACACATAGATAAGCCAGGTAATTTTGCATGGAACTTTGATTACATGTATGTACATACAAATTCCAAATCACTAACACATTTGGTAGATATTTCTTACTATTATACTATATTGGAGGTTAAAAATAAAGGTCCCTGCACTGGACTATGCAATGTTACATACAACTTGGAAAGATTAGGGGCTTACAAAATCTTCCAGGTCTGCCTCTTCCCCGTAGAAATATATCTTTTTTGATCAGAGGATTCATAGAGACAGTCTGGCTGGCCAAGGGAAAGAATAGGTCAGTGTGTTTTTTTTTCTGACAGTCCTGCTGTCCTGTGTTCTATGACATTGAGTGCAGCTTCCCTATTTCATATCTACAGTGAGACCCTGACTTATTCTCTGTAAGGTATGCAGTTGGGCCAAAGCTCAGAGCTTGCAGGAAGGTGTTATTACCGGAGAGCCTTTGATCAAAAAACAAGGATCCCATATGAATACCTGTGTGAGAGAAGACTGAGGTGACCACAAATTTCAGAACATAAGGATTAACACACTCTTACCTCTGCTTTCAGCCATGAGAGACACCGGGCAGCTGTGTCTCACATATTTGCCTGAGGTGGTACCCAGAAACTAGGAAAGTGGGGAAAATTATAGGCCACTGCAGTAGAAGGATTATTTTTCTGAGTATTCTTCAGACTTTGCTGGTTGTTAGGACACACAGCTCTCCCTAGGCCCCTCAGATCACCCCATTCGCCACGCAGAGTGCTGTAGAGTTTCATGTACGAAAACTGATGAAGGGATAAACAGCCACGAGGATGAAAATCCAAGCATTTCACAAGCCCCACCTGCCCCTGAAAACTCATGCAAAGACCTTCTAACCAAGGAGGTGGCTTTGTTTATGCACAACCTCATATGTTTACTTTGCTCAAATATAAAATTAGACTTTTATCATGAAAGCACACATTCTTAAAAATGACAGCAAAAGTATAAGGACCACATCTCCTTGTCAGCAAATTGGAACTCATCAATGATGGGAGTTGGAGTGCTGGTAGGGGTTGCCAAAGAGAAGACTGTTGATGATTCTTCTTAGTGTGACCTTCATGAACAGCGACTGCACCACTGAAGAGAAGGTCTGAGAGTTTCTAAATATGCTAAATACATATGCTGGGACAAAGCATTTCATCTGTAGGTAGTTCAGAAAGCTAATCACCAGAAATTTTATATAGGCAATGTACCTGGAGTACCAGCAAGTTCCCAGTAGTGATCCTACATGCTATAAATTCCTGTGGTATCGAAGAGCTCACACTTAAATCAGCAAGAATAAAAGTCCTAAAATTTTTGTCCAAGGCCAATGATATGTCACTGTTTTTTTTTATTCCTGTGTGAAAAGTCATTGTGAGATTAGTAAAAGAGAGCCCAAGCCAGAGTTGCAGCCAGGATTGGCACTATTACTATGGCTAGGGCATGTTCCAGGGCCATGTACAACAGCCTTTTATATCCCTAGTAAAGTCTGAGGTAGGTTCTTCTATTTCCAATTAAATAGAGCAAACAACTTTCAAGTAGTAGAGGCCATTATTGGGCAGGAGGAAACACACTGTAGATGTATCATTTTTGTGTTTTGTTTTACCAAATAACAAACATTGTTCTTCCTTCCTTCCATTATCTTCTTCTTTCTGAATTCTTTCCTTTTTCCTAATTCTCTTTCTTTCTTTTCAGTTAATTTCTAAATGTTACTTTTTAAATTGAAGGTTTAAATTGCTTCAGAATATAAGTTATGAATTCTCACTTGGATTGTACATTTATTGCTGTGTATTAGGTCTAAAGGTAGGAACTAAGGTGTTTTGAGAAAAAAGGAAAATATTCTATCATATTTCATGATCTGAAACAAGATAATGTGGCAATTAATTAAGTGTTTCACTGGAAATATGAAATAATAGTAAAATTGTTTGGCTCAAGAAATGGAGACAAATGAAGTGGAAGATGTTCAACTTTTAGATTCTCTAAATTGTCAGTGTATTGTTCTTTGAAATTTACATATACATACATACATATATACATAAATTTACTTCGCTTATTCAAGAATGCAGGAGAAATTAAATCTTAATAAATACAGACAGATGAAGGCCCCTGGTTTGCAAATGGCTGTCTTCTCATGGTATCCTCACATGGCAGAGAGCAGAGAGAGAGAAAGCAAGCTTCCTCATTTATTTTTATAAGTGCACTAATCCCATTCACAAGGGCTCCACCCTCATGGTCTAATTACTATTCAAAGACCTTGCCTGTTAATACCATCATATTGGGAGTTGGGATTTCAACATACGTATTTTAGAGGGACACAAACATTCAGTATATAACAATGCTCATTTATTCTCTAAATATTAATTGAATATCCACTTTTTGGAAAACACCATGTTATTGTTGGAGATCCTAGGATTTCTGTTATAGGAGCAGTAGAAGTTGGTAGCATCTAAGGTAGCCAGGTGGATGATTTAAAAGAAGGAGTGAGAAGGTGGGAATCAAGGCAAGAGCAATAAATGTAAGCATTGAGATAAGTCTGTTTGGATATTTGAAAAACAGTATTTATTCACTGGTACTGATGTTTAGGTTTCTCCCTGTGGTTGGTGAGGTAAGGCTCTGGGAGTGACGAATTGGCACCAGGGCCTCAAATGGTGTGTCTCAGGGTCTATTAAAGCTTAGAATGCAAAATGGCTCTTAGCAATTATTCTTGAATCCTGGATAAACTAAAGCAAAATTTTCCAGAGAGAAGATAGGTGTTCCCTGTACTTGACTCAGTGTATTTGATCATAGTTTGGTAAATAATTGTTCTGCATACTAAACTGCAAACACATGCTACCTTCCATTAAAAAAGAAAGGTCACATAGAAGGTACAACCAAGAACCCACAGGATGGAGCCACTACCCAAGAAAATTATTCTTAGGCTTTGAAATCTAATCAAGGAACAGATAACTTTTGTTCATTGGGATTTCAGAACTGCTATTTTCTAGATACTCTTTTGTACCTCCAATTATGCCTGTTTGTACATAAGCATGTCGATAGCTGTTATCCTATGCCTATCTCATCATTGTACATTAGGTGAGTTAAGACGGACAACTTGTTTCTTTTGTTACAGAGATCCACATATAAAGGTGTATCTTGCCCAACTGCTATACTTAACAACTACCCCAAGAGCCTCTTCATCTGCAGATGGACCTGATTTAGATGGTGCAATTTGAATTTGGAGCTGATGTTGTAGTGAGAACAGACTTTTGGGGATCTTTGGAAGGGATGTATGTATTTTGCATAAGGTAGAGATCGGAAACAATGGGTTCTAGTGGGCAGACTGCAACAGAAAAAAAATCTTATGCGTCCCCAAAGAGTCCCACCTTCTGGTGGTCATGACTTGTGTACTCCTAACTTTTATGTAGGTAGGGCACATGATTTTATTCTAAAAAATAGATTATGACAAAGGTGATGGGATATCACTCCAGCAATTACATTAGATGTCAGAGTAGAGATGACACTCGTCTAATAACGGATACTATGTAAGACACTATTTTGCTGTCAGATAGGCTCTTGCTATCCTACTTGTCTTGAAGAAGAAACCTGCCATGTTTTGAATGGCCTGTAAAGAGGAAAATGTGGCATGAAATTGCAGGCTTTGGTTAGGACTGAGGTTGGTCTCTAAGCAAGAGCTTAAAAAACACTCTTAGTCCTATAGAGAAAAGGAAATTCATTATGCAAAAAAACCGGAGTGAGCTTGACAGTGGATATTTTCTTGTCCACTTTCAGTTTCCAGTCCAACATGTAAGGAGCTTAGACATGTGTCACTTCCATCCTACCAATGAGAAAAAAGTTGAACAAACTGAAAATCAACCACCTTTCTTAGACCAATCAGTTAACTGAGGTCACAGAGTAAATGGCTGTCCCCACAAAATGGAGACAGGCTAGAAGATACAGAGCATCCACAGCTCACTGGAGCAGAACCCCAGGAACAGAAACCACTGCTAGAGCTGGTACCAGGATAAGAAAATGTAAGCTATGTTTGACAAGTTACTGAATTTCAGTGTAGACTAGCTTCACAGTTAAAAACTCTACTGGGGCCCAGTATATTAGGGGGCCTTCATATTCTTGTGAGTTTTTCCTCCGGTGGTCCTAATAGGTTCTTACAGTGAAGATTGGAGATCAGATAAAAATGCTCTCGTCCTTTCAGCAGGGTGAGGAAAAAAGTCATTTTGAAACATGCCCAGAGCAACCTGTTCCTTATAACAAGGCCTGCTTAAAGATAAACCTATCTACCAGAAAGGGTTAGACTAGGGCCTAAACAACTTGAAAAAAGGGAGTCTCCGTTCCAGCCCCCTCTATATCCTTGTAAGTGGAGGATGAGAAATACTCATTTACAGGTCCTCTTGACTTCCTGTTTCCCCTAAGGGGTGAAAAACCTGAATACTTGTGAAGTCATACCTTACTGGACTGGGAGAGTCTCATCAAAAGACTGAGACTTAACTACAGGATCATAGAATGCTTCCCCTCACCCCATACATTACCACTACATCAGCAGGGCTCCTATATAAGAACCAAGGATTATAACTGAAAGAACTGCACATTGCTAAGACCTTATTTAAGAAGAACAGGGGAGACAAAACAAGGGCATTCAAAGAAATGATGGAATTTAACACCTACAGCTATAGCAAGTGGTAAACACAGACTCATTCCTGGCCAGAAAAATATGAAAACTCACACTAAAGGTCTACTGACCTTTGCTCCTTTTACCCAGTGTATTATGTTTGGTTTTCAACAAAAAAATTACAAGTCATACTAAAACACAAAATACACAGTTTGAAGAGACAGATCAATCATCAGAACCAGACTTAGATATAGCAGACATTTTGGAATTATCAGACCAGGAATTTGAAATAATTATGATGAATATGCTAAGGCCTATAATGGAAAAAGTACACAACATGCAAGAATGGTAGGTAAACAGAAAAATGAGAGATAAGAGAGTTAAAGACAAACTGTTAAAAGAAAAAAACAACCTAGAATTATATATTCAGTAAAAATATTCTTCAAAATGAAGGGGAGAAAAAACTCTCAGACAAATAAAAATCAAACCTAAGGGATGTTGTCACCAGTAGACATGCCTTGCAAGAAAGGTTAAAAGAAGTTTGTCAGAGAGAAGGAAAATTATATACATCAGAAACTCACCTCTACATGAGGGCGGGAAGAGTGTTACAAAATAAATGATGGTAAAAGAAAGTATTTTCTTATTCTTGGTTGATCAAAGTGATAACAGTTTGTTCAAAATAATAATAGCAATAATGTATTCATTGATTATACCTTATGAACAAGTAAAATAAATGACAGTAGTGTTATAACAGACAGGAAATATGTATTGGGAATATTCTTCCATAAGGTACTTGTGCTACTTGTGAAGTGGTGGAGTATGTTTTGAATGTGGACTTGAATTAGTCGTGATCATATTTCAAACTCTAGGGCAACCACTGAAAGAACTAAAAACATAGAAGTATGATTGATGTGCTAAAACAGCAGAGAAAATGGAACTGTACAAAATACTCAAAACCAGAGAAGGCAGCAAAAGAGTGGAAGACCAAAAATAACATAAAATAAAATAAAAATAAAAATAAAAGAGCAGTGGTTCTCCCAGCACGGTGTTTGAGCTCTGAGAACAGACAGACTGCCTCCTCAAGTGGGTCCCTGACCCCCATGTAGCCTAACTGGGAGACATCTCCCAGTAGCAGCTGACTGACACCTGATACAGCCGGGTGCCCCTCTGAGAGGGAGCTTCCAGAGGAAGGATCAGGCAACAAAATTTACTGTTCTTCAGTATTTGCTATTCTGCAGCCTCCGCTGGTGATACCCAGGCAAACAGGGTCTGGAGTGGACCTCCAGCAAACTCCAAAAGACCTGCAGCTGAGGGAACTATTAGAGGGAAAACTAACAAACAGAAAGGAATAGCATCAATATCAACAAAAAGGACATCCACACCAAAACCCTATCTGTAGGTCACCATCATCAAAGATCAAAGGTAGATAAAACCACAAACATGGGGAGAAACCAGAGCAGAAAAGCTGAAAATTCTAAAAACCAGAGCACCTCTTCTCCTCCAAAGGATTGCAGCTCCTTGCCAGCAATGCAACAAAGATGGACAGAGAATTACTTTGATGAGTTGACAGAAGTAGGCTTCAGAAGGTAGGTAATAACAAACTTCTCTGAGCTAAAGGACGATGTTCGAACCCATTGCAAGGAAGCTAAAAACCTTGAAAAAAGATTAGACGAATGGCTAACTAGAGTAAACCATGTAGAGAAGACGTTAAATGACCTAATGGAGCTGAAAACCATGGCACGAGAACTACGTGACGCATTCACAAGCTTCAGTAGCCAATTCAATCAAGTGGAAGAAAGGGTATCAGTGATCGAAGATCAAATGAATAAAATGAAGCGAGAAGAAAAAAGAGTAAAAAGAAACAAACAAAGCCTCCAAGAAATATGAGACTATGTGAAAAGACCAAATCTACATTTGATTGGTGTACCTGAAAGTGATGGGGAGAATGGAACCAAGCTGGAAAACACTCTTCAGGATATTATCCAGGAGAACTTCCCCAACCTAGCAAGGCAGGCCAACATTCAAATTCAGGAAATATGGAGAACATCACAAAGATACTCCTCGCGAAGAGCAACCCCAAGACACATAATTGTCAGATTCACCAAGGTTGAAATGAAGGAAAAAATGGTAAAGGCAGCCAGAGAGAAGGTCAGGTTACCCACAAAGGGAAGCCCATCAGACTAACAGCAGATCTGTTGGCAGAAACCCTACAAGCCAGAAGAGAGTGCAGACCAATATTCAACATTCTTAAAGAAAAGAATTTTTAACCCAGAATTTCATATCCAGCCAAACTAAGCTTCATAAGTGAAGGAGAAATAAAATCCTTTACAGATAAGCAAATGCTGAGAGATTTTGTCACCACCAAGCCTGCCTTACAAGAGCTCCTGAAGGAAGCACTAAACATGGAAAGGATCAACTGGTACCAGCCCTGCAAAAACATGCCAAATTGTAAAGACCATCAATGCTAGGAAGAAACTGCATCAACTAACAGGCAAAATAACTAGCTAACATCATCATGACAGGATCAAATTCACACATAACAATATTAATCTTAAATGTAAATGGGCTAAATGCCCCAATTAAAAGACACAGACTGGCAAAGTGGATAAAGAGTCAAGACCCATCAGTGTGCTATATTCAGGAGACCCATCTTATGTGCAGAGACACACATTGGCTTAAAATAAAGGGATGGAGAAGATCTATCAAGCAAATGGAAAGCAAAAAAAAAAAAAAAAAAAAAAAAAAAAAAAGGAGGAGTTGCAATCCTAGTCTCTGATAAAATAGACATTAAACAAACAAAGATCAAAAGAGACAAAGAAGGCTATTACATAATTAAAGGGATCAATTCAACAAGAAGAGCTAACTATCCTAAATATATATGCACCCAATACAGGAGCACCCAGATTCATAAAGCAAGTCCTTAGAGACCTACAAAGAGACTTAGACTCCCACACAATAATAATGGGAGATTTTAACACCCCACTGTCAATATTAGATCAATGAGACAGAAGGTTAACAAGGATATCCAGGGCTTGAACTAAGCTCTGCACCAAGTGGACCTAATAGACATCTACAGAACTCTCCACCCCAAATCAACAGAATATACATTCTTCTCAGCACCACATCACACTTACTCCAAAATTGACCACATAGTTGGAAGTAAAGCACTCCTCAGCAAATGTAAAAGAACAGAAATCACAACAAACTGTCTCTCAGACCACAGTGCAATCAAACTAGAACTCAGGACTAAGAAACTCAATCAAAACCACTCAACTACATGGAAACTGAACAACCTGCTCCTGAATGACTACCTGGTAAATAACAAAATGAAGGCAGAAATAAAGATGTTCTTTGAAACCAATGAGAACAAAGACACAACGTACCAGAATTTCTGGGACACATTTAAAGCAGTGTGTAGAGGGAAATTTATAGCACTACATGCCCACAAGAGAAAGCAGGAAACACATAAAATTGACACCGTAACATCACAATTAAAAGAACTAGAGAAGCAAGAGCAAACAAATGCAAAGCCTAGCAGAAGACAAGAAATAAGTAAGATCAGAGCAGAACTGAAGGAGATAGACATACAAAAAAACCCTTAAAAAAAAAAAAAATCAATGAATCCAGGAGCCAGTTTTTTGAAAAGATCAACAAAATTGATAGACCATAGCAATACTAATAAAGAAGAAAAGAGAGAAGAATCAAATAGATGCAATAACAAATGATACAGGGGATATTACCACCGATCCCACAGAAATACAAACTACCATCAGAGAATACTATAAACACCTCTATGCAAATAAACTAGAAAATCTAGAAGAAACGGATAAACTCCTTGACACACACACCCTCCCAAACCAAACGAGGAAGAAGTCGAATCCTGAATGGACCAATAACAGGCTCTGAAATTGAGGGAATAATTAATAGCCTGCTAACCAAAAAACGTCCAGGACCAGACAGATTCACAGCTGAATTCTACCGGAGGTACAAGGAGGAGATGGTACCATTTCTTCTGCAACTATTCCAATCAATAGAAAAAGAGGGAATCCTCCCTAACTCATTTTATGAGGCCAGCATCATCCTGATACAAAAGCCTGGCAGAGACACAACAACAAAAAAGAGAATTTTAGACCAACATCCCTGATGAACATTGATGCAAAAATCCTCAATAAAATACTGGCACATCAAAAATACCAGCAGCACATCAAAAAGCTTATCCACTAAGAACAAGTTGGCTTCATCCCTGGGATGCAAGGCTGGTTCAACATATGCAAATCAATAAATGTAATCCATCACATAAACAGAACCAAAGACAAAAACCACATGATTATCTCAATAGATGCAGAAAAGGCCTTCAACAAAATTCAACAGCGCTTCATGTTGAAAACTTTCAATAAACTAGGTATTGATGGAACGTATCTCAAAATAATAAGAGCTATTTATGACGAACTCACAGCCAATATCATACTGAATGGGCAAAAACTGGAAACATTCCCTTTGAAAACTGGCACAAGACAGGGATGCCTTCTCTCACCACTCCTATTCAACATAGTGTTGGAAGTTCTGGCCAGGGCAATCAGGCAAGAGAAAGAAATAAAGGTATTCAATTAGGAAAAGAGGAAGTCAAATTGTCCCTGTTTGCAGATGACATGATTGTATATTTAGAAAACCCCATTGTCTCAGCTCAAAATCTCCTTCAACTGATAAGCAACTTCAGCAAAGTCTCACAATGCAAAATCAATGTGCAAAAATCACAAGCATTCCTATACACCAATAACAGACAGGGAGCCAAATCATGAGTGAACTCCCATTCACAATTGCTTCAAAGAGGATAAAATACCCAGGAATCCAACTGACAAGGGATGTGAACGACCTCTTCCAGGACAACTACAAACCACTGCTCAACGAAATAGAAGAGGATACAAACAAATGGAAGAACAGTCCATGCTCATGGATAGGAAGAATCAATACCATGAAAATGGTCATACTGCCCAAGGTAATTTATAGATTCAATGCCATCCCCATCAAGCTGCCAATGACTTTCTTCACAGAATTGGAAAAAACTACTGTAAAGTTCACATGGAACCAAAAAAGAGCCCGCATTGCCAAGACAATCCTAAGCAAAAAGAACAAAGCTGGAGGCATCACACTACCTGACTTCAAACTATACTACGAGGCTACAGTAACCAAAACAGCATGGTACTGGTACCAAAACAGAGATATAGACCAATGGAACAGAACAGAGGCCTCAGAAGTAACGTCACACATCTATAACCATTGATCTTTGGCAAACCTGACAAAAACAAGAAATGGAGAAAGGATTCCCTATTTAATAAATGGTGCTGGGGAAACCGGCTAGCCATATGTAGAAAGCTGAAACTGGATCCCTTCCTTACACCTTATACAAAAATTAATTCAAGATGGATTAAAGACTTAAATGTTAGACCTAAAACCATAAAAACCCTAGAAGAAAACCTAGGCAATACCATTCAGGACATAGGCATGGGCAAGGACTTCATGACTAAAACACCAAAGTAATGGCAACAAAAGCCAAAATTGACAAATGGGACCTAATTAAACTAAAGAGCTTCTGCAGAGCAAAAGAAACTATTATCAGAGTGAACAGGCAGCCTACAGAATGGGAGAAAATGTTTGCAATCTATCCATCTGACAAAGGGCTACTATCCATAATCTACAAAGAACTTAAACAAATTTACAAGAAAAAATCAAACAACCCCATCAAAAAGTGGGTGAAGAATATGAACAGACACTTCTCAAAAGGAGACATTTATGCATCCAACAGACACAACAAAAAATGCTCATCATCACTGGCCATCAGAGAAATGCAAATCAAAACCACAATTAGATACCATCTTACACCAGTTAGAATGACAATCATTAAAAAGTCGGGAAACGACAGACGCTGGAGAGGCTGTGGAGAAACAGGAACACTTTTACACTGCTGATGGGACTCTAAACTAGTTCAACCATTGTGGAAGACAGTGTGGTGATTGGATCTAGAACTAGAAATACCATTTGACCCAGGGATCCCATTACTGGGTATATACCCAAAGGATTATAAATCATGCTACTATAAAGACACATGCACATGTATGTTTCTTGTGGCACTATTCACAATAGCAAAGACTTGGAACCAACCCAAATGTCCTTCAATGATAGACTGGATTAAGAAAATGTGGCACATATACACCATGGAATACTATGCAGCCATAAAAAAGGATGAGTTCATGTCCTTTGTAGGGACATGGATGAAGCTGGAAACCATCATTCTTAGCAAACTATTGCAAGGACAGAAAACCAAACACTGCATGTTCTCACTCATAGGTGGGAACTGAACTATGAGAACACTTGGACACAGGGCGGGGAACATCACACACTGGGGCCTGCTGTGGGGTAAGGGGATGGGGAGGGATAGCATTAGGAGACATACCCTAATGTAAATGACAAGTTAATGGGTGCAGCAAACCAACATGGCACATGTATACATATATAACAAACCTGCACGTTGTACACATGTACCCTAGAACTTAAAGTATAATTTAAAATAAATAAATAAATAAAAATAAAAAACACACAATAGCCACAAAGTTAAAACCGAACAAATACGGTAGATATTAACCCAACTACACCAATAATAACTTTTAAAAACAATGATTTAAATGCACCAATAAAAAGACCAAAACCAGAAATTGTCAGAGGAGATTAAAAAACAAAAAACAAAAAACTTAATGTTGTCTACAAGAAATCTACCTTAAACATAAAGATATAGATAGATTAAAAGTAAATGAACTGGAAAAGATATGTGATTCTACCGCAAATGTACAGAAAGCTGGAGTAGCCATGTTTGTTTCAATCAAAGCAGAATTCAAGTCAAGGAAAATTATGAGGTATCAACAGGGGCATTTCATAATGATAAAGGGGTCAGTTCTCCAAGAATATATACCAGTGCTTATTGTGTATGCACCAAAAAACATGGTGTTAAAATGAGTCACATAAGGCAAATGCTGATGAGACAAATCCACTCTTAAAGTTGAAGACTTCAGCACACCTCTATCAGTAATTGACAGACACAGCAGCCAGAAAATCAGTAAGGGTATAGTTGAACTGAACAGCAGCATCAATTAACCACATCTAAATGACTTTTATATAATACTTAACCAAATGATAAAATGCACTTTTTTAGGCTCACATACACCAAGATAGAACACATTTTGTCCCATAAAAACACACCATCAAATTTAAAGGGATGGAAAGCATACAAAGTATGCTCTAAGTTTACAATTGAATTTACCTAGAAATTGAAAACATAATGTTAGCTGGAAAATCCCCAAATATATGTAGATTGAACAACATGCTTCTAAATAACACATGGGTCGAAGAAGGCATCTCAAGAGAAATTTTAAAAATACAACTTTTCAAAATGTGTAAGGTGCAGAAAAAGTAGATCTTGCAGGATATTTATATCATTGACTGCATATACTAGCAAAAGGAGTATCTAATATAATAATCTAACCTTCCACCTTAGAAAACTACAAAAAGAGTGAATTAAATCCTAATAAAGTTAAAAATAAATATTAGAGAAGAAATCAATAAAACTGAACACATCAATAGAGAAAATCAGCAAAACTAAAAGGCAGTCATCAGTCATCAAATCTTCATTTGATAAGATTCATAAAATTAATAAACCTCCAGTTACATTAACTAAGAAAAGAAGAGAGAAGACACAAATTGCTAATGTCAAAAATGAAAGAAAGGCCATCACTGATTATTCTATTGACATTAAACAGATAGCAAAGGAATATTATGAACAATTCTAGGCCCACCAATTTGGTAACCTAGATGAGATAGACCAATTCCTTGAAAGACACAATCCAACAAAACTCACATAAGGAGACAGAGATCATCTTAATAGGCCTATATCTATTAAAGAAATTGAATCAATGATTGATAACCTTCCAAAAGAGTAAACAACAGTCCCAAATGAGCTCACTGGTGAATGCCGTCAAATCTTTAGGAAGGAACGATATCAATTCTCTACAAACAAGCACAAAGATGAAAATATACTTAATATCATGGATCATTAGGGAACTGCAAATTAAAACAATCAGATATCACTACACATGTATTAGAGTGGATAAAATCCAAAACACTGACAAGACCACATACTGGAGAGGATGTGGGGCAATAGAACCTCTCATTCAGTAATGATGGGAGTGCAAAAATGGTACAGCCTCGTTGGAAGACAGTTTGTCAACATCTTACAAAATTAAAAATACTCTTGTCATATGATTCAGCAGTTGCTCTCCTTGGTATTTAGCCACATGGGTTGAAAACTGATGTCCACACAAAAACTTGAATACAAATGTTCAAAGCAGCTTTATTCTTAATTGTCAAAACTTAGCAGAAACCAATGAGAATTTAGTGTCCCACAAGCATACAATGAAATAGTTTAGTGATTAAAAAGTGTGTTATTAAGCTATGAAAAGACATGCAGGAACCTAAATGCATATTGCTAAGTGAAAGTAGCCTATTTGAAAAGGTTACATGCTGTAGGATTCTAAGTATATAACATTCTGGAAAAGGCAAAATTATGGAGACAGTTAAAAAAAGGGCGTTCTGGGGGATGGGGGAATAAGGGGAGCACAGTGGATTTTTTTTTAGTATGGTGAAACTGTTCTGTATGATGCTGTCATAGTGTATACATGTCATTCATTTTTAAAAACCCATAGGATATATAACAGAAAGATTAAACCCTAATATAAACTGTTGACTTTAGTTAATAAAAATGAATCAATATTAGCTCATCAATTTTAACAAGTATACCACATTAATGTACGATGTTAATAATACAAGAAACTGTATGTGAACCGATGAGAGGGTATATGAGAATTCTTTGTACTTACCACCGAAGTTTTCTGTAAACTTGAAAACTGCTCTGCAAAATAAAGTATGCCCATTAAAACTCCATCCCTGCGTTATATATTTAGAGTAGTTTGTTTTCCCGGAATAACCCATGAATATTTGCAGTTAGCTAATTATTTGTATTGATTTTCTCATCTGAAACTTTCACTCCTTAAGAAAACAGCCATTCTGTCACTAGTGGTTAAATTTGCTCAAGTGTCTTCTATCATTAAGTAAAATATAACACAACACAACACACCATGGCTCTTTAAACCTCCTTTAAATAATTCTGTTTCTGTCCTAAATAAATTTTACACTCCCTAGTTTTTGTATGCATAAACATACACACAAAATGCATACATATATTTATATTATATATTGAAAATATTATAGAGCATTAAGAGATATATGTTCAGCTTGTAAAAAAATTGAGCTCTACACATAAAGTTCTATTAGCATAATTGTTGAAAAGTAGCCCAAGCAGTACTTACAGGGATATTTATTGCATTAAATAGATTTACTATAAAAATGTTTGAAACATTGTAACAATTCAAGAAGCTAGAGAATGAATAGCATATTAAACACAAAGAAGAAGGTAGGAAATAATGAAGATAAATTCAAAAGTGATAAATGAGAAAATAGTCGAACCAACTAGTAAAAGCCAGTTCTTTGAAAGGATTTATATAACAATGTGTATGAGTATGATCATTACAATGAAAAAAGCAGAAATAAATGATATTAGATAAGTAAAATTATATAAAACTTAGGTGTAGAAAAGATGTAATGCTAATAGGGAACACTGTAAGTATTATCTGTATCTCAGGATAACAAATGATGGACAAGGAGAAGGTTCTATCTGAAAAGTTTTGGGTAATAAACTCAAAAGAATTTTGGAATCAGAGAATTACCATCTTGTAACCCGTGACAGATAAAAGGATAAAAGTGATGGCTGCCAACATCATCACAAAGGAAATAACAGAAATTATCTATCTCTTAATGAAACTGTACCGTATCACCTCTGGGTGCACTTGCCAATAAACTTTAATATGAATAATATTCTACTTATAAAAATTGAAGATTATTCATGACAAATCTTAGCTAATTGAGTTCATTATTCTATTCTTTGTACTATTGCATATATTTGAGAATTCCATAACAGGATTTTATTTTGAATATAATGCTTTTAATATGAAAACCTAAGTAAAATGGAACAATTTTTAGCAAAATGAAAATGACTAAAATGACCCATAAAATTACAGAACTCTTTGAATGCACAGTAGAAACTGAAACTATAGTCCAAACCCAAAGTACCATCAGACTGTTTTAGGACCAGCCAGGTTTAGAGACCCATTACATCAAATGGTGAAGAAGAAACTAGTCACCACTTCATGTAAACTCTTCCAAACAACACAAAAAGATTGGGAGAATTACTCCGTCATTTTCACAGGCTTGCTTTCTTTGACACAAAGACCAGATGAAGATATTCCACTAAAATAACATTTGAGACAAGTTCATTCACATAGAGACAAAATATTCTCAATAAATTCATAGTATATCCAATATAGGCATATCCAATATAGCAGTGAATTAATGAATAGCCTGTATCCAAGAAATGAAAAGATGATATCATATTAGAAAATACTATCAATTGGAAATCACTGTTACCAAAAATGGTGAAAAAGCATGTGATCATGTGCAGGGGTAAAGAAAGAGCCTTAAAAAACCCTCAACACCAGTGCATGATAGTAACTTTTAGCAAACTTACATTAGGAGAGAATTTCCGTCTTGTAAAATCTATAAATTGACATATTGAATGTGAAACATTACAAACATCCCAAAAAGAGTCCAGAAGAATATACACCTGTATAGTATAAACCCTACTGCTGATAACTGGATGAAAATACATCTATAGTCCACAACCATAATAATACCGAGTAAATTAGAGGTAACAATAACAAAAGGAGATAATTGTGATAATATAATCTCCTATTTAAAAAAAAAAACACAAAACAACGTAATTGGTGCAAAAATATTTAAATGTATAAGGAAATTAAGAAAATGTGTGTACAAAAGATCACTATAGGTAAGTCAGGAGTATAGTCACACAAAATCAATAACTAATTATAACATGTAATGTGAAATATGCCTTTCACAACAGCAACAATATCCAAAATATATCTAACAGAAAACCAAATAGAAATGTACATGTTCATTAAGGAGACAGCTATAAAAATTTACTGAAAGACTTAGGAAAAATAAGTCTCCAATAAAGCAGTATACTATGTTTATTTACTGTGGAGGAGATATTGTAAAGATGTTGATTCTCCTTAAAATGTTTACAGATTCACTGCCTTAGCCATAGCTGTGAAGATGACAACCAAACCTGGGCGGTTCTTTCCCATGACCAAACTCAACCATACAGAAGTTAAAGGAAGAATTAAAAAAAAAAAAAAAAAAAAAAAAAAAGGCAATATTAACAACAGCAAACAAAAATGAGAACCCTGAGAGACGGTCAGTTTATGTTGAACAAGAACTGGTGTGTGGGCAGGTAGGGACATGCACTGAAGTAGAGACAGGTCTGTAGCCTACAATAGAGGCAGATAACGGAATTGGCTAGAGAAAAAGCTTTAAAACTTTGGTCTTTGCTTCCTTCGCTGTGCCATTGGACAATGCATTTTTTTTCTGCTTATCTAAAGGAAATTCAGTCAGGAACTCAGACTCTATGTGCCAGTTCCATGGGGTAATATTGGGACAGCAAAAACTTCTGGGTAGGCTGAGGAAGTATGAATCCAGACACTATGCTAATAACCACCTGAAACTTCTTTAGTGGAAGCGGACTGGCCTTTAAATTCGTATTATTTTAATATAATATAAATAATTGACTAAATTAAGATAGCAAAGATTGCAGTGAGTCACACAAGATAATGGTAGAAATTCACTCATGAAAGTGTTGAATACAGACACCGATGTCAGCCAAGAGAGAAGTCCCAGACATAGCTGTCAGGCTAAGAAGTCCTCTCACTTTCTCCTTACGAATTTTACAGGATCTAGTCAGAGGAAGGGGATGAATTTACATCAGAAAATGGAGAAAACTGAGACACTGCCAGAAGTCAATGTGAGGGCCCTGAGTGAGGACTGAGGGGCTCCACACATGAGAAGAGACAAGAGTGCCCCCCAAATCTCCCTTCATTCCCCGATCTTGCATCACAACTTAATAGCCGCAGCCAGGTTTAGGAGGCCCCAGGCAGTAGTGGCCAGGTGAGGTGTAACTGAATTTCACATGAGGAGTCTCAGGAAGTTGAAGTCTAGTCTGAGAGGGTGTCCTCAAGTCACTAGAGGGGGCATGGCAAGAATGAAGCCACGACACTGAGTAAGGGCTGAGGGCAAAGTCCATTAAAAAAAGGGAGTCCCACAGAGCCCCACCCCTACCATCAGTCTTGGAAGGTCCCGGCATGGCTTCTGGGCTCAGGCTGCACCTTACTTCCTACTCTGAACTCTCAGGGAATGAGAGCCTCTATCTCAGGTTGACTGATTCAGCTCAAGAGATAGAGAAGTCCAAGGGTCTACGAAGAGCCCCTGAAAGAACTTTATGTGAGTTCCCTGGAATCTGCTGCACCCACAGACCACAAGGGGGAGTGACAGAGCCCCGCAGCTGCTGTTACGCTGGGAGGGCCAGGTGGGCGTGGCCGGAAGTGGTTCCTCCTGACTTCCACCTAGAAAGGGGTCTGAGCAAGACGCCTCAGTCTGAAAAGTGCTGTGTCACCTCAGCGGAAGGAAGCACCCAGATCTTCTCAGCTGTCGGTGGGTATCCTGACCTAGAACTGGGGGGCATTCCCCGACTTCAACCCCCTTCCCCCTAAAAATGGCAGCTCCACAGAGCCCTGCCCCAATCTGCCCCGAGCTGGTCCCGGAGGAGTCCCCAAGCATGGCTGTTAGGCCCAAAGTCCATTCATTTTTTCCATCATGTTGTAGAACATGAAGCCTCAGTCCAAGGCTGGTGGACGTAGGTCAGTAGAGGGAGAAATCTCAGGCCCTACATAGTTAAGAGGACCCTCTTTAGGATTGAGGGAACTCCATGTACCATAACGGGTTGCACCAAACTCTGTGCTTGACGTTAGCCTGGGGGTCTGGGCAGGTTTCTAGAGACTGAGGTGCGTTCTCACTTTGTCCCTGCGAAAGTCGGAGAGGTAGGCCCCTGGTTGTAAGGAGATGGCAGCACGTCAGTGAGGGCGATTTCCAGGTTGTGGGAAGAGTCAGAGTGAGGAGTCTAATTACCGTGAGGACCGTTCTCACTATAACAGGAAGAGCACTAAAATGCCTCCCTAGGCGGTCTGCGTGTCCCCAGAGTGAAGTGTTGGGCAGAAGTGCTTCCTTATTTCCTCCTGGTTAGTATTGTAAAATTCCTAGTGTCAATTTCAGAGCGGCACAGGGAAATGGGCCTCTGGGTCTTGTCAACAATTTTAATGATGATCCTGAATGTAAACAGAGAGGATCCGACCCCTGAACAGAAGGTCACCCACTGCCAGCCGGTGCTGTCACCTCAGTAAGCCCCAAAATGGGCTGTCATGCTAGAGCCTAATACTCTAACTTCCTCCTGAGTTCGAAGGAGACAAATTGACCAGGAGAACAGGAGTCCTGTGGGTTCCTAGAGCAGTTGTTTTGCAGAAACCTGCAGAAGGGGTGCTAGTTAAAGCCAAGATGGTCACTCTCAGCCGAAGGCATTGACGTGACATCACTCTCTCCCATCCAGGTGCCAGCCTTCCCAGTCTTCTTACCCACACTCAGCCATCATGCCTCGGGGTCAGAAGAATAATCTCCATGCCCGTGAGAAACGCCAAGAGACCCATGGTCAGCCGCAGGGTCTCACAGGTCCCCAGGCCACTGCAGAGAAGCAAGAAGAGTCCCACTCTTCCTCATCCTCTTCTCAGGCTTGTCTGGGGACTCGTCGTAGGTCTTCTGATGTCTCTGTTCCTCAGGAGTCTCAGGGAGTGTCACCCACTGGGTCTCCTGATGCAGTCGTTTCATGCTCAAAATCTGATGTGGCTGCCAAGGGCCAAGATGAGAAAAGTGCAAGCACCTCCCTTGAAGCCTCCATTCCCCAGGAGTCTCAGGGAGCTTCACCCACTGGCTCTCCTGATGCAAGTGTTTCATACTCAAAATCTGATGTGGCTGTCAAAGGTCAAGATGAGAAAAGTCCAAGCACCTCCCCTGATGCCTCCATTTCTCAGGAGTCTCAGGGAGCTTCACCCACTGGCTTTCCTGATGCAGGTGTTTCAGGCTCAAAATATGATGTGGCTGCCAAGGGTCAAGATGAAGAAAGTGTAAGAGGCTCACAGAAAGCCATCACTTTTAAGCGCTTAAGCCAAGATCCTCTAAAGAGGAAGTCGTGCGCATTGGTGCAATTGCTGCAGGAGAAGTTTGAGAAGAAAGAGTCCATTTTGAAGGCAGACATGCTGAAGCATATTGGCAAGCGTTACAAGCACTACTTCCCTGAGATCCTCAACAGAACCTCCGAACGTTTGGCGGTGGCCTTTGGCGTTGAATTGAAAGAAATGGATTCCCGCGGCGAGTCCTACACCTTTGTTAGCAAGCTGGGTCTCTCCAGTGAAGGAATTCTGAGTGGTGCTAACGGGCTGCAGAAGTCGGGTCTCCTGATGTCGGTCCTGGCTGTGATCTTCATGAAAGGCAACCGTGCCACTGAAGAGGAGGTCTGGGAGTTCCTGAGTTGTTTGGGGATCTATGCTGGGATGACACACGCAATCTATGGGGATCCCCAGAAGCTCATTACTGAAGATTTGGTGCAAGATAAGTACGTGGTTTACCGGCAGGTGCCCAACAGTGATCCTCCACGCTATGAGTTCCTTTGGGGTCCACGAGCCTATGCTGAAACCACCAAGATGAGAGTCCTGCATGTTTTGGCCAAGGGCAATAACAGCAGCCCTGGTTTATACCCACATCTGTATGAAGATGCTTTGATGGATGAGGTAGAGAGAGCATTGAGACTGAGAGATTAAGGCAGAACTGGCACTATTCCCTGGGCCAGGGCACCTTATGGGGCCACATCCTACAGATCCTCCCATTTCTAGGGAGGTCTGAAGTAGAATTTTTGCTTTATGTTAGAAGAGAGTAGTGAGCCTTGTAAGTACTGCAGTATAGTAGAGACTGGAGGGAACAAGATATGTCTCTTTCTTTTGTCTTGTTATACATGAGTAACTTGTAGATTTATGTTTTATTTCTTCGTCAATTTTCAAGTTTGTTCCTGTTAAGTGAAAGTTTATTTTGCTTCAGATTATACAATTATCAAAAACATAGCTCTCACATTCATGGCTGTTTAACCAATTTGAAAGTTACGGTTTGGGTATTAATAAAACAAAATCACACAACATATTTTCGTTGTAATTCAGAACTAGATAACACGGTAATAGAAAATGGATTTTGATATGAATCTTAAAGAACACAGTAAAATAGTTGACATCATAATATGACGAGAAAGAAAAGGAAAAACAGAAGTGTAAAAGTTATATAATTCTTGGTTTGCCTAATTCCTTTTCCTATTTCTTTTAGTAAAAATGAAGGATACCTGGATTTATTTAGGTTATTAAGACTGCCGTTTGTTTTGTTCTAGTGCACTTCATATTCTATGTTATCTACTGCATCAAAAAGCCTTTCTGATTGCAGGGTGGTACTTTCTGGGTTTAAAATAATCACATGAAATGCAGTGATCAATATAAGCCAGAATGAGTTCACTAAAAACTTTCTTGAAAAAAGGCAGCTACATTCAAAGAACTTGCATAGGCTTAAATTCTCCCAAATAGTTTCAAGATGTGGTAATTTTGTTCCTTAATATATCATTAGGAAAATTAAAATTAATAATTTGTGTAAAAACACATACTATAGTAACTGTCATTTATGACAGACTCAGCATTCCTACTTAGTATGCCATATTTTTTTTTTTTTTTTTTTTTTTTTTGAGGCGGAGTCTCGCTCTGTCGCCCAGGCTGGAGTGCAGTGGCCGGATCTCAGCTCACTGCAAGCTCCGCCTCCCGGGTTTACGCCATTCTCCTGCCTCAGCCTCCCGAGTAGCTGGGACTACAGGCGCCCGCCACGTCGCCCGGCTAGTTTTTGTATTTTTAGTAGAGACGGGGTTTCACCGTGTTCGCCAGGATGGTCTCGATCTCCTGACCTCATGATCCGCCCGTCTCGGCCTCCCAAAGTGCTGGTATGCCATATTTTTTATGGACAGTACTTATACCCCAAAATTCCTACAAGATGAGGTTTAGCAGACTCACTTCAAAATGAATAAATTGCACATTTCTAAAAGCTCACAAGCTTGTAATTGACAGAGCTGGGATTAGATCTCTGGTCTGGATTCATCTAGAGCCCACATTTTCCAGTCCTCTCAGCCTGAGCCAGACTTTGTGTCTTTTAATTCATTTTTCCTCTCACTGCCCAAAATGCTTATCAGAGCATTAAAAGGACACCATACCCAAAGCACTTCTTTGGAATATACAACTAGAGTAATCATAACGCTGAATAAATGAGTAGTATGAATTACTAAAAGAAAAAATAATATACAGTGACAGTATGATTATCTAGATATGCAACATCAGATAATCCAATAAGATCAGGAGCTCCCCAAATCATCCTGCTCTGCCCTTTCCCCATAGAAATTAAATATCCTCAAAGCAAAGTACATAATAGGCTAAGTCTGGCTGGCAAAGCAAAGAATAGATCAGTGTGCTTTTTTCACTGACAGCCCACCACCTGTCTGGGGCCTCCTGCCTTGTGGTACGGCTTCCCTATCTCATACAGAACTTGGGACAGGGAGCCATTGTCTGCAAGGTTTGCAGTAGGGAACCTGCTCAGTTATTTGCAGGTGTGTGACATTTCCCAGCAGGCTTAAAAAGAAAGGAGGCATGATGAGAACCCCCATAAATGAGGATTCTGGAGATCACTGCCTCAGAATATCGGGTTCACTGAGAGACCAGGCCCTGCCTACTCTCAGATCTAGAAGGCCCAAGCTATAGCAGCAAGCTAAAATTTCTCTATTTATTCAAGGTTCTCAGGTACATAAGAGTCCTGGTCTAAGGGTGGTGCGCTCTGGTTATTGGGAGGAGGATCTCAGCCTCTGAAAACTATCAAGAAGAGGACTCTGAATGAGAAATGAGGAGTGATCTACCCAGAACAGTAGGGGCTCTTAAAGCTTTATCTTGCTTTCTGCCTTGGGTGGCCATAGGCAGGGCTATCTGGTTGAGGCTCCTCCTCATTTTCTCTAGGGCTTCTACTGGTGCCCCAGGGAGATAAAGGCTTTGATCTCATGGCAGTAGCTCCGATTCTGCCCATGAAGGAGATCCTCACAAGCCTGGATTGGATTTAAGGTAAGGACACTGGGGTAGCCAAGGAGTAGCACCCTGACTTCCCCCTCTGGTTTCTCAGTAAAGGAAGAGCTTTGGCTTGAGGCTGGCAGACTCAGCTTAGTAGAGGAAGGAGTTCCACATCTCCAAACCTGAGTGAGAAGTGAGGGAGCCACTGACTCCAAAACAGTGGAATCTTGTCGGATTCTGACCCTGCTATTATTCCTCAGAGGATCCTCAATAACTGTGGCCAGATGTGGCTGTTCCTAACTTCCAATTGGGAGATTCCAGGAAGATATGGCCTTGGTCAGAGGAGCGCAGCCTCGAGTCAGTGGAGGGTGGAGTTCAGATTTCATTAGGTAGGAGGCAAGGTAAAGATGCTGAGGCAGGATAGAGGAGACCACTCACCCAAGAACAGTGGGAATGCACAGTGTCCTGTCCCTATTGTCAGCCCTAGGAGGACCAGGGCAGAACTCTCAGGCTGAAGTGCCCCCTCAGTTCCTCTGGGAGTGGTCTCAAGGAAGTGAGAGCCTTAGTTAATGGGAACAACCCTATTCAGCAGAGGATGTTTAATAGGAGTCACACTGCTGACCCTAAACAGGGATGATGGTACTCCTCCCAGAACAGGTGGAGCCACACGAAGCCCTGCCATTGATGTCTCTCCCTGGCAAACCAGGAAATTCTGAGATGATGAGTCCCACTCATTTCCTTTTAAGGCATCTCAAGGAGGTAAGGCACCTTCTAAGGGGTCAGCCTGAGGTTACCACAGGGATAAATTCCAGGTCATGCAAACAGTCAAGCCGAGGACCGTGAGGATGGAAGGAACCACTCAAATCATAACAGTACAGACAACGCAGAATCCCTCAGGTACTGTCAGCTGTAGGTCACCATTTGGTATATTAGGGAATTAAAGGCCGTATATGAGCAGACAGGCCTCTAGGTGTTGGGAATGTTCATTGTGAGGATCCTGAGCAAGGACTTAGGGGAGCAACCAACCTAGAAGAGAAATGAACCCACATAGCTCCGCCCCTTTCAGCCCTGGAATCCCCAGGCACAAATAACCGGATATGTCAGCCACTCTCTCCTCGCCCTGTAGGTCTCGCATCACTAGAGGGAGAAGTCAGAGATCCTGGCTGAGTGAGGACTCAAGGAGTCGCAAACCCTTGAACAGAGGAGTCCCATGGAGTCTTTCTCCTGCTATTAGTTCTCAGAATCCCCTAATAGCTCCAGTGAGATCACTTTGACTTCCACATCTGGGGACTCCAGGTGGTGAGGAACTTGGTCTGAGGTTGGCCATCTCATCATAGAGGACATTACCAGGTTGAGCCAGGAGTTAGGGTGAGGACCATGAGGACGGAGCAGAACATGAAACCTGTAACAGTGGAGGCAGCACATAATCTCTCCCCTACTGTTAGTCCTGGGGGACTCAGGGATAAATGTCAGGCAGAGCAGAGGCACCCCTCAATTCCTCCTCAGGGTGACAGAGAAATGAGGCCCTTATTCTGAGGGAGACAGTGACAGGCCATGAAAGGGAGAAACTGTGGGCACTGTCATAAGTCAAAATGAAGAATCTGAGCGAGGGCTGGTGAGGCCAATCCTCATGAGGCCCAAAATGCCTGCCACAGCTTTCTGCCTCAGGAGACTACAGGCAGGTATGGCCCAATAAGGCTGCCCTCCCTTCCTCTACTAGGTCTCATAGGGTTCTGGGCCTTGCTATGAGGAGATGCCTTCAGGTCAAAGAACAGAGGAGCTGCAGGTCCTTCTAGCAGTCAAATTGAGGACCCTTGGTGAAGACTAAGTTGATCATATTCCTTCCCCCAACAGAAGGGGCAACATAATGTCCAGCACCCACCCTGGCTTTCAGCATTTGAAAACCCAAAGCAGGACTGTCAGGTAGAGGCTTCCACGTTGTTTTATATTGGGTCTAAGGGAAGTGATCTCCTTAATAAGAAAGTGAAGCCATGATAGAGCAGAAGAAGGGGTCCCAGGCCCTACACGGAGCCAACGTGGAGCCATATGAGAACTCTGAATAAGGACTGTGGGTCCAGTGATCCCAAGACAGAAAAGATCCCTCAAAGTTGTCACCCCTGACAGGGGTGGTGGGCTGAGGCACTCTCTCGCTTTATGTGGGTTCCAGGGGCTTCCAAGCATCAACTTCTGAGCAGAATAGGAAAGAGGTACCAGGCCCTGTCAACAGTTAGCATAATGATGTGGAATATCATCTGAATGTACTCCCCAACCCCAGAACACAGGAAGTTCCACAATTAGTCTCTGCTGCCACTCTAGTAGGCCCCAAGCTGAGTTGCCAAGCTACAGCCTATGACTCACTCTAAGTTGCTTTACTGGGTTCTCAGGGGACAGACTGATGGGAGAACAATTGCCCAGTAGATTCCTAGAGCAGTGATCTCAGAGAAACCTGCATTGGCAGCCTTGGTTAAATCCAAGGTGGTCTCTCCCTGCTGACGGTGCTCACACCATTTCATTCTCCTTCCACCAGGTGCCCGTCTCACCTGTGACCCTAGTCACACTTCTGTCTGCTGTCCCTGCCCATAGTCATGCCTTGGGGTCAGAAGAGGAAGTTCCACACTCATGAGAAATGCTACCAGGGTGCTCACGTCACTGCAGGAGAGGAAGAGTCCCTCTCCTCTTTTTCTCCTGTTTTGGGGAGTGCTCTTCAGAGCTCTGTTTCTACTGGCATTCCCCAGGAATCTCAGAGAGCCCCCTGCATCATCACTGCTTCTGTAGATGTTTCATGCACAAGATCTGATGAACATGCCAAGAGCCAAATGAGGAAAAACCAAGCACCTCTCTAGCAAGAGCCTCCACTGGAGCTCACACAGAGACCTTCTATTCTGGAAGGGAAGTTTGGTAATAGAATTTCTGCTGGAGAAGTGTAAAATTAAAGATCCCATGACAAAAGCAGCATTGCTGAACATTGTTAACAAAAAGTGCAAGGACCATTTCCCTGAGATCCTCAGGAGAATCTCTGAGTGCATGGAGCTGCTCTTTGGCCTTGAACTGAAGAAGTTGACCCCAGTAGTGATGTCAATGCTCTTTTCAGTGAACTGGGTGACCTCAGCAATAGGAGTCTGAGTGGTGATAATGCATTGCCTAAAAGTGGTATCTTGATGATGCTCCTGGGTATAAGCTTCACGAAAGGTAATTGCACCACAGAAGAGGAGATCCAAACATTTCTGAGTAAGATTTGGGTCTATGCTGGGAGAATGATTTCATATATGAAGAGTCAAGAAAAAAGTTTGGTACAGGAAAGAACCTAGAGTACCAGCAGGTGTCCAACAGAAGTCCCCTACACTATGAATTCCTGTGGAATCCAAGTGCCCATGCTGAAACCAGCAAGAGGAAAAACTGGTGACTTTTGGCCAAAGTCAATGATACCATCCTGAAGTGTCTTCCCATCCCTTTATACAAGGCACTGAGACATGAGGAAGAGAGAGCCTGAGGTATAGCTGTAGCCAGGACTGAGGCTAATGCCATGACCAGTGCACATTCTGGGGCTACAAACAGCAGTTTCTCCCATGTCAAGTGAAGGCTGAGGGAGATTCTTTACCCTTTTGAAAAATAATGCAGTTGATGTTCAACTTAGTAGAGGACCTAAGCAGGAGTGGAAGAAATATAGTTTATATCTTCTTTGTGTTTCTGTTCTATGTGAATAATTTGATTTTTTTTGTTTTGTTTTCAAATATTGCTTTATTTATTTTTTTTCTTCCAACTTTTATTTTAGGTTCAGGGGGTGCAAGTGCAGAATTTTTACATGGGTAAATTGCAACTTGCTGGGGTTTGGTGTACAAATTATTTCATCACCCAAGTAGTAAGTATAGTACCCAACAAGTAGTTTTTGATCCTCACCCTCCTCCCACCCTCCACCCTCAAGTAGAATCCAGTGTTCCATTCCTTGTGTCTTTGTATACTCAATATTTAGCTTCCACATGTGAGTGAGAACGTGTGGTATTTGGTTTCCTGTTCCTGTGTTAATTTGCTTAGGATAATGGCCTTCAGCTGCATCTATGTTGCTGCAAAAGGCATGCTTTTATTCTTTTTTATGGCTGTGTAGGATTCTGTGATGTATATGTGCCACATTTTTTTTTATCCCACTCACTGCTGATGGGCATCTAGGTGAATTCGTCTTGGCTATTGTGAATAGTGCTGTGATATACATATGTGTGCATATCTCTTTATGGTAGAATGTTTTATATTTCTTTGGGTGTATACCCAGTAATGGGATTGTTGGATGAAATGGCAAATTCTGTTTTAAGTTCTTTGAGAAATGTCCAAACTCCTCTTCACAGTGGCTGAACTAATTTACATGCCTACTAGCAGTGTATAAGTGTTGTCTTTTCACCACAACCTCACCAACATTTATTTTTTTCACTTTTAAATCACAGTCATTCTAACTGGCATCAGATGGTATCTCATTGTGGTCATGATTAGCATTTCTCGAATGATTGGTGATGTTGAATGTATACAAATCAATAAATGTGATTCATGACATAACCAGAAGTAAAAGCAAAAACTACATGATCATCTTAATAGATACGGAAAAAGATGCTGTTAATATTCCACATCCCTTCATGGTAAAAGCTCTCATCAGACTAGGCATTAAAGGAAGATACCTCAAAATAATAAGAGCCATCTATGACAAACCCACAGTCAACATCATACTGAATGGGCAAAAGCTAAAAGCATTCCCTTGAGAACTGGAACAAGATGAGGATGCCCACTCTCGCCAGTCCTATTCAATACTGTTCTGGAAGTCCTAGCCAGAGCAATCAGGAAAAAAAAAAGAAAGAAAAAGGCAACCGAATAGGAAGAGAAGAAGTTAAACTACCTCTCTTTGCAGATGACATGATACTATACCTAGAAAACCCCATTATCTCTTCCAAAGGCTCTTAGATCAGATAAACAACTTTAGTCAAGTTTTAGGATACAAAGTTAATGGAGAAAAATCAGTAGCACTTCTATATATCAATAATGTCCAAGCTGAGAGTGAAATCAAAAATGTAATCTCATTCACATAGCCACAAAAAGAATAAAACACCTAGCTATACATCTAGCCAGGGAGGGGAATGATCACTGCAATGAGAATTATAAAACACTGCTCAAAGGAATCAGAGAAAACACAAACAAATGGAAAAACATTCCATATTCATAGGCAGGAAGAATTAATATTGTTAAAATGGCCATACTGCCCAAACCATTTCACCAATTCAATGATATACCAACAACAGTTTTCACAGAAGTAGAAAAAACTATCCAACATTCATATGAAACCAGAAAAGGGCCCGAATAGCCAAAGCAACTCTAAGCAAAAGGAACAAAGCCAGAGTTCTCCCACTACGTGACTTCAAATTATACTACAAGGCTACAGTAACCAAAACAGCAAGTTGCTGGTAGCAAAACAGACACGTAGACCAGTGGAACAGGTTAAGGAGCCCAGAAACCAAGTCGCACACCTACAGCCATGTGATCTTCTGCAAATTGTACAACAACAAGCAATGGGCAAAGGACTCCTTATTCAATAAATGGTGCTGGGATTACTGGCTGGACATATGCAGAAGAGTAAAACTGAACTCCTTCCTTACACCATATACAAAACTCAATTCAAGATGGATTAAAGGCTTAAATGTAAAACCTAAAACTATAAAACCCTTGAAGAAAATCTAGGAAATACCATTCTGGACATAGTCCCCGGCAAACATTTCATGATGAAGACACCATAAGCAATTGTAACAAAAATAACAACAACAAAAAATAGACAAAAAAAAAATAGAAAAATAAAAACAAAAAAAAGACAAAAATAAATTTAAAAATAGACAAAATACCAAAAATAGACCAAAAAAAAACAAAAAGAAAAAATAAACAAGTGGGGCCTAATTAAAGACCTTCTGCACAGCCAAGGAAACTATCAACAGAACAAAGAGACAACCTAAAGAATGAGGGAAAATATTTGTAAACTATGCATCTGACAAATGTCTAATATCCAGAATCTAAAAGGAATTCAAAGAAATCAACATGCACAAAACAAACAACTCCAGTAAAAAACGGGCAAAGGACCTAAACAAACACTTCTCAAAAGAAGACATACAAGTGGCCAATAAATATATAGGAAAAAATGCTCTCTTGTGTATTTATTTATCAGTTAAAAATATTTTTAACTTACATCAAAGCTTTATTTGCTATTTTCACAGTCTGCATGCAGTATCTTTGTACATGCAAAAGTCATCTTGTTTTATTGCAGCTAACTTGATTTCCAATTGCTCTTTTGATTTTCCAACCGTGTATTTTAATGTTTTTACAATACAGATTTAAAAAACACATACAATAATGTGTGGGGTCCATAAAGCCTCATTTTTTAAACATTAAAAATATAGGTTTTTTTAGATGAATGGGGCTGGATAAAGTGCCTCTTGCTTGTTCTCCTCAAAACTCCTAGAGCTTGTGAATACATAAGGCAATTTCCAGAATACCAGCAGGCAGAAAGCTCAAGTTTCCTACACACAGAACTTGAGTTCCTTTTCTATCATCACTCAAACAGGAAGCTCAGGAAGGAATTCACAAGAAAGTTTAGAAAAATGTATACTCTGTGTGTGTGTGTGTGTGTGTGTGTGTATACATAAATATTATATATATTACACATATATATAACATTTCGATTCCCCTCATCCCATCTTACAAAGCATTTTGAAGATCATAATAATCTGGGAAGTGCATGACTTCTAAGATAGTAGTATGATTTAGGAAACAACACTCTATAAAGTATCTGCCATGACAGAAGATATTATCTTTGTGATCCCCCTATTTACAGGATCTATAAGGTTCTAGATTTAATTTAAAAGCTCAAATTCCTTTGAAAGCAGCATAACTTTTAGTAGGTGGGATGCTACCAGGGTTGTCAAGAAAGTGCCAGTAAGAGTCATGGAAGACGTTACAGCATCAAGTGCAACAGTAACTACGTAAGAAGACTCTGGAAAGGCAAAGGGGAGAGACTGAGAAGTGTTGATTTTAAGGATTATCTTGCCAGAAATCTCTGGCTGACTTCCCAGAGCAAAGAGACTGATTTTCTGTCCTCCTCCCTGCAGGAACTCATCCAGACAAAAGAGAAAATTCTAAAGACTGGTGGGGACGAAAGGAAACACAGACTGGCTAAGACCCAGAACAATCATACCTACTGCCTTTCTATCTGGCTTTAAGCTACCAGAGGCTTGGCTGGCCCAGAATTCCAACAGGATTCTTAGCAGTTTCTGAGAACAGAGCAGAAGTCCTCTACTCCCAAAGGGCATCTGATCCAAGGCACATCCCCTTCCTGATGTAGAGTGGGTTCTGCTTGCTTCAGGTGGCTTCCTCCACCTCAGTACTGTCCCTCTTACCCAATGGAATCATGGTGCCATAGGACTTCTAATTTAATGTTTTAGCACAGAGCAGAGGGGAAAGGTACATTCAGGGCCTATAGGATGTCTCTCTATCACTGCCAAGATTTGTCATGTTTTCAACATATAAATTGTGGGGGAAGGTAATTTCCTAGTGGATAGAGCCTTTCTTTTACTTTCCAACGCTCCTGAAAGTTCACCCTGAAATGCCAGTTCACACAAAGACAACAATTAATCTGGCTTCCTGTTTTAAAGAACAGGGCTGGGTGATTGGGACTGCAGAAATCCAGTGGGACATGAAGAAATGAGGAAGGAATAGATTTATGTGATAGCCTCTTCCAGGGTGGGACAGTCTTCCACACAGGTCTGAGGGACCTTTAAGAAGTGCTTGGTTTGGGAGGTGAAGCAACTGTATATCTGTGGATTTTTACTTTGTTATTGCTGTTGTTTGAGACAGGGTCACTCTTCTGTCACCTAGGCTGGAGTGCAGTGACTTGATCATGGCTCACTGCAGCTTCAATTTCCTGGACTCAGGTGATCCTCCCACCTCAGCCTCCCAAGTAGCTGGGACTACAGGTGCATTCCACCATGCCTAGATAATTTTTAAATTTTTTTTTTTTTTTTTTTTTTGAGGTGGAGTCTCGCTCTGTCGCCCGGACTGGAGTGCAGTGGCCGGATCTCAGCTCACTGCAAGCTCCGCCTCCTGGGTTTACGCCATTCTCCTGCCTCAGCCTCCGAGTAGCTGGGACTACAGGCGCCCGCCACCTCGCCCGGCTAGTTTTTTTTGTATTTTTAGTAGATACGGGGTTTCACCATGTTAGCCAGGATGGTCTCGATCTCCTGACCTCGTGATCCGCCCGTCTCGGCCTCCCAAAGTGCTGGGATTACAGGCTTGAGCCACCGCGCCCGGCCTAAAAATATTTTTAATAGAGACGGGGTTTTGCCATGTTCCCTAGGCTGGTCTTGAACCCCTGGGCTCAAGAGATCCTCCCAGCTCCGCCTACCAATGTCCTGGGATTACAGGCATAAGCCACACTGCCCAGCTGGATTTCTACTTTTGAAATTATTCTTAACTTCCAGAGCAATCTCGGGACATCATGATGAAACTTTTATAATTTTTATTTATTTATGTGTTTGTTTTAGAAACAGGGTCTCACTCTGTGGCCCAGGCTGGAGCACTGTGACAGGATTATGGCTCACTGCGGCGTCCGACTCCTGGGCTCATGTAACCCTCCTGCCTTGACCTTTCAGGTAGCTAAGACTACAGGTGGATGCCACCATGACCACCTAATTTTTATTTTTTATTTTCTGTAGAGGTGGGGTCTTTGTTGCTCAGTCTGGTCTTGAACTTCTGGTCTCAAACAACCCTCCCACCTCAGCCTACCAAAGTAATGAGATTACAGGTATAAGCCACTGAGCCTGGCCTGAAAATTTTAAAAGGATATATCAACAAGGCAGCTTTCAGCACCAGGTAGGAGTAGCTGAAGACCACTTTAAAGAAATCAGACTGAGGATTTTTCCCAAATCTCTTGCTCAGCCTCTTAGGTTTAGAACCTCAGACTTATGCCTACTTCTATCCTCACTCCTTACCAATATCCAAAGTCAGCTTCACTTCCCCAGCTGCACAAAGGAAAACTCATTTGTTTGGAGGCATATGTCTTGGTGTGTCCTCCAGAAATATATTCTCAGTTCATTGTTATTTTCCTGAGTCCTGGAAAACCTGAAGCTGTCAGGTCAGCTTCACTCAAAATTCCCAACATCCCAAATACCACGAGGTTTCTCTTTTACCAGAATTTCTGTTGGCACTGAGTAATTGTCCACAACATTGATTTTTGAGGGCTCACCTTAGAATTTCACAGGCCAACGGTCTCTAGTTCCTTAAAGAGCCATGAAGAAGGGTATCGGCTGGGGAGGAAAACAAGACAGATATACCAAAAGACCTGCTGTGCAAAAAGGGGAAAGAGATATCGTACATGCATAAGATTCTGTACTCTGTGTAAGATTTTCATTTAAGGTGATCCAAAGGCCTATGGGAGAAGGATCGGATAGAGAGAAAGTGACTTCTTTGTGCACAAAAGGTTAATAAAGCATATTAAGTTAAAGTTTTCCAAAGAGTCCTTCAAGCAAACATGAGAAACTAGAGTATAACTTAGCCTCAAGCACCTCACCCAGTTTAAAAAGAGGATAAATAAATAACCTATTTGTCTAGCTACCTTCAAAGAATCTCAAGCATCAGTCACTTCATACTTCATTGTATTAATCATAATAAGCAGGACTCAGAGGATCCTGCATTATGAGGGTCATTCCTGACTAATATGGTTTTAATGTGTTCCTCGAAAATCATGTGTTGGAAACTTAATCCCCAGTGCAACAGTGTTGGGAGATGGGGCTTAGGGGGAAGTAACTAGGCCATGAGGTTTTTGCTCTCATGAGTGGATAAATGCTGTTATTTCAGGAGTAGGTTCCAGTGGGCTCTTTTATCATGGAAATGGGGTCCTTCTGTCACCTAGGCTGAATTGCAGTGGCTTGATCACGGCTGACTGTAGCTTTGACTTCCCAACTAGCTGGGACTACAGATGCGTGCCGCCACACCTGGCTGATTTTTTGTATTTTTAGTACAGACAGGATTTCACCATGTTTAGGCAGACTGGTCCTGAACTCGTGACCTCAGGTGATCCTCCCACCTCGACCTGCCAAAGTGCCGGGATTATAGGCATCAGTCACTGCACCAAGCCTGTTTTCATTTTTAGATCCCACAAATAAGTGAGAACATGCCATGTTTCTCTTTCTGTGCCTGCTTTATTTCACTTAACATAATGATCTCTAGTTCCACCCATGTGGTTACAAATGACAGAATCTCATTCTTTCTTAACGTCTGATTGTTATAAACAATCCAGTTATACTCAAAATCATTCTTAAATGTACAGTTAAGGTACTATTGACCATAGTCGCCTTGTTGCGCTAGCAAATATGGCTTATTCATTATTTTTAACTATTTTTTGTACCCGTTAAGCGTCCCAACCTTCCTCTTACTCCCCTTCCCTGTCCGTGGTAATCATGCTTCTACGCTCTATCTCCATAAGTTCAATTGTTTTCATTTTTATTTATTTTTGTTTTTATTTTTTGAGATAGAGTCTTACTCTTGCCCAGGTTGCAGTGCAGTGGCACAATCTTGGCTCACTGCAACCTCCGCCTCCCGGGTTCAAGCGATTCTCCTACCTCAGCTTCCCAAGTAGCTGGAATTACAGGCGTGTACCACCACGCCTGGCTAACTTTTTGTATTTTTAGTGGACACAGTTTCACCATGTTCACCAGGCTGGTTTTGAACTCCTGACCTCAGGTGATCCCCGCATTTTGGCATCCCCAAGTCCCAGGATTACAGCCTTGAGCCACTGCACCTGGCCTGTTTTAATTTTTAGATCCCACAAATACATGAGAACTTGCCATGTTTCTCTTTCTGTGCCTGCTTTATTTTACTTAACATAATGATCTCCAGTTCCATCCATGTGGTTGCAAATGACAGGATCTCTTTCTTAATGTCTGAATAGTACTCCACTGTGTATATGTAACACATTTTCTTTGTCCATTTATCTGTTGATGGAAACTTAGGTTGCTTCCTAGTCTTAGCTATCGTAAACAGTGCTGCCACAAATGTAGGAGTTCAGATACATCTTCAATATATTGATTTCCTTTCTTTTAGGTATATTCCCAGCAGTGGGATTGCTGGATTATATGGTAGCTTAATTTTTAGTATTTGTGAGGAAACTCCAAACTGTTCTCCATGGTGGTTGTACTAATTTACATTGCTGCCAAGAGTGTACGAGCCTTCCTTTTCCCCACATCCTCGCCAGCATTTAATACCTGTCTTTTATATATAAGCCATTTTAACTGCGGTGAGATGATACCTCATTCTAGTTTTGATCTGCATTTCTCTGTTGATCAGTGATGCTGAGCACCTTCTCATATGTCTGCTTGCAATTAGCCTGTCTTCCTTTGAGAAATGTCTGTTCAAATCTTCTGCCCATTTGTAATGGGATTATTAGATTCTTTCCTAGAGATGTTTGAGCTCCTTATATATTCTGTTAATGATTTGCTTGTCAGATGGGTAGTTTGAGTATATTTTCTCCAATTCTGTGGATTGTCTCTTCACTTTTAAATATTTTGTTTTCTGTGCAGAAGCTTTTCAACTTGATGTGATCCTATTTTTCCATTTTTTTTTTGGCTTTGCTTGCCTGTGCTAATGGGGTATTATGCAAGAAATCTGTGCCCAGACCAATGTCCTGGAGAGTTTTCCCCATGTTTACGTGTAGTAGTTTCATAGTTGGAGGTCTTAGATTTAAGTCTTTCATCTGCTTAAATTTGACTTTTGTATATGATGAGAGATAGTGTTCTAGTTTCATTCCTTTGCATAGATATCCAGTTTACCCATAACCATTTATTGAAGATACATTAACTTTTAATGCCATTGTCTGCTCTTGTTATCTATGTCATTTCTTGATTAATTTTAATCCATTGATTTTTAAAATCTATTTTTTATTGACAGATAATAATTGTGTACATTTATGGGATACAATACGATGTTTTGATGTATGTATTCTCCCTAGTGGACATATTCTCCTGTTTCTTTGCATGTCTGGCAATTACATTGTATGCCAAGTATTGTGAATTTGGCCTCGCTCACATTTGTACAGCATAAGTGTGCTGGATATTTATTTTTTTAATAGATTCATATTCTTATACTTTGTTCTATGACTCAGTTAAGTTTGTTCAAAATGCTGTGGTCCTGATAATTCTTGCTTTTCAAGTTTCTTAGGTGTGACCAGAGCTTCATAAATCTAGGACTAATTTCACATCGCTACAGAGATTAAGACCTTCTGAGTATCTGAGTACACACACATACTCTGTCTCTCTCTGGTCTGTCTCTCTCATGTTCTAGGCATGACATGATTTTTACATTGGCTGGTGAGAACAGGAACCCCCTAGGTAGGCTGGAATTCTCTCTGAAACTCTCTCCTCTTAGATACTTTGTGCTAGGAACTCTAGACATCGGATCCTCCTCTCACCGTCAGCTTCATCTCCTCAACAACAGATGGCCGGGTTTCACCTGAGCTACCCCTCCCTGAACTGCAGGCTCAAGGCAGCAAGCTGGGGAAGTTATAGGCTTACCTTCTTTTCAGTCTCACAGGAATCACTGTCTTTTGTTGCCGGATGTCCAATATATTAAAAATTGACATAGATATGTTGTCATTTTTGTCTGTTTTTTAAAGTTGTTTTAGGTATGTAGTTAAATCTATTCCCTTTTATTCTTCTTTTCCAGAAGCATAAGTAGTATAACCCAAATTTAAAACCTAAATTATTATGGCATGTAAATGTCCCCAAACTGCAAGCTAATCAACAGTGGAAGAACATTAGAATAAAAACTTGAGCACAGAGATTGTGGGCCACACACACTCATACCTACATATATGTAATATGTATGTATGTTTGTGTATATACCTATATATTTATGTAGATGGATTAACATATAAGTAGGAGAGTATAAACCAGCAGTTTATACTTCACTGTGACAGGGCAGCACCAAATTCAATGTAAAATCCTCCAGTCACTGTGTTCTCTCCCCACAGTGCACAGATTCTCTCTCTGCACTGCATGGCTACCGTGGGGAAGTGTGAGGGGTGAAAGAGGCTGGGTGAGGGGTAACAGTGTTTCAGGACTCTCTCTTCTGCTTTCCTCAATGCCCCTTTCAGTGATAGGAATTTAAAACCAGGTATTGTGATTGCTCACCTGATTTTGGTTCCAGACTATAAACTGCTGTAAGCCAGTTTATACTCTGGAATAACTGTTATAAAGGAATATCAACAATGTTCCTTTTCTGATCATGTAAATTTGTGATTAAATTAATTATTTAATCTTTCAAGATTTTCCAAAAGAGATGAACGTATAGACTTTGATTATAAAATGCTATAAATATTCAAAATATGATATAGATATCTCTATTAGTAAGAATTCTCTAGAAAAACAGAACCAATAGTAGATAGATAGATAGATAGATAGATAGATTAATGGATAGACAGATATTCTATTTGGTGGTTGGGTATTTGAGGGTGATGAGGTCATGAGGGCAGAACCTTCATGATTGGAATTGGTGCTCTTATAAAAGCAATCTCAGAGAGCTCCTTTGTCCCTTCTTTCTCGTGAGGAGACAGTGAGAAGATGGTCATCTATGAACAAGGAAGCATGCCTTCACCAGAAACCAAATCTGCCAGTGCCTCTATTTTGTACTCCCCAGCCTCCAGAACTGTGGGAAACAATTGTCCATTGTTTTAAATCACACCATCTATGGTATTCTGTTATAGCAGCCAAAATTTATTAAGATAAATATAGATAGATAGATAGATAAATACATACATTTGGAAAACATAGATGATAGAGATGACATAGATATAGGTGATATAGATACAGATATATCAATAGACATAGACATAGATAGGCTCACTTGATATGGACCCTAATGAAAAGTTCAAGATATGCAGGATGAGTCAACATGGTGGAGTGCCAATGATGTAGTTCCAGTCCAGTGGCTTACAGGCTCAAGACCCAGGAAGAACTTATGGTTTAGTTCAAGTGTGAAGTCAGGAAACAACTGATGACCCAGCTTGAATGAAGTAATGAGGGAGAAATTTTCTCTTATTCAAGGAAAAGTTATTGATTTTGTCATTCAGACCTTCAACTGATTGACTGAGGCCCATACACATTGGGGAAGACAATATGCTTTACCCAGTCTACTGATTCAAATGTTAATCTCATCCAAAAATAGCCCTGCAGAAACACCCAGAGTAATGTGTTTGAGTAAATATTTGGGCACTCCATTGCTCAGGCAAGTTGACATGTAAAATTAACCATCACAATACTAATAATGAATACACATCCTCTAGGTTTTTATTGTTGCTTTTGTTGCTGTTTTTTAATATTGGTCAACCTCTTGCCTGACTCTATTCAGCCTCTGGTTTACTTGCTGTTTTTCTAACTAGGGGAAGACATAAAAGTTAAGTATAAACTATGTCTATCCAACCAACTTGAAAGACTTCCTCCAGAAAAAGTTTCAAATTATAGTTTAAAAGCAGAAATTATATTTACAGATCGTCTCCAACTTATGAGGTTCAACTTATGATTTTTTTTTATTTTACAGTGGGTTTATCAGGATGTAACCCCATTGTAAGTGGTATTAAATGCATTTTCAATTGATAATATTTTTGACTCATGATGGGACTACATTCCAAAAAGTATCATAAGTCGAAGAACATCTCTGTATCTAAAACATAGGCTCCTTGACATGACTGGATTCAATATTTATATGAAGGACCTCATGCAGCTAAACTTTTTATTGTGTCTTCAATCTCGTTACTTGTTATTCGTCTGTTCAGGTTTTGAATTTCTTCTAGGATCAAACTTGGTATGTTGTATGTATCTAGAAATTTGTCCATTTCTCCTAGATTTTGTAATATATTGGCATATAGTTGCTTATCGTAGCCATTAATGATCCTATGAATTTCTGCAGCATCAGTTGTAATGTCTCCTTACAAGCTGTTTCTGCTTTATGGAGCATCCCAAGTCCAACCTTGTGATTCTTGCAGACTTGTAGAGGTATCGCCTTGATGGTCTTGGACACAGTCCAAGAGGAATCTCTCAATTACCAGGCAGAGACTCTTGTTCTCTTCCCTTACTTTCTCTTTCTCAGACATACAGAGTCATTCTCTCTCTCTCTCTCTCTCTCTCTCTCCATTCTGAGCCACCTAAAGCTGGGGGTTGAGTGACACAAGCACCCCTGTGGCCACCACCATTATGGCTGCACTGGGTCAGACCTGAAGCCAGCACAGCACTAGTCTCACCCAAGGCCTGTGTAACCATTCCCTGGCTATTGCCCATGTTTGCTCAAAGCCTTGGAGTTCTACATTCAGCATGTGGCAAAGTCAACCAGGTCTGTGTCCTCCACATAGCCCTGTCCCAACCCACCCCTGAGCTGGTCCCTGAGGAGTCCTCAAGCATGACTGTTAGGCCCAAAGTCCGTTCACTTTTTCCATTGGGTTGAAAAACATGAAGGCCTTGGTCCAAGGCTGGTGGACTAAGGTCAGTAGAGAGAGAAATCTCAGGCACTACATAGTTAAGAAGAGAACCCTCCTTAAGATTGAGGACTCCATTTCCCAGAATGGGGTAACACTGAACTCTGCCACTGATATCAGCCTGGGGGTCCAGGCAGGTCTCTAGAGACTGAGGTGCATTCTCACTTTAACCCCATGAGTCAGAGAGGTAGGGCCTGGTTGTAAGGAGATTGCAGCAGGTCAGTGAGGGTGATTTCCAGGTTGTGGGAAGAGTCTGGGTGCGGAGTCTGATTATCGTGGGGACTGTTCTCACTGTAACAGCAATAGCACTCAGGTATCTTCGCTGTTGTCAGCCCTAGGCAGTCTGCGTGTCCCCAGAGTGAAGTGTTGGGCAGAAGTGCTTCCTTATTTCCTCCTCGCTAGTATTGTGAAAATTCCTAGTGTCAATTTCAGAACAGCAGAGGGGAGTGGGGCTCTGTGTCTTGTCAACAATTTTTATGATGCTCATGAATGTAAACAGAGAGGATCCAACCCCTGTCAAAGGTGCCCCCACTGTGAGCCCCTGCTGTCACCTCAGTAAGCCCCAAAATGGGCTGTCATGCTGTAGTCTAATACTCACTCTAACTTCCTCCATTCCAAGGAGACAAACTGAACAGGAGAACAGGAGTCCTGTGGGTTCCTAGAGCAGTTGTTTCACAGAAACTTGCAGAAGGGGCCCTGGTTAAAGCCAAGATGGTTGCTCTTCACTGAAAGTGTTGACATGATGTCACTCTCTCCCGTTCAGGTGCCAACCTTGCCAGCTTTCCTGCCCACAGTCCTACCTGCTGTCACAGGCCACAGCCATCATGACTTGGGGTCAGAAGAGTAAGCTCCATGCCCGTGAGAAATGCCGAGAGACCCATGTCAGCCCCAGGATCTCAAGGGTCTAGGGTGTTAGGCCACTGCAGAGAAGAAAGACAAGTCTCACTCTTCCTCTTCCCTTGTTTGTTGGGGTACTCACCGCAGGTCTCCTGATGCCTCCATTCTGCAATAGTCTCAGGGAGCTTCACCCACTGACTCTCCTGATGTAGCTGCCAAGGGTCAAGATGAGAAAAGTGCAAGTACTTCCCAGGAAGCAGCCTTCATTCAGAGCACATACTGAGATTCTCTGGACAGGAAGTTGAATATGTTGGTGCAATTCCTGCTGGAGAAGAAAGAGTCCATTGTGAAGGCCAATTTGCTGAAGCTTGTCAGCAGAAAGTACAAGCAGCACTTCCCTGAGATCCTCAGGAGAACCTTTGGTCTTTGGTGTTGAATTGAAAGAAATGGAATGCGGTGGTGACTCCTACACTCCTTTTCAGCAATCTGGACCTCTCCAGTGAAGGAAGTCTGAGTGGTGATAAGGGGCTGCCGAAGACAGGTCTCCTGATGTAGCTCTGGGTGTGATCTTCATGAAAGGCAAACATGCCACTGAAGAGGAGGTCTGGGATTTCCTGAATGTGGTGAGGATCTATGCTGGGAGGAGGCACTTAATCTTCAGGGAGCCCCGGAAGTTTGTCACAGAAGATGTGGTGCAAGAAGAGTACCTGGAGTACTGGCAGGTGCACAACAGTGATCCTCTGTACTATGAGTTCCTGTGGGGTCCACGAGCCCATGCTGAAACCACCAGTTTTGGCTAAGATCAATGACACTCTCCCCATTTCCTTTCCAAATTTGTATAAAGAGGCTTTGACAGATGAGGTAGAGAGAGCAATGAGCCTGAGAGCTGCACGCATAGCTGGCACTGTTCCCTTGGCCAGGGCACTTTATGGGGTCACTTTCTACAGATCCTCCCACTTCTAGGGAGGTCTGAAGTAGAAGTTTCACTTTATGTTAGAAGAGAGTAGCGAGCCATTTAAGTAGTGCAGTATAGTAGAGGCTGGAGGGAACAAGATGTGTATCTTTCCTTTGTCCTGTTATACATGAGTAACTTGTAGATTTATCTTTTGCTTTCATTATTACTTTAAAAATGTTCTTTCTTTTAAGTGAAGATTTAAATTGTTTCACAGTCTAAGTTTCTTAATGTCATAGATCACACATTTCTTTCTGTTTGTCAGGTTTAAGACTAAAAGTTTTGTTATTTTAAGACAAATTGAAAGATCTTAAACATTTTATTTTTAGTACAGAATAAGGTAACGTGGCTTTGGAATAGGGATTTTTACGGAAATGTGAAAGAACCCCACAGCAAAATAGTTGAGATTGCAGAATAGTGAAACAAAAGTAGAGCAGTTCATTTGTGGTGTTTCTAATCTTTTTGCTCTTGCTTGTAATATAAATTATATAAACCTGTATTTGCTTTGCTTATTGAAACTGCATGAGAAAATAAAATAATAAATTAGACTTATTGCTTACTGTTTTCATTATTTTTTAGTTATTGTTTCCCAACCAGTAATCGAGTGCCTGCTGTTTGGAAGGTTCCCTGATAGTACTGGTAATGGTAAGCAAAAGGAGATCCAACTTCTGCCTGTAGAATTTTAGAGTCAAGCAGCAACTAACATATAAGGAAGATGATGAGATATCATCTAAGACACAAATGACAAGTAAAAAGAGGGGATAAGGAAGAGATTTCACATTAATGAAGTCAAATGTAAATTATCTGATGAAGGCAGTTCAGAGTCTTAGAAAACTGCAATTCTCTCCATGGGAGTTAATTTAAGTGAAGCTGCAGGTTGGGCTAGATGAGGCTGTGGGAGTCATGAGCATGGGCCAGGCCCTCAGATGGTGCCTCTCAGAGTTGAGAGGCTGTCCCTGAAAAGGGAAACAAGTCTTAAAAGTTATTTTGACTTTGTAGGTATACCAGAAAGAAATCCCCAACTGGGATAGGAAGGCAAAGAGACCTGTGCAGTTGCCCCAGTTCACAAACTGTGTCTTCTGAGCACATGATGTCCAGGGAGTATCTGAGCAACATGAGTGATACTCCCTTTACACAAAATGCCAAGAAACCACTGAACCATCACCCCTATCATAGACTGGGAGAGCCAGAGTCTGCTCCATTAAAAAGACATTTGAATTAGGTTACTTTGAGTGTAATTTGTCAAACTCTAAGGGAGGGTTGGTTTTTGGTGGTGATGAAGTGAATGAAAATAGGGGCGGTTTGGATGGAAAAGTGACCTGGGAAGTTTTTGTTCCCTAACACAGAACAAGAACTTTGAGTTGCCTCCAGCTGAAGATGACAACTCCACAGCCAAATAACAGATGCTTTAATGAGGAAACACTACTTAGTTTTACTGGCTTGGGAGCATTTCAGCAGATGCGGATTTCTATGTTATTTGGAGTAATCTCGAATATATTCTGGAAATAAAATTCTGTAAGGAAAGATTGTCATCATTTTGGGTCAAACTAAGTTTAGTAATAATTACCATTCATTAAACATCCAAAGTTTACCTAACACTGTGTCAGGCGATTTACATAGAAATATATATATATATATATTTTATATATATATACACACACACACACACACACATACACACACACACATATATATATACACACCTAAATACTATAAGATGGCGTTTATCGAATTGACTTTGCAGGTTAAAAGCTTGCAATTTTCTCAAGTTCACAAGACTGGCAAGCGATAGAACTAGACTAGACCCTGGCTCTGAATTTCTCTAGAGTCCACAACTGCCCTACTTCTTCCAGCCTGAAGCAGACCTTGTGTTACTTATTTTCTAGTCACTACTTCAAAATATATCTCAGGTGATACAAAGCAAGACTTCAAACCCCAAATACTGTTTTGGAATACACAGCCCAAGGAATAAGCAATAAAAATACCAAAATAAATCCAAGTTGTGAATAAAGAAAGAGATATTTGTTGACAATATCATTATCTGCAAAGTCAATGTCAGAAACCTCAAAAGACTAGGGACTCACAAAATCATTTGGCTCAGACTCTTCGCTGTAGCAAGTGGATATATTTGAACAGAAGTTACATAAGAGGCTAAGGCTGCCTAGTGACAGGAAGGTATGTATAAACAATGGTTTTCTTTCTTTTTTTTTTTTTCTTTCTCTGAAAGCTCACCTGTCCAAGGCTTTCTGCTTTGTGCTTCAGATTTCCCATCTCACATCATCCTTAGGACACATCCTATTCTCTGCAACATTTGCAGAGGGAAAACTAATGAAGAGTTTGGAATGACATGGCATTTCTCCAGAAGCCTCTCATAGAAAGTTTAGAAACCAAGATGAAGACTGATGAATGAGAACTAAAGAAACAAACACCCCATAGTAAATGGAGTATCAGAGATCAGACTGTGTCTACTTTTAGACCTGGAAGACTGAAGCAGGGCTGTTAGGCTACTTCTCACTTACTGTTCAGTGTTCTCGGGAACATAAGATCCTTAGTCTACATGAGTGACTTAAAGTTGAAAGAAGAAACTCAAGGCCTGCAAAGAGTCAAGGTGAGGGCCCTGAGTGAGGACTGAGGACAGACCTCTATCCTCCACAGAGATAGCCCCAAGGAACCTGAATATTGATGTCATCCCTGGGAGGGCACAGACAGGTGGCATTTCCTGTTTTCATTCTGGGACCTCAAGGAGTGGGAACCTTGTTCTAAGGTTTTGAGACTTAGACAGTAGAGGCAGATGTTCCATGCCCTGCCAGGAATCAAATGCAAAATCACGAGTGATGACTGAGGGGACCACAGACCCTATAATAGGGAGGTGGCACAGAACCTCCCCCTGCCATCAACCCTGGATGGCCTTGGGCAGGGCTGTCAGGCTGACTTCTGCCAAAAGAGTTCAGACATATGAGGGCTTAGTCTGAGGGTAGGGTCCTCAAGTCAACAAAAAGAGTCCAAGGCCCTGCCATGAATCAAGGTGATGGTCCCTAGTGAGGACTTAGGAAACCCTCTACCCTCAGAACTAAGAGAACCACACAGAGCCCCACCCTTACTGGCAGCCCTGGAATACATGGACATTGCTGACATGATGTAACATACTTCCTCGTATGATGTCACAAGGAAGGAAAGAAGTTGGTCTGATTGTGAATTAAGGTCAGCAGTTAGAGGATTTCCAGGTTTCTCCAGAGGCCACAGTGAATATGCTAATAGCTGAGGGGACCACATACACTATGAGTGGGAACACCACAGAATTCAACTGTTACTCTCAGCCTTGGGACAACAAGGACAGGTAAGAACAAATGAGAACATATGAGAAGACCCTCACATTCCTCATAGGGCATGTTTCAGGGTCGTTTTCTCTTTAGTATGAGGGGATAGGCCTTAGGACAAGGGAAGGAGAAGTTCCAGACCATACCAGGGGTCAAAGCAAGTGCTAAAGGAACCATCTACCACTAAATAGAAAAGTTAAAAAAGAATCTGGCCCTACCCTGGTTTCAGTGCTTGAAGGGCCAGGGCAGGGTTGTGAAGTTGAAGCTCTCTACCATCTCTTTATGTCAGGTCTATGGGAGGTGAGATCCTTAGTCTGAAGGTGCAGTAGTCACCATTCAAATGAAGGAAGTTGGGCTCCTAGGCCCTATATGCCAATGTAAGGACCCCAAGGGTGGACTGAGGATCCCAGAAAGGCCAGGATGGAAAATTACCTACTCAACAGTCAGCACTGTGGGCACATAAACAGCAGTGATAAGCTGAGGACCCCCTTCATATCCTTCTTATGGGTCCCAGGGAGGTTTGTGATATAACTTCAGAGGAAATGGTTCTCATGACCTGCCACCAGTTGGCATGATTGTCTTGAATGTGAAGTAAAAGGACCCCTCAACTTAGAAGACTGGCAGCCACTATGTCACCTTAGTATGCCTGAGGCAGGGCTACCAGGCTAAAGCCTATGGTTCAGCCTAATCTCCTCCAAAGGTTTCCCAAGGGGGGCACATTGATCAGGATAACAGAATCTCAGTGTGTTCCTAGAGCAGTTCCTTCATGGAAAACTGCAAATGTTGTTTTTATTATAACCACTGTAGAATTTCCACGTTGAAGGTGCACAGACCCTCTCAATCTTCCTCCTCCAGTAGACTCTCTTGACCTGTTCTGCTACTCATTCTCCTGCCTGCTATCCTTTATCAACATGTCTGAGGATCAGAACAGTAAGCCCCACATTTGTGAGAAACACTACCAGATCCAAGATGACTCTCAGGTTCAGAGTGGAGCTCAGGTCAGTGAAGAAGTGGAAGATGAGCCCCTCCCCAGTTCCTCTCCTGTTCTTGGGGATATTCCCCAGAGCTCATCTGCGGCTGAGTCAAGTGGCACTTCTTAGGAGCCTTGCGAATCCAGTACCATGACTTCTGCAGGTGTTTTTAACACAGGATCTGACGAAGGGGCTAACAGTAGAGATGAGGAGTACTCATGTTCCTTAGAGGTCTCCCCCTTCACTGAGAGTTCATGCAGCAATTTCACAAATATAAAGGTGGGTTTGTTGGAGCAGTTCCTTCTCTACAAGTTCGAAATGAAACAGTGTATTTTGAAGGAAGATATGCTGAAGACTGTCAACCCAAGATACCAAAACCAGTTTGCTGAGATTCTCAGAAGAGCTTCTGAGCACATTGAGGTTGTCTTTGCAGTTGACTTGAAGGAAGTCCACCCAACTTGTTACTTATATGACCCTGTCAGCAAGCTGAAATTCCCCAACAATGGGAGGATTCATGCTGGCAAAAGGTTACCCAAGACTGGTCTCCTCATGACTCTCCTGGTTGTGATCTTCCTGAAAGGCAACTGTGCCAATGAGGAAGATATCTGGAAATTTCTGGATATGATGCAAATATATGATGGGAAGAAGCACTATATCTATGGAGAGCCCAGGAAGCTCATCACTCAGGATTTCGTGAGGCTAAAGTACCTGGAGTACCACTGGGTGCCCTGCAGTTATCCTGCATGCTATAAATTCCTTTGTGATCCAAGAGCCTACACCAAAACCAGCAAGATGAGAGTCCTAGAATATTTGGCCAAGGTCAATGATATTGCTCCAGGTGCCTTCTCATCACAATATGAAGAGACTTTGTAAGATGAGAAAGAGAGCCCAAGCCAGAGATGCAGCTGAGACTGGCACTACTGCAGTGGCCAAGACTGTCTCAGGGCCAAGTTCAGCAGCTTCTCTCAATCCTATTGAAGTCTGAAGCTTTTTTCATCCAGTCAAGCAAATATAACATCACCAAAAGGCATTTTTTTTGGAAATACCAAAGAACCCCCAGTAAAATAATTGAGATAGTGAAATAGGAAAAAATAATAAAACATGACCATGGTTTTCTTCATTTCTTTCAGTCTTTTGTTTTGTAAAATTAAATCATTTATCCCTTGATATGTTTAGCTTAACAATATAGGAGAAATTAAATTTAATAAGTTAGATCTCTTGCTGTCTCTTATATTCCCCAAACATCATTTGAGTATCTGCTTTTTGGAAGGCTCTGTAACAGTACTGGAGCTGCTCAGATAAAGGCCCAGCTTCTGCCCATAGAATCTTTGAGGTTAAAAGCTGCAGTCATATAAAGTAAATGTTGAGTCACCCTCTGTGACTTATAGGAAAGCAGAAAGGATGGATGAGAAGGGGCATTCCAGTTGAGAGCAGTAAAGCATAAATTTCATGAGGCAAGGCAGTTTGAGTTTTGGGAAACTGAAAGTCAATGTGTTGTAACTTTTAAATTAGCTGCATGGGGGTGCTAGATGAGGCTATGAAACTGGTAAGCAGAGGTGAGAACCCTCAGATGATGCATCTCAAAGTTGAGAGAGAAAACCCTTTAATGGAAAACTGAACTGTAGTGTAAAGCCCCAAATTAAGGCCTAATACTATATACTGCTGGGCAGGCTAAGAGCTCCCCTTCTAATGCCGCTTGTCTAAGACAGAGTCCCATAGCTGTAGTGTATCCCTTGTCTTTTTTCCTATCTATTGGAAGTGGGGCTCAGGCAAAACCTGTTTCCTCTTTGTTATTTTGGCCTGGTGATAGTGGGGCTGAGGGATAGGAGGCAGTAAGGTAAATGATGGTTCCTCTTCCCTCCCCTTTTTAGGCTCTTCTGTGTATAACGGGACAAAAGCCGCCCTAACTAAAGCCCATAATGTTAAAGATGTTACTGGGACCCGTTGCCCTTACACATGATATTGTTTAAGATTTCTCCCCACTTGTTCCCAGAGCTCTACGTCTAGCATACCTTCTTCTGGGAACCATGGGTTATGAGATACAACAGTTTGCATTAGGGCCCTTAATTGAGCCTGTGAAACTGAGGCTCCACTAGCTTTAAGCAGCTGTTTCAATACTTTCATATACTGTTTCTGTTGAGCTGATAACTGTTGTCCCATGATGAAACCCTAGCCTGAACAATTCCCTCAAACTTGGAAACCCTGAGCAGGCACCGATGACTTATTGATTTACTGACTTACTGACTGCACAGTCTCCTTACCTTCATTTTGGAGGGTTCCTTCATGATTTGTTGCAGCATTCCTCTCACAGGGCACCATCTGCTGGGGTCTGACCCGCAGACCCTGGCCAAATGACGGATGAAAGAAGGCACTCAGACACAGATACCTGGTGAAAGAGTGGGCTAGGGGACTGGCCACGCACAGACCCCAAGGAGGGTGCTGTAAAGAGTCAGCAGCTGAGGCCCTGATAAGCTGGTGCTGTGGGCATTTATTCAGCACAGATTTAATGAAAAAGGTTTTGAGACAACACACTTGTGATAATTAACATGGTCGCCCCTCTGGAGAGAGCAGTCCTGCGCATGGATGATTAAAGGCCAGGTTCTGAGGCCTAAGTAACTAACTTATCTAGATCAGTTTCTTTTCATCCCCTTGTTATCTAACCTAAGCTCTTAAGAGAACTCAGCTGCCTTCAGCCAAATTTTCTTTCAAAGCTTTGCAAACCCCTGGCTTTTCAAGACGGTTTGCATCTTTCTACATTTTTCCCACCACTCTGACTGATCTCCTACAATATATTGCCCTCAATTTTTCAAATGGAAATTCCTCTCTACACTATGCACTTGCAGATTAGGTCCCTTAGCCAAACAACCATCTTTATTAAGAGAACCAGGCACAGATCTTGTTTTCTTTCCCTGACAGCCTTCAGAATTATTCACACAAGCCAATCACAACTTCCCATGAGAACTAGAGGTCACCTCTCCCTCTTGATCTACAAATCCTGCCTCCCAGAGACCTTATTCATTCACTCTGTTCCTGAGTGCAACACTTGTGTGACCCTGTGTGGTATGTGGTGTACTGCTCCCCTGGGCTGTGAGTGTATGTGATTAATGAACTGCTGTTGACCTCATCTATACAGTGCCCAGTATCATGTGTTTGAATATCACATAACCATAATGTGGAAATTCCTTCCTCACCAAGAAATAGGACACCACTAAAACATGCTCTTATGAATTACTTTGGGATCATAGATAATCCAGAAAGAAATATTTAGATTTAGACTAGTGGCTTACGCAACAGAAGTTTATTTTCTCACAGTTCTGGAGGCTGTAAGTCCAAGATCACAGTGCCAGCAGGGTTGGTTTCCTCTGAGGCCTCTCTCAGCTTTCAGAAGGCTTCCCTCTTGCAGCCTCTTTACATTGCTGTCCTTTTGTGTGTATGCATCCCTGGTGTTTTCTAGTGTGTCCTAACCTCTTCTTTTCAGGACACCAGTCAGATTTTATAAAAGTACTCTAATGGCCTCATTTTAACTAATCACCTGTTTAAAGAACTTATCTCCAAATATAGTCACATTCTGAGGTACTGGGGGTTAGGACTTGAGCATGTGAATTTGAGGTTGGGGGCAAAATTCATTTCATAATAGGCAGGAGTGGGAGATACCTTTGCTCTTATCTCAGTACAGTAGAACACAATGCACAAGTTACGTGTTCTATGCAAATTGTCTCCGGGGAGTTTCCCCAAAATAAGAGTGAGATGCACAAAAGTCACTGTGTTGGCTTTTTTTTTTTCTTTTTACCTAGAACTGGAAGAAAGAACTAGTTCCTACTGGAAAAAGACATTCTAATTAGATTATCCTGAGTGTAACGTGGCATGTTCTAAGGGAAGGCTAGATTTTGGTGGGGAAGAAATGAATGAAAATATAGGTGGTTTGGATGGAAGGGTAGCTGGGATGCACTGAAGGAGTTAGTCCTTAACAAAATTCTAGAAGATTTGAAGTGTATCCAGATGGGGAAGAACCCCCAACATCCAAATTAAATAATGGATGCCCTAATGGGGAAAATCGAATTTTACTTGCTACAGCAAATTTTTGGCTGATTGGTGTTGTTGGAGAGCATTGCATTTTATCTGACATATGCTGGATTTTTTAAAAAATCTCAGATAAGAAGATAATCATAAATAATCATAAATAAATGCCATTTATTAAACACCTAACATTTGCCAGTGACTGTGAAAGATTAAGTCTTAGTGATGAAGAGAATTAGATTAGTGTGTGTTTTCTGACAGCCACCTCCCTATCCCAGGCCCTCTGCCTTGTTCTTCAGCTTCCCCATTTCACATAGCTCCACTTGGACACAGACCTATTCTGCTCGAGATTTTTCAGGAGTGTGGCATTTCCCAGGAAGCTTTTCATTCAAGATACAGGAGCCGAGGATGTCAGGGCCTTGCTACAAAGGGCTCTCGTTGAAGTAAGGCTCTAAGAAGAGTCAAATTGGGAATCCTCTGTGAGACTGAGGGAACTACCCACTCCAGAACAGAGAAGCCACCATAGATGTCACCCCTGGAGTCAGCCTTGAGAACACTTTCACTGGGGATATGGGTAGGACTCACTTCCTCCTGAGGGTTACACAAAGGTGAGGGACGTGGCCTAAGGCAGGCCACCTTAGCACAAGTGCAAGAAAGTGAGGGGTCTTAGGATCAGGCAGAAGTCAAGGTGAGAATACTTAATGAGAGTAAGAGAACCACCCACTTCAGAAGCATGTCCCGGGCCTTCTCCCCCAAAAAGCTCGACCCCTGTTCTCAGTCTTGGAAGGCCCTGAGCAGAGTAGGCAGGCTGAGATGTGTGCTCATTTCTGCCTCTAGGGCCTCGGGAAGGTGAGGACCTTAGTAAAAGTACGTGAACTCAGAGCAGCTGAGGGAGGAGGAGCAAACCCTAGCAGCAATCAAGGTGAGGAAGCTTAGGTGGAGAATCCCATCAAGCTCTTGTTTGCAGCTCCCTGAGTACCCAAACATGGATGTCAAGTATATGTGAGCTCTCCTTTCCCACTTGATGATACTGGGAGCTAAGGGCCTTGGCCTGGAGTGGGCAGGGGACAGCGGGCTAAGGTCAGCAAAGGAAGGAGTACCATGCCCTTCAGGGAATCAACAGCAGAAGCCTGCATGATTTCTGAGGGATCACTGATCTCAGAAGTGTGCAGTAGCACAAAGCCTGCTCCTGCCATCAACCTTCGGAGGCCCTGGGCCAGGCTGACTTCTTCAAGGGGGGGGTCTCAGAGATGTGAGGGCCTTGGTCTAAGGGAAGGATCCTCAAGTCAACAAAGAAATGCAGCCTAAGTGAAGCCATGAATCAAAGTAAGTGCCCTACATGAGGACTGAAGGAACCCCTGCTCTACTGGCACCCTGGGATGCCTGTGCACTGGTTACATGACTTGCACTTATTTCCTGCTATGGTATGGGGGTGGTTACTGGTAATGATGGTGAGGGATTTTGTCTAAAGTAGATGGCCTGAGGTCTGCAGTAGGAGGATTTCCAGGCATTTCTATGAATTAGGGTGAAGACATGATATCTGAGGGGAACACCAAATCCATCCCCTATACTCAGTCTTGGAAGGCCACAGGCAGGTGAGGTGGTACCCATATCTTACTAGAGAGTCTCAGGAGATTCTGGTAGGAATAGAGAAGCCCTGGGCCACGCCAAGAGACAGAGGAAGGGTTGGGAGGACCACCCACGATTGAACAGATAACAAAGCATCTGTGCCCCACCCTTGCACTCATGACTTAAAGGACCAGGGCAGGACTATCAGGCTGAGGCTTCTCCCCAGTTCTTTATATATATAAAATCTAAGGCAGATGAAATCTTTGGTGTATGATTGTAGCCACCAGTCAGCAAAAGGGAAGTCTTCCAGGTACCTTGAATGAGAACTGAAGACCCAAGCATCCCATGACAGAGAGACCTCCACATAGCTCCCAGTTGGGTGCCCCTTGACAGAGATGGTGGACTGAGATGTTCCTTCACTTTATCTTCTGGGGTCTCAGGGAGGTGCTGGCTTTGGTTTGAGGTGTCAACATTAGAGCAGCAGAAGGGAGGGGAACCAGCGCCTGCCAACAATTGATATGATGATTACGATTGTGAACTTAAACCCCCACACTCCAAAACAGAGAACCAGAGAACCATGACCAGCCCCTGCCACCATCTCAGTACACCTAAGGCAGGGTTAGCAGGTTGCAGCCTAAAAGTCACTCTAACTTTATCCACAGGGTTCTCAGTGGGCAGGCTGACCAGGAGAACAGGCGCTCCATGGGTTCCTAAAGCAGTGCTCTTGGAAACCTGTAGCTGTGGCCTTTGTTAAAGCCATGGTAGTCTCTCCCTGCTGCTGGTGCTCACACCATCTCATTCTCCCTCTTTCAGGTGCCCACATTGCCAGGCATCCTGTCCACGCTTTTCCTATTCTGCCTAACCAGAGTCGTCATGTCTTGGTATCAGAAAAGTAAGCTCCATGTCCATGAGAAATGTCACCAGACTCAAAGTAAGACTTGGGGTAATGGAGGTACTCAGGCAATAGCAGTGGCAGCAGAAGAGTCTCCTTCCTCCTCACCTCTTCTTTGTGGAGGTGTTACTGAGAGCTTACCTACTACTGGGTCATGTAGCAGTTTGAAGGGGCCTCAGAAAGCCTCATCCACCACTACTTACATAGGCATTTTTTGCTCTAGACCTGATAAATTTTCCAGTGGCCAAGATAAGGAAGAGAAAAGCACAGCTGAGGCCCCACCTTCCAGTGAGAACTCGTGCAGAGACCCTTGAGCCAGGAAAACTGAGTTGTTGGAGCAGTTCCAACAAGTATAAAATGAAACAGCCCATTACAAAAGAAGATATGCTGAAGGTTGTCAACTGAAAATACCAAAATCAGTATGCTGAGATCCTCAGAAGAACTTCTGAGTGCATTAAGGTTACCTTTGCAGTTGATATGAAGGAAGTCATTTCAACCCATCACTCCTATGATCTTGTTATGACTTTGTAAAGCTAGAAGTTCCCCAAAATGGGAGGGTGTTTGATGGGAGGGGATTACCCAAGACTGGTCTCCTGATAAATCTCCAGAGTGTGATCTTCATGAAGAGCAACTGTGCCACTGGAGAAGACATCTGGAAATTCCTAGACATGATGTGAGCATATGCTGGGAGGAAGCACTACATCTATGGAGAGCCCAAGAAGCTCATCACTCAGGATTTGATGAGGCTAAAAAGTACCTGGAGTACTGCTCAACAGTGATCCTGCATGCTATGAATTCCTTTGGGGTTCAATAGTGCATCTTGAAACCAGTAAGATGAAAGTCTTGAAGTTTTGGCAAAGGTCAGTGATACTGTTCCTAGTGCCTCCACATCCCATTATGAAGAGGCTTTGTGAGATGAGGAAGAGAGAGCCCAAGCCATAGATGCAACCATGCCTGGCACTACTGCCAAAGCTAGTGCAATTTCCAGAGCCATATGTCCAGCATATCTTCCCACCCCTATTGAGGACTGAGGACTTTTTATCATCCAGATAAGAAGATATGACATCACAGTAAAGATTTTCTTGAAAATACGAAATAATCCCACAGTAAAATAAGTAGGGTAATACAATGAAGAAGAAAATAAAACATGATTAATTCTTGTTTTCTCTGATTCTTCTTAATCTTTAGTTTTGTAAAATTAACTGATTTGTACTTTGCTTTTCTTAGCTTATTCAATAAAGTAGAAAAAATTAAATCTTAATAAATTAGGAATTAGACCTTGTGTTCACTGGCTCTTCTAGTCACCAAACATTAACTGAGCATCTGCTCTCTGGAAGACTATGTGCTAATACTGGAGATGCTCAGATAAATACCCAGTCCCTACTTATAGAAGTTTTAAGCCTACAAGCTATGAACATTTAACTGCCCTTTATGACCTATAGTTAAATTAAAAATAATGAATGAGGATGAGGGTGTTCCTTATGAGAGCAACCAAGAGGGAATTTCCTAAGCCAGGCAGTTTGGGGCTTTGGAAAACTGCAAATCCTCATTGGAATGTAACTTTCATTTAAGTTGGTGGGCTAGCTGAGGTTCTGCAATTGATGAGTAGCAGCCATACCCTCGATAGGTGTGCTTCAGTTGAGAGATAAAACCCCAAGAATTAGTGTACTTGGGCTTCTATAAACAAAATACCATAATCTGGGTGGCCTAAGCAACATAAACTGATTTCTCACAGTTCTGGAAGCTGAGAAGTCCAAGATCAAGGAGTCAACATATTCAGTTCCTAATGAGGGTACTCTTCCTGGATTGCATAAAGTCACCTTTTCTGTGTCTCCTCACAAGGAAGGGAGAGAACGAGTTCTAGTCTCTCTTCCTCTTATAGAGACACTAATCCTAATATGCGGCCCCTACCCTTAAAACATCAACTAGACGTAATTATCCCTCAAAGGCCCACCTCCAAATACCATAACGTTGGGAGCTAGGGTTTCATTATATGAATTTTGGGGAAAATACAAAGTTCACTCTATAATGGAAAACTGCTTCTATTCTTGGGATTGCGGGTAAACCAGAGACAAATCTCCATGTGGGCAGGGTAGGAAGGTGTATTGTGTTCTAGTTCTAGTGCAGGTAAGCAGGTAAACATAGTTTGCAAATTAGCTGTTCTAAACACATGTTCTACAAGGAGTTTCTGAAGAATAAGAATGATAATCCTTTGAGATGAGATGCACAGAAGCCACTATGTTGGCAGTTTTTGCCTTGAACTGGGAGAGCTAGATCCCAGTGCATTAAAAGGGCATTTTGATTTAGTTATATTGAGGATAATTTGGCAAACTCTTAAGAGAGGGCTAGATTTTGTTAAGGGTATAAAGGATGTAAACAAAGATGGTTTGGGATGGAAAGGCAGAAAGGCGCCCAAGAAGGATACAAGAACTTGGGCCTTGACACCAATTTTAGGAGCCTGAGTTACATCTAGCTGGGGAAGACAACACCACAACTGAATTAAACAACAGGTGCCCTCATGGACAATATTTACATAGCTTTACTTGCTAGGGATAATTTTTGGCTGATTCAATATTTTTGTGCAAGACTATTCCATATTCTCTAACATCTCCTGGACCAAAAGAAACAAACAAAACAAAACAAAACAAAACAAAACTTCCAAGTGTGGTGGATGCTATCATCTTGAATCAAAATAATAATACTAAAAACTGCCATTCTGGGTAATATATTCCAGTCATCTTGCCATGTGGTTTATATGTATTACATACACTCTAATGTTCTTACAAGATGGGGCTTACCAAATCAATTTGGCAGATAATAAACTTCTAATTTTCTCAAGTTCACAAGACTGGTAAATGGCAGAGCTAGGACAAGAGCCCTGGTCTGAATTTGTCTAGAGCCTAAACTATTCCACTCCTCCCACCTGAGGTAGACCTGTTGTCTCTTAATGAACCTTTTAAACTCACTATTCCAAAATGTATTTCATGCAAAAAAAAAAGGAGACACTTGTAGTCAAAGTACTAAAAGCAGGCCTATAAAAGGAAGTTAAGTGTGAGAATAAATCAAAATTTGGAGATTGTCTTTAAACTTCATTAACCTAGGATCCTGCTGCTTTGAGGCCCATGGTATCCCTGAGAATTAACTCTGCCCAGGAGCTATTTCATCCAGTTCTTGCTGTTTCCATCATTACAACACCTTTCTCCTGGAATTTCTCCAGTGTGCATCCCTAACTCTGGAACCTGACCTGCTGGCCAGCTCTTCACTCTGTATCCTCCTCTAAAGACTATCACTTGCTTTCCTCATGATTTAGAGCATTCAAACTCTGTAATGGTCACTTCCTTCACTTTGGATGCGTATCAGCTTTGTATTCCTATTTATATGATAAGTTGAAGATCTGCCTCCTTCCTTCCTTTCCTTCTTTTTCTTATTTTTCAAATGTTTCTTTAAAAATTAGTTTAAATCATTTCTCAGTATGAGTTTATAGATCATGTGGTTTACACATTTATTGCTGTGTATCAAGTTTAAAAGTAGTTTTTATATTTTGTGAAACAAGTTGGAGAAACTTTCCATCTCATTTTGTGATCCAGAACAGGACAATATGGCATTGAAATAGGTGTTTCTCTGGAAATGTGAGATTACTCAGCAATGAAACTGTTGGGTTCAAGAAATAGAGCAAAATATGTGCCAAAAAATCAGATTTCTAGGCCTTTATAAGGACTTTGATGTAAATAAACTCATGTCCAAACAACAACAAAGAAATAGAGCAAAATAAAGTAAAAGACAGTCAATTCTTGTCTTCCCTATTATTTTTAGTCTGTTGTTCTGTAAAATTAAATGACTTACATCTGGATTTGCTTACTTTATTTAAGATTTAGGATAAATTAAATCTTACTAAATTAGATACTGTGCTCATTGGTTCATTTATTCCCTTAACATTAATTGGACATCTGCTCTTTGGAATTCACTCTGCTGTTGCTGAAGATGTCAGGATTTTCATGTCTAGGAGCAATAGTATCACAAGGAAGACTGTGAGATACGCTAGACTAGAAGGACAAATAAAAAGAAAGAATGAAGAGGGTTGTGGTCCACATGAGTGCAGTAAAGTGGCAGTTAAGTGTAAATGCCTCAAGGCAATCTGTTCAGAGAAACCGCAAATTCATCAGAGTGACTGAAGTTTAAATTTAGCTATGTCATGGGGAGTTAGAACTTTGGGAATGGGAGCGAGGGTCAGCCCTTTAGATAGTGTGTCTCAGAGACTAAATCTTGGAATGGAAATTGGCCCTCGAATCCTCGATAAACAGTAAAGAAACTTCCCATTGGTAGAGTCCAAGGTAGATGTTCCAGACCCTTTCCCATTGCATTTGAACACAGTTTGCAAAGTAGTTGTTTTACCTATATCTTCTCAAAAGATTTACTGAAAAATAAGTGTTATGTTCTTTTGAGCTGATCTGTGGAAACCAGTTGGCTGACACTCTTTCCTTTGGCTTGAGGAAGTCCAGTTCAAGTACATTGCAATAAAATTGTAATTTCTTGAATATAATTTGGCAAGGGCTGAGTGTTTGGTGGCTGTGAAATGAGTGGCAATTGGGATGTTGATTGAAGATACAGCTGGGAGCAAAACAAAGGAGAATAACATAATAGTATACAGCCCCTTACACAACTACTAGGTCATTTAAATGGCATTCAGATTGAAACAATTGGCTCATATTCAAACTAAATAACTTTCTCTCTGTTGTTTAGTTCTATTTGTTAAGTAGTAATTTTGACTCTTGGTATTCTGGGTCCTAAGTACCTCAGATTCCCTGAGAACTGCTCAATAGTTTCTTTAAAATTCTAGAAGGTTAAGGTAGCAATCAGCACCAGTAATGGTAACAACTTTCATTTACTAAAGGTTTAATATATGTGGAGAGGTTGGTTAGGTTCTTTGCATTTATTATCTCTGACCTTTCCAACAGCCTTACAAAATGAAGCTAACTTTTCTTTTTTTTTTTTTTTTTTTTTTTTGAGACGGAGTCTTGCTCTGTCGCCCAGGCTGGAGTGCAGAGACCGGATCTCAGCTCACTGCCAGCTCTGCCTCCCGGGTTTACGCCATTCTCCTGCCTCAGCCTCCCGTGTAGCTGGGACTACAGGCGCCTGCCACCTCGCCCGGCTGGTTTTTCTTCGTATTTTTAGTAGAGACGGGGTTTCACCACATTAGCCAGGATGGTCTCGATCTCCTGACCTCGTGATCCGGCCGTCTCGGCCTCCCAAAGTGCTGGGATTACAGGCTTGAGCCACGGCGCCCGGCCGAAGCTAACTTTTCAGATGCAGAACTCAAGACTCAAAGTTTTGGAAATTTCCCCAATATTGCATGCTAGTAAGTGAAAAAGGTTGGACTGTTGTATCTGTGTAGATCTCAAACTGTCTCCACTCTTCCCAGCCTGAAGTAGTCTCTGTGTCTCCTCTTTAAGTGTTCTTCCCACTATTCATAATATCTCATATAAGATAAAAATAACTCTGTAGCCAACATTCTAAAAGCAGGCCTAAAGAGGGTGAAATACATGTAAATAGAAATAAAACACAATTTTGAGATTGTCAATTGGATTCATTTACTCAGGATCTTTCTGTCTTCACACTGGAGTTCCTTAAAAGCTGACATTGTTCTGGCAGCTGTATTTTATCCGTATGTAGCACAATACCACATTATAGGACCCTCCACCTCAGCCTTCCCAGTGTGTTTTTCTGTCAAATTATGTTTCTGGATGTGCTAACCAGCTCTTCTTCACAGCCTCTTCCACTGCCCCCAAAGGAAAAAATAAATCAGAATCATCTGTCTTCTCTCTAACTCAGAGGTTTCCTAGTCTCTGAAGATGACCTTTATTTGTCCCATCCCAACCGTGCCCCCATCTCCACCCCGTAACAGCCCCATTCAATGTAAAAGTTTACTTTGGAGAGTGAGGTTTATATACCTGATCATATCTTCTCCCCAGGTCCATTTGTGTAAATTTCCTTATAGTTTAATCTCCCTGGTCTTGTTTTTTAACCTTGCTCATAAGCCATGCCTAGTGATGGAGCTATGAGGTGTGACAGTAGGATACTCAGGAAGCCTTCCCTTGCTATCCTCACCACCACCTCTTGCCAGCCTGTGTTAGATGCGCATACTCTGTATTTCTCCAGTGCATCTCCTTGTTAGTTGGATGTCTTCATAAAATTAGAGAAGAGGTTTTTTGAAACCTCACTGATATTTGCATTTTATTCCCTTTTAGCAAAAAACAATTTATTCCTACAGGGTATTTATCATGTGGCAGACATAGTTTATCTGATTCATGCCATGTATTTCTTACAACAGATCTATGAGGTCTATACTATTATTATGCCCTGTTCAGAAATTAGAAACTAAAGCTCTATCATTTATCTTCACAATAACCTTTGCTGTTTTCTTCCTTCTATTAGCTTTGGGTGTAGTCAGCTCTTCTTTTCCTATTTGTGGGCTATTATCCTTTGTTGATCTATGTCTATTCTTTTGCCAATTCCATACTGTCTTCATCACTATAACTTCATAGTAAGTCTCAAAGTCAGGTACTGTCTATCCTCTGAAGCTGTTCTTCTCCTTCAGTATTGTGTTGGCCACTCGAGGTAATTTCTCTCCACATATGAAATGTAGAACTAGTTTGTTGATATCCACAAAATAACTTTCTGAGAATATGACTGGGATTACACTGAATTTATAAAAATGGGAAACTCTGACATCTTGACAATAATTTCTATCCATGAAAATAGAATATTTCTCATACTTTTTGTACCTTATGATTTATTTCATCAGAATTTTATAGTTTTTCTCATATAGATCTTATACATATTTTGTTAGATTTATACCTACAGATTTCATTTTTGAGGTATTATGTCAATGATAATGTGTTTTAAATTTCAAATTCTACTTGTTCATTTCTTTTATTAAGAAAAGTGATCAATGTTTGACCTTATATCCTGAAACTTTGAAAACAGGAAATCAGTAGAGATATAGCTTTACAACCAATCCAAGTATACTTTGAAATAATTCTATATCATCTCACAGATAGTGCAAGTACCTTAAAATAGCAAAGTATTTCTAATTTCTCCCTCCTGTCTGTTGTTATCATTTCTGCCATTCATTTCACTTATATATAAGCTATTATCATTGAATACAGTGTTGTTATTTTGAACAAATTGATATCTATTAGACAAATCAAAAATAAGAAAAATAAAAAGTTTTTATTTTACCTTCACTTGTGACTTCTCTTCCATTTTGTGGATCCAAGTTTCTGACCTATCATTTTCCTTCTTTTCAAAGCTTCTTTTAACATTTCTTGCAAGGTAGATCTACTGGCAAGAAATTCCCTCAATTTTTGTTTGTCAGAGAAAGCATTTATTTCTCCTTCCTTTCTGAAGGATAATTTCACAGGGTAAGTGTATTAGTTTGTTTTCATACTGCTATAAAGAACTGCCCAAGACTGGGTAATTATAAAGGAAAGAGGTTTAATTTACACACAGCTCAGCATAGCTGGTATATTAGTCCATTTTCATGCTGCTGATAAAGACATACCTGAGACTGGGCAATTTACAAAAGAAAGAGGTTTACATTTCACCTGGCTGGGGAAGCCTCATAATCATGACAAAAGGCAAGGAGAAGCAACTCACGTCTTACATGGATAGCAGCAGGCAAAGAGAGAGTGAGAGCCAAGCAAAAGGGGTTTCTTCTTATAAAACCATCAGATCTCATGAGACTTATTCACTACAACGAGAACAGTATGGGGGAAACAGCCCCCATGATTCAATTATCTCCCACCAGGTCCCTCCCACAACAATGGGAATTATGAGATATACAATTCAAGATGATATTTGGGTGGGGACAGAGCCAAACTATACCATTCTGCCCCTGGCCCTTCTCAAATCTCATGTCCTCACATTTCAAAACCAATCATGCCTTCCCAACAGTCCCCCAAAGTCTTAACTCATTCTGGCATTAACTCAAAAGTCTAAGTCCAAAGTCTCATTTGAGACAAGGCAAGTCCCTTCTGCCTATGAGCCTGTAAAATCAAAAGCAAATTAGTTATTTCCTAGATAAAATGGGGGTACAGGCATTTGGTAAATACACCCATTCCAAATGGGAGAAATTGGCCAAAACAAAGGGACTATGGGCCCCATGCAAATCCAAAGTCCAATAGAGCAGTCATTAAACCTTAAAGTTCCAAAATAATCTTTTTTGACTCCATGTCTGACACCCAGGTCATGCTGATGCAAGAGGTGGTCACCCACAGCCTTGGGCATCTCCACCCCTGTGGCTTTGCAGGGTATAGCTCCCCTCCTGGCTGTTTTCACAGGCTGGTGTTTAGTGTCTGTGGCTTTTCCTGGCACACAGTGCAAGCTGTCAGTGGATCTACCATTCTGGGGTCTGGAGAATGGTGGTCCTCTTCTCACAGCTGCACTAGATAGTGCCCCAGAAGTGACTCTGTGTGGGGACTCTGACCTCACATCTCCCTTCCGCACTGCCCTAGCAGTGGTTCTCCATGAGGGCTCCACCCTGCAGCAAATTCTTGTCTGGACATCCAGGCATTTCCATACATCCTCTGAAATCTAGGCAGAGTTTCTCAAACCTCAGTTCTTGACTTCTGTGTGTCCACAGGCCAAAGGGCACATGTAAGCCATCAAGGTTTGAGGCTTGTGCCCTCTGAAAGAGCATCCTGAGCTGTAAGTTAGCCCCTTTTAGCCATGGCTGGGACACAGGGTGCCAAGTCTCAAGACTGCACAAAGCAGTAAGGCACTGGGCGTGGCCCACAAAATAATTTTTTCCTCCTAGGCCTCCAGATCTGTGATGGGAGGGGCTTCCATGAAGACCTCTGACATGCCTGGAGACATTTACCCCACCGTCTTTGTGATTAAAATTTGGTTCCTTGTTATTTACGCGAATTTCTATAGCTGGCTTGAATTTATCTGCCAAAATGGGTTTTTCTTTTCTGTTGCATCATCAGGTTGTAAATTTTCCAAACTTTTATGCTCTGTTTCCCTTTTAAACGTAAGTTCCAGTTTTGGATCATCTCCCTCAAGTTCAAAATTCCAGAGAACTCTAGGGCAGGAGCAAAATGCCTCCAGTCTCTTTGTTAAAGCATAGCAAGAGTGACCTTTGCTCCAGTTCCCAATAAGTTCCTCATTTCCATCTGAGACCACCTCAGTATGGACTTCATTGTCTATATCACCATCAACATTTTGGTCAAAACCATTCAACAAGTCTCTAAGAAGTTTCAAACTTTCCCACATCTTCCTGTCTTCTGAGCCCTCCAGATTTTTCAAACTTCTGCCTGTTATCCAGTTCCAAAGTCACTTCCACATTTTTTGGTATCTTTGTAACAGCACCCCACTCTCTGTGGTACCAGTTTATTGTATTAGTCCATTCTCATGCTGGTATGAAGAAATACTGAAGACTGAGTAATTTATAAAGGAAAAAACTGTAATTGACTCACAGTTCAGCATAGCTGGAGAGGCCTCAGGAAACTTAAAATTATGGTGGAAGGCTAATGGGGAAGCAAGGCACATCTTCACAAGGCAACAGGAAGGAGAAGAGTGCGTGCAGGGAAAATATCAGATGCTTATACCTTCAGATCTCATGAGACTCACTCATTATCATGAAAACAGCATGGGAAAACCATCCCCATGATTCAATTACCTCCACCTGGTCCCACCCTTGATATGTGGGGATTGTGGGGATTACAATTCAAGGTGAGATTTGGGTGGGGACACAGAGCCAAACCATATCAGTAAGATTCTATATTGGTGGCTTTTTTTCTCTCAACACTAAATATTTCACACCACTCATATTTTGTATGGTTTCTGAGGAAATGTCAAATGTAACTCACATCTTTGCTCCTCTATAGGTATGGTGATTTTTTTCCTCTTTTAAGATTTTTTTCTTCATCTTTGATTTTCTGCAATTTGAATATGATATGCCCAATTGTTCTTCTTTCTTTTTTTTTTTTACTTTGTTTGGTGTTCTCTAAGCTTTCAGGATCTATGGTTGGTGCCTGCCATGGACTGAATGTTTGTGTCCTCCCCAAATTCTTATGTTGGAAAGTAATCCAGTGTGATGATCTCTCTCTCTCTCTCTCCTCTCTCTCTCTCTCTCTCTTTGGGGCTCTCTCTCTCTCTCTCTCTGTGTGTGTGTGTGTGTGTGTGGGCGGTGTGTGTGTGTGTATTTGTGTGTGTGTGAGTTGGAGCATATATTCTACACTCAGTCTGGCAATTTACAACTCTGCCTATACTTTCCCTTCTGCTTGTACAGAGCATAAAGGTGAAGCAGAGGTGAGAGATTAGGGGCTCTTGGGTAATTTTTTGAGCAGCTCTCGGCCCTAGGCATGCATATGGCCTTTTAGATTCCCAGAAGTATGTGGTAGTTTTTCAAAGCCTTTATTCCAAAAAGCAAGTTACACTTTTCTTCTCATGCTTTTTGTTTGTTTATTCTTTGCCCCAACTGTTATCCCTGCCTAGGGTGGCAGTGACTAATATATTTGCCTTTAAGTGATTTTGACACCTGCTCCAGAGTGTTCCCACCCTAGAAGAGCTGTGATTTAGGGAAAATAAAGAGTCTTCTGAGCCCATCTTTCACAGAGTCAGCAGACAGGCAAAAACAACTACAATTCCCTGAGCACAACATCTGTTTTTCCCCTCTCTGGCATGAGGAATCCAGACGTGGAATGCAGACTTCCATCCTCAAGGCCACCACCGACTATAAAAGCCAGAGATAGTTAAAATTCCACAAACATCTTCTACCAAGATTGCGCCACCTTTTCTTGATTAACCATTCTCCCTGGTTGTTATAAACCTGTGATTAATTTCCAGAGCTCTAATAAAATTAATTCTGATGATTTCTGCCAGCGTATTAGAAGTGTTGTCTAAGAATAGACTTTTGGAGTTCTCTACTCCACCATCTTCACTGACTTCACTTCAATCCCCTATTTTTAAGGAGAAATAGCCTTAACTTTTATGATTGTGAAGTGGTTCACAATGTATATTTTATTTTTCACCACATGTTTGAAATGGCAATGGCAAAAGGCTTGTACATTGCTGGCTCAAGGAACAAAAAAGTGGCTGAATATTACTATGTACGTAATAGGATTGTAAACAAAAATGAAGGTTTTTATGATTGATTTTTAGTTTTTCAGTATTCTTTCTGGTCTCATTGAATTCACACTTGAAAGATAAAAGTTGTTTAAGAAATGTGCATTCCCTTCTACAGCAATATTTAAATAATAGAGCATTTAAATACATTTTTCCATACATCATACATTATTTCCTTTGGGTTATATCTCCATCAGTGTTAATATTCTTGGATTAATAAGTCATTTAAAAATTTGACCCAATAAATATAGAGCTATGTGGTTTGCAAAATGTCACACAAAATTAGCAATGGCATTCATATTTTAACTTGCATTCATAATCACATAGCTTATGGAATGGTGAACTTCTCAGTTTTCCTTGGAAATCTATGATATACCTACCAGGAGAGCAGAGCCAATTTACATAAATCAAGCAACTTATCTAGAATACCATTTATATGCAATTATTTTAAAAAATAAAATCTTTCAAAATATTGATTTCAAAAATAGTAATATATAATTTATGATGGCATTTAGCCTTCTGTGTATACACTAGATAGCAAATTAATAATGCCCATTCTTACAAAGAATGCATATTGTGAATACTAATGGGAGTCCCATTAGAATTAACATGTACAATTGCTTTCATTGCATGAAAAGCTGTTTGTGAAAACTGAAATTTAGGCCACAATGCTGAAATACTGCATGGATCTAAGCCACCTGCTATCCATGTACATAATACTATTCTTAAAGCAATATTTGGAAATTTAAGAGTTTGGTATATGAGCATTGTAGGGGTAGTTCCCATTATAGTAAGATTATTTTTGAATCAAATGTGACTAGTTCATGATGTGGTCCAGTGGTGTATAAAATTATTTTAGAGAAACAATTTCTTTGGACCAATGCATAAAACAGAAGCTAAAATTTCTTTTTTTGACTTCCATTCATGTGACCATACTGATTAAAATTCTTCCAACCCTCAAATTACTAATTTGTTTTTAGCCTTTGCAGATGGGGAGTTATTCATTTTGCAAATAAGAATTACTTGTCTTTTGAATTTCATTTTACATAGCATAATTCTATATAGCTGGGAGAACTTTCTGTAATTAATTGCAGAAAACTAAGGGTAAGTAAATTTCTTAACAAGAATCTTTAAAATGATATGGCACACTGTTCTTTATAAAATGAAGTGTGCTGAATATGATGTGTGTATATAATTTATTTTAAGTCAGATCATCCCACACATATAATCCAAAATTTATTTATGTAGAATAAAATAATTTACTTCCCTGTGACTGAGTTAAATTTTTTATCTGATTATTTAGCTGGAAGTAAAAGTCATTAAATGGCTGAGGTAATAAAGGAAAGAATGAATTATTGTCTTCTATTTTGTAGTCTTTGCTAGATACTGTGAAAATAACAAAAATACCACAAATTAGAATTCCATTAAATTTTCTTGCACAATAATTAACAATGCTCCAAATAGACTTTAATATATTGATACTTAATTTGAATAATCAAATAAGATTAAATAACATACATTATCTTTTGAAAATGTCTCCATTCCCAGTGTGCAGGACAGCATAAGGCATATTATCAATACTCAGTGAATGTATAAGATAGGCAAATCAACAGATTAATAGTATTATATGTTGAATTATAGTTGCTATTTTGTGTTGAATCACATGCTCTTGGAAACTGGTTATTTTTGCATGAAATTTCTATCAATTCTTTAAACAGAATATTAACTTAATCAGCTCGTCACATTATCCTTCCAAGCCAGATAATAGAAAAAAAAAATAATACTATGTAGAACAAATGTATACTTTTAACCTTTAAAAACAATAAATGTCCATAGAATGTGAGAAGTGAACAGGGACCATAAAGGTACTAACAATCAGACACACTTTAAATCCCCTCCTTGCCTTGTTGTATTCTCTAAAATAAGGAGTTTCAGGTAATGGCAACAATTCAGTCAAAAAACTCAGAACAAGCATTTAGAAATTATACTTCTGGACTGTGAGGTCAGTGGTTGGGTTAAAAATTTGATGTTAAATAATCTTTCAATGTGGAGCAGAAGTAATGGCTATGTACACAAATTCCACTTTCTCTTTTGGTTTATGTAGTCCTGAAATGCCCAGAGATTTTTGCTGATTAATATTATTTTATGTTACTATTTTAAAGTATATTTGTTAAGTCATAAATTTCATCAGATATCTCATTTTGTTTTACTGCTTTGCAAGAGTTATTATTGTCATAAGAAATAGTGTTTAATTACTAATTATTCTCTAAATTGTTCAGGCTGTTAAATGGATATCTGTGACATCTAAAACACTAAATAATAAGACATTAAAGTTCAAAAGGTGCAATAAATAAGCATGTATATTGCTTTGTCCAATGTGATGAAGCCTGTCACAATTCCAATATTTTTTTGACTACCAAAGTGGAAATAACAGATAAGAATAACTAAAAACTATGATTCTTCATATTATTGCCGATATCTAGGGTAACAATGCTAATCAGAGATTTCCACTTTTCATCATTCTAAAAATTGATGCTGGAGTTTTATTTTCAGGTTATACTCATTTTAGGATTTTTTTTAAGAATAACTATTTTGAGTTAATAGTTAATATACTCGATGGAGGGTCTAAGATTTCAAATCACTCACATCAAGTCAGTGTTTCAAAACTCTCTGTCTAAATCACACACATGTCTATGTACTTGTGTGTGTATGTGTTAGTGTGTTTATTAATAACGAATTCTATATTGCCATCTACTTGCTGTTTAACTTCAAGTAAATTAAGCTACGTCTCTGAGTCTCAGTTTCCTCATCCATGGATCATAGTTACTATTATACTGCTTTTATGAAGACTGAATGCAATAATGTAGCAAAAATACTACTATCATGATGGCTATGGCTGAGATCATGCCATAGGTTCATTGAATCCATGTTCGTTTTCTTTTCCTGAGTACAAAGGAGAGCTGCATTTTTCAGCATTCCACAATACTGTGTTACGGACAGAGGAATGCAGGCAGAAGTGTAAAAGTGATATTTGCCACTTCCAAGCCTGTTCAAACACCACATGCAAATACCCAGTTCATTTTCCCCTCCCATGGTAACAATGAATGGCCAGCATTACCTTTAGTGCAGCTGCAAGTTGGCAGACCCTTCATCAGCCTGGTTCTTTCAGACACTTTTTGGAGCAGTTTTGGTCATAAAATAAGTGCAAAAATAAACATTTTTAATGCTGATGCAATAAGGTCTTGAGTTTTTTGTTTTTTTTTAAAATATGGTAGGATGGCTTATCATATCCTGACTAATAGAGTGGACAATATTCAAATATTATTCAAATATTATTTCCCTTCATTGCCTCTTTTCTTGGATGAGGAAAATTAAACCTAATATTTTAATTAGGTTATAAGTATTCCTTTAACATAGGCACTGTATTAGTTCATTCTTGAATTGCTATAAAGAACTACCTGAGACTGAGTAATTTATGAAGAAAGGAGGTTTAATTGACTCACAGTTCCACAGGCTGTACAAGAAGCATGGTTGGGAAAGCCTCAGGAAACTTACAATCACGGCAGAAGGGCAAAGAGGAAGCAATCACCTTCTTCAAATGGTAGAGCAGGAGGAAGAGAGTGAAGGGGGAGGTGTTACATACTTTTAAACAACCAGATCTCATGAAAACTCACTTGCATGAGAACAACAAGGGGAAATCCACCCCTATGATCCAATTACCTCCCACCAGCTCCTTTCCCCAATATTGGCGATTACAATTCAACATGAGATTTGTGTGGAGACACATAGTCTAATCATATCATTCCACCCCTGGCCCCTCTTAAATCTCATGTCCATCTCACACTTTAAAACCAATCATGCCTTTCCAATAGTCTCCCAAAGTCTTAACTCATTCCAGCATTAATTCAAAAGTCCAAGTCCAAAGTCTCATCTGAAACAAGGCAAGTACCTTCTGCTTATGAGCCTGTAAAATAAGAAACAAGTTTTTTGTTGGTAAAAGCTCCCATTCCAAAAGAGAGAAATTGGCCAAAACCAAGGGGCTACAGGCCCCATGCAAGGCCAAAACCTAGCATGGCAGTCATTAAATCCTAAAGCTCCTAAGTGATCTCTTTTGACTCCATGTCTCATATCCAGGGCACACTGATGCAAGGGGTGGGCTCCCAAGCCCTTGGGCAGCTCCACTCCTGTGGCTTTGCAGGGTATAGCCCCCACAGCTGCTTTCATGGTCTGGGATAGAATGCCTGCAGCTTTTCCAGGTGTGCAGTGCAAGCTGTCAGTGGATCTACCATTCTGGGTTCTGGAGGATGGTAGCCCTCTTCTCACAGCTCCCCTAGGCAGTACCCCAATGGGGACTCTGTATGGGGACTCCAATCCCACATTTCCCCTCCACACTGCCCTAGTGGAGGTTCTCCATGAGGGCTCTGCTCCTGCAGCAGACTTCTGAGTGGACATCCAGGCATTTCCATACATCCTCTGAAATCTAGCCAGAGGCTCCCAAGCCTCAAGTCTTATCTTCTGTTCATCTGCAGGCCCAACACCATATAGAAGTTGCTAAGGATCGGGGCTTGCACCCTCTGAAGCAACAGCCCAAGCTGTACCTTGGCCCCCTTTAGCCACAGCTGGAGCTTGAGTGGCTGGGATGCAGGTGCCATGTCCTGAGACTGCACAGAGCAGCAGGGCCCTGGTGATGGTCCACAAAAACATTTTTCTCTCCTAGGCCTCCAGGCCTGTGACAGGAGGGGCTGCTGCAAATGTCTCTGAAAAGCCCCGGGGGCATTTTCCCCATTGTCTTGGCTATTAACATTCAGCTTGTCTTTACTTGTGCAAATTTCTGCAGCCTTGAATTCTTCCTCAGAAAATAGATTTTTCTTTTCTACTGCATGGTCTGGCAGCAAATTTTCCAAACTTCTGTGCTCTGCTTCCCTTTTAAATATAAGTTCTAGTTTCAGGTCATTTTTTGTTTATGCAAATTAGTGTAGGTTTTTTAGAAGCAGCCAGGTTACCCCTTCAGTGCTTTACTGCTTTGAAATTTATTCTGCCAGCTACCCTAACTCATCTCTTTCAAGTTCAAAGTTTCACAGATCTCTAGAGCAGGGGCATAATGCCGCCAGTCTCTTTGATAAAGCATAGCAAGAGTGACCTTTGCTCCAGTTCCCAATAAATTCCTCATTTCTATCTGAGAGCACCTAAGCCTAGACTTCATTGTCCATATCACTATCTGTCTTTTGGTCACAACCATTCAATAGGTCTCTAGAAAGATCCAAAGTTGCCCACATCTTCTTGTCTTCTTCTGAGCTCTCCAAACTATTCCAATCTCTGCCTGTTACCCAGTTCCAAAATGTGCTTCCACATTTTCAGGTATCTTTATAGCAATGCCCCTTTTCTCTTGTACCAATTTTCTGTATTATTTCATTCTCACACTGTTATAACGAACTATGTGAGACTGGGTAATTTATGAAAAAACAAGGTTTAATCAACTACCAGTTCTGCTGGTTGTACATAAAGCATGGTTGGGGAGGTCTCAGGAAACTTACTATCATGGCAAAAGGGCAAAGGGGAAGCAAGCACCTTCTTCACATGGTGGAGCAGGAGGAAGAGAGTGAAGGGGGAAGTGATACATGCTTTTAAACAACAAGATCTCATGATAACTCACTCACTAGCATGAAAACAGCAAAAAGGAAACCTACACCCATGAGCAAATCACCCCCCACCAGGTCCCTCTTCCAACACTGAGGATTACAATTCAACATGAGATTTGAATGGAGACTCAGAGCTAAACCATATCAAGCTCCCCTTTTAAAATGCTATTATTACATAACTAAAATATGCAAGAATATATAAAGAATAATATAGTGAATAACACATACGTTAAAAATAAACATTGATTTCTGGTATGAATATGTTTGATTAAGACAGCACTCCCATTCTCCTTCAGGAAACCATCCAGCAGGAGAAAAGCAAAACAGAAAACATAAATTCTATTTTCTACAAAACTCGGAAGCAAACTTCAAGATATTTTTGTGAGATGCTAAAACTGGAAATCAGGGGAGAAGAAAAGGAGGGAAGTCAAGGATAGATCTAAGTATTAAAACTCCAGCTTCAACACATCTCAGAAGGTGCCAACAAAACCATACATCCTTAAGTATGCTCCCTGAAGGCATGGAACATTCTCTGAGGGGCAAAATCAATATTATCTATTTGAAAAACAGTGTGTGACAATATGTGTTTGAGGGCAAGGGGAAGGCAGTATATATGTGTATTGTCTGTGTATGAGCTGGGTGGTAGCATAATTATGCACATGTGTGTGCATGCTCACCCCCAACAACACAAACACACTGATTACCACACCTCCCTTCCGACACACACACAGTCAATACAGTCTGCTTTAGAGCAACAGATGCAATGGAGTCTATGAGGAATGTTCAGAGAAGTCTTGATACAAACTGGAAAGAGGAAGGCCTTTCTATTGTGAAACAGTTACTAAGGAACCTCTCTACCTTGGCCTTCCAAAATACAGAAACCTCTTGCAAATACCCAGTTCATGAAAGTCACATTTTTTAAAAAGTTATCATTAAAAGAAAACAAATGCAACAGATGTATAAAGACATGATTAAAGTATAAAATCAAGGCTGGGTATGGTGGCTCATGCCAGTAATCCTAGCACTTTGGGAGGCTGAGGTGGGGGGATTGCCTGAGCTCAGGAGTTTGAGACCAGCCTGGGCAACATGGTGAAACCTCATCTCTACTAAAAATATAAAAAATTAGCTGGGCGTGGTGGTGCATGCCTGTAATCCCACCTACTCAGGAGGCTGAGGCACAAGAATCGCTTGAAGTCAGGAGGCAGAGGTTGCAGTGAGCCGAGATAGCACCATTGCACTCCAGCCTGGGTGACAGAGCAAGACTGTGTCTCAAAATAAATAAATAAATAAACAAACAAACAATAAAATCAGGAGTATCAACGTTCATTAACTTATAAAAGCACTCACTAGACATGTGTTGCCATAAAGCAGAAATTAAGTGTGACCAAATATTTTGTAGTGAATGTTTAAGAAAATTCAGCTTTCTGACACAAGACCCAAGGCAGAAATACAAGAACTCAGGGAAGAGGTGACCCGATGACAGTATGAAATAGTGAAGATAGCAGAACTGAGAAAAGAATCAGCAGGGTAAATGAAACCATCACAGAAAAGAAGATGCAATTTATTATGTACCCAATAGAACGCTCAAGAAGCACAAAAAAGGAACATTGAGGATATGAATGACAAAAGAGAACATTATAAAATGGAAACCTATGCCAACTTAAGCCAGGTACAAAAGTATCTCACATAGCTGAACAACTAGTTCATTTTTGCAATGAGTGGTTTTAAGCAACCATAAATGGAATATGATGTTAAAATACACAAATTGATACTTTGAAGGTTAATATGTATCTAATAAAAAACTAGAATAAGTTTGAAACTTATTAGCTTGTTGTTATTGATATTCAAATATCCCTGGACTTTTGCATTTTTATTTTATTAAATATATATTATGTGGAGGTAGATACACAATTTTAAATAAATGTTTAAAGTAAATATAGATGCTTATTTTTAGTGCAGCTTTTTTTTACATTTCCTCTTTTGTTTGACCCTCCTTTTCCTTTTTTCTTCTCTCTCCCCCTAAATCAGTATATACCCCTTCTTTGCCTTCAATATGATTAATATATACAGGAATATAAGTATGTCCTGTATAAATAGATATATATAGCTATGTATATAAGAATGATTCATTTTTGCTACTGCTGATTTTGTAACAATGATATCACACTGTACACATGTGTCAACAACTTGCTTTTCTCACTCAAAATAACTCAGGGAAAGCATCCAACCCCACTAAGTTCTAATTCATTATTTTAAGTAGCAATATAATGACTGACATTATGGATATGCCATGAGTAATCTTAATATTTTCTTGACAAGAGTGGGGGGGCAGAGCAGATGGCTGAATAGGAACAGCTCCAGTCTCCAACTCCCAGCGCGAGCGACACAGAAGACCAGTGATTTCTGCATTTTCAACTGAGGTACTGGGGTCATCTCACTAGGGAGTGCCGGACAATCGGTGCTGGTCAGCTGCTGCAGCCCGACCAGCGAGAGCTGAAGCAGGGCGAGGCATCGCCTCACCTGGGAAGCGCAAGGGGGAAGGGAATCCCTTTTCCTAGCCAGGGGAACTGAGACACACAACACCTGGAAAGTTTTTACTTTCAGTCATGATTAAAGTTGATTAAAGTCTTCTCTGCCATTGCTTTCATAAGAGGATTTCAAGATGGTTTGAAGATTTTTCTTGTTTTATTTTTACATTTGAATTTATCACCCATCTGGAATCAATGTTAATTTATGATGTGCAAAGGAGGCCTGCCTTTATTTTCTTTCAGATATATTTTAGATTATGTCCCCACTATTCATTGCTATCAATTTTACCACTGAATTGAACTACTAGTTTTGTTATATATCGTGTTCTTAAATAATGCCACATTTCTATATTCTCTATTTCTTTCCCCACTGTCTTTTTCTACATTGTGAAAAACATAATCTTTTTTTTTTTTTTTTTTTGAGGCGGAGTCTCGCTCTGTCGCCCAAGCTGGAGTGCAGTGGCCGGATCTCAGCTCACTGCAAGCTCCGCCTCCCGGGTTCCCGCCATTCTCCTGCCTCAGCCTCCCGAGTAGCTGGGACTACAGGCGCCCGCCACCTCGCCCTGCTAGTTTTTGTATTTTTAGTAGAGACGGGGTTTCACTGTGTTAGCCAGGATGGTCTCGATCTCCTGACCTCGTGATCCGCCCGTCTCGGCCTCCCAAAGTGCTGGGATTACAGGCTTGAGCCACCGCGCCCGGCCGAAAAACATAATCTTATAAGTGTTAAATACCTACCCCATTCCTCTTAAGAGATACTCAATTGTTACAATCAGAGAAGGATCTCAAGCTCAAGGAGAAGAAAAGTTTGCTCCAAATACAGTGAAAGATTATACGAATTGGCAGTTAGTGATATTTGTTGGGCAGTGGTGTAGTGGTGGCTATATACCCAGGTCTGGTCAAATAGCATAAATAGGGGTCTTCTATATGGCACTTATGGAAAAATCCTATTTTTTCTGTGATTAAAAAAGAGAGGCTCAGTGGCTGGATGTTTTTGGACATTTGACTCTATAAAGCAATGCCAAACTGGCTTGAAATAATTGACTTTATTTAATATCCTTGCTGAGACCAGCTTGGTCAGGGAGACCCTAACCCAGCAGCGCTAGAGGAATTAAAGACACACACACAGAAATATAGAGGTGTGGAGTGGGAAATCAGGGGTCTCATAGCCTTCAGAGCTGAGAACTCTGAACAGAGATTTACCCATGTATTTATTAACAGCAAGCCAGTCATTAGCATTGTTTCTATAGATATTAGATTAACTAAAGGTTTCCCTTATGGGAAATGAAGGGAGGGGCCGAAATAAAGGGATGGGCTGAAATAAAGGGATGGGCCAAAATAAAGGGATGGGTTTGGCTAGTTATCTGCAGCAGGAGCATGTCCTTAAGGCACAGATTGCTGATGCTATTGTTTGTGGTTTAAGAGCACCTTTAAGTGGTTTTCTGCCCTGGGTGGGCCAGGTATTCCTTGCCCTCATTCCGGTAAACCCACAACCTTCCAGTGTGGGCGTTATGGCCATCATGAACATGTCACAGTGCTGCAGAGATTTTGTTTATGGCCAGTTCTGGGACCAGTTTATGGCCAGATTTTGGGCAGCCTGTTCCCAATATGTCCTAATATCTGTAATGACAAGCTATTCCTCATGCTTGTTCTTTACGATAGTTTTCATGTCTATTCTGTAACATTTGTTCTTCTGTATAAATATGTGATCATGTACCCTTGTCCCTGATTCTCCAGATGTACATCCAAACCAAAGGATCTGGAATGAAAGTAAAAACTAGATCAGTTTTCTTGTCTTCTTGGTTTGAGCCCCAGTAGAGCCTGGGTTTTATTTATTCTTAGTAGCCTGTAAATCCAATCACCCAGTGACAGGCAATAGAGGTGAAGGAGATACAATTTTGATGTTTCAGGTTCTAGGAACCTCTTTTAGATGCCTCCTTCATAAATCTCTTATTTTATATCTGTAGCACTTACCTGATTTTCAGTTTATCAATTACTGAATATATCTCATTCTCCTAAGAAGAATGCCTAGTTTCATGTGTGATATTAGTAACAAAAGTTATATTTCATTATTCCAAAATACCTGTTGAATACCCTACTCCCTGCAAAAAAAAAAAAAACAAAAAAAATTCAAAAATCAGTTAAGGAGAATTTAGTCTGAGACCTACTGGTATTAAGAATATTTAACATCCTACATGATATAAATGATGAATTGATGGGTGCTGATGAGTTGATGGGTGCAGCACACCAACATGGCACAAGTATACATATGTAACAAACCTGCACGTTATGCACATGTACCCTAGAACTTAAAGTATAATAAAAATAAATAAATAAATAAAAGAATATTTAACATCCTAATAGTAAAAGGAGCTATTAAGAGAAGCTGGGGAGGTTCCTCCAAATCCAAACAGGAAGGTCAACCAGTCCCTCCATTTTTCTATATATGTTCTTCCTCCTTTTAGTTCCTTATATTTGCACATGCCCACTTTTCTTAAACCAGTCATCCCACAGTGCATTGTTTAAAATATGCTGACTGTATTTTATTGGTAAATCTTTTTTTCTTCCAGGTCATGGTAAAAACCGTCACAGCAAAATCACTTTACATTTGTTATAACTAATTTTTCATTTGTATGTTATGGCGTCCTACAAAGAAGCATTTTAAACAGGTGCTTTTCATATATAAAATCAATTCCAATCCCTAAGAAAACTAAGTCTATACTCAAATTCAAGTTTACTTATCTTATGACAGGAAATAATGAAGCAATTTATATTTGTATTTTATTAGCTACTGAATATTTATCTAACTTGTATCTGGAACTCTTAATGTTTTCTATATTCATAGTCAGTAATAGTTCAATGGTATTTTATTCAAATGTTATATAATTACAATTCATTTTAATTTTTCTCTTAAAATAGCCTGGTCCATAAAGAAAAATATTGAACATTTAAAAGGAAAAAGAAAATATAACAATTTAATTGCTTATACCATCACTCAGCTCTAGAAATGTTAAATTATAGTTAATCTTGAGTAAAGAATTCACGAATTAAGAAAGATTTATTATTTTAAAGACATTGTTCTATTGTCTTCAAGTTTCTATTAATGATGTTGAGAAGACTAATGCCATTCCATTTCCTCATCTTTTTTACATAAACTCTTCATTTTTAAATAACTTCTGAGATTTCATATATTTTACATAAAATCTTATATTGATGTTGCTTGGATGGGGCTTTAAAATTTATTTTCAGATGGCCATTGGGCTTTTTCAATCAAGAGATCATATTCTTCCAGTCCAGGAGTGACCTTCCTTCCTTCCTTCCTTCCTTCCTTCCTTTTATTCCTCCCCATTTCATTCATTCTTCTGTTCATTCATTTTTAAAATAATTTTTGAACCAAGTTATATATTATTTTTTTAAAAATCCTGTTAGTTGGATGCAATTTTTTCACTGCTCTTATTTTCTTGCCCATTATCCATCGTTTGTCATTATGATTATCTCGTGTGAATTTTTTTATGAAAGCATCTAAAAAAGACGGAAATGATCAGGAATGTTATAATAAAATAAACACCTATATGCCAGCCAGCCAAAAGGGTGATTTCTTATTCTGCCCACCTTAAAAAATGGGTTTTTCTCATTTTTATTTTGATTGTCAGTTATTAATATATGGCATAACATAATCTTTTTCAACTATTCATATTGTTAAAACAGTTCCTTAGACTATGATTTTGTTTGTTCTCTAGTTGATGGTATCTTTGATGCAGACAATTTTCTTTTTTATATGGTAGCCAAATTCATCTGTATTTTTATTTCAAGTTTGCAATTTTTGTATTTTGTTTAACACATCCTTTCATAATTTGAAGTCATAAAGATAGATATTCTATATTTTCTTCTCATTAACAATATGAAAAATTTGATTTTTGCATTTGGATCTTTAAGTCACATAGGATTTAGTTTTGCTTATTATATAAGAAAGAAATTATTTTGTTTTCATTTAGAAAATCAATTGTCCCAACACCATTAATAGACCATCCTTTTTCCAATGATTTATATGGTTATGTCTATCAAAAACTTAGTACTTGGATAACAATGGGAATGTAGTTAATGCCACTGAACTGTGCATATAAGCATAGTCAAACTGGAAAATTTTATTTTACATATATTTTAGAAGAGGTAAAAATGTATATGCACATCTGATCATGGCCTATGTGATAACTCTCTGAATCATTCTGAATCATATATACTGTTTTATGTATATCTATAAATATTAATATGCATATGTATTTTCTGCATCGATGTCAAAGTTAATTTATTAAAGTATTTTTAAATTTCATTAGATTCAATTTCTGTATGTATAGTCAACAATTCCATAAACAAAAGAAGGAAAAGATATAACATAGTAAACAATGCTTGTATAACATGAGACAAGTTGCCTTTTTTTTTTTTTTTTTTTTTTTTTGAGATGGAGTCTCGCTCTGTCGCCCAGGCTAGAGTGCAGTGGCCGGATCTCAGCTCACTGCAAGCTCCACCTCCCGGGTCCACGCCATTCTCCTGCCTCAGCCTCCCGAGTAGCTGGGACTACAGGCACCCACCACCTCGCCCGGCTAGTTTTTTTTTGTATTTTTTAGTAGAGACGGGTTTTCACTGTGTTAGCCAGGATGGTCTCGATCTCCTGACCTTGTGATCCGCCCGTCTCGGCCTCCCAAAGTGCTGGGATTACAGGCTGCCTTTTAAAGTAGATTCCTAATGGTACATATCTACTAGTGACTGTTAATGTTCTGAGCCATATTTGTTTTGAATATGAATTTGTGTACACACACACACATATATACACACACACACATATAATCACAATTGAATGGAACAGATCTTAAAGAAACAAACTATGCAAATAAATATGTTTTGGGTTTTTTCTGTTTTCCATCAAATAGACAGTACAGAAAAAGAACTTAATTTTTTTGGTTAAACCTAATAAGCATTAGTTATTCTTTTGAGAGTTGAATCTCCCAGATCTGGTACGTACTTCAATATATCACTTAGTTAATGTTTGTTACTGTTGTTTAATTTTGAGTTGTGTCTTTTGACAATGTTTCATAGGCTGATTTTCCCAATAAAGGAGCGTTACTTAGTTCATTTCTCTTCAGTCTTGATGATAAACTTTTCATGGCATCCTTGGCTTTTCATACACTTTTTTCAAAAGCTTGTAATCATTGTGCTCATCCCACTCAGTTCGCAGGCTATCCTGCTTATTTGATTTAATTGAAACTAGAATTGTGTGATAATACTAATGCTTGTGTCTGTCAGATTCTCTGGGCAAGTCATTGAGCTCCTTGTTTCTCTTGATTTCCTTGTAATTGTGCTCCTTTATCCTGTTGCATGAAGCTAAAGCACTAGGTTTATAATTTTTGTTGAGCTTCAGGGCTCTACGTTTTCTGGGATAATATAGTTTCCACGCTGGAGCCCATGAGGTGAAGGGCAAAGGTTCAAGCTCAAATGTGTTAAAATCACTATGAATGTTGATAGAAAAGGTAACCTCGACTTGTTTTTGCTGTGATGTTTAGATGTATTTATCTAGTTCCATGTAAAAGGTGATGGGAGTTATTGTTCATTGTAATTCCATTGAATTACTAGATTATTTGGGGAGAATCATCATGTTCACAATATTAAGTTTTCATTAATAATCATGGCATCACACTATATTCGCTTAGATAATTTTATGTCCTTTTATATCATTTATCATTTTGTAATTTTTCCATAAAGGTCTCATATATCATTTGTTAGATAAATTATTACTGAGTGCCATATGGTTTCATAATTCATGCCAGACAATTAGTTGATTTAAAAGTTGATATACAAAACTGAAACAATGGTTTAAACAAAGAAAAATGTAGCTATTTATTTCTTTCATATCAGTATGTTTCAAAACGTTAACTTTATATGTAGTTTTTGTCATACCTACATTTGTCATACCTACATATCATCCGTGCCATCATTTCCTTATTTTTAAGTTTCTGTTTGCATTTTTAAAAAAAATACTCAAAATGGAAAGTTGTTGCTATCACTAAAAACAATGTTCAATGTGTGAAACCCATTAAAATAGATAAATAACCAATAAAATTAAGGAGACAAATCCAACTGTTTTCCTCTTAAAATCAAAGTTCGTACCATTGGTGTAGTTTTGAATATACTGGTTTATACGAATACAAAACATTCACGGGACTTAAATAAGTAGTAGCTGGCTGTTTGATTTAGTTACAATTGCATCTATTGGTTACTGACTTTTAAAAATATGTATTCAATATACATACTGATATGAGTACTTACTCTCTGCCAGTCACTTCTAGACATTTTGCTACTTTAATCATCATAGCAACTCTATGGGGCCAGATGTTATGTATTGTATGATATAAAAAACTTTGTCACAGATTTTTGTGAGAATAGCTATGTGCCTTTGAGACCATTGTATAAAGACAACAATAATTGGCAAAATTAATTCCCATGGAAATTCTTCCTTTCTCTGATGACTATACTGAATAATTGGAATTGACAGGTATTTCTTTACTACTAATTATCATTATTACACTCTCTCACTACTTTCTCTTCAGTCTGTTATGTCAAGACAATGAATAATAGTTTCTTGTACATCTACAATGGGAACACTGGAGCTGCCACTTTGGCTGATGATTGGATAATTCTTTCGTGTCTCTTACCCCTTCTCTTTCTATTACTGTAGAAAACACGATGACAATTATAAATACTTCCCCATAGAACTTTCTTCTTCAGATTAGAATTCTTCTGATTGGAAACAAAAGTAATTAAAGGTTAAGAACATGTGATTCTACTCTTTCTTTCACCTTTGCCTAAAGCCTTCAGAAAATGCCAAGGATTTTTTCTTTGCTTATTTACATTGACTTATAGGCCAACTATTCCATACGACTTTTACAGAGGCATGGATTTAGGTATATATCTATATATAAGTATGTAAATACATATTTACATATATTTAGATTTATATCTATATATAAATATATAAGATTTGCTTCTAAATTTCCAAGATCTTCTCTATTCCAGGTAGGGAAATGAACTGCCCACATTTTAAAAAATGATCATTCTTGTCTTTTTGTTATTTTCCTTAACATCTTCAAAGCTAAGACAGATTAATTTAGAGTATTGTTATGCTAAAACCCAGAAGATGTTCTTGTGTTTCTGTTTCACTTGGATATGTATTAAAGAAAAACATTACCAGATTTCTGTCATTGTTGTTACTTGGTCTTGTGTGTTTTTTTAAGTGATTATTTAATAGTTTTTATTATTGCTTTTCTTAGTCCTTATTGTTAAAAGTAAAATCATTTTTATTATAATGTTTTACTTTTTTGTCATACACCACTGAAGCCTGTATCCAAACATGTAACTATTAGTCTAACAGATCATATTTAAGGATGATATAAAAAGATATTTTTCCATCTTGAACACTTTCATGTATTCAGTAAGAGAACACGTGAACACAGGGAGGGGAACATCACACACCGGGGCCTGTCGGGAGGTGGAGGGGGTAGAAAAAGGAGAGCATTAGGAGAAATACCTAATGTAGATGACAGATTGATGGGTGCAGCAAACCACCATGGCACGTGTATACCTATGTAACAAACCTGCATGTTCTGCACATGTATCCAGAATTTAAAGTATAATTTTAAAAAAGGAAAGAATAATTTTGATCTCTTTCCTTAAACTTTATGAAAGTTATTCCTGCATTCTGATTCATATAATTTCATTAATCTTTATATAGAAGGGAATCAAGAACAAATTATAATTAGTGTTTACATTTTCATTGTCTGTCTCTTTGGGGTTTTGCAACCTGAAGTCTATTAATCAAATATATTTGTTCACAGTATGCACCATGTATTTTGGCTTTATTCCTAATCATCTTCTTCCCAGTCCAAGTGTCTGCTTCCTTGTCACTGTCAGCCAGTTGTGTTTTCTATGGAATACATTTTGTTTGACATAGCTCTACTTTTAGTTTAGGTTACTTTTTAAATCTGGAGTGTGAACAGCACCTTCTGTTCTTCTTCATTCTCCCTAAAACAAATGTCTAAATTATTATATTTAAAATAAAAGGGCAAAATCTGCACTTTGCTAATAAGTACATAAAGTTGCCAGATGGTTTTATCAGTGTCTTAAATATTCTGGGTTTGATGGGTTGGTTATGCCTGAAGCATAAACATCAATTCTATATCCTGTCATGAAACTATTAGGGATGACCAAATTTCATCAGCATTGATCTGTGCATGTTAGATTCTCAGAGGCATCTGATTTTGTAATTGGCACCTGCTTTTGATTCTACAAGAACTCCCAACAGCATAATAGTTTCCAAATGAAAACAGGAATATTATATATTTTAACAAAAAGTATAATATAAATTTTTTGAAATTGCAATGTTCTTATTGTATTTCAGATGTCCCAATAATAAATAAGCTTGAAAGGCAGTCAAGGTCACAAGGCGTGCAACTCTTAGGCAAGTTCTAGTGCTGAACTACATTCAGAGCCACTGGACTTGGGGGATATAAAATCTCCCGAGACACCAGCTGGCATAGCTAAAGGAATGCTTATGCCACCCCTTCCCCAACCCCAGGATGCACAGATCATGGCTCCAAAAGAGACTTTTCCTTCTGCTTACGAAGAGGAGAGGGAAGAGTAAAGAGGATTTTGTCTGGCATCTTGGAGACCATCTCAGCTACAACAGGATAAGGCACCATGCAGAGTTGCAAGGCCCCCTTTCTAAGCCCTAGCTTCTGGATGACACTTCTAGACACACCCTGAGGCATAAAGGAACCTGTTGCCTTGAAGGGAAGAACTCAGTTCCAGGATAGAACACTGGGGCCCTGAATAACCAGCAGCAATACCTAGGTAGTATGGCATGGGACTTGGGTGAGACTGAGACTTGCTGGCTTTAGGTCAGACTCAGCACATACTCAGCTGTGATGGCTACAGAAAGAGACTCCATCTGCTTGAGAAAATTGGAGGGGAAAGTAGAAGGGACTTTGTCTGGCACCTCAGGTACCACCTCGGCCACAGGAGTGTAGAGCACCAAGCAGGCTCTTGGGGTCTCTGATTCTAGGCCTTAGATGTTGAATAGCATTTCTGGACTTGCCCTGGGCCAGAAGGGATCCACTGCCCTGAACAATGAGTCCCAGGCTGGGCAACACTCACTGCAAGCTGACTGAAGATACCTTGGACCTTAAAGGAATATCAGTGGTAGCCTGGCAGCACTCCTCATGGGCTTATGGTGGTAGTGCCCACGATGTGAGGTCAGTTTCTTTTGGCTAAAAGGAGAATTGCTCTGAAGTTTCAGAAGGCTTAAATTTTTGTCTTGTTTTGACGCTAACTTAAATCTGGCAAGTCACTGAAACAAACTTCATATTTGAGGAATATTACTGAAAACCTATTAACCGCTCCTGTATCAACCACGAATGCACTAGGCAATGGTATTTTAGCTACAGAATGAACTATGTATCTCACATTGCTGATACATGAAACACCTTCTAGCTGATAATATCCTATGAATAATAAAACTGGGAAGTGGGTCATCTGAAACTGTGATAACATTACTTTCTAATGTCCACTATAATAAAATATTGTCTTCCACTGCAACACAAAAAGTAGAAACAAACATTTTTACAATTTCAATAATACTGAGCAGAGACTGATGTATGAAGAAGAAATGATTTCATACTTGTCTGATTGAAGGGTAAGTTTCTTTCTGTCTCGCTCTGTTGCCAGGCTGGAGTGCAGTGTCTTGGCTCACTGCAACCTCCGCCTTCTGGGTTCAAGCAGTTCTCCTGTCTCAGCCTCCTGAGGAGCTGGGACTACAGGCCACCACACCTGGATCTCCCAACCTGGTGATCCACCCGCCTCGGCCTCCCAAAGTGCTGGGATTACAGGCGTGAGGCCCACTGCGCCCGGCCCAAAAGTTTAATGACTTGGTTTATTTTTTGCATTGATATTTCTAGTAATGACAATGGGATAAAAGCTAAATGTCCATCAATAAGGTATATCACAGTGTACCATTAATACTCTGCAGTGGTTAATAACTTTGTGGTTGATATATGTGAATTGATTTGTAAATATAATCAAGATAACTTATTGAGGAATAAAAAATAAATGCAGAATGATGCATTCATATTATGTTTTAACACATCATCCAATTTATGCTAAAGACAAATAAAGCTATAAATCCATGATACATGTCTGGCGTATCAACCTGAGAAAGGGAAAGAGCATGGTAAGTAATGTTCAAGGAAGACTTTAGGCTTGTCTTTAAATTGATTGTTTTAAATGAGAATATATTAATATATGCACACATTTTATGTGTGATTTGAATTTAATAGTATTTAATTAAAGTAATGACTTTTTTTCCATTTATACAGCCACTGACTTATACATAATACAACTGTCAACATGCTTTAAATATATTAAAAGGATCTGCATTAAGAAAAATACTAAACTGTATAGTGAGGGCCATGGTACAATACATGAACTCTGTTTTTGAAATATAGATATTTTTATATAATTTCCATTATCCTGAAATTAATTAAAGTTAATTCCTTTTATGATTTGGAGGTATGGAAATGAATGTCTCAATGAGAGACTAAATTTCCATTGAAAGAAGAACAAGATGAAATACGAAAGCATATGTGTCAAAAGAGAATCAGTGGTGACTTGCCCTCTCATAGATCAAAACATCAAAAAATAAGAAACTGAATATGACAAAGCAGAAAGTCTAGATATAAGTATGAATAAATACGAATATAGATCATTACAAAGATGGACTTTCAAAAGTGTTGGAAAGGATAAAGTATTTCAAAATGATTTGCAGAGAAGTAAACATATATTTGAGAAAAAAATTAGAATAGCACCTCATACCTTACAACAAAGTACATTACAGTTTATTTAAAAATTTAAAGATGAAAAGTAACCTGAAAACGATAAAATTTAATGTAAGTGACTATTAACTCTTATTTGGATTGAGAGTACATTTTAAATATTAGAACAGATATAGAAACATAAAGGGAAAATAAATTTGTTTCGACAAGAAAAATTGGTTTATATATGAAAAATATATAAAAGACAAACAGTGAGCTGTGAAAATGTATGCAACATATATCGTAGGCAAAGAATTACAATCCTTAATATATGTAAAGCTTTTACAAATGGGAAATGCCAAAAAACAAGAAAATGCCTTATATTTAAAAAAACGGATAAATTATTGTGCAGAGGCAACACTACTGGACCCTGAAAATCTGGCAACAGAGTTATTTATATATCCATATATATCCACAATACATCCATATTTTACTATATATATTTAAGGTGTACAACACGATGTTTTTATATACATAGTGAAATAGTAAGTAATAGTCAAGCAAATGAACATATCTATCTTCTTGCCTAGTTACACTTTTGTTTGTGTGCTAAGAACACCAAAAATCTACTCTCTTAGCAAATTTCCAGTGTATAATATAATAGTGTAAACATAGTCCTTACACTGTACCTTAGAGCTCTAGACTTGTTTATTCTATATAACTACAACTTTGTACCCTTTGTCTTACATCTCCTCATTTCCTATGACTCGTCTACCCCTCGTAACCATGATTATATTCTCTTTGTATTTCATTTTATTTTTAGATTCCACATATAAGTGAGATCATGCACTATTTTTCTTTCTCTGTTTGGCTTATTTCACTTGGCATAACATCCTCCTGGTTCATCCATGTTGTCATAAATGGTAGGATCTCTTTCTTTTATAAGGCTGAATAATATTCCATTTTGTATATATACTATAATTTATTTATCCATTCATCAATTGACAGAAACTTGTTTCCATATTCTGGCTATTGTGAATAGTGCTGCAATTAACATGGGATTGCAGATATCTCTTTGATGTTCTGATTTCATTTCCTTTGGGTATACACCCAGCGGGATTGCTGGGTCATTTAGTAGTGATAGGGACAGGAGGAAGGGAAATGCTGGGCAGAAGAGGGAAGGTCTCTGGCTAGGGCCCGATCCTCAACCCTGGAACCATGGCCCAAAGTGAGAACTTACATCCTTGTTTTCTCATTTGAATGTTGCCTTTTCTAAAACAACCCATGGCCGGCCCCACCCCCAATCCTGTGCCCATAAAAACCCAAGGCTCATATGGCAGAGAGAGGAGAAGCAGCTGAATGCCAGAGACTACAGTTGGACATTGGGGAGAAGTGGCTTGACTTCAGAGGGATGGCTTGAGGGCATAGCTTCAGAGACGAGTCTGGTCAGGGAAGGCTGGACTTCAGAAGAAGATTACCTTCCTGCTCCGTCCTCTTTTCAGCTCCTCTTCCCACTGAGAGCCACTTTCATTGGCAATAAAATCCCCCACATTTACCATCTTGAATTCATTCATGCAAACTCATTTTTCCTGGACGCTGGACAAGAGCTTGGAGTCATGAGTATAGATGTAAAAGGCTGTCACACTCCACTGAGTTGTTAACACTTAAGCCATCCACAGGCAACAAAGCTAAAAAAGCACTGACTGTAATGCTCTCTCTGGGGCTTCTGGAGTCACAGGAACACTGCCCCCACCAGACAGTGCTGCTGGGCCAGTATGAAGTTCATTCCTGCCGGTGCTCAAAAGGGCACATCCCGGCTCCTGTACCTGATCACCTGCATGCTCCCGTTCCTGTGAGGGGTTGATAGCTGCGGGCTGAGTAACCCCTGTCGTGAGACCCACATACAGATCAGGGAAATATCCTGCTTCAGTAGTTCTATTTTTAATTTTTGAGGAACCTCCATGCTGTTTTCCATAATGGCTGCCAACAGTGTACCAATTTACATTTCACACCCTTGTCAATACTTATTTTATCTTTTTTTTTTTTAATTGCCATCCTAAGAGGAGTGAGGTGATATCTCATTGTGGTTTTAACTTGCATTTCCTTGATGATTATTGATATAGACTCCGTTTTCCATATACTTGTTAGTCATTTTTATGTCTTCTTTGAAGAAATATCTATTCAAGTTCTTCGTCCATGTTTTAATTGGATTATTTGGTGGGGTTTTTTTGTTGTTGTTTTTATTGAGTTATGTGAGTTTCTTATACAATTTAGATCGTAAGCCCTTATCAGATGTATGATTTGCAAATTTACAAACTACAAATTCATATTTTTAAAAATGGATAAATGACATTGAAGTGGAAATACTATTGCACCTTGAAAATCTGGCAGCAGAATTATTATGCAGGGACATGTGGGCAAAGACCAAACTTGCTTCTTCCGCCTGCTGAGGGAGTGTCCTTGTTAGCACTGAGTTTTATTCAAGAAACAAAAAAAAATCTATATGCATTCATTTAAACAGATATACATGGGTTACTAAGGTATATTCTTCTGATACAGTCATATAAACCTCTAGTATGGAAGAGCAGTGGTACAGAAATTATACAACCATTATATTTAAAAGGAAAAAAACACAGTATGGAAAGTGTCATTGGCAGATGCATACATAATTAGCAAAGAAAGGGCCAGGGAAATTCAACCCAAGATACTCTTTATCTAATCCTGCTCTATCTAGTCACCTCACTTCTATTGAATTTATCTTTCCTGGCTGAATAGACGCTCAACTTATAAAGGGTATACTCTCTCCTTCTGCCACTCAACAACCCATCTGAAATTCTGCAGTTAAAGAGATGGGCTTGTTGTCAATATTCTTCAGTGATATGTTTAGGCTTTAGAAGGGGTGACCAAGCTGAAAAAGGAAGCAGAGAACTTTATGTGACTGAGGGAGAAAGTATAGCTCTGTATTCAAGATCATTAAGTTATAAAGGGAGGTTTATTTGGTAAGGAAGTTGTCTCAGTAAGATTTGCCCACTCTTCTCTTACATGTGACTGGTTAGGCCTTGTGGACAAATATAGACAAAAGAGTCAAAGTTGACAGAATCTAAGCATCAGTTCCTGGATTCCTTTATTGTCATTCCTAAAGCTATTGTGTATGGGACAATGGTTCCCGAATTTTAGCATGCATGGACTCACCTGGATGGTTGATTAGAATACGAGGACCAAGAGTTTGCATTTCTAATACATTCCTAAGTGTTGCTGATGCTAAACAACATCAAGCTGATGTTAGCAACTGTTGCTTGTACTGAAACAACACTTTGAAACCATTTAATGTAGGATCCTCCAGAGGGATTTGGAACCCTCATGATTCAAACTGCAGCTCAGCTATATGTAATGGCTGCCTCTTATCATTACACTAGGTTAGATAATTCTAGCTTAATACTCAATCGCTTTCTAGATAGGTAAGTGTTGAGGTTTCAGGTATGGAGAAGAAAAACCTATAGTTTGGAATACTTTCATTCTTGCTGACTCTGGTTTCTCTGGGTAAAAACAAACAACAACAACAAAACTAATAAGTGAGGCAGAAAACTTCCTGAAAGCAAAAAAAAAAAAAAGTTTAATTATTACTTTAAGTGTGAGCAATTCTATTTTGATAAGTAGTTTTTTTTTTTTTTTTTCTTTTTCCACCTTCCCATCTCCAATAGAACTTTGATTGTGGAGCTCTAGGTTGGTGCCAATTCATTAGCTTAAAGAACAAATAAATGACCTTTAGAGAACATAAATTTCTTCTTGAATCAGGTGTCTCAAAAGTAGAAA